>NW_025814867.1:145569507-146867007 GCF_022079265.1 Lynx rufus
GCAGGATGCACAGCAGCCAAAAGGTGGAGGCAACACAAGTGTCCACGGATGGATGAATGGGCAACAAAAGGTGGTACATAAATACAAGGGAACATTATTCAGCCTTAAAAAGGATGTAGTTCTGACACACGCTATGACACGGATGAACCTGGAGGACATCCTGCTAAATGAAATAGGCCAGATGCAAAGGGACAGATACTGTGTGATTCCACTTATGTGAGGGACGCAGTCAAGCCCTCAGAGGCAGACAGTAGGAGGGGGTGGCCGGGGGAGGGCGGGGGATGGGGATTGCTGTCTTATGGGTTGGGAGTTTCAGTTTTGCGAGTTATAGAGCTCCGCCCCTTGCTTGCACAACAAGGTGAATTGTCTCTACTGAACTGCACACTTAGAAATGCTTGAGATGGTGAATTTTACGTTTTGTGTATTTGACCACAACTGAAAAACAAGAGAGCCAACCTCAAGCCCCCTAGAACTCCTGCCCTGGCCAGACTCTCCAGCATGACTCTCCCAGACCCTGCAGGATGCCCAGGTGAGGACAGCGGGCTCTGCTCGGTCAATCAGAGGGACTGAAGCCACCGCTTCCAAGACATTTCAAGAAGTTTAACAAATCTCAGTGTACAGATCAATAAAACAGAGGCTACTCCGTAGGTCTGGGTCTGCCCAGAGCAAAGTCCAGCCAGGAGGTAACTGGGTGGCTGTGAAAGGCAGCAGGTGATGGGTGCAGAGCGGGTTAGGTTGCCTTCGCCAGGACAGAGCCCTCCAGCCTTAACTGAGCATAGGAATCAACCTTGGGATCAACTTCTTGGGAAAGTGCAGATTCTGATTCACCTGGGTGAGGCCTGGCCTTTCTAACAAGTGCCCAGATGCTGCAGGTGTGATGCTGGCCCAAGGCACCACTCGTGGACACTTCCGGTAGCCAGGGTAGAGATGAAAGTCCACACCGCACTCCTTTCTCCACACAAGAAGCCACCCTCATGGGCTTGGGGCTCCATGGAATCATTCTATTTTCGGTAGAACTAAGCATACAGCCATAAGCCAAGAAATCTCGGCTCATTTTAGCCTGAGTGAGGAAACATACGCGTTCTAATTTTATGATTTATGAAAATGTTAAGTTTGATTTATGTTAAAACTGGGTCAGTAGGTTGGCTGCTGGATTGTGGGCAGGTGGGGAAGAAACCAACTGTGGTCCACTCTTTAAAGGGAATATTAAATCAGACTTAAGACTCAGAAGTCGGTGGAATCTGGCCTAATAATAGTTGCTTCACCAACTCGACTCTTGGTAAGCCATAGTGGGCAAAGCCACAACGCAGACAGAGCCCAAACATTCTGCTTTACATAGAATCACAGACAAGATGTTTCTTCAGCTTGATTTCCATGAAGGTTTCGTTTCATGCCAGTACCTAGTGAAAATTAACCGGGAAGAAAAGACATGTGAACAGTAATGACAAGAGGTTTGTAAGGGCCAGAGTCTGCAATCAGTAGGACAGAGGAAAAGACGAGCAACGAGGAAAGAAAATGACAGATTATGTTTTCAGGGTTTCGAGGTCACCGTAGAAACTTAAAACTATTCTTGCGTGGAGACAACAAAACGTCGTAAAAAGAGAAAGCAACGAATAGGCTCTTCGCAATCAAAGACTATCCCCAAATATTCTACAGAAACTAAGGGTGGCTACTTTGCAACTTTGCACTAAATGAGCTTGTAAGTCCACTGCAGTCATTAATGCCCATTCCTCTATTTGTGTCAATTAGTTAGCCCTTTCGTTGTACTGCCATGACGATTAGCAAGGCCCCAAAATAGAAGCGGGTGGCTTACCTATTACTCACAATATCTATTAAGTGATTCTCTCAGGTTCAAAGCACACACCTTCCACCAGTCTTTGCTTGCTGCGATGTCAATTTAATTTTTTAAAAAATGCCTTTACCTTAAGGGACAAGGAATAAACAATTCAAAGGTCAAAGCAGAGAGAACAGTGCTCAGTACCAGCCACACTGCAGTGAGACTTCCCATACTCTGCCTCGTGGTGTGTCTGATACAACCTTTTCTGTGCACACTGGTAAAAGTCAAAAATGTGTAGACTCTTTGATCCAATAATTCCTCTTCTACAGATCTATCCTAAGGAAATGATCCAAAATTCAGGAAAGGTGCCATATGGAAAAAAGATAGCCACTGCGGTATTTTGTAACAACAGAGTAAGAATTACAGAGAAGCCCTGAGAGTTTGGTTCCATGTGACTGTAGCTAAATGGGAACTACATTTCCCAGAATTCCCCTCTCTTGGACGGTCCTGGGTTAGGGTCAGCCATGAGGGGAGTGTGCCCTGAAAGCACAAGTGGAGGAGCGGATAGGGTCAGGGTGGTGAGCTCCAAAAGGGGCTGGAGTGGGGCCACAGCCCTTCCAGCTCCTGAGGTAGGCCCATGTGGAACCCCCAGGGGAAGGGCATGGATGGGGTCTTCTGAAAGTCACCCCAAGGCATCAAGGTGGACAGTGATGAGAGACAGACTGAGCTTCCGTGTGTTGTGGCTCTTCCAGCTCCAACTGCATCTTTTCTTCCTGACTACATATCCAGCCAGAGGCAGACAACAGCCTTCCAGAGACTTCTTCTAGCCCCCACAAATGCATGGGGTCACAATCTCATGGTTAATCCTTCTTCCACGTCCCTCACTGCGATGGTTAATCTTACGTGTCAACATGACTGGACCAAAGGATGCCTAGACACTTGAGAAAACATTATTTCCGGGTCTGTCTGTGAGGATGTTCCTGGAAAAGATTAGCATTGGAATCAGTAGACTGAGTGAAGCAGACAGCCCTCACTGATACAAGCGGGCATCATCCTATCCACTTGGCTGATGGCTTGAAGAGAACAGAAAGGTGGAGAAAGGACAAAGTCTCTGTGTTTGAGCTGGGACATCCATCTCCTACCCTCAGACACAGGTGCCCCTGGCTCTCAGGCCTTCAGACTCAGACTAACACCACTGGCTATCCTGATCCTTCAGCTTGCAAGCAGCAAACAGATAATGGGACTTCTTGGCTTCCATAATCGCATGATTATGGAGATATATATAGATATATCTATAGATATACATAGATATATATCTATAGATATCTATATCTATAAATATATATATATCCTATATCCTATATATATAGATATATCTATAGATATACATAGATATATATCTATAGATATATCTATATATATAGGATATAGGATATATATATATTTATAGATATAGATATCTATAGATATATATCTATAGATATATATATATATCCTATTGGCTCTGTCTCTCTGGCGAACCCTAATACAATCACCAAATCCTAAGTGAGGCACAAAATGCATGCAAATGAGTCAAGTAAACTTAACTACAGAACTCCATGTAATGTTAAACACTTGTTAAAACAGATGTTTACAAAGTATTTAAAGACCACTGTCCTCAATAAATGGGAAAAAATATCAAGCTAAAATTCAAATTTATTATTCACACTATATATAATAAACAAAAACCAAAGAGAAAGAAGATTCATTAAAGTATACCAGAAAGGTAAACAGTAGTTCAATCTAGGTGGAAATAGGAAATCGCTTTTCTTTCGTTTCTTTCTTCTAGCATTTTCTAATTTAAAATTTTTCTAGGCATTTTATGTATTTTCTTAGAACTAAAATTCTCTAGGATTATACAGACAAGCAAAAGACCCCCCAAAAAACCCAAAATAATAATGAAGGAGAAGAAAAAGGTGGAGAACGGACACTACCCATCTTTAAGACTTTCTATCAAACTACAGTAATCAAGACCTTGTGGCAAAAGAACAATCTGGCCAAAAGTAAACAAACAGATCAAAGGAACAGAATAGAGAGCCCAGACACAGATGAATTGCGCATGAAGAAGTGGGCAAACTGATCTCCAACAAAGAAGCAAAGAAAATGCAATGGTGAAAATTCAGTCTTTTCAACAAATGGCGCTAGAAACACTGGACATCCACGTGCAACAAGAAGGTTCTACACACAGACTTGGCACAGAAATCAACTAAAAATGGATCACACACCTAAATGTAAATGTAAAACGCTAGTGGAAAAACTAGCTGTAAAGGATCACACAGAAGAAAATCTCAACAACCCTGGGTGTGGCAATGACATTTTCGATACACCAAGAAGCATGATCCATGAAGGAAATAACGGAGAGGGTGAACTTCTTTAAAATTAAAAACGTCCGTTGAAAAAAACTCAAGAGAACAAGACAAGTCAGAAACTGGGAGAACACATCTGCAGAAGACACATCTGGTAAAAAGGCTGTTATCCGAAAAGAACTCTTACAACTCAAAGTAAGAAAACAAACAACCCAATTTTAAAAATGGGCCCAAGACCTTAATAGACACCTCACCAAAGAAGATATACAGGCAGCAGATAAGCACGTGAGGACATGTTACACATCATATGTCACTGGAGAGACATAGCTCAAGTGACAATGAGATACCACTCACTTCTGTTAGAATGGGCAAAATCTGGAACACTGACAACACCAAATGCTGGCAAGGATGTGTAGCAACAGGAACTCTCATTCAGTGGTAGAACGGATGCAAAATGGCATAGCCACTTTGGAAGAGAGTTGCCAGTTTCTTATAAAACCAAACATACTCTTACTATCCGCAATCCAACAATCACATGCATAGGTATTCACCTGAAGGAGTTGAACACTTAGGTCCACGCAAAACTCTGCACACAGCTCCTTAGCACAGCTTTATTCATAACTGCCAACTCTTAGAAGCTACTGAGATGCCCTTCACTAGGTGAATGGGTAAGCTGTGTTACATCCAAATAATGGGATATGATTTAGTGCTAAAGAAATGAGCTATCAAGCCACAAAATGACATGGAGGAAATGTAAATGCATATTACTACTGGAAGAAGCCAGTGTGAAAAGGCTATGTACTGTGTGAGTCCAAGAATGTGACATACTGCAGGCAAAACTATGGAAATGATAAAAAGACCTGTGGTTGCCAGGAGCTTCGGGAAGGGAGGCAAGGACGAATAGGTGAACACTGGACTTTTTGGGCAATGAAACCATTCTGTACGATAATTATAACGTTAGTAAATACATGTTATTACAAATGTGCCCAAACCCATATAATATGCAAGACCAAGAGTGAACCCTATGTAAACTACAGACTTTAGATATGATGTACTAATGCAAGTTCATCCATGGTAGCCAAGGGACCACTCTGGTTGTGAATGCTGATAAAGGGGGAGGCTATGTATATGGGGGGGGGGGGGCCAAGGAATATATAGGGAATCTGTACTTTCTGCTCAATATTGCTGTGAACTTAAAAGTGCTGTAAAAAATGGTCTATAAAAAAATTAATTAATTCTTTAAGAATCATTATATATAGCAAGAATTAAATTCTAAACTCTATTTTTTTCCTCCCTCGGAGTTTGGTTTTGTTGTTTTTTTGTTTTGTTTTGTTTTTTTAGATTTTATTTATTTATTTATTTGTTCATTTTTAACTTAAACTCTAGGGGCACCTGGGTGGCTCAGTTGGTTGGGTGTACGACTTCGGGTTGGGTCATGATCTCGCGGTTTGTGGGTTCGAGCCCCGTGTCGGGCTCTGTGCTGACAGCTTGGAGCCTAGAGCCTGCTGCGGATTCTGTGTCTCCCTCTCTCTCTGCCTCTCCCATGCTCATGCTCTGTCTCTCTCGCTCTCTCTCAATAATAAATAAATGTTACAAAAAATAATAAAGTAAACTCTACCCCCAACGTGGGGCTTGAACTCACAACCCCGAGATCAGGAATGTCACACTCCACCTAAAGAGCCAGCCAGGCTCCCCTAAGTTTTGAATATATCACAAAAACTTTTTCTAATTTAAAAAAAGGCCCTGGTTTTTGTGTATATCCAATAGAATTGCAAATCTGACATTATTCCATTTCACTGCCAAAAACCATTCAGCTATTTTCCAGGAGAAAAGTCAAACTTCTTGGCATGATCTGGCCACTAACTTCTTGGCATAATCTGCCAGCTTACTCATCTTATGACCCTGACAGAAGAATAATACCAATAATGACATAATGACAACGATAATAACTGTGATCCATTTGATTGCTCTACACTTTTGCATGTGATTCTCTCTCGGCCTAAAAATGCTGTTCTTCTCACCATGAGTCATCTGAAGAAGAACCGCTTGTCAATTAAGCCTTAACCTGAACTTCCTTCATCTGAAGACCCACCTGACTCTCCAGTGGCATCAGCTTCCTCTTCCCAGTTACCCCCAGATATACTTGACTCACCTACAGCTGCTCTGGCCAGTCCGTATCGGATGAGTCCATCTCTAGCTGGAGGGCTGGTTAAAATTCACATTGCGAGGCTCCACCCCCAGGGGGTCTGATTCAGTAGGTCCGGGGTGGGGCCCAAGAATGTGCATTTCTAACAAGTTCCCAGATGATAATGCTAATGCTGTTGGTCTGGGGACCACACTGTGAGAACACCTGAGACCAGACCCTTGAAGGTGGGGACTGTACTTTACTCATCAGAGCATCCCAAAGGCTCAAGAACAGTGCTTGGCACTTAGAAGGTGCTCAGAATTGGTTAAAGGTATTTTGGTTTACTTTACTTTTTAAAATAATATGGCCGTCATCACTAGGGTGCAGTATACAACATGATGTGCAGAGCTATACGGAATCTTACAACTATCTCCTTGTTCATACCTTTGTGAAATCTGGAAACCTTAGTAAGTGTGAGGTGAAAACGTCAAAAATCTAAGATTCCTTGCATTCGTACACACTTTTTTTTATTTTTTTAATTTTTTTTATTTATTTTTGAGAGAGAGAGAAAGAGAGAGGGGGAGGGAGAGAGAATGAGTGGGGGGAGGGGCAAAGAGAGAGGGAGACAGAATCTGAAGCAGGCTCCAGGCTCTGAGCCATCAGCACAGAACCCGATGCAGAGCTAGAACTCATGAGCCACGAGATCATGACCTGAGCTGAAGTCTGACACTTTACCCACTGAGCCACCCAGGCGCCCCTCGTACACACTTTTTGTGAAAAGCTCTCCCCGTTTTATGTAGCTGCCGTTGCTTTCTCTGTGGCTCCAGGCACCAGGAAATGAAGCCAGAAATAAGGAGATGGACAGAGAACACCTGGTTCTTCTTTTGCTCCCAACTTGTAGACGGTAAAAGCCCAGACCATTTTCCAAAATGCCCTGCTGTCTCTCTTATTCTACTCTTCCTCCTCTACCTGTACAATTATATGGTTGACTGGCAGTGCTAAGTCCAGGAGCAGCACTTGAGTAATCTCACCTCCAGGCTTATAAATTACCTTCCTGGTAACAGTGACCATCACCTTCCCAGACATATCTTCAAGCCAAGTGGGGGAGAAAGTTAAAGGAATCCAGAAAAGAGAGGAAGCAATTCCTTTTGTGAAGGCTGAGACGATGTCCCAGCACACATGATTTGAGAGAAGAGGGCACAGGGAGAAAGATTTTTCCAAGGAAACAACGGAATCAAACACACAGAGGCGTTAAAAAACATATGGCATGTCCCTGCAACACCAGGACATTTGCCCTGTAGCTCAAATGTACCATGTAATGGAGCCAGGACTGGAAAACAATGTGGGGTCAGACGGTGGAAGGTCTAAAATACCACGTCACAAACAGACTCTAATCTGTATGTAGTAACTCCTGTCATAGAGGAGAGTGACAATGATCAGACCCACATGTTGGAAAAACAACTCTGGGGGCCGAATAAATGAGAAAGAGGCCTTGGGAGAGACATGCTCTGCCTCACTGATAACCAAAGATACACTGAGCAAACTGGCAAAGGGAACGTGAAACACCAAGACTGCTAGAGGTAGGTCTTTATCAACTACTTAGTAAAGGCCTTTATTTTCTCTTTTCCTTCTATCTCAGCTTGTTTTAAAAACAACTTAAGGTAGGTAAAGAACTAATTGAAAACCAGACCTCTTGAGAGCCAGGGAGACAGGCAAGTGTTCCAAGAATATGATCCCGGCCTTTAACAGATAAGAAAGACTTCACCAGGATGAACGGTGCATTTATACTTATTGCTATTATCCTCAGAGACTTTGCAGACGGGCAAAATTCAACTGGCTCTTTAGAAAAGCCAGACTCTTCCAAAATGCACCTTACTCCCAAGTTAACAACATATTTGGGTGATTAGAAAGAGCACACTGGTTATAGAGAGGATGAAAATACACACATCAGTTATGCCATTTGTGAGTACGACCTCTGAAAACAGATCAAGTAATTTCATTTATACTTCCAAATGCAATTGTGTGTTGCAGTCCATACTTCCAGTCCAAAGAGAGGACAAGGCCTACCGAACTTTTGGAAACTCAAGCTTTTCTTTTAGAACAATTTGCTCAAAGCATACAAAGAAGAGGCAGCAAATTAAAAAAAAGGAACTGATCCCCTGATGGCTGAGAAGAGAGGTTTTAATTATGCTTTAAGGTAAGGGTGATAATTGACTTACACTCCGACACATCTGAACACCAAGCTCATACGCACAAAACAACTTCATTATCAAAGACAGTCAGGGAACGCGCTTTTATTCTGCATAAGTCAATTTGCCGTGCAACTAAAGCTCAGTATTTCCAAACGTCCAAACTTTTATTTTTAATTTCTTAAAAGCTATTTTGAAAGGGAAAGAAAGCACTGTCAAATATACTACAGATCTTCCACATCCAGCCAAGATGAGACAGCAGGAGCCAAATTTATACACCCTCCTGAAATGGTTTTTATATAAAGGGGCAGAATATATGAAACAATGGTTCTCAGCCACTGGACAACAGGAGCCCAGGACAGTGACCCCCAACGGACTGGACACAATGAGGGGAGCCCTACCGTTGCCCAGGAGAGGGAACCCAGGTGGGGCCGCCCAGAGTGTAGGAGACCAAGCTCAGACGGATTACGTGCCACCTTGCCATTTGAAACGAGCAGGCCAACGAGCTTACCGAATGCAGAACCGTGTGTTTCTTGATGACAAGTGGTCACCACCATGAAGACCATGGCGAAGAGCTGGAAAGCCTTCTTCCCCACACTCCTAAACCCAAAGTCCAGGCGTGACCTCATAATGACTTCTGATTTCCTCTTCTCCTAACAGATCATTGTCCCCTCCCGACATCAGCCCCCAGATGATGTACTTCCCAGCACAGTTACAGTTCACCGCATCTCCCATTTTTCCAATTCCCAAACTCCATGGCACAGGGGGAAGGGGGCGGACTCAGGGCAAGACCCACAGGCTCCAGAAGGAAGCCAAGAGCACTGCTGGGACATCTGTGTTAACAGCTCGGCTTTTCCCACTCTCTGTGTTGTTCTGGGTTTGCCAGACTGGTGACCTCTGGGCCCGGCAGGCAGTAGGCACGCAATGAATAATTACTGAATTCATTCATTCGTTCATTAGTGAATGAACAAAATGCTATGGTTAAAAATCTCAGGCAACATGTATCTTCTTTTCTCAATTCATAATCTATTCATGTTCAGACCAACCTAAACAAACCAGTTAGACACCCTTCCGTTCTGAGCGGATTAATTCTTCACTTCCTCACTGACAGTGATCCCCAGGGTTCACATCAAGAACTTGAGGGCCGCCGGCCGTGCACCCCTCTGCCTGTACTGAACCTGTTTATAGAGGAACAATGGAATCGCATTCCACAAAAAGCAGCTTCAGACTTCAGTCTTCCAGTCTTTAAAACCAACATCCAACTTCATTCAAGTTAGCCTTTGAAAGGCTCCTAGCGCTAGAGTTTAAAGCAACAAGGTAATGCAACAAGTTTAAAAAAAAAAAGCGGGGGCGGGGGGTTCTTCTATGGACCTAGGAACATATAAAACTCTACAGATATGTAGCTATAAGGCCACTCAATGCCTTGTCAATTAATACAAACAAAACTGTGGGGCGCCTGGGTGGCTCAGTCAGTTAAGCATCCGACTCCTGATATTGGCTCAGGTCATGACCTCTGGGCTAAGAGCAGAGCCTGCTTTGGATTCTCTGTCTCCCTTTCTCTATCTGCCCCTCCCCCACTCATTCATTTTCTCTCTCTCTCTCTCTCTCTCTCTCCCCCCCCCCTCCACTCTCAATCAATCAATCAATCAATCAATTCACATTAAAAAATACAAACAGCGGCACCTGGGTGGCTCAGTCAGCTAAGCGTCTGACTTCAGCTTAAATCATGATCTCATGGCCCGTGAATTCAAGCCCCACGTTGGGCTCTGTGCTGACAGCTCAGAGCCCGGAGCCTGCTTTGGATTCTGTGTCTCCCTCTCTCTCTCTGCCCCTCCCCTGCTCGCTCTCTCTCTCTCTCTCTCTGTCTCAAATAAATAAACATTAAAAAAATAAATAAAAGACACAAACAAAACTGTAATTAACTCGGGGAAAATAACTGATCCAATCATCACACAGAAAGGACCAGTGGGAAGGAAGTCCTGGGTGGCTCACACATTTCTGCTACACACAGCGTTAATAATAAAATGACTTCCACTCACATAGCAACTAACAGATCAGTGACAGAACTGAACAGACACAGTCCAGGAAGTGATGAGAAAAATGGCCTGGGCTTTCTCAGCCCTTCTTTGCCTTTGTGAACTCAGGGTCTGCCATCAAAACCCTTCTCACATGTCACCTGCTCCATGAAGCCTCCCTTCACATCTGTAAGGAAACTCGGCTATTCTGTCCCCCGCCATCCCACAGAATGTAAGTCCAACCCATCCACCGTAGGAAGTTGTTTCCATCCACGTTTCCATCCACGCATCTGCCTCTGGTTGTGTCGCGCCCCACAGCTGCCACATGGCAGCCACCTGATGAACAGCTGACCCTCAGCCCCTGTGATAAGTTCCTTTAGACAAACAAACGTCATCACTGCAGTGAACATTAAAACATTTACATTTTTCTCATCTCAAAAGTAACCTGCCTCCATTAAAATCTGGAAAATACATCACACAATAGAGAAAAACAGTCCTTTACTGTTCAAACTGCCAGGCTTCCAAGTCTATTTTTGGTATAAATATAACCAAGTGAAGAACATATTATATATCCGGTTATTTGTCTTACTTATTTTATTAACATACCCTAAAAATGCTCCCATGTCATTAAAAAATTATTTAAATTATGTTATATGGATATTCTATCATTTCCTTAATTCCAGATAGAGAAATTTAAAGGGGTTCCATTTTATTTTTTTTTCTTTTCTTTTTTTTTAAGGGACTCCATTTTAGAAAGACTCCATTTCTGCTATTTCTCTGCTACACCCCATTTACTCACATTCTATATCTCACCTGGCATCTGAGTAAACCAAAGAAGCTATGTTTCTACTCAAAGGGGGAAGCAAGAAAGTTAATCATTCTCTGAGCTTCACTGTAGGCCCCCATACACCTGACAACATCTGAGAAGAACCAGGTCCTGAGCGTGTTCCAGGACATTAGCTTCAGACAAACCTTGGTTGACACTGACGTCAATACCTGCTACCTTTGGTGATTCACGGAATGACACTCCCCTTTGATTGGCTCCTACCCAGGATGCCTGAAGGAACACATACCTTGGACCCCTTTCCAAATAACCCTCTACCTCCAAGCGATAAGGAAACTCTCCTTTCTTTCCCAAGTCTCCCAGATACTCTGTCTGCCATATACAGAGTAGAATATGTCACATACACTATTCAATAAACTCTGCTCTCACTTCCTCCTGGCTTTGAGTTTGATTTCTCTCTCGCACGAAGCCAAGGACCCCCTTGGCTGATCCTAAGGGATCCCCCTCTGGGTCCTTGGACCCAGCCTGCCTGCATCAATTTCTTCATTTTTGGACAGTTAGATCCCTTCCAGTAGCTTGGAATGGACATTATTACGGGTAGATCTTTGTGCAAATCTCAGATTGCTTTATTAAGAAAAGATCCACCATTTTGGAAGTGAAGACACAGGAACTTGTGAATAAGCAGCGACCTTCATCATCTAGTCCTTACAAACCCCCAGACAACAAAAAGCACCAGACAACAAAAAGGCCCGAGAGGTGACCGTGTTACTAAGTCACACATATGGGTTTGTGGGGTTGACACTCTTGTGCTGTGTTTCTCAAACAGGGCACTGGAGAGAGTTAACAGATCTGTGCACAGACCTACCTTAAACTGATGCATCAAGACGTAAACTCTTTTACTTCTTTTCTTCCAGAAATCTCTCTCCCATAGCCTCCTCCTTACTCCCTACTAATTGTTCAGAAGCCCTCCCAAGGTCAAATCAGAGTTTCATAACCTTGGCAGCACGGCCATTTTGAGCTGGATAATCCCCGGTCGTGGAGAAAGTAGAGGGGGCTCAGGGCACGGTAGGATGTTTAGCAGCGTCCCTGGCGCCCACCCAGTAGGTGTCACTAGCAAACCCCAAGCTGCAATAGTCAAACTAACTCCAGACACCGCCAAGTTCTGAAGGGCAACTTCATCTGCAGCTGAGAGCCACTGATTAGCCACTTAGTTGCTTGATGATAAAGGCAGGGATATGGCCAGCCAGAGCTGAGAATCTGGTCTCAACTACTTTGCTAACGATAACTGACTGATGGTGTTCACCTGGTATCATGTCCAGGGAAAAGGGCTACAGTTGATTGGTGATGTCTGCCATGGGCTGGGAATGGGTATTTGCCGCCTCCATTTCTTCACCAAACCAGCCGGATGGAAGGTGGGGATTGGCACAACATTTAAAACTTGCCTGCAAAGAGACCCAGTGCCATCTGCCCTTGACTCCATGAGAAAAATAACATAAACCTTAAACGCATTCTACTCTAAAATGCATTTAAGGGGCGCCTGGGTGGTTCAGTCAGTTAAGCATCCAACTTCGGCTCAGATCATGGTCTCACAGTTCATGAGTTTGAGCCCTGCATCAGGCTCTGTGCTGACAGCGTGGAGCCTGCTTCAGATCCTCTGTCCCTCTCTCTCTGCACCTCCCCAGCTGGTGCATGCGCTCTCTCTCTCTCTGTCTCTCTCTTTCTCTCGATCTCTCTCTCTCTCTCAAAAAATGAACATTTAATAAAAGATTAAAATAAAATAAAATAAAATAAAATAAAATAAAATAAAATAAAATAAAATAAAATAAAAATCCATTTGACTGGTAACATGCTATGAAATGATCCCTAAGAGAAACATAATTGTTTGTAACTTATTATAAACTTCCTTGGGATGCCTGGGTGGCTCAGTCGGATCCAACTTCGGCTCAGGTCGTGATCTCATGGTCGGTGAGTTCGAGGCCTGCGTCGGGCTCTTTGCTGACAGCTCAGAGCCTGGAGCCTGCTTCTAATTCTGTCTCCCTCTCTCTCTGCCCCTCCACTACTCATGCTGTCTCTGTCTCTCTCTCTCTCTCTCTCTCTCTCAAAAATACATAAACGTTAAAGAACAAATTTTAAACTTCCTATACTATCTGAGCAAGCTGCACATTACTAGAGGCTGGTAAGAAACAGAGCTGACTCTACCCACACAGCCTCAAAAAGCTGGCAGTATCGAATGCTAACCCAAAAAACCACAATTTTCACGAAAGGAAACGGAACCACTCTCTTCTGCACCAAGTAATCCATGTGTAAAGAAACAGAGAGAAGACACTTTCCAAAAACCACTGGTTGTACAATAATATAAGGACTAATGCAGAACACATCAAACTGAGAAAGAAGAAAAGTATGGGTTACTTCTACTTCCGATGGTGAACGGGCTCTTGATTCTCCACAGTGTAACCCTGCACCGTTACTAACCTCCCTGTGCCTCAGCCTCGGTTTCCCTCACCTGGTAAAACAGGAATACACAGCACTAACAAGTTCTAGTGTTGTTAGGATGAGGAAGTAATAACCAAGGCTATAGACAGTAGGGGGTCTATTAGTGTCAGTTAATACTGTTTGGTGTCAGTACTATATTCAGGCTAGAAAGCATCCACTAGCCTGTGTCAGTTGCCACTTTCCACTTGCCAGTAGCTTAGCGACGGACGGTGCTGAGAAATTAGAAACCCCAAAGAGTCTCATTCAAAGCCTCTATATTCACAATCTAGTTCCCCCCTACAATTGCGATTTCCCCAGACCATTATCTCATTGAAGATCCAAATATTCCTTCCCACTCCACCAACTTTCCTTGCTGGAGTTTGGGAAAACTGTCTACACTTGTCCCTCCCCACCCTCAGGTATGTCCCTGGCCTGATTTCTGACAAAATAAAGTAAACGCAGCCCATTTAAAAATCATAACACAAGGGCATCTGGGTGGCTCAGTCGCTTAAGAGACTGACTCGGTTTCAGCTCAGGTCATGATCCCAAGGTTGTGGGATCGAGCCCCACGTCAGGCTCTGCACGGAGCATGGAGCCTGGTTAGGATTCTCTCTCTCCCTCTCTCTCTGCCCCTCTCCCACTCGTTCATTCTCTCTCTCTCTCTCTCTCTCTCTCTCTCAAAATAAATAAATTTTAAAAATAAAAAATAAAAATCACAATACAAATGGCCAAGTCAATAGCAGATCCTGTCAAGAGTTTTCATGGTCCCTGATCAGTGATCAGAAGAGGTTAAGAAAATCCTTATGTCTTCAATGGGTTTGAAGAGACAAATGAAAGAGAGGGAAACCATCGATTGTAGTTAGTTGCTGAGGAAAAGCAGCACACCTCCTGCGCTCCCCATTCTGGTCTCCAGCACCCCATTATGTAATGAGGTGCCATAAGGTAACATCCTGGTGTGTTCCCAAAGCAGAAGAGTATCAACAAGATGATGATGGGCCACGGGGAAGAAGAGATAACCCTGACCATTGGATGAGCTGATCTGAACAGGTCTACACATGTTACTAAACCTAGAACACGGACAGAAAAATCAACTGCGATTTTGTTTGCTCAACTTCTCTTTTCACTTTGGAAAGACTCATTGTTTTCTGTGTGAATAATCCCAGCATGACAGAATCATGGAACCTTGGGTCTAGAAGGTACTTGGCAATCATTCTACACATCGTTTCTCAAGGTGTGGCCAAAGTAACCCCTACATCAGAATTACATGGACACTTGTTTGCAACGAAGACTGACAAGTTGGTGTCGAACAAAACTCATACCCTCTTCCTCTCACCTACGTTTCTCAGCCTCTTTTAAAGAGAAATGTGACTATGTGACATGATTCTAGCTGATAAAATATGAGTGAAAAAAATGTGTCCTCCCTCGTACAAGCCTTTGCGCTCTCTCCCCTCCCATGATTTGCCTCACAGGAATACGGCAACCAAGGAAGGCACATGTTGGAATGACAGAGCAACCATATAAAAGGATCTTGGAATCACATTTGGGAGAGAACTTTATGTGGACAAGAAATAAACTTTGTTGGGTTAAGCCACTGTCATTATGGATTTTCTTTCAGGAGTATGCCTTCCCTGTGAACAATGCATAGACAATGTCCCATCTTGAACACATCAAGTAAGATTCTAGAGGATGTTAAGGAAAAATCATTCTGATGGCTGTTAAAACGGTAAGGAAGACTTTATTGAATATTATCAATAGGAATATTGCAATAGGGGAGAGAAGTCAAACTCAAATACAACAAGGACAAGCGGGGATCTATAGCAAAGGAGCACTCGGGTGAGGGGGTCCGTCAATAGGAAAATCAGCATGAGGAGACATCAACCATCAGGGATTCCTGCTAAACTAGCATAACGGGATTCTTGGTAAAGGCAGGCCAAGGATGTAAAAGGTGGGGGATGAGGAATTTTATCAGATATCAAGGGTGGGGATAACTTAGCAGGATTCTTTGCAAAGACTGGGCTGGGCAGGTCAAAGAGAGAAGCAGGGGCCAAGGTCAAGGCCTAGGAAAAAAGAGAACTCAATTAAAGAGAGCTGATTAAATTCAGTCCAGAAAAGAGACTTCATCAAGGTAGGGCCATGGAATCCTGCATGTTATTAAGATTTAGGAAGGAAAATCATCTGAGCAGCGAGAAGTACCCTACAATACCAGGTCACACAGACAAATATATTGAAAGAGCCAAGACTAGAAGTCTCCAGTGATCAGTCAGGTTCGATTCAGTGTTTCAGTGAACCGCTATACTAAATACCAAGTTCAACTGCGACTCTATCCACATAGGTTATCCAGGATCGAAAGCAACTTTTAACTACTTTAATTTAGGCAAAAAGCATCCCTACCTAAAAGGTGGAAATCCTGGACTCTTCCCCTTCACGTTGCAGTTTTAACTCTGAAGAACAAAGCCAAGAAGGTCTGGGAAGGAACGGGTTACAGGAGAGCCCACTGTGAGGCATGGCCAGGCCTGTCCGATTCCCCAACTGTCTGTAGTCATTGGGAATAATTGGACCCTCCGGTAATGTGCAAAGAATATGAAGAGGCATTTCAGAGTCAGATCCCCAGACATTATAAAACAATAGGAAGTGGGGGGAGACAACATTTTCCCACAAGACTCTTAACCTTAGAGAGCCACGTACCCCCACAGTCTAAACACTTTTCAGAACTGGGTTCAGAGTCTATCGATCATTCTTCTATATATCCTCACTAACTTAATGCTTCGCCCTTTGAATAAGGGGTTGAATTTTTTTGGAAAAAAAATTTTTTAAGTTGATTTATTTATCTTCAGAGAGAGAGGGATGGTGGAGAGAGACAGAATCCCAAGCAGGCTCCACACTGTCAGTTCAGAGCCTGAGATGGGGCTGGACCTCACAAACTGTGACATCATGACCTGAGCTGAAATCAAGAGTCGGATGCTTCAAGGACTGAGCCACTCAGGCACCTCTGAAAATGGTTTCTAACAAATAATCATGCAGAGTGAAGCATTAATATTCCTTTGGCGCTCTATTCTGCTTCTAGCCTCTTTCTCTGCCTTGCAAATCTGCCCGTTGAAGATTTGTTGACCAGAAAGCCCTGTGTGCCCATTTTAAATGTCCCCTTGTACGAAACTCATCTACCCACCACCACCTCCTCTGGAATAAAATCCCCAGACCTTAGACTCTTGTGGCTCAAGTTGTGAATCTCTTGCAGCTTTCAAAGTATAATTTCTGACATGCTAATTTGGGACCAAAAAGGGGGTGGGGGTGGAGGTCCCTATTGCATAGCCATGGTTTCTACACTGAGCCCTTAATTATTATGGTTTTCCAAGTTTTCATTCTCAAGCAGGCTAACAGTATCCCTACCCCTCTTGCAAATCCCTAAAAACTAGGATTTGGAATTCAGTGAAGGCAGCATACATCTGACTCGTCGTGTAATATGAAACATCAGACACAGTTGGCTCCCATGCAAGTCATTTACAACATATTCCATGAAAGCTGGACCTCAGGCAGTGTAACCTCCCCAAAAAGTCAAAGAGAAGCCACGGTCTGTAAACCGTTCATCCCTGGACCCTCCTCGGTCTCAAATTAAAAGAGCCAGGAGGATAGAAACTGATGAGATTTCATTAAGAGAAAAGAGTCAGGAAAATCAATCCTAACCAGGTTAGCTCCCAGCAACAGGACCCATGTTTATATGGATGGTGTTAAAGATACAACAGCAGAAATTACAACGGCGGTTGTCAAACAACTTTTAATACACTCTCCTAAGCAGACGCGCTTCGATTTAGAATTTGCATTGGCTCTTCCTGCCGTGAAAAAGCACAGCGCTGACAGCCTGCACCAACAGAGGAAACCAGCAACTGAGGAACACAGCTTCCTGATTTAAAACTAATAGATCAGTAAGGCAGGCTTCTACTAAATTCCCTACTGCGGTAAATTGCAGAGGAGGGGTGCAATAGCCACCATGCCACGATGGTTTTAAAGGATCGGGGGTCCGGACTAATGAATTTCATGCTCATGCTCTGGGAATTTACAAGGAAAAAATTCAGGATAGATGGCTAATTGCTACAGTAGTAATTTCATATTTACATTCCCCAAAGCAAGGAGGTGAAATTTGTCAGCTTGAGGAAGATGAGATTGGACCTCAGATAATGACCTAATATCCAAATTAACTGAAGGCTACCATTAACTATTTTTTTTTTTAATTTTTTTTTTCAACGTTTATTTATTTTGGGGACAGGGAGAGACAGAGCATGAACGGGGGAGGAGCAGAGAGAGAGGGAGACACAGAATCGGAAACAGGCTCCAGGCTCTGAGCCATCAGCCCAGAGCCTGACGCAGGGCTCGAACTCCCGGACTGCGAGATCGTGACCTGGCTGAAGTCGGACGCTTAACCGACTGCGCCACCCAGGCGCCCCTACCATTAACTATTTAATAATAAAAAAAATATACGTCAGCAACCCCTTCTAAGAACAAGAGAAAACTTATTCAACTACTGCTTTTGCTACAGACAGTTTTACATTCAGTAACAACTAGGTAACGTTTCTGTGGGAAATGTCACCTACCATACGGAATGCATCAAGTGTCACAGGCTAACGTGAGAAACAGTCTATGGGTCATGAAACCCTTCAGCTCTGGGGCCTCAGTTTCTTAATCTGTAAAATAAAGGATCTAAATTCATTTTATCACTATGCCCCTGCTAGCTTTAACATCCTGTAATGCCATCACAAGCCTTACTGTGGTGAGGACAAGTGTCTTCCAGAATGTTCTTTCACCACAGATCTTTCATATTACATTTTGGTTTTGCTGAAGGGAGGGCAACACGTGCTCAGGAAGACTCCTTCATGTAAGGTGCAAATTTTATGGAAAGTGGCCTGGTAAATCAAGGAAATGGTAAGCTTCCCCTTGCCATTCTGGATGTTACCTACGATTCCAATTAAAAGAGACTCAGGCCTTTAGCAGCCACATAGAATCCTGACTATTGTCCCACATGCCGCCCCAACACTACGTACCTGGCAGAGATTTCAAACACTCAAACTCCTGGCAACACCCAAAAGTTTGTTTTCTTTTTTCTTTTTTTAGTGTTTATTTATTTTTAAGAAAGAGAAAGAGACACAGAGCACAAGCGGAGAAGGGGCAGAGAGAGAGCGAGACACAGAATCCGAAGCAGGCTCCAGGCTCTGAGCTGTGAGCACAGAGCATGAAGTAGGGCTCGAACCCATGATCTGAGCCGAAGTCGGACGCTCAACTGATTCAGCCACCCAGGTGCCCCAAGCCTGTTCTATTCTGAAGAGCCCACAGTATCCCAAATCCTAATAAAAATCCAAGCATCCATGCTACCATCCATTATGTCCTGAGTTGGAATGTGTCCACTGAATTTATCAGGTAGCCTTCCCTGACACAGGGAAACAAAGGCAGTCAGGGGGAGGAGGGCAGTGGAGGGGAGACGGGTTTTGTTGCCCATTTGGGCTTGGGCTTTGGGGAGTTGCAGGAGGGGTTTTTTTGTCATTATTTTCTTTTCTAAACTAATTATGCCTTTAGCTACAATTCCTGCAGCTAAAAATTATCAGCAACCTCTTGCAGTTACGTAGCAAAGATGGGTATGTGAGTTCCGGCTATCCCACGTGCCCTGACCTGGATGCCCACTCGAGGGGCAAGGGGCCGCGCACCATGCCATCTGTCCCCACAATTCTGTGCGCTCACTCCCGCAGAGCTCACTGGACCTGCACCGGAAGCCTGCATGCGGGCTTTCTTGCTGGGGCAGCACCACAGGACCAAGTACAAGGTGATGGGTACTACTGAACAAGGAACAGGGAGCCCCGAGTAAAACGCAAAGAACGCAAAGGACACAGAGAAATGGCACGGAGCGTCCACAACATACCGACAAGAGGTATTCATTCACCACGGTCGGGAAGGCCTTCCGCTCCGGTGACAGGCCCCCTGCAGCACCCAGGCCACTCTCAGCCAGCCCACCAAAGCTCTTTCCATCCAGGATGTGCTGCATGTCTTCAATGAGAAGTGCTAAAAACAGAAAAGCTGTAAAGCGTGCAAATTAAAGCAAAACAGTAAAGTGCAAAAGGAAAAACTTTATCCATAGTAAAAGCTGGTGTTTAAAGAAAAGCAGATTTAATGAGAATAGGGTGGCCAGAGACATTCTCAGAAATTCTGGAGCGGGCCAAGACCTGCGGCCTTGTTTACTATTAAGAATTTCAGGTTAGGGCGCCTGGGTGGCTCAGTCAGTTGGGCATCCGACTTCAGCTCAGGTCCTGATCTCGCGGTTTGTGGGTTCGAGCCCCGCGTCGGGCTCTGTGCTGACAGATCAGAGCCTGGAGCCTGCTGTGATTCTATGTCTCCCTGTCTGTTTCTGCCCCTCCCCCACTTGTGTTCTCTCTCTTTCAAAAAATAAACTCTTTAAAAGAAAGAAAAGATCAGAGAAGAGAATCTAAGTTAGAAGTACACCACCACAGAGAAACCCAATGACAGAGGCCAACCATGGAGGTGCTGCGCCAACGTTCCCAACTCTGCCTGTGACTTCGGGGTACAACTTCCCTATCACTCAGGACTCCACATTCAGAACCACAGCAGCTCTCGGGAGGCATGAACTAGGACCAGACAGGCTAGAAAATCCCCAAATTCTGGGCATGAGTTTTTTGGGTCAGAGAGTCCAACTCTACCCAGTTGAGTCCTCTGGCCTCCACTCCTCAAGATCCCTATGGTCAAAGAACTTGACCTCTCCCTGCCTCGGTTTCCCCATCTGCAACACCAAATGTGCTAGCAGCATCCACCTGTGTGGACTGTTCTGGGAAGCCAACGAAGCAATGGATGTTAAGGACTTAATCCAACGCCAGACACAGAGTAGAGACTCGAAAAAAAAAAAAAAAGTAGCCGTTGTTTTTAATTAACCCCTAGTTCCCTCCACAACATTTCCACTCAGAAAATCTACGAGGTACTTCCCCAGAGAAACCTGCCTGGCAATTGCCACAACTCCCTCTTCTGTCTTGGGCAGGGCTGGGGTTGGCATCAGGACTGTCTACTACACAAAGTACCAGGAGAGCACCCTACGGATTGACCAAGGGCAAGCAAACACTGCTCTCACACAGGCATAACGGGACGAGGCAGAAAAGCAAATGTCTGGCAGGCGATGAAAAAAAAGTAAGTTGCATGGGGCCGGGGGGCGGTCGAGGGGGGGGGGGGGGACAGCAACCACATACCCAACCGCCTAGCCTCCCTGCTCAGTGTGGAATCTCTGGGATGTCGGAGATGCTTGTGAAGGCCGCAGCTGTAGAAAACAGGACTCCCTGAGCCCTGCGGAGCACTACTGTCCTTCTGCCCTCCCCCCACTGGCTGTCCTTTCACAGAGGCAGGGCTCCACTCCCTCCCCCTCCCAGATAACTTCGGAGCCTACCAAAACAATCGGGATCCCGCCCCCCCCAAACCATCTCCTTTCTTTTTTTTTTTTTAATTTTTTTTTTTAACATTTATTCATTTTTGAGAGACACGGCGTGATTGGGAGAGGGGCACAGAGAGAAATAGAATCCAAAGCAGACTCCAGGCTCCGAGATGTCAGCACAGAGCCCGAGGCGGGGCTCGAACTCACGAATCGTGAAATCGTGACCTGAGCTGAAGTCAGACACTTAACCGACTGAGCCACCCAGACACCCCAAACCATCTCCTTTCAAAGGGGTTGCACCCAAGTTGCTTATCATAAACAAGACATTGTCTCCTATTCCAGAGAAGTAAGTCTAAGACACACTTCTCCAAAGAGTCTCCCTGACGTTCCAGAGGAGGCAGGTCCTACGTAACCACAGCAATTCCACTGCTGTTAGGGAGTGCTGCGCTTTCTCCCAGGCGCCCTGCTTCCCACCCACCCAGATCTAAGTTCCTTCACGGCAGAACTCTCTGCATCTTGCTTCAGGGTGCTTTGCAAAGTGCAGAAAACACAACAGGCATCCAAAGACCCCAACGCAAAGAGCCGCCCTGACTCTCAGAGAGGCCAGGGACACTGGCGGCCTCTCCCCCTTTGAGAGTCCATGAAAACAGTCCTTGGGGGCTTCAGACATCGTTAAATAGCAACTAATCAATCCAGAAGTCAATTAAGCTAAGAAGGTAAACAGAATTGAAGAGGAAAACGGGCCATCCAAGATGGATAAGGCTGAGGCCCCACGTGCTGGGACAGACCTCACCACCTGTATTACACCACAGAGTGATCTGTAGCTCTGAGGTGAGCACCAATCAGGTAGCAGGGGTGGCCGGCAAGGGGGCCACAGGCATTCCGGTGCTGGCCATCAGTCATGCCCGCTGTCTGGGATGCCCAACCACAGACAGAGCCAGCCGAAGGGACAGGCGTAATGAGCGACTCAGATTGCCAAAGAGCATGCTTGATTTAGTGCATCACATTTTTCTCATGCATTTTTTAATTCAGTTAATTCACCCAACATTATTTTAATAAAAAAAAAAAAATAGTACCATCTATAGGGAAGTTAGCCAAGTCTACACACGGTTGAATAATCCAATTCAAGTGACCTTGATGATTTCAACTGGAAGGTGGAGAGGGGTAGGGGTGGGCAGAGGGGGAAAGGGTGAAAAGCACCAGGTGTAAGTGGTGTTCAGAGAAAATCACAATCAAGGAGGCTAGGGAGGGGTGAGGGATGGCTTCAGAGGATTAACAAGGTTGGGGGGGGGGGCGCTCCTGAGGACACTCCTGGAGGGACAGACAAGCTCCGAACCATCAGGGCAGAAATTCAGGAATGAGGCAAATGGTTCATGGAGAAAAGGTTGGCCAATCAGGCTAACATCAGACTCTAGGAAAACCCAACATGTGTGTGTGTGTGTGTGTGTGTGTGTGTGTGTGTGTGTGCACGTGTGAGAGAGAGAGACAGAGAGAGGGATACAAAAATCAGAATTAGGAAGTACGATTTCAAAGGGCATTTCAAGGAACATAAAAGGACTCAGTAAGTGAAGGGGTAATAAAATGACAAAGAAAAACAGATGTCAACACTAACACTCAGGATAAACACCTGGTGTCTGGAAGATTGGCGGTTATGCTAATAGATACAAGGGAGTCAGAATCGGAAAAACAGTGAGTCTGGTTTCAAGATGAAATTCCCAGATCAGTGAGCCACTCTATGGAGGGCACATGCTAACGGGATCCCTGAAGACCCCCGCCCTTGTACAACCCCCGCCTCGATTGTGTGCAGGACCCAAGGGTTGAATTTAAACAATGGAACAGCAAAGGTGATGGGACATCACCCTACTGGTTATATTTCATTTTAGAAGATCTGTCTTGGGGCACCCGGGTGGCTCAGTCGGTTGAGCGTCCGACTTCGGCTCAGGTCATGATCTCACGGTCCGTGAGTTCGAGCCCCGCATCGGGCTCTGTTCTGGAGACTCGGAGCCCGGAGCCTGCTTCGGATTCTGTGTCTCCCTCTCTCTCTGCCCCTAACCCCCTCACATTCTGTCTCTGTCTCTCTCAAAAATAAACATTAGAAGAGCTGTCTTAGTAAGCTGGGCCTTTTTTTTTTTTTGAAAGAGAGAGAGAGAGAGAGCACTTGTGTGTGTACACAGGACAGGGGTAGAGAGGGAGGGAGAGAATCTTACGCAAGCTCCATGCCCAGCATATATGCGGGGTTCGATGTCACCATTATGAGATCATGACCTGAGCTGAAATTAAGAGTCAGACGCTCAACTGACTGAGCCACCCAGGTGCTCCAGCAGACAGGGCCTTTAAGAAGCATACTGCCAGGGGCACCTAGGTGGCTCCGTCCATTAGGCATCTCTTTTTTTTTTTTTAACGTTTATTCATTTTTGAGACAGAGAGAGACAGAGCATGAATGGGGGAAGGTCAGAGATAGAGGGAGACACAGAATCCGAAACAGGCTCCAGGCTCTGAGCTGTCAGCACAGAGCCCGACGTGGGGCTCGAACTCACGGACCGCGAGATCATGACCTGAGCCGAAGACGCCCAACCGACTGAGCCACCCAGGCGCCCCTAGGCATCGAACTCTTGATTTCAGCTCAGGTCGTGATCACGCGGTTCAGGAGTTCGAGCCCAGTGTGGGGCTCTGCGCTGGCAATGTGGAGCCTGCTTGGGATTCTCTCTCTGCCTCTCTCTCTGCCCCTCCCCTGCTCCAAGATAAATAAATAAACTTTAAAAAAAAAAAAAAAAAAAAGGCAAACTGCCTGGCTGTGAACTGCCTACAGAGGGGGTCATGTGGCAGGAAATGTAGACAGCTGCTAGGAGGTGAGGGTGGCCTCCAGCTAAGAGTCAGTAACAAGCCAGGGCCCCCAGTCCCACAACCCCAAGGAAACGAATTCTGCCCACAACGTGAATGAGCTTGGAGGCCAGTTCTCCCCCAGGCCAGCCTCCAGATGAGAATGCAGCGGCAAACACTTAGGTTACAGCCTTAAGACCCACTGAACCGTGCCCAGATTCCTGACTGACGGAACCGTGAGATCCTAAGTGTGTGTTGTTTGAAGACCCTAAGTTTGTGGTTACTTGTCATGAATTTCTCAGAAACTGGAGTAATTGGAGTTCAGGAGAGTTCAGGAGAGAAGTCAGGTATGGACCTGCGTCTGTAACACAGTAGACGAGGGCCCACATGCTGGAGGTAAATGCCTGGGATTGAGCCCCAGCACCTCCTAGCTGGGTGGTCATGAGCGAGTTATGTATTGTCTCCATACCTCAATTTCTTCATTCATAAAATGGGGGGAAAAAAATAATAGTACCTACTGCCCAAGGTTGCTACTGATGATTGTTATCAGCAAGTAACTGTTTCATGCTCAGAACAATTCCTGCTCCAGAGAAAGCACTGTTGGGGGAGGGGCTGGGTTAAGTTCTCAAAGGCAGAAAGTGCTAAGAGAGGCAAAGCCATGAGCAAGGGAGGAAAAAAGATCAGTCAAGGGCAAAGTTAGGGTCAGACAGAAAGTGGCCAAGAGGGTGAGCGCTGTCACAGTCCAAAGTCACACACATCAAGGCAAGAGGGAGCATCGGTGGAAGGAGGCCAAGAAGTATCAGGGAAAGGAGCGACTGGAGGACGAAGGCATTTCCATGGGTTATGAAGGGGAGGAAGCTGACTGGCCTCCAAAGACTCAATGACCTGGCCTCCCTTTCCTAGCTGTATCCTTCTCCACTCGCCCCTCCCTCACACTGGCCTCCTTGCTCAGACACAGAGGGATGCTCCCCTCAGAGCCTCAGCACTGGCTCTTAACCATCTCCTCCCAGAACGTTCTTCCCTGACACCCACACTTCTTCCCAGTGCTTGTCCAGAAGCCTCTTCTCATCAGGGCAGTCCTGACCAGCATTTTTAAAACTGCCCTCCAGCTGCCTTGTGCCCTGCTGTATTTTTGTCTACAGCATCGAGCCCCTGTTACCATTCTACAAGATTCAGTATTTGCTATGTTTATCGTTTCTCTGTCTCCCCTGCCTCACAGAGTTCTGCCTATATTTTCTGCTGATAAATTCCAAGTGCTTAGAACAAGGCATAGCTCAAAACGGGTACTCAGAGAAATGACAACCAAATGCGACATATAATTCGGAACCAGATCCTTTTGCTTATAAAGGACATGATGTGAACAACAGGTGAAATCTGCTTCTGGTCTGAGGATTAGGAGGGAGTCGTAGGTCAGTGTTAATATCCTGATGTTGAGGCCTATAATTACAATTACTCACAGAATGTCGTGGTTGTAGAAAACATGACCATGAATTCCAGGATGGGGCATCAGTCAGCAAGTTCCTCTCAATAGGCTGCAGGGAAGGGAGGAGAGGCCTCTCTTGGGACTATCCTCCCAACTTTCTGTGACTGCTTTTTTTTTTTTTTTGCATTATTAAAAATTTTTAAAAATCAAAAAATAAAAAACACTTGGGGCACCCGACTGGCTCAGTTGAGGAGGGTGTGACTCTTGATCTCACAGTCGTGAGTTCGGGCCCCGTGGTGGGTACAGAGGTTACTTGAATAAATAAAACTTTAAAAAACAAAAATAAAAAAATAAATATAAAAATAAATAAAAACGCTGTCTAGGGGGTAACAACACAACAACAACAACAACAACAACAAAAAGGCCTAAAGAGATACTCATCGTTTTATTATACATGGCTATTTCTGGAAAGGGCAATGAAATTCATGGGGAAACAGA
Source organism: Lynx rufus (assembly GCF_022079265.1). Taxonomy (NCBI): domain Eukaryota; kingdom Metazoa; phylum Chordata; class Mammalia; order Carnivora; family Felidae; genus Lynx; species Lynx rufus. Next base: position 145,595,367 of record NW_025814867.1, read on the forward strand.
GAAGGAGAGGAACTTTCATTTTTACTCTGCATTGTTTTCACACACACACACACATACACACACACACACAAAACATATGTTATTTATATGATAGTTAAATAGTAAAATATTTGGTGGGGGGAGAAAAGTTGGTCCACAGAAATGACACATACACCAGAGCATAATCCTCAATAAAAAACCCAGGGGAGCCTGGGTGGCTCAGTTGGTTAAGCATCTGACTTCAGCTCGGGTCATGATCTCGAGGTTCGTGAGTTCGAGTCCTGCATCGGGCTCACTTGTTGTCAGCGCAGGGGCCACTTCAGATCCTCTGTCCCCCTCTCTGCCCCTCCCGCACATGCTCTCTCTCTCAAAAATAAACACTAAAAAAAAAAAAAAAAAAAAAAAAAAAATACAAAATAAAAACCCCAGGCCCCAGGCAAAGACGACACTCACTCCAACACTCACTCTCCTCCCCTTTCTGAGTCTTCCAGATGCTCAGTATCTATGACTTCAATAAACCCTGCTCTCACTTCTCAGCTCCCATTTGATTTCTATCCGACGCAAAGCCAAAGACCCTACTGGCCCTGCGGGACCCCCTCCCGGTCCTTGGACCCAGCCCACCTACAGCCCCACCTCTCGCCAGGGTCACCGCAGGCACAGAGAGGGCGAGACCTGGTGGAAAGCAGCGGCTGAGGGGTGTGGAGGCAGCCCCCCTGCCCACCTGGTGAGGACAGGCTTCCCCCAGCTCCTGTTCCCACACCCGCCTGTGGCTCCAGACAGAGGGACTTTGCCAGCGAAACTGGAAGCACCTGTTGGGCTTGGGAATTCTCTCTGAGAGAAGATTACAAAATTGACAAATGTCTCATAGTGTATTTACATTTTTTTAACTGCAAACAACGTTGCAATTTACCAAAGTTGATCAGCTTCTGATTCATAAACAACTATGGTTACATAATCCCCACGTATCCATAACCCAAGTTCAGCTATTCAATCCTGTTTCACTGTAACCCTCCCACACCAGACTCTTTATGTTGAAGAAAATCTGAAACATCGAACTATGCCATCCATAAATACACAATGTATCGCTAAAAGAGAAGAACCTTTTTGTAAACATCAACACAATTTTTACGCCAAAATTCCTCTCTGCTACCAATGATCCATTTGGTTTCTCAATGTCTCTGATATTCCCTCTCTCTCTCTCTCTCTCTCTCTCTCTCTCTCTCACACACACACACACACACACACACACACACACACACAGTGGGTCTGTTCAAATCACATTGTAAACAAGACCCATACGTCGTGTTTGGCTCATTTGTCAACTCCTTTATTTAGAACTTTCTCCTTCTTCCTCTTTTTATTTCCTTGGCATTTCAGTTTCCCCTTTTCAGTTAAATGTCTATGCCATTTAAGGTATTCTTCTGTCCCTCCCTTCCTCTGACTCCACTAATCTCCTCCCCGATCATCTTTTTAAAACATATTTTGTCCGTAAATCCTCGACATGCCTGGAACAGTGGTACTTGCTGCCCAGGCTCCAGCAGGGACCCCAAAGACAAGCAGTAAGAGCCCCCAGAAAGCGCCACTAATCACACCATCAAGCTACACAGAAAACAGAAGTGCAGGAAAATTCCCCAGAAACACCCATATGGGCATTGCTCTGCAATTAGCCATGACTTGGGTGAATCACTGTCCTTCACTGGGCCTTAGTTTCCTCATCTTTAAAATATGAAGCTGCTGGGGGGCGCCTGGGTGGCTCAGTCGGTTGAGCATCCGACTTTGGCTCAGGTCATGATCTTACACCTCCTGGGTTCGAGCCCCGCGCTGGGCTCTGTGCTGACAGCTCAGAGCCCGGAGCCCGGAGCCTGCTTCAGATCCTGTGTCTCTCTCTTTCTGCCCCTTCCTCCCCACCCTCCCAAAAAAAGAAAGAAACATTAAATAAATAAATAATTAATAAATAAATAAATAAATAAAATACAAAGATGAACAACATAACAATGAGGACACCGACATTAACTGGGTATTTAGTGCCCAAAGAACCTTCAAGATTCCTTCCAGTCAAGAGTGTGGTTTTAAGTATCCTACTCACACAATGCACTAGCAAAGAACACCCCCCCTCCTTTGTTGGGGGGGGGGGGAGACAGTCCATAAATGGGACAATAACAACAAAGGAACTAAGATCACAAATGCTGATTATAAACAGCACATCAGTCATCGACATAATCTAAATTTGAATACCATGCTACTGTCTCAAATTTGAGCCACACTAGTGGATAAATGATAAAGGATAGTACAAGGGCGCCTGGGTGGCTCAGTCGGTTAAGCGTCCGACTTTGGCTCAGGTCATGATCTCAGGGCTTGTGCCTGGGATTCTCTCTCTCCCTCTCTCTCTCTCTGCCCCTGTCACCCCCCCACACACAAAAATAAACAAATAAGCTTTACAAAAATGATAATGGATGACACAAAAGATAAATAGTAACAGTGTTTTCTGCTCACGACTCCTGTCCCCATGCTTTAATAAAAAAAAAAAAAATAAACTACATTTTTGTACAAAAAAAAAAAAAAAGGTTAATGGTAGAACCTTGGGTAGGTAGATGTTTCTAGACCAGTGGTTCTTAACAGGGGAGATTTTACTTCCCTTTCCCCAGGGATGTCTGACAACATCTGGTGACACTCTGGTGTCACAGCTGTGGCGATGTGCTAGTATCTCATGGGCAGAGGCCCGGGACGCTGCTAAATATCCCACAATACACAAGACAGCGTGCACCACAAAGAATCATGCAGCCCAAAGCGTCAGCAGTTCTGAGGTTGAGAAACCCTGAGAGAACCCCCTTGTTACCCAAGTGAAACTGTGCTGTGCTCGGGTTTCAGGCGGCGGCTACTGAGGTCTAAAACCACAGGATACACACCCTGTGTTATAAGCTTCTGCACCGAAGACCACTCTCACACGTGAGGTTTGATAAAGAGACTGCCTTGCTTTGGTTTGCTTTCGTTACCAAGATAAATCAGAGCACGTATTTCTGAATCTGAACCCTTCCCTCAATGGAGTCATCCCGGGAAATTATTGAGAAGACACCATCCAACTGAAGAATTTACGCTGCGTCAGGGACTGATCTCTGGATGACAGCACCTGTGCTGTGGCAGGCCTCATAGAGGCACTGAACCACTAGCGACCTTGGGACTCTTTGGCTCTAAAAGTGACAAGCAATGAACGGGCCAGTGAGTAAAAGAGTGAGTTCCCATGGCCCCCAGGGCCATGATGAGACTAGAGTGGTGTCATGGGAGGTGAGGAGGGGCTTGGGGAGATCGTGTGCTGAGGGGTGGCTACGTCATACTCGATGCTCTGGGAGGCTTTTCTGGGGAGGGGATGTTTGAGTAGAGCCCTACAGGAAGTAAAGGACTGGCCAGGCCAGCTGGAAGATGACGTTCCTTGACATCCAGGAGGAAGACCTGAGTCTGGCTGTATTCTAGTCCCAGAAAGGAGGTATGGGAAGGACCCACAGTTAAGAGGAAATGAGGTGGTGAGGGCGGGGGGAATCGGACAAATCCCTGGAGGCCTGGCAGTCATGGCGGAGTCTGGTGTTTAGGAGGAAGCCACCGGAAGTTCCAAGCAGAGGAGTAATGAGATCTGACTGCCGTTGAGATCTCTCAGACTACACCATGGACAGTGGACATCAGGCAGACAAGAACAGGAGAAACCAATTGAGAGGAAACTGCATTAAGAATTTTACCGGGGAAAAAAAAAAGAATTTTACCGAAATTGAGGTGCCTGGGTGCTCTGTCGGTTAAGCGTGGGACTCTTGATATCAGCTCAGGTCATGATCTCACAGTCAGAGATCCAGCCCCCACCCCCACCATCAGGCTTGGCATTGAGCGTGCAGCCTGCTTGGGAGTCTCTCTCTCCGCCCCTCCCCTGCTCACGCGTGCTCTCTCTCTCTCAAAATAAATTAAAAAAATACACACACAAAAAAAAAGAAAAAGAAAAAGAAAAGAAATTTTACGAAAAATGAAAACCTCTCCAAAAAGAGAAAGAGTTGCCACTGAGGAAGATATTCCAAAGGACACGCCCCAGACTCTACAATCTATTTCCAAAGAAGAGGCGTCAAATCTCTGAGCAGTGGTAGTCTCTTTCAAATAAGTGCTGGGCAGTGCTGCACCCCCCACCCCCCTCACCGCATTCCCATCACATGATTTCTTTCAAAAGCTAAGCTCTGGAGTGGCCGGTTCCCCCTCAGCCCCTCTACAGTCACACAGAGCCAACATCTCCCACCAGGGGGCGATGAAGAGCACCCACCACCACGCCTCCCGCAGAAGCCTATACGTGCTGCCTCATGGGCACGGAACTCTAGAACCAAAGAAGTAGTGAACAGAAGTTCAGATCTGCCTGGAATAGTCTCTGCCAGTGCTTTTATTTGCGTTCTTGAGTGTTCTGCCATCCCAGTCTTCAAGGAGTCAGATGGAGCCAAGGTGGGCAGTAGAGAAAGTGAGACTCAGGCCCCAAGCCTGTGAATCCATTACCTTCCCCCTCTGTTTCCTGGTGGTACTTTTCCTTGGACTCATCTTTCCTGGCCGTATCTGCAGTAAGATCCATGGGGCCAGAATGGGGGTGGGTCTAGAAAATGAGGTCAAGGAGGCTTCTCAGCTCGTTTAAAGCACACGCCCCAGGCCAACCTGATACCAGGGCAAGAAGGGTCCCCCATCTGGTCTACGCCAGGGAACTGCCCTGAGGTGTGAGCTAAAACCACAGCGGGTATCCAGGAGTTTGTCTTCTCCTGTCCCTAATCAACCCCGGGGGCAGCGGTGGCTGGGTGGCCGGTCAGGCTTTGGGGAACCCTCTCTCCTAGCCCTTAGTTTATGATCTCTCTCTACCAACAAAAAGCAACTAACAAGGCAGGAAGCAAGATGCTACAATCTGTGCACAGATTCAGAAGCACTACGGTAAGAACTAATTCAGACATCACCGCTCCTAAGAGGTCCCCTGCCTGCCCAAATGCACGCCTCATACTTCAAAGAAAGATTGTTAATTACACATTATGATACCAATTATATCCGACTGCATTATGAAACAGGATCTTTGCTAAGCAATTTTATTGTTTTAATTCTTTTCTTCTATCATTTTTAATAATTACTCTCTGGCTTTTATTACATTAAGATGCAATTAAGAAAGAAAAGTCCTTTATATTTTAAATCTATTTCATTCTTTTATTTTTTTTTCTTACATGAAGAATCCCATAGCCTTCCAGAATAACATAGCACACAATATAGCTAAAAGACAAAAGGAACAACTTAGATAAAACTAAGTCTCATTTAGGGGGGAGAAAGTGCAAGTCTACTTATTTTGAAAACCCTTGCATTTACTAAAAGGATGGAGAATTCTTTTTTTTTTTAATGTTTATTTTTGAGAGAGAGATTGGCAGAGTGTGAGTGGGGTAGGAGCAGAGAGAGGGAGACACAGAATCCGAAATAGGCTCCACGCTCTGAGCCATCAGCACAGAGTCCGACACAGGGCTCGAACTCACGAGCCGCAAGATCATAACCTGGGCCGAAGTTGGATGCTTAACCGACTGAGCCACCCAGGCGCCTCGGGGATGGAGAATTCTTGATCACACAAAGACAAAACAAACCACACAATATTAATACACTCATATGGGAGAGAAACTTTCTACTATCCAAGGAGGACCAAATGGCAAATCAGGACTTAAATGCTAAACTTTGGGATTACGGAAGGTTCATCACTAATATTCCATACTAATACTAACTGAATACTAATATATACAACCATCTGCCCAGTAAAATGACACCAATATTAAATGTGAACCTGCCCGTGCTGAATTGTATTTCCTATTAAGTATAAAAATAACGTCATCTAACCTGTAGAAGAACGAACAAAAAAAAAAAAAAAGTAAAATCTTAACAACGTTAAGCCACAATTTGTGAGGTATGGAATTTCACATTCACACACACTAAGGCTGAGCAGCGTTCAAGTGACTGACAAGGAACATTTCTATATGCTCCATCCCCCAACAGCCTTCTTCATCCTCTACTTATTTTGTAGCCCATGGGTCAGCAAACTTTCTTTCTGTAAAGAATCAAAGAGTAACTATTTCAGGTTTTGTCCAGGCAGTTACTGGACTCTGCCTGAATGGATAAAGAAGACAGGTGTATGTGATGGAATATTATGCACCCATCAAAAAGAATGAAATCTTGCCATTTACAACAACACGGAGGGAGCTCGAAAGTACAATGCTAAGCAGAATAAGTCACAGGAGGACAAATACCATATGATTTCACTCGTGTGTAATTTAAGAAACAAAACAAACGAGCAAAGGAAAACAAAAATAAAAAGAGAGACAGACAGACACACCAAGAAACAGACTCTTAACTGCAGGGAACAAACAGATGATCACCAGAGGGGAAGTGGGGGGGTGGGGGGTGAAATACTCCCCGTCACGGGGAGTGAGGAGTACCCTTGTCATGATGAGCACTTGGGTAGCTTATGGAAGTGTTGAATCATTATACTGTACACTTGAAACTAATATAACAATGTATGTTAAGAATACTGGAATTAAAATTAAAAATTTAATTTAAACAAACAAACAAGAAACCAGGCCTGGGGGTGAGGATTTGCCTCCCCTTGGCCCAGTGCTCAGCGTGCTGGCAATGACGGGTGGGATAGTATGCTTCAGACACCCCTGTAGAAAAGCGGGAGGAGGGGCGCCTGGGTGGCTCAGTCGGTTGGGCGTCCGACTTCAGCTCAGGTCATGATCTCACCGTCCATGAGTTCAGGCCCCACGTCAGGCTCTGTGCTGACGGCTCAGAGCCTGGAGCCTGCTTCCGATTCTGTGTCTCCCTCTGTCTCTGGCCCTCCCCCATTCATGCTCTGTCTCTCTCTGTCTCAAAAATAAATAAAAGTTGGGGCGCCTGGGTGGCGCAGTCGGTTAAGCGGCCGACTTCAGCCAGGTCACGATCTTGCGGTCCGTGAGTTCGAGCCCCACGTCAGGCTCTGGGCTGATGGCTCAGAGCCTGGAGCCTGTTTCCGATTCTGTGTCTCCCTCTCTCTCTGCCCCTCCCCCGTTCATGCTCTGTCTCTCTCTGTCCCAAAAATAAATAAACGTTGAAAAAAAAAAAAAATTTTTTTAAAAAAAATAAATAAAAGTTAAAAAAAATTAAAAAAAAAAAAAAGAAAAGCGGGAGGAACGAGCAAAGGCGTGTGGGTGATCCGAAACTACCCACCAACATGCTGAGCCCAAGAGGGTTCTTCCTATCACGCCCAGAAGTATTTTTCCGAGACCAAAACCAAGTCTAGACGCACGCGGTAGGAATCGGTCCTCAACAACCTTCGTTCTCTGGATCCAAGGGGTTCTCCCTCACAGAAGCAGATTCTCCCGTATCACGGGGCTTGTCCTCTGAACTGGGCATCTGTTAGAGGTTCAGTAGTGACCTCCTCAAACCCTGGCCACTTTTGTGGCTGGCACAAGGCCAGGGCCAGGGGTACAGGTGGTGGCCACTGAATTAAAAGAGGTGACTTGGCCACCATGGAATGACCCATCCAGCCACTCATAAACTCCTCAAGAATGGAGAACTCCATAGGCAAGCCTTCCTTCCCACTGCTGGCCTGGAACTCCTGTCGAACGGCCAAGAAGGGCCCAGGTTGCCTGGAGCGGCCAAGGTCCACCGACGCCACCGCTCGTCCCCCAAGTATGTGTGGCTCTTGTCCCTCCTGGACACCTCCCTCCTCCCTCACACCTCACACCCCATCCGTCAGCAAATCCCGTCAGCTCTGCCTTCAAAATGTATCCAGAATTTGGCTGTATTTCACCAGCTCCATCACCCGTATGCTGGTCACGGCCATGCTAATTGGTCTTCTGATTCTGCCCTGATCCTGGCCCCCCAAACAGTCTATTCTCATGGTATAAAGTGAGTGAAATCAAGTCTATCCATGGTCCCCGAAGACCCTCCAATGGCCTGCAAGGCCCTGTGCAATCTGGAGCCTAACCCACACAGCCCCCCGTTGTCAAGTGTCTCCCAATCGCCCCCTCAGTCCTCTCCTGCTCATTCACGCTGTCACAGCTGCAACGGCCTCCTCCTGTTCCTCTCACACGCCAGTGTTCCTCTCACAACGGGACACAGCTGCAACTCGGGGCTTCCGCACTTCTCTTGCCTCGGCCTGGAAACTTCTCTCCCAGAAAGGCACCTGGCTTCCTCCCTCACCTCTTTCCTGTCTTTGCTCAATCATCCTGTCTTTCATGGGAAGATCCTCCCTGATCATCCTATGAAAATTACAGCCCTATCCCCCAACCCCACCTCCAGGATGCTCTAGCACACTTCCTTGCTCTTGTCCGTCACCATCGGACATGCTCGTCCGTGACTTCAGACTTCACGCACACTAGAAGGTAAGCTCGGTGAGGGCAGGAGGTTTGGCCTCAGCACCTAGAACTGAGAAAGGTATGTAGTAAAAAAGTAAAGTAGTAAAAAAAAAAAGTAAAAGAGAAAGGCATGTAGTAAAAAAGTAAAGTAGCAAAAAAAAAAAAAAAAGTAAAAAAGTAGTAAAAAAGCACTTGGTGAATAAATTACTTCCCTTCTGTTTATCTTCCCTGGAGTATCTTAGACGATTCCTTTTTTGTCCCCTCCATTCCTCATTTTTAGCATCTTTCTCTCTCTCTCTCTCTCTTTCTTTTAATGTTTTATTGATTGGGGGCCTGGGTGGCTCGGTTGGTTAAGTGTCCAAATTTGGCTCAGGTCATGATCTCACATTTCATGAGTTCGAGCCCCGCGTTGAGCCCGGTGTCGAGCTGGCTGTTGTCAGCAGAGAGCCTTCTTCGGATGCTCTGTCTCCCCTCTCTCTCTGCCCCTCCCCTGCTTGCACTTCTCTCTCTCTCTCTCTCAAAAACAAATCAACATTTTAAAAATAAATAAATAAATAAAACATGTTTTATTTATTTTGAGAGAGAGACAGAGAGAGCCTGCTCACACACACGTGTGCAAGTGGGGCGGGGGGAAACGGGGGGGGGGCTGAGAGAGAGGGAGAGAGAATCCCAGTTTCCTCGCTGTCAGCACAGAGCCCGACTTGGGGCTCCATCTCATGAACCGTGAGATCGCGACCTGAGCCGAAACCAAGAGCTGGACGCTTGACCAACTGAGCCACCCAGGCGCCCCACGCCTTTATTTTTTATCCTTCTTTCATCCTTATTTAATCATGCTTATAAATTCTTGTCTCTTCCTTTTTCACTCCACATCTTCCCTTCCCTCCTTTCTCTTATTATCTACAAGTGTTTATTAAGTAGATTTATACATCTAAAAACAGAGGCCTTTTTAAGCTACTGTTTCTAACCACATCCCGGCTCCAATGTCAAATACATAAAGAATCTAAGAGTTTGCAATAAGATCTTTCCTTAAAAACTCACTGACCATCTTTGAAGGACAATATGGAATCGATTCATTATTCTGGTGAAGGAAAGAAAAAAATCAAGCCAGCATTCTGCCTTTTATATACCAACTATATACCCTGAGGCAACTTTTTTAAAAGATTGAAACAAAGTTCTTTATAAAACTTTCCAGCTAATAAAGGCAGAGGAAATGACAGAATGAGATTATCACCCTTCTGTAAACACCCTAAATGAAAACTGAGTCTAGGCATCCGCTATGGACCGCCAACAGCTGCCGAAACCACGAGGGAAAAAGCTGATGGGGACCCTAATGAAGGATGATCAGATTAACAGCACCTGCCTATATTAACATTTCAGAAAGCATACAAAATATGTCACCTGATAAAGTTACATTATCATGTATGCAATACTGTTGCCCAAAAATACAAATCTGAATCTAATAAAGCCTTTAGTTTATAGGACATTTTGAAGACAATAAAATGTTTAATGACAACACTGGGATCCTGGCAGCAAAGTCTACATATACTTATATACCGTGAAGAACTCTACGGGACAAAAGATCCAGCTTCTTGACCAAATATATTGCAAGAGAAAACAAACAAGGACAGGAAACCTACATATAAAAAGAGACTTAAGAGGCATTATCAACCACATGCCATTTGTGGACTTTGTTTCAATCCTTTGATTACCCTGAGGGATTTATAACTAACTGTGAAAAGAACATTTATCAATCAGGGAAATCTGAATGTGAATATTAAGTGATACTGAGTGATTTTTTTTTTTTGCATGTGATACAGTACGCTGATATTTAACAAAAAGAATGTTATCTTCTCAGACACATAGTGACATATTTATAAATAAATCTGATTTCCTTTTTAAATCTGCACCTTAAAATTCTCCTTCAAGCAAAGGACATTGGTTGTTTTAATCCTATGGAAGTCACTGCTTCTCAAAGATACCCATAAATGCGGTGATGCAGAAAAAATAGTGGAAATCAACAAAACACCAGGCACAGATTTAGGGGCTATATGATAAATAAATGAAAAAGCAAATGGATTTATATACCCTTGATGCACCTCGAAAGTCCTTCAAAGCATGTAGGCGAGTTTAAACTGCTCACCATGTACAGGTCAGGCTTCTGATAATGTTAATATCTGGAACACAGCCATCTGGAAATTAAAAAAAAAAAAAAAGAAAGAAATACTTCTGGGTGACAAACAGCTTTCACAAAGGCCCATGCACTTTACTCCATAAAAGAAAAAGAAGCATGTCATTTATAAAACGGTATCTAAACAAGGCATCATCAAGAACCAATGGCAGAGGAAAACAGCAGAGCACTCAGAAGTAGAAACACAGTTGCTGAGCCACCCAGGAGTTTATAACAAAGACAGAGTCCCCAGGGACTCAACCCCCAGGGCCATCGCCCTGGAGCAGCTTCCTATAGTAACAATATCCCAGAGTTGGCAACAATGTTCCAGCCAAGCTGGGAGTCCTGTTATGAAGAAAGCAAAGGGGCGCCTGGGTGGCGCAGTCGGTTAAGCGTCCGACTTCAGCCAGGTCACGATCTCGCGGTCCGGGAGTTCGAGCCCCGCATCGGGCTCTGGGCTGATGGCTCGGAGCCTGGAGCCTGTTTCCGATTCTGTGTCTCCCTCTCTCTCTGCCCCTCCCCCGTTCATGCTCTGTCTCTCTCTGTCCCAAAAATAAATAAAAAAAAAAAAAAAAAAGAAAGCAAGAAGGTGGGGCGCCTGGGTGGCTCAGTCCGCTGAGTGACCAACTTCCGCTCAGGTCATGATCTCACAGTTTGTGAGTTCGAGCCCTGCTGACAGTTCAGAGCCTGGAGCCTGCTTCAGATTCTGTGTCTCCCTCTCTCTCTACCCCTCCCCTACTTGTGCTGTCTTTCTCCATTTCAGAAATAAACATTAAAAAAAAAAAAAAAAAGCAAGAAGGTCACTATAGACACTACTTGAGAATTATTTTCATTGGAGTGCCTGGGTGGCTCAGTCGATTAGGCGATCAACTGTTGATTTCAGCTCAGATCACAATCCCAGGATCGTGAGATCGAGCCCCACATTGGGCTCCACGCTGAGTGTGGAGCCTGCTTAAGATTCTTTCTCTCCCTCTCTCTCTGCCTCCCCCCTGCTTGTGCACTCTCTCTCTCGCTCTGAAATGAAAAAATAAATAAAACAAATTTATTTTCATTACGATGGTTAAAATTTTACGAAGCTCATTTATTCCCTTAATGAGGGAGTTAACAGATTCCCAGGAAAGGCGACACTGAGATCAATGAGGAAAACTGAAGGTAAGTTTCAAGCTTGAAATTGAGGCGAGGCATCTCAACACTGAGAACCAGCCCACGAGAGGGTAGTAGGCTCCTCACCATGGGACCCGCTGGGCTCTCAACACTGGGCGGGTTGGACTGGAAGTCCCTGAGGATCACAAACAATTCCAAGGTTTTATGGGGTGGTAATGTTAAAAAAAAAAAAAAAAAAGTATTCTGATGTTTGTTAAAAAACGGTAAGAAAGACTTTATTCAGGGCTATTGCAATAGAGGAGAGAGATGAGGTGCAAATCCCAGTGCAGCAAAGACACCTGGGGACTTATAACAAATAAGCAGACTGAGGAGGTCACTACTCAGCAGACACAGCAAGGGTGGGGGTCCTTACTAAACCAAGAGAAAACAGGATTCCTGCTGAAGGCAGCCCAGGGTGACCAGGCATTGCATACCAAGGTACTCATATACCAAGGGTGGGGGTTCTCTCTAAGCTGACTTAGCAGGATTCTTGCTGACACCTAGAGATGCTGTCCAAGGTCACAACGCGGAAGCAGGAGCCGGAAGCAGATCCCAGACCCCAGATCCAAGCTTGGGGGTGTGACTTACACCTGCTAGTGACCTGACACTGCCGAACGCTTTTTAACTTCTCAGTTGCTTCCCCGCATATAATCTCTCTGTTCTGCAAAATCCAGAAATTCCCATTTCATTACATCCAGCTATCACGTAAGAGAAAACTACCTTTGAACATAACGCCATGCGAGTGATTTATATATAATCCCCTGTGATAATGAGGCAGATTGATTCATCATCGTGAGTCGCAATGCAGCCTTTCAAAGTAGCCTTGTAATAACAGGCATACGAATAAAATAGGGAAAAAACAAAAACAAAACCTAAAAGCCTGGATTTAAAAGCATCTGGATGAAAACCAGGACGCTTCCAATCATGAACAGGATCACGAAACCCTCACAGCACAAGCCATGCAACTTCCCATGACGTCCAGTCCCCGAGGAGAGCACTTCAGGATGACAAAGCTGTTCCTTTGCAGCCTCAAAAGTGCCATCTATTGGACAGAAACATCTGAAGAGTAATGTGCTAAACATCCTGTTCATGTCCCATGGTTGTCCGCTGGGATCCGTGCCCTGGGAAGCTGACCTCCGTGATCTGCATCAACCAGGCTCCCCTGCCCTCGGGTCCCTTGGGAGCTAACCACAGAAGCCAGGAGCAGAAGAAGAGGGTAAAGAAGGAAGGAGCACTGGGCACCTGGGCGGCTCAGTCGGTTGAGGGTCCAACTTCGGCTCAGGTCATGATCTCACAGTTCGTGAGCGCGAGCCCCACAACGGGCTCTCTGCCGTCACTACAGAGCCTCCTTCAGATCCTCTGTCCCCCTGCCGCTCCCACACTTGTACTCTCTCAAAAATAAGTTAAAAACATTAAAAAAAAAAAAAAAAAGAAGGAAGGAAGGAACAGGTACCCACACTCACCCCTCCCCCGCCTCCTCTCTACATGGTTGCCTGGAAGTCTCTCCACCACAGGGCACAGCCTCTCTGAGGAACCCTCCCTGCCTGTCCTTAGTTCTAGGGGTTGGACGGTGTCATAGACTGAATATGTCCCCCCAAATTCATATGTTGAAATCCAACCCCCCAGTGTGATGATATTAGGAGGTGGGGCCTTTGGGAGGTGATCAGGACATGAGGGGGGAGGGGAGAGCCCCCATGAACGGGATGAGTGCCCTTATAAAAGGGACCCCAAAGACCTCCCTCACCCCTCCGACCATGCGAGACCACAGGAAAAGTCTGCCACCTATGAACCTGGAAGTGGACCATCACCAGACCCAATCTGCAGCACCTTAATAACCTTGGACTTCCCAGGCTCCAGTAGGGCGAGAAAGAAATTTCTGCCACGTGAAAGTTTCCCAGTCTGTGGTATCGTTATAGCAGTCCGAACAGGTTAAAACAGAGGGGCTTCCTCAGGTAACCCCCGCACCTCACGCACCCTTTCTGCTTCCCGACCTCATGACACGGCTTCACTCAACCCTCTTCTGTCACCTGAGTGTGCCGTATATTTTCCCGCCAGGCCTCTGACTAACTACGAGGGAAAGGGAAAAGGGGCAGGAAATCAAAAATTTAATTTTCCATACTTGCCCTCAACTGGGGCGGGGGAGGAGGGAAGAAAACCCAACTCTTGAACCAGATTTCACGGTATGAATATGGAGGGTAGGATACGGCCAAGGAGCCTCTGGTTTTAAGAGTGCCAGTGAAAATCCAGAATTTACACACAGAATTGCCTACAAATGTACACACGCATTTTTCTGAAAAGCAAAATCCGGGGAGGAAAAGGTCGAAATTTCAACTGTATTCTCAAAAGGTGACCCAAAACCGCAGAGCCAATGCTGTAAGAACAACACGGCACAGAAACGGGCTCCATCTGCCCAAGAGAAGAAAATGACCAGGCAGGCGATGGGTACCTGTGCCAGCTGCATGAGCAGAAACACAGCCACCTCCCCCTACCAAGGCCTGGGAACCATCGCACTCCCACCCGCCACCACCCACCCCTTGGAGGCAGCTGGGATGGTGTGTTCCCGCCAATCACTCACAGCTCCCTCCCAACAGCCAAGTGACATTTCAAAAGCTCATCAGCCCAGCAGGTGCTCAGATGCACAAGCAGTAGCAAAAACAGTTCCGGGCGGTGGAAAATCTCATTCTTTTTGTTCTGAAAAGCTCGGGACACGGAGGCACGGGAGAGCAGGAGAGCGTGGGTGCAGCACAACAGGAAGGGAGAAGCAGCTGACTAGCGGAGCTGATGCCCCATCCCAGGGCCCCCCCGCCCTGGAGAGCCCCCACATGGGGTCAGTCCTCACCTTATTCTGCACCCCCCCCCTGCTGTGTGACCTGAGGATACAAGAATAGTGGCTGGCCCTCCCCAGGCCACTACTCCCCCCTTTGCGACATGGCGATCACCATTGAGTGGGAACCTCACTGGGTCGTTGTGGGGGTCAGGGAGATGATGTGCATCCGAGACTCAGGACATGCCTTCCCAGGTATGTTTTACAAGTCGTATCAAAGCTCTCCTTCATTTCCTTCCCCACTGGGATGGTCTTGGCAACCAAACAAACAGAACCCTACAGAAGACTGGTAAAATCAACCTCCAATTCCACTCCACAGCGGATGCCCCAAAAATGTGACAAGCCACGTGGGCAAGGGCACCTGACCGGGACCACACAGCCTCTAACCCACACGGAGCCCTGTGACTGTGTCCATCCCCTCTGCCACCGCACCGCCCCTTTCCCAACTGTACCTAGGGTCTTAGCTCAGAGGCAGGAGCCGCTGCGATTCAGAGCCCGGCTCGGGAGCCCGATGACCTCAGCTGACTCTTGGCCTTGCCGTGTCCTGACTGGGTGGCCTCGGGCAAGATAAACTACCCTTCTGACTTAGTTCCTCCATTTATGACCCAGGTATAATCATGATCATACTAGCTACCTTTCTGTGAGGATTAACAACAATTCATGCCAAGTTCTTAAAATAGAGCCTGGCATACAGTAATAACTCGATAAATGCCGGCTGTTGTATTGCCCCGCACATTTAAGCTAGTTTCCAAGGCCCACCTAATAAGGAGGCATCTGTGCTCCAAAGAGTAGCCAAACACTGGCTCCACCAGTCCACGAGCCAAGCACCATATGTCCTTGATTCTCAGATGTGTTTTGTATGTTAATGTTCCTAAAATTACGCTACACGTGCACATTTAACCCTGTCGATTTTCCCATCTGTAAAATGAAGATTACAGCATCTACCTAATGGGATTGGTGGAAAATTACTGGTTAATACGTGCAAAACACTTGGAACAGGTCTTGGCATCAGAAACTGTTCTCTGCAGGTTATGATCACCATCATTATATTAACCGACCTGACCTGCTGCAGGGCTTTCCACTCCCAATGTGAACATTCTTCCACATTCCACCTCGAAACAGGGACCGCTTGACCCTTGGTACCCAAGGATGCTGTGGCTCAGGGCTGCCGAGTGAGTAGCTACAGCCCCAGTAAAAACACCACAGGGCTTCGGCCAGAGGCTGGGTTTTTACCATCGCACCGGGTTCCTAGAACTAATTCCTTACAGAAATTGTTAAATTGCATCACATTGGTTCCTGGGGTTTATTTCAGGCTTTTGCCCATAGAATAACTTGGGGGGTCATGATGTTGGTTTCTTGGTGGCCTCTAGAGACCAGCTGGCCTCCCATCAGTCGAAGAGAGACCCGGGGAGGATGGGACTTTAGCAGAGGCACTAAAAGGCAACTCAGAATGGAGAAAAGGCAGCAGAAAGGGCAACCCAGAGCAGCCGAAGGTCAATGAATGAGCCCAGAATGAAGGCAACTGGTACATCAATGGTCTCTACTGTCCGAAGCAAGTTCTATCAAACTACACTGTTTTCCCTTCCTCTTTCATCTTACTGCTTTCTCCCTACATGGGAGGCTTGGACAATGCTGAACAGACAAGGTACAAGGTGACTCCTGTGAGCATGGGTGCTGGGTCAGATTACATGGATTCAAATCCTGGTATCCCCAGCTATTAGCCAAGTGACCTTGAGCCAATGCCCCAACCACTCTTTGCTTCTGTTTCCTCCTCTGTAAAAGGAGGGTAGCAGTAGCTAATAGGCGAGTAGGGATTAAGGGAATCTCTTGGAAAAGAGTCAACAACCTGGCCGCCATCACACTCTGGTACCTGCACCCCAGCAGCCCCGCAGGGGAAAACCTGGGTTAGTGACACTGTTGGGAGGAGGCGTCTTTTCCAGCTTCCGGCAGCCAGTGAAATGGGAAGACGTCTGGAAACAGAGATTCCAACCACAGGCGCTCCACATACAAGCCGCTGCCAATGCCCTCTGAGCCTCAGCTTCCTCACCAGAAAAATGGGGTTCCGCTACCACACGGGGTTGTTGTGAGAAATGAGAAGGCATCACGCAGGCATTAAATAAACGTTACTTCTTGTCATCTGTCCTCCTTCCCCAGAGTAAAGAGAAGGCAGCAAAAGCAAAACCTGACCTCTTGCCACTCTCAGGGAAGTTTGTCACCAGCCCACATCAAAGCTCCTGTGCCCCGAGACCCCGCAGCCCGCCATGGCCACTGAGGTCTTCCTGCCGACAAAGCAAGCCAGCGGCCCCCTTCCCAGGGGAAGGCGAATGGGGTCTGTCTTCCAGCCCCGACACGTCAGCCACTTCCCACCAAAGGCCCAGAGACACGAGTCACGGGCAGTAAAACCCGGGAGGAAGTCCTCTCACAAAAACCAACAGCAAGCAAAGGTTATGAAGAACCCTTGACAAGTGCTTTAGGAGCTGGAGCCTGAATCATTAGCGAGAAGGACGCAGAGAGGTCGTTTTTCTGGAAACGTCTGAGGGATAAAGAGAGTAGATAAATGTCAAAAACAATGCCTAAAACGGCTGCATTCTGCTTGCTTACACAGCTTTTTCCTTCTTCAGACAAATGATAAAACATCCACGCTTCTGAATATAAATCATCTTCAATTAAGACGTTTCTATTGGGAAGCACTTTGGGCAGGACAAACGAAGTCTCTGCCACTGTTCTCCGACTTGGCACTTTCAAGGTTGGCAGGGCGATTTATTTTTGTTGATTAAACAAAATACAAATGGAGAGGGCCTAAAAATTGATTAGCCAATTAAAGTCAATGATTCTCAACAAAGAAATGTGCATTATTAGCTTTGCCAGAGTTATAAAAATGCCTCCTGGCTTTACTGCTGCTTTCGGGATTTACACCATCGATATTTGTGCTGACAGAAAGATTAAGTAAGGACTGAATTAGGCAAAATTTGTCTTCTCTTCTGCTGGAACGGAAGGAAGAGAAACGATTAAGGGCTGGGGCCGTTTCAGGGAGAACGTTTGCACAGCATTCGTAATTCTTGAAAGAATGATCCGGGCTGAGTGGGCCGCAGTCACTGATTTTGTGTGTACTTGTTCTTTGGCAAATTACAGATTCACTAATAGGGGCCAAATCTGTTGAGATGACAACAATCATAAATATCCAAATTCTTCGCCTTCTCTTTTCACTTTCCAAGGGGATGAGCGTCCAGATAGGCAGCCAAACGCACGATGGGTGTCAGATGCCTTCCGCAAAACGGACCGATGTTCAGGGGGACACCAGCCGCCCATTTCAGTCCAGAGCAAAGTGTTTCTGTATTGCAACCATAAGGTCCAGACCGCAACTGCAATAAATTCACGTACAATAGCCACACACCCGGGCCCGCGGAATGCTGGGATTTTTCTGGTGGTCAGAGCATGAATGTTGCCGGCTGCTATGCATTTTTAAACTTGATTGTACATAATTGTTAATCACTGACCCATTCTCCAACCCTCCTGGGCTGGAGCATGTTGCTAGGCAACCAATTTTGTTCTGGATACTTTCTGAAAGCTAGTGAGGCAACAAGCAAGTGTCAACTAAGTGAACACTAACCAGGAGAGACAGATTCAAATTAAAAAAAAAAAAAAAAAAAAAAGGATGCCCAGTTTCCTTAAAGCACGGTCATCCCGTGCCTTTCCTAATGTAGACACGTATTTTCCATGTCTTACAACTCAGCAAAGAGGCTCTCTTAGGTGGAACTGGATGAAACTGCCCTTTTAGTAGCTCGGTTTGACAATTCATATAATTCAACCTAACAACTTAAAAGAGGTCCCACAGACTGCGAAACTGGCATAAGTACAACTGTGCTTCGTATCAATAACATATCGTTCATGTGGTCCATGGGTTTCCGAAAATTCTTCTTATAAGACACAGCTGGGAGAGACAACCTGTGTGGTCACACAAACGCCTGAGTAGGAAGTCACATTTTTTCCCCCAGTTCAGACTACTACAAAGTGATCAATTTCATGTAAATAACCACACCTTCCTGCCTTTTCAAATGTTCGGCACCACGGGCGATGAGACTAGATTTACTTCTCCCAATTTGAGAATGGAGATGCTGAAGGACATTCTAAAGATGAGGAAGGAACTGCCGGGTACACGAGAGAAGTTCATCTAAGGGGAAAAAGGAGGGGAGGCAGGGGCGCTGGTATCACGGAACATGATGCTATTCCGGGGAAGCCAGTGAAATCTAATGACTCTTCGCTTCCAAGGCAGCTGAGAGCACCACAGTCAAGGAACGGTGGAAGAAAATAATGGCCCTATGTCAGCTCACAGAATGAATCCAGGAGGTTTTTAGAATCTCTGTTGGAAGCCCTGAATAATGACCAGCTCAGGCAATGCATTCGAGTAGATGATTAACCTCATTAGGAAAGAATTGGTAAAAATTATTAGGTGAAGGGAGCATACACAGGGAATCCTAGGTTTAAATTCTGGCCTTATTGAACAGGTCTGAATACCTGTGCAATTGCAACTCTCTAGCAATCAAAATTAATTGTGTCTAAAATTATTAGGCTACAACTTATAAACTAAGGCACCTGTAAAGTTTATATTGGGCAAATGGCAAAGCGTGGTAAGAAGGCAACAGGAAGTTTATCGCCGTTGCCCAGATGAGCCTGATTAAAATATAAGCAGGCCGTTTTGTCCGGATTTGCTTTAGATGACATGCTTATAATTAAAAAGAAAAATGAAGTAAACAATACGGAAACATATAAACTTAAAAGGTGAGAGATTTCTCTCCAGCTCATTTCCACCTTCCACCACCCTCCAGAGGTAACCACCAACTTGTTTCTCTTTTACAAAAGTGGCATCGTAATGCATACCTCAGCAACTTGCCCTTTTCACTCAACATTACAACACAGAAGCTAGTTTTCAACACAGTCCTCTGGAGCACTCAATTCATCAGCCATTCTGTCCCTGATTTCAAAATAAAGCTTCTCAGAGAGTAAGAGTGACCCTTCCTCTCTCAGAGTTAACAATTTAAAATGTTTTATTTATTTATTTATTGGGGGGGGGCGGTGCCTGTGTGAGCTGGGTAGGACAGAGGGAAAGGGAGAGAATCTTAGGCAGACTCCACACTCAGCATAGAGCCCGACACAGGGCTCAATCTCATGACCCTGATCATGACCTGAGCTGAAATCAAGAGTCGAACACTCAACCAACTGAGCCACCCAGGTGTCCCAGAGTTAACAACAATTTAAATTCTTTTTAACGCTTATTCTTTTTTTGATAGAGAGAGGCAGAGCGTGAGGGGGGTAGGGGCAGAGAGAGAGGGAGATAGAATCCTAAGCAGGCTCCAGGCTCTGAGCTGTCAGCACAGAGCCCGACGCGGGGCTCGAACTCACGGAGCATGAGATCGTGACCTGAGCTGAAGTCAGGCAATTAACCGACTGAGCCACCCAGGCACCCCAGTTTAAAGACCACCAAAAGTAGGGTCAGTTATTCACCTCCCTGGAAGTTCCCGCCAGGAGCCCAACAAGGAGGAAAGCCATTTTCAACCCCATAGATACAGTTACAGAAATTCAGCGTGACACAAATGGAGCCCCTGAGCAGCAACTGGTTAAAACCACAAATGGGTGAGTGAGTTGGGAGTCCCAAAGGAGAGAGATCCAGATGACAAGAGAGAGACAGAGAGAGAGAGAGAGAGAGAGAGAGAGAGAGAGACGCCAATGAAATCCAGAAACATCAAAGACTGAAAACCAACTGCTAAATTAAATTCCAAAGCCCGGTGCTACAAACTAGGAGAAGAATGTAATTTCAACAGGGACATTTTGAACCCCCTGTGAAGGAGACGGTGAGCCTGCTGGGAAGCAGCAGTTGTAGACACAAGAACAACAGGAACACTTGGATGAGCGTTAGGACTGTCGCAGAAAAGCAGGGATGACAGAACAGCAGTGCGTACAACAAGGGTTCCACACTGCTCCAACTCAGAAACTACAAAGCTATATTCAAGATTGTGCTTTCTTCACTTAAGAGAAGCAGCTGCAGACTTCAATTCTGAAGACCATCGTCCTAATCTAAGTTCTACAAATAGATTTTAATAAAGTCACTTCCTTGGGGCTCAGTTGGTTAAGCATCTGACACTTAATTTCAGCTCAGGTTATGATCTTATGATTTGTGAAATTGAGTCCCACATTGGACTCCGCGATGACAGCACAGAGCTTCTCTCTCTCAAAATAAACCCTTCTAAAAAAAAAAAAAAGTCACTTCCTCTCTCTAGGTATCAGTTTTCTTGTCTATAATATGAGAAGACTTGACTAAAAAAAACTCTAAAGTCCATAAAGTAATTTATTTCTAAGATTCTGTTTAGTTAAAATGATGTTTATAGATGGATGGATAGATGATGGATGGATAGATGGACAGACAGATGGGTAGATGATGAATGATGAATGAATGGCTAGATGAATGGATGGAAGGATGAAGGATGGATGATAAATGGATGATGGATGGATGAATGGACAGATGGGTGGATAATGAATGATGGATAGATGGATGATGGGTGGGTAGATGGATGGGTGGATGGATGAAGAATGGATAGTTGGATGGACGGATGGATGGATGGGTGATAAATAGATGATGGATGGATGGGAGGCAATGGTTGACTGAATGGGATTATACCATTTGTTGTGAATGGTTGTGATCAATTGTTGTAGCTTTAGAAATTTGGGGGAACATTCAACATCATGTCGGTAGCTTGGAATCAGCCATGAAAGGAGTATTTACACCACGGAAATTGGCAAACACTACAAATCCGGCCTTTGTATTCACCCCGCAGTGTCAGCTTACCAAAACATCACTGAAGAAAGAGAAGGAGGAAGGAAAAGAAGGGGAGAAATGAAAGGAAGAGACAGTATCTGTATGCACACAGTCTCCAAGTGGGCTGGCTTCCCACATCTCCATCTTGATATACTTACTATCTTTTCTGCCTGTAACACCATTATTCAGATTTGACTGAATAACCCAGACTTCTTGCCTCAAACTCGGCTCAAGCCTCACCTCTTTTAGGAAAGCCATCTCTGGTGTCTGCCCTCAGTCTGTGTGACATATAGCCCCCCCTCCCCAATGTGCTCCTGAATGCTGCAATTACCTCCCTCTGCCCTCTCAGGTAGTACCTACAATATAGTGTCGTCCATTTAACCAGCCCCACTAAATTGTCACCCAATTCAGGACAGCAACCATACATTTTAGCTCTGGGTGTTTAATGCCTCGCACGAAGCCAGGCACATAATCACTATCCAATAAATATATTTTAAATTAAAGCAATGGTTTTAACTACAAGGCAGCACAAAAGAATTTACTGATAAAAGGTTTAGGCTCAAAGAGCTGCACTACTCTCTCCTAGACATAAGTGGGTAGTTGGGAGATTTTTCGAGGGCTTCAGCTTTTCAAGACCACTTTCCCTTAGATTGTGGCTTTCCATTAAGTCAGTTAACCTACATTTATCACAAAACAGTGCGGTGTGTCACTGACCCACTTTTTTTCATCTCTTTGCTGCTCAATGACATCCACCTGTCACTGTGAATTGCATTTTTAAATAAGGAATTAAGTATATTTGTCCTGGATTTACCCAAGCGAGCTCTGACAGCGCTGGGACGCACCCTCAGGTTCATTGCCTAATCTACTAAAGTGGCTTTGAGAAAACTGCTTATGCTTTCTCATCCTTAGCTATCCGATCCATTAAATGAACCCAGGGCCTGGATGTAACACAGAGGAGACACCCCTTCCCTGCCTCAGCCCCGTGCCAGGGCAAATGCAGGCTTGCCAGGCCTGACCTCAACAATGCTAACGTTACTGCAAAGGGAGTCACACATGCCTATCACCTTCGGAAGAAAAGAGTCTTAGTCCACTGGGCCTGCTGTACAAAGTACCACACACGGGGGGAGGGGGGCACAGGCCTCACACGACAGAAATGTATGGTCTCACAGCTCTGGAGGCTGGAAGTCCAAGGCCAAGGTGTCATTAGGGTTGGCTTCCGGAGAGACCCTTCTTCCTTGGCTTGCAGTCCACTGCCTCCTCACTGTATCCCCACACGGCCTTGTCTCTGTGCACATGCACGTGGAAAGAGGGGCAGCTCACCCGTCTCTTCCCCTTCCCATATGGACACTATCCCTATTGAATTAGGACCCCACACTTTTGACCTCATTGAACCATAATTATCTCCTTAAAGGCCCTATCCCCAAACACGGTCACATGAGGAGTTAGGGCTTCCACATACGAATAGGAGGGTGGGGGAAACAACTTAGGCCGTAACAGAAGACAACCACTCAACACCTACTGGGTACGGATACCTCACAAGGGATAGAATCTCTCTCCACTCCCCTGAAAGGAAAAAGCCAGATCGCCATTCTTTTTTTTTTTTTTAATGTTTATTTGTTATTTGTTTTTGAGAGGGGGACAGAGAACTAGCGAGCGAGCAGGGTAGGGGCGGAGAGAGAGGGAGACAGAGAATCCCAAGCAGAAGCCATGCTATCAGCACAGAGCCCAACGTGGGGTTCAATTCCACAAACTGTGAGATCATGACCTGAGCCAAAACCAAGACTGAGACGCTCAACCTCCTCAGCCACCCAGCTGCCCCTAGACTTCAATTCTGAGTTGAGTTGCGTTTGTCTAAATTCAAATGTCAAAGTCCTAACACCCAATATCTCATAATGTGATCTTATTTGGAAATAGGGTCATCGAAGATGTTATCAGTTAAGATAAGGCCAATAAAAATAGTGTCCTTATAAAAGAGGGGAAATTTAGCAAGAGAGGGTGAAGTAAGAAAACACCGAGAGGTGAAGAAAAAGGCGGAGGTCAGGATGACAATTCCACAAGCCAGGAAACACCAACCAGCACCAAAGACTGAGCAAGCAGCCACAAGCTAGAAAAAGGGTGGGGACAGACTGTCCTTCACAGAAGCCTTCGAAGAAACCTGGACCTCGGACTTCCAGAACCAAAAGATGATAAATTTCCATTGTTTAAGACCCCCAGCGTGTGGTTCTTTGTTATGGCAGCCCCAGGAAAGTAAGACAAGCTCTCTTTCAACATCTCCCAAGTCTTTCCTCCCAGGGACTCAGAGGACTTTCCTGCTTGGCGGACTGGAAGAAAATACAGATTGCACGCCTCGAGCCTTCTGAGTTCTCTCCTTTGGAGCTGATCATCGTCAGGACTCACCTCTCCTTCTCTGCCCTGTTCCCAGGGGCGGTCGGCCCTGCAGGTCGGGCAGAGCAGTGAGCGAGCCCATTTAGCCCTCACCTGTAAGCCTGCTCTCCAACCAGCTTTATCTGTTGTGATGTCCCACCTGTCTGGATTCTCTGTTCCATTTGGCAATTGGCTCTAAACTCTGGGAAGAGAAGAGGCGATTACTTATCACCCTTCAAAACTCAACAGCACCCTCCACATCGCTCTGCCACTGCGATCTCATACCACCACCACCTACTCCAGGTATGAGGGAAGCAGCCAAGGCTCCTGAGGGTTTGGTCTCTTACCTGTAGTCCCAGGGCTCCCGGACAGGACAGCCAAGGAGTCCAACCCAGGTCCTCTCCCAGCGAATCCCACCTTCTTTAATTAAAAAAAATCTCTGTACTGGGGCGCCTGGGTGGCTCAGTCGGTTAAGCACACGACTTCAGCTCAGGTCATGACCTCACGGTTCGTGAGTTCGAGCCCCACGTCGGGCTCTGCGCTGACAGCTCGTTGCCTGGAGCCTCCTTCGGATTCCGTGTCTCCCTCCTCTCTCTCTCTGCCCCTCCCCGGCTCACACTCCGTGTGTCTCTCTCTCAAAAATGAATAAACGTTAAAAAAAATTTTTTTTAACTTTTTTTTTTAATCTCTGTTCTGACTCATAGCGGGTCAAATACACAAGAAGAAGAAGAGAGAAAAGAGGCACATCTTCGGTAAAGATCTTAAGTGGAGTGGAAGGGAAACTCCACTTACTTACCAATGAAAGCTAATAAAAGTGACAAGTTTCTTCCAAGCCAAAGAGTACTCAGCCACCCACTCAGCCACCCACTGAACTACCAGGGGGCACACACAGCTTCTCCAGGCTTGGGGAAACTCGATTCCAGGCTTATTAGTGAGACTGGTTCCGGTACAGTCCTACTGAAACACCGGTCCAGAGCCACATGGACACAGACACTGTGCTGGCCTGGTGACTCCCAATGAGCTGCCGCTGTTTTAAAAAAAAAAAAAAAAGAAAGAAAGAAAGATAAAACACAAAACACATCTGGTGGGAACTCTCCACTTCCCACACTTCCGTATCTCCTCTTCCTCTCTTCTTGCTTTTACCTACCGATAGTCTAGACTCGCTGGTGGTGGCCCACGAGGCTGAACTTCGGGGCTAAAGAGGTGGGAGCGCTCTGAAATGAATGACTCCTTAAGAAAACACCCTATGTCCAGACTACAGAACAAAAGCACCGCATGGCTGTTGACTCACTACCTTACCCGCCGGAGGCAAGGAAAAGATCTAGACACGCTGAGAACTTCATCCAGAGCTCTACAAACTGCTACCTATAACTTTAAGTGCAAACAACAACACAGGCACACATGGGGAAGACGGGTTCAGATGGGATTCCCACGGTCTGGGTGACTGGAAACTACAGGAGACAGTAGGGTCATGTGGCTGCTAAAGAAAAAAAAGAAGGGGTGCCTGGGTGGCTCAGTCGAGTAAGCGTCCGTCTTCGGCTCAGGTCATGATCTCGCGGTTCGTGGGTTCGAGCCCCACATCGGCCTCTGTGCTGACAGCTAGCTCAGAGCCTGGAGCCTGTCTTTGGATTCTGTGTCTCCCTCTCCCTCTCCCTCTCTCAAAAATAAATAAAACACTTAAAAAAATTTTTTAAGAAAAAAATAAAAGTTAAAAAAAAAGAGAAAAAGAAAAGAAATGCATGCTATAAAAGCTAAGGATGCATCTAGAGAGGGGCACCTGACTGGCTCAGTCAGTGGATCTCAGGGCTGTAAGTTCGAGGCCCACGTTGGGTGGAGAGATTACTTAAAAATAAAATCTTTAAAAAAAAAAAAAAAAAGAATGCATCTAGAGAAAGGAAGGTTAATCCTGGAATAATGGGATTAGTTACAAGGGATGAAACCCACTGCCAGCGGGTCTTTGACAATCTGGACAACAACTCCAAAAAAGTAAGCAGCAAGAATTCTGTGTGAACTAAAAACAAAGCCCAAGGAATGAGAGTTTGAGGTAATGGTAAAAAAAAAAAAAAAAAAAAAAAAAATTAATTTTTTTAATGTTTATTTATTTTGAGACAAAGACAGAGCACAAAGGGGGAGGGGCAGAGAGAGGAAGACCCAGAATCTGAAGCAGGCTCCAGGCTCCGAGCTGTCAGCACAGAGCCCGACGCGGGGCTCAAACTCAACAAACTGCCAAGATCATGACCCAAGTCAAAGTCAGACATCCAACCGACTGAGCCACCCAGGCGCCCCTGGAAATAGTAACATTTAACCTTGAATGAGAGGTACAGGGAGAGACGCAGTAATGACTTTCAGATACTTGATGACCATGAGGCCAACATGTAAAGTCCCTGGAAGACGAATTTCAGCTCAGTATTAAGTTAAAAGTAGAGATGCCCCCCGAAAAATGGAAAGGGGCTGCTTTTTGATAGAATTTTGATGTCAGGCAGTATTCGCAGGTACAGATAGGGGCCCACAGGTCAGAGATATTTGACAAGGGATGCCTACCCAATAAAGGGCGGCCGGGGTGGGGGAGAAGAGCGTTTGTACGACCATCAGTGTCCTCCTCAGCTCAATAAAATCCAACCCAGACACCAAGAGCACAGTCAATACCTCCCATGACCCTTAAGCTCTTCTGGTGGGACCTGTTCCCAATCCTGTATCTTGACCAGAAATTCTGCTTTGCACACCAACTCAAGACCCAACCTTTTAGTCACCTGGGACTGGCCAAAGGAAACCAAGAAAGGGCTTATTTTTTTATTCCCTAGACTGAACCACTTTGTTTTGTTTGTGTCTGTGATGGCTTTCGCTGGGAGCAGGGTGGAGAGCGCACACGGTGGGAGGGTGGGAGACGTGAGGGACAGAAGGCTGACGACGTAACACCCAGGCTGACATTCGGGGACACACCCACTCGCCAGCCCATGTACGTCTGGAGTAGGTTAATTTTAGGCTTGCCAGTCCTTAACTAAATGAGAAGCATCCATAGTCAAGGCCACCCTACTGCTGAAAACACCGTGGGAGACCATGGCAGTGACCCAGACAGAGCAAGGTAAGAAGCGCGCTCACCATTAAGTTGTAATAATAATGGGTACCATTCATCACCCTGCTACGTAGCCCCAGGCACCATACATAATCTATAATCATCGCTGTTAGACTGGTAAAGAAGGAGTTATACCAATTTTACAATAAGGGTACAGAGGCTCAGAGACCAAGTGACCTGCCCAAGGCCACAGGGTTGGTTAATGAACGGGAATACAAACCCAGATGTATCTGCAGAAGCCACGGCCCTGGCATTACCCTATGCCATGCTGCCTCTCATGGCTCCTACATTTATAAAGAAGGGGACGCTTTACACACATAAGTGAACACAAGTTGGCCAAGACCAACAGGTCCCAGAGCAAATGGCGCCTGGGGGCACCCACCCTGGGGGCAAACACCGTCCCTCTCCTTTGTTTCACGAAGTCTGAGCTCTTGGGAAGACACACACACACACAACTACACCACATGCTCCAACCCAAGAGTCAGTGTGTAAATGGCAGAGTGGGTCTCGTGCCAAGAAGCTGGAGCCGGTTTATTTTAGTCTCAGTGTTAAGACAGCCAGCACCAGGTTGAGGCTGAGAAATGCTCCCGCTAATTAAAACTTTTTATTTTCAAACACATGTCACAGTTTCACCATGGTGAGACTCACTCCCTGCTCAGTGGATGTCTGCGCGTAGGAGCGGCTCCTCTGTGACAGCCTCTTCCATTCACGTTGGGATCCCCAAGGGCAAAGACTCAGTGGTTGCTCCCCCTGGGGCAGCGGCGCTGTGTGGCCCGCCAGCACTCCGGAGAACCGCACAATCGGGAACAAGAGGAGACTTCTGCAGATCTGGCCGATGCTGCGAGAGTCCGATAAATGTGCACAGAGGACAATGGACAACGTTCCTTGTCCCCGCGGGTGAGAAAGCAAAATCCAGCACGGGAAGTGCAGAACCGAGGCAGCCGGGAGAAAGGGGGTAAACCAAGGCATTCCAGATTCCCGAAAGAGGAGTCAGAAAACCCACAAAGCCTGCACCGCACCCCCCCAATCTCAGCCTCCACCAGGCGGCTGCGAGGATGCGGACAGTGTCTGCTTTGATCCCCACTCCATCTGAGGGCACATACCCAACAGGTATGAGGTCCACACATCCAGACTTCAATGCCTGCCTGTCAAATTAACTGGGGCTGGCACCGTGGGTGGCCTCCAAACCCAGCTCTGCCTCCTGCACAAGAACCTTACTTGAACATCAGGTCTTCCTCCAGCGTGACAGGCAGAGGAACAGAAAGAAAGGATTTGTGGAAGTCTGCAGGAGCGGAATCCCGCGGGGCTCAAATCCTTCATCCACCACTTTCTACCGGGATAGACCTGCTCAAGGCCCAGCTACTAAATCAACGCCTGAAGCCCACAGCACTATGGGTCCTGAAATTTCAGATTCCCAGGAAGGGGAGTCTATAAACCGTTGAGGACCCTGCCCCGAGCCAGGTCATCTTCATGTTCCAAGCCCCCACCCCCAACCCAGGTAGGGCCAGGTGATGAGCTAGACAGAGATGCTCCACTCGTTTGCCATTCATGGCCCAGGAACAGAGCCTACAGGTACAACTGCTTCTACAAGACAGAGAAAAGACCACACGTGGTGGTGTAGGCAGTGTGGGCCACAAAGGCCACTCTTGGGGTAATAATCCCACAGACTGTCAACGGCAAATCGGGGCTCCAAGCTGCCTTCCCACTCCTCACTCCGCAGCTTACCAATTCAAACTGGTCCCAGAAGAGCAGCCCCTGGTGTCTCCCAGATGCGGGCCACCCTTATCTCTTATGGTAGAGACCATGCAATGATTCAGATTCCAAGGGGCTGTGCTGTAGGGTGAATGTTTTATAATTTATGGAGATTTTCTAGAAGCCTATATAAATCCAGTGGTAGCCCAGGAGCAAAGAGGTTTAATGTTTAAGAAATGTTTAATATGGAGGCACATGGGTGGCTCAGTCGGTTGAGCATCCGACTCTTAATATGGGCTCAGGTCGTGATCTCGTGGTGGTGGGATCAACTGTCATGTCAGGCTCCCCACTCACGGTGGAGCCTGCTCGGGATGCTCTGTCTCCCTCTCTGTCTGCCTCCCCCCAAAATAAATAAACATTAAAAAAGAGAGAGAGAGCAATGTTTAATACCAATGTTGCCTGAGCACGTGGGGATGGGAGGCAGGGAGAAGCCAAAGGCTAACTCTAGAATCACAACTCAAAATTTAAACGTGGAAGCTCAAACCTCAAATGACCATATTCTCTCTGGGGGACTCTAATAGCCGTCCCTGCAGCAGGAACGTCCGTACAGCTCCCACACCCCCAATTCTGCAAAACTATACACGCCCGAACGGACGGGGCTTGCACGTTTGGTGTCCCAAGGACGCAGCCCAGAGCCAACAACTCAAACAGCAGCTACTGAATGCCAACCACAGGCCAGATTTAGCCCAGGAGCATTCAATCCCCAGAACACTCCTGAGAGGCAGGTCCCGCAATCATCCCCATTTTGCAAATGAGAAAACTGATGCACAAAGAGGGTAAGGGCCCCATGCAAGGCCACACAGCTGGTGGGTGCAAGTCTCAGCCCATTTCACAGCCTGTCCTCTTAGCTCTGAGCTGCCACCTAACCACGCAGTTTCGAGAAGCTCTCACTGGCTAATTCCCAGAACCGTGTTCATCAACACCATCTAGTGCTACGTGGGTTCAGGCATAAGCCGCTCATCAACAAGTAGAAATCAACTGCACACCCCAGCCCTCTACCACTTGATTCACAATTGGAACTGATTCTCGTCCACCATAAAACCCAAAACTTGAAGAGTATGCTACCCTGTGGAGCTGGCATGCCTTCAGGAGGGCTGCGAGCCATCCAGACTGGACCACCAACCATCTTCCAGTCTGCATCATTCTGGGAAAGAATGTAAACTCTCGCCCTCTGACAGCTGGAGGGTGGCCTTGGAAAACTCCCTGCTGCCCCCTGGAGGCCAGCTCTGACCACCCCCCCCCCCCCATCCTGCCACTGAGTCCCAGGAGGGGAGCCATCGCCAGGAGAATCTGCCATCCAGCTGGGCTGGGCCATCCTTCCAGGTAAAAACAAGAGGGGCCAAGGTAGCTCCAGCAGCTCAGCCTGCAGAAGCGATTTCCTAAGCGCTTCATTTACATCTGACAAATATCCTGTGTCCTCAGGTGCTGCCCTGGGCTCAGCTGCCCGCTTGCACTGAGCAGTGTTCCATTCAACTGCTCCTGGCACTGAGCACAGCAGTCTGGCTGGGGGGTGGGGAGGGGGGGTGGCTGCTGCCCTGCCGTCCTCCCAGAAGGGAGTGGGCCAAGCCACCCTTCCTCATGGACCCTTAGAGCCCAGTGGTCTTTGATCTGGGGGAGTCCTGGGGCAGAAGCACTTTGTGTGAAGCTGCCTTGCCCACAGCTTAAGTTCTGCCACTGCTCAGAGACATTCCCGCTGTGTGGCCCGTTCCCCTGATAACTCACTGGGACCACAGGTGTCTCCACCTGGAGTCATGAAAAGACAGGCAGTGGCCCTGGCTGAGATGTGGTGCCACAGCCACAGGGAGATCTTCCCCCAGATTCATTCTATCTAGGACAGCTGGACCCTGCAGCTTCCACCCTTCAAACAAAATGCATGATATTCCGAGTCTGGGAGTGTGGGCAGTCAGAGTCTGTGCTTGACCTTCATGGGTCTTCATCCTGGCGGCCTGGCAGCTTTGTGCAGGGTGGCCCTGGGCAGCACCGGGTGATAAATCCTGAGTCGTCCAGTCCAGTGGTTCTCAATCAAAGGTGATTTCGCAATCTCTGGAGTTGCGGGGGGGGGGGGGGGGCACCACCTGCATCTAGTGGGTGGAGCCCTACAATTCATGGGACAGCCTCTCACAACAAATCACTGGGCCCAAAAGGTCAGTAGTACCAAGGCTGAGAAGCCCTGGTCTGGGCTACCCAGGACATGCAGCTTTCCTTTGCCAGAAAGTAGGGTTTTCAGCCCCACTTGACAGCTGGGCAGTAGGTCGGCAGGGAGTGGCTGGTGTGATAAAGTTTGGTCACCTGCCAAGAGACATCAGTGCTGGACACCGGACTGAGCAACCCACAGAGATGTTTACAATTAGTCCTCAAACACCCATTACCCCCTTTCACAGATTAGGAAAACTGAGGCACAGAAGGATCCCATACTGCTTAGAAGAGGAGCTGCGGCTTGAATTGATCAGTCCGGCCTCACACCGTGTGTTAACTGGGAGAAAAAAACACAACACTGTACCTATATTCTGTGTGGTCCTCATTATGTGCAGAGAGAAGAAAGAAAAAACGGATGGGAAGAGAGAAAGGGAGGGAGGGCAGAGATACACATGAGGAGAAAGACTGTACAAAGATGGATGGAAGTGTGAACAGCCACAATGTGTAAGTGGTGGAATCTGGGCATCTTTTGTTTTCTTCTCCGTGCCTTTCTGTATTTCTACATTCTGTCCAACGAAAACGCCTTTTACGGGCAGAAAAAAAGCCACAAGCAAAACAAAAACACCTGCCAAGCATACATCTCAAGACTGTCGTCAGCACCAGGCACCTATAAGGCATCAATAACTGTGCTAGGAAAGAAATGCAGAACCCCCCCCCCCCCGCAACAGACATGAGGGGACACCCGTGGTCACTCGGGTCCATCGCCGCCTTGATGACAGCCGTGTGGGGCAGTCATCCCCAGGAGGCCATGTGCACAGCACACCTGCAAGAGAAAGATGCTGCTGGAATCCGAGACAGCTTGTCAGCTCCTCATCTATCTCACAGCAGAGGACGGGGAAAGGGAGAGCCGTGAAGGCGCGAGGTCAAGACCCCCGCCACGCCTGACTGTTTCCACGCTCGAAAGGCTCGAACACCACTTCCAGAAAAGTAAGGTTTCCAGATCATTAAAATTGCCTTTCAACAGTTTTATTAACCGGTAGGAGACACAGGAAAAAAGAAAAAATTATGGTCCTGACTAATGTGAATATTTGCTTTAGGAAAAAAAGGAGAACACTAGGATACACTGAAAAGTCTGCTTTTCCTATTTTTTCCCACAGAATTTGTATTTGCACTATTTTAAGGTCAGTTTCCACCATAAAAGCCTATTCTATGCAGAGATGCCCATATCTACTCCACCTTTTTTGCTATTATTCTTAACCTCCCCCTCACCATTTGGGGTCATTGTGAGGCCGTCTCTAACTCCACCTTGCATAAAATGCTTAAGTGTGTCAGAGTTATAAAAAATCCTTGCAGTTATCTTCACCTTTCACGAAGGATCTCTAAAGTTTAAGATATCACACCCCAGAATGCAGAAATTCAAAACGTCCAAATGTCACCATTGGGTAAGGCAAGGAATCAACTCATGTTAGGCCATCAGCAAGCCTACACCTATTTTTAAAAATAATAAATCGCTAGCTGCCTTCCCTAGAGCCCCTGTTTGGGGCCTCCTTCCATGCCAACAGAACACGGACCATCTCAAAGGTCACGTTCAGGGGTGCAATGGACTGCAGAACCACCTCCCTGAATCAGGTCTGACACGAACCAATCAGGGGCATCCCACTCCTCCTTGCCTGTGATTGGGTTAAAGCCAGGCACGTGACCCAGCTCTAGCCAATAAAAGAAGAGGATACCCTATAACCGCGGTTCTGGGAAGAGTTTTCACTGCAGATGGAAAAAAAGCAGGGTGGAGGAAATGGCCTCGTTTTTTGGCCAGGTATCGCTGCGCCTCCTTCCACTGCTGCAGGTCCGGCTACCACGCTTGCCACTGTGTGGAAATAAGCTCAAGGATCAAGTGAATAAATACCCTGAGGATAGTGGAACAGGAAAATGGAAAGAACTCAATTCTGATGCCATCATTGAATTGCTGGATTAACCTTGGAACCATCATGTGAGATACTAACTGCCCCATCCCCCCCGTACTGTTTAAGATACTGTTAGTTGGGTCTTTTGTTTCTGGTATTGAAAATATCCTAAGGCGCCTGAGCAGCTCATTCTGTTAAGCATCTGACTTCAGCTCACGATCTCACCGTTCATGAGTTGGAGCCCTGCTTCATGAGCTCGAAGAGGCAAGCCCCACTTCTCTCTTTCCCCCTCTGTCTCTGCCCCTTGGGGGAATCTCTCTCTCTCTCTTCCCTCTCTCTCTCTCCCCATGCCCCTCACTCACTTGTGCCCTCTCCCTCTCCAAAAAAAATATATATATATACACACACACACACATTCTAACTGATAGAACCCTATGCTAAGACTCATTACTAAGCCTCTGGGATCTTACTAACACCTTAAGGCCAAAAGAGAATGAGTCAGATCATTGGCACCATATCCCCAGTAAGTCAGTGAGAGGATAGGTGACAAGAACTTTCATAATGACTTCCTGTCAATCACCAATCTGTTTCCCAACTCTGCATACTCCACACTCTGTCTATCGCTCACTCCAGCAGAGGTTAAGCAGCTGACCTCCTTTAAGACGTATTCAGGACAGGGAAATAGGTGCTCTATGGCCACCCGAGAAGAGCAGTGCAAGCCAGAATCCC
Organism: Lynx rufus; assembly: GCF_022079265.1. NCBI lineage: Eukaryota > Metazoa > Chordata > Mammalia > Carnivora > Felidae > Lynx > Lynx rufus. The sequence goes on from NW_025814867.1 coordinate 145,628,609, forward strand.
AAAGACCTTACACATTTTCTCTCTTCTGCTTTAGCAATTCATAGACTACCAGCTGCTAAAAGTCCTCCCCAAATTTAGACTTGAAATAAACTGACTCATGAATCTGTAAGGCTTGGGGAAGGAAAATTTCCAAAGTAATTTGTTCGGGAATGGAGGCTGGTGAGAGCCATAAGTGGTAGATAATAGTCAGTACATAAATCATCTTGCTAAAGATATGAATTTCATGTAAGGCTCTCTATCCTCAGAAAACAGACACAGAAGAAGTGATAACACCATTTGACTAGAAAGAAAATCTCTCTTCTATGTGCCTGTAACTTTATTCTTCACAAACAAGTTTCCTGAAACTACCTAAGCATTAAAAAGAATGACTTTAATATGTATATATGAAAAGCTAAGTGAGAAAAAAATCCAGGCATCACAATACACACACACACACACACACACACACACGCTGGTTTCAAACAAAAGTGCACACGTGCCCAATGAAAAGACAGGAGAGAGGTGCCCGGGTGGCTCAGTTAGTTAAGCATCTGACTCTTCATTTCAGCTCAGGTCACGATCTCATGGTTGGTGAGTTTGAGCCCCATGCTGGGCTCTACACTCTCAGTGCAGAACCTGCTTGGGATTCTCTCCCTCTCCTTCTCTCTCTGCCCCTCTCCTCTCTCTCTCTCTCTAAATACACAAATAAGCTTAAAAAAAAAAAAAAAGACAAGAGAATTTGGTCAATAAAGATCCTTAAGGTGTGTTTTAATGAAGTTGCCTTTTTAATGAAGTTGATAGTTAACGTATGTACGTCTTTTAACGAAGTTGTTTGAGCTGGTAGTGCATATACGACCATTCCCAGACATCTCCAGTACTTGAAACTGCAAATATCTGAGGGTCAACTCCATACCACGTGCAGGGCTGGTCTGTAGAGAATTCAACTATGTTTCAGACACAGCCCAAGTGGCACTGGGATTCTTTCTGCAACACAAGAAATAAGGGAGAGTGGAAGAATGGATTTACCCTCCTAAGAAAGGGTAATCTAATGAGAAAGCAAGAGGTATAAGAGGGGTAAATGCACAAATATTTAACATAAGGCACACAAAGATATTAACATATGAGATGGCAGAGGACTTTAAAAGAAAAAGGTCTTAAGTTGAAAATTTCAGCAAAGACTAATGAGAGAGGTGTCATTGGAAATGGAGGGGCGCCTGAGTGGCTCAGTTGGTTAAGCGTCCAACTTCAGCTCAGGTCATGATCTCGTGGTTCATGGGTTCGAGCCCCACGTCGGGCTCTGCGCAGACAGCTCAACGCCTGGAGCCTGCTTTAGATTCTGTGTCTCCCTCTCTCTCTCTGCCCCTCTCCCGCTTATACTTTGTCTCTCAAAAGTAAATTAAAAAAAAAAAATTAATTAAAAAAAAATGAAGTCCTAAAAATTAACAAAAAAACATATACCCACCTAACCATAAAATGAGACTTGGACAAAAGTGCAATTAAAGTACAATGGGATTAAAGGATGAGTATGTGTGAGGATGTCCTTGTTCTTAGGAACAACACTGAAGAACTCACACAGCAAGGGACATGATGCTCCCAACACACTCTCAAATGGATCCGAAAATAAAAATGTGTATGTATGTGTGTAAATCTGTGTAAGGATAAATGTGTGCAAGGGTAAATGTGGGTGCTAGGTACTCACATACATGGAGTACAAATTATAATGCAAACAGTGCAAAATGCAGACAATTGGTGAATTCGAGTAAAGGGTATATGAAAGTTTCTTACAGTATTATTGCAACTCTTCTGTAAGTTTAAAATAACAGTAAAACAAATAGTTACAAAAATGAGAGAGCTATTTATATAGCGATTAAGATCTTTAAAACCTGATGTTAAGTGAATAAAAAAAAATCCATGCAGAATGGAATGTATGGAATGTTATCATCTGTGTAAGAGGTGGAGAGGAAAAAGACATATAGATACAGATACAGATTTACAGATACACATCCACCATATGCAATCATTTGTGTGTAATACACCTGTAATGACTCCTAAGAAACTGGAAACATCACAGAGCTTCTCTGTCGGGAAGAATGGGGTAGCTGGGAGTCGGGGGGGAAGGGAAACTTCTCATTTTAAACTCTTACATATTTTGAATTTTGAATCATGTCAATGTGTTACCTAGTCAAATATGCAAATAAAATAAAATGACCTTTAGGGGCGCCTGGGTGGCGCAGTCGGTTAAGCGTCCGACATCAGCCAGGTCACGATCTCGCGGTCCATGAGTTCGAGCCCCGCGTCGGGCTCTGGGCTGATGGCTCGGAGCCTGGAGCCTGTTTCCGAGTCTGTGTCTCCCTCTCTCTCTGCCCCTCCCCCGTTCATGCTCTGTCTCTCTCTGTCCCAAAAATAAATAAAAAATAAATAAATAAATAAATAAATAAAATAAAATAAAATGACCTTTAAAAACATTAGAGGAAAATAATAGTGCAGGCATATGGTTTGGGGTAACTTAGGCCAGGGAAATATAGCAAACAGGATTAAAGCCACTTGGCAGGGTGCTACCCAGATGTGACCCCACGGGCCGCCATGCTTGGACAGCTGCCTGCTTATAAAGGGCTCATTCCAGACAAGTAGAGCTGAGGGCTTAGGAAAGCACATTCTATCAAGTTTCAGCCTAAATTGGATAGAAATGTCCCCTAAAATAAACTATGTAATCTACTTACAACAGACGATTCCCCATAGCCCTGTTCTCCAAGCTCAGATTCCCCGATCTAAGATTTAATCATCTGACACATGGCATGCCTGTCCTGCCTCTGATGCCACAACCTGCTATGCCCTGGTGAACAGCACTGGGAGCCGGTGCAAACCCGCTCCTCAGCGGGACAGACCCAAACATAAACAGCATCTTCACTGGCAGCCACCATCCCTGCAGATAACGGCCAGCAAGCCATCCAGTGGATGCGTCACTGAAGACACTCTTGGATCCGTGCAACTATTTTTTAAGAATTTCCAAGATGGGGGGGGCGCCTGGGTGGCTCACTCAGTTAAGCGTCCGACTTCAGTTCAGGTCACGATCTCGTGGTCCGTGAGTTCGAGCCCCGCGTCGGGCTCTGGGCTGATGGCTCAGAGCCTGGAGCCTGCTTCCGATTCTGTGTCTCCCTCTCTCTCTCTGCCCCTCCCCCGTTCATGCTCTGTCTCTCTCTGTCTCAAAAATAAATAAACTTAAAAAAAAAAAAAAAGCTGCTGAGGACTCAACTCAGTTTAAAAAAAATTATTAAAAAAAAAAAAAAAAGAATTTCCAATATGGGGCACCTGGGTGGCTCAGCTGGCTAAGCGTCCAACTTCAGCTCAGGTCCTGATCTCACAGTTCGTGGGTTCAAGCCCCGCATCAGGCTCTGTGCTGACAGCTCGGATTCTGTGTCTTCCTCTCTCTGCCCCTCTCCCACTCATGCTCTGTCTCGCTCTTTCTCTCTCTCTCTCTCAAAAATAAATAAACATTTAAAAAAAAAAAAAAGAGTTTCCAAGATGATCGTGCATGGCAAAGCCAGGTAATTCAGAATGGGGAAATGGACCTTCTAACCAGGTCCATGGTTACTGGTCCAGGTCAATGGAACTTCGAGACTCTTCTGTTAAACTTCATGGGGACTGAACAAGTGCACAGACAACAGTAGAAAGACAAGAGGATATTCTGTCCAGAGAAGCCAGGCTGAGAAGGTGGCTGAGCTCATCTGGCTTTCTGGTTGTCAGAACACCAGGCAAGGGACCCCACAGTACCTCTCTCTCCCTTGAGGGAGCCCGTGGTTGCTCTGAGCCAGGATCCCGGCTCCAGTCTCGTACTGTGGGGGACTGTTGGGGTGCACATGCCTGTGTCTGTGCCTGAAACTGCCACATGAACTGCAATCAGAAAATTAATTGATATTTGCATCTGAATAGGGGTAAGGGATGTAAGAAAGCAGGGTATATATAGGTTCCGTAAAAGAGGGTCCTCCTCTCCCCACAAATTTAAAACAATGGCTCCCCGTCTAGTAGTGGGAGAAAAACATCAATCACAAAAAACGGAAGGATGGGGCGCCTGGGTGGCTCAGCCGGCTAAGCATCTGACTCTTGATCCTGGCTCAGGTCATGATCTCGTGGTTGGTGAGTTCGAGCCCCACATCAGGCTCTCTGCTGTCAGCACGGAGCCCGCTTCAGATCCTCTGTGTCCCCCTCTCTCTGCCCCTCCCCTCTTCTCTCAAAGAAATAGGCATTAAAAAAAAAAAATTAAAAGGAGAAGAGATACAAAGGAAGAAGCCATGGACTACACAGCCCAGATTGGAGACAAACCTGGAGACAAGGAACTCCAAGGACTCCCAGCCACCACTAGAAGCTAGGAGGCAAAGAGCAGACCGTCCCACAGAGCCTCCAGGAGGAGCCAAGGCTACTGACACCTTGAGACTCTGCATTTCTAGCCTCCAGGATCGTGAGGGAAAAATAAAATAAAACAGTGAGCAATTTTTGTATCATTAAAAAACTACATTAAAAAATAAATAAAAGTATCCTATGTTTTGCCTCACAAAAGAAAGAAAGAAAGAAAGAAAGAAAGAAAAAGAAAGAAAAGAAAGAAAGAATTGTGAGGGAACACATCGTCGTTTTAAGCCACACAGTTTGTGGTGCTTTGTCAGGGCAGCTCAGGAAATGACTACATCCTTTTCTCCTCTTGCTCTTTTAAGGAAAAATGAAATTCCTGAGTCCCCTGAGGAAATAGGACACTTTCACAAATACAAATAACACGCCAGGAAAGGCAATCTTTGGTAAGAAGCCTTTGCAAAGAAAGAGCGGTATGCGAAATAGGAGTGTTCTCCTGGTTCTTTTTTTTGTTTGCTTTTTCCTTTTGTCTCCTTTTCCTCCCTGCCCCTCTCCTACCAGGAGCAGCCGCCACCATCTGGGGCTCTTCCTACTTTCCCAAAGGGATCAAGGCACAGCGAAAGAAGAATGACCTTCTGGGGGGGGGGTGGAGGAGAGGGGAAAACGGGTGACGGGCATGGAGGAGGGCACCCGTTGGGATGAGCACTGGGTGTTGTATGGAAACCAATTTGACAATAAATTACATATTAAAAAAAAGGAGGAGGAGGAGGAGGAGGAGAAGAATGACCTTCTAATGCCACGCAGAAGGTCAGGACCGCAAACCCCACCGCCGCATAAGCTGGTTCACATCCCACGTGCAGCCCACCTCCCAGGAGACCCCGAAACACGCCCCCCTCGGTAAGACTCATGGCCACCTTGGGGTGAGGAAGGCCCTGGATTTTTTCAATACAATCTGCTGACAGCAAACCACAGGTCAATCGGGATGGAGAGAAGAGGGGGCCCAGAGACAATCTGAAGCAGAAAATCACTTTCTGGATGTCTGTGCGGCTAGAAGGAAGCACAGTGAGGCTCGGGTCTGACTCGCCCCAGCCCACCCCCTTCCTGGGGCCTTTCACATCCACCTGTGCTATGGTCTGAATGTTTGCATCCCCCGAAATTCCTATGTTGAAATCCGAAGGCGCAACGTGACAGAATAAGGAGGTGACCTTTGGGAGGTGCTTAGGTCATGAGGAGGTAGCCCCCACAAATGGGCTTAGCGCTCTTATAAAAGAGACCCCACAGAGCTTCCCGGCCCTTCCTCTATGCGAGGACACAGCCAGCAGTCAGCAGTCTACAACCCAGAAGAGGGCCTTCATCAGAAGCTGAGCGGCCCGGCCCCCTGATCTCAAGACTTGCAGCCTCCAGAACTGTGAGACATACATGTCTGTTGTGTTTTTTGTTTGTTGGTTTGTTTACATCTTTATTTATTTTTGAGAGAGAGAGAGAGAGACAGCGTGTGAGCAGGGGAGGAGCAGACAGAGAGGGAGACACAGAATCTGAAGCAGCCTCCAGGCTCTGTCAGCACAGAACCCGACGCGAACTCACGTGAACTGTGAGATCGTGACCTGAGCCAGAGTCGGGACACTCAACCGACTGAGCCACCCAGCGCCCCCCATGTCTGTTGTTGTTTAAGCCAACCAGTCCGTGGTACTTCATTATAGCAGCCCGAACGGACTCAGACAGAGTGCTATTCCGTCACCACAAAACTGGCATTCTCGCTGGAGTCCGCAAAATCCACAAAGTGGTCTTTACCTGCAACCAAGAAGCCACTTGTTTGCATATGTGGGTCCAACCGGCTGTCTGTCCAGTTACCAGCCCTGTTAAAATTCAAGCGGAGGAAGACTCACTAAGTGTGAGCACTAAGAGTGGTGTTTGGACATCATTTTATTCTCCCCAGATTTTCCAGCTTTCACCTAGACGTCTGGAGGCCTCAGGGGAACTTTCCACGGTCGAGGAATACAACTGCAGAATTAATGACTCAGGAGTGCTGGTTCTAATAAGGTTACCAAACCAGTCCACCGGGTGACCCACCTTAGAGAACAGTGAAGGCAGATATACCAGAGAGGACACTCTGGGACCCACAATCCCTGCCAGGAAGCAAGCAATTTAAGAAGGCACCAGTTTCTACCTCCAGCACCACCACGATCCTCCAAAACCAGGGCCACACCAAGCCCTAGGGCAGAGAGAGAAGGAAGGGGAGGATTTCAGCTATAGAAAAGAGGAAACATGACGCTGAAATAATGGGTCGGGTGGGTCCTAGAAGTTTCTGCTCCATTCAAGAAGCTGCCTTATGATATTTTTTGCCAGATCATCTGTCTTGGGTTTCCCGGTTCACCCTGGAGGGTACCCTTGAATGCATTTCATGGCTTCCCTGTACACTCAGATCCTGACTATTCAGGACGGCTAACGCAGGTGCTAGAACTCTCTGACATGGGCTGCCTGCCGTCCCTCGGCTTCGCAGCATCTCCATCAGAGCGAGGGCAAAGGAAATTTCAGGAGCAGCAATCAGTCAAGCAAGGAATCCTCATGTTCATACCTCTTAGTGGAGTTAAGATGGCGAACCTGCCTTAGCAGCAGTCGATTCAAAAAAAACGGGGGGAAACTATAAAAGAGAAGGAAAAAGAAAAATCTCAGAAAGGAGAACCCTGGAATCTTGGGATCAGAATATTTCATTATTGGAGATCATCGGTTCTCCACTCATTTTATAGCTAAGAGAACCAAGGTACTGAGCATGGGCCAAAACTCACAAAAATGGTTCCCGTTCATGGACTGACCAGGTTTTCCGTCCCCAGCAGGGCACGCCTCCTACTCCACCACCGGCGACCATAAACATACAGGTGTGGCAGGAGGCCTACTCAGAACTCAGCACCAAACCCGTGCCAGGTGAGTCTTCAACAAACAAAATGAACATCGCAAGGGGCTTTGATCCAAGCGTCAGGTCCTGATTACATGCACTCAAGGAGGAAAGCAGTTAAATCAATTACGTGGGAAAGTGTAACACTTCTCTACCCCTGTTCCCACCAGGGGGTGGCCTGCCCTCGCCCTGTCGGGCCACACAAGTCTGGCCTGCTGAGTCTGGTTGGTGTGAACACACCCTCTGGACCAGCGACTCCACACGTCACACCTAGAAGGACTCATCCCAGGCTCTGTCCAATAAATCAAGAGTCGCTGCGCATGAAGCAAATGTGAAAAGTGACCCAAGGGTCCCTGTGTGTGAGGACTTCCAGCTTAGTACTTTCGGTGTTATCTGACTCATGATTATACTTCCTGCCTGGCCCCCACCCCAAGCTTCCAGGAGGCTATCTTTCCATCTCGGTGGCCCTGGGGCTGCGACATTGCCAGTACAGAACAGGAGGAAAGAACCTAGGACAGACGGCATACAACTTTGGGAATAACATATAGGAGGAGCTTAACACAGCCCACTTCATGAAAGAACACACAAGGTGCCAAAGAGCTGATGTCTTCCCAACTGTCAAATGTGAAGGCCAAACTCTGGCCCCTTCCAACACCAAATCCCAAAGGATGATTCGAGATACGGAACACTACAGGTATTCCAGTGCAGGAGCTGGGACCAGCTCACCCACTTTACAGAGCAGATCCTGAATGCTTACCGGGGATCGCTTACAAACAGACAAAAGATCCACTGTCTGTCCTTTCACGCCATGCCCAACCTGACCGTGAACAAGGGCCTAGATCTTCCAAGGAAGCATGCCCTCTTTTCAAGGGAGATATGAGCAAGCCGACGGTCGGCCTGTTGTCTGTCTTGACTTGCTAGCAGAATTACAGGCTCCTGCTTGCCTGCGAATGCATCCCAGAGCAACCTACACTACCCTACCACAGAGCCCCGTTCAGGAAACCGATGAGCCCAACATAAGCTGCGTTTGCAGGTACACGAGAGGCCTGACCTAACCCTCCCGGAGATGCATATCCACAACGTGGGCATGTGAGCCTAGGGCGAAGAATCCAATCCCTCAGGGTCACTCATTCACCTGATACTCTTCAAGGATGGGTTGCCACTTTGTCAGAAAGATGGTGGCTCTGATGGGTGACTTCTCTACCCGGCCTTTCCGAAGCCACTTGGAGAACAATGCCCCCGGCCCCCCAAGTTCGAAAGTGCCAGTTTGTGAAATGAAAGCACTATGGGTGGCCGGGATTCAAGGGCCCTCTTCTGGTAGTTTTTCAAAGACTGTAACGCAAAAACTTCAAAAACTTTCAAAGCTGGGAAACTCTTACTTCCTGGTTAACTCAAACCAGTGGATCTAAAGCTGCTTCTCCACGTGAGCGTCTCTGGCAATCAAAAGTTGCTGATGAGGTCTACGCGGGAGGGAATAAGCAGCACCCCATTTTGGCTTCTCTGGGCCCAGACCCTGATCCTTGCTTCTTCAGATGTTAAAGTATTCCTGCATTTTCCACTGGATCCCATACTTGGTTGATAACTGCTCTCCCGCCCACAAAGGAAACTTTTAGAGGACCCTAACTCTTCTCCCCAGTAGCTAAGAACTTGACTGCTGTGGTCGGCTCAGCACAACAGATACTCCTTCCCTGATAGAGTGAGACAGGAATGATCCCTCTTAAAAGAATGAGCAAGTTACCTTTGAAAAAAAGTTTATTAGTCTCTAACAGGCCTGTACTAGAGACCTTAGAAGTACCAAAAATAAAAATAGTCGATGCCATAAAAGGACCCAGGATCCCAAGGAACAAGGACTGAAGGCGCCTGGGGCAGTATCCCATGAGAACAACCCAAGTACAATCACAGCTCAACCACTGATTAGCTGGGTGACCTCAAGGCCAAGCGAGGTACTTAACCACTCAGCTTCCTTGTCTATAAAACAGAGACCATGAACTGACCTCACAGTGTTGCCATAAGGATGCGATATCACGCATGCAAAAGCTTAGCGATATACAAGAGATACTACTGTCAGCATGAAATAATTAGAATACAAGCCCAACATGCATAAATGTTAAAAGAAAGAAAAAGGACCAAGGTAATCTTGAAATCAGAAGACCCAGCAAATGGATAGGAACAAAGAGAGATTAAGGGGGGAAAATAAATGAACGTATTCTTCTTAAGCCAAACTAACGGGTGCCATTAAAATCACCAGGAATTCCTAAGCAAAGGATGATTGCTTTAAACAGACACACTCTGGAGCCAGCAGAATTAGGAGAGCACACACCGAGTGTAGCAGTTGCAAAGAACTGTGAAAAACCTCAGTGAATCAGCATTACCTTGTTAGATGCTTAAAACCTCTGAAGCTTTTGAGCTGGAAAGATCTTCAGAGGTTACTATACCAGCTCCTTTTAAAAGCGGATGCCCACGATAGGAAACCATTGATTTGCTCAAGATCCCACAGCTAGCTGGAGACAGAGCTCTGATTATAACCCCAGGTACTGATAACTACCCTTGGTGCTTTTCCCTCCGTCCCAGCCGCTACTTCTCTTCCCTGCAGGCAATGTCAGCAACTCCGGCTGCCTCTCCCTTCCGATCTCCCTTCCTTTCCTCCAGAGCACCCTCTTGAAACCCACCCTCCGTCTTTCAGACATACATACACATATCTGTGTGTGTGTGCGCGCACATCCTTCCATATTCATTTTTTTAATTGCGGTAAACTACACAGAATGTAAAATTCACCATCGTAACCATAGTTAAGCGTACATTTCAGGGGCATCAAGTACATTCGCACAGTTGTGCAACCGGATCTCCCATCCATCTCCAGAACTCTCTCCGTCTTGCAACCCTGCAACTCCATTCCCATTAAACACTAACTCCCCCTTCCCCCGCCCGCCCCCCATTCTACTTTACGTCTCCCTGCATCTGATTAGATCATACAAATCTCATATAGAATCCTACAGCGTTCCTCTTTTTTGTGGTTACCTTATTTCACGTGACTAACGTCCTCAAAGTTCATCTACGCGTCAGAATTTCCTTCCTTTTTGAAGCTGGATAATATCGATTCCATATATATATGTCTTACCTACGCATCTGTCAATGGACACTTAAGTCGCTTCCGCCTTTTGGCCATTGTGAACGATGCTGCTACAAACATGGGTGCACAAATACCTCTCTGAGTCTGCTTCCAACTTTTTTGTATGTAAGCCCACAAGTGGAGTTGCTGGATCTTACAGTAGTTCTATTTTTAACTTGTTCTGGCGGCACATGTATCTTTTAAAAATCACATCACACTTCTCCCTAACTATAATTGATAGAAAAGCATGTCTCCCTTTTTATCCAACTATTCTTTTCTTTTCTTTAAGTTTATTTATTTATTTTGAGAGAGACAGAGCGCAAGCTGGGGAGGGGCAGAGAGCCGGATGCGGGGCTTGAACTAACGAACCGTGAGATCACGACCTGAGCTGAAGTCCCAACGCTTAACCCACTGAGCCACCCAGGCACCCCTGTCCAAATAACATTTTAAATTTTGTTTAATGTTTATTTATTTTTGAGAGAGAGAGAGAGACAGAGTGTGAGCAGGAGAGGGGCAGAGAGGGAGACACAGAATCCCAAGCAGGCTCCAGGCTCCGAGCAGTCAGCACAGAGCCCGACGCGGGGCTCAAACTCACGAACCTCGAGATCATGACCTGAGCCGAAGTCGGACACCTAACCGACTGAGCCACCCAGGTGCCCCTAACCGTGAGATCACGACCTGAGCCGAAGTCGGATGCTCAACCGACTGAGGCACCCAGGCCATGTTCCAAATAACATTGTAAAACACAAGCTACCTGCTAGGCCTGGGCCTAGGCACCAGGAGTATAATCAATCACGAGCTAAAGTCACGGTGCCTCATCTTGTGAGGGTTTACGGTCTACGAGGCCAGACAGGAATCAGAAGATGAGCGAATGAATGTCTGTTTGGGCTCTATGGGGACTGTCATGCAGGACCCTGGGAGAGTGTGCACTTCCCCTGGAACGGGACAAAACAGGAATGTCCAGATACAAGTATGCTATCATCAAGACCTGACAAAGCAAAGAATAATAACAAAAAAAAAAAAAGATTCAGCAGCAAAGGAGTCGGGGCGGGGGTGGGGGGTGGACACTTAATCAAAAGGATACCTCCGAGCTCAAACGAAGAGGGTAACAGATACACAATAATAAAATCGATGCAGGCAGCCGCTCTTCTACCATCAGTCACATTCGGAGCAACCATGGTAGAGTGGGAACACAGGGGCCATGGTGGTGGGGGGTGGGGGGGTGTTATGAGTTCAACCCTGACCCCCAGAAATAGATCTCTCAGTCTTAACCTCGGGGTACTCGTGACTATGACCTTATTGGGAAACAGGGTCTTTGCAGCTGTAATCAAGTTCAGACGAGGTCACACTGGATTAGGATGGGCCCTAATCCAACAGCGGGTGTCTTTATAAAAAGAGAATGTTTAGAGGCAAGAGACAGACCCAGGGGGAAGGGCGTATCACGATGGAGGCAGAGACTGATGCGACACAGCTACAGGCAGGAGAAGGTGGGCAAAGCTGGGGCCACCGGAGGCCAGAAAGGAGCAATGAAGCGTTCTTTCCTAGAGCCTTCGAGGGGGCATGATTCTGCCACTACCTTCGTTCCGGACTTGAGCCTCCTGGACTGTGAGACGAGAAGTCTACTTTTTTTTTAATTTTTTTTTTTCAACGTTTATTTATTTTTTTTGGGACAGAGAGAGACAGAGCATGAACGGGGGAGGGGCAGAGAGAGGGGGAGACACAGAATCGGAAACAGGCTCCAGGCTCTGAGCCATCAGCCCAGAGCCCGACGCGGGGCTCGAACTCACGGACCGCGAGATCGTGACCTGGCTGAAGTCGGACGCTTAACCGACTGCGCCACCCAGGCGGAGAAGTCTACTTTTAAGGCACTCAGTTTGTGGCACTTTGTGACCACAGCCAGGAAAGTAGCCAGGGTGCAACATGGGGAAAGACCTGGACTGGGATTCTTGTGGTAGGAGCACAGAGGCAGAAAGACAGAGAAATAGACTTTCATCTCGAAATTTCTCAGCAAATACGCACTTACGATCCAGGCCCGTTGACCTGAATCTCAGTTGCCAAATCTGCTGAATGAGCAGGGTGCCTTAGACACCAGGGAGACTAATACTGACAGGATCTGGATTTCAGCATTCCCGGGGTCTTTTCCAACTCACCCAGGAGGGCGACACGGAACCGGCACTTGCACTCGGGTGTGACAACACCGCAGGATGATTAGTAAACTGGGCTAAACGCTAGTAACCTACTCTGCCCCCCACCCCAATATAATGAACACATATTTCTTTTTTATTTTTGTTAACATTTACTCATTTTTGAGACAGAGAAAGCACAGTGAAGGATGGGCAGAGAGAGAGGGAGACACAGGATCCGAAGCAGGCTCCAGGCTCTGAGCTGTCAGCACAGAGCCCGATGCGGGGCTTGAACTCACGAACCGGGAGATCATGACCTGAGCTGAAGTCAGCTGCTTAACCCACTGAGCCACCCACAGGCACCCCAATGAATACATATTTCTACGCAGGCAGTGCTGAGTTGAGAGCCACCCCCATCCGGGGTGCGGTCAGAGTAAGCACACTGATATTCCCCAGGATTCATGTCTGAATGTACTAGAAGCATATTTGATGGACATAATGGTTGGAGAGCACTGGGCAAGAGTCAGGACAGACACCAAACCCTCCCTGCTGAGATGCCACCCCAGTCAGAATCACCCACTTAGCCACGTCTGCACCCCATGAGTCTGTTGGGGGTGGGTGACATCAGGCAGCCCCCTGCCCCCCGCATGTGACATGGAGGAGGGAATGGGACCCCCAGCAGCAGAGAGGAGCAAATCCAGCTCCCCATAGAGTTCCGCAAGGCCCCAGGAGCCACGTGAGGGCCAAGTCACCTGCCTGGCACAGGCGTTGCCTCCCACGGGCTCCACGGGCACCCAACTGTTCCAGCGCCCGTCACCGCCTCCCCCGCCACTGTCAACACAAACGCCCACACCCAGGCAGGAAGCAAAAATAACCAGGCTTCTCATAGCGATGGCTCATCCCCTTCCCCAGGGGAGACGTGCCTCTCCCATTCTCCAGTGGGACCTGAGAGGAGAGGCGGGGATGGGAGGGGAGGGGAGCAGGAGGAGGGGAAGGAAGGGGAGAGGAGGGAAGGGGAGGAGAGGAGGAGGGGAGGGGAGAGGCAAGGTAAGGAGACAGGGTGAGAAGGCATGGGGCAGGGAGAAGAGGTAGGGCAAGGAGGAGTGGGGGGGGTGGGGAGAGAAGAGGGAGGCGGGGCAATGAGGGGCAGGGTGAGGAAGGGGACTGGCCAAGAGTGAGCGCCAGACCCATCCCCAGAGCTTTGTCTGAGCCACCAGAAGATCATCTTTAAATTTTTTTTACATTTATTTATTTATTTATTTATTTATTTATTTATTTATTTTTGAGAGACAGAGACAGAGCCCAAGTGGGGGAGCGGCAGAGACAGAGAGAGGGAGACACAGTATCCGAAGCAGACTCCAGGCTCCAAGATGTCAGCACAGAGCCCGACGCGGGGCTCAAACCCACCAACCGGGAGACCATGACCCAAGCCGAAATCGGACGCTTAACCGACAAAGCCACCCAGGCGCCCCCAAAAGATCATCCTGAAAGGGGAGAGGAGTGGAGGTTCTTCCCCTGCAGGACCACTACATACATACCCGCTCCTCTCCCTCGAGAGGCCGAACGGCCTAGAATGACAGTTCTTGCGGTCAGCAAGCTCCCCTGGGCCCCTCAAGCCTGCAAACTTGGTGGATGAGGTGGCTGCAACCTCTGCGTACCCAGCCACCCCCCCAGGCTCCTCCTCCTTTATCTGGCGCAGGTATGTTAGTGCCCAGGCAAGGGAAGAGGTGAAGAGCTGCCTTCCATGGAAGCCCAGAGCAGAACCAGCATCCCGTGAGGCAGGGTCATCAGAGGACCTCCTAATCTGGGAGGCAGAATCAAGCCCCGGCACTATGGGTTCAGTTGTGTCCCCCACATGTTAACGTCCTCACCCCTACGGCCCGTGAATGTGACAGGTGTGCGGGGAGGCTGGCATAACCAAGTACCGCAGACTGGGTGTTTAACAACCGAAATCTGCTTTCTCACAGTTCTGGAGGCTGGACATCTAGGATCACTGTGTTGATGGGATCGGTTTCTCCTGAGGCCTGTGTGTGTGAGAGAGCATCGTGATATCGGTGTGTGTGTCCAAACTTCTGACTCATAAGAACACCAACTGGACTGGATTAGGACCGACTCTAGGGCCACCCTTTTATTTATTTTTTCAATATATGAAGTTTATTGTCAAATTGGTTTCCATACAACACCCAGTGCTCATCCCAAAAGGTGCCCTCCTCAATACCCATCACCCACCCTCCCCTCCCTCCCACCCCCCATCCACCCTCAGTTTGTTCTCAGTTTTTAAGAGTCTCTTATGCTTTGGCTCTCTCCCACTCTAACCTCTTTCTTTTCTTTTTTTTTCCTTCCCCTCCCCCATGGGTTCCTGTTTAGTTTCTCAGGATCCACATAAGAGTGAAACCATATGGTCTCTGTCTTTCTCTGTATGGCTTATTTCACTTAGCATCACACTCTCCAGTTCCATCCACGTTGCCGCAAAGGGCCATATTTCATTCTTTCTCATTGCCACGTAGTACTCCATTGTGTATATAAACCACAATTTCTTTATCCATTCATCAGTTGATGGACATTTAGGCTCTTTCCATCATTTGGCTATTGTTGAGAGTGCTGCTATAAACATTGGGGTACAAGTGCTAGGGTCACCCTTTTAACTTACTTACCTCTTTAAAGGCTCCATCTCTAGGGGTGCCTGGGTGGCTCAGGTGGTTAAGTGTCCGACTTCAGCTCAGGTCATGATCTCACAGTTCGTGAGTTCCGAACCCGCATCGGGCTGTCTGCTGTCAGCATAGAGCCCACTTCAGATCCTGTGTCTCCCTATCTCTCTGTGCCCCTCCCCTGCTTGTGTGCGCGCTCTCTCAAAATAAATAAACACCAATAATAATAATAATAATAATAAAGGCCTCATCTCTAAACATGGTCACAGTCTGAAGTACTGGGGATTAAGGCTTCAACACATGAATGGCAAGGGGGGGGGGGTCACAATTAGCCCCTAACAGTGACCATGTTTGGAAATTGTTGACATTTCGATTGGGTCATTGCAGATGTGATCAGCTAAGGAGGTACTGGAGTGAAGTGGGCCCCCTAAGCTAATATGACTAGTCTCCTTGTAAGAAGGGACAAAGACAGGAGGAGAGAAGGCCATGTGGCTACGGAGGCAGAGACTGGAGTGACAGACCTATAAACCAAGTGGCTCCATGGACTGCCAGCTCCAAGGATTTAATCTAGGAGAGAGGCACGAACAGATTAACCCCTACAATCTTCAGAGGGAACAAGGCCCTACCACACCTTGATCTTGGAGCCCTCGTCTCCAGAACTGTGTATTGTTACTAAGTCACCCGGTTTGTGATACCTTAGTGACGCAAGCCCAGGAACTAAGGCCTAGGAACCCTGAGTTGAGCAGTTTGCTGACAATGACGGTGAGGTCTCCTGAAGCCACTTAGCAATACACAGAAAGGCTCAATCAAAACAATTAGCTTTTAATAAAATTCAGAAAATGATTTACGACACAGCATAGCAGAGTGATTATCAGCACTGTCTCGATAGCCAGAATGCCTGAGCTCAGATCCGCACTCTGTCACTTAGCAGCCACCCCGCCCTGGCCAAGGCCTGCCCTTGGAGTCTGGGTTTGCTTCATCTGTAAAAAAGAGGATAATAATCATCATCATCATAATATCCAGCTACTCCTGTTATAAAAATCAAATGAGGTACTGTTGTAAAACACCGTATGCCTGGCCCACGGAGTCCAGGCCGTAAGGGATTTCATCAATCCTCACAAAGAGTTATGTCACCAAGGCATGCTTCTCTCAGTTGTATGTAACATCCCTAAAAATCCTTCATCGGGCCCCTCCCATCCTGGATTGATCACGTGCAACCCCAAAATTCACCAAATTTTCCAGGCAGAGGAGAGCAAAAAGAAAAATTTAATAGTACTAATGAAGCATTCCAAAATTATTAAAAATCCCAAGTTTACACCTGGCTGCCAGAGCAAGGGGAAAATATTTTTAAGAGAATCTAATCTGTGGGGCGCCTGGGTGGCTCAGTCGGTTAGGCGTCCGACTTCAGCTCAGGTCAGTATCTCACAGTCCGTGGGTTCGAGCCCCACGTCGGGCTCTGTGCTGACCGCTCAGAACCTGGAGCCTGCTTCAGATTCTGTGTCTCCCTCTTTCTTTGCCCCTCCCCTGCTCACACTCTGCCACTCTCTCTGTCTCAAAAATAAATAAACATAATAAAAAAATTAATCTGAGAATCCATATGAAACTGACGGGCAGTGGGCAGTGGCTGGCAGAAACAGACAAGAGGCACTCTCGCAGCCCAGTGGATACAAAAGAGGGTTGTAAGTCAGGGCCCAATGGTAAACTGCAGTCCATGGTAAGAAAGTTCACACGGCAACCTGTTACGGGCACCCAGGTATGTAACACAAGAAAATCTTTTACAAGATACCTGCCTTCCTTATGTGGGATACACTGGAATTCTCTATTCTACTGCAGTTTTTTAAATGCAACAGCCCCACATAAACCAACACGTGCCTTACAACCCAGTCTGAAAACCAGGGACAGGACCCTCTCTGCAAGACTCTTCATGCTCTTTTTTTTCCCCAAAATATTTAACTTAAACTAAATTCTGAGGACAACTCTTAGGGCTTTCTTTTCTTTTCCAAAGTCTAAGACAATCTTCTCTCAACACAGAGAAACTTGAATGCTCTAAAACAAACCACATAAGCTTGGACACTTAAAGACAATGTAGGGTTTCCAGAGGGCTAACAGCTCTGTTCAAGAAAGTTAGTAAAATCTAGGGGCGCCTGCGTGGCTCAGTCGGTTGAGCGTCCGACTTCGGCTCAGGTCATGATCTCACGGTCAGTGAGTTCGAGCCCCATGTCGGGCTCTGTGCCGAAAGCTCAGAGCCTGGAGCCTATTTCGGATTCTGTGTCTCCCTCTCTCTCTGACCCTCCCCCGTTCATGCTCTGTCTGTCTCTGTCTCAAAAAAATAAATAAACGTTAAAAAAGAAAATTTTTTTTAAAAGTTAGTAAAATCTAACTTCTTTTCATCATTCTTATCCTCTAGAAATTGATTTGGTTAATAAACACTTCTCCACAAGCACCATAGACATATAAGTGCCATGCACCAGACCCTATTTTAAGCTCTTCATAAATATTAACTCAATTTATCTTCACAACAACCCTATGAGACAGATGAACTATTTTACACCCATCTTATGGATGAGACCCTAAGAAGCCACTAGCCCAACGTGACGGGCCACCATTCACACCCATGCAACTGAGCTCCATGCTCCTTCCCACTAGACCATGCTGCTTTAATTGATCTCTCAATTTTCTATCTCAGATGCCCATGTTCATTATTAAGCAGAGTTCCTTCTGAAGTTTCCTTGCTAAAGTGCAAAGTTTTTTAAATTAATTTTTAATTGAGATATAATTGACATGTAACACGGAAGTTTCACGTATACAACATACCGATTCAATATACGCCTGTATTGCAAAATGATCCCATGGTTAAGTTGAGTTAACATCCATTACAATGCAAACTCTCAATCACGACAGCACGGCCCCCCCAAGAGGGTAACTTACAGGGTCTCACCCTCCCTGTCCTAGTCATTCCTTCCCAGTTATTTAGCAGTGGGATCAAACTGTCAGTATAAGCTCCTTAGAAACCAGATGGTACTGGAAGAGTATGGAAGAGTAAAATTCTGATTTAAAGGAGTCTCTTGTATAGGAATCATGCCTGTGGGCTATTTTCTTTACATCAAACCAGATCTGCCTGCAAAAACAAGGTTCCAGCACATTCCCCCCAAAGGACTGCAACAGAGGCACATTTCTGAGGTGGAGGGGGAATATCCCATTGTATCTCAAAACATGCTCTGATCCCACCCTTCCCCGTCCCCCCCTCCCCCACACACACACACTTCCCCAATTCCTTCTACCTCACAATCTGAGAGTTGAAATTAAGAACAGATTGTAGAACCAAAGTTGTTGGCCCCAAATGGTAATGCAAACCCAGGACTAAAGAAAGTAAAAACTGTTTTCAACTGAAAAGGCAATTATCCAACCAAACTGGTTGAACGAGAGAATTTGCAAATTCCAGGTTCTTGCTTCCGGGGTTCTAAAGGTGAGCCACCAACTGCTCAGGGCCGGCTGAAAATGGTTAAGTTACAAGGCAGAAAGGAAATAAAAATCCATCTTGATTTCAATTTTGAAACAACTATGATCCTTAAGTCCTTCAGGATTTGAACGGCTGGGGTCTACAGGTAAGGGTGTGTCCCTGCCGGGGTGACTGAGCTGCCCCTCTCCTTGCAAGAAACAGACCTCCTGGGGCCCGAGGCTGGGTGGGACCACAAGACAGAGCCAACTTTGTTCTAAGAAGAGAGCCTGTGTTGGACGATGGGAGAGATGGAAAGGGAGATAGAATCCCATTACTTCTTGCTTCCAGCTCTCCTTATTTCTATCACACACATAAAGGTAGTTTCCAAACTCACTTCGGCATCCCGACACAAGATACAGTCGGAAGGACCTCACCTGATTTGGCAACTCTTTGCCAGAGGACACTCTTTCTTAGCTTTCCAGAGACGTGACTACACGTTTACAGAAACTCTAGGTGCACATGCCCTCGACCAACCAAAAAAAAAAAAGTCTTACACTTAGTTCTCTATTTTTCCCCATTTCTTCACAATCCAGCCACAGGGAACCCCTCCAAAATCATGACCCACCATTCCATTCCCTACCTTGCCACACACACACACCCCTTACACCCGAAATGCCCCATCCTCTTTCGTCCATTTTAGGAAAATCAGACCCATCCTAAGCCCAGCTGGAGAACCCCACCTCTGGGAAAACCTCCTGACCTCCGCGTTGAGTTAGGTGCTCTGTCCTCCATGAGCCCACTACACGGTGATTCTCCAAGTGTGGTCCCCGAACCAGCAGCACCAAAATTCTGGCACTCCACCCCAGGAACTAGGAGCCAAGAGTTGGTGCTTTAACAAGCTCCAGGTGGTTCTGACGCCTGCTCAAGCCTGGCACCCACTGCCACAGTCATAATCGACACTTTACCTACATAGCTTCGGGGCTCAATCTTTGGAAGGCCCTCAGAGCCTGGCACAAGGGAGGCACCACAGAAACACAAGCTTGTTGAATTCACCTAATGAACCTCTTCTAGAACCGGAAAGGGCTCTGTGTGAACTACAGGCCACCGAACCTCCACCTCTGTGTTCAGGCACACGATGGTGGCAACACCCAGGAATCCCGTAGAATAAAACCAGGGTTGGTCAGAACTGTCGTGGGACATGGGAAAAATGAATCCAAGGCTCCAGGTCATGGCCATCGTACAAGGTTAGCTGCCGTGGGCAGATAAAAAAGACACCCAGGAAATGTTGGGAACAACACCGGCTTATGTCCTCGAAGGGGTCTTCGCTGGCTCCATGGGAACAGTAGGGCTGAGTCATCCCCACAGGCTCACCAAGGAAGGGAATTGCCTAAATGTGATTAACATATCTCCTGGGACGTCCTCTTGCCTCATCAGAGCCACTGATCCCAAGTCCCAACTCTGCAAAACCCATCACACTATTGGCACCCACAAAGGATTTGAAAAAAAGGAGGAGGAGGAGGAGGACAAAAGGAAATCAGAATGGAAAGGAGTGAGAGTCAGAGCAGCACAGCAGAACATTCTCAGAAAGCTCAGTTAGTGTATATGGGGCATCTTTCTGTACCAGGCACTGAGCCAACGGCTTAAACACTCATGAGCGCTAAAGCCAAAACAGTTCCCTGCTCCATCGCTGGATCTCAAGTATCTCCAGGCAATCCCATCACATAAAAACACTGATGGAGAACACTATTACCTTTTTTCCCTCATCCCAGAAGGAATGTACCCCCCAGATAGACCCAGACCCTAAACCCCAGAACCTCATATGATAAAAAATACAACTGAATTAAGGATCTTTTTTTTGAAGTTTATTTATTTATTTTGAGAGAGAGAGAGAGAGCATGAGCAGAGGAGGGGCGGGGGGGGGAGGAGGGGTGCAGGGCGCAGAAGGAGAATCTCAAGCAGGCTCCACACTGTCAGGAGCCCAATGTGGGGCTCGAAGCCACGAACCATGAGATCATGACCTGAGCCGAAACCTACAGTTGGCCGCTTAACCGACCGAGCAACCCAGGTGCCCCTGATGGAGTTAAGGATCTTAACCAAAAGGCAATCACCCGCATCCGAATGAAATGGAGGCCGAGGGAGACTTCACAGATAGAAGGACACAGAGAAAGGAAGACAGGAATGTGAGCACAGAGGCAGAGACTGAGCGACGCAGCCACCAGCCAAGGAACACTGGCGGCCACCAGAGCTGGAAGGGACAAGGAACACGTTCTCCTGAGAGCCTCGGAGGGGGTGTGGTCCTGCCAACAATTCTGATTTTGAGCCAGTGATAACTGATTTTAGACCTGTGGCCTACAGAACTAGGAGAGAATCAACTGGTGTTGTTTTAAGCCACCAAGTCTGTGGCTTAGGAAACTAACACACTCATTCATCACTTCTTTTTCTCACACTAGCCGGTATTACCCCCACCCTATGGACAAGGAAGCTCGGGCTCAGCAGGACGGGCAGCGAGCTCACAACTGCAGGCACAGGGCAAGCCAGGTGAAAACTCTGTCCATCTGATCTTCTCAACATGCTGTGCTGGCTCCAGCGAATCGACATGTGGGTTCCCTTGGCCTTTAGAAGTAACCTGGGAAACAGTCACCCCGGTAACATTGTTTCTATGAAAAACATTCTCCAGATTCCAAATAAAAGAGGAAGTTGAGAACACCACCATGGGGGAGAAGAGTGTGCTCATCCCAGAGCCCAGTTTTCCTCTTAGAAACTGAAGCAATGCAGTTAACCCGCTCACTGAAGGGTCCAAGTTCCCTGGTCATAACATCACAGACAAGCTGCCCCCTGTTCTCTGGGCATCAGCATCTCAAGAAAAGTTGTAACTGGCCATAAGGCTCCCTTCCCTCCGTAATAAACCCCAGAACCCTCCACTTTGAAATCCAGGAGAGTATTCACATCGCAAAAGGCCCTGTGGTATTACCAGCAGAGGGCTGCTGAAACCAATGATCACAGGTTTCCTAAGGAAATTAATTTGGGGTGGTAGGGATTACCATTGAATTCTCAATCAGTTGAATTTAAAGTATACGTTCACGAGGAACCTGGGTGGCTCAGTCAGTTAAGTGTCTGACTCTTGTTCTGAGCTCAGGTCATGATCTCACGGTTTGTGAGTTCAAGTCCTGCATCAATCAGGCTCCGTGTTGACAGCTCACAGCTTGTTTGGGATTCTGTCTGTCTCTCTCTCTGCCCCTCTCCTGCCCACAATCTCTCTCAAATAAATAAATAAATCAACCAGCCAGCTAACCAACCACCTTCACACTTTACTGCAACACTAAACCTGTTGATGATGATGGTTGGTGGAAAATATGCAACATACTGAACATAGTTTTTTGTGTGGACCATGATCACATGCATGCAATAAAAACAGATGCCAAGGTAAACCCTGGAAGGATGTACTAGTTGGTTAAATACTAACAATAAGCACATGAAAAGATGCTCAACAACACTCATCCTTAGGGAAATGCAAACCAAAACTACAATGAGATACCACCCCATTCCCATTAGAATGGCCATTAATAAAACACAGAAAATAACAAGAAATGGCAAAGAGGTGGAGAGACTGGAACCCTTGTGCACAGCTGGTGGGAATGCAAAATGGCGTAGCCACTGTGGAAAACAGCATGGCCGTTCCTCAAAAAAATTCAACATAGAATTAGCATATGACCCAGCAATTCCACTTCTAGGTGTATGTATACACAAAGGAAATGAAAGCAGGGACTCAAGATACTAGTACACCCATGTTCGTAGCAGCATTATTCACGATAGCTAAGATATGGAAACAACCCAAGCATCCATCATGTGATGACTGGATAAGCAAAATGTAGTATATCCACACAATGGAATATTATTAGCCTTAATAAGGAAGGAAATTCAGACAGGCTACAACATGGACGAACCTTGACAACATTACGCTAAGAGAAATGAGCCGATCACAGAAGGACAAATACTGTATGATTCCACATCCATGAGATATCTAGAGCAGTCAATCATAGAGACAGAAAGCATATGGAGGCAGTCAGGGACTTGGGGAGTGGGGGGTTGGGGAGTTAGTGTTTGATGGGTGTGGAGGTTTAGTCTGGAAAGGGGAAAAAGCTGTGGAGACGGATGGTGGAGACAGCTGCACAACAATGTGAGTGTATTAATGCCACTCACCTGGACACTTACAAGTGCTTAAAATGGTAAATCTTGTTACATGTATTTTACCACAATAAAAAAACAGAAATACTAACAACAGCTATTTAAGATCAGTGAGTTTACGGGTGAGGTTCCATTTCTTCTTTCGAGTTCTAAATTTTCATTCATGAAATTTCTCTTTTTATAAAGAGGCATATGTGGCATTAAATATCAAAAGAGAGGGGAAAATGGGACCGTCCAGGGCAAACCAACTCATTCAAGACCCACAGCTTCAGGGATTAACGGAATTCCCGGGGTAATGGCCCTTCCCACTTCTGTAATATGAATTATCACAAAGTGAAAATCCAATTCCCGCTCCGTGTTTATGAAAGCCATTCCTTTCAGACAGCTGAGGCAACAAAGCTGGCCAAAAGCACTTCCCAGACGTCCGATTAGAGATTTATATTGCATATAAACATAAAGAAACATTATGTAACATAAGCTGCGAGGCAGGGGAAGAACGCTGGTCTTGGAATCAGATGCTGCATTCAAGACTGGCTTCACCCACTGACTCCCCACACCAGACCAATTACAAACCCTTCAGGCGTCTGCCACCTTTTCCACAGGCGAAACAACACCTGCTTCATATGGTGACAATAAATCCTGAAAAGGACCCGTGGCTTACAAACGTTACAAACGTCAGGGGTATATACACAGCACGAGTGAAAGAGCGCAGCCTGCCATGGAGCAGGTGCTTAATAAATGATCCACGCCTGCTTCCTTTCCTTCCACGAGTATATGAACTCACACATCAAGTGGCTTTATGCTTGTTTATTCCCGAACTTCTTAACGTGGAACAGATTGCCACATTTACTCTCAATGACCTCAACACCACCACCTTCTCTAAAAAGTACACTTAGCCTAAAATTCATAATGATCGTGGCTTTCTAGGTCAGATAACTGGAAATCACAAAACGCTGGCTTAAAAAAAAAAAATATCAAGCTGGAAGTCTTCATTTAAATTAGAAAATAGTTTTTAGAGTTTTTCTTAAAGATCATATTCTAAAATTCCAGAAAACCTAAGGCTCCAGCACTCGCTACGGGTGTGACCTTGGGCAAATTACTTCACCTCTGTGAGCTTTGGTTTTGACATCACAAACGAGGACCTAAAACACGTGTACACAATTGGGCCTCTTGAAGAAGTAAAGACGAGCAGGGACTTTAATCGTTAAGAAATTACTTGTCACGGGGAGCCTGGGTGGTGCAGTCGGTTAAGCATCCGACTCTTGATCTCAGCTGCTCACGATCTCACGGTTCGTGAGTTTGAGCCCCACATGGGGCTTCCACTGAGGGCTCAAAGTCTGCTTGAGGTTCTGACTCTCCTTCTCTCTGCCCCTCCCCCACTTGTCCTCCGCCTCTCTGTCTCAAAATAAATAAATTACAAAGAAAGAAATTATCTGTCATGTCCCCAGGATGAAATTATTAAACATACTTGTGTATGTTCTAGGAGACTCTTTGTTTCTGGGCCTTAGGCTTCCATTGTTTCAACTGAAGCTGCCCTTTGCAAATAGTTTTATCCAAATGGGATCCCTGGCAATAAATATCAAGAGTTGAAAACAGGTGGTAGGGTGGACAGAAAACAAAAAGAATGGAAAACGGTGATGACTGGGAAGTTTCTTCTGATTTGAGCAATTTCAGTAACATTTTAACATTTTGTTTCTCCATCCTGATAACTAGTATCACCCAGTATCTCAACATGACCAGCGTTTAAGCCACAACCACCAAATCTGTAATTCACTGACTATCTGTAAAAGGAAGTTCTGCACAGTCTCAATCATTCTCGATGGACCGTCATCCTTCAGGGCTACAGACAGCTTTGTCATGGCACCCAAGACTGCTCTTTTCAACTTCTCACGCCCTACCAAAACACCTGCAAAGAGAAGGAATCAAACGAAACATCTTGCTGCATGGATTTCCTCTTTACAAATGTCATCAAAGAACACAGGCAGACCAAGACATAGAATAGGGCCCCCTGAAACTTTATTAGGTGCAGTGTTCACTATAGCTTAATGAGCTGAATAGTTAAATAGGTCCATGCTTTTACAGGAGAAATCGCAAACAGTGCCATGAAAAGAGATTGAAAAGAAGCCAATGCATTGATCCAAGCAGCAGAACTTCTCAACTGAGGTCAAGTCATATGAAGCACCCAGTTACGACTCCTTGAAGGAAGGTGTCTGGCCTTGGAAATTAAGAGAAAAAGAACACCATTTCAGAGCAGCAGCATGATGAAATAAAGGAGGACTCCTGGACAATCCCGGACACAATCTGAAGGAATTGTGGGCCTCAGTGAGCTCTTCCCGAACTGTGTGACTGTGGGCAAATCTCTGAAGCCTGGTCTGGTCCTCAATAAAGTGGAGATAATAATGCATACCCAGCTTACCCTCCAGGCCTCATGATCCCCATCGCTCAGATGACAAAAAAGCCAAGACAGGATCACATTCCATGGCTAGTGTATGCCAGAACCAGAACTCAAAAGTCAATTCTAACTCCAAGGCCAATGCTCTGTCCTCCTCGCTAGACACAGGAGCACCAAGCCTTCCCTTCATTTGCTGGTGATGCTTTGGACCAGAGCTTGGAAACAGGAAAATGGAAAATCTAATTAGAAAGTGTTTTGAGCCCATACTATGCCCAAGTGTTTTATGTTCATTTTATTATGTAATGTTCCTATAGGTAGTTCATTAAACCAAAAAGTTACACAGACTTGGTGTCTGCCTTGCCCCTATTCTAAACGTCTATCATATGAGCCATTTACTACTCCCAACATTCCGATGAGATACTATTTGCATCCTATTTTGCAGATTCACCAACTGAGGCAGAGTCAAGTGACTTGCTCAAAGTTATGAAGCCGCAGCAGTGGGGCCAGAATTCAAACGCAAGCAGTCTGATGCCAGTCTGTGCTATTAACCCTACATGAGGGACTCATTATCCCCCCCTCATCTTGCACAAGAAGAAAGAACGGGGGGGGGGGGTGGGGGGGCAGATGTTAAATACCCCACCCAAGTGAACATACCTGCTTTGAACCTGGTTCACCTGGCCTCATCACCTGGTGACTTTGAACCTGGTTCACCTGGCTTCATCACCTGGTAAGTTTGAACCTGGTTCACCTGGCCTCATCACCCAGGCACTTATAGCCATGCTTTCCTGTTAGGGCCTGGCTACCAGATATGTGCTCCCACACAGCACCACTGGCTTTGAGCAGACAAATAACCAAACACAATCAGGAACCCACAACAGCGGACTAAGGAGGGAAGGACAAGAGGTAAGTAGAGGCAGTAAAGAGCAGAGAGCACAAGCCCAATCACCTGTTTCTACTGACTCTGATGAACACATACTGCGCGGTGGACACTTCTGGTCCAGCTTATACGTAAGTATTTGTCTGTGGCCAGGGGCTCCACCAGCTGAGTTCATTTGACAAATTAATGACCTTCTAAATCTTTTACGTCATTGTGAACAGAAAAAGAATCGCGGGGCACCCGGGGGACTAAGTCGATTAAATGTCCAACTTCAGCTCAGGTCATGATCTCATGGTTTGTTGAGTTTGAGGCCCGCATCCGGTGAGCACAAGCCCCACCCCACCCCCTTCAGGTGAGCCCTGCTTCTCTCTCTCCTTCTCTCTCTCTCTCTCTCTCTCTCTCTGCACCTTGCTCACTTCCACCCATTCTCTCTCCAAATAAATAAAGATTCCCCACAAGTATTTAAAAAGTAAATAAAATGAAATGAAAAATAAAACAATATAGGGGCACCGGACTGGCTCAGTCAGTAAAGTATATGACTCTTGATCTCAGGGTTGCGAGTTCAAGCCCCACATTGGGTGTAGAGATTAATTTAAAAACTAAAACTAAATAAATAAATGCATACATACATACACACATAAATAGTAAAAATAAAATAAGATATTAATGCTTCCCAGTCTTACACACGACTCCAATACCCACATTAAGGAATCCTTCAGTAAGTCTGGGGGGGGTCACATAGATCATCACATACTTTGCCCTCACAGCATATCTGTGGGATTCTCAAAAGCTTGTGGTCTCTGTTTCCTGGTCTTCTGTCAGGCTTCCAAGAACTCCCAAAGATGCCAGGGCCACCCACTTAGGAGCTGACACCTGAGAGATGGGCTGCAGCTCAGAGAATCAATTTAACACACTCTTGCCCAGAGGCGGTCACCCCTGCAGACCCAGCGGCTGGGGCTTCCTTGCCTCACCATGAGCTACAGCTCATCATCATACTCACTGGAACTCGTTCATGCTGACACCCAGGCATGTTCTAGAAAGCAAGTTTTGGCAGGGGGGCTGGGGGAGACCCAGGTTATTAGACCCTCAGGGAAGGCCCAACATCACAGGACACTCACCCACCTCAACTTTGCAAGAAGCGGTGCCACAGTTGCAAGGCCTAGTGGAAAGCGCTCAAAATAAAGAGTCCTACAGACTCCCGACACAGACAATTTAAACAACAAACAATCTAGGGGCGGCTGGGTGGCTCAGTCGGTTAAGCGTCCGACTTCAGCTCAAGTCACGATCTCACAGTCTGTGACTTCGAGCGCCACACCGGGCTCTGTGCTGACAGCTCAGAGACTGGAGCCTGCTTCGGATTCCGTGTCTCCCTCTCTCTCTGCCACTCCTCTGCTCACACTCGGTCTCTCTCTCTCTCTCTCAAAAATAAACATTAAAAAAAAAAAAATTTTTTTTTTTTTAACTACAAACAACTCATTATTTAAGTAACAAACATGTGGGGCGCCTGGGTGGCTCAGTCCATTAAGCGTCCGACTTGATTTTGGCTCAGGTCATGATCTCACGGTTCCTGATATCGAGCCCCAAGTCAGGCTCTGCACTGACAGTGCTGAGCCTACTTGAGATTCTCTCTTCCTGTCTCTCTCTCTCTGAATAAGTAAAATAAACATTAAAAAAAAAAATCTTGGGGCGCCTGGGTGGCGCAGTCTTAAGGTTAAGCATCCGACTTCAGCCAGGTCACGATCTCGCGGTCCGTGAGTTCGAGCCCCGCGTCGGGCTCTGGGCTGCCTGGAGCCTGTTTCCGATTCTGTGTCTCCCTCTCTCTCTGCCCCTCCCCCATTCATGCTCTGTCTCTCTCTGTCCCAAAAATAAATAAACGTTGAAAAAAAAAAAAATCTTAAGGGCACCTGGGTGGCTCAGTTGGTTGAGTATCCAACTCTTGATTTCAACTCAGGTCATGATCTCCTGTTTTGTGGGTTCGAGCCCTCCATCGGGCTCTGTGCTGACAGCATGGAGCCTGCGTGGGATGCTCTCTCTCCCTCTCTATCTCTGCCCCTTTCCCCTCACACACACACACTCTCTCCCTCTATCTCTCAAAATAAATCAACAGGCTTTTAAAAATAAATAAGTAAAAAAATTATAGAAATGAAACGCCTCTTAAATCCTTCAGCCAGGTTTTTAGGGAGTCCTGTGTGGTGGAAAATAAAGAGAGGTCCTGAGGCCTGTCCTCAAAGGCTCCTCGGTCCCACTGGAAAGGGAAGAGAAAATGAAGGCAGATAAAACAATTAGGAGACAGTCACCAGGGTAATTATGGTCGGGGTTTGAGTTCCAGGGATGAGATTTCAGGAACCCAGAAAGAATGGTCCAGTCACCAGCTCTGGAGGCAGGCAGAGGAGGAAGCTGTAACAAAACATTCTCTTCTTTATCTCTAAGTGTATCTTCCCTATCAGCAAATGGATTTCCTTTCGGGCAGTTTAAGACCTTGTGGGTCAGGGCTACCTGCCCAGTCTAGGCCAGAAGGGAACAGAGGGAACAAATCAGGTCACCCAGCAGCCCCGCCCTTCTCCCCAGAAGTCCTTCCTCAAACACAGAGAGTCACAGTCACTGCAAAGTGGCACACGCAGACACGTGTTTACGCACAGTAAGCCCGACACCTCCAACCTGGCATCTTTCCTCCTCCGGCTCCAGAGAAAGCCTGGGTCGTGCCCCTTCCTTCTCAGAGGAACGTCCACAAGAGACAATGCAAGATGCTCTCACAGGCAAGATCCAAACCTTCTGTGACCGCCACCACCCCCCTCAATCGGTCTCCATCATGACCATCACATGGTTTACTGGCCGTGATCATTGCTTTTGTAAATTCCCTGCAAACGTTTATTTCCTCTAGCACGTTGGAAGGCAAGAGGATAACTTGGCATTCAAACAACCACATCAGGAAACTCACAAGTGAACTTAGGTCCTGTCCAAGCACGAGCACGGCAGGACCGGATGCATCCTTGCTCTCGTGGCTCTTGTCCACTATTCAGTGCCACCCCCCAGGACAACCTCACCTGGGAGGGTCTCCTCTGAACTCATACCGAAAACATCTTGAACATGAGCTGCACTTACTTCAAGGACGGCGAATGGTTATCCAGCTGAAGTTCCCTACTGAGCAAAGTTCTCCATCTAGAATACCTCCTCAACCCTATGGTTGCCATTTAACAGATAAGGAAATGGCAGCTAAGAAATGAAGCAAGATGGTCAAGATTGCCCAGAGACTTGAACAGAGAGATCTAACACCAAAAACCAGCTCTTCACCCTCAAGGCAATCGTGTCTCCCATCACTAGGTTTAGTTTTTCAAACTGACCAATGGAAGTCAGTGCAGAGCACTACAAGCATATTTGTATGATTATGGTGATCCTAGGAAGAAGCAAGGCCACAAAGGCTAAGGCAGATCTATAAACCTATAAACCGAGGGGTACCCCAGAGACCAACTGCACATGCCCTCCCGGTGGACTTACACCCACCCAGAAGCAAGGTGCCTTCCGATCCACACCAAGCAGGCGCCTGCCCCCACCAGCTGGCCAGCCATGCTTCCAGTGCTCAGAACCAATCTCCAAGATCCCGGCCCCCTGGCCACACTAGGGGTACACAGCCAAAGGAAACGTAAGCAGAGGGCAAGTGATATGAGAAACACACTTCTTTCTTATCTGCTCACCCTTCAGGCCAAGCCTTACAAACACAGAGTATAGTGGGACTGGCTTGATTCCTATGCAATACATTTAGGGGTTAAAAAAAATAAATGATTACTACTAACTATCAAGAACAAGAAACAGGACTTAACAGTTCTGGCTCCAAGTCAATCACAGCGCCACTGACTTACGCCCCACGGAGCACACTACCATGGCTAATTGCTCTCCAGATGGCGGCTTGTACTTTTCCAGGCGGAATCTCATCTCCCCAAGCCTTGCCTCACCTTTCTACGGCTCTTTGTGTTTTCCCAACGTCCTCGATGTGTGCAGAGGGCTTTGCAACACCTCTGAATTTACGGCCACCTACAGATTTAATTAGCAGACTGTTTACTTCCCCCTTCACTCTTTGGAATATCTTAAGTAAAACCAGGCCTCCATTGAGCCCATGGGTACTCCACCCTGGGCCTCCATCCAATCAGCTCCCGGTGGAACAGTGTTTGCCCAGCTCCAGCCCCGGGCCTGGCCCTTGTCCAAGGCAAGTCTGTGCTGAGCCAGCCACTGGGTACCACGTGAGGGCCCTCCACCCCCAGGGCCACCTGTGTGAGGAGACTGTGCCCAAGGAAGGGCAGAGGTGGTCAAAGAAAACACTAAAGTGACACTCAGTTAAGGCCAGGCTTTATTAGAAAAAGAAAGGGCACGGACCAGCCAGTTAAACACACATTCTTCAGGACTTCTCTATGTAACCCATACCTTAGAGGGAAAAAGAAATTAATAAAAAGCAGTAATGAAATGGAGGGAAGGAGAGAGCATAGATGAAATGGAGAAAGTAGGGCCAGAAGGGGAAGGAGGGCAGGAGGGGAGGAAAGAGGATGGTCTGGTTTTGGGGTTTTTTTATTAGCCACTAACTGTATCAACTAACAAGCACCAAGTGACGGTGCGTATTATGTGCAACAACACAGGAGTTTTGTTTGTTGGTGTGTTTAAGTCATCTCTACACCCAACGTGGGGCTCAAACTCACAACCCCAAGATCAAGAGCTGCAGGCTCCACCGACTGAGCCCGCCAGGCGCCCCAACAATACAGGAGTTTAGAAAAAGGAAACAAGATCTCTCATGGCAAGGATTTTGGCATCCATCGGGAGAAACAAATCAGCAACCAGCAGCAAGCGAAACAAACGCGAAACCGACAGCAAGCCTGGCGAACAGGCCTATCATTCATTCTCCTGCAGAGCCCTTTAATGATGCTAGGGCTAACGCATTACTCTGGCCAAGGAGCAAGAGTAGAGGTTTCACGGAAACCTCCCTCTGGACCAACTAAACCAGGCTCCGTCTCAGATGCCCCCACCCAAACAGCCCAGCACTGACGCATTATTATGGAGACGACAAACCAGCATATGAAATCTCACCTTGATACGGGATGTCTCCTCTCCTTCGCTATGCTACAGCTTACACACTCCTGATTCATTTTTCCTAAACTCTCGTGGGGAACTACTCTCATTTCTTTATTCTTAAGCTTTTAAAGGGGAGTCAAACAATGAAATTTGGGGCCCTATGATTACTCATAGTAGGTGCTGATACCATGTCTACCCGATCGTCCAACTTTGCCTAAATTAATTTTGCTGCAGAGAAAATCCTTCTGTCTTTCCAATGAGCTAGTTAGGAAAACTCGTTGTTTCGGAAGTGGCTCCCCCCTGTTTGTCATTTTCCCCAAACCCTGGCTTCCAACATGCTTTGCAAGGCCCGTCAGAGCTAAGAGATTCCTAAAATAAGAGATAACTCACCCACTCTTGCAAGTTACCCCAGGAAAATAAGTAGGCGGTCACTGTCCAGAGCAAGGCTATCCAATAAAAACATCACTTCAAATTTTGTAGTAGCTACATTTAAAAAAAAGTAAAAAAAAAAAAAAAAAGTAAAATTAAATACAATAACCAATATTATTCAACCCAATATATCATAAATATTATTTCAACATATAATCAATATAAAAGTTATTGAGGGGCACCTGGCTGGCTCAGTCAGTGGAGCACGTAGCTCTTGATCTCAGGGTGGTGAGTTCAAGTCCCACACTGGGCACAGAGATTGCTTACATAAAAAAATTAAACTAAAAGCAAAGAAGAATTTCTACTTTTTTAAAAAAAATGTTAATGTTTATTTATTTTTGAGAGAGAAAGAGAGAAAAAATGTGAGCGGGGGAGGGTCAGACAGAGAGGAGACACAGAATCCGAGGCAGGCTCCAGGCTCTGAGCTGTCAGCACACAGCCCAACGCAGGACTTGAACTCACCAACGGTGAGATCATGACCTGAGCTGAAGTCCAACATTCAGCCGACTGAGCCACCCAGGAGCCCCAAGAATTTCTACCTTAAAAAAAAATTTTTTTTGAGAAGCAGTTGAGATTTTTCTTATTAAGTCTTCGAAATCTGATCTGTAGTTCACATGTCCAACACATCCTAATTCAGACATTTCAAGGGCTCGGCAGCCATGTGGCTGGCGGTCACCAGAGTGGGCAGTAGAGCTAGAGACCCTCTGACTATACACGTAGCCAGGAGGAAACGAGGCTCGATACAGAACTTCTGAAGTGTGAGGGATTCCTGAGATTCTAAATGCCCAATTCCAGGACATGCTAAGCTTTCCTTTTCACGGCCCTTTCAAGGGACAAAGATGCCCTCCAGTCTTTTGGAAAGAACTGTCTGGAATCGGGAGAGCCTCTCCAGGGTCCTGAGTTTTAGGTCCAAAACCAACACCCTCAATATGATGGAAAACACAAAATATTACCTCCTAAGTAAAAAAAAAAAAAACAAAAAAAAAACATGCCAGGGGCTTACACAAAATGTGTCCAAACTCACTAGTAACATCTAAGCCCCCTA
Organism: Lynx rufus; assembly: GCF_022079265.1. Taxonomy (NCBI): domain Eukaryota; kingdom Metazoa; phylum Chordata; class Mammalia; order Carnivora; family Felidae; genus Lynx; species Lynx rufus. The sequence continues at coordinate 145,661,124 of NW_025814867.1, forward strand.
CACTCTGGCCAGGGGATGCTGTCTTTTGTGGAGCCCCACGCCTTATTAGAAAGTCATTAAAAAATAAATAGATAAATAAATAAATGGTCATTAAATCTCAGTGCCTGCACTGAGAGAGCAGACATCTTTAACTACAGGAAACTGCGTCCCTGCGTTCATGACCTGCCCTGTTCCAAGTTCCAGGATAAACCAAAGAATCCAAAATCAGCACTTCAGAATCTTCACTTCTGCCTGCCCATCACTGAGTCTCCAGGACCCCACGAACCCTAAAGGAATCATCACTGTTAGCGTATCTGCCGTGTTTGACAGTTTTTACTCAGGGTCTTTGTTGCTCTAAGTTGATCCGGGAAGTTCTTGCTAACCCAATTTTTTCTCATATCACCTTAGAAAAAAGTTATTTCAATACTCTGATTAAAATTCATGAAAGGTATCGAAATTGAGCTTTGTGAAGCTGAGTGGGAAAATGACCCCATTTGCTTAGTGGGAAAATGACCCCATTTGCTTAGTGGGAAAATGACCCCATTTGAGGCACTGTGGATTGGGTAATAAGTGTGCCCACTCCCCACCCCTCCCCCCTCTCCCCAGAGACCCCTGGCTATCAGATCCCATGGGAGCTCTGGGATCATGGCAGGTCCCTTTTTTTGCTTAATGTTTATTTATTTTTGAGAGAGAAAGAGAGCACACAAGCCGGGGAGGGACAGAGAGAGGGAGGGGGGACACAGGATCTGATGCAGGTTCTGTCCTGACAGCAGAGAGCCTGATGTGGGGCTAGAACTCGTGAACCATGAGATCATGACCTGAGCTGAAATCGGATGCTTAACTGACTGAGCCACTCATGTGCCCACAGCAGGTCCCTTTAACTGTCAAGTCGGCCTGACGGCTGCTTCTCCACCCAAGTCTTTTTTCCCTTCCTATTGCCCTGATCTCTTTCGGGGTTCAGACTCTCCACACGTCCCCATGGGACCACAACAGCCACCAGACAAGCATTTGCAGCTGACAGGAGAGTCTGAGGTCCAGCCCGGGCACATCCCCGTACTTGGGAAGACACTCAGATCATTACTTATTCTCTTCCGAGCAAGCAAAGGCTTCCAGAACAGAATCTAGAATGGACCTGCCCTCAAGACCTCCTGGGGCCCAATGAAAAGAGACACACGAACGGATTAAAAGAAGACAACGGGTGATTATGGCAGCAGAGAGGATCTTGGAAAGCTTTCAAGAGATAACGGTGCCTGCACTGAACCTTAAAAAGTAAGCAAGAATAGACCCGAAGGGGAGAAAATGCTACTCAGAAGTTTGGGGCCAACACTTTTTGAGCTTCTTACTGGGTGCCAAGCCCATTGGAAACAACTACAGGAATTAACTCATTTACTCCTCACAACAGCCCTAGCAGGTGGGTACTATTGTTATCCCCATTTGACAGATAAGAAAACTGAGGCATGGAGCAAGGTCATTCTGTGAATAAGTGGACAAGCAGACCGTGCAAACCGAGCATGGCAACCACAACAGCCCTGCAGCTGCACATGTGGGAGCATGTTATGTTTGTGGACTTGTGAGTGGAGGTTGTAATGTGGACCACGTTGGCGGCCAGGAAGGTAGTTTAAATGCAAGAACTTCTGAGCACAGTAACGAGGACAGCCGAGGACCACTGGAGCCCAGAAGAGCCAGCTACGTACATCAAATTCAAAGTCACATCTGGCACTCTTCAATCCAGACTCAGCCACCCCGTTGGTAGCTGCCAATCTGTGTCCACTTCGGGGTTGAGTCAGCAAGGCTGGGGCGAGCGAGAGGTGAGGCGGAAGGGGCAGGGCAGTGGGCACCTGAATGGCTCCGTCAGTTAAGAGTCCAACTCTTGATTTCAGCTCAGGTCATAATCCCAGGGTTGTGGGATCAAGCCCCACATCGGGCTCCAAGCGGAGCGTGGAGCTTACTTAAGATTCTCTCTCCCTCTCTCTCTCTGTCCCTCTCCCGCTTGCACGCACGCGTGCTCTCTCTCAAAATATAAACTTAAGGAAAAAAAAAAAAGAAGGAGCAGAACAGGGCACATACACCAGATCGAGAAGCTTGGGCTTCACCCAATGAATAATGGGGAAAACTCAGGTTGTAAACCAGGACTGATGTGATCAGACATACGTTAAGACGGATGGCTGACCTCCATGGAGAAGATGCAGGGACAGGGAGGAGGCGGTGATATGCAGCCAGGAGAGAGGATAAGTAGAGTGTATGAGTCAGCGGGAGCTGCTGTAACAAAGTAGCACACACCAAATGATGTCAAACACTGGAAATGTGTGTACCATTCTGGAGACAAGTCTAAAACAAAGATGTGGGCAGGGCTGTGCTCCAAGAGGCTCCAGGGAGGGCCCCTTCCCCATCTCGTCCACCTTCTGGTGGCTCCTGCAATCACAGCTTGTAGGCACATCATCTCAATTTCTGCCTGCATCACTCCAGCCCCCTCCCACCGTGTCATGTCTCTGAATCTGAATCATCAGGTTTCGGGCCCAGCTGACTCCCACATGACCTCTTCTTAATAAACTGCATCTGCCAAGACCCTGCTTCCAAGCCAGATCACATGCTGAGGTCCTAGCAGACATGAGTTTGGGGGACACCACCCAACTCACTACATAAGACCAGTGGCAGGGATAGTAGGACTGAATGGGGAGACGAAGGGACATTGTAGAGGAAGGTGTAGAGAAGCAAGGATGGGAGATGCTGTCTTCCTGGAAAGTACAAAAATCAGAATACACACCTTTACTTACATAAAGCGATACAGCGAGGATTCACAAGAGACCAAGAAAAGTAGTTACCTTCATGTATACTTTATCAGAGCATCTATCGGAAACCATGGAAAGGCAGAAACGCAAAGCGTATCCAAAACACGGGACGAAAAATCATTATCCTTATTGATTACCACGATTATCAAGGGTGAAGCTCAAGCCGTGGTGTTACAAGTCAGGCCTGGGGCTGCCTTTCGGGGCGTTCTCACAGGAAGGGACCACAGGAAGGTTCTGAGTTCTCAGCAGGTTCTGGATCTGAGCGCCGCTTACACGGGTATGTCGTTTGTAAGAATCCATCCAATCAGATGCTTCCAATAATGCACGCTTTTCTGTATGTGTGTTGTGTTGCCATTTCACTAAATAAGCACGTATATACACAAATGTTGATAACCAGCTTCCTCTCTGCAAAACGCGGGTGAGATCCCCCCCGCGTCTACAGCAAAGCTCTCCTCGCCGACAATATCGATAATTCTAAGGGTGATGACACAGGATGCGGGTGCCATGCAAATGTAACGTCATGGGATTTCACGGAACAAAGTCCATGTGACACGCTCTAAGAGATCATCTTTTTTTCCCAAAAGAAACGTGCATATCACAACGTTTTGATTAGTGCTGCCTTTGTTTTGAGAGAGATTTGGCCTCCACTGTCACAGCCTGAAATTTTAGCTGCAAGCAGGAAGGGGGGAGGGGGTCCCGGAAAGATTTCTATGCTTTTCTTAACTGAAACGAAACACCAAAAATGGATTTTCCACAAGAAGTGACAGGGGGAGGAGGCTCGCGGCCTGCATACGTCGAACCCGGCACGGCCGCTCGAGGCAGCCACCTAGCAGGCCTCCCGGAATGGAAACACCAGATTTAAACAGGTGTCATAACAATAAAAGGGCCCATAAATGGGAAACCCAGAAGGCCTCGCAGAGCGGGACAGCTGGTGCGAGAGTGAGGGTTACAGACCTAAGTGGTCCCCAGACTTCCGGAGCCTGCTGAACGTCGCCTCACACACACTTAAACATCCATTTGCCTTCAGGAGCACACACACACCACATATATAAAACCTCTCAACAGGAAATTTCTGCCATTCTTAAGCGGCCTTGCCTAAATAAGATACCTTTGACAGACTACTCCGAGCCATTGGATGTGTTAAACGAGAGGAGAAAAGAGAATGGGCTGGTTATTCCACAATAAACAGTCTGCTCGGGCGCATGGGGTCACGTGGACAGACTGGACTGCCCAGTAGAGGAATATAAATGCGAAGGGGGTGGGTAATGTAGTGGCCTTAAAGGGGGGGGGTGGGGGAATCGACAATCTCAGCCCCCCCAGAGCCACCCCGGTGCTGTCATCAGCTGATGAGTGTAGTTTTCGGGGATCCACAAAACCCACACCACATGGCTTTGCTCATGCCATCTGCTGGCTCGCTTCCCCACTTTCTCATCTGTAAAATGGGATAACAATACCCATCTGCAGAGATTTTTTTTTAATGATAAAGTGTAAAGATCCCAGCACAAAGAAAAGGATCTATAAAAGGTAGTCAGCATAGGGGCGCCTGGGTGGCTCAGTCAGTTAAGCGTCCGACTTCGGCTCAGGTCATGATCTCGCGGTCCGTGAGTTCGAGCCCCGCGTCGGGCTCTGGGCTGACAGCTCAGAGCCTGGAGCCTGTTTCAGATTCTGTGTCTCCCTCTCTCTCTGACCCTCCCCCGTTCATGCTCTGTCTCTCCCTGTCTCAAAAATAAATAAACATTAAAAAAAAAAAGGTAGTCAGCATAGGGGCACCTGGGTGGCTCAGTCAGTTAAGCATCCGACTCTTGATTTCAGCTCAGGTCACCATCTCACGGTTCGTGAGTTCAAGCCCCTCATCGGGCTCTGCGCTGCGGGAAGCCTGCTTGGGATTCTGTCTGCATCTCTCTCTGTCCCTCACCCGCTTGCTCTCTATTTCTCTCTCAAAATAAATAAAAATAAAAAACTTCTGGGGTGCCTGAGTGGCTCAGTCGGTTATGTGTTCAACTCGATATTGGCTCAGGTCATGATCTCACGGTTTGTAAGATCAAGCTCCATGTCGGGTTCCACACCGAGTATGGAGTCTGCTTAGGATTCTCTTTCTCCCTCTCTCTCTACCCCTCCCCAACTAGAGCTGTCTCTCTCAAAATAAATAAACATTTTAAAATGAAAAAAAAAAAAAAGAAAGAAAGAAAAAACTTAAAGAGAAAAGGTAGCCAAGCATAATGGTCACAGTCATAAAAGTCATTTATATAATTAATTACTTACTTTAAAAAAAAAATGGCCACTCATTCTTTACCCAGAAGAGAGTATAAATTGAAGGACGTCCTTTGACCTGCAAGTCCCATTAATTCCCCCAGAAAAGTTCAATAAGGAAAGCACAGAAGGGGCTGCAGGAAGACACTGATGAAAAGGGGCGGGAAAGTGGGGATAAAACTACATTACCTTCCTGGACTAGTTTTCAAGGGCTGTCATAACAAAACACCACAAACTGAGTGGCTTCAACAACAGAAATTTCTGTTCCCACAGTTCTGGAGGCCAGAAGTCCAAGATGGAGGCACTGGCAGGTGGGTCTCTTCCGAGGCCTCGCTCCTTGGCTGGCCGACGGCCGCCTCCCCACTCCACCCTCGCGTGGTCTTCCCTCTGCGCTCAAGCATCATGGCGCCTCCTTGCATGTCCACATTCCCTCTTCTTCATAAGGACACAACTCATACTGGATTAGGTCCACCGTAATTGCCTCATTCTAACTTAGTCACCTCCTTAAAAACCTGGTCTCCAAATTCAGTCAAATTCTAAGGCACAGGGCTTAGGACTTCAACATGAATTGGGGGGGTGGGATACGATTCAGCCCATTTGACTTGTCTACACTGAAATTTGCCTGTGTTGAATCGGGTGTTCACAGAACAAAAGAATCCACGTGCTACAAAGGACAGATGAAGGAGCAGAGTCTGGCCTGAAAAGAGCTACTGGAGTAAGATGGGGGAGGCATGACAGCTGACAGTAAGTGGTTACAGATTGGGGGGTTGACTTACTCCCCCGACCCGGGACAGCAGGGGGCACGTGGGGGGCAGAAGAATGGCCATCACTGGAAGTTTCAGGGAGGCAACCTCCATTCCCTGCAGTAAACAACTTTGTAACAATTCACTTGCTCAGCCAAGCTCAAGGCTGTCCAGGCTCTTTTGATGGACTTTTGTGCCTTCCTTTGCGGCTTAACAAAGGCCAGCCCACCTTGTATCCATGTCACCCCTACAACCTGGGAGCACGCACTGCTCCGACATCACTCCACAGAGGGATCAGATAGGGTCAGCCTCAGAGAGGGAAGTGGCTTGACCAAGGTCAACTAGCTAATCGGGAGTCGGCACAGGGGATGGAACCCGGAATCTCTGATGCAGGGTGTCTGTTCTTCCCTTGGCTCCATAACGGAAACCACAACAAAGGCTCAGGTAACATTCTTCAGCCACGGTGTCACAGACAAGATTCGTGGGTTGGAGAGCCTTATCAATCCTTCCGACTCTAAAATCCCAAACCAGAGGCAACCATAGCAGAAGGCCAGGAAATAGCGGGGAGAGACTCTCAAAGGTGACGTCAGCTTCCTCAAAGCCAACCGCAATCCAACTGTATGACATTCTAGATAAGGCTAAACTATGGAGACAGTAAAAGATCAGTGGTTACCAGGGGCAAAGGAGGAGGGAGAAACGTATAGACAGAGCACAGAGGATTTTTAGGGCAGTGGAACTATTCTGTACGATATTTTTTTTTTTTTTTTTTAAAGGAACTTTTTTTTTTTTTAATTTTTTTTTTTCCACGTTTATTTATTTTTGGGACAGAGAGAGACAGAGCATGAACGGGGGAGGGGCAGAGAGAGAGGGAGACACAGAATCGGAAACAGGCTCCAGGCTCCGAGCCATCAGCCCAGAGCCCGACGCGGGGCTCGAACTCACGGACCATGAGATCGTGACCTGGCTGAAGTCGGACGCTTAACCGACTGCGCCACCCAGGCACCCCTCTGTACGATATTTTAATGGGAGATACACATCATTGGACATGTTCGGACACATTTGTCCAAACCCAGAATCTACAACACCAAGAGTGAACTTGAATATGAACTATGGACTCTGGGTAACAATCATGCATCAATGTAGGGTCATCAAATGTAACAAATGTACACTCCAGGGGGGATGTCGATAACAAGGGAGACTGTGTATGTGTGGGGACAGGAGGGATACAGAAACTCTCTCTGAACTTTCTGCTCAATTTTAACGTGAACCTAAAACTGCTCTAAAACATAATAAACTCTAGGGGTGCCTGAGTGGCTCAGTTGGTTGAGCGTCTGATTTCAGCTCACATCATGATCTCCCCGGTTCGTGAGTTAGAGCCCTGCACTGGGCTCTGTGCTGACAGCTCGGGGCCCGGAGCCTGCTTCAGATTCTGTGTCTCCCCCTCTCTCTGCCCCTCCCCCACTCATTCCTTCTCTCTCAAAATAAATAAACTTTAAAAAAAATAGAAATAAACAAAGTCTATAAACGAACAACAAAAACCAGCCAACAACAGGTCACCTACAGCCATTTCGCCAGCTGGTGCATCGGAACTCTTAGGGATGCCTCCCATTCCCCTTTTACACTTTTGGTTCATCAAATCAGATGCAGGATGCTGGAAGCTAGAAAGACCTTCAGGAATGACTGGCTTCAACCTCAACGTCTCACAGATGAGGAATCCAAAGGAAGTTGTTCCTTGTTTTATTCCATTGATTTGTTTTGTTACGGGGTACGTTAAGGAATTAAAAGACAAGCCAATGGCAGTGTTTTCTAAAACTTTAAAACAATGTTCAAACAATAAACCCAAAAACTTCAGTCTACCTGAAAGCAAAGAAAAAGAGAGAGATTCAATTAAGAGTAACAAAATAGGAGCGCCTGGGTGGCTCAGTTTGGCATCTGACTTCAGCTCAGGCCATGATCTCACAGTTGGTGAGTTTGAGCCCCGCGTCGGGCTCTGTGCTGACAGCTCAGAGCCTGGAGCCTGCTTCCGATTCTGTGTTTCCTTCTCTCTCTGCCCCTCCCCCGCTCACACTCTGTCTCTGTCTCTCAAAAAATAAATAAATGTTAAAAAAAATTAAAAACAAAAAAACAAAAAAACAGCAACAGAATAAATGATTAAGGCCCAGCGCTGTGGTGAGACTCATCTAGATGAACAGATCAAGACTTCTGGAAGGCAGTTTCGCAATGCAAATTAACAGCCTTTTTTTTTTTAATGCCATATTTAATACAGATACCACATCCTGGGAATTTATCCTGAAAAAAATAAGTTTTAAAAAAGAAAGAAAAAAAAAGGCAATACAGACATAAAGAACGTCAAAAAAAAATTTTTTAATAACGGGAAAAAAAAACCCACAAGATAAATATTCAAGTATACGAGAATGGTTAAGTAAATGACCAGCTCGCTGGAATGTGCGATCGTCGTAAATGACAAGTTGGGGGCCAATGCAGCCAGAATGCACATGTTGACACTGTGATGTTACGTGAAAAGAAAACACAAAGCTGTATCTATGCAGGAGTTACAAATATGTTGAAAGGACATGACAATTAATTACGGATAAGAAGGAACAGAGAAAACCAAAAGCAATCAACATGTTCCTACAGTAGGAATGTGGGAGAATGCCCCCTTTTAAATGCACTTGATTGTTCTTAATAATCCTGCAGTAAAGAAAACTCCATTTTAAAGACTAAGCTGATATGTTTGCAACTCAAAGTCCCTTTTAGAAGCCGCATGTTTGCTCAGCTCTGCCTGCAGCCCCTGCCCAGTAAAGCAGTTTGAGAATGCCAAAGCAGAGGCCTGGACCCTTATCAGAACTCGATCTGCAGCGTGTTCCCTTTCCCTGGAACCATGGGCTCGCCTGCCTCTGTCCCTCAGTGGATATTTGCAATGAGCGCTATGCCCTCAACCCTACACCCACCACATGCCGCGAACCACACTCCAAGGCACCCCCTCCATGAACATCCCCTTTCCACTCTGTCTCCCTCTCTGCTTGGCCTGTTGGGTAGTCCTACCTCCAGGCAAAAGTGGATTCTCCTAAGACCACACACCTCAGCCCCTCACTGTTTTCCCTGCCCCTATCCCTCACCACCCCTCAGAACTTCCATGATTTTCTACGCATACTTTCAGCATCCAGACACAAATTCTTCCCCATCCATCCGCAGGCTGGGTCCTTGGCGACCCGGCCCCAAGCCTCGGCGACCCTTAACTAAGCCCAGGTCCCCAAGAGCTCACCTTGGAATCAAAGGCATATTGGCACGATGGACTTAGATTCTTTTGTTTGCGTGTCTCCTAGTTTCTCTTTCTCTTCTGGTTCCAAACTGCGTACCTGGCTGCTTGCTCACTGCTGTGGACTGAATGTCTGTGTCCTCCAAAATTTCAGGTGGTGAAGCCCTCATCACTAGTGGGATGGTGTTTGGAGGCTGGGTCTTTGAGAGATGGGTTTTGGTAAGATCACGAGGGTAGAGCCCCTTGATGGAACTGATTAAAAAGAAGAAGAAAAGAAAAGAAACGTGGGATCTCTGAGTGTGCATGCACCGAGGAAAGGCCACAATATAAGATGAAGGCGACAGAACCAGGAGAAGAGCCCACGCTGAGAATCCAACCAGGAGGTCACCCTGATCTCAGGACTTCCAGTCTCTAGACCGCCAGAAATAAAAGTCTGCTGTCTGACCCACCCAGCCTATGACATTTCCTTAGGTAGCAGCCTCGATATGGACACAAACCCACCCACCCTTCCCCTCAGAGTGCATGCTGCCTCATTCATTTTGACTCCTGGGACAGCATCAGACTCATCCTGGCCAAAGACTGCTCACCGGCAACTAAGAGACACCTCCCTCTTGCCAGCGGGTCCTGGCAGAATTTGCCTGTGTGTCTCTAGTCTCTCCTGAGTACAGCCCTTTCTTGCTTTGGGCTTATCTCTTAGCTGTCCTCCAAAGACTGCCCTCTTGGCAATGACCCATGCACCATGTGTACAGACTGACTGCTGATGTCGTAAATCAGGGCAAACACAGATCAAGCTTCTCTGTGGTGAAGCTGTAGGAAAGCAAGATCAATTCAAAGAGTTTGGACTCCAAGAAGAGTTCACTGAGACACAAGAAGAGGTAGATGGGACAAGCAAAAATGGGAATAGTCCTGGGGTGCCTGGGTGGCTCAGTCAGTTAAGCGTCTGACCTCAGCTCAGGTCAGGATCTCACAGCTTGTGAGTTTAAGCCCCACACAGGGCTCGGTGCTGACAGCTCAGGGCCTGAAGCCTGCTTCAGATTCCTTGTCTCCCTCTCTCTGCCCTTCTCTCTCTCTCTCTTACTCTCTCTTTCTTTCTGTCTCTCAAAAATAAATAGTACAGATCTAGAGACCATGTGAGCAAAAAACAAAAAGGAAGGGAAGGAAGGAACGTAGAAAACAGGATACAACCCAAAGCAAAAGGGATTTCTGTTTCACTGGCTCAAAGTATTTGAAAAAAGAGTCCTGAGAGATGAAATGCAGAATGCAGGGCTGGGACCAAAGGGCCTTTGAAAGTTTAAACTCATGGTGACATAGGGGTATCGGCCTGGCTCTATCTGTACAGCAAGTGACTCTTGATTTTCGGGTCATGAGTTCAAGCCCCACGCTGGGCATAGAACCTACTTAAAAAAAACAAAACAGGGGCGCCTACATGGCTCAGTTGGTTACGCATCCGACTTTGGCTCAGGTCATGATCTCGTAGTTTGTGGGTTCGAGCCTCGCGTGGGGCTCCGTGCTGACTGCTCACGGCCTGGAGCCTGCTTTAGATTCTATGTCTCCCTCTCTCTCTGCTCCTCCCCTGCTTGCACTCTGTCTCGCTCTCTCAAAAATAAACATTAAAAAAATAATTTAAAAAATAAAAATTTAAAAATTAAAAAGACAAAAGCAAAAAGCCACAATAAAAAAAAATAGTAATAAATTCATGATGACATTATCAGCTTTAGGAAAATCTAATCTCCTAGCAGTAAGTACACATCCACATTGCAAGTCCCTACCTGCTTTTTTTTTTTTTTTTTTTAAACGTTTATTTATTTTTGGGATAGAGAGAGAGCATGAACGGGGGAGGGGCAGAGAGAGAGGGAGACACAGAATCGGAAACAGGCTCCACGCTCTGAGCCATCAGCCCAGAGCCTGACGCGGGGCTCGAACTCACGGACCGCGAGATCGTGACCTGGCTGAAGTCGGACGCTTAACCGACTGCGCCACCCAGGCGCCCCAGTCCCTACCTGCTTTAAACAGGCCATGTAATGGAGTGGTGCTTGGATGCTCTTGTGGGTTAAAATGTGTCCCCCCCAAAAAAAGGACATGTCTAGCACCTATGAATAAGACCTTATTTGGAAATCGAGTCTTTGCAGATGTAACCAAGTTTAGGTCATAAAGGATGAGGATGGGCCCTATACCTGATAGCTGGTGTCTTTATAAGAGAGAGAAGGAGATTTTTTTTTTTAATTTAAATCCAAGGTAGTTAACATACAGCTACATACAGTTATACATATACAGCTAACATATACATATACAGTTACATATACATACACAGTTAACATACAGTAATAATGATTTCAGGTGTAGAATTTAGTGATTCATCACGTACATATAACCAGTGCTCATCCCAACAAGTGCCCTCCTTAATGCCCATCACCCATTTGGCCCATCCCTTCACCCAAACCCTCCAGCAAACCCTTAGTTTGTTCTCTGTATTTAAGAGTCTCTTATGGCTGGCCTCCCTCAAGAGAGGAAATTCAGAGACAGACACACAGCCACAAGAGACAACTGCCATGTGAAGAAGGAGGCTGAGGCTGGGAGTGATACTGTCACAAGCCCAAGAAGACCTGGGGGCCAGCAGACGCTGGAAGAAGCAAGACCCCCCCCTCCCTAAGAACCTTCGGAGGGAGCACAGCCCTGCCAACACCTTGACTTTGGACTTCTAGCAACCTGACTATGAGAATAAATTTCTATTGTCTTAAGACATCCAGTTTGAAGTATCTTTTGCAACAGCCTTAAAAAACTAACACAGACATGAATTAAACTTGACCTGAAAATCATCCATTCTTTGGGACCTCCAGAGAAGATGGGCTAGATCACGAGCAAGGAAGCAATCCTAGGGAAAAACCGAGGTCAAGAGGCACAACCATGTTTGGAACTATGGGTGTAAGACCACTGTCTCTGGGGAAAGGATTCTAAAGAAAGGGACACAGTCAACACTGGAAGGTCAGCAACTTTCTAATGACTGGGGGTCTGGGTTCAATCTTTGCCTGAAAGGATCCATCAACAATGGGGCTAATCCTTCCATTGATATTTAATCACTGGGCTTCTTGGCTGCCCCACAGACTTTCTCATCTTTGCTCACTCAAGCCAGAATACACATATTCTTTATTCTTCCCATTGTCCTCATCGAGGAGAGGAGCACTTTGCTATTAATCCCCATGTGTAAGTGGATTATGGAACAAGAAAATATGACTTGGAAGATTAAGTTTCCACTAGCCACCGCCAACCCAAAGATGAATGTGTATTTAATTAATGCAATTTGCTGATCAGAAAAGGAACCCCTCCTCACTGCAAAATCTTTCTAAATTAGAGAAAACTATGCATAAGAAAGTAAGAATCACCCTTAATCTCAATACTGAAAGATATTTATTGTTGGGATTTTGGCTACACAGTATTTACTATTGGCGCCTGATGTAACTAAGAGAAATACTTTACAATTAAAGGGAAAAAAAGGCATTGATGAGGTATTTGGGAAGAATCACTGAGACAGACCAAAAAAATAAAAGGCGGGGGGAGGCGGAGGAAGCCCACGGACTGTCTGGGGAAAATGCAAAAGGCTGAAGCCAGGTAATCAAAAGCCATTAGCCACTTCAACACTTGCTAGATGTCAGAGATTTCATTCAAATTAAAGGGGGAAATTCAAAGATCTGACTCAGACAGGCTGCTGCAATACTCACGGTATTAAACCATCCAACCTGACTCATGTCCTAATTAAGCTCTCCAGTTCTAAATTCCAGAAAGTAACTTTTCCAAATGGAAAAACTGTACTTTTAACATTTCCTTGAGAGCTTTTCATTTTCCCCCAAATCATGTATGGTTTTCTAGCAACCATAACATAGCAACCAGGACCATATTAAGACACACTCCTGGAATGAGTCTCCCCAAACCCCTGTAACTCAGCTGTCGTGGCTGCGGGCTGGGCCCCAGAATGTTAGGGGAGCTGGCTCTCTCTGCACCCCTAATAAAGTCCAAGCACTGTAAACTGCTAGATGCTAGTTGCTAGGAGGCCCATAAATTCACTTTTCCTGACTTGGATGGGATTCAGAACTGCTGCATCACAGGCTGCGAAGACAGGGATGACCACAATTAAAATTCAGAGGCTGTCCGTGAGGGATAATGTTAGCCCTTCTCTCTCTAATAAGCTGTGAACTGGTTCTGGTGTAAAGAATGGGCCATTAACTTAGATCTCTAATGTCTTTGGCAAGAAGAACTCCAAGATCCTAATACCAACCTGCAACAGTCATAGATATGCTCATCTTATTTTAACCCCATTTTCTCAAAGAGAGAGAAGGCCATTTGGGTATTCTTACTCGAAGCAAGTTGAAACCCCACAACAGGCTCCCACAAACCTTTCTCTTTAAGGCAACTTGGTGGTAAGCAGTCACAGGCCGATTGAATCCCCAAATTAAAGCATTAACTGTCAGGAGGGGGACGGGGAAAGGGGAAGGAAAAACAAAACAAAACAGAGATTGAATATTTTAAATCAATATTAGGAGGTTTTAGTTGTTTTAGGTTGCAGTGAAATGTTAAAGTTCAATTGATATTTATAGATTGAAATGATAATTTCTAATCAGAGATATCAAGATGAGATAATTATTCTAACATTCAAAAAAATTTTCTAAAATGTCACGGTGCATCTCGCACTGTCTTTTTTTTCTAAAAATGTTTGTGACGCTCCATGGACTGCTTAAGAGGTGTGACATTCTAATGATCAGACTACAAATACTTGTCCTCACATAACACTGACCACAGCAGAGTTGAGGGCTAAGGATGAGCCTTTCACGGTATGTTAACAGCAATATTCTGACGTCATTAAATGGATGATCTTGCCCAAGCACTCAGGGGCCCAAAACCCCTGAAATGATCCATTTTTTAAAAAAACTTTCTATCCTAAAAAAGATACTTCATTTATTCCAGCTAAAATAATAACCAAAATAATCTGATGCCTCAGATGATTCATTATTAATCTGACAGCTCACTTCCAAATACCTAAAAAACATCAGCTCCTGTTGTAAGTGAAGAAATTTACATATGCGTTCTCTAATGGTATTTGTGTCTTTTGAATGCAGGGTTTCTGGGGGGCGCCTGGGTGGCTCAGTCAGTTGAGCCTCCGACTTAGGCTCAGGTCATGATCTCACAGCTTATGAGTTCAAGGCCCCCGTCGGGCTCTGTGCTGACAGCTCGGAGCCTGGAGCCTGCTTCGGATTCTGTGTCTTACTTCTCTCTCTGTCCCTCCCCCACTTTTGTTGTGTCTCTATAAAAAATAAATAAACATAAAGAAAAAAAAGTTTGAATGCAGGGTTTCTCAACCTCAGCACTACTGACCATGGACCAGATAATTCTTTGTTCTAGGGGACTGTCCTATGCATCACAGAATGTCAACATCGCTGGCCTCTAGATGCCCTTATATCTAGATAGATACCAGTATAACCTCCCCAATGTGACAACCAAAAATATCTCCAGATGCTACCAAATGTCCCCTGGCAAGCAAAACCACCCTCTGTAAAGAACCTCTGTCCTCACCTAACACAACAAAAAATATCACCCAGCAGAAATGTAATGCCCAAAAGCTGATACCCAAAGACACCTCACTTTCAAATTACTTTGCAAATATTTCCTGCATGTGCCTTTGGTAAATAAGTAAAATAACTGAATCATATGCACTGAGTTTTTGAAGTAAACAGGCTATTTTTCTTTTTTTTTTAATGTCAAATCACAAGGAGCCAAGAATACTCAATGAAGAAAAGACAGTCTCTTCAATAAATGGTGCTGGGAAAACTGGATATTCACATATAAAAGAACAAAACTTGACCCCTATCTTACACCTCTCAAAACTTAAACTGAAATGTATTAAGGACCTAAATGTAAGACCCAAAGCCATGAAACTCCTAGAAGAAAACACAGGAAGAAAGCTCCCTGACATGAGCCTTGGTAATGATTTTTTGGAAATCATGGCTAAAAACACAAGCAAAAGGGGTGGCTGGCTGGCTCAGTCAGGAGAGCATCTTACTTTTGATCCTGGGATCATGAGTTCAAGCCCCATGTTGGGCATGGAGCCTACTTAAGTAATAATAATGATAATAATAAATAAAAATAAAAACAAAAGCAATAAAATCAAAAACAAGTGGGCTTACATCAAACTTGAAACCTACCTACCAAAAGAAACCAACAAAGTGAAAAGACAACCTACAAATGAGCAAAAAGTATTTGCAAGCCATTTATCCGATAAGAGGTGAGTATCAAAAACATAAAGAACTCCTATAACTCAATAGCAAAAAGCTAAATAACCCAATTTAAAAATGGGCAAAGGACCTGAATAGACATTTCTCCAAAGAAGATACATGAATGGCCAACAGGCACATGAAAAGATGTTCAACACAGTCATCATTAGGGAAACGAAAATCAAAACCAGAGTGAGGTATCACTTCACATGGGTCAGAATGGCCATCATCAAAAAGACAACAGCAGGGCGCCTGGGTGGCTCCGTCCATTGAGAATCTGACTCTTATTTCAGCTCAGGTCATGAGTCATTTTGGCTCGGTGCGTTAGTTCTAGCCCTGCATCAGGTTCCACACTAACAATGCTCAGTACAGAGCCTGCCTGGGATTCTCTCTTTCTCTCTCTCTCTCTCTCTCTCTCTGCCCCTCCAGCACCTCGCCCCTTAAAAAAAAAAAAAAAAGACAAGAGAGAACAAATGCTGGCCAAGATGTGGGGAAACTGGAATCTTCACACATTGCTGATAGAAATGTAAAATGGTGCAACCACTTTGAAAACAATCTGTCAGCTCCTCAGAAAATTAAACATAGAATTACCATATGACCTTAGTGATTCCACTCCTAGGTGTTTACCAAAAAAAATTCTTAAATGAGTATCCAAACACATATTTGTTACACTGGTGCTCAGAGCAGTAACTATCCACAATAGCCAAAAGGTGGGCTCAATCCCAATGTCCATCAGTTGATGAATGAATAAATGAAATGCGGCATTATCCATACAGTGAAATATTACTAAGTAATAAAAAGGGATTCTGACACATGCTGCAACACAGATGACCCTTGAAAGCATGATGCTAAGCAAAAGAACGTGGACACACAAGGTCACATTTTATATAATTCCATTTACAGGTAATGCCCAGAACAGGCAAATCTACAGACACAGATCCGTAGTCACCAGAGGTGAGAGGGAGGCATGGGGAGAGGAAGTGCATAATAATGAGCACAGGGTTCCTTTTAGGGGTGATGAAAATGTTCTAGAATTGATTATGGGGGTAGCTGCACAACTCTATCAATATACCAAAAACCACGGAATTGTACACTTTAAGAAACTAAATTGTATGGCATGTACATTACATGTTAATAAAGCTGTTATAAAACAAAAGCAACCTAGGGGCACCTGGCAGGCTCAGTTGGTACAGCATGTGACTCTCAAGTCTTAAGTTCGCAGTGTCGTAAGTTCGAGCCCCGTGTCAGGTGTACAGATTACTTAAAAATAAAATCTTAACAGTATCCAAATTATGGAAAGAGTCTAAATGTCCATCAACTGATAAATGGATAAATAAGATGTGGTATATATACAAAACGGAATACTACTTGGCACTGAGAAAGAATGAAATCATGCCATTTGCAGCAACGTGGATGGAACTGGAAGGTATAATGCTAAGTGAAATAAGTCAGTCAGAGAAGGACAAACACCATATGTTTTCACTTATACGTGGATGTTGAGAAACTTAACAGAAGAGCATGAGGGAGGGGAAGGGGAAAAAAGTAGTTACAAACAGAGAGGGAGGAAGGAGAACCATAAGAGACTCTTAAATACAGAAAACAAACTGAGGGTTAATGGGGGTGTGGGAGAGAGGAGAAAATGGGTGATGGGCAATGAGGAGGGCACTTGTTGGGATGAGCACTGGGTGTTGTATGTAAGCAATGAACCATGGGAATCTACCCCCAAAAGCAAGAGCACCCTGTCTACACTGTATGTTAGCCAACTTGACAATAAATTATATTTAAATAATAATAAAATCTTACAAAAAAAAAAAGGCAATCTATAGACAAGGCATAGAAGACTTAATCTTGCTTACAGAACACAGTCTTAAAACCCTGGTGGTGACAGAAGCTGGGGGTGTAAGATGGAGAGGGGAGAGCTGAGAGGAAAGACAGATCCAGACACCGATATTCTTATTTTACAAAGGGGAGGTTAAATGTCACAGTCTTCGGTTGATGAAACTAAATGAGAGGTCTATGTAAGTAACAAAGAATGAAGACTAATCAATATAAGAACGATAAATATCACCAGCAAAAATCTGGAGAAGGAAGGAGGTGAGACATAAGTAGCCTAATTGTCCTTCATCATAACAGGAAGCCGATAAATAAAAGTGGTATAAGCATATTATTTAGAGATACAAAGACAACCACCAGAAGAACAAAAAACAAAAATGAACAAAAGTGATCATTTCAGGAGAGTACAGAGTGGGCGGGAATAGAAAAGGCATGGGAACAAAAACACGTTTCACGTAAGCTTGTCTGCTAGGAGTTTGCTAATGCTACATGGAATTATTATTACTTCACACCCTGTTTTTAGAAAGAAATCAAACTTGGCATTACTTAAGAATATGGATGAAATAAGAATATACCTTGATGGCAGGAAAAATATTAAACCGGATCATCACCACTGAGTAAAACTGTGATTGAAATCTAACCGAGCAGCAATCTCTGTTTCGCTGTCCTACCTTCCCCTCCTTGCGGTGTATCCAGTAAACTTCTATCCCCTTTAAAAATAAATAAGTAAATATATTTGAGCAAAATTGACTCAAGTTTTACAGCCAGAGACTGCATCCATATTAAGGCAAACCTGGAAATATATGTTAGATCTTTTTTTTTTTAATTTTTTTTTTAACATTTATTTATTTTTGCGACAGAGAGAGACAGAGCATGAACAGGGGAGGGGCAGAGAGAGAGGGAGACACAGAATCTGAAACAAGCTCCAGGCTCTGAGCTGTCAGCACAGAGCCCGACGCGGGGCTTGAACTCACAGACCGTGAGATCATGACCTGAGCCGAAGTCGGACGCCTAACCGACCAAGCCACCCAGGCGCCCCTATGTTAGATCTTTAAGGGACCAAGAAACATGCACAAAGCCTCTACTCTCTGCATGGCAGACAGACGGTTAAGAATCCTCACGCGGGTCAGGGCACGGGTGGCAAGAATATTCAAAAGACCTAATCACTGTGGGATCCAAAGGGCATTTCAGATGAAAGAAAGTGCATATGGCATTCTCTCCCTCACAACGGACCCGTGTTTAAACACACATTAAAAATGAAAGGGCGAGGGGCACCTGGGTGGCTCAGACAGTTAAGCATCCCATCTTGACGTGGGTTCGAGCCTCACACTGGGCTCTGTGCTGACAGCTCAGAGCCTGGATCCTGCATCGGATTCTGTGTCTCCCTCTCTCTCTCTCTCTGCCCCTCCCCACTCACTCTCTCTCAAAAATAAATAAACATTAAAAAAAAAAAACCAAAACCACGAAAGGGGGAAGGTGAACACTGCTCAGCACCAAAACCCAGCAGAATTTGCCACCGGGGAAGTACCACACTCAGTTATTTAAAACCTCATCACAGTTACAACTCTGACACCTGGGACATGATTCTGGACAGCTAAACTAGGACGCTTCTGAGGGTGTCCGATGGTAAAACTGATCATTACGCTAGGCAGTGGGCACGAAGGAGTGTCCCAGAGCGCTTGGGGCCTCACAGACATGGAAAGGGGCTCCGCGGGGACCAGAACCTAGGGGCCCCTCCAAGTCCTCGCCATCCCTGTGCCATGGAAAGACATAGAGATGCACATTTTGAAAAAAAAAAAAAAAAGGCAAACACTAACACATTGCCTCGGTTTGGGTCAGGCTCCTTTTAAGTCCAAAAAACCCAAAATCCACATACAGAGCTCACGGCAGAGTGATCCCACAGCTCTGGGCCTCTCAAACACTGCCCAAAAGGCAAGTCGCCCCGGCTAAATGAGTTCCAGAGGCTCCCAGAGCTTCCTGCTGGAAATCTTCATTTGGCCACAATTCAGCCAATGCTCTCCACCCAGCCCAGGTGATGAGGCTGTGTCAGATGAGATCGTGTTCCGGGGACAGGGAATAAGGGACATGAAGAAGCCCTGAGATGGTGAGGCTTTGGGCTGGAACCCTAAAGACATGGGAGGCCTCCACGGTGGCAAGGGGAGGCAAGGCAGACCCCTCCCTCAGGGCCCCTCAGACTCGACCTGAGGCAGACATCAGGCCCACCCCACCCCCTCTTCTGAAGGGCAAAGGGTAGAAAATCCCATGGACCCCATTTCCGTGGTGGACAATTCCACAGGGAGAATTCCCAGACCCATTCTCAGACCCTAACCTCCCCCTCCCCCAGGGTTGACCTGGGGGCTTATCCAGGGCCATTATCACCTCTGCAGAGGGCAGAGGAAACTAGAAACAGGCACCAGAATTGATCTATATTTACAAGGTTAGCAGCTCCCAGTGGAGCAGGAGGAAGAGGAAGAGGAGGAGGAGGAGGAGTGGGAGGGGGAGGAGGAGGAGGGGGAGGGAGAGGGCGGGTGGGCAGACAGAAGCGCTCGGGGCTGGAGGCAGCCATTGCAAAGACAGGTTCCTTCTGCAGGATTTCCTGTCTCCTCCGTGGGCACAGAGAACAGTGTTTGGGGTTTTTAAGGAAAAGCAACTGAACTTCCAGAACCTAATCACTCATCCCCTCCCCCCACCCATCCCAAGCCAAGCTGGGGCACCCAGATCCAGTCTTCCAACCACTTAATTCCTCACACATCTGTATACTGATCTGTAGGTCTTTATATAAAATCATGTTCTTTGGGGGGCAGATGATGTAGTTAAATAATACAAGAGGCTTTTTTAAAAACCCTTCTCCTTCATAAAGTCAAAGCGGCCCTGGCCAGAAAAACATGCAATATCTTTCATATCATACTTTGGTTTTCCCAGGGGGCTGCAAAACGCTAGGACCCCCATTCCCCCAACTACACCCAAGTGTCCCTTTATGGAAAGAAACTTTGTGACAGCACTAAAACTCAAAGGGCCTTGGCCCATTCTGAAACTGAGGATGCACTCAGCTGAAAGAACCTTCCTCCCACAGAGCTGTTCCCTGAGTCATCACTCTGTTAAACGTCCTTTGAAGACACACAATTGACCAGCTCTCAGATCATGGCAGTATTGTGCACCCCCACCCCCAACACTTTTGCTACCATTTCAAGGAACTGAGACCCTTGCAGATGAATGCAAGCCTCTGAGCTCAGGCTCAGTCCACGAGGAAGGAACCTCTTCACCTAGCAAAAGAGCTCCAAGGTCTTCTAGAAGAATCTCACAAGAACACAGGAGGAATCTTCGCATAACCACAGTCTAGACCTTTATGAATTTCTTAACGAGGTCCCTGGAGACCCAGAACAGTGAAAGTCTTATGCTGGAGGGATGTGGAGGAAGGTACAGGAGATTGGGAAGGGGATAGAAGGGAAAAACCCACCTAACTAGTAATATCTGGTACCTTTCACACTAGACCATTGTTTTCAAAACATTCTGTTCCTGGCTGAGTACTGCTTAATTTTTGAGTGCCTCTTTTATTCAATTTTTTTTCATTTTTCTAAATAAGTGATTTGGCCTACAACGATGAGAGATAACTTTTTTTTAATGCATTTATTTATGGGGGGGGGGGCAGAGAAAGAGGGAGAGAAGGAATACCAAGCAGACTCTTTGTCCTGGCGCTCGAACTCCTGGAGCAAACCGTGACACCATGACCTAAGCCAAAATCAAGAGTCTGATGTTTAACCCACTGGGCCACCCAGGCGCCCCAAGAGAGAACTTTTCTTTAAATACAGGGGTCATTACCTAAATAAAACTGAATATTTAGGCATGAACTGACCTCTAATTTGGAACTGTTAAACAAACAAACAAACAAAAAAGACACAGAAAAGTGTTGCTGGGGCCTGTTTTTTCTGGTCCTGTATTGAGAAAAATCAAACAAAAAGATAGACATACACAGAAACATATACTCTACCCATCTGCTTAATTTGGAAAGGAAAATTAAATGCACACATGTACAGTATACACACACATGCACACACACAACTCCCATGGAACAGTGTTTAGGATACAGGAGTCCAGTCTACGGCCATACCACCCTGAACGCGCCCGATCTTGTCTGATCTCGGAAGCTAAGCAGGGTCGGACCTGGTTAGTACTTGGATGGGAGGATACAGGAGTCCAATGACCAGAGACAGTGAAAATGAGGATCTTTCTCCACTGTAAGCCTGCACCTGTGGGGTTCAGGAATCTGTCCATCGCCCACAGGAACCAAATTCTCTTTCAGCCTTCCCACCTTTGCCCCTCCTGCACTCGCAAACAGCAGAAGCCCCTGCCTTCGCGGACTTCTATTTGAGGTTTCAATGTGATCCCTGTGTTCTCACCTGCCTTCCTCGCTTGGGAAAGCACAGGCTTGAACTTTCCATTTATTAAAGTGCAGTCTCACAAACCCTTCTCTGCAGACAGTAAGCTCCTTGTGGAGAGGAAAGAACCAAGTGTTCACAACCAGCACACCCAGTAGGCCCTCAGCAAGGCTCTGGGGAAGAGATTTCTGGCCAGGCGCTGTGGAAAGCCTGGGCTTCAGTGAGCCGCCCCAACTGCAGGAATTTTGACCAGGAGGAGACTGGGCCAGGCGGGGAGGGGAGGAGAGGGAAGCTGGGAGGGAGAACTGCAGGGGAAAAGGAGAGGAAGTCTTTGTCCCCGCTCTTTGCAGGAGCATTAGAGAGGAGTTAAATTGTCAGCTAATGAGATTTCCTAACCACGTGCTCCCTTTTAAGTCTAGGCCCCCAATTGATTTGATCCCCAGACAGCGGCAGGGGGCACAGCTGCCTTTCAGCATCCCTAAGGGCCAGAGAATTCCCAGAACAAGTGCAGGAAGGCTCGGAATCATGGCTAGGAGAACTTTAAATAGGTTATCTCGTACATTAATTGAGACCTAGCAATAACACCACTGGCCCCTCTGTTTGCAGGAGTCGGCCACCTCTTGGGGTGACTGAGGCAGGCCTGGGGAGCAGAACAGGGTCGGGAACACTCTCTGTGGGCTTCTGCACCCGCTGGACAGACTTGGGTTCCAGTCACTCACCTAGTTTCTGTCTGTCCGTTGGCTTTTGGGGGCCAGTTAAGACCCCTGAGGTCAGGGCACATGGGAGGCTAAGTCGGTCAAGCGTTGGACTCTTGGTTTCGGCCCAGCTCATGACGATCTCACAGTTTGAGGGTTCGAGCCCAGCACTGGGTTCCACACTGACAGTGCAGAGCCTGCTTGGGATTCTCTCTCCCTCTCTCTACCCCTCCCCCACTCACTTTGTCTCTCTCTCTCTCTCTCTCTCTCCCTCTCTCTCTCAAAATAAATAAATAAGCTTTAAAAAAAAAAAAAAGACCTCTGAGGTTGACATTCAAAGAATATGTTATTGGACCTAACCCAGTAATTTGCCCCAACCAGCAAAAGGGGGTTGAAACTAGAAACACTTTTTCAGTAATATCCTATGTTGTAGCCAAGTCTGAGATTGTGTCTCTTAAACTATCTGATTATGAGCTGTACAGGAGTTTTTCTTGGTTTTGTTTTTGTTTTTCCTGTACGAAACTGGCTTCTCTCTTAACCTTAAAAAAAAAAAAAAAAAAAAACAAACAGCCGTGTCGGGCTGGTGGAGCCGAGGAAAAACAAGTCAAAACACATTGACGGCATTTTGAAGATATTCAATGAAATCAATTCTCCCTTTCTACCTTCCTTAGTTAGTCAACAGCCTGCACCTTTAGTTTATTTCTCCTTTATTCAAAGATAACTACTTAGCAACTTTGGTGTTTACCACTCAAAAACAACCTCCCTGGCGGGGCTCTTCATTATGGGGTACAACAGAGCATATTCTAGAAACCAGAGATTTGCTAAACTTCTGCCACAAGACACAGCTCAAATTTCACTGCTACCAGGAAGTGTTCCCTCCTGGCCTCCAGGTATCTCTTTGTTCAAACCTCCCTCCATCCGGGTCCTAATCACTTTGCACAGTGGCCATTGGTTCATGGGGCAACCGCTTCCCACCTGGACAAGTCTCCCTCCTCCAAACCCAGGCCTGGGCCTCTGCATAGCCTTAAAGGAAGAAGGAAGAAACAACTAAAACCTAATGGAAATTCAAACACATAAAATGGAGCTGGAAGCGATTAGATAACTATAATTAAACCTAAGGCCAAGTAAAACAAGCCCTGTTTGAAGCTGAAAGCAGTCTTCAAGCTTTCTAAAATAAAATAGGAGCCAGGGAAGTGGAGAATAGGAGAAGGGGGAAAGACACAGGCTAGCTATATCCTCTAGAATAGATTCCCTCTAACTGGGAGACACCATTCCAGTGTTTCATCTGTGACAGTTGCTGTGCTAAAACTAGGGGTTTTTAACTGTCGTTTAAAACCCGCCACAAATGGGAATACACGTTATTTCCACTTTATAGACTCGGAAACTGAGTCGCTCAGCCTAGATCACTCAGCTTGTGAGTGACACTGAGCAGATACGGGAACCCGAGTTTGTCCGACCTCTGCGCCCAGGCTCTCAACCTCTGCTCCAGTTCAAACTGTGCACCAAGTCAGCACACTCGGGTAACCCGATCGCTACCGCTCGGACTCAAGGATGCCCCACAGCTGCTCTGCGGGACCGCGTGGGTACCATTAAAAGCGGGCATGGATTGGCCAGCGTCCCCAAGGGCTCGCGCGCGTCCTTCAAGACTTGGCAGCACGCAGGGAAAGGCAGGCTCGGAATTAACCTGGGCTGATCCGGAGGCAAGGCCAGAGGATGCTACTGGAAGGGAGGTGAGCTTGGCTCGGTCAGCGCCCCGACGGCCGTCAATCTGAGAGGACCCCTGGCAGGGACAAGGCTCCTCTGGGTGCACAGGGCCTGGGGGCCGCCGTGCGCGGCAGGGACTGGGCGCGAAGGCGCCGTCTAGTCGTCTTTTCCCTGCAGCATCTCTCCAGGAGGCCGGGGGAGGGGGCGTCACCTGACAGCACGCACCAACTTCTCCCAGCTCGGAGGGGGCGCGTGGCTGCAGCCTCGGGCCGGGGAAGCGCAGCGCGCGGCTCTCGCCCAATGGCGAGGTCTGTAAACAAAAGCGGGCCCCACGCGGGTCCCCCAGAGGGCGGTGAGCTGCGCAGCGCAGCACGACCCTAGCGGCAGAGCCCGCGAGAGGGCGAGGCGGGGTCGGGATCGGGAGCCGGGAGTCCTCGCACAGCCCCCGGGATCCCGCACCCGGACCAGTCATTGTCTGCGCGCGCGCAGAAGGCCGTTTTAAATGCCTCCTCCCAGGTTAGCCACGGGTCCCCGGCCCGGTGTGCCGGCCCCCAGGCTCTCCGTCCCGCGTGTCCCGCCCTGAGCGCTGCACGGATCGCCAAGGTGAGAGCCGACAACGTCGCCGAAAACCCAGGCCTGGAGGTGCCCAAGTCAGGGACGGAGACACACACACATACACACACGCGCACGCACACGCACGCCCTCCCCGAAGTTGATAAAAATCAGCCGACAAATACAAAGTGCCGCCGCCGCCGCAGGTCAGCGCCGACCTCCTGCTGCCGAGAAGACCGAATGCCAACGCCTGGACACTGTCACTTTCATTCGGCACCGGGCACCTGGGCGCCGCTGGCTCGTCCCCCTCCCGACTGCTCCCTCGCGCGAGGGATGTTTCCTCTAGCTTACCCTCGCCAGCTCCTCACCTTCCAAGTGTGTGAACGCGAAAACAATACGAGTAAAACCCAATCGGGGGGAGCTAGGACCCGCCGGGAGCCCCAGTGTGCGGGAGACGGGGGTCAGGACGTGCCCGACACGGGTAGAGCGGCTCCGGGCATCCTCACCCGGATCCCTCGGGGCGGCTTCGGACAGCCGGCACAGGCCCGCGGTACTCACCCGCGACGCTCGTCCCGGATCTCCGCGACGCCGCCGGGGACAATGCGGGGACGCCGGGCTCCTGGGGCTGCGGGCGCCGAGGCGTTCGCCGCGCTGCAGAGCTGCGCGCCCGACGGCGGCGGCGCTGCTCGGCCCGGTCGCACTCCGGCCCGCTCGCCGTCTGCCAATGGGAGCTGTCAGGGCGCCTCTGCCGGCGGCCTTGTGGGCGGGGCCACGGGAACCCGTGGGAAACGGAGCTCCGATTGGGCCGCCTGACAATCGCTCCGCCTCCAGGCGGCCAATCGGAGGCGGCGGATACAGGAGCGGGGCGTTCGGAGTTGGGCTGAAGAGTGACAACAGGAGCACGCTGGGTACCCGGGCTGCATCCCGGCCGGTGGCGCCAAGCTGGAAGGATGCGGGTGCCGCGCGCTCCGGCGCTGCCACCCCACGAGGGTCTGGCAGCGCGGCCTTGGGAGAGCGGGGGAAGGTAGCAGAGGCGCGGCGGGCTGGGGAACCGCGAGGGAGCCCCTAACAAAGCAGCTTTGGGAGGGCCGAGCGGCCTCCGCCTCCTCCGGCTATAGGTCGACGAAGCTGCCTGTCACTCTGCATAGGTGGAGGTGGCCAATGACGTACAGAGAAGGAGCTCGAGTTGGCGCGCGCGCGCGGCTCGGCATCAGTGGGATTGGTCGGAGGTAAAGGATTTTCCTGCCACCTAAGGCTGAGAGGAAAGGGGAAAGGAACGGGGAAGGGGAAGAGCCAGAAAACGTACCTGTGACACGTGGTCTGGCTTGGGAGGCGTGTGTCTGGCTCTAGGGGGAGACAGGAACTTTTTTACGAGGCAGGAAAACCCTAACGTAATGCCTCCCTGTGGATGCTGGGGGATGTTAGCGCTAACCGAGCTCCAGGTGGGGCACCGTGGCCTGAACGGAATCCTGGGGAGTCCTCGACTCCCCGGGATGACCCACCTTGCCCAGCGAGTGAACTTAAAATCACAGCGTGGGGCTTGGGCCTTAACATCCACCCACTGGGCAGAGTACGTGACTCGGGCTAGGTTCACACGGACCTCTTGCTGCCTTCTGTAAAATCCGGAAACTACCCTGGCAGTTTACCTTTCGCGAGGTTCCGAGCGACACCGAAGCCGGGACGCTGACGGTGGAGACACTAACGAAGCTTTCCCCACGCTGGGCCAGTGCTTCCTCCTCACCTTAAGAGCCTTGGACTTCACCATTAAGAACAAAGGCTGGGGAGAATA
The DNA here is from genome assembly GCF_022079265.1 of Lynx rufus. Classification (NCBI taxonomy): domain Eukaryota; kingdom Metazoa; phylum Chordata; class Mammalia; order Carnivora; family Felidae; genus Lynx; species Lynx rufus. The sequence continues at coordinate 145,687,353 of NW_025814867.1, forward strand.
TTCCTTACAGCCCGAGGGGTGGGAAGACCTGGGCTCCCGGGGTTATCTGGTTGAAAACAAAAGGAACCGCAAAAGGAATTGCCAGTGGCCTACAGGGTAAACCTGAACTGGAAAACGAAAAATCATCCTTGACTTCCCCCTCCTCCTTCTCTTCTTGCCTGCCTCCCAAATCCATGCCCTCCTCCAGGTTTTTTCTCACCCGACCACAGGTCTTTTTGCCCCCACCCTCTTGAAATCTATTCTCCCCTCTGCGGAATCATCCTTCTAAACTGAAAAATCGTATTTTGGGCCCTCACCATTGGGTTCTTCCCTTTCCCCAGAATACCCTCCCCTCCCTCACTTAACAGCTCCTACCCATTCTTCAGAACCCAGTTTTGCAGGCAATACATTCATGCAGTAGACATTTGCTGAATTCCAGCAGTACAGCAGTCTTGTAGACACTGGAAACCTCCTGTATGGTCAAACTTAGAGACCCACACCCCCCACCCCCAAGCTCCTACTCCCTCCTTGTATTACCTGGGCTGAAATTGCCAGTTAAGTATGTCCTCCGCCACCAGCACAGAACTCCATTCCATCCAGAATCTTCTCTGTCTTGTCCTCTGCTGTTTCCCAGTGCCTAGCACAGTACTTGATATATTTGGGGCACTCAAAAATATTCAGTCAATAAATATAGACAAGCTATAATTAGAGGTAAGAGCTTTGAAGATTTGAAGTGCTTCTAAAGCATCAGTTTTGAGAAGTAGAGTTAGGACAGTAGATGGAAGAGGGGTATGTCCGCCAGATGCCATGATGGGTGTTGCAGGGAGGTTTCTGAGTGAAGTTTGTGAGATTTTCCAAGACACCCTTTCAAAAAACTACCTTCATCTCAGCGAATACCTTGCCCAAGCTTCTCAATGAAGAGAATTCTTGGGTGAAGCTTTTCATCCCAGGAGAAAGAGCAATTTCTTTTCTTTTCTTTTCTTTTCTTTTCTTTTCTTTTCTTTTCTTTAATGTTTATTTTTGAGAGAGAGAGAGAGAGAGAGAGAGAGAGAGCCCAAGCAGGGGAGGAGCAGAGAGAGGAAGAGATAACACAGAATCTGAAGCAGGCTCTGGGCTCTGGGCTGTCAGCACAGAGCCCAACACAGGGCTCAAACTCAGGAGCCCTGAGATTATGACCTGAGCTGAAGTCTATGCTTAACCAACTGAGCCACCCAGGTGCCCCAAGAGTATTTAAGTGGTTACAAGCCATCATATTGGAAGGGGGGGGGGGAATATACACACACACACACACACACACATATACTTCTGAGCTCAGCGTTTTCCCCAAAGTATGTTCAAAAGTGCGTTTGGCTATTCTCTGGAGCCAGACTGCCTACTCTCAAATCATAGCCCATCATTTTCTAGCTGTGACCTTGGGCAAGTTACCTCAGATCCCTGTGCCTCGGTTTGCCCATCTTTATAAAGGAGATGACAACAGTCCCCACTATATAAGGTTGGTATCGGGGTGAATGAGTTAGGATCAGTCATGAGCTTAGAAGAGTGCTTGGCATATGGTAACATTAAAGAATGTTCATTAAATAAACGTCTTCCACTGGAGACACATGTGGCGGGACCTGCTGAAGCCATCCGTGTCAGTGACAGGCTACTACATTTAGGCTTTCCTGGGAGTAAGCAGTTGGATTTCTCTTCTCTGCCTCACTCCCGGCTGCTACCTGTTGTTAAGGACGTATCACTGTTGCCAGGTGAACTTCAGATTAATCCTGAGTGGCCATCTCATAGCCTTGGGCATAGCTCTTGCTGCTCCTAAGAAATCTGAGAAGCAGTTAAGAGAACTCAGGAGTTAGACTGGCTGATTTGAACCCAAGCTCCACCGGCTCTGAAGCCTTGAGCGGGTTACTTAATCTTTTGTAAGCCTCACTTTCTCATTCTATAAAATAGAAGTAACCCCCTAACCCATAAGGATGTTGAGGGACTTAAAAAAAAGGTCACACACAGGGGCGCCTGGATGTTTCAGCTGGTTAAACGACTGACTCTTGATTTCAGCTCAGATCATGACCTCACGGTTCGTGGAATCGAGCCCCAGGTCAGGCTCTGTGCAGACAGTGCAGAACCCATTTGGGATTCTTTCTCTGCCCCTCCCCTACTTGCTCGCTCGCTCTCTCTCTTTCTCAAGATAAGTAAATAAGCGTGAAAAAAATTGTAATAAAAAGTCATACACAGCACATGGTATACACTCATAAAAGTTAGCTCTTGGGTTTAGCTAAGTTAACTAAACACTCTGCGTCACAGTGTCCTCATCTTTAAAATGGAATAATGAGGGGCACCTGGCTGGCTCAGTGGGTAGAGCATGCAACTCTTGATCTCAAGGTCATGAATTCAAGCCCCAAACCGGGCGTCGAAATTACTTTTTAAAGGAAGGAAGGGAAAAAAGTAAACTGAATAATGACATTTCATTAAGTGTTTGAAAACCCTGAATGAGATGGTATGAGAAAAGCTTAGCTCTTTGCATAAAAGGGAGATGGTTACAGAGGAAACCACCGTTTGGGCTCTTTCCATCATCCACTCTCTCTCTGAGCCCCACCTACATCAACACACTCAGAATCTGCTCAGGGCTGAGCACGGGAGCCTTTCCCACAGTCACAATTCTACCACTGAGGTTAACAGAATCAAACCTCTCCGGCCTTCGGGTACATTTCTTGACCTCAAAAACCAGAAAAGCAACTGTAGATCTCTGCTGTTTCTTTGCTAAACACACTTAGCTTGCCACTCCACACTGTGGCAGAGAATGGGGCGTTTTGATTAAAACACAGACAAATGCCATCTGGCAGAGTAGTCTGGCATCCCATCTCCTGAGGGCATGGTTGACATCTCAAGAAAACACAGCGTTGGCATTAAGGAAAAACATGGAGTGGTCAAAGGCGGAATTAAGGGTTTAGGACAAGAGAACCAGAAGAAATTACATTTCTAGTACCTGACCTCAACTCCAACCACAAGTCAACATTTTCTTCCCCGCTATTTATTGAAAGCCTCGCAAAATATAAATGTAGGTAAGTCACAAGTGGCCCTCCCTAGTAAGGCTACACCGGGGAGATGGGCCCATGTCCTTACTCCCAGCAGCCTCTGTTCCTGACCTGGTCTTCCTTTTGGACAGGTGCCCCCTAGGGGCACAGCTGGTGTTTGTTTGGGTTGCTGCTGTAATCCTCGTCTCTCAGACGTCTCTCAGAATAGAGTCTGGCACAGAGAAGACACTCAATAAATGTTCATGGAATGAATGAAGTTGACCCTCTTGAACTCCCTGTGACAGGGACTTTTAGCGTTTACTTTCTTTTTTGTCACTTGGTTGCAAATGTCCTCTTTAAGAAAGAATGAGAAGCAGGGACGCCAGAGTGGCTCAGCGGGTTGTGTCTGACTGTGACTCAGGTCATAATCTTGTGGTTCACAAGTTCGAGCCCTGTGTCAGGAGGGATTCTGTGTCTTCTTCTCTCTGCCCCTCCCCTGCTTATGCTGAGTTTCTCTTTCTCTCTCTCAAAAATAAACATTAAACGTTTTTTTGAAAAAAGAATGAGAGGCAGCCCATGAGACCATCCATCTCCAGCAGGACTTCCTTCACGGTAGAGAGGGCAGCTTCAGTGTAGTTTTGTCTCCAACTAAATTTAGGCTCCCTGAGGCTATGCTTGGCTCTCCTGGAGCTTGTACACTGTATGCGTTCAACAAATGTTTCCTACAAAAGCACTCACTGGTTGAGTTCTCATGTACTCAGAACCAGGACAGAGATGAGAATTGGGTTGGCCAAGGCAACTGTTGATAAGTTTGTTCTGATTCACCCTCAGTCTCTTGCCAAGACCCCCTTTGCCCCATTAACCCCCTTTAGACAGGGCTAAAATCTAAAATGGGAAAGTTCTGGGGCACCCCGGTGGCTCAGTCGGTTAGGTGCCCAGCTCTTGATTTCCGCTCAGGTGATGGATGATCTTGCAGTCTGTGGGATCAAGTCCGGCACTCGGCTGTGCACTGACAGCACAGAGCCTGCTTGGGATTCTCTGTCTCCCTCCCTCTCTGCTTCTGCTGCTCGCATGTAAGCACACTTTCTCTCCCTCTCTCTCTCAAATACATCAAGTTTTTGTTTTGTTTTGTTTTGTTTTGTTTTATCCTTTCTTACGTTCCTGAGATTTTCTTTAACAAACCAGCCAGGTCACTACTGAATTCCAAGTTCCTGACAATAAGTTCAGAGAAGCTAAAATCTCTGCCTTCAGGACCTGGTAAGCCATTGCTTGGGTGGTTTTCTTCTGCAGTACAATGCTCTAGAGTTTTGCGGTGTATTATTCTGTCACACAGCTGGAGACCTCTTTAAAACCTGACCTGGGTGTTTCCAAAAGCCCCACCTTTTGGACTGCCAACACCCCACCCCATCCAGAGAGCACAAACTTAGTAGATAGGACTGTGACTCTACCCACTGCTACCACAGGGTTTCCAAGTGACATAAAAGTGACATCAACTGGCTTACTTTATAAGCATCTGGAATGACAAGTAAAGGATGGTGAACACGCTATCTCACTGAAAGTGATAATGAGTTTGGGGGCGCCTGGCTGGCTCAGTCTGTAGAGCATGCAACTCTTGATCTCGGGGTTGTGAGTCTGAGCCCAATGTTGGATCTAGAGATTACTTAACAATTTGCTTTAAATTAAGTAATTGCTACACCCAACGTGGGGCTCAAACTCCCAACCCTGAGATCAAGAGTTGCATGCTCTACAGACTGAGCCAGCCAGGTGCCCCTGAAAAGTGATAAGGTTTTTGAAATTACCTTGTAGGAAGGAGGGAAGAAGGAAACAAAAAGAAAAGAAGGAAGGAAGAAGTAAAGGAAGGAAGAAACAAAAAGAGACACAAAACACTACTCTAGAATTTCCATCAGGATATTTAAACTCGTCTGCCTCCTGAGCTGACTCTATCCAGGGCAAGCTTAATGGGCATGTGACCTGTGTGGTTTGAAGGGCTCCACACCTGGTTTAATGCTCTGCTATTGCTGTCTTGAAATTCCTAATTTATTTCTTCAATCCTAATTTTTGAACAGGGAGCCCTGCATTTTCATTTTACTTTGGGCCCCGCCAATTATGTAGACTGTCCTTCCCACATTCTTCCACTGTGGGGGCAGGGGTGGTCTCATCCTCCGTCCTCCTGGACCCCCAGCTTGGAGCTTTCACACAGCAGGCACTCAGCACAACTGTATTAAGGGGTTCAACATAAATGTAGAGTGTCATCTGTCACTGATATGTCAGAATTGATGGGTCAAGCCCAGGAGTTACATAGAGAGTTGCCTTTGAGAGCATGGAGATCTGGGGCAGCAATGACATTAAGCTGTCAAGGGGACACATCTGGATCTTCTGACTAAAGATTTCCAAGAAGATAACCAAGGACAATCCAAGAGCCATGACGACCCCAGGGGAGGATACCCCTTCCCATCTCATCATGCTTCACCTTATGAGTCAAGTCGATTAGGCTACAGAGTGCCCAGACATTTGGTCAAACAGTATTCTGAATGTGTCTATGAGAGTGTTTTACGTGAGATTAATATTTCAATCAGTAGATTGAGTAAAGCAGATTGCCCTTCTTCATGTGGATGGGCCTCATCCAATTGGTTGAAGGCCTGAATAAAACCATATGGCTGAACCTCCCGGAAGGAGGACTTCCTCTTGCCTGACTGTATGATCTGTGACACTGATCTTTTCCTGCCTTCAGACTCAAACTGAAACTTACACCATCAGCTCTCCTGAGTCTCCAGCTTGCAGATGACAGAGCTTGGGACTTGTTAGTCTCTGTAATCACATGAACTAATTCCTAATAAACCTTCTCCCCTTATCTCTCTCTCTCTCTCTCTCTCTCTCTCTCTCTCTCTCTCTCTCTTTTTGTATAAACAAACATCTCCTATTGATTTGCTTTCTTAGAGAACTTTGGCTAATACGCATCCCAACAGTGTTCCCTACAACCACTCAACCATTCAGTGTTTATCAACAGCTGGTTGTTTGAAATCGTGGTCTGTCAACCAGCAGCAGCATTGTTGGCTCATTTCAGAAATGCACACTCCTGGTCCCCATCGTGGACACACTGAATCTGAATCCCCCCCATCTTATTAAAATCCTCAAGTAATTCATCCACACATAAATTGGGAAACACATCAGCCTTCTTTGAAAATGAAAGCCACCTAAGAGTAACAACAATATTAAAAACAACTTCCTAGGGGCACCTGGGTGGCTCGGTATTTAGTGTTTGACTCTTGATTTAGGCTCAGGTCATGATCTTGCGGGTTCGTGAGTTCAAGCCCCGCACTGGGCGCGGAGCCTGCTTGGGATTCTCTCTCTCCCTGTCTCTGCCCCTTCCCCACTTGCACTGTCTCTGTCTCTTATTCATACATTAATAAACCTTAAAACAAATTAAAAAAAAAAAACTCTAGTAAAAGAATTAGTTTAATCAATGTTTTCTTACCTGAGGTGACATGTGGAAAGCAGGGTGAAAGAGGGTCCAGAAAAGGACTGAGGAAGCCAGGACATTTTCCCAGCTGTGACAAGCCTTCAGTCATGGAGACGAGACGGAGGAAGCCTCAATATGCAGACCAGCATGCCCAACCAATGCATAGAAATTCAAGGTCAAAGAGGCCGGGCCAGACAAGTCAGGCCACATCACAGCTGGGGAACTTAGCACTCCCTCCTCTGTGTAATGTGCTTGGTTGCGTTTTATTTTCTGTGTTTTCACTGAAATGGCAGTTTGTGGAGAAACTCTCCCACTTGGCTGTGAACAGGCTCTGAGCAACAGCAACACTTTCTGCAGAATTGGCAAGGACAGCACTGTGGAATATTTCAGAAACTTCAAGGCAAAGGGACAAACAAACAACCACAAAAAAGAAAAAAATCCCTCGAAACGTGTTTTAGGGCAAAAGAGCTGGGAATCAGAAACAGTTACCGGGAATGCATCCATGGGGGTCTTCAAAAGAAAACCAATCAGATACTGTGTTTTCCGCCTCAGCCCCCCTCCCAGCCTGATCATCCACACGGGAAAGAACGAAATCTCCTCTGCAGACCAGAACTACTGCATGGCCGTGGGTCTCTGGGCTGCCCTACCAGGTCTCGGCCTAATGAACCCCCGCTGTCTCTTTTTATTGTAATTGACACACACGTTATGTTGGTTTCAGGTGTGCAACATAGTGACCCGACAAGTCTCTACACTCTGCTGGGCTCACCGCGCATGTGGCTGCCCCCTGTCCCCATACAACACCACTGCCAACATCCCTCTGCTGTGCCTTTTCGACTCTCCCTTCATTTATACGCCTGGCGGCCCAGGGAGGGTGAGAGCAGGTCAGAGCTGCCTCCTTCCCACTCTTTCCCACCCCACCCCTGCCAGCATCTGGGCGGAACATGCCAGAACACACGCTTGCTGTCCACCTGCCCCACACCATCCATTTAGTTTCACTTCCACACAAGTGTTATCCAACCCCCAGTCTCACAGAATGGTATGGAAACGGTTGGAAGGTAGCCACGCTGCCTCAGCAAAACAACCAGTGGACCCAGAAGAAGCTTTACCAGGAAGCAAAGTGGTGCAGTGGAGCCACAGCCATAAACCTCTCTTCTTGGAATAAAGTGACAGCCCATTTTCTCACTATGCACGCACACAGACACACATGCACACACACATTCTCTAGAGAAGCCGTAGCTAAAGACAGAGAGGCTAGCGGGGGGGGGGGGGGGGGGGGGAGGGGAGGGGGAGAAAAACAAAGACTGTGCCCTAAGTCAAATCTTGTCTCTGTTCCTTACCAGCTGTGTGACCTTGAGGAAGTTTAGTTAACATCTCTGTGCTTAATTGCCCTTGTATTATCTCAGGCCTGCTGTAACAGGGTACTATACACTGGGTCGCTTAAACATATATATATATATATATATATAAATATATATATATATATATATATATATATATTTTAAATTTTATGTTGGGGCGCCTGGGTGGCTCAGTCGGTTGAGCGTCCGACTTTGGCTCAGGTCATGATCTCACGGTCTGTGAGTTCGAGCCCCGCATCGGGCTCTGTGCTGATGGCTCAGAGCCTGGAGCCTGCTTCTGATTCTGTCTCCCTCTCTCTCTGCCCCTTCTCTGCTCATGCTCTGTCTCTCTCTGTCTCAAAAATAAATAAAAAACATTAAGAAAAAAAAATTTGAAAAAAAATTTTATGTTTATTTTTGAGAGAGAGAGAGAGAAAGAGAGAGAATGCAAATGGGGGAGGGGCAGTGAGCGAGAGGGAGACACAGAATCCAAAGCAGGTTCCAGGCTCCGAGCTGTCAGCACAGAGCCCGATGCGGGGCTCAGATCTACGACCCGACCCGCGAGATCATGACCTGAGCTGAAGTCGTGCACTTAACTGACTGAACCACCCAAGTGCCCCTAAACATTTATTGTAATTTAGAATAAATTAAAGCAATTAATTTTCTTACAGTTCTGGAGACTAGAAGTTTAAGATCAAGGTGCCATCAGGTTGGTTTCTGGCAATAGCTCTCTTCCTGGCTTGCAAAACAGTTGCCTTCTTGCAGTGACCTCACCTGGTGTTATCCTCTGTGCACAGAGAGAGAACCCTGGTATGTCTTCCTCTTCTCATAAGGACACTAACCCTATTGGATTGGGCCCCTGCCCTGTGACCTCATTCAACCCTAAGTACCCCCTAAATGCCCTGTCTCCAAATGCAGTCACACTGGGGGCTTAGGGCTTCAACCTATGAATTGGAGGAGGGCGGCTCAATTCAGTCCATCACAGCCCTCATCGGTAAAGCAAGGCCCAGAGTCCCGCACATCTCATGAGACCTTGTGAAGATGCAATGATTTGAAATAGTAAAGAACTTAGAACAGCACTTTGTGCACATTTAGAGACACGACAGACGACAGATTCCTGACTCATCTACAGAAAGCCAGATTCAGTTCATTTTCCTTTTTTTTTTTTAAGATTTTATTTTTAAGTAATCTCTACACCCCATGTGGGGCTTGAACTTACAGCCCTGAAATTAAGAGTCACACGCTCTTCTGACTGAGCCAGCCAGGAGCCCCTGGACTCATTTTGGACAAGCTCACTGCACATCTCTCCGAAGACACCCCAAAACCTTCATGAACTTAACATGTCCATAATCTCTATCTGCTCCAACACCTTCCCCAAACAACAACAAACAAATCCCGATAACCCCCCTTTTTTAAAGGTTTATTTATTTGGGGCACCTGGGTGGTTCAGGCAGTTAAGCGACAGGCTCTTGATTTTGGCTCAGGTCATGATCTCATGGTTCCTGAGTTCAAGTCCCACATTGGGTTCTGCACTGATGGTGCAGAGCCTGCTTAGGATTCTCTCTCTCTCCCTCTCTCTCTCTCTCTCAAAAATAAATTAATAAACGTTCTTTAAAAAAATAAATAAATGTTTACTTATTTATTTTGAGAGAAAGAATGTGCCAGCACTGTCAGTGCAGAGCCCACACAGGGCTCCGTCCTGGGAGCCCTGAGATCACGACCTGAGTCTAAATCAAAAGTTGGACACTTAACTGACAGAGCCACCCAGCTGCCCCCCAAAACCTCTTTTTTGTAATTAAGATTTTATTTTGGGGGGCTTCTGGGTGGCTCAGTCAGTTAAGGGACTGACTCTTGGTTTTGGCTCAGGTCATGATCTCTTGGCTGATGGGATACACCTGTGTTGGGCTCTGCGATGACATCATGGAGCCTGCTTGGGATTCTCTCTCTCCCTCTCTCCCCCCCCCCTCTCTGTTCCTCCCCTGCTCGTGTGCGACCATTCTCTCCCTCTCCCCCACCCTATTCTTTCATTCAAGATAGATAAATAAACTTTAAAAAAGAGATTTTAGGGGCACCTGGGTGGCCCAGTCAGTTAAGCGTCTAACTCTTGATTTCAGCTCAGGTCATGATCTTGAGGTTTGTGCGATCGAGCCCCACATTGGGCTCTGTGCTCACAGCACAGAGCCTGCTTGGGATTCTCTCTTTCTCTCTCTCTCTCTCTCTCTCTCTCTCAAAATAAATAAATAAACTTTTAAAAAAACCTTTATGTTAGGTAATCTCTAACACCCAACATGGAGGTCAAACTCACAACTCTGAGATCAAGAGTGGCCTGCTCCACTGACTGAGATGGCCAGGCGTGGCCTCCCACCCCACTCCCATAACCTTGCCACCTAGAGGGACAGTGCCCAGGCTAGAAAAATGGGAGATAGCGTGGACTTGCTTCTCATCAACGAATGCCCAAGCTGTATCCATGGGTAAATCCAACCTTTGAAAGGGCTCTAGAACCCTCCTCTCTGCAGGCCACTGCTACTGCCCCTGACCAGCTCACACCCCCATCTCTGATAATGGCAATAACCTTTTCACTGGTCCCTCCACCTCCGCTTTCCATCCTGGTCACTCTTTGGAAAAGTCTCTCTGCCGAATGTAAGACAAAGAACATTTATTTGACCTGGCACGGAAGACCCATCCTGTGTTTTTGTTTTTGTTTTGGTTTTTTCATTAAAAATGTTTTTAAATATTAATTTTCGGGAGTGAGAGAGAGAGAAAGACCGAGCGTGAGCAGGGAAGGGGCAGAGAGAGACACACACACAGAATCCAAAGCAGGCTCCAGGCTCTGAGCTGTCAGCACAGAGCCCGATGTGGGGCTTGAACTCACGAGCCGTAAGATCATGACCTGAGCGAAGTCGGACGCTCAACCAACTGAGCCACCCAGGTGTCCCCATCCTGCCTTTCTGACTTCCCCCAACTGCTTCCAAACTTGTCCTGCTCTCCATCTACCTGAAATGACCCAGGGCTCCCCAGACAACCTCCTCTCTCCTCAGCCATCTGCCTGGAATACCTCCTTGTGTCCCAGTTCTCTCTGTCTGGTTTGATCTTGCTCTCTGCTCAAGGTCAGGCTGGACCATTATCTCCTCTGAGGGACCCTCTTCCTCCTTATGGCTACTGACCACCTGCCGTGTGTGAGGCTTTACATTACGCAGTTTCTGATTTGACTTTTCATTTCATATTCACATCAACTTTTCAAAATGTGTCCTATAACCTCCATTTAAAAGATAAAGAGATTGAGTAACTTGCCCCAGGTCAGAGCACTAATGAGAGATCCTCCCAGAGGGAGGCCTCTGATTGTTTTCCTAGCCCTTGCTTCCCCGCCTCCCGACAGAATCTGCCACTCCATTTTCAGAGCTGACACACACAGCCCGTGTGCATGACACTTGCCACATTGTATTTGAGGCAGGAGACCAATCAATCTTGGAGGAATAAAACGTGGACGAGGGCGTTCGCAGGAATCTCCGCTGGAAGGCCCGGCTTCTTGTCGGGACCCAGTGTCCTACCTTCCCAGAGGGTTTGTGGGCCCTTTTAGTGGGTCCAGGACAGGTGTCTTTACCACTTTGGTGCGGGGAAGGTAAGGGATGTGCACTGATTAGGGACACGCCCCAGTTTCGCAAGCATTTAAAACTGCCCTCTGTGCACTGTGAAGTGCCAGGGCTCCAGGCAAGAGGAAATGCAAAGACAGCAGAGCCCTGGCTTCTCCGGGCTTCCAGAGTTCCAGAGTGCGCAGCGGGGGAGAGGCGAGCAGGGAAAGCAGGAACAGAAACGCTGTCATCCGGGCCTGGAAGGGAGGTGCAGGGTGTCTGACAGGAAGCAGCTTCAGGCTTCCGCACGGGAACCCCAGAGTTTTGGTGCCGGCTGCTGTGAAGTCAGATCAGTGGGGTCTTCGAGGGGGTATAACCGTTTGACTTGTTTGAGGGTTATTTATTTATTTTCAGAGAGAGAGGGAGTGGGGGAGGGGCAGAGAGAGAAAGGGAGAGAGAATCCCAAGCAGGCTCCCTGCTGTCAGCACGGAGCAGGAGACGGGGCTCAAACCATGAACCGGGAGATCACAACCTGAGCTAAAATCAGGAATCGGATGCTCAACCAACTGAGCCACCCAGTTGCCTCAACAGTTTGACTTCTTTTTTTTTTTTTTAATTTTATTATTATTTTTTTTTTAATGTTTATTGGTTTTTGAGATGGGGGAGCAGGAGCAGCAGAGAGAGAGGTAGACAGAGGATCTGAAGCAGGCTCTGTGCTGTCGGTACAAAGCCCAGGGTGGGGCTCGAACGCAGCAACCATGAGATCACTACCTGAGCCAAAGTTGGACGCTGAACACCTGAGCCACCCAGGCGCCCCTAAAGATTTTTTTTTTTAATTTTTGTAATGTTTTTATTTTTGAGACAGAGAGAGACAGAGCATGAGCAGGGGAGGGGCAGAGCGAGAGGGAGACACAGAATCTGAAGCAGGCTCCAGGCTCTGAGCTGTCAGCACAGAGCCCAACGCGGGGCTTGAACTCACAGACTGTGAGATCATGACCTGAGCTGAAGTCGGATGCTCAACCGACTGAGCCACCCAGGTGCCCCAAGATTTTTTTTTTTTATGTTTATTTATTTGTGAGAGAGAGAGTGAGAGAGAAACAGAGCATGAGTGGGGGAAGGACAGAGAGAAAGGGAGACACAGGATCCAAAGCAGGTTCCAGGCTCAGAGCTGTCAGCACAGAGCCCAGTGCAGGGCTCGAACTCATGAACCGCAAAATCATGACCTGAGTGGAAGTCGGACGCTTAACCAACTGAGCCACCCAGGCGCCCCCCAACAATTTGACTTTTTAAGGACTGTATTAGTCCACTGGTGCTGCCATGACCAAGTATCACAGACTGGGGAAATTTATTCTCTCGTTGTTCTGGAGGCTGAATTCCACCATCAAGGTGTGAGTAGGGCTGGGTTCTTCGAGGCCTGTCTGCTTGGCTTGTAAACGGCCACCTTCTCCCTGTGTCCTCACCTTCTCCCTGTGTCCTCACCTTCTCCCTGTGTCCTCACATGGTCTTTCCTCTGTGTGCAAGCGTCCGGGTACCCTCCTCTCTGTCCCAACCTCCTCTTCTCACAAGAACAACAGTCATATCGATCAGAGCCCCTGCTAAGGATCCCATTTTAACACCATTAACTCGTTAAGGCCCCATCTCCAAATACTGCCCCATTCTGAGGTGCTGGGGGCTAGGAGTCCAACAAAGCAATTCGGAGGGGAGGCCCAATTCAGCCCCTAACAAGTACCACCACCCCATACACAACTGGGAGCGTCTGGAGTCAGCGTAGAAACCCTATTCCCAGCGTGTTCGGCTCTGTTTTCTTAGTCGAGTAGTTGTTTGTTGAATTGGATTGAATTCTTTGGTTGGGTAGCAAAGGGCCACTGAAAACGTGTCCTCTCCCCTCGGAAGCATTTCTTCCTTCCTTTTTGAAAAGGAGAGAAGAAACACATTATTGAGATTTCTAAGTGTTTCTTTGAGAGCCTGAGAGGGAAGGAGAATCACGGTCACTGGGCTCTAGTGTCAGAGAGAGAGGAGCCGGGCAGAGGGTGCAGGAGTTCTGTGCCCAGGGCCCCAGGGGGAGCCGGCCTCTGCTGGGGAGGGGGGCCCTTTCTCAGGGCGCTCCCCATAGTTAGTCCGCATTATTTCAGGTCGGGACTCAGCCCTCTATAGGTGCCTCTCAATAGCTTCATTAATCCTATTCTTAGGATTTAAGTTAGTTTAAGTTTTTTCCTCTAAAACAATTGTTGCTTTTATGTTTCAAAACGTGTGGTATGTAAGAAGCAACATTCCAGGGCCTTCGAGTCCCTGTTACTGCGATTATTTCCTTTGATTGGCCGAACGCAAAACGCCGGCTCCCAAACATGAAAACCAGTAACTGAAAACAAATGCCCGATGCAGCCGCCCCGGCACTTGTCCCCATGTATTTAGTTATGATTCTTATATTATTTCTCTGGCCAATCGTCAGGAATACAAAATGTTCACAACTATTTTTCCCCCATTCACCACTCTAACAAAATTCCCGGTTGGAAATCAAGACCTTGGATATTATTGCAAGGCATTGTATTTATATTTTTAAGTTTATTTAGTTTTTGAGAGGGAGAGAGAGCAAGTTGGGGAGGGGCAGAGAGAGGGGGAGAGAGAATGTCAAGCAGGCTCCACGTGCTCAGCATCACTGAGCACAGAGCCGGATGCGGGGCTCGACCTGAAACCGAGAGTCAGGTGTTTAACCTACTGAGCCACCCAGGCGCCCCTGATAAATACCACTTTAATGAGAGGTTGTCTCTCAAGTGAATTTTGTTTCTACTTGACTGACCTGTTACCTTAGTGCCCTACTGCGGCTGTAACCAATGATCTCAAATTTGGTGAAATGACACAAATTTACTCCTGGAGGTCAGAAGTCCGAACTGGGTCTCACTAGGCTAAAATCCAGGCACTGGCAGGGCTGTCTTCCTTTCCGGAGGCTCTTGGGGAGGATCCGTTTTCTTCCCTTTGCTCCCTTGCAGGGGCGCCCGCACTCCTCGGGCCCCGCAGAGCCCTCCCCTCTTCAAATCCAGCAACCACCAGTGGAGACTTTCATGCTGCTTCTGCTCTGCCCCTCCCCCCCATTCCACTTTCCAGGATTTGGGGGATTATGCTCTGCCCACCTGGATAATCCAGGATAATCTCATGTCAGAGTCTGTTAATTAGCACCCTTAATTCCATCTGCAATCTTAATTCCTCCTTGTGGCATAATCTATGGTAGTCCCACATTCTAGGGATCAGAACAAGAGCATCTTGGGAGGTCGCTACTCTTCGACTATCCCCAAGTGATGAAAGTTATGGCAAGTGATGAAAATATAAGGTATTTCAGGAATCATGTGGACATTGTTTCTTTTATCTAGATCTGTATATTTAGAGTTATTACACTCCCCCCCCCCCGCCCCAACCATTACCCTTTTTGTTTTATTGAAGTATAGTTGACATATTCGTTTCAGGTATAGAACACAGTGAAGTGATAATTACATATGTGACAAAATGCTCCTTCCCTATTACTCTTAAAACTCAGCTTCAGTGAGTAACAGACAAGACACCTGGATTAACAACTTTCTGGGGCTATAAACCTTTCTGGAAGGAGAATTTATCAAATACCATGGTTCCAGGATGTTTCCACTCAGAATTCTAAGCCAGTTACAGAACTCTATCTTCTTAGGTCTTAACTGGAGTCAAGCAATCTACATGTATGTAACATAATCAAAATGGTATATACCATTTCCTTCCTTCCTTTGCTAAATAAATGCACTTCCCTCTTTTTCCCCAAAGGGCTTGTTACAAAGAGATGCTTGAGTATCATCCTTTCCATGAAACCTACCAGTCCTAATTGTTGGCTCAGAAAAACGGATCCCTTATTCAAGACACAATTTAATAAATTTGTCGATGGCTAGTTGTTTTCAGCCACGGACAAGTTAAATTTATTTACTCTCCACCATACTTAACTTCACATTCACCAATACCTCTTATTTGAAAAACCCATCTTTAAAACTCCTTACAATTTCTGGGGAGCCCATGGGGCTCAGTTAAGCATCTGACTCTCAGTTTTGGTTCTCAGTTCGTGAGTTCGAGCCCCGTATTGGGCTCTGTGCAGAGCCTGCTTGGGATTCTCTCTCTCTCCCTGTCTCTTCCCCTTCCCCACAAATGCTGTCTCTCTCTCTCTCTCTCTCTCTCTCTCTCTCTCTCTCTCTCAAAATAAATAAATAAACTTTTTTTTTTAAAAGGTATTTTCAAGTTAGCTAACATACAGTGTATACAGTGTGCTCTTGGTTTCGGGGGTAGATTCCTGTGATTCATTGCTTACAAACAACACCCAGTGCTCATCCCAACAAGTGCCCTCCTCAGTGCCCATCACCCATTTCTCCCCTCCCCCTCCCATCAACCCTCAGTATGTTTTCTGCTAAATACATACATACATACATACATACATACATACATACATACATGTTTTTTAAAAAAAGAGAAACTCCTTACAATTTCCATTATGACTTTGGAGATGATGGAGACCTGGGGAAGAGAGTTGGCTGTGTACTGGATTTGTTGGGTTTGTAGTAGGAGATTCTGAAAAGGGCAGATACTTTTGAAGTCATTAAGTAGAAAAATGACAAATGTTCCCTCTTCTTGTTCTGATCATGAAAATACTTGTAGGCCAAGACAGAAAATTCTGGTCCTGAAATGATAATCCATTACAACATTAAGTACATTCAGAATTTGCGCTACTCTTTAATTTTTCCCCCTGAGTTTCGAGTGGACCATTTGGTAGTGATATTTCAAAGAAGAAGGGACTGAAGAGGAAACAATATTTATGTCTAGCCGCACCTGGGAGTATGTGTGCCATCTGTCATTTTGATCTCAGTTGACATCTTTCCCGCTGGAATCTGCAAATGTAACAGAGGGAGATAATCATTTTCCTTTTTATTCTTATCTGTTTGGATCTTCTCCCCTATTATATCTACTTCAGTATTATTACCACTATTCATAAAAATGAATGGCCTTTCCAAATATGTGCTATAAAATAAACCCCTCAGTGTGGGGTTGCATAGATTTAGAAGAGAAAGGCTCAACTGAGTAACTTTTATTTTGACAATCATGAGGGAAAACAAAATTTCCAGCATCTCCAACTACTGCTTTTTCTTCCTGAACCTGGTTTATTTAAATAGCTCATATCAGGGTGCCTGGGTGGCTCATTCAGTTAGGCCTCTGACTCTTGACTTCAGCTCAGGTCATGATCTCACGGCTCATGAATTCAAGCCCCACATTTGGCTCAGTGTTGATGGTGCGGAGCCTCCTTGGGAATCTGTCTCTCCTTCTCTCTGCCCCTCACCTGCTTGTGCTCTCTTTCTCTCAATATAAATAAATAAACTTAAAAAAAAAAGTTTTCATATCAACTTGAGTTGATTCTAGGAACCGGGCTCACGGGGATCCCAACATCCAACCCAAGTAGACACATGTTGGTTTGCGTCTTGGCCTCCAGTCTTACGATGGGCTGGTGGAATATTGTTTCATCAGATACTTGTCCCAGAGGCTGCAAGCTCGCTCAGGTTTGATAGTTGATGGAAGAAGCAGTTCATGTGTTGAACAGGCATTGCAGAAAGTCCCTCTGCAGTTCTAACACACATTTTTTGTCCTGTGTGTATCTGTTTTAAGCAAGCTCTATGCCCAATGTGGGGCTTGAATTCACAACCCTGAGATCGAGAATTGCATGTTCTACCAACTGAGCCACCCAGACGCCCCCAAGGTGTGTATTTTTAATAAGTGTATGTGAAGGGGGGATCTTTTCACATTACATCTCTTGAAAATCTTTAATTTGGCAAGGACAATGTCTCCATCAAAGACTGCTACTATCTTAGGTTGGCCTGGCTCATTAAAATATACTGACTTGGGACATGGAAAGGAGACAGAGGAGTCAAGTGTCACAGATCATGTTCCAGGGGAGACAGGAGCTGAGTTGGAAATGAGCCTGCAGGAAGTGCCCTTGGGATCAGGAGCAGCTGGGGAGGGAAGGGCCGGATGGGGAAGAGGGAAAATCTCTCTGCAATACCGTCTTTGGGAAGACCTCAGGTAACCCTGTGGTGAGCTCAGAGCTGAGCTGGTCTATCAGGACACGAGGGCTCATTGGACACTGGCTGCCCCGAGAAAGGGCTGGGCCTTTGGGTGGGACAGTTTTCTTCTGAGTGGGACCAGTGTCCAAAGAAGGCTGATGACTGAGAGCTGTCAGTCGACAACCTTCCCAGCAGCTGGGAGGAAAAATTCTCTAGTCCTGAAGGGGAAGTCAGAATCCATATGACCTTCTGCTCAATTTGGGCAAGCAAGCCACTTACCTCTCAGTGAAGGGAACCACCTACCTGGCCTGGAGTGGGTCCCAGGAAATATCTGTGCTTCTGGACTTGCTGCCTTTCTACCCTGGGCTTCCAAGATCTTCTCTCTCTAATGAGGGGCTTACATCAAAGTTGAAGGGGACAGCCCTCCCGCCCAATCAGGCCTGTATATCTGATTTCTAGTGGCCTTCAGTGTTTTAAAGTTTTGTGGCTTCATTGCCAATATTCATAAAAGTGGGATTTCCCCCAGATTCCAGATTTGTTTTTTCTTAAATAAACAAACAAACAAACCAGAAGATCTGACCGCACTCCCTTCAAGGCCAGTCACTGGACATGTCACAAGCCCAGCAATGTACAGAGACCCCCACCAGGCCTCCGGTCCCTGGGAGCAGGCTTCCCAAACCTGGAAGGTTTGGGCAATTGCTAGATTTTGAATAATGTTCAATTATTTGAACAAGGCTTCTAAGTTAACTCTCTCTCTCTCTCTCTTTTAATGTTTGTTTATTTTTGACAGAGAACAGGGGAGGAGCAGAGAGAAAACGGGACAGAGGATCTGAAGTGGGCTCTGTGAGGTGCCCTTGACAACAGTGAGACTAACACAGGGCTCGAACCCACGAACCGTGAGATCATGACCCGAGCTGAAGTCAGAAGCTCAATTGACTGAGCCACCCAGGTGCCCCAACTCTCTTTTGCTTTTAATGCCAACAAATCAGATAACCTTTTATTAAAACCAAAATAAGTGAATCTCTCAATTACACATACTTTGACAGGTCCTGAATACAAATTTATTTTATTTTTATTCCAGTAGTGAATATGAATTTTAAAATGAAAAGAAAGCCAGCCCAATGTGATGTCCCCCATCCATGAGAATCACCAAGTAATTGGTGCTGGTGGATATGGTTAACACTCATTCTTAAAGGAACCAATGGCGTTGACATCGCGACACATTAACACGAGTAATGACACATTTGTAATGGATGGAGGTCCTTAATATAAACCAGGCATAAGAAGTGTCATTTAAGGGGCGCCTGGGTGGTTCAGTGGGTTAAACATTCGACTCTTGATTTTGGCTCTGGTCATGACCTCACGGTTCGTGAGATAGAGCTCTGTGATGGGCTCCATGCTGACAGCACAGGGCCTGCTTGAGATTCTCTCTCTCCCTCTCTCTGATTCTCCCCCCATTGCTCTCTCTTTCTCTCTCAAAACAAACAAACAAAAATAAATAAAAAATAAAAGAACTGTCATGTTAAAAAAAAATTACTCCTGGGGCGCCTGGGTGGCTCAGCTGGTTAAGCGTCCCACTTCAGCTCAGGTCATGATCTCGCGGTTCATGGGTTCGAGCCCTGTGTTGGGCTCTGTGCTGACAGCTCAGAACCTGGAGCCTACTTCCGATTCTGTGTCTCCCTCTCTCTCTGCCCCTCCCCTACTTATACTCTGTCTCCCTCTTAAAAATAAATAATCATTAAAAAAAATTTTTTTTTAATTACTCCCTCACTAAAGAGCACTGTATCTGCAAACCCAAGCTACTTAAGTGGTAAGTAGGAGTTTTGAGGGGCGCCTGGGTGGCTCAGTCAGTTAAGGATCTGACTTTGGCTCAGGTCATGATCTCACGGTGAGTGAGTTCAAGCCCCATGTCGTGCTCTATGCTGACGGCTCAGAGCTTGGAGCCTGCTTTGGATTCTGTGTGTGTCTGTCTGCCCCTCCCCTGCTCACTCTCTGTCTCTCTCTCTCAAAAATAAACATAAAAAACAATTTTTTTAAGTAGGAGTTTTGATGTATTCGCTGGTAATTTGTGCTGAAATGTGTCTAATTCCAAAATATCATTTTGATTCAGGCACACAGCCTAACACTGACGCAACGCCTTCAGCTGTACTTGTCTTCACTATGAGGAGGCAAAAGATACTCTTGGTGTCCTTTGTTAATGGAACACAGATTTTGCTCAGGGGGAATATGTCCAACTCTGGCATATCCCCAGGGGATAGATCATGATTGAAGTCAGCATATCAAGAATATCGATCTCATTCCATTTTGCTGGACAGTGACACTTCCAGCTTCCCTAGCAGCTACATTGGCCAAGTGTCCTGGTCTCTTTACTGACACTTTGGGAAATCTGCCGAGGTTCTTCTGAAAAAGAGAACGTGTTTCCTGATCAAAAGGGACAACTGCAAGAGGGGGACTTTCTGGTGCTCTTTCTCTTTCTTCCAGAGCCATCTTGAAACCATAAGGGAACCGTGACTGGAATGAAAAATCAGGTGAAATGAAAAATACAGTCTGGGTGCGGGGGGATATGGTTGATCACCTGAACCATCCCTGGAAATGCCTACTCCCAGCCTTTTCACTGAGACAGAATGTATTATCTAAACTGGTTTTAGTTAGATTTTCTATTACGAGCATCTAAGAACATTCCTAGTTGATGAAGAGCTCTGGAGGGCAAAATGCATTTAATATGACCAGAAATAAGTGATTTCCTTACAATTTAGAAAATGCCTTGCCCGTATTAATAATCCCTCAATAGAGCTGTCTGCTTGAATTTTATTCTATTAAGTGCATCTTTTCAACCCAGATCCTAGTTAGTACATACTTCCTAGTTTCTCTGAAATATACTAGCATCTGAGTGCTTAATGTTTATCTAAGTAGCAAGTTAAGGACTTTTCTTCCACTCATTTTAATGTAACCGTTGGACAGTGCACTATTCCAGAATTCATTATTTTTTATTTTTAAAAGTTTATTTATTTTGAGAGAGACAGAAACAGCATGAGTTGGGGAGAGACAGAGAGAGAGGGAGAGAGAATTCCAAGAAGGCTCCACACGGCTTGTGTGGAGCCCCCCACACAGGGCTTGAACTCACAAAACTGTGAAGTCATGAATCCATGCTTAGGGTTCTGGGCATCCCTCTTCCTTAGAAGGGGTGAAAAAGCAGCTCCTGGGTCAGACAGCTGGGTCTCAGGCCACCCTTTACCTCTCCCTGCCTGGGACACCTTGCATGAGTCATTTAACTTCTCTTCCCTTTAGTTGATTTAACCTGTGGAACAGCTGTTGTTCATGTTTCCATGAGAGGCATGTTTGGGGGTGCTTGCCCAGCCCACAGCTCCTCCTTGGAGCCTTGCTGCCACCAATGGCTGAGGCAACCATATATATGCTATATAACCCTAATGAACAGATTATTGGACAGATGGGGCATGCCCAAGGAGAGCCAATACGTTTGATGGTCAGTGACCAAATGTATTCTCTGTCTCTTCGAAACCTGAACAAAGAGACCAGAGAATGTATTCTAAAAGATGATGATACCGGGCTGGGGCGGTCATCTTCCCCACAGAGCAGAGTGATGAGTCATCAGACAATGGCAGCCTGCTGAGGCAGCGGGAGAGCCATGCAGATGGACAGATACAAGGGCTAGAGACCATGTCTCTCTCCAAAGCACTAGAAAGACTGAGTGTCATCCTATCGCCTGATGGCTTCCAGATTCCCCTGAGGCTCAGTTGTTCTTTGCTTCTATGAGATGTCCTCAGCTCCTTCTAGTCTCCCCCCTTTCATTTATACTAACTCGTTTGTCTGATCCTTTTTTTTTTTTTTAGAGGAGGGGGGCAGGTGGGGGAGGGGCAGAGGGAGAGGGAGGGAGAGAATCCCAAGGTTCCACGTCCAGCATGGAGCCCACGCAGGGCTCGATCTCAGATCACGACCTGAGCCGAAATCAAGAGTTGGACACTTGACTGATGGAGCCACTGCGGCACCGCAATCTGATCCTTTTAACTAAAAAGCCTTGACCAGAAGAGAGTCTCACATAAGAGTGATGAAAGTAAGTAGCTTGAGTAGAACCAACTCATTTCGATTCAACAAAAGATCTGCCTCCTTCATGAAACCACTTCGGTGTTCCATCAGCCCCCCCAAAAATACTTTCTGAGCATTCACTGTGGGTTCAGCCTTGAAGGTCTGATGGGATTTGGGAGGGTGGAGGAAAGGAGGTGATATAGCCAAAGACCCTGAAGCAGAGGTGAGCAAAGCAAGGGAGGAAGGGAGGAGTCCAGGGACAAAACCGAGAGGGGGTAGTTACGTAGAGTTGTCAATTTTTGTCTGCTTGACACGAATTCCTCTCCTTCTCCTAGCACTAGGAACCCTCTTTCTTAAAGAGAACCCATTCTGTGTGATCTGAGAAGAACCTGGTCTTCCTTCCAGAACCACCAGAACTACCAGCACCACCATGTGGCTGGGCACACGACCCTCACCAGCATGTTCCAATCTCTAGGTCACTGTAATTGACTGAGGGGTGGGCTCATCAGATACGATCATAGCCTGCTAGGCCAATCCAAATCTCCCCTTCAGTTGTGCTATGGAACCCCTGGGGGAATGACACTTGCTATAGACCACAAGCCATGAAGAAAGGGTGAGCTGAGCTCTTGGGGATGATCCTGGCCTCCACGTGGAGAGATCTAGACAGTGAATGTGCCCTCAAGGAAAGCAGGGATTCCAGATAAAGAGGGGGCAAGAAAGGAGTCTAGATGGTATCATTTGGACTCCCGAATCCAGCTATACCTGAAGCCATTCACACCCTTTGATTGCTCTCTTGTTCAGTGTAAGCAATATTGCTCAGTTAGAAGAAAACAATGTCTTCTTCCTTACAGTGGTTTGAGCTGAGTTTACACTGTGTAAGTTTGTTTGTTTGTTTGTTTATCTATTTATCTATTTTTTAGAGAGGGTGCAAGTGAACGAGGGGCAGTGAGAGAGAGAGAGAGAGGGCAAGGGAGAGAAAGAGAAAAGCGGGACTCGTGATTTACCCAAAGTGGGACAGGAGCTCACCTGATGTGAGATCATGACCTGAGCCCAAGTCAGATGCTTATGGACTGAGCCACCCAGGGGCCCACCATTGACTGTGTACGTTTAGACAAAAGAGGTGATTAGTGCTGCTTTAATGATCACTGCACTGTGTTTCCTTCCTGCTTTCTACTCCGCTCTGTGCTTGCCTCCCTGAATGCCAGGTGCAAACTAGAGAATGCAGCTGTGGCCAGAGCAGGGCTGGCACGCCAGCCTTGTGTCGACAGAGCACAGATTCAGTGCAACGGACCGCCCTTCGGACCACAAACATGTGCTAACGTATAGAGCACTTCCCATCATTAAAAGTCCAAGGGGAACTAAGGAAACCAAACATTATTCCAGTGATTGATAAAACTAGGCTGAAGAAAGGATCCTCGGTCCCGGGTAGAAGAGAAAGGGTAAAAGGAAGGGAGGAGAAGACTGGGGGTGCAAAGAGAAGGGAAGCAGCAGAAGTAAGGGAGAAGAGAGCCAGCACGGGAGGAAAGAGGAAGAAAGAAAATTTCAGAAAGGAAAAAAAAAAAAAAAATGGGGAAAGCATCCACAACATTTAGGCCAAGACCCAGCTCCTCCTGGGCCTCCAGGGTCGCCTCCAAGGAAGGTATCCACAGGCAGGACCAGCTACACATTTGTGGGGCTGAATGCAAAACTAAAATACAGAGCCCTTGTTCCACACTGATTAAGCATCTCAGGACAGCGACAGCAGAGCATTAAACCCAATGGGAGGCCCCCATGAGACTCTGCAGGTTGCCCCCGTGGCCTGTCCTGCAGAGGAAGATGAACAGAACCAGGATTTTCAAGGAGTGTTTTGCAAGCCTCAGATGTTGCAGAAACTAAGCTTCCTTTAACCTCCTAAATGGGGAGCAGGGTGCACGCCCCATTCCCAGAAGCCCTGATGAAAAAGTCCTGCATGTAACTCCATTTAAATAAGTGTTGCCTGGGGTGCCTGAATGGCTCAGTTGGTTAAACATCCGACTTCAGCTCAGGTCATGATCTCATATGGTTCATGAGTTGGAGCCTAGCATTGGGCTCTGTGCTGACAGCTCAGAGTCTGGAGCCTGCTTCGGATTCTGTGCCTCCCTCTCTCTCTGCCCTTCCCCCATTCGCACTCTGTCTCTCTGTCTCTCTCTCTCAAAAATAAATAAAACATTAAAAGAAAGAAAGAAAGAAAGAAAGAAAGAAAGAAAGAAAGAAAGAAAGTGTTGCTCAAATTTGCTTGACCATGGAAACATTTTTTTCCCTAATTCTCCATATTAACGTCCCACAGAAACCATTTTTGCAAAATGCTCAATTATGATCTTGAGGTTCCTGGAGCTGGGGGTGGAGGGCTTTAGCAATCACCCATAGCGGTGCTTCCTATCCTGAGATTTGGTGCTCTAGAATCTGCTCCACTTAGCCAGACCAGTGACAGCAAGGACTCTGTGCCACATGGTGGGGGGGGGGTGATGGGGAAGGGTCGGGAGTAGCCCTCACAGTTTACTCTGGCTGCAACCTCCAGGATGAGAGACATCAACTCCTCTCCTCTCCCCTCAGGCGTAATTTGAATTTACTCAAAATGTTACCTCTTTGCTAATGTCCAACCTCCCCTCAAATTTTTCAAAGGAGCTCTGTGACAATATGTGGGCCAGGGACTCCTTGGTTATAGCGAATAAATACAATGTTTATAGAAACCTTGCAATCTCAGATAATGGTATTCAAAGTGCATCATTGTATTTGGGGAGAATTTATGTCCAGAACTATGGGTTCTGATTCCTGATAAACATTAGCTAACTTTCAATCTTGTTGAAAACAAACAAACAAACAAACAAGGTTTAATACAGAAGAGAACCCTGGTAGTCTTTTTGCTTGTCCATCCACAGTAGGGTAAAGAGGGAGGGATTAAGGGGGTGCCTGGGTGGCTCAGTCAGTTAAGCTTCCAACTTCAGCTCAGGTCATGGTCTCATGGTTTGTGAGTTCGAGCCCCACTTCGGGCTCTGTGCTGACAGCTCAGAGCCTGGAGCCTGCTTCGGATTCTGTGTCTCCCTCTCTCTCTGACCCTCCCCCACTCACCCTCTGTCTCTTCCTCTCTCTCAAAAATAAAAATAAACATTAAAAAAAAAAGATGGAGGGATTCAGAACTTCAAGTTTGAATCTCATTTCTGTCCCTCACTATCTTTGTTGCGCTGGACAAGTCACTACATTCTCCCCTCTGTGCCTTTATTTTTCCAATCTGTGAATTATGAAGGTTCTTCTAGCAATAAGAGAATGCATGAGAGAGCCCTCTAAACATCAAGCCGCTGCAAGCCTTGCTAAAGCACCTCTAACTTCCCCCTTACAAGCGTAAAGAGCCAGATTTCCACAGTGAGGCTCGAACAGATGATTTGAACATCAGAAATAAAAATGGTTACAAAAACACTTACCGAGAATCCCCCTCATTGGTCATTTTGCTTGTGGGTTCAAACTATAACTAGATGCTATGGAACAGGCTTACTTTGGAGATTGTGAAAGTTACTTGGCTCGCGTCCTTTCAGGACCTATCAACGGGTCCGCAAGGAAATCAGTCCAGCGGGGACTCTTAGAGTGCGTTGGTGACACCTGCTGGCTAGGGGTGGTATGGCAAGTGTTATCTGCACACACAAAGGGAGGTGGTCTGCAACCCCTAAGTGGGGAATCTGGGAAACCTGGGCTGGAAAGGAATCTTGTAACCTGGATCCTTGATGCTCCAAGTGTGGTCCTTGGGCCAGCAGTCCTGGCATCACTGGGAGCTTGCTGGAAATGGAGAATGAGACTGCATTCTTTTTTTTTAATTTTTTTTTTCAACGTTTTTTATTTATTTTTGGGACAGAGAGAGACAGAGCATGAACGGGGGAGGGGCAGAGAGAGAGGGAGACACAGAATCAGAAACAGGCTCCAGGCTCCGAGCCATCAGCCCAGAGCCTGACGCGGGGCTCGAACTCACGGACCGCGAGATCGTGACCTGGCTGAAGTCGGACGCTTAACCGACTGCGCCACCCAGGCGCCCCGAGACTGCATTCTTATGAGATCCTCCAGGTGATCGTATGTGCCTCAGAGGGCAAGAAACATGTTCTGGAAGATTTAATCTAGTGACTAAGAGCTGAGAAACATACTTTACTGGGGCGCCTGGGTGGCTCAGTCGGTTAAACATTCGACTTTTGATTTTGACTCAGGTTATGATCTCGTGGTCATGGGTTCAAGCCCCCCATCTGGCTCTGTGCTGACAGTGTGGAGCCTGCTTATGATTTTCTCTCCCTCTCTCTCTGCCCCTACCCTGCTCGCTCTCTATCTCTCTTTCCTTCTCTCAAAATATACGAAAAAACTTAAAAAGAAAAGGAAAGCTAATTTATTATTTTTTTAACTTTATTTATTTATTTTGAGACAGAGGGAGCACATTCACATGCAGACAAGTGGGGGAGGGGCAGAGAGCAAGGGAAAGAGAATCCCAAGCAGGCCCAAAGTGTGATGCAAGGCTTGAACCCACGAACCACGAGATTGTGACCTGAGCAGAAATCAAGAGTCGGCTGCTTACCGACTGAGCCACCTAGGTGCCCTTACTATTATTATTTTTTAAAGATTTAAAAAATTAATTTAATTTTTAAAAGTAATCTCTACATCCAACGTGGGGCTCAAACTCAAAACCCTGAAATCGAGAGTTGCACGCTCCACTGACCGAGCCAGTCAGGTGCCCCTAGAAGTAGAAAGCCACTTTAAAGAAATTACAAACAAAAAAACCAAAAAACAAACCAAACAAACAAAGCAAGTAGAAATAGCAACTCACAGAAAGTTTAGTGCTACTGCTGCACCTGGTCAAGCCCTGTGCCACACCAGGGAGTAAACTAAGGCCTCCCGTGCTCCCCCTGCCCGCACCCCCGCGACGATCCTGCTTTTCTTAATTATATTTTTATCGTACTTCCTACTTATTCTCTTGAAGGCTTTTTTCCTTCCACAGGATCGTTGTTACAATTTTATAACAAAATGACCCAGGGAAACAGGATTCCCACTGCAGAAAATTTGCTTTAATATCTTACTTTCTGAATAACTGTCTTAGAGTGCCTTGGTGGTAAGCAACAGAAATGAATTCTGGGTGCAATATAAGCAATAAATAAGAAGTACATAAGTAAGTCAATAAATAAAATTTATTGAATGGATATAGTTTATAGAACAAAGGAAAAGCTGAACAATGAGGTCTTGGAAAGGACAGGAAGCAGGGTACACGAGAAGCTGGCATTTCCAGGCAACACGTTTGGGACCCACCTGTGCCACATGTTTTCGGCCCTTGTGTGTGTTGCCTGTCAGCATGCAAATTCTCAGGGCAGAGGGTCTGTTTGGCTTAGCTCGGTCCATGCTTGGCCCTTAGAGAAGGAAGGCCAGGGCATCTTGATGTCAGGACTCATCAAAACAGTATCTGATGAGCGAATCTGGGTTCAGCAGGTGTCACAGTCAGCATCCATTCCGATTGTGTGGGTGTGGTAATACCCATGTCATTCCAGTTGTTACACACTTTGACTGTCACCCCCGGAGAGGGGTGGATCCCCAAAAGAAAACTGAAGTGTTTTAGCTGAAAAAGACAGGATGAATAAAAGGCAGGCAAACCCAACAGCTGTTCCCTACGCACATCTGTATTGTGAAATAGACGGGCACCAGGGTCCTGACTGAGGAGGAGAAAGGGGACGTATTTACTCTAAAACCCATGGGCTTATTATTCCAGGATGTATCTGTTTGGAACCGCTGATGCACACGATCGGGGTGTTCAGCAATTTCTGGATGATCTTCGGTTCTTCATGTCAAATCTACTTTCTAGCACATCACCAGATGAAAACAGAAATGAAACGGTCAGGAGGGGCCTCTACCCTGCCAGGATCTTCCGGCATCGGTCTCCCTTCTGACATTCTAACGTATTCATGGGAAATGTTACACATATGGTGAGGGTCTTTTGTTTCTCTTTGTTAAATAAGAGAGAGAGAGGAAAAAAGAAAAGGATTGCATAGCTATGAAACATACACTCTGTCACCAGAGCCACATCACAGTTCTCTGGAAAAACACTGTGCGGGAATAAATAGCTGTAGTCCCATGGCAACATTCAATTGAACAATGATCGGAGCTGAAAGATGTTCTTTGGTTAGAAATTCATGCTTACAAAGGGATACCATCTACCGAGTTACTCACCATTAATTATGGATAATAAAGTCAGTCCACAGCCAGGGGAAATGAGTCTCAATCAAGCAGCCTTTCTGCCTCCTTGGAATTTTGCAAGAACTGACCGATGACGTCCTCATAAAGTAAAATGAATGAAGCTGTGTATCACAGACAGGACTCAGTGGCATACTGGTCACCTTACAAAGCTTCTTACCTGGAAGAAAGCATTTTTTTTTTTTATGTTCTGTGCACTGATCACACTCTCTATAGAGCTAATAATCATAATCATAATCATAATAAATATAGTATGAGGGAAACAATGCTATGCCCCCCACGTACTTCCCTTTGACACGTCTCTATAAACCGTGCTGTTACATTCATTATGTCTATTTGAAGTCTTACTTCTCTGCTTCAAGACTGTTTCATGAGGTAAAAGAATCTATTTTTGTGTTGTTGGGGAGATTTGGCATCTCAGGCCCAAGCAACTAGCAAATGCACGTTTCTTGGAATCCTCCTGTTGCATCTTGAAAATCCAAGTGATTTTTGCATTCTATGTCATAATCTATCCTTGCGTATTTTAAAAAATATGTTTTAAGTTTATGTATTTATTTTTGAGAGCGAGAGAGAGCACAAGCAGGGGAGGGGCAGAGAGAGAGGGAGACACAGAATCCGAAGCAGGCTCCAGGCTCCGAGCTGTCAGCACAGAGCCCGACGTGGGGCCTGAACCCACAAACCATGAGATCATGACCTGAGCCGAAGTTGGAGGCTTACTCGACCGAGTCACCCAGGTGCCCTATTCTTGCATATTTTCGTAAGAGACTAATGTTTCCTCCCAGATTCTGGATACACACGAATTCTCTAGGAAGTGGCAGCAGCAACATGATCATGGTCAACTGACTGAGATGGCTCAGTGTGGAGCAAAGGGATGGGGGTTCCTGCCCTGGCTCCATCGCCCTGTCCCAGGGCGAACCTGGCCAGGAACTCGATTTCACCGCCCCCTCAGTTTCTCTACTTGGACAATTAAGGTGGCTGATTTCTGGTACACTGCCTAATGCAGCTCAAAAAGCCTACCATCCCGGGGCACCTGGGCGGCCCAGTCCGTTGAGCGTCTGACTTCGGCTCAGGTCATGTTCTCACAGTCTGTGGGTTCGAGCCCCTCGTCAGGCTGTGTGTTGACAGCTCAGAGCCTGGAGCCTTCTTTGGATTCTCTGTGTCCCTCTCTCTCTGTCCCTCCCCCACTCACACTGTCTCTCACTCTCTCAAAGAATAAACATTAAAAAACAATTAAAAACAAAAAAAGAAAAGAAAAACCTACCATCCTGGTCATGTTTCTTGTGACTCTAGGGGTAGAAAAGGAAGTCAAAAAGAGTGACCAGAAAGCCACTACCTCTCTCTTCTTTAATATTTATTTTTGAGAGAGAAAGAGAGAGCACGTGAGGGAATGTGTGCGCACAAGCTGGGGAGGAGCAGAGGGAGAGGGAGAGAGAGAATCCCAAGCAGGCTCTGGGCTGTCAGCACAGATCCCAATGCGGGGCTCGAACCCATGAACTGGGAGGTCATGACCTGAGCAGAAATCAAGAGGCAGACGCCTAACCAACTGAGCCATCCAGGTGTCCTGAAAGCCACTACTTCTATGTTTAATATATCTGGGCCCTCTCAGAAACTTGCATTGGAAACTTTCCTTTAGAACTCCCATCTCTGGGGGGGGTGGTGCCTGAGTGGCTCAGTCGGTTAAGCTTCTGACTTCGGCTCAGGTCATGATCTCCCGGTTCGGGAGTTCGAGCCCCGCATCGGGCTCTGTGCTGACATCTCAGAGCCTGGAGCCTGCTCACACTCTGTCTCTCTCTCTCTCTCTCAAGAATAAATAAACATTAAAAAAAAAAAATAGAACTCCCATCTCTGGTCCACACACTTTGGGGAAAAGGTCCAGAAACGGAGTCCTTGAACTGAAAGCCAGAAGTGCAAGAAAAAAGGATCAGAGACTTTATCCTTTAAATACCAAATCCTTGATTAGGCCCCCTTCCGCCATCCGTTCTGTCTTTATCTGAACAGAGCAGTGGTTGTGGGCACCAGCCTGCTGGCCACAGAGCACGTCCGTTTCGGTCTGGTACCGTTAGTGCTTGTGGGCTGTGATGGCGGCTTATCAGGAGCTCAGAGGGATCAACGCCATCCCAGGCGATTGAATTAAGATTGGAAAATATCTTGACAGGCTGGAATAATGGATGAAATCTAACATTTGAAATTTCATCAGGATAAAGTCTGGCCCACAGGTTCGGAATACCAAGTGTACAAAAATAGCTGATCTCACGAAAAAGGCCTAGAATGTTCAGTTTACTACAACATCCATCTGTACCAAACCCATCAACAGGGTGATTCCCCGCATCCACCCAACTGAAGCCAGCGTGGGGTGGGCTTTGCTGAATGAAATTCACCAAAGCCAGAGGAGAAGACTGCATCATCCTCTGGTCGTGTCGTTAGAGACATTCGCGTCGTTAGCGTGACGTGAGTGATAGGAAACAAAGCGGACGAGGCCACGAGGGAAAGACAGACCCCAGGGGGGCGAGCTGTGACTGTACACAGTCTTACTATTATTGCTAAACTAGTTTTGGGCCACCTGGGTGGCTCAGTCCGTCGAGCGTCCGACTTCAGTTCAGGTCTTGAACTTGCCACTCATGGGTTTGAGCCCCACGTCGAGCTCCGCACGGAGCCTGCTTGGGATTCTCTCTGACCCTCTCTGTCTCTGCCTTCCCCACCTGTGCTTTCTCTCCCTCAAAATGAATAAATAAACTTAACAAATTTTTATTAAAAAAAATAGTTGTGATGACCCCCCTGAAAGTTCTTGAGGATCCCCAGGGGTCTGCACAGTTTTGAGAACTACCACCTTGTGGCTTCTCTGGCTTCAGGCATCTCATCTAAACTCAAAGCAAGAAGATGAGAAGAAGTGGACAGGTCACGCTGCCCTCTTACCAAGAGAGGAAAAGCTTCCCTAGCAGTTCTTAGCTGCTTTCCTTTGTGGCTTACTGGCCAGCACTGTCCCATGACCACAATTAGTTGCTGTCCAATATGAAAGCAAAGACCAAAACCAAACAGATGTGTTTTGAAGTTTGGAAGGCAACAGAGACAAACCAGAGAACAGAATAACAAAAAATTTTAAATCCATAATTACTTTTTTTTTCAGAGAAGTAAGAAGACAATATTGGGTCCCTAAAATAAAAACAATATACTAGTGGGGAGCCTGGATGGCTCAGTTGGTGAAGCATCCAACTCTTGATTTTGGCTCAGGTCATGATCTCATGGTTTGTGGGACTGAGCCCTGTGTTGGGCTCTGGGTTGATTGTGCAGACCCTGCTTGGGAGTCTCTCTCCCTCTCTCTGCCTCTCTCTCTTTCTTTCAAAATAAATAAACTTAAAAAAACCCACAATATTCTATTAAAAATATTTTATAGCTGAAATAAAAACCCAACCAATGCATCGAGAGATAAAACAGAAATCAGATTTTTCCTTGCTGTAACAGAGCATTTACTAACAAGGAAACTGTCCAGAATTAAATGGGCTGGCTTGGAGGATGAACGGTTTAAGAAAGGCAGGGTGGGAAGGCGGCTGGCTGGCTCAGTTGGGAGACCGTGCAACTCTTGATCTTAGGGTTGTAAGTCTGAGCCCCACACTGGGAGTTAGAGATTACTTAAGAATACAAAAATCTTTTTTTTGTAGTTAGTTAGTTAGTTAATTAACTAATTTGTTTGTTTGTTTGTTTTGAGAGAGACAAAGAGAGGGAAAGACTCGAATGCACGACCCCGGAGATCAAGAGTTGCATGCTCTCCCAACAGAGCCAGCCAGGTGCCCCAAGAACTCGGTTTTTGAGAGACTGACCCAGGTGGGTGACGTAGGCTGTGGCTGTGGAAACACTGCTTCTCCATTTGCAGCCAAGCGACTCATGTGGATTCAACCCCCAGATCCTGGCCTCAGTGTAACTCTGCTCTCAGGACTTCACCCCACTAACAAAGGCTCTGAGGAGGACTCACGTGCCCCTTTGGAGGGTGTGTGGCCACCAGTGCCACGGAGTTTGCCAAAGCAATGTCTCCCTGCGGCCCTGCGGCCCCTCTTCCTTGCTGCTGCCGACTGCTTTTTTTCAGACTCTTAATTCAGTGCTGTAGGAACCGAACACAGCAGTCGGCTTCGGGAACCTTACTGTTGCCATGGGTTACATGAATTCAAAACGAAGGATAGAACCAAAACAGGCCCTTAAATATCAGCCCTCAAGTGGGAAGCTAAAAGAAATGCTCCAACACCTTAAAAGAAATCAGGCGACGTCATGACAAGGGACAAATACCGGATACGAAAACAGCGGCAGCAGCCAGCCGGATGGTTGCTGCCTAGAGCTGCAATTTGTTAACAGCTGCTAAAAATATTCTCTCTATGTGGTGCTTGCAAATCCATGGCAAATACTCAGCGAAATGAGAATGAATGTCTTGATCTTTAAGCCTTGTACTATCCAATATGGCAGCCACTGGCCACACGTGGCCATGGAGCACTTGCAATGTGGCTGGCCTGAATGAAGATGTGCCATAAGGGTAAGGCCATCGTGGGTGGGTAGCGGAATAGGTGTCAGTCTTTGATCTCACTTATCAAAATAAACTCCTGAAGGATTAAGAGTTAAAAGCAGAAGCATCTACAGGAAACCAGGTGACTTTTGAGCATGAGCAACAGAAGAAATCGCAAAGAGAAGGACAGATTTGACTACAAAAAATTAAAAGATTTAGCTTTTTTTTTTTGACAAATATTAATTTTAAAAAGGAAAAGAAACCCAGTACCTTCATGCTGGGTAGGTACCTTTAGAAATATCCTCTCTTAAACAAAAAAAGAAAGAAAGACAAAAAACCCCACATTTTTACTGAGATATTTTTTGACAAATACTAATTTAAAAATCAAAAAGAAACGACCCTCAGGCTAGGTAGGTACTTTTATTTTGTTTAATTTTAATGTTTATTCATTAAAATTTTTTTTTAATGTTTATTCACTTTTGAGAGAAAGAGAGAGAGAGAGGACGAGCAGGGGAGGGCAGAGAGAGAGGGAGACACAGAATCTGAAGCAGGCTCCAGGCTCTGAGCTGTCAGCATAGAGCCCAACGTGGGGCTCGCACCCATGAACCATGAGACCATGACCTGAGCCGAAGTCGGAGGCTTAACTGACTGAGTCACCCAGGTGCCCCAAGGTAGGTACTTTTAGAAACATTCTCTTTTAAAACAAACAAACAAAAAACATTTTTATTGAAATGTAATTAACACCCTACTGGTTTGACACATTCATTATACATATTGCAATATGGTTACCACCATAGGATCAGCTAACACATCTATCACATCACATAATTATAATTTCCTTTCTGTGGTGGGAACAATTAAGATGTAGTCTCTTAGCCACTTTGAAGTTTATAATATAATACTGTTTATAATCCCTATGTTGTGCATTAGATCTCTAGGACTTAAATGTCCACCAGTTGCTAGTTTGTAAAAAGCTTCAGCTTTTATAAAATTATAGGTATAAATACAATTTAAAACCACATAAAAATGGGAAATAAAGATCAATAAAGATCACATATAAAGTACACAAAAAATTGATGGTGTTCTAATGCCCCAGTAGTAGAATGAACAAGTCCCAGAGGAAATACAGATGGCTAATAAACATTAAAGTGTTCTCTCCTACAAGTAATCAAAGGAAAGCAAATTAAAACTGCCATTAAAAGTTTAAAAAGTTAAATGAAGGGAAGTTTAAAACACTGTTTATTATGATTCAAGTTAGCAAACTTTTGTTTTTGATGGAAGTCATACACAGCTGATGGGAATGTAAACAGGGAAAAATCCCTAGAAAGCAACTTGCAAAATAGATCAAGAGTCTAAAAGAGTCTAAAAATGTTCTACTCTTTGACATGGAAATTTCACTTCTGAGGAAATTAACAGACCGATTTATGTGCAAGGATGTCCATATGTTCACTATTCATAATGGCAAAATAACTGAGGCAGCTTAAAATATGCAAATAAACTATCATACCACCATAGAGGAAAAAAAAAGTGCTATAAGCACAAAATGCAAACTGGGTTTCAAAGACTCCGTATGAAAAAAGAATATGAAAAGATCACATTAATATTTTTAGATTGATTCTGTGCATTGGTCGGTATATTTCGTGAAATACTGAGTTATATAAAACATCTCATTATAGGGGCGCCTGGGCGGGTCAGTCGGTTAAACATCCGACTCTTGATTTCAGCTCAGGTCATGATCTAGCAGTTCACGGGATCAAGCTCTGTGTCCAGTTCTGCTCTGACAGCAGGCGAAACCTGCTTGGGATCCTGTCTCCTCTCTCTGCCCCTCCTCTGCTCACGCTCTCTCTCTCTCTCTCTCTCTCTCAAAAATAAATAAACATTTAAAATATGTATCTCAGGGTGCCTAGGTGACTCAGTCAGTTAAGCAACCAACTCTTGGTTTCAGCTCGGTTCATGATCTCATGGTTGGTGAGATCGTGCCCCGTGTTGGGCTCTGTGCTGACAGCATGGAGCCTGCTTCAGATTCTGTCTCCCTCTCTCTCTCTCTGCTCCTCTCCTGCTCACGCTTTCTCTAGACAAACAAACAAACAAACAAACAAACATTTTTTTAAAAAATAAGTAATGTATCTCGTTATAAATTTGGTTATAATACCGGGTTAAATAAATTGCATGTAGCATGCATTACTAAAATTGATGACCCCTATCTCTTTTTTAGTGTGGCTACTTGAAAAGTTAAAATTCCATATGCAGCTAGCATTCGTGGCTCACATTTGTGGATTGCACTGAATGTCTCTGGGATAGTGCTGCTTGAGATCTATGGGCAAATCCTCCAGACGGTCATCCCAGCCCCATGGCCTCCCCAGTTGTCCCCTTACTCCAGCCCCTCCCTTCCTCTTTGCTTCTCTACCTCTTTTCTCTTCCAACAGGAAACTAGCTCACTTCTACCATTAAATGGGAAAAATAATAGCTAACATTTTTTAAAGGCTCTACGTGCTAAGTTCTTTACTTGTCTTATGTCCTGCAAACCCCCTCCCCCACAACTATCCTCCAAGAGAGGTAACATTATGGCACAGAGGGGTTAAACTCTGTGCCCAAGGTCATACAGCCAGTAAGTAGAGAAGCTAGGCTCCTAACCCCAGGTAGCGTGTCTCCCAACCCGTCTGCTCTCAACTGCACAAGAGAAATGGGATATTGGGAAATCTTAATAGAAACCCCTTTGGAACAATTGACTGTATTTTCCCATTTGCACTGCTAGGTTGCCCTGGGGAAGATGTTGAAGCTTAAAAGCTAATGGCAGGTTCCTGAAATGCACCCATCAGTGCTGTGGGCGGCATTGTTTCTCCTGAGTTGGTTCACTGCAGCTGAGACAGCACATTTCTGATAATTTCTTACACATTAGGAGCCTACTGAGGAGGCTTTTAGCCTCGGAAGATGTGAATAAGCAGGTTCAAATCAATAAAACAGGATGTAGGGACTTCAAGTGACATAGGACAAAGGGATGACTCAGTCAGGAGGGGATAGGGATGCTAGGCTGAAATTTGGTGGATGCACGGAAGTTAGAGGCATATTGTATGTGATAAAAGATCCTCAGGTCTTCAAGAGGGAAATATGTAAGATGTGTGAACGATAAAACCACCAATATGGGGATGGTTGCAAATTGCATTTATACAAGAAAACGTAACTACTGACCTGGTGGGTCCACCACAGCCAAGTGTCTTAAGCTGTGAACTCAAACCACGGTGCCTCATCCAGTGGCAAAGCTGGCTGCTCGTTGATTATAAGGGAAAATATTTAAGTACCTGACATGGCAAAGGATTCACTTCTTATGTGTTTTAAAGCGGACAGCAGTGTTATCCCAATAGTGAGCTCCCTGTCTGCACCTGTCTCCTGTGAGAAAATGAAGGGGAGGGGTGTCAGTGTCAGCTCTGTGTCTTGTCCCCAGAGCTCCCTCATCTATGCCTGTGGCTTGGGACCCCGAAGGGAATGCATTGTGTACAGGGACATGTCTGTCCCTTGTTTCCAGGCAGAAATGAAATCTGAGAACAAATGGCTTCAGGGATGATAAAAGAGAATCAAAGGGATCGTGATAAGGTCAGATGACGGTCAGATGGCAAGAGAAGGTGATACGCAAAGGGAACCCAAAGCTTTGGAGATTTGGGTATCGAGATGCAATGTTGTGGACAGAGGAGAGCCTTGAATCAAGGTAGATTGGGTTTAGAACTCAGAGTTGGCACGTAGAAGCTTATGGGAGACCGTGTGGAGTTTTTTTTCTTCTACACCGACAACCAATTCTCTGCCACCTGGGTGTCCAACAATTCAATCCCTTGCTGATACTATGCATGCAGCTAAAGGGCTGACGTCATCTACCCACAGTGAAAGGGCTCAGTCCCACTTCGGATGCCAGCTGTGAACGCGAAGTCCAGACTACTCATACTTCTGCCCGGCTGACTACAGATGTGAGGTTCCCATACTGCCCTCACCCCCACCTCCGGTTTGGCAATTTTCTAGATCAACTCACAGAAGCCGGGGAAAAAAAGCTTTACTTGTTTTGCTGATTTATTATAAAGGATATGATTGGTGGCAGTTGGAGTCGGAGAACTGGTGCTGGAACACAGCAGCTAAGGCCCCAGTCATCACGGAACAGAGATAAGCAGTCACTTGGATGCTCTTCCCAAATCCCACCCCAGAGAGTCTCTGAGTTAATAAAATGACTAGTTTCGTGTTGCTGTTTTGGGGTTGGTTTCTTATGCGGTCATAGATAAATGGACCCAGGCGGTCCACCTTCAGAGTTATAAGGATCACAGATAACATGGAAATCACCTAATCTGGGGCCTGACATACAGCAAATCTCACAAACGGTAACTCTCATCTTCATTATTGAAAATGAAAGGATTGTAATCTAGTAGCTGTATTTGCCCCATCCATCTCCTTTGCCCCACCCACCCCGGCCCCACACTCGGAGGAAATCTCAGAGTCAACTCAGAGGAGCAAAGACCCTCCTCCGCAAGCTCCAACCACTGTCTTCCACCCAGAGGTGGCAGGTGAGGGTCTTTTTAGGTCTGTTTCGCTGGTCTCAAGCCAGCTTTATGTGAAATCAAGCCCCTCTGCCCCTGGCTTCATTCTCTTGTCTTTTGGGACCCCAAATCCACTTTGACCCAGGGCTGACCCTAAAATTATTTCTGCAGGCTCTCTGTCAACCCAGGTCCATCAGATCCTGCAAAGTGGGGGTGTCCAGGTTGAGAATGGAAAGAACTTTCCCTGCTCCCTCCCTAGCCCCTCAGTTTGCCTCAGCAGGTGGAATCCTGCCCCAGCATCACATCATTTCTCTGTGCACTGATCTGCCAAGGACGCTAGGAGCAAACGTTCTCCACCCTCTCTTGGGGCTGTTAGGCAGACAAGACCCCACCTACCCCCTTGATGGTGTGTCTCAAACAAGGTGTATCTCCGGCCAAGTAGCTCTTCCTCTGATATTTTTTCTCTCCAAGTCGAGTTGTGAAACACACGCACTAACCCAGACCTGGAGTCCAAGATCAAACAAACCAAAGCGAAGTTCGTAACCATGGAAATGAACTGTTGCATCAGATGATTGCTGCATTCAGATGAGCGAGGCCCAGGCATTTCCTCTGCCTTTCCTGCTGCCGGCCACGCCACGGGGAGGGGGCTGGGCGGTGGTGGAGGGTTATCTAGTGCACGCTAAGGCTGGGCAAGTATGTGAGCGCTGGACTCGCCAAAGGAAAATGCAGGCACTGCCCCCAAGTTCTATGGTCCACACTGAAATGTTGAAAGGTAAATGCATTTCGGGAGTGGGGACATTGTGATTCCACACAGTTCAAGTGAATACATTTGCATGTGTGCACTTGTTAAACATGTGTCACGATGTGTCACAAGCCAGGCACTGCCCTGAACATTACATCTGCATTACATCCTTTTATCCTTATAACAACCACCTGGGGTGCTCTTACGGAGCCCACTCTACGGTGAGCTTAGAGGGTTAATCCAGGGCCACAGAGCCAAAATAAGACAAAGCTGGGATTTGAACTCCATCTGTCCCACTGAAAGTCTAGCCTCCCAATTCCCAGCATGTACCACATCCTCTACTATAAACGCCAGGCACCAGGCCGGCTGCCGGGACTACACAGAAAAACCCCAGTAAGCTCCATGGACCTCTACTGAAACCCTATTCCGAATGATGTCAGGAGCTGTGCAGAATAAAAAAAATGAAATGACTAAGACACAAGAAGATAGCTCACCGTATAGCAGAGAAAGAAACAACCAATCTTTAAGACTATTGTTTAAAATGTCACTGGGGCGCCTGGGTGGCTCAGTTGGTTAAACTGCCGATTTCAGCTCAGGTCATGATCTCAAGGTTCATGAGTTGGAGCCCCGAGTCAGACTCTGTGCCGACAGCTCTGAGCCTGGAGCCTGCATCAGATTCTGTGTCTCCCTCCCTCTCTGCCCCTCCCCTTCTCTCACTCTGTGTCTGTCTCTCAAAAATAAAATAAACATTAAAAAAAAAGTGTCATGAAAAATCCCCCCCCTGCTGCCCCCACCCACCCCGCCTCCAATCAGAGAGCCCTCAGGCAGTCAACAGCAACCATTCGGGACATTCCCTTAGCAGGAAGGAACACTCCAAAGAACTGTCCAGCATTCAATCGTGTCCCACAAAAGGGCATGCTGAATCCTACCACGCATGGAGGGAAGACGTGTGAAACGACACGGAGGAGACAGCCACCTACAAGCCAGGGAGAGGGACCTGGACCCGATCCTTCTCTCGTGGCTCTCAGGAGGAACCCGCACAGGTTACGGCACTGGTACCAGTGAGTGTGACCTTGTTTGTGTATGAAATCAAGATATATTTGGGGCACCTGGGTGGCTCAGTTAGTTAAGCGTCTGACTCTTGACCTCAGCTCAACTCGTGATCTCATCGTTCATGAGTTCAAGCCCCACACTGGGCTCGATGCTGTCAGCACAGAGCCTGCTTTGGATCCTCTGTCCCCATCTCTCTCTGCCCCTCCCCAGCATCTCACACTCTCTCTCCCTCTCTCAAAAATAATAAATAAACGTTAAAAAAAAAAGATGTATGGGGTGCCTGGCTGGCTCAGCGGGTAGAACATGTGTCTCTTGACCTCAGAGTTGTGAGTTTGAGCCCCACATGGGGGTGGAGATTACTTTAAAAGAAAAAGAGAAAGAGAGAGAGAGAGAGAGAGACATGTAAAGTAACATGAAGTCATACTAGAGTGGGGTTGATCCTTAATGTGACTGATGTACTTATGAGAAGAAGAGACACAGAGACAGAGACACGTGGTGGGAAGAGAGCATATGAGAGTGGAGGCACAGACTGGAATTACGTGACCACAAGCCAGGAAATGTCAGGGATTTCTGGCAACCACCGGAAGCTAAAACAGAGGCATGGACTAGAATCTTTCTTGAGCCTCCAGGAATGAAGCAACTCTGTCAACTGGCACATTGATTTTGGACTTCTGGCCTCCAGAACTGCAAGAGAAGGCATTTTTGGTGTTTTGAGCGAGCCAGCTGGTGGTAGTTTGTTATGGTAGCCCCAGGAAGGGAATACATACGCCTTCCAATTCGCCGTGGTTCCTGTTTTGTGGGAGGAAGAGTAATCTCTCCTTAACCTTGTGATCTGTCATTCTTCCTGTGTCTCTTCAAAGACCTCCTACTCTTTCGCCGAAGCTTGTGTCCATCCAATGAGCTTGTCTGCTAGCAGAGTTTCCTCCTACTCTAGGGCTGTGGCTCCTCTGTGCCTTTCACACATACCTCTGCCTCTCTGAGCCCCTGAAATGCACATTCAGCCTTTTGCTCTCTCTGCAGCTCTCTTGATTAATTGCCCTCAGCAAAAGGATTGACTCTGCCCAAGGGATGCATGGAGGAGGTGAAGCTGGAGACAGAAGATGAGACCAGACACTGAGCAGAAAGAAAGTCCTAAAGGATCTGCTAAGGAGTTTCAGTTCCATAACCAAGGGGATGGGGAGCTACTGAAGCAGGAGAGTTCGTTGCATAATGGACCTAAACCATAGGTACACTCATTGTTCACTTAACAAGTAGTCTGGAGGGAGATGGGCACTGATGTCTTCAAGGACCCAGCTTTTCCAAACTCCTACTCCACTCCAAACTGTCCACAACATGGTTAACTTTGAGTCTTGTGTTTGTTGCCTCATGGTCTTGAATGGTGACAACACCTACCGAGACAGATGTTAGAAGCTGATGTGTGTCCTCCCCTCCAACATTCATATGTTGGAGTACTAACCCCCAGTACCTCAGAATGTGACAGTAGTTGGGCTGGGGCATTTAAAGAGATGATTAAGGTAAAATGAAGCTATATGGATGGGCTCTAATCCAACATGACTGGTGTCCTTATTAATAAGAGGAGATCAGGGCCTAGAAAGGCACAGAGACACCTGGGGGAAAGACCATGGGAGGACGCAGAGAGGACGCGGCCATCTGTAAGCCAAGGAGAGAGGCCTCCGAAGAAACCAGTCCTGCCGACATCTTGATCTTGGACTTTGTCCTCCAGACTATGAGATGATAAATGTTGTTTAAGCTCCCTGTCTGTGGCATTTTGTTACAGCTGCCCTAGAAAAGGAACACAATGGAGAATACAGTAAAACCTTGGCTTGAGAGCATAATTCACTGAGGAAACAGGCTTGTCATCCAAAGCACTTGTGTATCAAAGTGAATTTCAAGAACCATGGGCTCAGTTGTGATCATGTGACATTCGGCATCCTGTATGGCTTATTTGCAAGATATCGTTTATCAAGTCAAAATTTATTAGAAATGTTTGCTCCTCTTGTGGAACACTAATAGATCAAGTTACTCGCAATCCAAGGTTTTACTGTACAGGGACAACCGGGCTGGGGGTGGGTGGGAGGCATGGGGAGGAAGCCAGCTTCTGCACACTGGTTTAAGCTCTCCCCTCCACCATCAATCAGGCTCAGCCAGGCCCCCCGCAGGCCCCCAGGTCACAGGCACACATCTTAGAGACCT
This sequence comes from Lynx rufus, assembly GCF_022079265.1. Lineage (NCBI taxonomy): Eukaryota > Metazoa > Chordata > Mammalia > Carnivora > Felidae > Lynx > Lynx rufus. The sequence continues at coordinate 145,728,007 of NW_025814867.1, forward strand.
TCCTCACCCTGGGACCTGTGTTTCAGTGCAGAAGGATCCCCTGTCCCTACCAGGCTGTGAACTGTGGAGCATTTCACAAGCTTGTTTGGAAGGGAGAGAAATTCGTTTTTCCTTCTTTTACCGCTTGGTGAACTATCTCCGTGTGTTGTAGTCACATTCATTCTTCACATACCTGCACGTGTCAAGGTCTGTGCAGTTTAACAGAATTCAAAAGTGATTATGACTGTAGCTTCTCCAAATCCTTTGGGACAAAGTAGAGACTCAGTCTCGGGGGTACTTCTGAGAGTGCTGGGGTAGCTGACATCCCTCAAGTGCCGTGCAGATGGGTATGGGGGGGCGGGGGGTGTGCGTGTGTGCACGTGCCCATGCGTGCCTAATGAGGCTGTGAGCAGGGACACAGTGGACAGATGGCTGCCTGGGGTGGGAGGCTGGTTCCTCTCCCTCTCCTTCTGGGCCCTCGCAGGTTTCCAGGTATGAGACTGGCTAAAATGAGCTGAGAAACATTAGAATAAACAAAAACAAAACAAAAGAAAACAAAAGACCAAATTTAAACAGTGGGGCTTGAGGCATCTGAAGAACAAAAATTGGGATTTCAGTGCTTGGCGTATGGAAAGAAAAGAGCCAGAGATTAGCAAACACCAGGTATGATAACCGGATTTAAGAAGCTGTCAAGAACGGGGCGCCTGGGGTGGCTCAGTCGGTTAAGCCTCCGACTTTGGCTCAGGTGATGATCTCACGGTTTGTGGGTTCGAGCCCCACGTCGGGCTCTGTGCTGACAGCTCGGAGCCTGGAGTCTGCTTCAGATTCTGTGTCTCGCTGTCTCTGCCCTTCCCCTGCTCTCTCTCTCTCTCTCTCTCTCTCACACACACACACACACACACACTCTCTCTCTCTCTTAAAAAAAAAAAAAGCTGTCAAGAAAAACTTATTCTGATTCTGGTTAAAATGGCATGAAGACTTTATTCAGGATGATTGCTGTCGGTGTCAAGACTATTGCAATAGGGAAGACACAGCCGGCTCAACCCTGACAGGTGGGGAGTTTTAGTCGAGGAGCAGGGTGAGGGGGCCAGTGGGTGGGAACTTAGGAAGAGGAGACATCAAGGGTAGGGGGATTCTTGCTAAATCGGCCCCGACAGGATTCCTACTAAAGGCCATCCAAGGACCTGTACCTCAAAGGTTGTGGGTGGGAAACGTAATCAGAGAGCAAGAGTGACCAGATATCAAGGATGGAGGAGTCTCTTTAAAGTAACATAGCAGGACTCTTACTAAAACTGGGAGGGGGTGGGGGTCAAGATCAATGTCCAGAAGAAGCCCCAGATGAACCTGAAGTTCGGTCTAGGAGAGTCTTGTCAAAGCAGCCCCAACTGAGAAGCACATAAACACAGGGTGGGAACTGGAGGGCTACACAGGTGCTAGAATACAGATCTAAACTACCTTGTACAATATCTGTAACTATGCATAACATCTTATCCATTGCTTATTTATAATACTTTATACATATTCTAATATTTGTTAACTATTAGTTTTTTTCTTTCCTCAAAATAGACTTGATAGATGATTAAGAAACTTTAGACCCGGCTCAGCAAAAACCATATTTAAATTTCAATCTCCTATTTCCCGAGAGGCTAACATCTTGACGAATACTGATGAAATCTCACGACAGCACATCAAAGATGTAGGAGGTTTTGGCCTCAAATTGTCTGAGAGATGTTTCAACTACAATTGTGAAATCGGTCTCGTTAATCTTGGAGAAACTACAGAGAAAGGAAGAAGCACTAGAAGGTCAGCATTGGGCAAAAGTGTGTCCCAATTACACAGACGGTCTGGGTCCATTCATCGAATGTTCAGTGGATCAACTATGTGACTTAAAAATGTGCAGAAACTTGCCAGAAATGTGTACAGAGGTGGCGGAGTGAAAGCCAGAAAAGTCAGGAAAGTGGTTCCCCGCAAGGAAGGAGGGAATTCCTCTTTGGGCAGGACACATCATGGGCTTCTGGGATTCTTCCAACACTCAGCTTACTTACGGTGAATCGTTCCAGGGATGTCTGATGCATAGTTATTTATCAATTAGTACATATTTATACTTTACGCGCCTTTATGTAGTATGTGGCATTACACAATTAAAAGCTTTAAAAAAATAGCTTGTTCTAATTTTCAACAAACACATGGAAGCTTCCAGAAATTGCAAACCAAAAGAACCCTTGAAAAAAAAATTCTAGGATAAGTTACAAAACTGACAGTTTGAGGGCTTGGAAAAGAAAGTGGTGATGCTGGGCGCCAGCATGGGTTTATTTAGATCAAGTTGAGCCAAAAGCATCTGAATTTGGTTTTGCATAGAGTTACTAGGCTAGTGGGTCATGGATTGTAGAAAACATCTGGAAAGATCTCTCAGGTTATCTCTGTGGGCCAAAGAGGAATGTTAGCTGGCCCAAAGGAAGTTTATGTGGAGGATACTGAGGTTGGTTTGCTGTGGATGATGTAAAGCGTGGCTGCAAACGTTTTGATGCCCTTTGTATAGAGCGGTGAGGTCTATGAAGCGTCATGTTTAACAGCCTCCTCTCTGAGGAAAGAAGCCCTGATTCCTAGTATTTGCCAGTTTCTGTGGTGTAAAATTTTTTGTGAAAGATTTGATTTCTGGGGCACCTGGGTGGCTCAGTCTGTTGGGTGTCCCACTTCGGCTAGGGTCACGATCTCACGGTTTGTGAGCTCAAGCCCACATCAGGCTCACCGCTGTCAGCACAGAGCCTGCTTCAGATCCTCTGTGCTCCTCTCTCTCTCTGCCCCTCCCCTGATCACACTCTCTCAAAAAGAAATAAACAAACAAAAAAAAGAATTTATTTCTAAGTAATCTCTACACCCAACATGGGGTTCAAACTTACAACCCAGAGATCAAGAGTCACATGCTCCACTGATTAAGCCAGTCGGGGGCCTCTATGGTGTAAATATTCCCACCATGATCGATGTCTAACATGGCTGTGTTTAACAACTGACTCACAATTTTTTGAGAATTATGCTGGCTCTACTACCCTACTGGGTCTATGGCTCCTCTTTTGGATCTAGGCAGGTTTGTGACAGCTTTAATCAACAGTCCAGAGGCATCTGGGTGGCTCAGTCAGTTAAGCGTTGGACTCTTGGTTTTGGCTCAGGTCATGATCTCACAGTTCGTGAGTTTGAGCCCCACATCGGGCTCTGCGCTGACAGGGATGGAGCCTGCTTGGGATGCTCTCTCTCCTTCTCTCTCTGCCATTCCCTGCCCTCTCTCTCTCACAATAAATAAACTTTAAAAACAAAACAAAACCCCAGAGGCTAGAAAGTGGGACACTCAAATTCCAAGCCTCTCTTGCAGCTAGGTGTCGCCATGTGACAGTTTTGGCCAATGGGATATGGGCAGAAATCTCTGGGAAGGTTTTCTCTTGTGAATTAAAAAGGCAAATACTTAAGAGAGGGTTTTTGCTCTTTGTGCTTTGTCATGTCTCATTTACCCTGCCTGGAATGTGGATATGATGGTCTGAGGTTCGGCAGCTATCCTGTGCCAAGAGGAGAAATTGGGTTCTAAAGAAAGTGGAAGAGGGCAGAAGTCCTGGGTTATCTGCCTCGACATCTCTTGTGACATGGAAAAAGTAAAATCTTTCTTGCTTGTTGGGATAACTGTTGTTGGGATATCCCCTGTTGGGATAGCTGTTACTCACAGCTGGAGGTGATCCCACTGGACTTACCTCAGAGAAGCCAATTTGTAGCAAGTTGGATGAATGAAATCAGAGAAGTTAAATCTGGGCTGGTTTCATGGGTGTGTGACCTGTGTGATCACACAAGGGTGCACACCGAGAAGGGCCCACACTTATTTAATGCTCCCTTATCTTTATCTTGAAATTCTGAATAATTTTTGAAAACGAGGCCCTGCGTTTTCATTTTGTTTATTTATTTTGAAAGTCATCTCTACATCCAACGTCAGGCTCAAACTCACAACCTTGAAATCGAGAGTCGCATGCTCTACTGACTGAGCCAGCCAAGTGCCCTTGCATTTTCATTTTGTGCTGGAGCCCACAAATTAGTCAGTTCTGGGTTTAATGAACCAGTGTGACCCTAAATGGAATCTGTATGTAAATGGATTTTGTATGTAAGTTGTATTCTCAAACTTGGTCACTCGACATTTTTCTTAAAGTCACAGAAGAGGACATAGAAAACATAATGAAATTTATAAACAGCACAAAATTTGATATATTGTTAGTTAGATGGCAGATATAATGTTTAAAAAGAAATCTAAATAGTCACAAAACCCAAAGCGAGAAGATGACATTTAAGAAGAGATCAATGAGAAGCCCTTTATTCGGAATTTTTTTTAAACACACAAGGTCAGAGGGGCACCTGGCTGGCTCATTTAGTAGAGCATGCGATTCTTGATTTCATGGTCATGAGTGAAAGGCCCACGTTGGGCATGGAGCCTACTTAAAAAAAAAAAAAAGTAAAAAATGTAAACACACAAGGTCAGAGCTATCCATGTGGAACAAACTCTGTTGTAAAGTCAGGGAATCCGGGTTTTGCCACTGGCACTACTGTGTGTCTAAAGGAAATCACCATTTCCTTGGATCATGATACCTTCATGTGCAGGGTGAAGGAATTAGCTAGGTAATACCAGGTCAATCTGATGATTCTAAGTGAGGTACTGAACTTGGGCTTGGAAATCTTTTTGTCATATAGTGAAATTTAGTAAGAGTATTTCATCTGAGAAGGAGCCATGTACATATTTCCTTAAAGCCTGGAGCTGGTGTGGTACCAGGTGAGTGGGTGAGAATTGGTACCCACTCACCTTGCCCAGTCTTCTTTACACACACATGCACACACGCACGCACACACACACACACGTATGTTTCTATAATAAATATAAATATATGTACACATACTGGTTATAAAGCAAATATATATAATATTTATGAACCATTAGATTTTCATCATTTTATTATAGTTACCCAGAATAGACCACTCTATCCAATAAAAGTTTATAAATATGTCTGCCATGAGAATAGCTAAAGTAGTATTTTATTAACGTTTCCAAAAACATGTTGGTTAGTTATTGAAGAGTAAAACAATAAAACAATCTAGGTGCCCCAGGCCCGAAAGACTGTTAACAAAACAGAATTTGCCACCTTGTCTTTTGTAAGGATTACATGAGGCGATCCGAGCAAAGTGCTCGGGACACAGTAAGCACTCAGTACGTGAGTTGTTATAATGATATATATATTCTTCACCTAATTAATCGTGGCCAAACTGCCAGTGTACACCTTTGGCATCAAAGAAGTGAAATTCAAGGAAATCCAATCAATGAGAGCTAGAGATGAGGGCTGCCCATCTTTGAGAGGAAGAATGTAACAGTGGGAGAGAAGCCCAAGGCTGCAAACTCTGTTCCCCAAATCAAGGAGTCGGCCATCAGTGCGGTCATGAGGACAACTGTGAGGTGGTGGTGCCACCTGGTGGTCACCAGGCGACAATTCTGTGGGGACTGAAGCTGGATTTGATAACCAGGGACAGGACAGTGTGGCTGAAAGACAGTGGATTTTGGAGTTAGGCATCTGAGTCCCCGATCACAGCTCGGCCATCTGCTGGGGGTCTTGGGTGGATTACTTAACCTTTTTTAGCTTCCTTTCCTCTGCTGTAAAAATAGAGCTACTAACAGGGTCGTTGAATGGAGTCTGGCTATGTCCGCCTGCAGGTGATGGGGAGTATCTTGATAACTTTGCAAAGGGGGCAAGTTTCCAGATCCTCAACTTGCACTTGCCCTCTGTCCCTTATGGATCTGCCTGACAACTAGTGTGGATGAACTGTCGAGCTGGGTTTCAGTCTCCCTCCCCCTTCCTAGGGCTCTTCCCTGAATCCACCCTTAGTCTAACTAAAGTGCGCTGTTGCGGGGGCAGGGGAGGGGGGGGGAGCATCAAACAAAGGGACAAATGGAAATCTCTGTGCCTGCAGTGAGAATATGAATGACTAATGACAGGACAGCCAGTCCTGATAAATCAGGTCATTTCCCATGCATTGTCTTAAGCAAAATTAGAGGAGGACATAATTGAACGGCTCGTTACTAGATCATTAAAATTAATTTAATGAAAGATCACTTAATGATTTCTGACATATTATGCTGAAGGAATTAAAAGAATTAGAGCGATATTGGTGTGATAAAACTTCCAGACCACTTACTGATCTATGTGAAGCTGGTCTCTCAGAGGATGCATCCTTTCTATACTTATTATTTAAAAAAAAAAATTTTTTTTCAATGTTTATTTTGTTTTTGACAGAGAGACAGACAGAGGGGGTCAGGGGCAGAGAGAGAGGGAGACACAGAATCCAAAGCAGGCTCCAGGCTCCGAGCTGTCAGCACACAGCCCGACGCGGGGCTCGAACTCACGGACTGTGAGATCATGACTTGAGCTGAAGTCGGATGCCCAAACAACTGAGCCATCCAGGTGCCCCCTTTTTATACTTGTTATTAAATGATTTTAGATTCACAGGCAGTTGCAAAGGCAATACAGAGAGACTGATGTACCCTCCGCCCAGTTTCACCCAGTGATTAATCTTCTGTAGCTATAGAACAATATCAAGACAGGAAACAGATGCGGGGGCAACGTGTGTGTGTGTAGTTCTATGCCTTTTTAACACATGTGCAGATTCACATCACCACCACCACAATCAAGGTCTGGAACCTCACCTTGAAGATCTTCCTTATGCTGTCCCTTGACTGTCACATCCACCCTTCCCGTACCATTGTTAACCCCTGGCAACCACTAGTTTGTTCTCCATCTCTAGAATTCTGTCATTTCGATGGACTTGACAGATATATTTAGAATGCTGCATCCCAAAGCAACAGAATATACTTTCTTCTCGAGTGCACATGGAACATTCTCCAAGATAGATCACATACTGGGTCACAAAACAGCCCTTCATAAGTATACAAGAATTGAAATCATATCATGCATACTTTCAGACCACAATGCTATGAAGCTTGAAATCAACCACAGGAAAAAGTCTGGAAAACCTCCAAAAGCATGGAGGTTAAAGAACACCCTACTAAAGAATGAATGGGTCAACCAGGCAGTTAGAGAAGAAATTAAAAAATATATGGAAACAAATGAAAATGAAAATACAACAATCCAAACGTTTTGGGATGCAGCGAAGGCAGTCCTGAGAGGAAAATACATTGCAATCCAGGCCTATCTCAAGAAACAAGAAAAATCCCAAATAGAATTCTGTCATTTCAAGAATGTTACATAAGTGGAGTTATACGGTATCTGACTTTTCCAGATTGACTTTTTCTTAGTCTTCATAATGCCCTTGAGATCCATCCAAGTTGGTACATGAATCAATTTTTTTGTATGCTGATGTGTACGTCTTTCTACACGAAGAATGGGGACAGAACTCATGCCAAAGCCCTATTCATTCTAGCAGCAGTAATTTTTATCACCAACAAGATAGACTCAGTGTCACCAAAAATCATCCATCTCATGAAGATATGTATTTCTTTTCTTTTCTTTTTAAGTTTTATTTTTATGTAAGTAATCTCTACACCCAATGTAGGCCTCAAACTCCCGACCCTGCAATCAAGAATTACATGCTGTTCTGACTGAGCCACCCAGGTGCCCCGAAGATACATATTTCTAATAACACAACTTTCTATGTTTAATAACTGTCAGCATTTTTGTTTTAATCAATTATATACTGCTGATCACTGTAATTGTAAATTAATCCAAATAAAGAAAACTCAAACCTTATAACCTATAATCATAGGAAATTGAAAATATTTCAATTTATATAATTTAGTTGGGCAGAAATGATGGATGATCAATAAAAAGTCTTCAAACATGTATTAGGAAGAATTCTGTAGGCGATATGGCATAAAAATATCAGTTGAAGGGGGAAATGATGCAAATTTCTGGCTGTTAAAATGAGTTTGTTCAGTGTTTTGTAAATGGATAATGATGGGTGTTAAATCTCTGGGGTACTCAGGTTCCATCAAACACATTTGCGGGTGATCCCAGAAGTTTGTTTTGCGGTAAAAAACACTTAACATGAGATCTACTCTCCTAATAAATTCTTATGTGTACAGTACAGAATTGTTAACTGTAAGCACAGTGTTGTCCTGCAAATTTCTACAACTTGAGACTTTACACCTGAAAAAATGATCTAAGAGTTTTACCTGAACATGTCAGTATCTCCAATACAGGAGAAATTACGTCCTTTGCACTTAACATGAAAAGTGGTTTTTAAAATGTTAAAGCAAACAAAAATTAAGTGAAGTGTTAAAACTTTAAAAAGCATATGGGACGGGAACCTGGGTGGCTTAATCCGTGGAGAGCTACTCTTGACTTGGGCTTAGGTCATGATCTCCAGATTCCTGGGTCTGAGCCCAGAGCCCAGCTCTGTGCTGACAGCTAGGAGCCTGAAGCCTGCTTCAGATTCCATGTCTTCGTCTCTCTCTCTCTCTCTCTTTGTACCTCCCTCACTCGTGCTCTCTCTCTCTCAAAAATAAACAAACATTAAAAAAGAATTTAAAGGCATATGGCAGGGAAAAAGGAAAAAAAAACAACACGGGGAACAGTTTTTCAAAGTTCTTCTAGGATGTGAATAAAAATGTTGAATCACCAGTGTTACCAATTGGTTTTAGCAAAGTGGTTTTGAAAATCCATGACGTAATGCATGTAACATGAACAAGGTGGCCCTGTTAGTAATAGTATTCCCATAAATGTTCACTGGCACCGTGGTAAGAAACCAATCTGTACTGGGATAATTTCAGTGTGAGTAACCAAAATCTGACTCATACCGGATTAAACAGAAAAGAGAATTTATTGGCCAAAGACTTAGAAGGCTGGGGTGGCTGGATTCATATCTTTAGCTGGAGACTTTGGAAATCCCATCTCTCCAGCTGTTCTGGTTTTAGTTTCCTCTCTGCCGGTTTCACTTAGGGAGAATCTTTCCCTTGAGGTGGCAAGATGGCTGTGGGTGGTCCCAGGCTCCCACCCTCCCAATTTAGCAATCCCAGTGCAAAGAAAACTTCCGACCCAACAAGTTCAGTGCAAGTGCAGGAATTGGGTTTTACTGGCCTGGCTTAGATCATGTGACCATCCCTGAGCCAATGGCTGTGACCATGGGAATGGAAGGCCCTGATTGGGTAGGTCTGGGTCATGTGCCCACTCTGAATCCGAGGAAAGGGTCAGCTCGACTCAAGCCCCTGGAAGTGAGAGTGAAGGAGTAGAGAAAAGAGCAAGAATCCTACGGGAAGGCAGAATGGAGAATGGATGCGCCAGCGTGATGGAAGGCTTCACATTATCTATCAGACAGCAGGAATGCACTGAGTTCTAGGGGTTAGAAAGATACATCAGTCATAGGTCTTGTTCATTATTAATGTATGTGTTTTGAGTGAATTAATATAGGTAAAGTGCTCAGAACAGTGTCCAGTGCAAAGCAAGTACGTGATCGCTACTGTGTTAGGTCAGGTTTCCTACAACAGGGCCTCGGGGAGTCTTGTTCTAGGGATTTCCTGAGGGGGTGGCTCTCAGGAGAAGGGGAGTGAGGGAAGCAGGGTGGGGTAGGGACATGGTTAACTAAGCAAAGGTGTGCTTGCAGCAGGAGACTGGTCCCACAGGGAGCTCTGGGCCATGAATCGCACCACAGACCTGGTTCCAATTAGAGCAGGGAACCGGGAAGTCACCAGCTGTGGGCTGCTGGGGATGGGCCGGAGGAGCGTGATAACCCCCTGGGCCCTGTGCTCCTGCCCCGCAGAGTGCGATTCTCCGGAGAAGGGGTAGCTGTGAGCAGGAGCTAACATTAGGAGCACCACTGCTCTAATCAAGGGAATCAGGCTGGGCATCAACAGCACCTACCACGGCTCCTACCAGTTTTCATGGAGGGCACGGAAGCAAAGGTAAATAAGGAAGGGTTCCTGTATTCCATGTAGGAATTTCATTTTCACTCGGGGAAAATACAAGGAGCATGGGGTCTCCCATGGAGTGCTCCTGACCCTCAAGGCAGAAGGGCCTGCGGGAGGTGAGAGCTCATCAGGCCAGTTAGAGGGCCTGGAGAACCCATTCAAGGTCCCTCATGTAAGTGGAATCATACAGTATTTGTCTTTTTGTGACTGGCTTATTTCATTTAACATAATGTATTCAAGGCTCATTCATAATGTAGCATGTAGTGTAAATATCTGACACTAAGCTTTTGATGCTGAGGCATTCTGTTTTTGTTTTTGTTTTTTTAACTAAGTGAATTTGTTTTTTATTTTGAGAGAGCATGCCGGCTCGAGTGGGTGGAGGGGCAGAGAGAGAGAATGAATCTCAAGCAGGCTCCACGCTGTCAGCGTGGGGAGGCTTTCATTTAAAAAGACATTCCTGGGGCGCCTGGGTGGCTCAGTCGGTTAAGCCTCCGACTTCAGCTCAGGTCACGATCTCACGGTCCGTGAGTTCGAGCCCTGCGTCGGGCTCTGGGCTGATGGCTCAGAGCCTGGAGCCTGCTTCCGATTCTGTGTCTCCCTCTCTCTGCCCCTCCCCCATTCATGCTGTCTCTCTCTGTCTCAAAAATAAATAAACATTAAAGAAAAAAAATAAATAAATAAAAATAAAAAGACATTCCTTTTCAGGCACCTGGGTGGCTCAGGCAGTTGAGCATCTGACTTCAGCTCAGGTCATGATCCCGTGGTTTGTGAGTTTGAGCCCTGCATCAGGCTCTGCACTGATAATGCAGATCTGCTTGGGATTCTCTCTCTCTATCCCTCCCCCACGTGCATTCTCTCTTTTTCTCTCTCAAAATAAAGAAACTTTTAAAAGTAATTAAAAAAAAAAAAAGACATTCCTGGGGCTCCTGGGTGGCTCAGCTGGTTAAGCGTCTGACTTCAGCTCAGGGCATGATCTCATGGTTTGTGAGTTCGAGCCTCACGTCAGGCTCTGTGCTGACAGCTCAGAGCCTGGAGCCTGCTTCCGATTCTGTGTCTCCTTCTCTCTCTGAGCCTCCCCCGCTTGCACTCTGTCTCTCTCTCTCTTTCTCTCTCTCAAAAATAAGTAAACATTAAAAATAAAAGACATTCCTTGTGAATAAACATATTGCCAGCGATATGACACAGCTACCAATAAAATGACCAGATAAAGAGATAGAACTCCCCTACCCACGAAGTTCTTTTTATGGAAACTCTAGACAGCCTAGATACCTGACCACTCGAGTGACCCTGCTCCCGCTCTTCCATGCCCTAATTTCAGTTCTGATGCTTCAAATTAGCCAGGAGACACCCCACCCTCTGACCCTAATAAAGGCAGAGCCCTAGGTCTGTGCTAATCTCTCTCTCCCCACAGCTGTAACATGTATCAGAATTTCACTTGAGTTTTTTTAAATGTTTATTTACTTTTGAGAGAGAGAGAGAGAATGAGCAGGGGAGGGACAGAGAGAGACACACACACAGAATCCAAAGCAGTCTCCAGGCTCTGAGCCGTTGGCACAGAGCCCGACACAAGGCTCGAACTCATGAACCGTGAGACCATGACCTGAGCCAAAGTCAGATGCTTCACCGACTGAGCCACCCAGGGCCCCTCAGAATTTCATTTGTTTTAAGGCTGCATAATATTCTATTGTATAGATATATCATCCTCTGCGCCTCCATGGTCTGTCGATGGACGTTTGGGTTGTTTCCTCCTTTAGCTACTGCGAATAATGCTGCTATAAATGGTCCCTGCCTTCAGTTCTTTTGGCTACAGTCCCAGCAGTGGGACTGCTGGATCATATGGTAATTCTACAAGTTAAACTGCTCGACAATGGCCATACCATTTCACATGCCCAGCAGCAATGCACAAGCGTTCTAGTTTTTCCACATCCTTGCCAACGCTCATTATTTTCCATGGGGAGGTTATTTTAATGTTCATTTATTTATTTTTAAATGTTTTTATTTATTTTTGAGACAGAGAGAGACAGAGCATGAGCAGAGAAGGGGCAGAGAGAGAGGGAGACACAGAATCGGAAGCAGGCTCCAGGCTCTGAGCTGTCAGCACAGAGCCCGACGCGGGGCTCGAACCCCCGGACCATGAGATCATGACCTGAGCCAAAGTCGGACGCTCAACCGACTGAGCCACCCAGGCGCCCCAATGTTCATTTATTTTTAAAATTTATTTATTTATTTTGTGAGAGAGAGAGAGACTGGGAGGGGCAGAGAGAGGGAGAGCAGGCTCTGGGCTGTCAGCATAGCGCTTGATGCCGGGTTCAAACTCATGAACCGTGAGAGTATGACCTGAGCCAAAATCAGGAGTTGGACACTTAACTGAGCCACCCAGTTGCCCCAGATTTTTTTTTTTTAAGATTTTATTTTTAAGTAATCTCTACATCCAACGTGGGGCTTGAACTCACAACCCTGAGATCAAGAATTCTGCGTTCTCCCTACTGAGGCAGCCAGCCGCCCCTCCGTGAGGAGTTTTGGAGCTGTCCGCCGCACCAGTGCACACTTCAAGAGGCTGAGGTCCTTGCTTGGTTAACCATCTCCCTGTCCCCACTGGCTTGCCTCCCTTCCCCGCCTCCGAGAGCCTCCCCTGTTCAAGCCTGTGTGGTGATTCTGGTGTGGGGCCAGGCCGAAGAAGCACCACCACACTTCCCAGGGACGCAGGGCTCAGGGCACAACCCTTCTCCCACCACCGCCCCTTTAAGGACACTGCCATTGAGAAATGAACACCTTCTTAGGTTCTGGCGTTTCTAGCTTAACAAGTGCAGGTGGCAACCCACTCCTCTCGGTATTTGTCATGGGGGCTGCTTCCTTGCACACCAGTTGTAAGAGCTTCCACCGAGAGTGAGGCACAATAGGATGCCATGTGGGTTATTCTTCGTTTGTCATCCACACCCACGGTCCACCCTTCTCAGCCCTGTTACGTGCCTTCCGGGGCTGGCCCCTGTGGATGACCCTCTGGGTTGCCTCCATTTTGACTTCCTGTGGGTGTGGCCAGTGAGAGGTACAAAGGAGAGATCAGAGAGCTCGGGTATTTCTTCCCCCACATCTGTGCTCCATGCACTGGCGCCTGGCTCCTTCTCTCGGGCTCCACGAAGCTCAGCAAGCCTGTTTACTCCCCTTGCCTCTGCTTACCCTCTCTTTGCCTCCATCAAGGTTATTGGTCTCAAGGGTCTTCACTCTCCTTCTTTGTATCCATTACCCTTGTGTACCGCTCTGTAAATGGATGCTTTGTTAAATTCTTTCCAGAGTTCCGTTTGAGTGTACCTTCAGTTTAAGAAAGCTCTGCCCATGGGCAAGGGCAGGAAGGGGTCACAGGATTGTGGTATGATTTCTCTTTTATTCGTCACTGACATGGTGTAATGTTGTTGATGTCAGTGAGATCAAGGAGAGAAAATGGAGCCCTGTGGATTTGAGAGGGGCCCGGCTCTACACGTGCTACGCCGCACATTCATTCTTCTCTCCACCTGCTGTCACATCAGGAAGGTGGACTTACTGGAGGCTGCTCAGTGTGGAGAAATACATCGACATGAGATCGATTCCTCCAACCTTGGGGAAAGGTGGAATCAACCTTTTTTTCATGCAAATTACTTTTTTTGAAGCTTATGCATCTTTAAAAATTTTTTTTAAGTTTGTTTGTTTGTTTATGTATAATCTCTCCACCCAAGTTGGGGCTCAAACTCACAATCCCAATATCAAGAGTTGCATGTTCTCGGCTGTTTTTCTTCTTCTCTGGATAGTGGCGCAGCCTGCGGTCCATGAAGATGCAGCTCAAACTGCTGGAGATTAACCTCGAGTTGCTGAACAAAATGCTGGCCTGGCTGGGGGTCACCGCCAGGGGCGCTTCGAGGACGTGCTGGGGCTGGAGGCGGCTCTGGGCTTGGGACCAGCGCCTGCCTGAGCACTGCTGCTTCTGCTGCTGCTGTTTCCCCTCACGGCCCAGCAGGAGACCTTTAGGAAGAAAACAGACGGAGACCGGAAGAGAAGTCAGTCCTAAGGGGCACTTCATGAAGCGGACCATCGGGAACTTGCGAGGTACCACTGGACTTACACAGGCGGTGGCCAGTAACCAAGACAAACTGGAGTGTGAGGACAGATTCTTTCTGAAACAGAGAAGCTGTCCCCTGAAGGCAGAGCAAAATGCTTTGAAAAGAATGAGGCCATTCAGGCAGCCCACGGTGCTGTGACACAGGAAGGCCAATGTCAGGGAGATGGCAGAGTGAATTTCCATTTGATGCTGTTTACCAATGTGGATGGCCAGTTCTCGATGGACAAATGCCTTTTCCGGTAAACCGTGGCACTGGTTCAGAGGATGCATCGCTGCAGGAGGCCGCCAAGGTCTGAGTGTGAGTAACGGAGGTCCGTTGTCCTGTGGCACTCTGCAAGGCAGCCTCATGCCCTAGGGGAGGGACACAGCCTTTTTCCCCCCTCTTCCCTTCACTGGGAAACCTGTCCCCACAATGCGGTCTAAAATGCGTCAGTACTTGTGGAACAGGGTGGTTTTCCTTTGGTTCTGTGGATAATGTTCTTACCCTCAACTAGCAGAGCTCAGCTGTTGATGGAGCAAAGTTTGATATATGGTCAGATGGTGAAGAATTTTTCTCCAACGTATGTATTGTACCTCAGTGGCTAATGCTTTAAATGGCTACTTTGTTTTTTTTTAATATGAAATTTATTGTCAAATTGGTTTCCATACAACGCCCAGTGCTCATCCCAACAGGTGCCCTCCTCAATGCCCATCACCCACTTTCCCCTCCTTCCCACCCCCCACCAACCCTCAGTTTATTCTCAGTTTTTAAGAGTCTCTTATGGTTTGCCTCCCTCCCTCTCTTTTTTTTTTCCTTCCCCGCCCCCATGACCTTCTGTTAAGTTTCTCAGGATCCACATAAAAGTGAAAACATATGGTATCTGTCTTTCTCTGTATGACTTATTTCACTTAACATAACACTCTCCAGTTCCATCCATGTTGCTACAAAAGGCCATATTTCATTCTCATTGCCAAGTAGTATTCCATTGTGTATATAAGCCACAATTTCTTTATCCATTCATCACTTGATGGACATTTAGGCTCTTTCCATCATTTGGCTATTGTTGAAAGGACTGCTATAAACATTGGGGTAAAAGTGCCCCTATGCATCAGCACTCCTGTATCCCTTGGATAAATTCCTAGCAGTGTTATTGCTGGGTCATAGGGTAGGTCTAGTTTTAATTTTTTGAGGAACCTCCACACCGTTTTCCAGAGCGGCTGCACCAGTTTGCATTCCCACCAACAGTGCAAGAGGGTTCCCGTTTCTCCACATCCTCTCCAGCATCTATAGTCTCCTGAGTTGTTCAGTTTAGCCACTCTGACCAGCATGAGGTGGTATCTCAGTGTGGTTTTGATTTGTATTTCCCTGATGAGGAGTGACGTTGAGCATCTTTTCATGTGCCTGTTGGCCATCTGGGTGTCTTCTTTAGAGGAGTGTCTATTCATGTTTTCTGCCCATTTCTTCACTGGATTATTTGATTTTCGGGTGTGGAGTTTGGTGAGTTCTTTATAGATTTTGGGTACTAGCCCTTTGTCCGATATGTCATTTGCAAATATCTTTTCCCATTCCATTGGTTGCCTTTTAGTTTTGTTGAGTGTTTCCCTTGCAGTGCAGAAGCTTTTTATCTTCATGAGGTCCCAATAGTTCATTTTTGCTTTTAATTCCCTTGCCTTTGGAGATGTGTCAAGTAAGAAATTGCTGTGGCTGAAGTCAGAGAGGTTTTTTCCTGCTTTCTCCTCTAGGGTTTTGATGGTTTCCTGTCTCACATTCAGGTCCTTCATCCATTTTGAGTTTATTTTTGTGTATAGTGGTAAGAAAGTGGTCTAGTTTCATTTTTCTGCATGTTGTTGTCCAGTTCTCCCAGCACCATTTGTTGAAGAGACTGTCTTTTTTCCATGGGATATTCTTTCCTGCTTTGTCAAAGGTTAGTTGGCCATACTTTTGTGGGTCCAGTTCTGGAGTCTCTATTCTATTCCATTGGTGTATGTGTCTGTTTTTGTGCCAATACCATGCTGTCTTGATGATTACAGCTTTGTGGTAGAGGCTAAAGTCTGGGATTGTGATGCCTCCTGCTTTGGTCTTCTTCAGTATTACTTTGGCTATTCGGGGTCTTTTGTGGTCGAGTGCACATGGAACATTCTCTAAGATAGATCACATACTGGGTCACAAAACAGCCCTTCATAAGTATAAAAGAATTGAGATCATACCATGCACACTTTCAGACCACAATGCTATGAAACTTGAAATCAACCACAGGAGAAAGTCTGGAAAACCTCCAAAAGCATGGAGGTTAAAGAACACCCTACTAAAGAATGAATGGGTCAACCAGGCAATTAGAGAAGAAATAAAAAAATACATGGAAACAAATGAAAATGAAAATACAACAATCCAAACGCTTTGGGATGCAGCGAAGGCAGTCCTGAGAGGAAAATACATTGCAATCCAGGTCTATCTCAAGAAACAGGAAAAATCCCAAATACAAAACCTAACAGCACACCTAAAGGAAATAGAAGCAGAACAGCAAAGACACCCCAAACCCAGCAGAAGAAGAGAAATAATAAAGATCAGAGCAGAAATAAATATAGAATCTAAAAAAACTGTAGAGCAGATCAATGAAACCAAGAGTTGGTTTTTTGAAAAAATAAACAAAATTGATAAAACTCTAGCCAGGCTTCTCAAAAAGAAAAGGGAGAGGACCCAAATAGATAAAATCATGAATGAAAATGGAATTATTACAACCAATCCCTCAGAAATACAACCAATTATCAGGGAATACTATGAAAAATTATATACCAACAAACTGGACAACCTGGAAGAAATGGACAAATTCCTAAACACCCACACACTTCCAAAAGTCAAACAGGAAGAAATAGAAAACTTGAACAGACCCATTACCAGTGAAGAAATTGAATCAGTTATCAAAAATCTCCCAACAAATAAGAGTCCAGGACCAGATGGCTTCCCTGGGGAATTCTACCAGACATTTAAAGCACAGATAATACCTATCCTTCTCAAGCTGTTTCAAAAAAATAGAAAAGGAAGGAAAACTTCCAGACTCATTCTATGAAGCCAGCATTACTTTGCTTCCCAAACCAGACAGAGACCCAGAAAAAAAGAGAACTACAGGCCAATATCCCTGATGAATATGGATGCAAAAATTCTCAATAAGATACTAGCAAATCGAATTCAACAGCATATAAAAAGAATTATTCACCGTGATCGAGTGGGATTCATTCCTGGGCTGCAGGGCTGGTTCAACATTCGCAAATCAACCAATGTGATACATCACATTAACAAAAGAAAAGAAACGAACCATATGATCCTGTCAATCGATGCAGAAAAAGCATTTGACAAAATAAAGCATCCTTTCTTAATAAAAACCCTCAAGAAAGTCGGGATAGAAGGAACATTCTTAAACATCATAAAAGCCATTTATGAAAAGCCCACAGCTAATATCATCCTCAGTGGGGAAAAACTGAGAGCTTTCTCCCTGAGATCAGGAACATGACAGGGATGTCCACTCTCACTGCTGTTGTTTAACATAGTGTTGGAAGTTCTAGCATCAGCAATCAGACAACACAAGGAAATCAAAGGCATCAAAATTGGCAAAGATGAAGTTAAGCTTTCACTTTTTGCAGATGACATGATATTATACATGGAAAATCCAATAGACTCCACCAAAAGTCTGCTAAAACTGATACATGAATTCAGCAAAGTCGCAGGATACAAAATTAATGTACAGAAATCAGTTGCATTTTTATACACCAATAATGAAGCAACAGAAAGACAAATAAAGAAACTGATCCCATTCACAACTGCACCAAGAAGCATAAAATACCTCGGAATAAACCTAACCAAAGATGTAAAAGATCTGTATGCTGAAAACTATAGAAAGCTTATGAAGGAAATTGAAGAAGATATAAAGAAATGGCAAAACATTCCATGCTCATGGATTGGAAGAATAAATATTGTGAAAATGTCAATACTACCCAAAGCTATCTACACATTCAATGCAATCCCAATCAAAATTGCACCAGCATTCTTCTTGAAGCTAGAACAAGCAATCCTAAATGGCTACTTTGGTTTGTGTCTGTATATTTAGGCCTCGGGTGTGGTTTAATTGTTTGTCCCTAAAAGAAACAAACCTTTTCTGATTAAAAAAAAAAAAAGAGTTGCATGTTCTTCCTACTGAGTTAGCCAAGCACCCCAAAATTAAAAAAATTTTTTTACTCAAGTTTAATGAACACACAGTGCATTAGTTTAAGATGTGCAATACAGTGATTCAACAATTCTATACATTACTCAGTAGTTCTCATCTCAATAAGTATATTCTTTTTTAAATTAAAAAAACTTTAAAATATTTAATTTTTTGTAAATGTTTAGTTTTGAGAGAGAAAGAGAGACAGAGTGTGAATGGGGAGGGGGAGAGAGGGAGAAAACGAACTCGAGGCAGGCTCCAGGCTCTGAGCTGTCAGCACGGAGCCTGATGCAGGGCTCAAACTCGTGAATTACGACATCATGACCTGAGCCGAAGTCAGACACTCAACTGACTGAGCCACCCAGGCACCCCTCAATAAGTATGCTCTGAATCCACTTCACTTATTTCATCCATTCCCCCACCTACCTCCCCCTGGCAACCTCCAGTTTGTTCTCTACAGTTAAGTGTCTGTATTTTTGTTTCTTTTTTCTTCATTTGTTTCTTAAATTCCACATGAGTGAAATCATATTTGTCTTTCTCCTACTGACTTATTTCACTTAGCATTATAGCCTTTATATCTATTCATATTGTTGCAAATGGCAAGACTTCATTTTTTATGCCACACCTTCTTTATCGATTCATCTACTGATGGTCTCCTGGGTTGCTTCCATATCTTGGCTGTCAGTGTTTTCATTTTCTTTAGGTAAATACCTGGTAGTGGAATTACTGAATCATATGGCAATTATATTTTTAATTTTCTGACAAGCTGCTATACTGTTCTCCACAATGGCTGCACCAGCCTATATTCCTACCGACAGTGCACAAGTGTTCCTTCTTCTCCACATCTTTGCCAATACTTGTCTCTTGTGTTTTTGAGACTAGCCATTCTGACAGGAGTGAGGTGATATCTCATTGTGGTTTTGGTTTGTATTTCCCTGATGATGAGTGATGTTGAGCATTTTTTTCCATGTGTCTTTTGGCCGTCTGTATGTCTCCTTTGGCAAAATGTCTATTTGTGTCCTGTGCTCATTTTTTAATTGGATCATTTGTGGGTTTTTGGTGTTGAGTTGTATAAGTTCTTTATATGTTTTGGATATTAACCTTTATTGAGCATGTCCTCTGCAAGTATCTTCTCTCATTTAGTAAGCTGTCTTTTTGTTTTGTTGATGGTATCGGTTGTAAAAACATTTTTCTAGATATGTCTCCTTTGGCAAGGGAAACACAAAATAAAACTATTGGGACCACACCCAAATAAAAAGCTTCTGCAGAGCAAAAGAACCATCAATAAAACAAAAAGACAACGTAGTGAATGGAATCAACCTTTTATTTGTTGGTGAGAGTTCCTTGCTTGGTGTGCAATCTTCTAGATTAGAAAAAATTTGGCCAGGCTGATTCCACCATGAGATCAACAAATTTAATAAAATATATTTACATAAATCATTAATATATTAAATACATTAATTAAACACATCACATTTATTTAATGCCCATTCTGCTCCACATTCTGCTGAGCTCTACTTAATAATTCACAAATAGACCACAGGTTTACCCCTATATTTTTAGTTCTTAAAAACATAAAATCTGTTTAATAAAATTGATTATGAGGTTTCTTAGCAGCCCCTCCAGCTGGATGGCTCCATGCAAGACGGCACCCAGGACCCCTCCTCAGGAAGTTCCCCCGGCCTGGCAGAAGCTCTTTCCCTGGGGTTTTCTGCCTTTGTATCCTTGACTTCAGTTTCCAAAAGGAAGTGTCAGCAGACAGCATGTCCTTTGGTTCTGTTGAGATTCTCCTTGGGAACCTGGTCTTCAAACTCCTCTTCTAATCTCACTTCTAAAGGTATCATTACTGTCCGTGGAGAGTTCCAAGGACTATGTCTTGAAGACTCTAAGGGAAAGTAGTTGGTATTTTTCCTCCATCATTTCGATTTCGGTTTGGTATGTCAAAGAGAAATTGTCGCTTTTGGTGACAAAGAAAAGGGAATACGTCAATGAAGGGATTAACTGGGCGTTAATTGATTCAGTGGATTTCCACTGTAGCCAAGGTGATGGTTAATTTTATGGGCCAACTTGGCTAGGCTGCGGTACCAGTTGTTTGATCAAGCACCGGTCTTGATGTTGCTGTGAAGGTATTTTTAGACTTTGAGTAAAGTCAGTTACCCTGCACAAGGTGGGTGGGCCTTATCCAATCAGTTGAAGACCTAACAGAAAAGACTGAGGTCCACAGAAGAGAGAGGAATTCTGTTTCCAGGCTGACTGTGGACTCAAGACTGCAACTCTTCCTTGGGTCTCCAGCCTGCCCTACATATTTCAGACTTGCCAGCCCACATAATCATATGAGCCAGTTCTTTAAAATCAATCTCTTAAAACCAATCAATTTATTTTTAGTTATTTATTTGTATTTTAGAGGGAGAGTGCAAATGGGGAAGAGGGACAGAGGGAAAGACAGAGAATCCCAAGCAGTCTCCATGCTCAGTGTGGAGCCCAATGTGGGCCTTGATCCAACGACCCTGAGATCATGACCTGAGCTGAAACCAACAGCCAGACACTCAACTGACTGAACCACCCCGGTGGCCCTGCCAATCAATCAGTGTATATACATACATACAAACTATTGGCTCTGCTTCTCTGGAGAACACTGACTGACACAGTAGGATAAAAAGAGCCGACTCCACTTTCTCAGCAACTTTAAGGGCTACATAAAAGGCTGGAATTTAGTATTGCCAAAATTACCTCATGAATCTTTACACAATAGGGACCATCTTTACACAATATTTGATGAGTGACACATGAGCTGTCCAAAACAGTCCTCTGTGGCTACACTGACACATAGGTGATCCTTCCATCACAGCAAGTTTACTGCAGTGGTGACCATGAGACCTATAACATTTTCTGCTAGGCTCATGGAGCAGAGGGAAAGTAACAAGACTTCCCAATATTAGAAACAATTAAGGAATAAGAATTTCAGATCACTTGCCAAAATAGCAATTGGTATACTTCCTACAGTTTGACTTCTAGGGCCCTAAAGTAAAAAAACTGAATTCCAAAGATTACAGGTGGGGAATTTTGGAAGAATGTCTATATTCAAGTGGAGATCAAAGAGGCCCAACAGAGGGGTGCCTGGGTGGCTCAGATGGTTAAGGTTAAGTGTCAGGCTCGATGTCGGCTCAGGTCACAAACTCATGGTTCATGGAATCAAGCCCCGCATTGGGCTCTGTGCTGACAGCGCAGAGCCTGCTTGGAATTCTCTCTCTCCCTCTCTCTTTGCCTTTTGCTGCTCGTGCACTCTCTCTCTCTCTCTCAAAATAAATAAATAGACTTCAAAAAAAAAGCCCAACTGAAAGAACTCTGGACTGATAATGGCAACTGTGGATTAAACAAAAGTTCTTTTTAAAGGGACTATTTTGAAGATTATGATTATGACTTTGCAGGAACTAGGGTGATTGGCAGTGGAAGAAATCACATGTAAAATTCCTTAAATAAAAATTTATTCACTTAAAAATAATAGTCCTCTTCCCCGACACCAGAGATGAACAGATTGTTGTTTTTATGTTTATTTTCAATTGAGCATCAGTTGAAATAACCACTTGGGTATACAGGGCCTGTATACAGTACCTAAACTACATCAAACTAAAAAGCTTCTGCACAGCAAAGGAAATAATCAACAAAGTGAAAAGGCAACCTATCGAATGGGAGAAAATATTTTCAAATCATTTGTCTGACAAGGGCTTAATAACTAAAATATATAAAGAACTCACACAACTCAATAGCAATATATCAAACCATCTGATTTAAAAACGGGTGGAGGATCTGAATAGACATTTTCCCCAAGAAGACATCCAGATGGCCAACAGACACATGAAAAGATGTTCAACATCATTGATCGTGGGGAAATGCAAATCAAAATCACAATGAGATATCACCTCGCACCTGTCAGGATGGCTAATATCAAAAAGACAAGAAATAACAATTGTTGGTGAGGATGTAGAGAAAAGGGTACCCTTGTATACTGTTGTTAGGAATGCAAGCTGGTGCAGCTATGGTGGAAAACAGTATGGCAGTTCCTCAAAAAATCAAAAATAGAGGGGTGCTGGGCTCAGTCAGTAGAACATGCAGCTCTTGATCTTGGGGTTGTGAGTTCAAGCCCCACATTGGATGTAGAGCTTAGTTTAAAAAAATTAAAAAATAGGGGCACTTAGGTGGTTCAGTTGGTTGAGCGTCCACCTTTGGCTCAGGTCATGATCTCGTGGTTTGTGGGCTTGATCCCCACATGGGGCTCACTGCTGTCAGCTTGTCAGCACAGAGCCTGCTTCGGATCCTCTGTCCCCCTTTCTCTGCCCCTCCTCCACTTGCACTCTCCCAAAAATAAATAAATATTTTTAAAAAATTTAAAAATAAAACTAATATATCATGTGATTCCACTTCTGGGTATTTATTCTAAGAAAATAAAAACATTAATTTGAAAAAATATATGCATTCCCACGTTCATTCGCTGCAGCATTATTTACAATAGTCAAGACGTGGAAACAACCTAAGTGTCCACTGATGGATGACTGGATAAACAGGATGTGGTATACAATGAAATCCTGCTATCTGTGACAACATGGATGGACCTTGAGGGCATTAAGCTAAGAGAAATAAATCAGACAGAGGACAAATAACCATATAATCTCATTATATAACCCATTTATGTGTAGGGGCACTTGGCTGGCTCAGTCAGAAAAGCATGCAACTCTTGATCTCGGGGTCATGAGTTCGAGCTCTATGTGTAGAGATTACTTAAATAAATAAAACTTAAAAAAATCCATATATATGTGGAATCTAAAAAACAAAACAAACAAAAAACCAAGCTTATAGATACAGAGAACAGATTGTGGATGCTGGGGGGGACAGGTGGGTCAGGGGAGGAATGGGTGAAGAAGGACAAAAGGTACAATCTTCCAGCTATAAAATAAATATGTCCTGGGGATGTAAGGTGCCACATGGTGACTGTAGTTAATAATACTGTGTTTCGTATTTAAAAGTTCTAAGAGAGTAGAGCTTTAAAGTCTTCATCATAAGAAAGAAAAGAAAAAAAATTATAACCACATTTGGTGAGAGATGTTAAGTAGAAATATAGTGATCATTTCACAATATATACAAGTATGGAATCATTATGTCGTATACCTGAAACAAATATAATGTTATATGCCAATTATACCTTAGTAACTTTTTTAAAAAAATATGTACTTAAAATAGTAGAATCATACACACAGTGTGAAATGCTCACACAATGAGAGTTACCCAGAAACTGAGAGCATGTGAAGAAATATTTGATTCAAATCTCCAATCTCCCTTCTACTCCAGGGCATAGACTTATTGATGGGAATAGTAGGCAAAAATCTCCTTCATGATGTAAATTTATATTCTTTCATTCTTTCTATCTTTGCCCCTGCCCCCAATATGCATATATAATTAAGTTCATGTAAGTTATACATAAATGTATGTTGGAAGTGATCCTACATTGAGTGATGGCTGAGGCTACTGTCAGATTTGACTAAACAAATTCCCCGAGACTAGGGGGCACTTTATTTACTTATAATTTTTTTAAATGTTTATTTATTTGGGGGAGGGGGAGACAGAGCGTGAGTGGGGGAGGGGCAGAGAGAACAGGAGACACAGAATCTGAAGCAAGCTCCAGGTTCCAAGCTGTCAGCACAGAGCCTGAAGCAGGGCTCAAACTCATGAACTGTGAGATCATGACCTAAGCCAAAGTTGGATGCTTAACTGACTGAGCCACCCAGGCGCCCCTGGGGGGTGCTTTAAAGTGGCCTGATCTTGCAGTACGAGGCCTCTTCATAACTGTCCCCGGGGGGGGGGGGGGGGTGTCATCAGTTATTTGAGTTTGGGTAGAAATGTGTAAGAGACTACTCTGATCTTGGCATAAAAAAATGCGAGCAAATGTAGATCCATGGAATCTGTTCTACAAACTGCAGACTGGACTCTGTAACCATTGGTCTAAGTGCTTCCAAAGACTCAAGATCTTCTAGGGAATAGAAGCTCTATAATTTCATTTAACTACCCAAACAATTACAAATGTGGTCTACTTTTATTATTTATTTTAATGTTTGTTTATTTTTGAGAGAGACAGAGTGTGAGCCGGGGAGAGTCAGAAAGAGAGGGAGACACAGAATCCAAAGTAGGCTCTAGGCTCTGAGCTGTCAGCACAGAGCCTGACATGGGGCTCAAACACACAAACTGCTAGATCATGACCTGAGTCGAAGTCTGATGCTTAGCCGACTGAGCCACCCAGGTGCCCCAAATATAATCTACTTTTAGCATATAAAAGTGTTTATAGAGGTGAAAAAATAATTATGCTTAGAGTAAAAAATAATATCCTTAACATTTCTTTTCATAACACTGGCTGAAAGACTTTTCAAATTGAGTTTAGCTGTGATTCTTTTTTTTTTTT
This sequence comes from Lynx rufus, assembly GCF_022079265.1. Taxonomy (NCBI): domain Eukaryota; kingdom Metazoa; phylum Chordata; class Mammalia; order Carnivora; family Felidae; genus Lynx; species Lynx rufus. The sequence continues at coordinate 145,752,636 of NW_025814867.1, forward strand.
TTTTGAGTTTAGCTGTGATTCTTAACAGCCAGTCAGTCTTTATGGGATGTATATCTCAAATGAGACAAAAAATACACATATGATATGATACATATGTTCATTGGGAAGAGGCAGCTTCACTTCTGTTAGCTTTCCTAAATCCTGAGTCTAATGAAAATTTCAAATGTAGTTTTGTGCACAACAAAAGAGAATGGAAAAATTTTTAATGTCTATTTTTTAAAGAGTGTGCGTACATGTGCGTGAGCCGGGGAGGGGCAGAGAGAGAGGGGGACAGAGGATCTGAAGTGGGTGCTGTGCTGACAACAGAGAGCCCGATGCAGGGCTCAAACTCTCAAACTGTGAGATCATGACCTGAGCCTGAGCTGAAGTCAGACACTTAACTGACTGAGCCATCCAGGCGCCCTGAGAATGGAAATTTCTGATAAAATCTCCTGTTATGTTTCTTCTCAAACATCTTTGAATTAAGCTAAATTTTATTTTATTTTTTAAGCAGTTCTGAAGTTATCAGAAATGTAATTTAAGTCTGGTAAGGTTTATATAATATGAACATGAAACTGGTAGCCAGCCTCTAAGATGTTCGCTATTGACCCCTGCCTCCTGGTGTCCACACCCTTGCACAGGTGTCCACCCTCCTAGCTTGAACCTGGGTTGGCCTGTGGGACCAGTAGGATGCTGTGAAAAGTGGTGGTGTGTGGCTTCCAAGGCTGGGTCATAACAGATATGGTGGCTCTCCTGGATCACTCACGCTGAGGGGAGCGGTTGCCATCCTATGAGGATGCTCAAGCAGCCCCATGGAAAGGCTCATGCAGGGAGTAACTGAAGCCTCCCACCAACCTGCAGGCAAGTGAGGGAGCCATGACCTGGGCACATCCTTCAGCCCCAGTTGAGCCTTCAGATAATAGCAGCCCAGCCAATGTCTAACTACAACCTCAGGAGTAGCCTTAAGCTAGAACTACTGAACCATACCACTTCTGAAATCTACAGCCATAGAAATGATCAGAGATAATAAATGATTATTGCTGTGTAAAGACACTATACGTGGGGTGATTTGTTCACAGCAATGAACAATACAGGAACATGATTTTATTTCAAACATCAGTTATATGGCAGCAAAATGACAAAACTAATCATGCATGATATCCATTCCTGTGGTTTATAATTGATACGCTTCTTTCACTTTTATTCTTTAGTCATATTAGTGCCTAGATACATCTGCAGACATTAAAAACTGAGTATCATTATAAAAATATTTTTTTCAGTCCATGATTTCAATTTGGCAATTGTTTTTTAAGATTTTAATTTTTTTATTTTTTATTTTAATTTTTATTTTTTTTAACATTTATTTATTTTTGAGACAGAGAGAGACAGAGCACAAACGGGGGAGGGTGAGAGAGAGAGGGAGACACAGAATCCGAAGCAGGCTCCAGGCTCTGAGCTGTCAGCACAGAGACCAACGAGGGGCTCAAACCCACAGACCACGAGATCATGACCTGAGCCGAAGTCGGCCGCTCAACCAACTGAGCCACCCAGGTGCCCCAAATTTTTTTATTTTTAAAAAGAGAGCAAGTGGGGAAGGGGCAGAGAGCGAGAGAGAATCTCAAGCAGGCTCTGTGCTGAGCTCGAATTCATGACCATGAGATTACAACCTGAGCCGAAATCAAGAGTCGGATGCCCAACTGACTGCACCACACAGGCTCTCCTAAAGACTTTATTATTTTTTTTATTATTTAAAAAAAATTTTTTTAATGTTTATTTATTTTTGAGAGAAGCAGAGACAGAATGCGAGTGGGTTAGGAACAGAGAGAGAGGGAGACACAGAATCACAGGCTCCAGGCTCTGAGCCGTTAGCAGAGAGCCCGACGTGGGGCTCGAACTCACGAGCTGTGAGATCATGACCTGAGCCAAAGTCGGATGCTCAACCGACTGAGCCACCCATGCGCCCCAAGACTTTGTTTTCTAAGTAGTCTCTACACCTAACATGGGGCTATTAAAATAAATAAATAAAAGTAGACCACATTTGTAATTGTTTGGGTAGTTAAATTCATGTGCCAGCCCCTGAATTTGGCAATTGTAAACATTTATAGTCATGAGGTATTCAATCTATGATCAAATGTGAAGGTATTTTTTGAATCTAAAGGAGTAAAAATTGATTTCGTACCTGTTACAGGCAAGGTACTGTCATAAAACAAAGGTGAGTGAGATGTGGCTGCTCTCTTCAAGGAATAGATTCTAGTAGGAAAATTAAGACACATGTAGTACACAGACCCACATTTTGATGGCTAAATGCCATTCCTAATGAAGAGGAACCCAGGATTCTTTGAGAAAGACCAAACAGGGAATGTAGGAGAGGAGGGACATTTCTACCACAGAAAGCAAGATCAAAGAGCAGTGGTGTCCTGTCATGAAAACTCAGAACCAACTTGAAGGAATTGCCATGGGTCTAAGGGAGCATCAAAACCAATAATGCACTGACGGTGAATGGATAAACAAAGTGTGGTATATACGTATACACAGGAATATTATTCAGTCTTTTTTTTTAAATTTTTTTAATATTTATTTATTTTTGAGACAGAGAGAGACAGAGCATGAACGGGGGAGAGTCAGAGAGAGGGAGACACAGAATCTGAAACAGGCTCCAGGCCCTGAGCTGTCAGCACAGAGCCCGACGCGGGCCTTGAACTCACGGACCGTGAGATCATGACCTGAGCCGAAGTCAGACGCTCAACCGACTGAGCCACCCAGGCGCCCCTATTATTCAGTCTTTAAGAGGAAGGAAGTTCTGACACATGCTACAACATGGATGGACCTGACGCTAAGTGAAATCAGCCAGTCATAAAAAGACAAATACTGTATGATTCCACTTACAGGAGATGCCCAGAGAAGCCAGATTCACAGAGGCAGAAAGTAGAAGGGTGGGTAGCCCAGGGACTGGGGGAGGGGAATGGGGAGTTCTTGTGTAATGGGTATACAGTTTTGGTTTAGAATGATGAGAAAGTTCTGGAGACGGATGGTGGTGACGGTTACATAACAATGTGAATGGATTTAATGCCACTGAAGTGTACACTTCAAAATGGTAAATTTATGTTATGTATATTTTACTGCAATTAAAAGGAAGAGAATACTTAGAAATGATTATAGCCAGGAAAGATGTTCTCTTAATCTAATACATACACTGTAAGGGCAAAAAATAAATTAAACAAACAAACAAACAAACAAACAAATAAATAATTAAGAATAATGACTACAACTGATTGAAGCAGTGGGTTATATAAAAAACCCAGAGCAGAAGGTAAATATGAGTGAACAGAAGTCAGGTAAACTTACACTCACTTCCAGAGGCAAAGATAAGGGAATGAAATTCCACTATGTGTTTTCTCCAACACCACAGGCAGTTAGCTCACTCCTAACACCATCTACCTGCAGACTGTGTCACGTCCCACAGGTTAAGGGCTCAGTCCCACTATACTCTCCCCCACCCCCGCCCCTTCGGATGCCGATTACAAGTCCAAGTTGTTACCTGTGCTTCTGGTGACCTGCCATAAATTGGAGCATCCCACGATCCCCCCTTGGGTTGAATTAACTTGCTACAGAGGCTCACAGAACTAGCTCAGAGGAACATTTTACTCGCCAATTATTGGTTTCTTATAAGAGGGTACAACTCAGGAACCATCAGATGGAAGAGATGTGTCGGGCAAGGTACGTGGGAAAGGGTGTGGAGCTTCCATGACCTCACTGAGAACTCCGCTCTCCTAGCACCTCCCCTTATTCACCAACCCGGAAGTTCTCTGAACCCCGTCCTTTTGGCTTTTTACGGAGGTTTTGTTACATAGGCAGGGTTGATGAAATCACTGGCCAATGGCAACCGATTCAACCTGTATTCTCTCTCCCTTCCTCAAAGGTCAGGGGTCAGGGCTGACATTTTCAACCTCTATTCAACCTCTATTTCCTTGGTAACTGGCCCTGATCCTTAGACGCTTTCCAAAAGTTACCTGGTTGATATAAATGCATGTGCGGCTGAGAGGGGTTTGTTATGAGTATCAAGACACTTTATCGCTATCGTCACTTTAGAAATTCCAAGGGTTTTTGGAGCTCTGGGCTATAGATGGGGACAAAGACCAAATATGTATTTATTGGACATCACAGTATCACAGACATCTTCGAGAAGAAGTGATAGGGCATCCAGGCAGAGCAAGCAGCCAAGGGAAGGGTTTGAGGTGGGACGGCGATGGTGTAGCAGAAGAGCAGCATGAGGCCCACTTGGCTAGAAGCCGGAGAGCGTGGTTCTTGAGTAAGAGATGGGGCAAAGAGCTGGCCGGCGGGAAGGCAGGACATGGGACACGGGAGGGCCCTATGATATGTGTGGACTTACTGCTAAAGGAAGCCAGTGGGGCTGCTGGGCAGAAAGAACATGTTATAAACTTAAAAAAATAAAAATCAAGTGTCAATGAAAATGGGAGGAATCACACACTCTCACACAGCTGCAGTTGTATGACCGAGTTCATTCAGTCTGGAGGGAAGTGTCTCAGAACACAGAGACATTAAGTGTGTGCCTGCCCGGCGGGCAGCAAGTCCATGTTTACTCAGGGACACAAAGAAACACGCATGAGAAGGTACATCTGGTAGCAAAGCGCATAGTCAGGGTTCTTTGGAGGAACAGAACCAACAAGATGCACATACGCCTGTGTGCGTGCGTATGTGTATACCTGTATAAAATACAGAATCAGCTCACCTGATTATGGAGGCTGAGAAGTCCCAAGATCTGCAGCTGGCAAGCTGAAGAACCAGGAGAACTCATCGAAGTTCCAGTCAGAGGATAGGAAGAGACGGATGTTCTGATTCAAAGGGTCAGGCAGGAGACGTTCCCTCTTATTCAATCTTTTTATTCTATTCACGTCTTCAGTTGATTGCATGAGTCCCACCTATACCGGGAGGACAATCTGCTTTACTCAGTTTACACATTCAAATGTTATTCTCACAAGAAAAGAACAGCCTTACAGATGGTCAGAATGAAGTTTGACAACATGTCTGCACCCCCCCCACCCCCGCCGGCATGGCCTACTCAAGCTGACACATAAAGTTAACTATCATAAGAAGTATTGGTAGCAACATAGGTGCTCAGCCCAAGGGGATTTATAATTAAAGTGTAGTAAATGGAAAGCATAAAATGTACTGCTGACCAGTTGCAAGCAATGAAATTGTCTCATATCACCATATGGATAAAACAGAAAAAAACGATCAATATCAGGTAACAAGGTAAAAAACAAAACAAAAGAAACAAACTTATTTTTTTTTTTTTTAAATCTTTTTTCAACGTTTATTTATTTTTGGGACAGAGAGAGACAGAGCATGAACGGGGGAGGGGCAGAGAGAGGGAGACACAGAATCGGAAACAGGCTCCAGGCTCCGAGCCATCAGCCCAGAGCCTGACGCGGGGCTCGAACTCCCGGACCGCGAGATCATGACCTGGCTGAAGTCGGACGCTTAACCGACTGCGCCACCCAGGCGCCCCGAAACAAACTTATTTTTATTGAGACTCTAGAATGAGACCTACAAAATCTCCCCCATCAAAAACCCCCAAATCATAAACTCATTGTGATATTCAACAAAAAGAGAAAGTTCCTTCCCCTAAAACAATGCATTTGCCACCACTGATGGTAGCCAGCGCTATAACTCCTTATTTGGAAAATGGATCATTAAAGAGAAATATGTGAACATTTATTTTACCTTTCCTACAGAAACTGTATTTCAGGATGACCAAATGGGCCTGAGGGATGAGAAAAGTCTCTGCTTTACAGAAGGAAACCGGTTAATTAAAAAAATTTTTTTTAATGTTTATTTTTGACAGACAGAGAGAGAAAGAGCATGAGCGGGGGAGGGGCAGAGAGAGAGGGATACACAGCATCCGAAGCAGGCTCTGGCCTTGAGCTGTCAGTGCAGAGCCCAACGCGGGGCTCAAACCCACAGACCGCGAGATCATGACCTGAGCCAAAGTCGGACGCTCAACTGACTGAGCCACCCAGGCGCCCTGGAAACTGGTTAATAAATGTACAAAAGTCATGATATAAAATCCCCATTGTGCAAACTCTAATGAAAAAACTGACTCAAGCAATATCCATCAGCAGATGACACACCTGTTAGGTGAAAGACTGACGGCAAACAGGGTACCAAGTGTCATGCCAGAGATTACTTGCTGGTTGACAGGGGGAAATGCAATTTTTTTTTAATGTTATTTACTTTTGAGAGCGAGTGAGAGAGAGTGGGTGAAGGGCAGAGCGAGAGGGGGTAGGACAGAGGATCTGAAGCAGGCTCTGTGCTGAGAGCAGAGCCCGATGCAGGGCTTGAACTCACGAACTAAGAGGCACCCAGGCGCTCCGAGAAACACAATTCTACACAAGCGATCATGCTGCCAGAACTCACCAGATCCTAGCATCATTAGTAATAGGGCAGCCAGATATTCTAAGCAACCTGGTGAAGCCCACAACATCACTTTTAAATATTCTTACTAAAAATATTTAATATTTTTGTTAAGTATAAGCAGGATTCTAGATTTAAATGCCAGGTGACAGGAAGTATAGAGGACAAGTTAAATGACCACATGAGGAAGAAACCAGCCAGATTCAGAATGGCAGAGTAACTGATTTGGTTTTCTCAATAAGACAAGGATATGAAACAAAGAAAAAACTGGGAGTTGTTCTATGCTAATTCTAACAAACCAACTGTACTAAAGTTTTTTTTTTTAATTTTCTTTTTTTGAACGTTTATTTATTTTTGGGACAGAGAGAGACAGAGCATGAACGGGGGAGGGGCAGAGAGACAGGGAGACACAGAATCAGAAACAGGCTCCAGGCTCTGAGCCGTCAGCCCAGAGCCTGACGCGGGGCTCGAACTCACGGACCGCGAGATCGTGACCCGGCTGAAGTCGGACGCTTAACCGACTGTGCCACCCAGGCGCCCCTGTACTAAAGTTTTTTTAAGGACAACTGGAGAAATTTGAATGTGGGCTAAGTGGGGGAAGATGCTAAGGAATTAATTTTCTTATGGCGACGAAGGAATTATTCTGGAAGACACTGTCCCTTAAGGCTGAGCTGCTGTGATGTTTGTAACTGACTAACATGCTTCAGGAGGGGCGCCTGGGTGGCTCAGTTGGTTAAGCATCCGGCTCTTGATTTCAGCTCAGGTCAGGATCTCATGGTTTGTGGGATTGAGCCCTGCGTCCAGCTCTGTGCTCACAGCACAAAGCCTGCTTGGGATTCTCTCTCTCTCTCTCTCTCTCTCTCTGCCTCTCCCCTGCTCACCCTTTGTCTCTCTCTCAAAATAAATAACCAAACATTTTTTAAAAATAAATAAAATGCTTCAATAAATTATATAAGACAAAGCATGAAGCAAAAAATGGCAAAATGGTAATTGTTCAATGTAGGTGATGGGTTCACTAAATCATTCTCTGTACTTTTCTGAATATTTGGAATTTTTCATATGTGAAAATTAGAAAGAGCCAGTGGGGCTCTTGGGAAGAAGAAATTCAGGAGCTTTAGGAATCATTTCACATATAAATGTTACATCCAAACAGAAAATGGTGGGTCTAATTCTTGCTGACATATTTATCTTTCCATTAAACCTGTCTCAGAAAGATTATTTCCTCGACGCAGTAAGACAACACAAGTTCCGGTTGTTAAGAGAAATTCTAGGTCATAACGTGGTGAAACTGGCCAGACACCCAGCGCTCTATAGTAGATTGGGAACTCCAGCTCAGGGCCCAGGAATCTTGGGTTCTCCAGAAGCCTGGGGCTTCTCACCTGGGCCTGCCTATTCTTACTGCAAAGTGGGGATCTGTATCTGTTCAACCGCACAAACCTAACTTACAACCATGTGTAGTGCTCCAGCATAGGGTTAGCAGCTGCCAGGATGAAGGATGTCCCTAAGGGGCTTCCCATCCTGTAGGAAAGACAGTAGAGAGACAGGTAAAGTCCAAAAACCTGTGGGTGCTGATCAGGGTTATGAAGGCAAATAAATGAAGCACTGAACGAACAGAAAGGGAAGGACTGATTTGGGCTGGGGTACAGGGATCATCTCAAGAAAGACCAAGTCTCGGGGCGCCTGGGTGGCGCAGTCGGTTAAGTGTCCGACTTCAGCCAGGTCACGATCTCACGGTCCGTGAGTTTGAGCCCCGCGTCGGGCTCTGGGCTGATGGCTCAGAGCCTGGAGCCTGTTTCCGATTCTGTGTCTCCCTCTCTCTCTGCCCCTCCCCCGTTCATGCTCTGTCTCTCTCTGTCCCAAAAATAAATAAGCGTTGAAAAAAAAAAATTAAAAAAAAAAAAAAAAAAAAAAAGAAAGACCAAGTCTGGAAGGGCAGCAGGTTTTCTTTTTGAAGCAGAAGAGAAGACACACGGCAGGCCATGTCATGAGCAACAGAACAAAGGGGTGTCTGGGTGAGGCCAGATTAGTGGGAGCAGCAGATGAAAAACCCGAGACCAGATCGTGGCAAACCTCCAAGCAGTTTCTTTGATTCTGGTGCCCAAAGCAGCAAATGCTCAAGGGCCACAGAGGAAAACCAGGAAAGCTGTGTTTTCAAAAGGTGATTCTGGAGAGGTAAGGAGGACCAGCTAGAGAGGAGAGAGGACAGAGGCAGGGGTCATTAAGCTTTTTTGTGCCATGGGCTCCTGCTCAGGATAATGTCCCTAGGTGCTGCTGTGGTCTGAGTGTTTGGTCCCTCACAAATTCACATGTTGAATTCCTAACGCCCAGTGTGGTGATAATTAGGACGTGAGGTCTCTGGGGCGGTGCTCATCGGGAAAGTGGAGCCCCACGAGTGGGATTAGTGCTCTTCTAAAACAGACCCCACAGAGCTCCCTGCCCCTTCCACATATGGGGACGCAGCTGGAAGCAGCAGTCTGCAACTCACTAGAACACTACCAGGCCGGCCCCCTGATCTGTCTTGCAGCCTCCAGGACTGTGAGAAATTAATGTCTGTTGTTTATAAATACCCAGCCTCTAGTACTTTGTTATGACAGCCTGAATGCATTAATGCATTAAGACAAGTGCAGAAAGTCAAGTGCACAGGCTGACAAAGGAAACACTGTTGAAATTCTAGCATCAAAATGTATTTAAAATTTGATATGTAATATATGTGCTTCTTTATTAATACACAGAATGACAAGATCTAGTGATGAGTCTAATAACTTAGGATTTCAAAGGAATGATGAGTGTAAATAATAGTCCGTATCAGTTGTAATGTGATACAAAAACATCTGGAATTTCCATGGGTGACATAGACACTGGTACTGCTATGGTTTGCTGTCTCTTCATAATTTACAAGACTAATGAATTTTACTTCGAGGTTGGTGGAAATATCAACCTAACTGCTTTCCCAGCCAAGTGTAAGGCCTCCTGAGTTCTATCCAAGGACCCCTTGGGACACCAGTTAAAGAATACTGGGACACCAGTTAAAGGCTTCTGAGCTTGAGGGTGCCCTGTTTCCCCTGAAAATAGATACAGCACTGATGGGTAAATGTTTAGGATCTTGTCAAGTTCAGGGAGAATCCATTTTCTTTACAAGGTCTGAGTTCACTGATTCTTTTGGGTGAGACGGACTGGAGCACGATATTAACTAAGGCTCTAAGTGGCTCCCCACAGGTGAGGTATTAACTATAGAGAGGAAAAAACACCTTTATAGTGGAGAACTATCCCAGATATTATAATGTTGACCACAGAGCAAGTGTCCAACATTCAAACAATAATAATAGGACACACTGAGATCACAATACTCCAGACCCAAAATGTGTAACCAGAATAATCTCAAGGAAGCAATCAGATAAGCCCCAGTTAAGGGGCCCTCTATAAAACTAGGCACTTGTCCTCTAAAAAATGTACATGTCATGGCAAAGTAAGGCAGAGGAATGCTTCCAGATTATGGGAGATTCAAGAGATTTGACAATTAAATGTCTTGATTAATCCAGGACTGGAGCCAAGCTTGAAAACAAAGGTTTATAAAAGATATTATTGGGACAACTGGCAAAATATGAACATGGAAAAAAATATATATATATATATATTTATTTATTTATCTAAAAATTGTTTTAAAGTTTATTTATTTCTTTTGAGAGAGAGAGTGTGTGAACATGGGAGGGGCAGAGAACATGGGAGGGGCAGAATCTGAAGCAGGCTCTATGCTGTCAGCATGCAGGCCGATTCAGGGCTCGAACCCACAAAGTGTGAAATCATGACCTGAGCCGCAACGAGTCAGATGCTTAACCGACTGAGCCACCTAGATGTCCCTACAATACTATTGTTTAATATATTTTCCATGTTTGGGTGGAAAATGTTTGGGTGGCTCAGTCAGTTAAGCATCCAACTCTTGATTTCAACTCAGGTTATGATCCCAGGGTCATGGGATTGAGCCCACAACGGGCTCCATGCTGTCTTGTGATTCTCTCTCTCTCTCCCTCTGCCCCCTCCCCACCTTGAGTTCTCTCTCTCTTTCTCTCTAAAATAAAGCAAACAAAACCAAACAAAAAAAAAACAGTATTGTATTAATACTAATTTCTTGAATTAGATGATTTTTCTGAGATTATATAAGAGAATGTTTTTGTTGTTAGTATATTCTGAATTATTTAGGTGTAAAGGGTACATATTAGTAGTCTTAGTGATTCGGCAAAAATGTCTCTTTTATTAGACAGACACATAAATATACATATATATACATGTATATCCAGACACATATACATACATATATGGAGAGAGTGTTCATGAACAATTGTGACATAAAAATAAATATGTTGGGGCACCTGGGTGGCTCAGTCGGTTGAGCGTCTGACTTCAGCTCAGGTCATGATCTCACGGTCCGTGAGTTCGAGCCCCGTGTCAGGCTCTGCGCTGACAGCTCGGAGCCTGAAGCCTGCTTCAGATTCTCTCTCTCTCTCTCTCTCTCTCTCTCTCTCTGCCCCTCCCCTGCTCATACTCTATAAATCTCTCTCTCAAAAATAAATAAACATTAAAAAAAAAACCTTAAAATAAATAAATAAAAATGTTAACAATCGGTTGAATCTAGATAAAAGGTATAAAGAATATCGATCTATCTACCCACCTACCAACCTATTTCTTGTAAAAAAAAAAATGAAGTCTCCCTGAACTTGGCAAGATCCTATTTACCCATCAGTGCTGTATAGATAGAGCTTATCTATAGTGATATCGAGAGAGAGACAGAGAGAGAGAGAGAGAGAGAGAGAGAGAGAAGGAGGGAGGGACAGAGATGGGGAGAGGGACAGAGAGAGAAGTGTAATTCAGGATAATACCAGAAGTGCTACTTCTAGGTCAAAGGTAAATACTGTGTACTTTTGTTAGATACCGCTCAATTCCCTTCATCAGGGGATGTACCATTTTGTATTCCCACCACCGTGTGTGAAAGCCTACTTCCTCACAGCATCGCCACAGAGTAGTTTGTCAAGATTTTGAGGTTTTGTCCTGATGACAGGTGCACTGTAGCTTAAATTCGTGTCTTGTGACATGCACAGGGCTTTCATTCTTCTACCAGGTAAGTGGCTCCTAAGACCTTATTTCAGAGAAATGGCTTCCACTTAGGCTCCAGGTACTTGCTCTTCAACCCCAACCCCCCTTTCTTCCCTGTCTAGACAGATAAGCTCAGTCAGATTGTAGGAGTGGGATCCTCACTGTCATCATCATCATTATCAAATCTGCCTAGACAAGAGAGGGCACTCAATACATTTGTGCCAGTGGTATATTGGCACAGAACTGGACAGCTTCCCCTCCATCTCTTACATCTTCCATCTCAATATCCACAGCAGCCTCCTCTGGGGGGCACACAGACAACACCCTCCGCATTGAGTGGTGACAAAAAGGAGGTTCAAGGAGATGAAGTGGCTTGTCCAGCCTGTAAGTGGAGAATTTAGGACTAGGGATCACACGTTTGGGTCCCTACTGAGTGCCTGTAAAGTTAGGGTACAGTCCCCAAGACTACCCTCACTTCTGACACCACGGGCAAGTCCAAGGATTCCCACAACCACCCTAAGTTCAAGAATTCACTAGAAGGACTCTCAGAACTTGCTGAAACCTAGTATACTCGCTGCTATGATTTATTAAGCGAAAGGATACAGATTAAAATCAGCCAAGGGAAGAGACACAGAGGGTCCAGGAGAGTTCCACACACAAAGCCTCCAGCTGTCCTCTCCCAGTGAAGTCATGGACAGTGTCAACTCTTGGAAACAATGTGTGGCAATATGCATGGACTACTGCCAACCAGGAAAGTTTACTCAAGCCATGGTGTAGAGTTAATTTTAATTGGGCTCTGATCATGAGGACATGGTCAGTTGCCCACATGGCTGACCTCAGTCTCCAGTGTATCCAAGGATTGAGCTGATACTGCATGACCAACACCCCCACACAAATCACATTGTTAGACCATCTGGCACGGCCCAAGGATCCAAGTAAACAAAATCACTCTTATCAGGGAGGACATTCTCAGGGTTTAGAGATCACCTCCTGGCTGAGGGCAAAGACGAGATATCTCTTTGGGCAAGGTTAATTCTTTACTGCACAGCGCCCTTTCCTTGTAATCCATTATAAGTGGGGGTACCTGCTCACTGTCACAGAGGGCTCGGCCTCTGCACCCATGCATCTGTGATGTAGTAATCCCCCTGGCTGAGCACCAGGACTGGGGAATGGAATCCAAGCATAACAGAAGGGAGGATGGCACAGGGGAACTCAGGAGTGAACTGAATGATGGCCTTTGTCAAGAAAAAGTACAATCGATACTGGTGACTGAGAATTTGCATCTGATACTTTGCTCACCAAGGGTGGAAGAAAAGTGCTAGTTTGAGCCCCCTGTCTATTGGGTCAGGCCCGGCTGGTCTCAGTATCATTCTCTGAGTGCATCCGGGACCCCTAGGTGGTGCCCATTTTCAGTTTAGGAAGCAAATTTAAAAAAACAAACAAAAAACAAAGAAACAAAAACAAGGAATCCAAAAGATTAACAAACCTCAGCCTTCTATCAAATCACATTTCCTGCTGAGGTACTGTTACGGTGAAAACTGGCTTGCAATTTGTGCAAAAGGTATTGAGTTCGCCTCTTTATTCGCTTTTTAAATCTTAGCCGTGGGAATGTTGTGGACATTTGGAAAAATATTCCACCCCCAAATAGGACGAAGTTCAACAGAGATGAGGCCAGGGGTCACAGCAGAGAAGAGAAGGAGAGGATGGGGCGACAGGGAGTTGGGAGTGAGCAGAGAAGTCTCGTTCACTTTCCCTCAGAGCTTCCTCTACTGTGTGATCTGAAGGAGGACGGGAGACCTTTGCTCCGGCTCCCTGAGCCCATCCCAGCTGCTCTTTGCAGGATTTCCATTGTCTTCCAGCCTTCCCTGGAAAGGACCCCACAGCCACAGGCAGCTGTTTTATTTCTTCATAACACAGAAGCCTGGAAAGACCCAAACCCAACACCTGGGTTACCAAAGCGTTGGTGGGTGCTTATTTGGGCATAAGATTGAAATAAGACTTCTTACTCAAGACTTGCTCCTCCCTGCCCCCTTCCTCTTCCCTGTCTCATTCCCGCAAAGGAACCAGAACCTTCCTCCCAGGGATACTTTACTTATTGATTAACAAGTATTAACTGAGCATCTATTAATGCCAAGCATCGATGGGAGTGATGATGGGGAGACACAAATGATAAAAACAAACCAGAAAAATACCAGCAGGTGACCATTACTTACAGGTGAGTAAAATAGTGTTTGGTAGAGAATGGGTGGGTGGTTTTCCCATGATCAGGAATGGTCTAAGAAGGTGACACTGAGGGGCACCTGGCTGGCTCAGTCAGAAGAACACACAACTCTCGATCTCAGGGTCATAAGTTCGAGGCCCACATTGGTTATAGAGATTACTTAAAATAAATAAAAATTTTTAAAAAAAGGTGACATTGAAATAAAGACTTGAAAGACAAGAATGGGCCAGCAATGTTAAGAGCTTCTGTGGGGAAAGAAAAGGGAAAAAACCTTGACTTGAACCAGCCCTGACTTGCCCCGGAAGGTGTGGAATCAACTAGGGTGAACTGAACTGACTGAAACATGGCTTCTACACCTTGTGGAATGAGTGAAAGAGAAGTTAATAGGGAAATTAAGAAAGCTACAGTTCTCTCCAAGAGGGGGAGAGGCAGGTTAAAGAATAGGGCTGTGGGCTGCTCTACTGAAACCCACCAAAAAGTCTCCAGGGTCTTCCTACCAGATTTGCCCCAGTGGGGACCTGCATTATTTTCAGCATAGTGAAGTGGTAATGAGCAGGGACGCTGGCATCAGACGCATAAATCTTTGAATTCTGAGTGTGTGACTTTAGGCAGAAACTTAATGAGTTGGAGCCTCAGTTTCCTCCTTTGTGAAAGGGGTATAATGAACTCTCCCACTCAGGGAGGTCAGGAGGGCTAGATGCGATGGCCTGGCACAAGGGACCACAAAGGGAAGTGCCCAGCCCTTGGGGTGGCCCAGGAGGACTGCTCAGAGGGATAAGTAGGGTTCCCTTTGGCAGCCCCAGGGACAGGGTTAGGGTCAGGGTCTAAGAAAGGAGTAAGGAATGTCTTTACAATCTGGTGGGCTCTCTTCCAGCAAACTCCTGGCAAAGGCCAAAGGGCACTATCTCACACTGCTGTTACATAACTGGTTATATAACTGCTTATGGGGAAACATAATTCTACTGAAGGCTGCGATTTAACAGAACCATTTGTAATTGTTTTAAAACACATCATTTCCCCACACCAACATGGAAACAGCCAGCAAAACAGGCAATGCAGGTGGCTTGTGACCATGTGTAAGGTTCGGATTTCTAGGGATTGTCAACATAAACTGAAAGAAAAAGGTAAAAGTAAGCCCATCTTGTTTTGGGACACAGTAGATCAGAATTCTAGTCCTGCTTGAGTAGCCTTGGGCAAGTTGCTTAATCCTTGCTACTCAAAGTGTGGTCCGTGTGCCAGCAGTAGAAGGATACTTGGGAGCTTGGTGGAAATGCACAATTTCAGGCTCCACCCTAGACCTGCTGATTCAGAGCTTGCATTATTAACCAGATCTCTAGGTGCTTTTAGGCACGTGAGAACTGGGGAAGCATTCGTTATACTGCATACCTGAAATACAATATTGTATTTTAACTGAAAGTATTGTTATTGTTCTATCTTTTAAGTAAGCTCTATGCCCAATGTGGGACTTGAAATCATGACCCTGAGATCAAGAGTCATATGCTTTACTGTTGGACCCAGTCAGGTGCCCCTTAACTAACTGGAATTAAAACGGAAACTTAAAAAGCCAGAAAAAAAAAAAAAAAAAAAAAAAAAGAACTGGGGAAGCATTTAACATCCCTGAGAGTCACTCTCCTAAGACAGGGGCCAAAGTGGCTTTTAAACAAATTAAATATAAGTATAAACAGCTTTTTTTTTTTTTTTTAATTTGCTAAATCATTCTCACCAATTTATTCTTCCCAACAAGTTTTCAAATCCTTTGTAAGCACTCTGCCAAAAAAGAAACCCATTGGAATTCTCATTAGAATTGCATTAAAGATATAAAATAATTTGAGAATTGATATCTTTATAATATTTTCCTATCCAGGAACATGGGCTGTCTCTATACTCAGTCTTTTTATTTTTTATTCAAGTATAGTTAATATGAAGTGTTGTATTAATTTCAGGTATACAATATGATGACTCAATGATTCTATACATTACTCATAATGATCAAATCTGCTTCACAAATTTTTATGTCATCCTTGTGTAGGGGTTATATTAATCTTCTTCGTATAGTCCCGATTTTAGTATATGTGCTGCCAAACAACCAATAAATATACCCAGCTTTTGAACAATTAAAAATTAACCAGGGGGTGCCTGGCTGGCTCAGTTGGTGGAACATGCAATTCCTGATCTCATGGGTTGTAAGTCCCAGCCCCATGCCAGGTGTAGAGATTAATGAAATCTTTAAAAACAAAATTAAGCAGAACAGCGAGTAAAAGTGAAAAAGCAAAGTCTTCCTCCACTCCCCAACTCCTCTTCATCCCACAACTCCTGCCCCACCCCACCCCCAGCCACTCCCTGAACCTTCTCCAGCTTGGCCTGGTATTGGGTTTTTCTCCTCTGCAGGCAGGCAACCCCTGCACTCTAGGCATTACTTGCCTGGAGTTTGGGGGGTGGCAGTGGAAAATCACCCTCCCGCCCACAAGCCAACATGCTCTTCAAAGAAATGTTCACTCTGATCTGGCTGACAGATCACTCCCTTCTTCCAATAGAGCCCATAGGAGGCGATGGTTCCAGGTCAAACACTGGTCCGGCCACCTCTTAGCAAGTTATGAGGGGAGGTCCCTACACCTCTCTTAAGAATGTCAGGTTCTTGGAGCACCTGGGTGGCTCAGTCATTTGAGCAGCCAACTCTTGATTTCAGCTCAGGTCGTGATCATGGTTTGTGAGTTCAAGCCCCACAGTGGGCCTTCTGCTGTCAGTGCAGAGCCTGCTTTGGATTCTCTGTCTCCCTCAATCTGCCCCTCCCCTGCTCATGCACACACACACTTTCTCTCTTTCAAAAATAAATAAACATCAAAAAAAAAAAAAAAAAAAAGAATGTCAGGGTCTTGTCACATCACTTATATTCTTGGTTTGGAGCATCAGTTGTTATTCCCGGACAGGGGTCTGCTACAGTTCTCCAAATCTGCAGTTGGTGGATTGACTCCAGAGACGGAATCTGTCCCAATGATCATTTCATGGTCAGCTCCTTCAATATGAACGTGACATGATTGAAGTATGACTTCCCTTCATGTGGGCCATTCTAGACGCTCTAAGGGAAATCAACCAGCATTTAGGGCTTCCCTGACTGTTCAGATACCTTCCATCTTTCTCCAGTTTTAAGAGTCTGGGCATCTTGGCCCAACTTAAAATCTAAGGTTCTCATCCGTCATCTCAACTAATGAACAATAAATATTATATACTCTGCTGATTGCTGTGTAAAATGATTCTAGTACCAATCCTAATGTGCGTGTGTTGGGGGAGGGGCTCCCCACACCGTTCAACAAGTATCTGGACACCAGCTAGGTGTCCTACAGTTCAACTCAATTCTGCCACCATATACCCAGAGAAAGCATCAGATTCCACAGGTTGAGGTCTCAGTCCCGCAAGAATGGTCTCACCACCCCTCAACCTCAGAAGCTGATCATAAGCCCAATTTATCACCTGTGCTTCTGACCAGCCAGCTGTAGATCCGAGGTTCTAATGGCCCCCTCCTTGGGCTTGATTAATTTGTTAGAGCGGCTCACAGAACTGAAGAGGAACATGTCGCTTGCTAGATTACTGGTTTATTATCAAAAGAGGATATGCCTCAGGAACAGCCAGCTAGAAGAGATGCATAGGGCAAAGCGTGGGGAAAGGGTGGAGAGCTCCCATGCCCTCTCCCGGGGTGCCACTCTCCCTAAAACATGTTGACCCACCCACAAGCTCTGTACACCAGTCCTTTTGGGATCTTGTGGAGATCTCGCTGGATAGGCCTGACTGATTAAACCACTGGCCACTGGTGAGATCCAACCTCCAGCCCTTCCCCCCCCCAGTGTAGGGCAGGAGAGGCGAATTTAAGTTCTGACCCGTGAGGCACATGGTTGGTTCTCAAGGCAACCAGTTTCCATCCTTAGGTGCTTTCAAAAGTCACCTCGCTAATGCTCTTATCACTTATGGAATTGCAAGGGCTTTTTAAAGGAGCTCTGTGCCAGACATGGAAAAAAGATCATATATATATTTCAGCACAGTATCACACTGGACACAAATATCCTTTCCTTAGCGAAATGCGGACTTGAGGAACATAAGCAGCCTGCATCTTCTTTTGATACCAATTGATTGATCCATCAAATATTTATTAAGAGTTCGCTCTGGGCCAGTGCTATGCTGGCACTAGTGGTTTCATGATGAGTAAGACAGGCAAGGTCAAGGTTGAAGAAGGACACTCCTATGAGCTGGCTTTCAGTTATTTCTAATTCTAAAGGAAAAGACTCTCTGAAAACTGAAAAACTTACCTCAGTCTTGTTGAAAGTAAACTGAAGCATATTAAACATTTTAAGACTTGGAACAAAAATCAACCACAATCAGACAGCACCCAATCTAACAGATAGGAGCCCCAAGGAGCTCCTAGCTGAAAATGAAAGACTTTTATAGGCAGAAGGGAACAGGAACAAGGGAATTATACTGGGCAAAAAAGTGGGTTGGTTACTGAAAGGTTACTTTTCTTTGGGGACGGGAGGGAGTCTCTCAGGCAGGACACCTAACTATTGCTGATTCCTGACTGACTGGTTTAAGATTCCATTTCTGGGAGAGCCAAAACTGTAGTTCAATTAATTCTCGGTTTGGTGATGTGGGGCTTAACATAAGCAACTCAATTTTGGGCTGGCTGGCTTGTTTTTAAGTCCCAACCAAAGGTGAATTTTTTTTTAATGCCTATTTATTTATTTTGAGAGTGAGAATGAGAGACAGAGGGTGAGCAGGGGAGGGGCAGAGAGGGAGAGAGAGGATCCCAAGCAGGCTCCACACTGTCAGCATAGTGGGGCTCAAACTCATGAACCGTGAGATCCTGACCTGAGTGGAAATCAAGAGTCTGATTAACTGACTGAGCCACCCTGGTGCTCCAACCAAAGGTGAATCTTATATCCTAAAAATTTGCTTTGTAGTATTTTTAATAGTTAAGCGTTTAAAAAAAAACTATAACATTTTTGGAAAAATTAACACAGTACATGAACATGGCAAAGTCAAATGGCCCAAAAGGCTATACAGGTAAAAGTCCTTCCCTTCCCTCCCAACCCTGTTTCTGGCTCCCTCTCCCAGGGCTGCTAGGTGAAGTTTTGGACTTAATGCCTCAGTGGGGCCTCCTGGCCAGCTCTCCTTCTCCTCAGTTCTATCTGAGATCTTTGGACCCGAGGGCTTTGGCTTGCTGGACAAAGGGGGCGGGGGTGAGGACAAGTCCCCAGTCCCCACATGAGGCCTTGAGTTCTCATACCCCATCAGCTATCGGGAGTAGAGATAGAAGTCATTCATTCTCAAATGCTTATTGATTGATCCAGGCATTTGGAATACACTGGCCAGTAAAACAAACAAGTCTCTGCACCCATGACAGCTCACATTCTAACGTGGGAGGACACGGTGAAATGCAAACATGAAAAGTAAATTACAGGAATGAGTAAACCTTCCTTCTTGGAGGTGGAGAGCTGGTGGCAGCGGGGGGTGGGGGGGCGACGAGTGCCTGGCTTAACGTTTGCCTTCTTGCTACTCTCACTACAAACTAAAGAGCTTTAAGTTGGGAAGTGGGCAGTGCAAGGGGTCAGTGGCTATCACCGATGGCTCTAAAACGAACACGTGTTTCTGCGCTTCCCTTCAACAACAAAAATAAAACAGACCTCACAACACAAGAACCCAGTGAATGACCAATTTTTCATCTTTAAGCAGTGCTCTTCTAGAAAAGGAGCCATTTCTGATTTCCAGGGAGACTTCTTATGGCCAGTGGGTTGGAGGTGGAGCCCAGGAAGAAAGGAGTGAGTGCACATCACTCACAGGGGCCACGATCCTGGACAGGCCCTCGTGTGTGAAATTCCCTGGTGTGAAACAAGGCAAAAATGACCCCTCTTCACTCTTCCCTGTTCCTTCGCTTACTTGTTTTTAATTGCGATAAAATACACATAACAAAAAATTTACTACCATAACCCTTTTTTAACATTTATTTATTTTTGAGACAGAGAGAGACAGAGCATGAACGGGGCAGGGTCAGAGAGAGAGGGAGACACAGAATCCGAAGCAGGCTCCAGGCTCTGAGCGGTCAGCACAGAGCCCGACACGGGGCTCGAACTCACAGACCACGAGATCATGACCTGAGCCAAAGTCAGACGCTTAACCGACTGAGCCACCCAGGTGCCCCTCATAACCATTTTTAAGTACACAGTTCAGTGGTACCAAGTACATTCATATTTGTGCAACCATCACCACCATCTACCTCCAGATGTTTTTTTGTCTTGCAAAACTGAAACTCTATCCCCATTTAACAACAACCCCCCCATTCTCCCTTCCCCCAGCCCCTGGCACCCACCATTCTACTTTCTGTTGTCTGTGGCCTCCTCTGGGTCCCTCATATAAGTGGAATCACACAGTGTTTGTCCTTTTGTCTCTGGCTTCTATCATTCAGCATAATGGAAGGTAACCTCATGGTTCACTCCTGTTGTAGCAAGTGTAAGGATTTCCCTCCTTCCTGTTTAAGGCTGAGTAATATTCCACTGCATCTCTGTACCATATTTTGTTTACCCATTTGTCCAGGGACACTTGGGTTGCTTCCACCTTGTGGTTATTTCAAATGAGGCTGCTAAAGAAACATGGGTATACAAATAACTACCTGTTGATGAGCTGCTTTCAATTCTTTTGGGTTTATGCCCAGAAGTGGAGCTGACCTCCTTACTTTTCTTTTTTAAATTTTTTTGACGTTTATTTATTTTTGAGAAAGAGAGACAGAGTGTGAGCAGGGGAGGGGCAGAGAGAGAGAGAGAGAGAGAGAGAGAGAGAGAGAAAGAGAATATGAAGCAGGTTCCAGACTCTGAGCTGTCAGCACAGAGTCCGATGTGGGGCTTGAACTCACAAATCATGAGATCATGACCTAAGTCGAAGTTGGATGCTTAACTGACTGAGCCACCCAGGCACCCCTAGAATTAATGTGATTTGAAGCCCTGTACTATAAGGCACTGAAAGGTTAACAGAAAGCACATGTTATAAGAAAACTGTAAGGGGGAAAAGAGCCCTGATCAAGTGGCATATGAAGGAAGGTAACTGTTATTTTGAAGGGGGGCACCTGGCTGGCTCAGTCGGTGGAGCATGTGACTCTTGGTCTGGGGGTTGTGGGTTTGAGCCCCATGTATAGAGGTTACTTAAAAATAAAATCTTAGGGGCGTCTGGGTGGCTCAGTCAGTTAAGCGTCTTTGGCTCAGGTCATGATCTCACAGTTTGTGGGTTTGAGCCCCACGTTGGGCTCTGGGCTGACAGCTCAGAGCCTGGAGCCTGCTTCAGATTCTGGGTCTCCCTCTCTCTCTGGCTCTCCCCTGCTCATCCTCTATCTGTCAAGAATAAATAAACATTAAAAAAGTTTTCTTAAAAAATAATAAAATCTTTAAAAAAATTACTATCATTTTTGGTAATAGTTTGGTAAAACCAAACATATTCTACAGACCTTAGGTACTCAGTGTGTGTTTTGTCTGAATCAAGACTCATGGGAGTCTGACGATATTTAGTTCCTTTAATTGTATTTAACATGTAAAATTAGAATAACCAAATAAAGTGTGGCTAGCAGACCAGCAGCAGCAGCAGGTCCTGGCGGCCCATTAGAAATGCACATTCTCAGGCCCCATCTTGGACCTGCTGAATCAGAAACGCTGAGGGGTGGGGCTGACTCATCTGTTCTTTAACAAGCTCTCCAGAGGGTTCTGACACACAGAAAGTTTGAGGTCCTCTGAGGTGGAGAAAGTGAAACACTTTTTCCTCAATATTGTGGGAAGCAAGGGAAAAAGAGAGCTGTAGAGGAAACAAGTACTTCCTCTCTCCCTAGTTCTGAGGGCTGAGGCAGAAACACAGAGAGAGACATGGAAGATCTTGAGAACTTTAAGAGGGTTAGTGGCATGCATACAATAGCGGGCGGAAGAAGATCAAAGGTCTTGGAGAAGGTCCATGTGAGGAGACATTTCAACTTGGCACCAGGCGGGTGCAGCCGGGTATGGAGGAAAATGTCAGGAGAGGGAGGTCTGAAGAGCTTCACGTGGCCTATGCCTGGTCCCTACGGCACCTGAGGTTTCTGTGGGCCCCAGTGTCAGAATACAAAGAGGCCAAATCAACCGGTAGGCCAGCAGAAGACTGGGGGCAGGGCAAAGAAGTAGGGACCTGGTGATGAGGCAAATGGTTGGAACCACAGGTGGGACCAGTGATGTCACCCAGTCCAGAACCATACTGGACCAGCTGCTCCGCAGCAGAAACCAACAAGTACCCTGATGACATCACATGGATAGAAGGTGCCCTCCTCCACTGGTGCCCAGAGTCTATCCTGGAGTGCACTCTCAGGAATGGGGGGAAATTCAGCATCTACCAGTGAGACAGGAGACTGTCCACAGTCTGAGGAAGGCAGGCTTCTCCAGATGGAGAAGTGTGGGGTTTGGGATAATTAATAACCTCCTCCGGAAAGTGACTAGCATTTATGAGAAAATAATTAAGCAATTTTCTCATAGACTCTGATGAGATTAAGAGCCTCTGTGGGCAGTTAGATTTACCTGCACTGTCTTGTTATGAATCACCTGAAGCGCTAACCATCAGGCTGATACTGAATAGACAATCGTTCACCTGACAGTCCTTTTTGAACCTAACGTTAACAATATTAGCTTACTTTTTTCATTTTTTTGAGACACAGCGCATGCGCACGAACAGAGGGCAGAGGGGGGAAAGAGAGAACCTTAAGCGGGTTCATCGCCCAGTGCAAAGGTTGTGGGGGGCGGGGGGGTTCTGACATTAGGCTCAATCTCACAACTGTGAGATCATGACCTGAGCCAAAATCAAGAGTCTGACGCTGAACCAACTGAGCCACCCAGATGCCTCTGGTCTCCCTACTTCTATCAAAAGTTTTTACCAAAAGAAATCTCTGAACTGGCTTTATTCCATGCCTTGCTCCCCTATAGCAAATTTATTTTTTTTATTATTATTTTTTTTTTAATTTTTTTTTCAACATTTATTTATTTTTGGGACAAAGAGAGACAGAGCATGAACGGGGGAGGGGCAGAGAGAGAGGGAGACACAGAATCGGAAACAGGCTCCAGGCTCTGAGCCATCAGCCCAGAGCCTGACGCGGGGCTCGAACTCCCGGACCGCGAGATCGTGACCTGGCTGAAGTCGG
This sequence comes from Lynx rufus, assembly GCF_022079265.1. Classification (NCBI taxonomy): domain Eukaryota; kingdom Metazoa; phylum Chordata; class Mammalia; order Carnivora; family Felidae; genus Lynx; species Lynx rufus. The sequence continues at coordinate 145,775,540 of NW_025814867.1, forward strand.
ACGCTTAACCGACTGCGCCACCCAGGCGCCCCCCCATAGCAAATTTAAATAAAGTTTTATGCATGCTCATAACAAGTTCATGAGAAAGTTTCTTTAGTGTCTGAAAAGCACTGAGTTAATCTAAAACAGTGGTTTTCTGGGGGCGCCTGGGTGGCTCAGTCGGTTGAGCATCCGGCCCTTGATTTTGGCTCAGGTCATGATCTCACGGTTCACGAGATGGAGCCCTGTGCGGGGCAGCACTGACAATGCAGAGCCTGCTTGAGATTCCCTCCCTCTCTCTATGCCCTACCCCCTGCCTATGTGTGTGTGTGCGCGCGCGCTCTCTCTCTCTCTCTCTCTCTCAAAATAAATAAACACTAAAAAAATCAAATCAAATCAAATTGGTAAAAAAAAAAAAAAATAAAGCAGTGGTTTTCAAAAGTGTGCTCTCTGGGACAACCAGCATTACCTGAGAATACACTAAATGTAAATTCTCTAGCTACACCCAGGTCTAACGGATCATAAACACAGGGAGAGGAAGGTGACTTCTGGCTATGGCCAAGTGAAAAGGTCAGCAAATCCTCTCCCCAGAATGCAATTATAAAGCGAGACAAAATTGACAAAAATGACAATTTCAGTGCTCCGGAAATCGGCCAGAGGCATACGACCATCTGAGAAGTGTTTATGCTTGAAAACTGTTGACCTGTGGGTCAGAACAGAGGATGTCCAAGGCATTCTGGCCTGGGACTGCTTCTATGCCCGCCAGCCCAGTGGGTGTGAAGGCTCTGCCGGGGCGGCACAGGCCGTGACGGCTGGCAGCCATGCTGCTGTGGTTGAGGGGGGCCCAGGGGGCCCCAGTGTAGGGGACATGATGCCCATGCCCAGTGACACTGTCAGTGGAAGAGATGACAGCCTTGCCTTTCAGGAAGTATTACAGGAAGTCTTTCAGACTGAAAGGAAGTGACATCAGATGGCAATTAGATGCACAGGGAAAAATAAAAAGCACTGGAAACGGTAAATATGTGGGTTAATATAAAAGACTTTTTAAACATTATTTCCTCATTTCTCCTCTTCATTTCTTTAAAAGATATAGGATTACATAAAGCAACACTCATAGCACTGTATTGTTGGGTTCATACCACATATAAATGTAATACATACAACAATAGTAATACATGAGAAGGGGAAGAGAACTGAGCTATACTGCAGTAAAGTTTCTATATTTTGCCAGAAGTAAATTAGTGTTAATCTCAACTAGATTTTGGTAAGTTTAGATGCTGTAATCTATAGAGCAACTACTAAGAAAATTCATTTTAAAATAGTAAAAAAAAGTTCAGAGGAATTTCAATGCTATACCAAAAAATATTTAGCACAAAAGAAAGCAATAAAAGAGGAACAGAGAAGCAAAGAAGAAGACATATAGAAGACAAATAGCAAAACAGCAAATGTAAATCCAAACATATTATTAATTATATTAAATGTGAATGGCCTAGGGGTGCCTGGATGGCTCAGTCGGTTGGATGTCCGACTTCAGCTCAGGTCACGATCTCGCCCTTCATGAGTTTGAGTCCCGTGTTGAGCTCTATGTTGACAGCTCAGAGTCTGGAGACTGCTTTGGATTCTGTGTCTCCCTCTGTCTCTGCCCCTCCCCTGCTCATGCTTTATCTCTCTCTCTCTCTCAAAAATAAATAAACATTAAAAAATAATAAAAATTTTAAAAATGTGAATGGCCTAAACATCCCAATCGAAAAGTGGAGATATTCAGATTGGATAAAAAAAAGCAAGATCCAAATACATGCTCTCTACAAGAGACACATTTAGATTCAGAGACACAAATAGTCTGAAAGTAAAAAAATGAAAAAAGATATATCATGAAAATAATAATGATAAGAAAGTTGAAGTGGCTATTATATGGACATCAGCTAAATAAGATGTTAGAGGGATATTTCATAGTGATTAAAGAGTCACTAGATCAGCAATCTACAAAACCCTATTTCCAAATAAGATCACATTCCAATGTAAGGGAGGTTAGACTTCAATGGATGAATTTTGGAGGGGTCACAATTCAACCCACAACAAATCTAATGTCCATCAACTTGTGAGTGGAAAAACAATTTGTAGTATATACATATAATAAAATACCATTTAGACATAAAAAGGAATGAACTACTGATACATGCTACAACACAGATTAAGCTCTAAAACATTATACTAAATGAAAACAGTCGGGTGCCTGGGTGGTTTAGTTCGTTAAGCATCTGACTTTGGCTCAGGTCACGATCTCACAGTTAGCAGGTTCGAGCCCTGTGTTGGGCTCTGTGCTGAAAGCTCAGAGCCTGGATGGAGCCTGCTTCAGATCTGTGTCTCCCTCTCTCTCTGTCCCTCTCCTGCTTGTGCTCTCTTTCTCTCTCAAAAGTAAACAAACATTAAAAAAAATTAAAAAAAAAAAAAGAAAGAAGTCAGATGCAGAAGACTACATGTTGTATGGTTCCATTTACAAAAAATGTCCAGAAAAGGCAAATTTATAGAGAAAAAGGCAGATCAGTGGTTGCCTAGGGCTTGGGATGGGAGAAGGGATTAAGCAAAAACCAGCAGGAGGAAACTTATTGGGCTGACAGAGAAGTTTTAAAACTGAATTTTGGTAATGATTGCCAACTATGCAAATTTACTTAAAAAAAAAAGAAAGAAATCACTGAAGTGTACACTTATAATGGGTGATTTTTTTATAGTATATAAATTATATTTTAATCAAGATATTTCTTTTTAAAAAGTTTCGGGGCGGGGGGGGCGCCTGGGTGGCTCAGTTGGTAAGCATCCGACTTCAGCTCGGGTCATGATCTCGCGGTTTGTGAGTTCGAACCCCACATCGGGCTCTGTGCTGACTGCTCAGGGCCTGGAGCCTGCTTTGGATTCTGTGTCTCCCTCTCTCTCCGCTCCTCCCCCACTCACACTCTGTCTCTCTCTCAAAAATAAACATTTAGAAAAATAATAAAAAATAAAAATAAATAAAAACTTTCGGGGGTGGGGACCTACAACCTGGGTATTAAAAAGCCTTCTAGCTAATTCTTATACTAAGGTGTGCAAATCACTGCTCTAAACTGATTAAACCAGATGAACTTGACATAACATCACTGGCACATCGAAGTCTCACCCAGTTCTTACCCACCTAAAGTGGTAGAGGATCATGAAGACAATTACATCCGCCTAGAGGGAACAAATTACTATATTTTCTTTATAAATCTGAATAGCATGTGTGTTAAATTTGATATAGAGCCCGGACTTAGAAGTGACCCTGAGGTTCAGACCCACATCCAGGTGGACAATGCCAGCTTGGCACTTCCAAGGTTCCTCAGGCACCCCAGATGCATCCTGTCCTGAATGAGGCTCTTTATCCTTCCACTTGCTTTCCTTGGTAAATAGCACCATCATCCACACCCTGTGCCCCAAGCCTGAACCCGGAAACTACATTTGCTCCCCACCCCAACCCCCCATCCTGACCGTTGATAGACAATGAGGCTAGCAGTTGCATTTCCATTATCTCTCCCCTTTTTTTCCAGTAATGGCCTTAGGCCAGGACCTTATCATGGCTCCCAAATGGCCTCTCTGCCTTCAGTCCACCCAACCCTTGGTCAGTCCCCACACTCAGATATCCTAGGAATCACCCTCACATATGAACACAATCGTGCTGCTTCCTGCTAAAACTCCTTGGGTGGCTTCTCCTCTTTATCAGTTAGAAACTGCTTTTGACTGCACATAACAGAAACCTGGTTATGCTTGTTTCACCAAATAAAGGTGTTATTTTTCTCATGTGATAAAACAATACCCATTCTCAAAGAAAACCATTGTTAGTTTCTTTAAAAAAAATTTTTTTTTTAATGTTTACTTATTTTTGACAGAGACAGAGCGTGAGCAGGGGAGGGGCAGTGAGAGAGGGAGACACAGAACCCGAAGCAAGCTCCAGGCTCTGAGCTGTCAGCACAGAGCACGACATGGGGCTCGAACCCATGAACTGTGAGATCATGACCTGAGCTGAAGCTGGACACTTAACCGACTAACCCACCCAGGTGCCCCAGAAGGAATGTCTTTTTTTTTTCAAGTTTATTTATTTTTGAGAGTGAGCTAGCATAAGCGGGGGAGGGGCAGAGAGAGAGGGAGGGAGAATCTGAAGCAGGCTCTGCCAGTGCAGGGCTCAAACCCATGAACCATGATATCACGACCTGAGCTGAAACCGAGTTGGATGTTGAACCCACTGAGCCACCTAGCTACCCAGAGATCATGACCTGAGCTGAGGTCAGACGTTCAACCAACTGAGCCACCCAGTGTCTAAAAAAGCCCAGTGTCTAAAAAAAAACCAAAAAACTCCCAGGTGGTTCTAATGTGGGGCCCAGGTAGCTTTGATTTACAGCCGAGATCTAGACAGAATTATCCAAGAAGACACTGTGGGCCAGACTGAGCCAGAGACCAGCTTGGAACTGCTGAAAATAAAGCATATGACATATGTTATTGATGAGATTATTAAATATCCAGCTAACTGGCAATCACAGTTTGCAAACTTCTAATTGCAGACTGTTCACTCCTGCTTACTAATGTAACAACTACATTAATTCTTACGCTATTCACTTTCCAACTTTTAAAAATGCCTCCGATACTTCATGATTCTGTGATATAATCTTCTTACAGGGTTTATTGGGAATAGGTTTCAGGTTGGGGGATTTACTATCATCTGCATTTTAATAGCTGCAGAAAAACTAGCTAATACCACTTTTAACAGTTTCTCGTGGGCTTCCTAGTTGTTGGTGCATTTGTTTCTTAGCATTAAAAAAACCCTCTCTCTTTCTACTTTGCTTCTTTTGGATTATCCCTAGCTCGGACATTTTCCTACAATTCATATAAAAATATGTTTTCATTAGCAAAGGCCTTGGTGATAATCCCTTTGTGATGTGTGATATGAAGGAGATTAATAGAAAACTAAGTATTTACCGAGAATGATGAAGATATAAGGGGGAAATTACTTTCAGTCACAGAAATACAAATGATTCAGGGAAAGAGAAAGATGAGATAAAAGAGAAAAGTAGAAAAATGAGCCCTAGGAAAGGAAGAAGAGGAAGGGGAAAATGGAAACGCAAGACTGAATTTCTAGTCTACCTTCTCACTCACCTCTCAACTACATAGGTCCCCAAAACACTGATTTTCGTTCTCAGGAATGCCAGAATGACACATCGCAAGCTGCTTAGTCATCTACACAGGCTGCAGTAATATCGGAGACATCTATCCCCCTTCATCATTCCCTATAAAATCAAAGTCTCTCTGGATTACCTGTGCTCTATTCTGAGTGTCAAATTCCAGCCACATTCTGGGGCTCAAGACAACCCCAGCTACTTTAGGACTCTTTGGACTTCTTGGAGATAATGATTCTCAATCGGACTGGCCTGGTACAACAGTGAACTTTTCAAAATTACCCGTCTGAGTACTCTGGTCACACTCCAGTTTGAAACACACGAACTCTGGGGCTAAATTATGGAATTGAGTCCAAAGCCATCACGGAATCCCAAGGTTCAAACGAATAGGCCTGCCCTAACATTTACACGACTGGGGCAAGGGCACCATACACTAAATATTTAAATGATATAAATCAAGATGACAGCTAAATAAAATATACCCTATCCTCTGCCTTAACAAATATACCTTCATAAAGACCCAGAAGGCAGATTCAAATATGGAATTCTTGGGCTTCTTGAGTTCTATGTAGGAAGGCGGCAAAAGAATGAGAGCCAGTCCTCTGTCCCTGGTCCTTCCTTCCTTCCCCAGCCCCAGGCTTCAAGGTGCACTGAGGGGGCCTATGGTCAAATTCAGATACATACCCATGGTGGCACAGTCCGTCTTTAGTGTGTCCAAGCCCTGGAAACAGGTCTAGTGCGCCAAGAAATTCCAAGGTCTTACATATTTAATGACAGTTCTGAACAGTGGTTCTCAACTGGGGGCAATTTTGCCCCTCAGGGAACAGTTGGCAATTTGTAGTGGTATTCAGCTTGTCACAGCTTGCGGAGGGGGGTGTTAGAGCATCTACTGGGTAGAGGCTGGGGATGCTATTAAACATCCTACAAGGTACAGAACAACAACAACAAGTGTTATCTGACCCAATATTAATAGTGCCAAGACTGAGATATCCTGCTGTAGAAGGACACAATACTGCTCAAGATCACATACAGGCACGCCTTGGAGATATTGGGGGTTTGGTTCCAGACCCCTGCAATAACGTGAATATTGCAATAAAGTAAGTCAGATTAATTTATAGTTTTGTTTACACTATATGAAAGTCCAGTAAGTGTGCAACAGCATCAAGTCTAAAAAAATGTACACACCTTGATTTAAAAATACCTTATTGCTAAAAAATGCTAACCATCATCTGGGCTTTCAGCCAGTCGTAATCACTGATCACAGATCATAACGTAATGATAATAACAAAGCTTGATATACTGCAAGAATTACCAAAAATGTGACACAGAGAGTGAGCAAAGTGAGCAAAGGCTGTTGGAAAAATGGTGCCAACAGACGCGCTTGATCAGGGTTGCCACAAACCTTCAATCCGTCAAAAAATGCGACATCTGCCAAGCATGATAAAGTGAAGTGCAACAAAATGAGGTATGCCTGTATTTAAATTCCTTAACCCTGTTCTAGAAGGAGGGGTAAGGTTCACCCTCCTGGCTCCACAGACTCTTTCCCCCTCAGGAGAGCTGGCTTGAGGAGGGGCAGACAGGGTCTTCTAAAGTATGGGGCCCAGTGCCAGGAACTCCCTTGCCCAGGAGGGAGGGCAGTGCTGGGAAATAACCTCTGGGGTCCTCTAAACTGGCAGGACAACAAAGGCCTTCCACTGACCAAAACAGGGGGATGCCCAGGCTTCATCTGAATAGCTCAAGAGAGAACCAAGCCCCTGTCCCAGGCCGTTCTTTGCCTCCATGGGCTGGCTGGTTCGGGGGCTGGATCTTTGCCAAGTACTCCCGATGAACTGAAACCTGAGTCTCTAACTTCCTGGAACCCAAAGAAACTTAGACCTTGAGCAAAGGCCCTTTGGCTGGCATGCACACATTTATCCAACTCTCTATTGGCATATGCCTGGAGAATAGTAGTAAGTATAAGCAGCAAAATTACAAATATGTGCACTTTCAAGAGGACGATAAAAAATGTGGATTGTGCATCTCTGGTAGAGGAAGCCTTGGAGTCTGAGGATCTAAATAAATAAATAAAGTTTAACACAGATGTGGCTGAAGCACTCCTTGCCCTGGTGTCACTGTGGCCTTGGATTAGGTCTCAGTATTATGTCATCCTCACCACTGAATCCTGCCGACTGAGGGAAATACGGATCTCATGGTGAAGAGTTCTCAGGAAATGGGGAGGATTTAAAAATCCCACATAGCAAACAGAACACAAATCCCCAGCAAGCAGAGCTCTTTTTCCTGTATGTCTGTCCCTTCTTGGCCCCTATCGGGGTCTCCTTGTCTCCACTTTTCTTTTCAGGACACCTTCCCCATCTCCTCTTTGGAGTCAAGTAGGGTCCAGCCCTTTGCCTCAATTTTCCTGCTTTCGTGGGCAAGAACTCCTGCAAGCCACAGGTTCTCAAAGCGAGGTCCCAGGCCAGCAGCACCGGTGCTACCTGGGAACAAGTCAGGAATGAAAGTTCCAGAACCACAGCAACCTGCAGTTTAACGAGCCCTTTAAGTGACTCTAATGCACACTTCCACTTTAAGGTAACTTCATCCCACCTCCAAAAACAGTTTAGTCAACTTTGTAGGTGTTCAGTCAGGCATGCCCTGTCGGGGTGGGAGATGAAGATGCCTACTCTCCTCCATGCCCCCAGCGTGGTTTATTTTAAAATACCAACTTTTTTTTTTAAAGTTTATTATTCTTTTTTTGAGAGAGAGAGAGAGAGAGAGAGCAGGGGAAGGGGCAGAGAGAGAGGAGAGAGAGAATCCCAAGCAGGCTCTGCCTTCTCTAGGTGGGGCTTGAACCCAGGAACCATAAGATCATGACCTTAGCCGAAACCAAGAGTCCCATGCTCAGCAGACTGAGCCACCCAGGCGCCGCCCCCTTCCCATGGCCTATCAAACTAGCCTCCCTGCAAAAGTGTGTGCGGAGGAAGGTGGATAGGATTCTCAAAGCCGTATCGTTGCAAACAAATTCACATTCACTGTAAAAAAAAAAAAAAAAAAAAAAATTCTACGAGAACCTAGCAGAAGTTAAATTTGCACCCCAAAGGTGCCAGAGTCTCCTGTCCATCTTTCTACACATTTCGGAGCACACAGTGAATATGTTTATCCTTTAGTAACATACACACACAAGTAGTTTGTGTTTTTGCTCATTTCATAACAAATTTGGAAATATCTTTCTGGAAGACTAAGCAATATTCCGGCGTTTAGAGGTATAAATTGTGTGCCCATTCTGCCCTCCTCCCCGACTGCTGGGGCAGGAGGGCCGCACGAAACACGAGAGACGTGCAGAAGTCAGTCAGCTGACGTTTTGGGATTCTCACCGGTTGTGGCCTTCTCGGTCTAACAGGAAAACTGTGAAGAGAACACAGAGTTCCTCTAGCCAGATTACCAACGCTGTGTGCTGAGGACTAAAACAACCGCAGGGAAGAAAAGGCAAGGGCAGAGATTCAGATGCGCCGACCTTACACACCCTCAGAAACCCAAGAAACAAGACACACATGAAAACCACAAAAAGCAACCAGCTTGACGCATCCCAATTTCCAAGCAACAGAGGAGACAAGGTCATTATAACCGATGACATTTCCAGACAAAGTGACTTAAGAAATTAAAGGCGTGCCACGTATACCTCATTTCCCCAGGTTCGCGTACTGCAATCCACAGGCTGGAAGGGAATGGCTGATTTTTTCCACAGTTCCATGTTTCTGGGCGTTTTCGAGCCGCGGGGCGGAGGGAGCCGGCGGCGCGGGACGCAAGGTTCCCCACGCCGCCCCTTAGTCCCGCCCCCGGTCGTTCCAGGCCACTCGCGTGCCAAAGCCCTGTGGGGCGCGGGCTGAGCGCGGGGGACGATTGGTTCCGGGCCAGGGTGGGCGGAGCCAGAGCTTCAGCCTTTAAGAGCGCGCGGCGCGGCCGCCTCGGGTTGCGTCGGCGTCTTCTGCGGCGTCCTCCGGTGTCCTCGGAGCCCTCGAAGCTCGGACCGGACCCCGAGAGTCATGGAGATGAAGGCCGTGTGCGTGCTGAAGGGCCAGGGCCCGGTGGAGGGCACCATCCACTTCGTACAGAAGGCAAGGGCTGGGGCGGAGGCCGGCGGGAAGGCCGCGCCCGCTCACCTGTGCCCCGGAGCGCCGTCCCGCCGGGCCTCGAGCCGCCTTCGTCACGCCCCCGCTGCGCGGAGTCTGCGGGTTCGCGCCGCCCGAGGCCTCTTCCCCGCGGCGGTGCGGCGGCCGAGTGCTGAGTCACCGGGCGGGCCGGGCAGGGGCGGCGGTGCGTGGCTAGGCCTGGGCAGGGGTGCAGGGAAGGAGCCTCGGGCGGCCCCGGGGGTGCTTGGAGAGCGCGGACAGAGGCCGGCTGCCCCGAGGGCCTGGGCCGGCGCCGCCGCGTCGGTAGGCCGGGGCGGAGACGTGACGTTTTTGCAGAGGCTGTGGCCCTTCCTTGCGGGGTCGTTTTCTGGGTCCTGAAGCTCGTGCCGATTCGGAGTTGCGCAGTCCGGGGCCTGGCCGCCCTTGAGGTTCGGGAATGGGGCGGCGGGGGCGGGGGGGGGGCGGGTTGGTGGTGGCGAGTGCGGCCGAGCCACCTGGGTATAGTCGCATCCGTTACCCCGCTTTGGGGTTTCCTTTCCGCTCAAGAGGTCTGCAGCTTGCAGCCTGTGGGCACAGCCCGTCCCCATGCGGGTGTTCGTACAGCCCCGGAGCTAAGAGTGGTTTGTATATGGTTAGTTCAGAGGGTCCTAAAAAACAAGAGTCATGCGACTGTACAAAGAAATAAAACCATTGAATCCCTGAAGTACTGATTAGTGAAAGTTTATTGTGCACACACCAAAAGATGGTCGTGAACCAGGAGCACTCAGACCAATTCATGGAACGCGGCTGAGGGGTATATATTGTCATAAAGCATCTTCTGTAGTGAGAAGGCAATGACTTTATGTTTCGCAGTGATGGGTTATGATTTTAGTTTTCTTAGATGCTAAGAAATTGGTTAGTGGCTACCACATACTGACCTTGGGAAACAGCTTGAGTTTTGCTTACCATTTCCACAAGGCATAAATAAGAGATGACCCATGTCAAGTTAGTCTTGCCAAATAAGCCAATTAAGCTTTTGCCTGTATGACTAACTTGGTTTTGTCTGATCAGGGAATTATCAGGGCTGGTCTCCGTTTGTTTTTGATTTTAAGGGGACAGAAACCTTGGCCCCTTGCCGAAAAGTTTGCTGACCCTTGCTCTGGGTCATGGTCTGGCTGTAAAGTCAAAGAAGATGGCCCTGGGCAAAGCTCCTTTTCCTCCTCCAAAGCTCCAGAAGCCAGAGAACTAACCTACTCCCTTGGGTGTTTTCCAGACCTGTGATGTTTTACCCTGGGTGCACAGTAGACTCATTTGGGGAGCTTTTAAAAAATGTGATACTGATACTAATTCCAGATCAATTATATCAAAATCTGTCAGGGCGCAATATGAGCATTGCTGGTTGGCTTTTTTTTTTTTTTTTAATGTTTATTTTCAGAGGGAGAGAACCAGTGGGGGGGGGGGGGGCAGAGAGAGAGAGAAAGAGAATCCCAAACAGGCCTGGCACTGACATTGCAGCGAGCTTGATGCAGGGCTCTATCTGACGAATTGTGAGATCATGGCCTGAGCTGAGATCGAGAGTCCGAAGCTTAACCCACTAAGACACCCCGGTGCCCCTGAGCATTGCTGGGTTTAGTTTCTACACTAATACTAATTTGCATCAAGCTTTGAGAACTTTTAGAGGGTAGTGGATGGGATTTTGGAGTTGGAAGTCAGGAGACCTGGAGTGTCACTCAACTTGCTTGTCTGGACATTGATTTAACCAAATTTTCTGTAAAGTGGTTTTGAAATTGCTCTACCAACAAGCCCCCTACTGAGATGGTCAAAGAATAAAGTATACAGAAATACTCACTAATTGTATTATGAAACACATGTTTTACAAGGAAGGTGTTTGTCTCCCAAATCTTAGCAAGGTTACGAACTGATGGAAAATTGTCGTACTTTGCTTGATAATCGTGATATTCAATATATGAATGAGGTTTAATCTTTAAAGGGGCTTACAGAAATGTGGGAGGACAGGAAAAGTAATCTTTGTAAGTGTCCCTGTTTATGAAATTTATGCAAGGGAGTTTAATTTTATCCTTTGAGTGGTTTGCAAATTTTCTGGAAGAGGCTTTTTGGCAGTTGACTAAATTTTGCTGCTTTCATTTGCCAGACTTTGTTTTGCTCTTCTCTCCTTGTGTAATTTTGCCAAAATACTAGAGAATCTAGGCAGCTTCTGAGGGATCCCTTCCCTCTGGCTATGGAGAAATGGCTTCTGCTTTACATTCAGAAGCCGAGCTGTGAATCCATACGTAACTCAGTCTACCCACCTTCCCTGAGCTGCATGTATGACTCCCCTTTTTCAAGTTCCAAACTTCATTTTGGTGGTGCTGTTTGTACCTGATAAAAGATCCTTGTGTAGTTCAGCATTACAGCTCTACGGATATGCAGGTGTGTTAAATTGGAAATAAACCATATTTGTTTGGTTTAGAGAGCGTTTAAAATTTTGGATTAGTGGGGCATCTGGGTGGCTCAGTCAGTTAAGCATGGTTTGTGAGTTCGAGCCCCTCATTTGGCTCTTTGCTGACAGCACGGAGCCTGCTTGGGATTCTGTTTCCCTCTTTGTCTGCCCCTCCCTTGCTTGCTGTCTCTCTGTCAAATTAAATAAAAATAAACTTAAAATATTTTTGGATTAGTTTCCAGTTTTTAAAAATCTGAAATTTTCACCTAGAAGTCCAGATTCCTGGCTTCTTTTTGAAAAATTTGGAGATCTTTTGAAAAATTTGAGCCTTCATTAGCTCAGGACAGCACTCTGCGGGACCAGTTGGTTTATATTCCTTTCGCTTCCCTGACCTGTTTTTACTCATTTAAGACAACAGTGTGGCCCCTGTAGGGCTGTAACTAGACAGCTTACTGCTGAGCTACTCCCGTGTGCTCTGCCTTTACCCAGGACCCGTGTACAGATGCTGGGAAGACCCTGCCCTTTGTCTCTGTGCTCTTGGTAACGCCGTGTATTCGGGGGGGGGGGGGGGCGGGTAACACTTTCGTTTTGGTTTTTACAGAATTAAAGCTTATGCTTAGAAAAATTCTAGTGTATCTGTCCTCAAAAAGCAGAGCAAAGAAGGGCAGCAGTTGCCACACTACTTCCTTTGAGCGGTGCTTTGTATCCAATGGGAAGTCAGATGTTCAAGGCCAACACCTCTTGTAACTGTTGGCCCTGACTATTAAAAAACAAACCAAGCTAAAAACAAAGACGCCATCATGTGTGCTTCTGTGTGTGTTTTATTTTAGTTCCTAAGATCTCTTTGTAGCTATACTAGTTAACTTTCTTTCTGTATGTATGTAGCTGTATAGTACTGTTACCTATTATTGTTGCCTGCGTGGTGATCCCTATGTGTTTTTCTACCTTTGTGTTTTCATTGCCCTTTCTCTGTGCTGTCAGAGTGGAAAGGTTATCTGGGTTTGAATGCCTAAAATGACTTTAGAAGACAGTACCTTTGGTTAGAACAGAATCAGTCCCCCGGGGACAGTGGGACAGGATATTTTCTGGCTATTAATAAAAAAATATCTCTGGTGGAAACTGATAAATACCCACCTAGGGGGAGAGTGGAGAACCAGGGATCCTAGGTTAGTTGTATATGATTAGTGTCGTTTCATTTTGGTTTTTTTTCTTTCTTTCTTTCCTTTTTTTTTTTTTTTTTGGAGGCAAATTTGTATGTTTGCTTTATGGAAGAGGGTCTGCATGAATAAAAAAAGGTGCTATGATGTGTTGACATTTGGGTTAAAAAGTTTGATATATACACCTATTCAGCATGTGCAGATATAGCATATTCAAAAGTATTTACAAAATAAATAACTTATTCATGTTACATATTCACTGAAAGGGAGTCAATCCCTACAAAGTCTATAATCTACCATTTAAGTGCTCACTCTACTTGCTACTCTGATTAGGTGCTTTTTCTGGGCTATTTTATTTATTTTAATGTTTGTTTATTTTTGAGAGAGAACAAGCAGGGGAGGGACAGAGAGAGAAGAGAGGGGGACAGAGGATCCGAAGCAGGGTCCTAGCTGACAGCAGCGAGCATGATGTGGGGCTTGAACCCAAGAACCATAAGATCGTGACCTGAGCGGAAGTCAGATACTCATCCTCAACCCACTGAGCCACCCAGGCGCCACTGGGGTCTTTTATTTAATTGTGATGCTGGCTTCAGGGCTCCTGGGCTGTCTTAGAACAAGGTCACATCTCCCTAGCATTGGGTCCTTGGCCTGGAACAGTTTAATAGCTCGCTAGAAAGGGGTGGGCCTGGGATTTGGACACAGATCTTTCTTTTTTTTTTTTTCAACGTTTATTTATTTTTGGGACAGAGAGAGACAGAGCATGAACGGGGGAGGGGCAGGGAGAGAGGGAGACACAGAATCGGAAACAGGCTCCAGGCTCTGAGCCATCAGCCCAGAGCCTGACGCGGGGCTCGAACTCCCGGACCGCGAGATCGTGACCTGGCTGAAGTCGGACGCTTAACCGACTGCGCCACCCATGCGCCCCATGGACACAGATCTTTCAACTCCCGTGTTCTTTTCCTGTGACTGGTAAAGATAATTCACCTGTTTTCTTTGTTTAGCAGCACTTGCTCTCTCAAACTTCTTGCACTTTTTTTTGACTAAAGGGCAATGGGCCTGTTGTGGTATCAGGAACCATTACAGGATTGACTGAAGGCGAGCATGGATTCCACGTCCATCAGTTTGGAGATAATACACAAGGTGGGTGTTGTGTTGGTCCAGTGACTCCTACCTGTTTCACATAGTAAGATAAATGTATTGAGTAGAGCTACCCCTTAACATGAAAAAAAAAAAAAGTCAAGATAATATGATTACTAAGGTAGACCTTAGGGAAATGAGCCATAGCACTGGCTTTGGACTCTTTAAGTGTGGAAAGGAAGAGGAAGAAGTTGATGTGGTTTTTGTTTGTTTTTTATGATCATATCTTGATTATAAAAGAGTCTCAAGTATTTTTTTAGAAAACAAAAAAGCTACTTTCTTACTGCCATAGTGATCGCAGGTGTTTGTGAGCTGGGGTTGAGGGTGGGTGCTTCAAGCACAGGGTCTGCATTTATTTGCATCATCCTGTAAGAATAGCTCCATGCTGCCGACGCAGGGGTCTTAGTGGGACAGAAGGAAAGTCAAATATGAAAAAAGAATGTAAACTCTTGATGCTTTGGATTGAGTTCCATTAATTAGAAGCAAGTGAACAAAAGTTTATGGGTTAAAATGCATTTAATCCTCTTCTACCGTTTTTGAGTAATCTGAACTGGGTGTTGAGACTTTTTATGGTGAAAACTTGATTCATCTTGCTGGAATTTGTTTTTACTGTTCTGTAATTTAGTTCCTGTAAGAATTGTGATTTAATGACACGCTTTGATCTATTTCAACAATTAGCAAAACTCCTCAGGTTGCTCTTTACTTTTTTACTGGCTCTGCTTTGGGAGGTGTGTGCCATGGACTTACTGTGCTGCTTCCTGTAACCTGTGTGTCTTCTCCCTGGGGGAGCTGGGGAGTAGCTGTAAACAATGGAGACTTTCCGTCACCTGCTGAGGGAAGAAAGCCATGTCACAAAAGCACTTTCTGCATTGTGTTCTGTGAGAAAGGCCTTCCCTGAAGCACAAGAGTGCCATTTTTACAGAATATATTCTGAATGCCAACTCCTGGAGTTCTGTGAGGCAACAGCCTTGGCCCTTAGACAGAAGGTGCCATTTTATATTCTGCGGGTACCAAGTAAAGGCCACAGTAGGGCTCCTTGGTAGTGTGTTGCCGGGGAGGTGAGTTTTTGTAGTTAAGGTATGCTACCTTATAAACTACAGTCATAATCCTGGGGTTTTAATGATAGAAGAACCATGAAGATCAAGTCTTGGCCCTCTTGTTTTACGGGGCAGTGAAGAAATCAAAGCCCAGAGAAGGGTATTACCTTTACCGCTGTCACACACACTAGTTAGAACTTGTCCCTACTGCTTGCCTATTTTATTTTGTCTTAAGGTGTTGCTTCCTGTTTTTATGAACCTAGAAGTTATGATGTAGGTCAGTATTTTCTCTGTTTGAGGTTTTAGTAATGACCAGTTTGTTTTAAGAATTTATTTTGGAATTATGATTCATAATTTAGCTACCTTTTTGTTTTTGCTTTTGGCAAATAGGCTGTACCAGTGCAGGCCCTCACTTTAATCCTCTATCCAAAAAACATGGTGGGCCAAAAGATCAAGAGAGGTGAGTGACAAAGTGCTTAACTCTTATCCAAAGTATGGCACTGGCTTGTTGGGTCAGAGCGGGTATAGTACTTGCAGATTGCACGCTGACATAACTGAGTAGTCTTCCCCACCTCTGCTCTTGAATTCATTGCCCTCTAGGTAGGCCCTCTATGTACGTATGCCTCCCACCCCGCCCCAAGTAACCCTGTATCCCCAAGTGCTGGAGCGGCTTATTCCCTGGGCTGTTAATTGACAAATGGGGACACTTAAGACGATTTGGTTTTGTAGCATTTATTGAATATAGAACTAATACAAGTGCCAAAGGGAACTAATACAGGAAATGTCATGAATAACAGTACTGTCAACCACTAGCAACATAAACCATCATTGTGAAACATAGGTAGCCTTGTAGATAAAATTGTTACTGAAAATTCAGTGAGTCCATTTGTATGTGTGTTTCCTGAGAGAGCCTTTCAGGAAAATACTAAATTTAAGGACTGGGAGTAATTTATTTTTATAACAGGCCTGGGGCATAGCTTTCTTAGCCATGCCGAGAATTAACAGGCATAACTCAGAATTTACCCTTTGGTACTTTACCTCTGAAATTCCAGATGTGCCCCCATCCCACGATTCTTCCCAGAGTATTACTTTGTAGATTTGAAGCTTTGAAGAGCAATGGGTCTAGAATGTCAAGTTGTTCCTAGTTTGTATGTTCCAAAATTTTGTCATTCTGAAAAAGTGGGTGCTATTTGATACATATTACATCCACCTCTTTGTCCATCCTTATGTATCTGACTCAGTTTTTAATTCAGCTCACAAACTAGCCTGATGGTAAGGTAAATGGAAATCAGTCCTAATCCCTGACCCTTTTTCAATGTTAGGCATGTTGGAGACCTTGGCAACGTAACTGCTGGCAAGGACGGTGTGGCCAACGTGTCTATGGAAGATTCTCTGATTGCACTCTCAGGAGACCATTCCATCATTGGCCGCACGATGGTGGTGAGTTTTCATATAATAGGGTATGCATACAGTTTTTTCTAACGGTCCTATATCTTCTCACGATTTCATGATTATTGATCCTGATCCACATACATTGTACTTTTAGTTCAGATTAGGAAAACCAGTTAACCTATTGATGACAGTGACGATGAATTAATGATCTAGGTTGGTTATGAACACTGTTCTGCTAAGATGCAGTAGTAAAGTAGGTTACGTTTGATCATATTAGATCCATATTGTGGAAGCAGAAGTCGTCTTTGTCTGGTTTTTAAATGGCCGTATTTTCTTGCCACGATTGAATGTCCCCCCCCCGGTAGTTAAACAGAACATTTTGTTAGGTCTAAAATCTGAGACAGGCCTCAGTATTCCTTATTCGCATCTGCAGGTTATGGTCACTTGTCTAACACGTGGAAGGGACTGCCTGGGAGCTGCATCTGGTTCTCACAAACACCAAGTAGTCTAGGCTCTCTGTTGCCTGTAGTCCTTTCTTTACAGCTGACCCTTGACTTTTCTTCAGCTGTAGTTGTGAGGCAGAAAAATCATCGATCAGTGTTAGATGAGCCAAATTGAAAATGCTGTTATTTAAATAGTCCTGAGATATTTTTAAGATCATTTAGACTTCTAGTTCATTAGGCACAATTTTGAGTTTTTAAAATTCACTTTCCTTTTCTTTTCTCTCCAAAACAATGTTTATTGTAAGAGAATAAGTGTAATTGAGGCCATGAACATGTCTCACGGAGGGTTAACATTGGCATGTGGTGGCCTAGAAGAGTCGTTGGGGTTTTAGCGATAGCAGCTCAAACCTAGCATGGACAGGTAACTTCCATCTGAATCATCAAGTGAAAGCTTTGAGTAGTAGTTGTTGCTATTTTTTACTACTAGATTAAATATTAGCGTATTTCCCTGCTAGGAATTATTTTAACACGGTGTTTTCTAACATTAAGTGGTTCTTAAAAGTCTTTTGGGTATTGTTGGGAAGAGGTGGTAATTACTTGCTAGCACTAAGTATGTTAATGTTCTTAAAACTTTTTAAAGGTCCACGAGAAACGAGATGACTTGGGCAAAGGTGGAAATGAAGAAAGTACGCAAACGGGAAACGCTGGGAGTCGTTTGGCTTGTGGTGTCATTGGGATCGCCAAGTAAATATTCCCTAGGATGCGATCTGAGTCCTAGTAACTCCTATGTTATCTTGCTAGTTGTAGAAATTTAACTTGATAAACATTAAACACTGTAACTTTAAAAGTGTAATTTGTGTGACTTTTTAATTGCTTTAAGTACCTGTAATGAGAACTGATTTATGATCACTTGGAAGATTTGTATAATTTTATAAAACTCCTATTCAGTTAAAATGTCTGTTTCAATGATCTCTGTATTTTGCGAGGCTTAATAATCATGGGTATTAAACTTCATTGTCTGAATTTCTTCAATTCTCATTCAAGCCCGCAATAAACAAATATACCATATGGCACTGAATTTTGAACCTAGTGAAGTATCCAGATTGAAACTCAAAATTAGCTCTTGATACCCTACATAGAGTTTGAACAGAACAGATTGAGTAGTAGGTTGACAGGTATTACATGTTTCATAGAGGTCACTTTTCAAAGTGTTTTAAATGGTGTTTAAATTTTTAGCAGCCGGTCTTTTAGCTAAGACTAACCTCAATTTAAATCTTGGACAAATATCTTTTGTCAGCTTCAGGGAAATTAAGATGGTTTCTCTGATTAGCTCCTCATTACCTACCTGCCACAGTGGCACATATTTCTCTCCATACACACGTGAGCAGTTACTCCATCTGTGCCAGTCTGCTTTCACATTAGCCATTTAAAGAAATCTACCATAGCATTTTAAGATGGAACCAAGGAAATGTTTAAACGTGGGTTATGTCTAAGGATTTATACATCAAATTAGTAAATTTAAGGCTAGTTCTCTTATCGTAAGTACTTGCTATGTACCTATGAGAAACTGCTTTTAAATGAATGTTAACCTAGTTCAGATTTGACTCTGGAGCATAGTCGTTTATTGAGAGTTGCAGAACATTATTTCTAATAAAGAAACCAGAAAGAAGCTACAGTTCTGATTGATCATAAATATATGCTATACTTAATCAAATGTAGGATATCGCTTGGGAGGGGAAAAGCAAATTTGGAAAAGGACAATTTGTAGTGCTTTCAAAGTTTTAAAATTGGTGATAAAGAATATGCTCAGAATAAGTGGTTAAAATCAGTCAGGATTTAAAAATCTGAACAGATTTCACTAATGTGCAATTTGGAGTACATATGTGTACAAATGGAGTACAAATATAGGGACCTGCTTGTGACCTTTCAAGTCTCCAGTGTAATCACTACCACTTGGTACGGGGGGGGCGGGGGGGGCTTGTCATGTGCAAATTGGATGATCCCAATACTTACAATTGGAAACACGGGTTTTTTAAATCCCTGATATCTGACCACTAAATGATCACATGTATGTTTCTTTCCAGAAGCAGTTTCAGTTAGGACTTTTTAAAACCTCTCCGTGGGCCAACATCAAACAAAGGACAAGCTTTATCATTTAAGTGCAGATACGAACCTGGATTTTTTTCTCATTTTCTAAAGTCGGGAACACAAGAACATTGTCCTAGATACATTGTCCCTGTCAAAACCAAGATCTTGCTGCAGAGTACTATTTAAGAACCAAAGTAATAAAGCAGCTTCGCCTGGGGATGAGGGCAAAGAAAAAGTTACTGCTCAACACACTGAATGAAACGAGGACAGTTTAAAAATGTAATTTAGGGGGAAAAAAAAGGTTCAACAAGGCCATAAATACTTGGATTGTGTGGTCTTTTCCTTGGCACTGAGTAAAGCAGTTTTATGGAACTGCTTTTCTGAACTATTTCAGACACAGGTTTGATTTGGCTTTGGATGACTTCATGTAATAGTTCTTGGATAACCTACATCTATTTTTCCTAGTAAACCCAACAATTTTAAGCAAAAGAGAAAATATATGTTCTCATATGTGACAAAAAGTTCAGTCTACCTCTGCCCAGCAGGGGAGTTTAAAAAATGGTAAAGAAAGGCAACAGACAAAGCCTATATTATAGGAAACAATAGGTTGCTTTTAAGTCCTTAAAACATATAAGACAAAAAGCTTTTAGGTTGCAAATTTAACCTTGATTTCTTTCACCCTTTTGAAAAATTTAATGGGATGGTAAGAAAACATTCAACCTTCTAAATAAGTAATACCCAGGCAATCGGATAATTTTATAGTACAAACGGGTACTCTGGGATCCAGTTTCCTCCCCCAGCAAAATTTCTCTTTACAAATTAATTAGGGCACCATTTACCACAAAGCCAATGGCAAAAAAGAAATCCTTGATTGAACTGCGAAACTAACAAGCTTTTCCATTAACATTAAAACCATGAACCTTTACACCTTATGACTGAAATGCTAAAAATAAAAAGTATTACAAATGAAGTGTTTGAGAGTAACTACATAAAGATGTCTATTTCCATCAAGTAAACAAGTCTAATTTAGACTCCAATACAGTATTAACAGCTCAAACTTTGATGGTGAACAATCCTTTTCCACCTTAATGCAGTGTAGGAAGAATAGCACACATTAAAGTTTGTTATGAAAATAGAGTTTATTAAAAACATCCCTATTGTTTTGAGGAGCTTTCACCGTTACCTTGTCTTAAATTAAAAAAAAAAAAAATAGAGAGCACTTCTAATTACGATTTGTAAACTTTTTAAAGTCAAAACTTTTAAAAAGTTACAGCAAAAAGGGTAATATTTATTCATATTTTCAGTATTTTTTGTTATTTTGTGGCTATTTTTAAATAGAAGGGAAGCAATCAAATTGCTTACAATTCCCCACCAACTACTGCGGGGCTGTGATATAGCAGGAGCAAATATAATACAGCATCTGTACACCTCAAGCTCTACACTCCAGAAGCGTCACTGTCACATTTTGACAAATTCCAGTCTCTAACGAGGAGCCTCTGCTGCTGAGCCAGAATCCTTTTCGGGTTCAACGGATGAGGTAGCCTCAGCAGGTAACTCTTCAGAAGATTTTACAACTGCAGACTCAGACTCCCCCTTATCAAGTTCTGAAACAGTGTCTACGTCTCCCACTTGGCTACCGGGAGGTTCAACGGTTTTGTTACCACCTGCCCTGTCTGTCACCTCAGGCTTCTCCTTTCCTCGGTTTTCTTCCTTCTCTCTACGAGACTCTCTATCTCTAGAATCTCTCTCTCTGTCTCGATGCCCACTAGAGCGTCTATTTCTCTCTTCCAAGTCTCTGTGCCTGTCCCGGTCAGGGCTCCTTCTTCCCCACTCTCTCCTTTCACGATTGCTATTATCTCTATCATCATTACGGTTCCCATACCGTTCCCGGTCATTTTCCACCCTATTTCCAAAAGATCTTCTTCCAAACCTCTCTTGGTCTCTACCTGAATTGAACTGCTGCCTGTTATCGTTTCTAAACGGTTGTGGTTGCTGCTGAGCCGGTGGCGGCTGCTGAGCTGGTGGCGGCTGCTGTGGCTGCGGCTGTGGCGGTGGCGGCTGCTGTGGCTGTGGCTGTTGCTGCCTCCCGTCTCTGTCTTCGGGACCCCCTGGGCCTGGCCCCGGGCCCCCAAGCCCTGGCATTCCCCCAGGCCTAACAAAGGGGCCATGCGGTGGAAAGGGGCCTTTCATTCCATGAGGTGGAGGCATTCCAAAGCCCCCGGGGCCTGGCGGTGGACCTCTATGCATCATGTGCGGTGGCATGGGACGAGGTGGCATCAAAGGAAATCGCTGTAAATGAGGTGGAGGCATTCCTGGAGGGCGCTGAAGTGGGATTAGGCCAGGTCGGGCACCAAGGAGACCAGTGGATGGTGCTTGGAGCCCAATTACAGGACCAGGTGCAACTCCTTGAGTACCTAAAAGAGAGTAATAAAAATGTCTATAAAATAACGCAGAAGATGGCATTCTGGTTTCAACTGTTTCCTGTGGAGCCTGAATCAAAATGAAATTCAACCCAGAATCTTCAAAGTTGTCTGCCAGTCTACCTGCGCAAAACTCAACGTGAGGCCAACAACCCATAGCATGTAGTCTTAAAGATAGATTACATACTATATAAAGATATGTATTAGTGTGTAGATGATGAGGATCTAATAATGGTAGAGGTCAAAGTAAGATGGAAAAGGACACTGCAATATACCAATTTTTGGAAAGAGTATGTCCATCACTAGTGGTTGGTAAAAATACTGAAAACACTCAAAATACTTAAGACATTTGAGAAAGACAATGTACGGGTCCTCATGACACAAAGAGCTGAACTATGCTATGTGAGCCAACTGAAGGCCATCTCAGGTGTACTCTTGGGAAATTTTACACTTTTAAGTCTTAACTTACTGGAAAAAAATAGGGTCACTAACCCAGAAAATCCACTGAAGAGGGAGGTCTCCGATTCCATGTCATTAAAATGCTTTATTAAACGGTAAACATCACTTGAACAGTAAAGCTTATAAAATAAAGATCAACACACCAGTGGGGAGTTTATTTTTACAGGTCCTTTTTCAAAGCACACCCTAAGGCATAAACCTGCTAGGCCGAAATGATGGAATTATGCTGAAAAGTCCGGCCATTCACTTTCTATTCATTCCTCCTAAGGTGGCGAGACCAATGAAGTCGGTGCTGTTGAAGGTGACAAGGACTTCACTGGTTTTATTTCCTGTTTTCATGAGGGTTGGCTCAGGTTTTGGCGTTAAGTCCTACAAATAAAACCACCCATCCTTTAAAACGATATGGCAAAATAGTACAGATTCGGTTTTGGTTCACCACTTCAGTAACAGAACGACATCATCCCCCTCTCTATTTCTTTGCAAATATCAACACCACAAGGCAAACACTATGACAAATAGGAGTTACTCTAACAATGGAAAATGTTCCAGATATTGTCAGAATATATTATTTACCCATGTACTGCATGCAGAAAGGCCTTTGAGCAAGTTAGAGGCTATGACTCTCAACCACCGATGGTAAGAGAAATGCTTTTGGGACACTGATACCCAATACTTTAATAGGAAGTTTTCTTGCCCCCTCTCCCAACAGCAGGTTATTTTGTGTTGACAGAACCACTTCTTCATGTGTGCTTTAGCATACATTAAACAAGTCCTGCTTGCTCCTAAATTTTCTGTATCAGCAATACTAAACCTAAACAAGAGTTTCTACTTCAGTTTCGGATCCTCACAACATGTGGTCCAATCCCATTCTGTCCGATTTAAGGACTAAATAGAATGGACCTGAAAATCTACGTATACCAGTTTACAACTCACCAGCTGTGGTATTTACTTAAACACAATACCTTCTTTCAAATGCTTACAATGAAGTCTATTATGTCTGGTGAAATACAATCTCACTTAGGAATGACCTTGGACGTGTGCCTCAGAAATAGTACCTGCCTCTTGTGGAGATTAAGTGGGATAAAATACATAAGACTGAGCTCAGAGCCTTGTCCACAGTTAAATGCTGGAATTTTCACATCTATCTTGACAGATGATAAATATCCTAACATTAAATATCTGACTTCGCAAAACTGAATGCATTTTTCATTTATGATAGGATCTTATTAACCTCTTGTGGTCGGTCCCCCAATACCCACCATAGTTTAAAGTCCAGCACTTTGACAGTTGGGAAAAATGTGAATACACCGAGCTTCTACGTGTCAGGTCTTAATTTTAAAAAGCAAATGACTTCAGTAAGAAGCTAGAAATTATGGAGTGGATAAATGAAGCAAAGACCTAGTTGCTTCACGCACTCTTCAGACGTTCCTTAGGAAAACCCCAATGAACATATACAGAACCACCACCTATATACCGTATTTCAGATTGAATAAATCCAATGGCAAACATTCCTATTGTTTAGTAAACTTTTACTGAGTGCATACCATACAGTGGGACAGCAAAAGCCCCTAAGATATGTCCTTGCTCTCACTTTTAAAAGGAATCAGTACTGGGGCGCCTGGATGGCTCACTCAGTTGAGCATCCAACTCTTGATTTCGTCTCAGGTCACGATCTCACGGTTCGTGAGTTCAAGCCCCGAGTTGGACTCTGTGCTGACAATGTGGAGCCTGCTTGGATTCTCTCTCTAACCCATCCCCACTCACTAGCTCTCTCAAAATAAGCAAAGATTTAAAAAAAAAAAGTTAAAATAAAAGGAATCCGTCCCAACATTTACAGACTATACCTCAAAACAACATAAAATGTATGTACCCCATTACTGCCCTTTAAACAAAGAAATCCTGCACAGATGCACTTAAACAAATTGAACTTTACTTTCCCACCAGTCCTTAAGGAGTAAGATGACCACTGAGGTGGGATTAGGCCTTTTTCAGAGATTTGAGTACTTGTTTATAGGGTTAAGAGACCAATGCCAAATTTTTAAAGTAACACTAGAAAAATGTGGAAGAGGTTCAAAGCACCTTATTGTTAAAGAATTAAGTTCAGATGAACCTTTAAGAGGAAACGATGACTCTTACAGGACAATGGAAAGGTCCTGTTTCTTGATTTACCCAGGAAGACTGGCTTCCTCAGCTACCAATCTGACAGTGGCCAAAGGATGTATGGCCACCTCACCCTTGTGCCAATCAGACAAAATGGGCAATCATTCTCCATAAAATATAAACCTGTCTCTAGGAACGCAGCTCTTAAGTCCTTCATAACATGCATCTGAGAGTGCACGAACATCGATTTGATAGGGTTAACATTTACAGTCATATATTTAAACTACCTACAAAGCAGTATTTTTGTACAGCAAAATTATTGCCTAATTTGATTCTGTATGTATGGATATTTGTATTTGCCTAATACTATACACTCAAATCCCTTCCCTCATTTGTAAATAAGTGGATTTCCTTTTAATCCTTCATGAACCAACATTTACAGATTCCCCTGACAGAATATCCAACCCCATAGTCCTAAACGTTGGCTTAGTGATAAAAGTGTGGATTACAAAAGTGATAAAAGTGTGGATTACAATTTTTTTTTTCTGTAGTGGACAAGTATTGCTTTAGTAAGTTATATTTAACTAAAAATATACCAGGTGGCATAAAGCCCTAGATAGGCATGCTAGCTGAATTTCATTTTTAATTAGGAAAGCAGACGTTATGCATATTCAATGGACTGTATAGTGAGTTACCCAGGTCTAAAGGGCATTCAAACCAATTATTCATTTTATCTGGAAGTATGACATGCAATGTCACTGCCAAGTGTTCTAGAGTTGCAAGTTAAAAAGAATTCACACATATTGAACATCTGAACTTTATTAACTCATTTCATGTGCTGGAGATAAAACAAGGCCCTCTCCTTTAAACAGGAAATAGCCTAAGTAGAAAGAAACTGCTGGAAGAGATGGCACGAGCTAGTATTGGTGACAGAGGTGGAAGTGATTAAGCTGGTGGGCATGAGTTTCAGTGCAAGTCCTAGAGCGTTTGAATAGGGTCTTGAAAGAAAGGGCGGAAAGACATCACTGGTCAAGAGAACTGCAACAGAATGTCTTTTGCCAAGAGAGAAACAAATACAGAAGATGAGGTTTGTTACTGAAGTAGCAGGAAAGAATTTGTGTAAATACAAATTACTATCAATTAAAGAAAAAAAGAGGTTCATAAGGCTGAGCAGGCAGGCCAGGGCAATTCAGAGGTGTTACATGCCACAAGAAGAAACCTGGGACTTACCAAGAAATTTTTTGCAGGGATGATCCCGTGTTCATTTTTGAAAGACCTTTCTAGCAAGCAGTGTACAGGAAAGGAAGGGAAAGACACTGGAGAGCAGGTGGACTCTCACTCTCAGAATCTAGGGTACAGAAATGAGAGACTGAACAGAAACAGAGGTGACAGAGAGGAGGAACACAGCTCTCTGCTCTGAATAAGTGGATGGAAGCATCAATACAATGCAGGAATTTAAGAAAAGAAGCTATTTTGGGAGACAGATGACAAATTTCATTCCCTCCACCCCCCCCCCCCCAATTTCTGAAAGTTAGAGGGGCCTGGTTCACAAGAGTCACAGTGTTACCCACAGCACAGGCAAGAAAAAGGGAATTCAGACCTAGGAAACACCACCTTAGAGACTCTGAGATTCCTAACACAGTAAGATTTTAAGGCAGAAAAAGGTGACAGCCGCAAATATCAGTATTCAAATTTGAGGACGAATGAGAAATACACTGGACTTTAACTCAAAATAACCAAGACTTAACTGTGGATATTCCAATGATGAGCCCCAAACCAGTCATTTCACCGTTAAAAAACAAAAGTAAAGATTAAAGGGGAGGTGACTGCTATCTAGAGCAAAGATGTTCAGAATTGTGTGAAATAAAGAACAAGTGTGTTAAAAGGCTGAAGGGGCAGTGAGGGGGCGGGGGGTGACTGGGATCATGGTTGGAGTCCAATGTGGACCTTGAAATCTCAGGGGAACATAAATAAGGGATGCAAATAGGATCTTTCTGCCAAGTACCACAGTGCGTGGGGACAGGGAGACACACAAAGGTTTCAACTAAATACTGTGGGTGTGACCAACTGCCTCAGTCATAGTTGGACGCTCTTCAAGAGGATATAGGGGCACCTGGGTGGCTCAGTCGGCTAAGCATCCCAACTCTTTGTTTCAGCTCAGATCTCATGATTGGTTGAGTTCGAGCCCCATGTTGGGCTCTGCGTTGGCAGCGCAGAGCCTGTTTGGGATTCTCTCTCCCTCTGCCCCTCCTGCATGTTTTCTTTCAAAATAATAAACAAACTTAAAAAAAAAAAAAGAGGATGTAAAGTGGAATCTTTTAAGGAGAGCAAGGACTTGCTAGGTGAAAAGGGGAGGGAAGAGAGGAGGAGGAGAAAAGGTGGACGGGACATCTAAATACCTCTTCTACAATCTTGTCCTCCAATCTACCAAAGTCGCTGCCTCTAGGAAGTCCTGCACCTTTCATTACCAACGTGTCCTCAACTGCAAGCACCCTAACTCTCCAACCTCCTTCCTAGAATCATTTTTGATCCCGTGAGAGTCAGGCCCCCACAGTACCCTTCAATGTCTTTACTTTCCTCCTTACCTGCCTCAGAGTCCACGGTTCCCCCTCACCACAGTTGTCTGGTAAAACCTCAATGGTTTTGAATGCAACTCTTCTACCCAATCTGTACACAGACAGGGCTGGGGCTCACCCCACCCCCAACACATCGACTGGCCTCATTTTAAGTTTATAACCTCAACCACAAGTGCTTAATTCTGGTTAGTGATCCTAATTTTCGTAGGCAGCTCACATTCTCATTTCCCTAGACGTCTACTTCACGTGCTCATGTTTCTCCTCAATCCTGTCTACCCTTAGGGGGTTTTAGAACAAATCCAGGGAGATAAAGTTTACGTAGTTTATAATTCACCCATATAAAGTGCCTAATTCAATGGGTTATAGTGTCTTCAGAGTTGGGCAACCATCACAATCTTAAGGATATTTTCATTACCTCAAAAAACCAAGTTCTGTATCACCCCCCATTTCCCTGTGATCGCCCCACGCCTCCCTCCAGGCAACCACATACCCTGGTTTCTGTGTCTCTACATCTGCCTATGCTGTACGTTTCATATGGATGGAGTCATACAATATGTGATGCTCTGTGACTGGCTTCTTTCACTTAGTGTATGTTTTCAAGGTTCATCCATGTTGCAGCGTGTACAAGTGCTTCCGTTTTTTAAATTACCAAGTACTATTCCATCATAGGGATATACCGCAATTTTATTTATCCTGTCTGGTTTACCATGAAAAAAAAAAAAAAGGATTTTGGAAAAAAGACTTTCTCATTCACTTACCCACCACCCCACCTACCAATTTACCTGTACCTGTATCCATAGGACTCCTTCTGTCTGAGAACAGCTATGCTCCAAGAATTAAGTCCTTTATTCAAACCCTGAACCGATGCCCTCTTACCTACATAAGGGTTATCAGCTTAGCCAACACCTCTTCTTTCCTGCAGCAAAAATTTCCCCTCTGACTTTCCAGTAATAAAGATGCTGTAGTTTCACCCATCTTTTAGAAATAAAACCAAAAACTCCCTTACCTTGCCATCTCTTTCCAACTTTCACCTCATTTTGCTGTTCCTCTATATAACAAATCTCCTCAAAGAAATGCCCAAAATCACTGTATCCATTTCCTCACCTTCCATTCTCTCCTGCCCCTGTGTAACTGGGCTTTTGGATCCATTATTCTGAGGCAATCACATTTCTAAGGTTACTCAAGAGCCTTCATTCTGCTAAACCCAGGCAGCAAGTTCCAGTGCTCTCCCTAAGCCACCTATGTGACTGATAGTTGATCCCTCCCCCTCCTTCCTAGGAACTCTTATTTGGCTGCCAGAGAAGCCCCTCTACTTTAGCTGCGCCTTCCAGTATCCTCTGCTGAACAGAACCGTGGTTAAAACCACAGGTGTCGGAGCAATGCTAGCTGAAATTCTGACTTCACCACTTGTAGCTGTTCACCTGGGCAGCCTACTCAGCTTTGTGCTTCAGCCTCCCCATCTAGAAAACGGGGTAACTGTACTTACCTCTTAGGGCTGTTAACGCTCAAATGACTCACACATACAAACTCTTCGCCAGAGTTCCTGGCATCTGGAACTATGTCTGTCTTAGTTCTCAGTATTGTATTCTCAACGGCTAAGTTGCTGAAGTTTTCCTAGGCTCATCCCTCTCACTGTATTTACATTCCCTTCTTAAGTAATCACTGGCTCCTGTGGCTTTGCTGATCGTTTGTGGAGGCTATCTGGAATTGTATCTCAACTGTATTCAAGTTGTTTACTTATCATCTGCACCTGAATTTCAAAGTTAAAATAGCCAACCTTTTAACTCGATATCCCCTCTGCAGATCCAGTCCTCCTTGACATTTGCCCATCTCAGAAATGGAGATTACATCCTATCAACTGCTCACATCAAATACTGAGCTCAATCTTGACTCCTTTCTCTCATATCCCACACTTAAGTAGTCAGGCAATTAGGAAGGCCCTATCTTTAAAATAAATTCGACGTCCAACCACTTCATTTCCTCCACTGCGCCACCCCAATGCAAGCAGTTAGCCTGCACCTCTTCTACTGCGACAGCATCTGAACTAGGTCCTCTTTCCACTCTTAACCAACTCCTAGAGTCTGGTGTCTACGTAATAGCCATTACCCTTTAAAAAGTATACATAAGACTGAAACTACAACATTCCCCACTGCACTCTCAACCTGGCCCTTGACAACCTTCTCTAAACTCATAGCCTGCAACTCTTTTCTTTGTTCATCCTGCTCCAGCCACACTGGCACCCTGTGGTCCCTCAAACAAGCCAAGTTCACTCCCAATTCAGGCCTCCTTTTGTTCTTCTACCTCAACTATCTTTTCTCTGTATTTCCATGGCTTTCCCCCATCATTTCTCTCCATATTACCGCCTTAGATGCCCTCCTGGGCCATACATATACCATTTAAAATAGAACATCCCATGTGACACTCCTCCAATTCCCTAAGTGTTCTCTGCTTTACTCTTCATCATAGGATTATCTCCATGTGAAGTTATTAGTTTATTATCTAAGTCCCTACTAGAATATAAGCTCTAAGAAGACAGGCTTTGTCTTGTTCATTCAGGTATCTCTAGTACCCAGAAGGATACCTGGCACACAGTGGCTACTGAATAAAATACACGAAGAATGTATGAATGGCAGTGGCAGAAGTGATGACCAAATTCTTCAAGGAGAAAATATCTCTCAGGCTGCAAGAGCAGAGACTAGAAGGTCCAGGTCTCTCCCCCAGGGCGGTGGCTTTCCATTGTTAACCTACAAAGATCTGAAATTTATTTTGAGAAATTCTGCAACTTTCTTTAACTACCTCCTTTTCTGTTTCTAGTTGGCAGTTTGACATTTTTTGATCTGATCCAAATAAAATGTCACTGTGGCATTTGCGTGAGCCTAAAATGAAATCCCACACAAGGAAAAAACTTTACCAACCACTCTTATCTCTCCCACCAATGCCCTAAGATCCCTAAGCATGCATATATATGTGTGTGTGTATATATATGCATATAATTTTTAAAAACCATTGTTTTTCTTCATCCGAGACATTCAGAAAATTGCAGTAACAGTGCAACCCATACATGTATTTCCTTTGCCTAGATTTCATTGTTTATTAACATTTGGAGCATAACTATTTTGAGAAGGCTCCCAGGCAATTCTTGCAGTAGGCACTATGTTGGGAGCCGAAGAGAACAAGAGTAAGGAGCTAGTTTTCAAAGAATGAGAAAGCACATTTTAGATAGTATTGTACATTAAGATTACACCAAAAAAATTGGTGCTTAGGATGTTAATGAGAAATCTTTAACAGAAATTTGAGTTTTCAATAATATATAATGCAAATATATGGGAGAGGTGTATCTATTTTTAGCAGAGGGGTACATTATGTTTTGCTGAAATCCAACACACGAAAACCAGAATCTCAGATAAAGAGAAATCAGAGACAGATTATTTCAAAATGACTCCTTGGCTTTTTGCAAAATTATGCACAATAGGTTTTGTCTGGTCAACTTCCCTACAGTTCATTTGTAGTGACTTTTTAGAATTTGTATACCAATTGCTATGTTACCGTAACTGGCAAAATGGAACAGCTCTAAGTTAAGAGTTGCACTATTTGAGTCAAGAAGTTTCGAATAAACAATTAACCTATCACGGAATGAGATTTTCGACAGGGAGTGTTACTTTCAATGTTAGCTGGAAAAAATCTTACCTGAAATTGTTCACAGCCACATCTTTGTCTACCAAAATCAATCTAGAGCCCAGAGTGCCTGCCCCTCCCACCTTCCTCAAGCCCAAAGTGATGTATGTCGGAGAGATTTAAATTTAAGAGAGACTCGAGGCT
This sequence comes from Lynx rufus, assembly GCF_022079265.1. Taxonomy (NCBI): domain Eukaryota; kingdom Metazoa; phylum Chordata; class Mammalia; order Carnivora; family Felidae; genus Lynx; species Lynx rufus. Next base: position 145,805,849 of record NW_025814867.1, read on the forward strand.
GGAGTTCTATAGCCCAGGAAGCACAGAGGGACATGGAGACAACGTGATAAGCAGTTTTCAAGTTTCTGTATAAGACCTTCCCTGTAGGTTTCATCTGAAGTACCTCACCTTCTGAGAAAACATAGGGTATTCGTCCATAAATTTAAATCCAAGGCAAGTATCTGCTGTGGACTAATAGTTATTAATTACCCACTGTATCCACTGAACAATGTTATATACTATATTGAAGGTACTGTGATGACTATTTGGGAACCATTTCTACTATATAACACTAGTGGAATAATTACCAGTGTAATATTTAGAGTACCAATTTGAGTATTTTAGAGCTTTTTGAAAGAACACCTTATAGGATAAATAAAGTCAACAGATTTTTGGGGGGGTACCAAAACAAATACCTAGCAGGCCCCTCTAGACTATAATTTAAAATAACCAAACATTATAGCAAAGTTCACAATAAGAAAAAATATTAACATGTAGAAGTTGTATTAAAAGTTAGGTATTATCATTAAAAAACCACTTTCCAAAGGATTTTCTTCAGGTTTTCTTTGAATGTTATTCACACTAGATTGGTGCTCTAATGTTCTAATTTAAATGTTGTTAAAAGTACTAACTATAAAAAAAAAAGTCAAAATTCTGGCAGAGAAATCCAAGCTAAGTGAAATCACCACAAATCAAGTATCAATTTTAAAGTAATTATAGAACGTGATGGTAAAACTATTCACCTTCTAGGCAGTTGTAAGGATCATAACTATTACAATAAAGCAAACATGCCTGTTTGATAATTCCAAACCAATTCTGTGCACATAATTTCTTGAAGTGTCCAAATTTGGGAACACTGACTCAAATGCCTACTGAGTTCATGCAGGGATGTGTAGAATCAAGCCTGAAGGGCATCACACCACTGTCTAACAATTCAGCCTGGAGGCCACCAATTTGTGACTTCTGCTTTAGATCTTTGGCAACAAAAAATACCAGTAAGTAGGAGGCAATCTTAGAACTACCCAATTCTTACAAATTTCACCATCATCTACAGCAGTGTGACTAAATTAGGAAGAATCTGCATATTAATAATTAATGAATACATGTATCTGACAAGAGAAAAGGCTTTAATTTTCCACAAAAGGAATGAGTCCAAGTTACCATAATTTTTCCTTGAAAAGATATTCTGGATATACTGGTAACAGAGTAGAGATATGTAACACAAACAAACATTTTTTTGTGTATTTCTTTTTTATTGTCTGGAACACCAAAGTAATAACCCAAATTTCACATTTACAATGCACTTTTTTTTTTAATAAAATTGCTATACATATTAGAGATACACGTTATACAAAAGTTTTTGAAAAGTAAACACATACACTTATACAGTAAAGAGAATAAACTGAATTGCTATTATCATTAATATTCCTTCTCTCCTAAATGATCAACCACTGTAGACAGTTACCAACAGCTTTTATGAAACCATCACTATTCTAACTAGCTATCTTGGTGTGTGAGGGACTAAGAATGGATTTCTTTAAAATGACGTGATAATGAATTATTATCGTGCATCATATAACTTCATATTTTCAGATTATCAGTTACTAAAATAATCAGAACCCTACAACATGGAGGTTTAGTTCTCTACAAACACGGTAGCATGGGCTACCTCGGCCCAACTCCAGAAACAGGTAGTCCTCACTTCCAGACCAACACCCCACACTTACATCTGATCACTCGGAAAATTCCTTAAGCCAAAACATCCTTGCAGCACTCATTGCCTCCTCCCAGTATAATCAGCCTTACTACTAAGTTTTGGGAGATCTGTTGAACATTTGTTTGGTCCCCGCTACTTTAAAAGTATCATTATTACCATGTTTCAATAATTAAATCCAAGAACTCAGTTAAGTCTCAAGGATAGGTTCACCTCCCCTTACAAGAAAATTATCTGAATACTGTTAAGAAGAAGAATATAGATATCATATTGTGCTAGTTCAGTGAAATACCACTATGACTGGCATATATTTTCTCAGTACAACTGATGGAACTTTAATATGTGTGAATTTCTGACCTGGTCTAATCTACCATGAAAAGATCTAAGGCAACTATGTCAAGATACATTTTTTCCTAAAAAGCTTGCTTCCTCTGCCAACAAACAAAACAATTTAAAACGAATCATGGCTAAAGTGATATAATTTTAGAATTTCAAAGTATAGATATTCTTCTCTAGGTATTCTAGGTATCACTTAGAACACTCCTTACCTGTAATAAGCACCCACCATTCATGAACAGCCTACCCTGTGGCAGGCTCCGTGTGTCAGTTGTTTTATATACACAGGCCCAGTGAATCACCACAACACCCTGGTGTGTCATTTTTATTCCTTTTTTTTTTTTTCTTTTTTTCAAACAGATGAAGAAACTGGAGTTTCATATCCCCTTCTAGGCTTAAAGGTTTCTGGTACAGCATAGCATTTCTTTTTATTATCATAAGAGAAAACATTAGAGCACCAAGAGGAAACTTGAAACCATCTTAGTTCTAATAGTCTGTGAACCTGGTTAACAGCAACAACATCCCACCCTGATCAGCCATCCTTCAGTGCTGCAATACTGCATGTGATTATTGCATTCCTTTATCAAAATGATGCAACTATGATTACTCTTTTGGATAAATCCTCCTTTATTTGCCCACGCATTAAGGTCTCCTTTCTCTAAAAGGTCAAAATCTACGGGATATTCTTTTCAAGATTTCTAGTTGAAGGGACACAAAAGTCTTTCTTTCTTGACTGGAACTAAACAACTGCATTTTACTTGAAAGTACTCATTGTAACAGAAGTTTTCACTTTTATGTTATGTCACATTTTAGTCTTTGCAGATTTGGAACAGCCTTTAATTTCTAAGTTTTGTTATGAAAGTTATAGACAAAGAAGTGAAGTATAAACAGCCCAGCACTGAAAACCATCTATCTATCTACTTATTCAAGTAACAAATGTCCCTCTCTCACGGAGTTTTCATTCTAGTATGTATCTGGGAGAGGGAAGGAGGGAAAGACACACACAGTTATGCCAGGTAATGATAAATGCTAAGTGCTTAGCTTACTAAGTTTGCTTTTCAAGCTCACCAACTTTTGATCTGTGCTTTATTTTGTTTCACATGTTGGATGCAGAGTTTAAATTATGCACTTCGGTTGTAAAATAAAGGGCAGAGCCGTCAAGACCTAAATGTTACATCAGAAGCAGGCTACTTATTCTTTACGTTTGTTTGAAAGTAGTGGTTATTAAACTCTTAGGGATGAAGAAATCGTTCATTCAGTGAGTTTACTAAGACCAGAAAAAAAAAAGCACAAATGCATGCCATTTTGTAGATACTCTCAGGTGGCCTAATATCCATGGGATGCTAGACTAGGAATTTTCACTACAAAGAGAATTTATAATCACGGGTGTTGGTGTGATGTGGAGAAAAGGGTTTGATCAGAAAAGTCTAGCCAACTCAGATTCTGTGATTCTTATGTAACCATCTTACTGCAAATATGAAAAAACAAAATGCGTAACAAAACTGATATCCAAAGACGTTAAGGTCTCCTGGATCCTAGAACAATGTTCCTCTACTATATGATTTTCATTATAGTGTAGACCCCTTAAGCAACTTCCTCATTAAACAAACTATTTTCCATCATTATGATAACTATTGCTACATTACTGGTGACAAATTTTAATCCCTAATCCTCTTTCACCATTACCCAGTCTGCGTACTAAAGGAAATAAAAATCAAGTTTATTATCGGACTAAGCTCAGTCTCAGAGAGGGCAGAAGACAGCATGCCATTTAAAAACAAATTGATTTTTATTATAAATATAGTATATGCACAAAGTAAAAATTTCCAACAGCACTGAAAGGTTTAAGTGAAAAGTAGAAGTCCTACATCACAAACTAATGTCCTATAGTCCTAATGTCCCATAGTCCTACATCTCAGAGGCAACTATGTGCTCTCTCCTAAAAAAAAAATCTAAGATTATGAAAGCACATATGTACATATACATATACCTCTGAAAAATACAATGGGCTCACAGGACTAGAATGTTATAATACTAAGGATTATACCTTAGTATAATCTAACTACCCATTAGGAGAATCAAGTGTTAATTATACTTGGCAAAACCACTTCAAAATACAGGAATTTATTAATGTAATAGATTAATAACTATAACAAGTGTATAAAATATAACAAGTGTATATAAAATAATCATTTATAATTCAAGCAAAGGTAAAGCCTCTTAAAGACGTAAATAATCTAAATCACACTTCCCTTGATCGTGGCAGTAAAATTGTGGGTAAAAAGTCCAACAGATAAAACCAGCAGGAGAAAACTGAGGGATCAATGAGAAAGCATTACCCTAGGCTGTACAAATGTCATTCAGACAATAAAGCCATTTTATTACATGTACCTAAGAGAAGTTCTCTGCTAGCCAACAGAGAATGCTACCACAGCCCAGGGTTTTAGAAAAATTGGTCCAGACAGGAAAAAATTCTGTTGTCAAAGAAATCCTATCTCTTTATAAAGCTGAATGTCTGGGGTTGTATCAGTCATGGACTTTGCACCAATTCATTCTCTCAGAGATTAATCACTTTCCTATACCAAATTAAGATGTACAAATCCACACTTTTATTCAGGACGAACATGATTTCATCTTTGAGGCTGTCTCTGGGGCTACTCTTGGTAAAGACCAAGTGCACATATTTAAGAGGAAGATCTTCCTCAAAGAAATTAGCATTGTTCTTTAAAAAAAACCTAACTTGGGTGGGGAAAAAAAAACTAATGATAAAAAAAATCAACTTACCAAGAAGTGAAACAGGCTGCGTTACAGGAGGGGTGGGCAGATTCGTGGGTGCAGCAGGTGGCACAGCAGAGCCATACATTTTCACACTGTCACCAGACTCGGCGTTTCCTCTAGCCCCAGACACCACTGTTGGAATGGGATTTCCAATAGATAAGTCTTTTGTAGTGTCTTCATTTATACCAGCGATAGTAGCTAAGGAATATAATTACATCAACATGTGAAGCTGAATAATTATCTCCCCAATCAACATTCTTTTGCCACACTCTAGACCCTGTTACTGGTCCACTCTCCCCTCCTACTCCCAACTCCAAGAGGACTAGTGAACACAAAAGAAAAACATGCTTACAGTTTGGGATGCTTATTGGTGGAGTATGAGGAGGAGGAATGGATACTGGTGGAGTTATAGGAGGTGGGGGTCCAGGAGGAAGAAAACCTACAATAAGAAAAATAATGTCAACTTATGTTGTGCCAACTAATCTTGGGCTCTAAAAAGAATGTCTTCTTGAACAACTCACGGTACCTGGTGGCAGATGCATCGGATTAAATCCTGGGCGCAAAAATGGTGGAGGAGGAGGTGGAGGAGGAACACCAGGACCAAAACCCGGAGGAGGAATGCCCAAGGGAGGCGTGAAAGTGGGTGGCTGGAGAGCACCAACTACAGGAGGACCCGGCTGATGTGGTGGGACCTAAAGACAAAGGAAGAATAATGAAGCCACATATCTAGCCACCCTCCCATCCATACAGTAAGTTGAGATGAAGATCTTGTTGAAAAAGGTATTTCAAAATTTGTGATTATGTGAGTAAATTTGTCTAGTAACAGGTGGTAATTAGTACCTACTCTAAATGACAGTCATCACATTTCTGTTCTCTATGACAGCAAATTCACATTGCATCTCACAAGCATCTACTGGTGTTCTGACAGAATATCCTATATGTTAAAAAATGTTCCGTGGTCAGGTTAGTAAATTTGATAACCACAACTCTAAGAAAAGCTACCTGGCAATTTACAGTGATTAAAATCACAGGTCCTGGGGTGAAACTGCCTGCCCCTTTCCCATTTTTAACTAGCTTTGTGACCTTGAGTAAGCTATTTACAATCTCTAGACCTCAGTTTACTAATCTGTAAAATAAAAAAATGTCAACCTCACATAGTAATAGGGATTAAAGAGGGAATACATGTTAAGTGCTAGTGTCTGTCACTTAATAAACACCCTACAAATGTTAGCTATTAAAAAAAAAGTCTGAAAAATTTTAACAGATTAGTCAGGTTTACGTGAGTGGTGATATATACATTGAATCTTATTTAGAACTTGTGCTGGAAGGGCCTGTCCAAAAGATCAAATAACGAGTCTGTCAATGTAGGGAATCTATTTATAAAATGTCACCACTAAGTATGTATCAGAGCATGTAATTTTCTCCTTACACTGGGAAAATCAAGAGGCTAGGTAACCCACTTTTGTGACAGCTCAGATTTATCTGATTCAGATTTAATGTGAGAAACTGAAAAAGGTACTGAAAACAAGAAAAACCTAACAGATCATAACACTGTGGGTCAAGGACTTAAAATTTTTACCAAACGGTTGTTCATTATTGAGCTCTTATTATGTAACAGGAAACATGCTGAGTATTTAACATTCACGATCTCATTTAATCCTCAAAACAGGGGTGCCTGGGTGGCGCAGTCGGTTAAGCCTCCGACTTCAGCCAGGTCACAATCTCGCGGTCCGTGAGTTCGAGCCCGCGTCAGGCTCTGGGCTGATGGCTCAGAGCCTGGAGCCTGTTTCCGATTCTGTGTCTCCCTCTCTCTCTGCCCCTCCCCCGTTCATGCTCTGTCTCTCTCTGTCCCAAAAATAAATAAACGTTGAAAAAAAAAAAGTTAAAAAAAAAAAAATCCTCAAAACAACTCTGACCTAGGAAGAACACCGGAGCCAAAGCCAGGAAAGGGAACTTGTGCGTTTATAGATAGGAAACTGAAGCTTAGATTAGGTAGGTGATCTGCCCAATGTCACATTGCTGTGAATAAACAGTTGAGCTGAGATTCAAACTACATTCTGTCAGAATCCAGTTTGTCTCCTCCTACGTCATAAATGCACCCACTGACCACACAGCAGAGGTTTATGAATATACCTTTGTGTTAAATAGCACTCAATTTATTAAATAGCTCTCACTCATCCATTAAAAAACTTCATGATAGCACCGCCCAAACTGAAGATTAAGAGACTCTCTTTCTCTCAAAACAGCTGCTTGTTGGGTGGATATCCAAGTTCTCTCAGAACATAAACCCCCACCAAAGAATAAAGATTCAATAAAAGAAAACAAGGGGAAGCAGAATACAAGAAATGCCATCAGGTTTGCATCTCAAGTCTGAAACATTAAAAAGACACTAAATAACCTAGACAGATGTAAGGCGGTATGAATTGATTTTACTGATGTTTATGAAAAAATGTGTTAGTTTATAAACAGTAGGTCTGACATACCAAAATACTATTAATATGCACATTTATGTGTTCACATCTTTGAACACTGACCTAGACATACATCTATAAAAAGATTTAGAAAAGTTTACCTTTCAGACACTTACAAGTTTAAATAACACCCCAAATGTTCTTACCTGTGGAGGTGGCACTGTTATAGGTGCGGGCACAGGAATAGGAGGGACAGGCACTGGTAAAGGTTTAGGTATAGGTGATACTGGTTCTGTATGTGAGGTTTCTGCCCCTCCATTTTGAGCAACTTCATTTTCATGCTTCTTGGGGATTCCTTTCCAATCTATGAGTTAAAGAAATTTAACAATAAAAATTGACAATTTTTTTATAACTTTAAATCTAGAATTTTTAAATGATTATATAAAAAAATCAGCAGTCTGATTTACTAAAGAAATGCTTATGCTAATCTTATATTATTTAAATGAATGAACAATAACACGCACGCAAAAGAATGCTTATTGTGTGTCAGCCACAGTTTGAAGCATTTTATATACATATTAATCCAATGAATTCTCATAACCATCTAGAAGTAGGTCCCATGATCATTCCCATTTTATAAGTGAGGAAAAGAATTTGGAAACTGAGGAAAACAAGGTCACATACTAACAAGTGGCAGACATGGGACTCAACATACACACATCTGGCTCCAAGGTCTATGTTCTTAACCATGATGGTGTGTTGTCTGGATTAAAGATCCCCGGAGGGAGGAGCAAGACTCTCTGCACCCTGACCAGAGCCTGTGCCAAAATGTTTGGCACACAGTAGACCCCTAATACCTATTGCGTGAACGGAAACCTAGCTCTACCTGCCCTTTTTAAAAGAAGTTTATTTGAGAGAGACAGAAGAGAGAGCAAGACAGAGAGCAAACAGGGGAGGGGCAGAAAGAGAATCTCAAGCAGGCTCCGCACTGTCATCACAGAAACCAGACTCGGGGGGCTGGAACTCACAAAAACCATAATATCATGACCTGAGCCGAAGACAAGAGTCAGACATGTAACTGACTGTGCCACCCAGGAGTTCCAACCTAGCTCTCCCCTTAAGTGAAGGCATCACGCACTGTGGGGAAAGAAGTCAAGGTATGGGAATGGCTCAACATCGTTCCACCTCTTTTTGGCTCTCAAACCAACTCTGCTTGCTTGAAACTCCTTTAGTTGCTTATTTTATTTTGGCACACCACCCTGCACTCCTTGTCCAGCTATCTATCAGTCTCCAGGTCATGCCCTCACATGCTGCTATTTTCCCCACTGTAATCCTACTGTCAATCTGGATTTTTAATATTCATGCCACAGGTAACTACCTTCTTGCCTTACATGTTTACTTTCAATTGTTTCTCTGGACACTTACATGCTTTCAAAGAAATTATTATGAAACACTGGATGAAAACAATACCAGTAATGTTCAGTTTAAGACTCATTTGGATCTGCTAGGTTTTTCACAGCGAAAAATTCTATTTAAGATCTACTAAATACTGAAATTAATGATTAACTCCACAATCAGTATTATTTCACTTATGTCTGAATCTATCCCACTAAATATAAGTTGCATTAAGGGCAAAGACCACATCTGTCTTATTCACCATGGTTTCCTCAATTTTTAATGGAGAGAATGGCACATAGTGGGTACTTGAAAAATCTCAAAAATCCCTACAGCAAAGAATAAACATTTTTCACATGCATTATCAAGAAAACAGATGAATTTTAAAAGAAATTAAATACTGCGTCACCTGGATTAAGTGTATCACTGTCCAACATTCCTCCTTCACAAAAACTCTCCAGTTCTTCAGGCTTGACTTTGTCCCATGGAATATAAGTAACTCCCAGTTCTACATCCCAATACTGCTTATAATCTGCCTTTATTCCTTTGTTTAAAGCCCAGGCAATCTATATCACCATTAGTTAAAATACAAAAAGAAAGCACAGGAAAAAAATGTCAGTTTTGAGAATTAACCGTTCTTCACATTTCTAATCACTCAGATTTGGGCAACAAGGGAGCAATCTGACCTATCCCTGGATCTCCCTTCGATGCTAGTTAATTGGTTAACCTTTTCTCCTACTTTGTCCTGGTGGAAATTTAACTGGCATCACCTCCTTATCCACTCCTCCAACCATTCACTCCCCAATCTACTGACATAAAACATAAAAGAGAAAAGGAAAATAATGTTTATTGGGGAAAGGCTGAGGTTTCCTGCATAGCCCAGCATACTGGGGACCACTTTCCAAAGTCTTGGGTACTTTGAAATTATTTAAGATTAGACAAAATCCTTTTGCACCACAATCATCCAAGGGTACATAACTGAGGAAATGCTGACTCTGGCCCCTTAGGGGAAGAATATCAATGTACCTATTATCTTTATCTCTGTTGAACATTTTCGTTTATTCTAAGAATGAGATGGCAAACTTTAAAAATAAAATGTGTAAAATCCAAAAAAATCTTGCAAATAAACATTTAACATTTTAAATTAAATTAAGTTAAACTAAGATTTTAAACTTTATGTTAACTTTTAGGAGATACAACCTCTTAAATAGATATACATGAAATGCCTTAGTGTCCAAAATAAGTTTTTAAAAAGCCAAGTAATATTCTGTGTTAAGTTTTTAAAAAATGAATTACAAGGGATAAAAATGTACCTTTATGGATTTCTGGTTCACTTTATAGTTTCCGCGGCTCAGTTTCTGCAGGGCGCGATAAGCATCTTGCCTATGAACCATAACAATATAGGCACAACCTCTGGGAGGTATCATCTGCTCCAAAACATTTTAATATTATAAAATATAATAAAATCAAAGAGCAACAAGAGAAAATAAATACTAAATAACTAGTTCCAACAATCCCAACTCCCCTGCCCATTACCTACCCACAAAGCCAGGATTCTATAATCTGAGATTAACTTGTTATAAATTGGCAAATTCAAGTTTGGTCTCAACTATCGACTTTTAATGAACCTATGGTTCTCCAAGTTTTATTAACACAGATTTTTCTAGAGAAAGGTTTTAAATTAAACTTGGTTGTCCAAGAAATGTGGTTAAATAAATGAGAGGATGCTAAACAGGGACTCAACACTTATACTCTAGCCACATCTACTACAAAGCTGGGCAAATTTTAACTTGGGCCTCAGTCCTTAATTTTATAAAATGGCATTAATCACACCCATCCACTGTCACTACATTAAACATAAACACTCACATTAATTGATTCAATTGGACCAAACTCTTCTAAGAGACTTGCAACATCTTGCTGAGTAGTCCGTTTGTCCAGCTGTCCCACCCAGAGTGTAGTGCTACAAACTTGAAATAAAATTATAATCATAAAAATATACACATTTGATAATGGGCAGCATTGTACTTTTCTACAGTGAAAAAAATCATTATAGAAAAAATGCACAAGTTACAGGATACCATAAGGCTAAGTAGCAAATCCTATATACATCTAAAAAAACTCTAGAAAATTGTGGTAGTACTTCCAGAAATGGGAGTAGGATGGTGAATAACATAAGAGTTGAAAAATTCTGTCCCTTTTGTGGACAGATCTAAAGATTTCATCTATGAAAACAGGCCAGAGACACAATAACCTGCCCAAGGCCATGAGAAGACCCGATCCCAGCTCTCTTGATCAACAACCAGTCTAGTGCTTCTGTCCACTGCTACAGTTGTCCCTTTCTGACCATCGAGTGTACACGATGGTTTTTCTCTTATGCTGTGTTCTACGTAATAAACCTTATAGAAGCAGAAGTTTTACATATGCCCTATTTGTATTATAAATTAAAATTTCAATAATAACTGCAAACTTGTACCAAGAACGTGTCTAGGGGTGCCCAGGTGGCTCAGTCGGTTGAGCATCCGACTCTGACTCAGGTCATGATCTCACAGTTTCTGAGTTCAGGCCCCATGTCGGGTTCTGTGCTGATAGCTTGGAGCCTGGAGCCTGTTTTGAATTCTGTGTCTCCCTCCCTCTACCCCTCCCATGCTCCTGCTCTGTCTCTCCCTCTCTCTCTCAAAAATAAAGAAACATTAAAAAAAATTAAAAAAAAAATGTGTCTAGCATACCATATTAAACATATTCTAAATACATAATGAAATTCAGGAGATAATATAGTCTGTAAAACTGTATCTTTATAAAAGAGGTTATTAGTTAATCTGGAAAAAAAGGAGAACCTTGCTATTATGTATAGGAGAGCTAGTTAACTGCTTTCTATTCCATACATTAAAAACATGCTATTATTTTTTTTTTAATTTTTTTTTATGTTTATTTATTTTTGAGACAGAGAGTGACAGAGCATGAACGGGGGAGGGTCAGAGAGAGGGAGACACAGAATCTGAAACAGGCTCCAGGCTCTAAGCAGTCAGCACAGAGCCTGACGCGGGGCTTGAACTCACGGACCGCGAGATCATGACCTGAGCCGAAGTCGGACGCTCAACCGACAGAGCCACCCAGGCGCCCCAAAACATGCTATTATTTTATTCCTCATCACTATTAATTTGGTTCACTCCCTATTTGCTGCTTTACAGCTGGCTTAACATATCAAAGCAAACTCAAGGGTATACACCAAAACACAAACAAGATACGATAAAATAGTATTTTGCTATCAGTTAGAAAACATTTTAAACCCAGGACACAAAAAAAAATAATGCAAGAAGTTTAATTTACCACTTGCAGTTTCTGGTTTGATTTGAGGAAGGCCTTTTTGTCGGCGTTCTCTTTCTTTTTCTCGATCTCGCCTTTCTTGGGACCGAGATCTAGGCGAATGTCGGCGTCGATCTCTGGACCGAGAACGAGAACGTCGATGACGGGACCTTCGTGATCTAGAGCCAGATCGAGATCGCCTTCTTTTTGGTGACCTAACATTTTCATGAGGGAGAGAATGAGTAGAACATGAGAAAAAAAAAACAAAAAAGGTAAGCAGGTGTTAATCTGGAAAAAAAATATATACATATATATATAAAACTAGATAGTTTAATGTTTGGATATGTAATAATTCAGTAGCAGGGAATTCATTTTAAACATTTTTAATATGTTGAAAGTTAGAAAGCATGCATATACTTAAAATGAGATAAATAACGTTACTAGCATATAAAAGTATTTCTCATCTTCGATAATTTGGTACTAGACTGAATTACATACTGGTAGTGTTAGAAGCTGTCATCATTGGGATACACTTCTAGTATTGATATCTATCTTCTCAGTTAACTTCTTTTCTGCAGCAATTAAAAATGTTACCTGATTATAGTATTACTTATTATCTTCCCATTTTTGTCAGCTAATAAACTTGTGAAGGAACTGTGAATACATAATTCTTATCATTCTATGTATAGCTGTATGCAGCGATTACAGCAACTCAAGGGGAAAAGCATGGGTGAGATGACCAACCTTAGTTGTTTTTTTTTTTTATTACTGCCTCTGCCCCCATTCTACACATACAGACATACAAATATACCAAATGTTATTTTATTAACACTGCATATCTAAAAATAATCCAGTTTGATTTTAATTAGTCTCCTAAGACATACAGGATTGGAAAAACACTTTCTATCAATTACCTGGATGCTGACCTAGATCTTGACTTTCTGTTATCAGACATGTGTCGCTTAACCTCTTGGATACAAGGTTGTTCTACTTCCATTTCCTTTAAAAAACCAAAACCAAAAACAACCACCCATCATTAAATGAGAAAAGTGGAAATTGTAAAGGCAAGAAGACAAAATCTAAAAATTGCTAACTTACAAAATTTCTCTTGCCCTGAAACAGATTTATTCTGGTTACTTGACATCACATTACTAGTTTAATAATGACTGTCCATCAGCAGGGAAAAATTTTTATATGGTTTACAAGATTAGAAGAAACAAACACGTCTGGAAATTTGTATAAGTCATATACTGTTTTAATAAGCCACTGACTACAGCAGTAAACTAGGCAATGATTAAGTATTCTACATTCTATCTCGATCCTCACAGAATCCTATGGAAATTGGTATTACTATGTCCACTTTCCAGATGAAAAACTTTAGGCACAGAGAGGGTTAATATGTGCCCAATAAAGCCTTTCTCCACATTCAAAAATGAAGATAACAAGCAAACAGGCAGGAATCTGCACATAAGCTGAAGCAACCAAAAAGATCATCAATCTGAGAATACAGTTTTACCTGATGTGTCTTCTGTGTAAGTGGTTCATTTTGAGCCTGAAAAGAAGCTTGGAAAGGCTGCTGCACGGGTGGAGTTGGAGGAATCACAGACTGAGCCATGGGAGGAAATGGAGGTGTAGGAAGAAGGCCAAAACCTGGCATCTGTCCATTAGGAGGAAGTGGAACCTTTTGAATTTAAAGAAAGCATATGAGTAGATTTTAAATAACAGCTACCAAAAATAATTAAGAAAGTCCTTAGTTACTTGATATACAACTAAAATATCTTCGGGGTGCTTTGGTGGCTCAATTGGTTGCACGTTCGACTCTTGATGTCGGCTCAGGTCATGATCTCCTGGTTCGTGGGTTCATGGTTTCAAGCCCCGTGTCTGGCTCTGTGCTGACAATACAAAGCCTGCTTGTGATTCCCTCTCTCTCTGCCTCTCCCCAACTTGTGTGTGCACTTTCAAAATAAATAAACATTTAAAAAAAAAAACCTAAAACATCTTCAATAAATTTTCATCAAGGGAAAACTGTAGTGAGATGCAATGATTAACAATTTCCATAGGTATAATATTTACCTGAAGAACTGTTACATATCCAAGTATATAGGTCAAAAATCCTATAATTCATTTAAAAATTATAAAAAGGTTTGACTTTATAGATTTAAAGACGTGATTTCATTTATATGAGGAACAATAGTGACAGACTAAACTTAAAAATCAGAGAGGTACTGTATTGCAAACTATCTCCCTTCAACCTCAAAGGCAATTAATTAAGCCTTCTGGGAGGGGGAGTGGCTACAGCAATGATGTGTACAGGTTCACTTTTTAAAAATTTACTCCAAGGGATGTTTCAACTAACATGCCTACTTTTTGGGCTTAAAATATCATAATAATAATGCGAATAAGCCACAACGTAACATATTTCTGCATGTGCTGGTCCAATACCAACAAAATTAAAAGTATAATTGTAATTATCACAAAGAAGTATTCCTTCTAATTTAAATTTTCAGTAACTGTTAATTGGAACATTTGGAAATAAGTGCACCAGGTTTTCTTCAGATTTTAAATAGGCTTATAAAAAACTTCTCAAACCTCATTCATCAATAAGTCATCAAAGTCATAGTATCATTTTCATATTACCGAATTATCGAATGGACCAAACACAATATACATAAGAAAATGAATATCCTCTGAAGAAATTTCTTAGAGCCCTTTCTAAATAAGGCTACAAAGTAGTATACAATTAAAAAAAATATACAGATTCTCTAGATTGGCTTTAGCCTGGATCCCGACACCTATAATTTAGCGGTGTAGTCAAGTTTAGGAAACTCTGAATAGAGGATTTACTAAAATAAACCCAATGAACAAATAAATCTCTACCTAACTTCTTCCAATTCTCCAGTGTGCTATGCTCCCTTGACTGCAGATTTCACACTACACTTCTGAATGTGAGAGCTGAAAACCCTCTAAAGCATCTTAACATTTACCCCAAAAAAGGTTCCTCACGAGGGAGAAGTGTACAACTAAGCAGGCTAACTCCCTGAAACAGAGCCATAATCTCGCCCTAAACGATTTTAACAAAAAATACTTACTATTAAAATATATAAGGATGTAGTATTTAGCATCCTTGTTTTAATTAAAGTTTTAAAAAAATAACTCAATTACATGCTCATCGGCTTTGACTGCAGCTGCAGTACTACGAAGCCAAACACACAGCTGAACAGTCGTCTGTGAAACACAATCCATATGCTCTAATGAACAGATCTTCGCTTATTAAAACTCAGCTGTACCTGATGGTGCACTGGATCCTGCTGTATTGTCATCATTCGAGGCTGAAACTGATCCATGTTTTGATGTTGTGTATATGCTGGCTGCTGCATGCCATCTCCAGGAAACCCACTAAAAAAAGATGAGTCATCTTTTATCCGTTCAAAAACACATAAGATTCTTAGCCACATTTACACTACAGAGACATTACGAATGTTGCTCAGGGGTCATCAATAATCAACATCTTACCGAATCAGGTACTTGCCCACATTAATTTATATACTCAGCATTATTCCCAACATAAAAGCCATTTTTAACTGTAAATCTGATAGGATCTCCTCCCAAGAGAAAACCCAAAATATAATTTTAAAAAGCTATATGAAAAATGATTGTTACTAAAGTTATAGCTGACCCTTGAACAACATCACCTTTCACTGTGTGAGTCCACTTATTCACAGATTTTTTTGTCGACAGTGCAGTACCGTAAACATATTTTCCTTATGATTTTAACGTTGTCTTTTCTTTAGCTTACTTTATTGGAAGAACACAGTACGTAATACATACAACATACAAAATATGCGTTACTCAACTGTTCCTGTTACCGGTTAGGCTTCCGGTCAACAGTAGGCTATATAAGTTTTGGGGGAGGCAAAGTTCTACCATGGATTTTTGACTGTGCGTGGGTCATCACCTCAACACCACGCTGTGCAAGGGCCAACTCTACTTGCATCATGTTTCCCACTGTATCCCCTGTGGAACAGAAAAAAAGACACTTACAAGGGTGCCTGAGGAGGGGAAGCGGCAGGCGTGGCAGCCGGTGTGGCAGCAGCAGGTGCTGGTGCAACAGCCACAGCAGGTGCCGTGGCGGCGGCGGCGGCGGCAGCAGCGGCAGCTGCGGCGGCAGCAGCATCTTCTTTCTTTGATTCTTCCACAGCTTCTGGCTCATCATCATAATCAAATCTATCAAGAAGCTTCTGGAATATGGATGCCAATATTCCATTTTATTTTTTAATATTTTTGTTTATTTTCTAAAAATCAGCTCTATCCTCAACATGGGGCTTGAACTCCCAACCCTAAGATCAAGAGTCGCATGCTCTACTGGCTGAGCCAGCCAGGCGCCCTCCATATTCCGTTTTAAAATTGAGATTGGGATACACCGCACAGAAGACTTCATAAAAACAACAGATGTTTACTATCATCTATGATGCCACTGTGTTGTCATGTACAATCTCACGTTCCCACTGGCCCCTTAGGACCTTGGTTTACAGATAATTTCCATACAAATCCCATCTGAAAAAGACAATTTTTCATTCTGCTTTTCTTCCTCAACTTAAATGCAGTGTTTTCTTTGGATTATTTTCTATATGCTTATTTTATACTTAACTTAGCACTATAAATATTTTATTAAAATATTCTCTTTCACAGACCAAAAACTTTTGGAACTTGGCACACATGAAAATGGGTGTACAGGGGCACCTGGGTGGCTCAGTCGGTTAAGTGTCCCCTTGATTTTGGCCCAGGTCATGATATCACCATTCGTGAGATCGAGCCCTGTGTCAGTGCAAAGCCTGCTTGGGATTATCTCTCTCCCTCTCTCTCTCTCTGCCCCTCCCCAACCTGTATGTGCTCTCTCAATATAAATAAACTTAGAAAAAAAAAAAAGAAAGAAAATGGGTGTACGTTTTCAATTAACTGTAAAATGTACCAAGACTGTCTTATCAAATGACTGTAAATGCCTATAAAAAATGTCCATGTACTGCTTGCATAAGAACATACTAATATGACAAAGAAAAAAAAACGGTATAGACAGGGCCATGAAGAACTTACTACCTAGGCACTAGCTTCTTCCTTAAAACTTCACAGCACATATCAGATTACCAGAAACATTAAAAAAAGAAGAAAGGTAAGAACCCCAGCACTTCACAAGATCATGTCTAGAAGAAGAGGCATTTAAAAATAAGATTACGAGGACATCTGGGTGGCTTAGTCAGTTAAGCATACAACTCTTGATTTCGGCTCAGGACATGATCTCAGGATTCATGAGACTGAGCCAGCATCGGGCTCAGCATTGACAATGCAGAGCCTGCCTGGGTTTCTCTCTTCCTCTTTCAAAACAAATGAATAAACATTAAAAAAAAAAAAAAATGATTACATCCGTTCAGAAAGGAAGGAAGGTAACACCACAAACACCTACTACTAATTCTATTACTATCTACTGTGTCTTACTATCTACATGATACTTCATGACATCACAAGAAGCCTGCAATGTAGACATAATTTAGGTACAGTTTCTTCTTTTTATAAACAAGGAATCTAAGGTATAGGGGATTAAGAATCATTACTAAGATTGCACAGTCAGCGAATGGAAGAACTGGGATGTGGAACTGTTCTTTTGACTTCAAAGTTCTCAGTCTCTGGCATTCAACAAGTAGACTTTCCCCTCAAGCTGTGTCCATTCTTGTCATGGATTTTCAACTTCAAATTCTTAAATCTGAGTTGTTTCATGCCAGTTCTGCCTAAAAATAATGGTTCTACTTTATTGCACAACAGATTTCTAAATTAGGATGGGAAGTCCCCTTCTTGGACAATACTGTGTTTCTTTGTAATGCTAGGCCATGTCATTAAAAGTTATTATATTGAGCAATCTAATTATGACCAGGACACTATGCTGTTTCACACACATTAGTATGTTTAACCCCCACAGCAATAGTAAAGCGTAGGTATTACCATCACTATTTTGCAGTGCTGCACACTGAATATTTAAGGGACTAAGTACCAAGACAGAGTCAGTATCAATAATAGGAATCAAAATTAAAACTAAGGTCTAAACTGTCTACGAAAAACAAAACCCATGGTCTTTGCCATTTATCACACACACAGATATGTTCTTTTCAAGTTTATTCAGAGAAAGAGAGAGTGAGCACATATGCTCGAGTGAGCAGGGAGAGGAGCAGAGACAGGGAGAGAAAGTCGCAAGCAGGCTCCTCGCTGTCAGCACGGAGCCCAACTCGGGACTTGATCTCACGAACCATGAGATCATGACTTGAGCCAAAACCATGAGCTGGATGCTTAGCACCCCTCACATATAGATATGTTCTTTGAAGTTTTAAGATCTATACCTAATGCTTTGGAAGAAGATTTGAAGCAATTAAAAAATTAAACTGAAATCTATCCAAAAAGGCATTTTTTTGTTGCTTTTTAGGAAACTGAAGATCCATGAAGCACCTGAAGTAAATCGTTCCCAGTCAAGCTGTTCTACTAGCTTAAAACAGACCTTTTAGTCAAAGGAAAAGCACAGAATTTCTTTTTCTAAACTTCATGCAACTAATAAACACTGACCAACCAACTACTAGGGGTGAAACACTAGAGGAATTACAATTCAAATTAACAACAAAAAAATAAGGACTCCATTAGCATTACTGTTATTCAACATTTTTTTTGGAAGTCCTAGCCCCCCAATATAGTAAGAAAAAGAAACAGGCATAGATGTTGAAGAGGAAAAGTCAAATTTAGTAGCTACCCAGAAATCTCAGAGAACCTATTAGAAAACTAAGTGTTTAATAACACGACCACTTAAAAGAAACAAACAGGAAAAAGGACTAAATACCTTAAGAATAAATGAAGCAATAATTGAATAAGACTTAAATGAAAAATGATGTCAATAGAGATGCAGTATAAGAAGCTCTTGGCACTTCTTAAATTAATACATTTTAAAATTTATGCTAAATTTCATCTTTTTTTTTTAAGAGTTTTTAGAAAAATATTTTATTTATTTTTGAGACAGAGAGAGACAGATCATGAGCAGGGGAAGGGCAGAGAGAGAAGGAGACACAGAATCCAAAGCAGGCTCCAGGCCCTGAGCTGTCAGCACAGAGCCCAACACGGGGCTCAAACTCACAAACCGTGAGATCATGACCTGAGCTGAAGTCGGACGCTTAACCGACTGAGCCACCCAGGCGCCCCATGTTCATCTTGAAAAAGTATGCTGTGATGGTTAACTGTACCAATTTGACTAGGTTAGGGTGCCCAGTTGTTTGGTCAAATATTCATCTAGATGTTCCTGTGAAGGTCTTTTAAAAATGTGATTAACAATAATAGCATTTGAATAAAGAAATACCCTCCATAATGTGGGTGGGCCTCAACCACTCAGTTGAAGGCCTTAAGAGTAAGAACTTAGGTTTCTTGAACAAGGAATTCCCAAGACAGCAACATAGAAAACTTGCTCTGTAGAATTCAGACTCAAAACTGTAACATTAACTCTTACCTAATAAATTTCCAGCCTGCCTTCTGCCCTACAAATTTCAAATTTGCCAGCCTCCACAACTGAGTCAAATAATTTCTTAAAAATCAACCAATCTCTCTTTCTCCCCTTTCCCTCTGTGTGTGTGTAAGCAGTATTTTCCCCTGGAGAATACAGATTAATACATATGCCAAAGAAAGTCTGAAAAAGAAGCAGAGCGGGGTGCGTGTGTGTGTGTGATACTTGGAAATGAGATACAGAATATAGTATAGAAGCTGCAAGTATTTAAATTGTTATGACACAGAAATAAACGTATTAGCTGCGCACAATAGAATCCTAATGTCCACAAATAGACACAGAAACAAATGAGAATTCGGAATTCAGTGTATGACAAAAATAGTGAGGGAGAATTGGCTATTTCCAAAAAATTCGAGATTTAACTGTCTTGAACCATATTCTAAACTAGGTTCCAGATGGAATGAAGAGACAAACATAGAAAACAAAAATATAAAACTACCAAAATATTAAAAAAAAAAAAAAAATCCAAGCGGGAAGAGTTTTCCTAAACTCTGAAAGAGCAAACACAAATCTGTTCAAAGCAGAGAATTGCTTCCCCTTTTACTTTAGAACTTCCTGTTTGCAATTTTTTTTCCCTATTAGCATGTATTCCTTTTCTACTTATGTATGTTATTTGTTTTGAGAGAGAGCGTGCACGAGCAGGGGAAGGGCAGAGAGAAAGAAAGAATCCCAAGCAGGCTCCACTCTGCCAGTGAAGAGCCCAACGCGGGGCTCAGACTCCTGAACCATGAGATCATGACCTGAGCCAAAATCAAGAAGTGGACGCTTAACTGAGCCACCCAGGTGCCACTATTCAAACTTCTTTTAATCAGTAGTTGTTCATAAATCACTAAGATATAATGACAACCAGTATATACCAAATGCATTCTTTTTTGTTTAAGTGGGCTTCATGCCCAGTGCAGAGCCCAATGCAGGACTTGAACCCACAATTCTGAGATCAAGACATGAGCTAAGATTGAGTCGGACACTTAATCAACTGAGCCACCCAGGCACCCCCAAAATGGATTTTTAATTTGGACTACCAGCAATAAAGTTATTATATCTTAAAATTAAAATCTGGAAAGAATAAAAAATTTTAGAGATGATTAAACTAAAAATTATCACTTCATTCTAGGGTTTTCAAATATTTTTGCTTTTGCAGTGATACCTGTAAGATGAAATCAAAGTTTATATAGTCATAAACCCAATAAATACACAAGACATAAAACAGCTAAGATAGAGTTGCTTGAGTTAACATTTCAATGGGAAGCTCTAAGCTGTGCAAATTCAGCACATCTATGCCCTTACTAGCTCAGCTCCTTAAACATGCCTATGGCCAACAAAGTTGGAAGACACTGAACAAAACTCTCAAGTTATACATATTGTACCTAAGTTTTAACAGCAAAAAGCACAAGGTAACTTAATTGTCTATCAATAGAGGAATGGCTAAACTGTGACACACAGATGTAATAGAATACCCCTAATAAGCACTCAGTAAAAATGTAGAACTAAATCTACTAACCTTAACAACAAAGAAATAAGATTAAGATAAAAACAAGCAAGTTAAAAACTGTATATATTTTCTTTATAATATTTATAATTTATATTTATAACATTTATAATATTACCTATTGTGACATACAAACATATTATGACCAATGAAGAAAAATATATCCATGGGAAATTAGCTCGGAAAAGAGTAGTTATCTCCCAAGTATGGGGGTTAACGGTGAAAGCTTTCCTGTTTTCTTTTCCATTTCCTTTTTACTGGAAATTTTTGTAATGAGTATATATTACATTTATAACCAGGAAAAATAATCAATGTTTTGATATTGAGGGGGAAAATTCCTCCAACCAAAAAACAACAAAATGAACAATCTAGAGAGAAAGTAGAGAAGAAGTAACTTCCACATTCCAAATTGAGTGGTCTAAACAGTTAAGGTGGGTTATTGAGTGAAGCCTACCTTGTCAAATGCAGTTTTTTGCTCAGGCGGGGGGAAAGCAGCTTTTTGTTCAGGTGGCTGTGCAGGAGCCGTCTTTAACTGAGCCGTGATAGCCTGGACCTGCGCCATCACAGCATTGTCAATGGCGGGAGACTGTGGTTTTGGAGGTTGCTGAAAAGTCTGAAGGATCTGCTGAAGCTTAAAAAATGGGAAAACTGATAAACCACATAGCAAAGTATAATCATAGTATCAAAAGTTAATTTACTGAAGAGAAAAAATTCTTAAAGGTGACTCAAAATAGCGTAGGCACAAAGTAAACTGGAAAAAGAAAACACCTTTTAGTAATGGTTAAGTCTGTTGTAAATATCAGGGATTGGGGTCACTTAAGGTTAAAAATATATGCTGACACCCCAAAGGCAGAAAATGATGGTCAAAAAGAGAAAATACATTGAACTGTAAACAAGGTAAATAAACGTTCTCTAGAAAAATGTAAAATTCACCTCCAATCCAAATAATTTTGAAGTTAATTGGAAATGCTAGAATTATGAGCAACAATACCAACCAGTGAGCAGTTCTGAGGTTCTCTTCAAAGAGATATTGCCATTTCTCAGTATGTGGCTCCCTTATTTTTCACCTTTCCCACATCTTCTCTATTTATCCCTATTCCATTACCTTCCTACTGAAGGCTTTTCCAGGTGAAAAGTAGAAATATTTCCTCCCTTGAATGTCCTCACTAGTTAGGAAAGGAAAATCAAAACTGACAATAGTACCTAACTGCAAGGAATTTAATCTCCAGACAGGTAGTTTACCTGTTGACCTTGAGTTGTCTGAAACAGTTGGGCCACAGCAGCAAAAGCATCAGAGCTAGGCAACTGTGGTACAGATGGTACAGAGTTTGTAGTGGCTTGGGGGGGTTCAGAAGAAACTTTAACTGGAGGTGGAGGTGAGCCTAAAAAAGAAAAGGTCATTAAGACCTACAAAAACTTTAATCTACACATTTTCCTTTTTGAACTCCATTAAGCTTTTTTACTATAACAACATTCCATTCATTTTAATATATAGTAAAAACACAGATCGTGGTACTACAGCAAATACTGAAAGAGCATATTTTTACTAGAAATAAGAATTATGGAAAGTAAACCATAACTTCCAATTTCTTTTTTATGGAAAAATTCCACCAGTACAAACAGACTTCAAACTTCACATGCAGAAAAAGTTGTAACATTTTCTAAGTTCACAGATATATTTGACCATACCTTCATTATTAGTAACAGTTTCTGGTACTGGAGCGGCATTACTAGTTCCTGCTGCCATGTCCAAAAGAGGCTGAATAATTTCAATTTTGAATACTCCGTTTTTTTTGCCAAAGGTTCAGCACGCGAACTATTTTACTCTGTTATGTGTAACAAAACATGAATATACAATAAATATTTGCATAAATAATGTATTATACGTCTTACTAAAAAAAAAAAAATCCCAAGGCTAGTATTTCTGTACTAAATCTATTTCACAAACAGAAAAAAAAAGTTATCTTCAGAATTACAACCTGGTTAAAAACTACTCTGATAAAGTAAAAAACAAAGAAGGGGAAAAAAAAGGGGGGGGGGGAGAATCAGAAAAGAAATATAACCTGGATAATCCAAATAATAATAAAAAATGTATTTGAAATTTTCATTTCATTTATGATTACAAAAAAATGCCATCACCGACAAAAAAAAGTTATCTGAGGAAAGTAAATGAAGTGAAGAAGGATTTCTTCAGGATAATTATAACAGTTAAAATATTTACGAAACTGATCTGTAACTGATAGGTAAGTAATCTTATGGAGCAATAAATATGGAGAGCCAGAGATGTGTTATTCATGGGAGTAACTCTTATGTCCTACTCAAGATATGATCTTTTCTCCTGTATACTTATCCCATAAGAATACTCCTCCAAGAACATAAATATAATATCTACAACACTCAAATTTATATACTATTTACTGTAAATGTCCTCATTCTTCATTATTCTGAGTAGATTTAGCAGTGTATTTCTCCCACCTACTGGGAGTTCTACTATAAATGTCTGTAAAGTTTTTCTACCTTTCAACGGTACATAGTAAAATCAGCTATAAATACAAGGAATTAAATACTGTAGTCTGAATGCTAACGAATACCATTTATGCTCTAGCATCTCTACAGGCAGGAGAAAGCCATCAATTATTGGTCCCTTTCTTCTGCAATAAGCAACAATATGAGAGGAGTACTGCCTTCCTCCACTGTAGAATTTATCACTCAACTACAAGTAAATCTTTCCAACAATGTCTTCTTTAAAGTAAGATGGTGCTCCTTTTTCAACAGTACAACATTCCTGAAGAACTTCACAAGAAATTAAACATGAGATGACCACAACAGAAAACACTGGATTTTGTTTCAAGTTCAGAGACCACCACATAATTCTAATAGTACAGTACATTTCAAATACATAATATAAACAGATTCAAATAAATATAGAAATAACAATACAAGTTTTAATGTAAAAATGATTTTTACTATACCTTATCTTCAGATGGACAAAGATATAAATATTGGAATGTGGCAGTTATGTTTTTAGAGAATCTTGGCCCAAAAACATCTTTATCAGTTCCAAACTGATGACGAGACTGTCGCACAATTGAGTCAATTACATATAATCCTGGAACCTTGTACTCTGGTTTACACTACAAAGGTAAAAATGTAAAGTCAATACAAGAAAAGCAAAATCACAATTTGACACGCATTTATCTCCCTTTTATAGAATTCTATATATCCAATGAGTTTTTCTATCTAGAAAGTGCCTGAATATTTAGCTCTTATTGGCTAGCTTGTCAAAGTTCACAGCTCCATACAGAACAATCAATTATCTTGATACTTCAAATCCCCAATAATTTACATTGCCCTCTGATCCTTCTATCTCCCCACAATTTCCTGGAATCAACATTACTTTACCAATCCCTAAGCCACTTCCATACAAATCCACTTATTATGATACCTCCTACTCCAACTTACCCTGATTAAAAACAAAAGCTAAAAGGAGATACCATTTTTGTCTTATCAAATCAACAAGAAAAGAGACATTTATATACATTTCTGGTGGTACAATCTTTCTGGAAGATGACTTAGCAATAAAAGCAAAGCCTTATTTGATCCAACCATTCTATGTCTAGATATTTACCATAAGGAAAACAATTAAGATGCATCTAATTTTCTCTTTAAGGACAGCCACTGAAGTGAAACGTCTAACAACACAGAACCAGCTGGATAAACTTTGGAAACAATCATGTGATGGAATACTCTACAGATGTTTATGATAAATTTAGTGGGGAAAAACAGGTTATCAATGTCACCATTTTCCCTTTTATGAATGTACATGTACACAATTAAAAAATGAGTAGATCCAGATATAAATATCAAAGTCATTTGGGGTGGTGGCATGCAGGTAATTTTAATTTTTTTCTCTTTTACTTATTTACACTTTGATGTGCTACTATAAAAACTTCTACTGGCCATTTTTTTGGTCTACCGGGACTCTAATTCTCATCTCTTAGCTAGTATTCAAAGGCCATGGATCAAAGACAATGCCACACACATTTATTAGTATATACCACACGACACAGCTCCAGGTTGGGGAAGAAGACAGAGAGGTTTAAGTATCCGTTCTCAGTCCTCTGGTGAGACAGATGTGTGCTAATCACATGGTTATAAAACCAGATACAACTGTGAAACTGAAAAATGATTTAATTATGACAGAAGCAGAAAAAAATTAGAAAGAAAAACTTTACAAAGTGATTTCATTTGGAATACTCCAGGATTAGTTAAATGTCAACAAAGTAGACAGGGCAAACAGCAGGGGAGGAATGTCAGGGAAGCATCCAGCACAGTACAAAAGACTGGCTGAGTACCTACCTCACACTCAGTGCTCAGCCAACAGTACTGCTATAAATTTGTTTTTGTTTTGTTTAAAAACAAACTCAAGCCTAGTGACAACTTTTTTTTGTAGAGTGGGTTTAAAAGCAAGCATCCAGATTACAATGAAAAAAGTAAATTACAAATACTGATAACTAAAATGAGGTAATAATGAAATGAATAGTTACCTTTTTGATGAACTTTTCTACTATTTGAACTACATGCTTATAAAGCTGAAAAGAATTAGAAGAAAATTACTATGGTTTACATATTTCCACATTTTCAGTAATATAATTAGAAAATACTTGAAACCTTAAAATTTGCAAAATCTGAATAATTCTCAAGATAATAGTGAGTGAACCATGAGAAATAATCCTTAGTCAACAAGTGAATATAAATCAGAAAGAAATTAAGTAAAACAGAAACTACTAGGGTGCCTGGCTGGCTCAGTCAGCTGACCGTCCGACTCTGGATTTAGGCCCAGGTCATCATCTCATGGTTAGTGGGATTAAGCTCCTTGTCTGACTCCGCGTTGATAAGGGAGAGCCTATTTGGGTCTCTCTCTGCCCCTCCCCTACTCACACACTCTCTTTCCAAATATATAAACAAACATGAAATAAATAAATAACACAGAAACTACACCCCCCTCCCTTGGAAAAGAAGTTCCTTTTCTTAGATTTTTAATCAATAAGCCTTAATAAAGCAGTGTATCAAGCAACTTTATGAGGGATAAGAACAGTGTAATAAAATAACAGAAACACCTTTGATTCTACTCTCCATTTCAGTTAATTCAACTTTCTGAGTCAGTCTCTCTCTCTCTCTCTCTCTCTCACACACACACATACACAGGCAACTATGTGAGGCAACGGATGTGCTAATTAGCTTGACTGTGTTAATCATTTCATAATGTATGTATGTATCAAACTATCATGTTCCTCTTTTCTTTTTAATGTTAAACAATTTTGAGAGAAAGGGAGAGAATCCCAAAAAAATCACTCAGCGCAGAGCCTGACGCAGGGCTCGATCTCACAAATGTGAGATCATGACCCAAGCCAAAATCAAGAGTCAAGTGCTGAACCAACTGAGCCACCCAGGAGCCCCAAACCATCATGTTCTGTTCTGTCCAATTCTATTCTTAAATATATTCGATTTTATTTGTCAATTATACCTCAACAAAGCTTGAAACAATATAAAGGGGAGATACTATAGAACAACAAAAGGAAAAAAGCGGGTTTTGAAATAATATGTTACAACACAAATACACTGTACTTTATTATCATACACCTTCAGCAAAAGCTAGTTATTGCTCTCT
The DNA here is from genome assembly GCF_022079265.1 of Lynx rufus. NCBI lineage: Eukaryota > Metazoa > Chordata > Mammalia > Carnivora > Felidae > Lynx > Lynx rufus. Next base: position 145,832,510 of record NW_025814867.1, read on the forward strand.
GATTCAGGCCTAAACTAACAGGTTGAATTCTCATGTTTAACAATATTTTCAAAATTTCCAAAAAAATTTTTCAAATTAAATATTTTTACTCTTACCTTAATAGCTTTAATAGCAGCTTTAGTGATAAGAATCATCTTGGCTCGAGAGATGGGAGGTTTCATATCCATAAGTGAAAAGAGCTTAAAAAAAAAAAAAAACGAAAATAATTTAAAAATTAAAGGTAAAGTTAGAAGTCAATTCCCAGTTCTACAAAGACACTGTAATTTATTAACTAAAAGAATAACAAACTTTTGAAACTAAGTTTAAGATTTTAGCTAGTAAAGAAAATCCAAGCACTTTTCTATATAACCTGCATCACCACTAAGAAAATACAGTGGGGAAACAATATTAAACATTAGCAAAGAAGAAAAAAAAACATTAATTCACAAAATCTGTAACTAAAATAATTGCAAAGTTTTGCTGAAGAACTCAAAAATGATTTGAACAGAAACATACCATGTTCCTGGACTGAAAGCTATAATCTGACTCAATATTTAATGCAAACCTTACTGAGATTTTAGAGAACTTTAAATAATTCTAAGGTTCATTTGGAGAAAGATTCATTAAATCAGGCAAGACATTTAAAATCCTGGAATTCACAATTTCTTGGATTAGTCAGGAATGGCACCATAAATGGCACCATACTGAACAAATCCCATGACAGTAAATCCAACAATCAGGTGCTCCCCATGAGATTTAACCACCCATGTATATACTCCTTCCCCCCAAAGCTTAAATCGAACCAAGACATAATGAGAGCCCACAGAGGGTTATAAAGACAAAACCCTGACATGAAGAAGCTTATATCTAGCTTCTTAAATTCTTCTTCTGCTTTTTTTGTTTGTTTGTTTGTTTAATCATGGGCAAAACACTCACTTAGGACTTCTAAAAACATATTTTGAAGTAAGTTTCAGGGATTTATATGAATCATATTTCCTTCCATTTTCATCTAAATAATGTTGATATTTCAAATATGGAATCTCTAAAGACACAGACCTTTACTAGACCACTAAGAAGCTAACCTAAAGGACAAAGTCTCTCTTCATACGGTAAACACTCCTACCTGGTAGGGTATCCTAAAAATTCAGAGAATTTTCACAGCTTTTCAAAACTACAGACACAAAGGGACTACAGGTAACAGTAATATTAGAAAAGGTATGGAATGACAGATACAATCAATACAAGAACCAGACTTAAGACTTAAAACTCTGGTTTAAGCAGAGAAAGAATTTTTCCATAAGCAGTATTAAGATACAGAAAATAGGAGAAATACAAAGACATTAAGAAAGGAATTTTGTTTTCAAAAAAGTGGTTCTCTAAATAAGGTCATGATTCTTTATTATTTACCAATGTAATAAAAATTATCCTTGAGAACAATGCTCACTAACAGAAAACAATTAGAAAGGAGACAGTAATCTTTGAGTTTATATAAACTAATGAGAAATTTAAAAAAAATAAAAGATAATTTAAAGTATGGCAACTTAAATGTAAATTCTAAAAATGTAGGGCACCTGGGTGGTTCAGTCTGTTAAGTGTCTGACTCTGGGTCAGGTCATGATCTCAGCCCTGCACTGGGCTCTAGGCTGTCAGCCCAGAGCCGCTTCAGATCCTCAATCTCCATCTTTCTCTGCCCCTCCCCCACTTGCACACCCATCTCTCAAAAATAAAACATTAAAAAAAGTTCTAAAAACGTGAATGTAAAATTCTAAAAATTTTAAAAATGAAATATATAGCATGCATTTATACAGGATATATTCTGACCATTTATGAGTTAAAAAACTTATGAAGAATTAAGACAATTTATTATTACTGTTGTTCTATTTCCTTCTCTGTACCTTAAAGCAAAGAAAAGGAACGCAAAAAAGTTTATATATGGATCTTAAGAAAGAACAACAGTGAAAACTACTTCTCTGGTAATTAAAAGCTTGGAGAATCATATTTTCATGAAGCCTGAGCCAAAGCTAATATTCATTTAATGTACTGAATAGCACTTCTCATTTCAGCAGTAAGCAACCTGCCATAGAAAAAAACTCAGCCAACAGAGCACACAAGACAGATCAGTGTACCTTTTGATAAAATGCTCCATAATCTATATTTAAATTATAACTTGTTAAAAAAATTAAAATACAGACTATATCATAAAGTAGTATAACCATTCAAGCAAAAGACCAGCAAGAGAACCTCAAGTGCTATCCATTATCTAAGAGACAGTGAAAAAGGTATTATGTTAATACATTTCAGGAAGAAAAGATGACTTGGGAAGAGGAGGGAACCAACATTTGTGAACTACTATGTACAAGGAAGATTTAAGTTTAGTGGTACATAAATTTATTTAGTTTCACATTAACAACTAACAGATTCTCTTATACCTGTTTTGAGATGGTACTCAAAAGGATTACATCTGTTTTGGATGATGCCCAGGGAATGGGTGTGAACTAAAATTTATAGATTTCATAGCTCACAATTCCCAATAGCATACTCATACCCTTAATAAAATGCTGCTTATTGATTAAATACATACCACATCATTAACTATGATGGGGAACACAGACAAAATATCAAACACGCATTTATGCCTGTCTATATGCATTGTTTTGACTCAGGAGTAATGATGAAACACACTGAATTTAAATTCCGGATGCCTACTGAAATTCAGGCAGACATGAGAATACGGATCTGGAACACAAAAGATCCAGGCTAGAAACTGGAAAGTCACAGAATCAAAGCCATGAGTATGGGTGAGGAGAAATTTGTAGTTAAGAAAACAACCAAGAACATATAAGCTAAGGTATACCAAAAATTCCTGTGTGGTACAGAGAAAGGGGTTGCAAAAATGAACACCAGGACAAACGCCAAAAATTAAAGGCATTTGGCATGGTCAAAAGGTATTAAGAGGTGCAAACCAAACCTTGTTCAGTTGGACTATGAGGTGGCTGAACAGATATGTTTCTGAAAGTGATTTCAAAGTCCAACTGGTAAAGTGGCAGGTGAGGAGGCAGAAATGCAGTTTTGGATCATTTTTCACTAATGTAATGAATCTCTGAGAGCTCAGAAATAGCAAACGAAGTGTCTTGTACACAGAGGAGGCAGAGCCCTGTTTCAGTGCTTTACAGATGACCACCCTTAAACATCTCTTATTTGTGAGTACTGTAATCCTTCTATAACATTTAAGTTTCTTTTTAGATGCTCTTTCCTTTACAAATGCCTTTCTTAAACCTTAAAGCTGTACATCTGTATTTATATAATTTATGAAGAAAAACACCACAGGCAGATATAGAAGTTTCAAAACTGGAGGTTTAAAAATTACCTTTTAAAAGCTCAGTGAATGTTAGCAATATTTTATTGACTTCTTCAAAGCACAAATTTATCCATCAGTCTATCTTTTTTTTTTTTTTTGAGACAGAGCGCAAGGAGGGGAGGGGCAGAAAGAGAGGGGCACAGAGGATCTGAGGCAAAGTCTGTGTTGACAGCAAACAGACTAATGTGAGGCTTGAACTCACAACTGTGAGATCATGACCTGAGCTGAAGTTGGACACTTAACCAACTGAGCCACCCAGACACCCCTTTCAGTCTCTACTTTTGCAAAGCAAAAAGGTCCCTAGTATCCAGATCAATGCCTTCATTGGAAAAAGAGACTCAGAAATTATGCTGAAATCGATAGACTTTACTGTAACTATGAACACTGGCACTATGTATTTAAATAGAAACACCAACAGCCTTTATGATAGTTAAATATTGTAGTTCCATTTTACAGATGAGAACACTGAGGCACAAAAGTTCAAGAACAGCTAGAAGTCATAAAGCTAATTAAGTGGTAAATTCAGTCTGTGGTCTACCACTGCCCAAAGCTCAAGTTCTTTCCAATAACTACCTAAGAATAAGCAAATTATTTAATTAATACTATAATGCATTACCCCAGTGGAATGAACAATACACAGATATTAAAGATGATAAACACTGTATGACTAAAAACATATACATATACACACATGCATGCATGGAGACCCAAATGAGAAAGTAGACAAAAATATAATTGTTACGAGGAGTTGGACTCAAAAATTTTTTAGTAACAAAAAAAAAGTGACCTAGAGATAAAGGGATGTGCCCAGACAAGCAATAAGAGGCAATGTACTGTCCTTAACTGGATCTAGAGCGAAGCTGAAATTGAATAATCTTAGAAAAGAAAGAGTTAACTGCATGTTGGCTGAGGAATCTCTCAGAAGCACACAAACTTGTGCTGACCTAAGACTCAGATTATACTTACTGAATGAATTTTTAAAAACAATAAATTTCTGTTTAAGTAATGATCAGAACATAAGATCAATAATCAACTGTCTGGGAAATCCTGGCTCCACCACTTGCTGTAAGAAGTTGTTCCTTCATCTGTAAAATGAAAATAATAGCCTCTACATTTAGAGAAGTTTAACACAAACAACACATTCAAAAAGCACTTAATGCAGCACCTAGCACAAAGTAAATACAAATAGATGTTACCTATTATTACCACCACATATAATTTGGTTGAAAGGAGAAAACAATCCTGGAGATAATCCAAAGTAGTGTTTTTCAAACTGTGGGTTGAAGTACATTAGAATAGAAATATAAACAATGGATGTGACACAACTTTTTTAGTGGAACAGAGTAAAAAATACAATAGCATTATGCACAGCAAAGGTAAGTACTATTTGGTGAAACTTCTTAGTTTTGTGTGTGCCCAAACACCTGACTCTACGTAAAATTTCAAGTCGTACCACGGGAGTGACAGTCAAAAAATTGTGAAAGGCAAGGACTCAGAGAAAAATTATTTTGTTTCCAAATGAGGAAAATACAGCCCAAACTAACTGCTGTAACCTTTCAATAATAAACAGATTCCTTAAACCACGAACACATTTTTTACAAACTGCAGGAAAACAGCATCATCAAGTTAGAAAAAAAATTTCACATTTTTCAATCAAGTTTAGAATATGCAGTATATTCAGAGTAGAAACAAGGGTAGAGATAATTCAGGCTCTAGTTATTTCTGACCAACATCCAGTCTCAGCCAACAAGCCTCAAGAAAAAAAATCTATTGGCTGTATATAAAAGCCTGAGAACCATAAAATTCAGTATAACTCCAACAAACTACTAGTGAAAAAGAAAAAAATCAGACGTTGTGGTATTCTGGAAAGAGTCAGAAAGACCTGGTTTTGATTCTGGGTCCAGCCATGTAACACAATTCTGGGCAGATTATGTAACCTCTGTAGGGCGCAGCATCCTCCTATGTAAAAACGACATGGTGGTTATCTACTTCAGAGGTTTCAGTGAGAACTGAATTAGTTCTTGCACATGGAATGACTAGTGTTATCACCTGCAACAGGGCAGGTGCTCAATAAATATTCCTAGGAGCAGCACTCTCCCTACTACTACAGCCTATATTCACAATTAATGTAATCTGTCAATGAAAACAACTATGTCAAAGCAGCCAGAGGAAACCATGCAATTCTCTAATATAAAATAGCAGAAGCAGTAGGCCGATAAAGGTACAAGACCCCCTTGGAAGGCATCAGTTGGAAAAAAATACGTGCCAACAACAGACTGAGTTTGGCTTTTTGCCCTGTCACTAGCTAAATGACTATAAAAAATATAAATGTGAATATAGTCTTGCAACATGCCTGATAGACAAAGTAGTCTACAAATTATTAAGAATCATTCATCAAAAACTCTTATTTCAATAAAGAATAGTTTCAGGAGAAGGTAAAGAATAAGAATATTTGGCCTGTGACACCTGTAGAATTCAGTTTGAGGCAGTCAAAGTAACAAGATACTCTGCTATTCACTAACAGTATAAACTTTGACAAATTTAGTTAACTTCTTTAAACTTCAAGGATTTTTAAACATGAAAAGGGGGATTAATAGTATACATTACATCTTATAAGGCTGTTAGGATTAAATGAGATAACATACAGACATCTCAACCTAGTAACTGACACATAAGTAGCTCACTAAATAAAGCTATACAATGTCTGAGAATCTTTGCATCTACGATTGCATTTAGAGAAAACTTCTCTGTAGTGATGGTACGGTAGTATCAAAGACTCTTAAAGCTGTATAGCACCTTAGTATCTAATCCAGTACTCACACCGAATTCAGAACCACTTTTATAGTACATCTGCAGTTCCCGCCTAGTGACATAAGGCTTAATAACTCATAACTAATCAGCTCCAGTGGTTACAAAAGCCTCCTGTGAACTAACCCTGAATCTCCCTTCTGATACCTTCCCTCTCCTGTTCCAATTCTGCACAATATTTATCTCTCTCATGATAAAATATTCAAAGGTAACTAAACCGACTTCCCTTCCACCTATCTTCTTCAACTATTAAGTGGTATTTCTTGATCTATTCTGGCTCTTTTTTTTTTTAAATATTTATTTTGAGGGCAAGCAAGAGTGAGCGAGCGAGCAAGCACACAGGGGAGGGGCCGAGAGAGAAAGAAGAGAATCCCAAGCAGGTTCAGCGAGGTCTCACGACCCTGGGATCATGACCTGAGCTGCAATCAAGAGTTGGATGCTTAACCGACTGAGCCACCCAGGCGCCCCCTGGCTAATTTCTTTTAAGTATGATACCACCAAATGGACATCGTCCAGATATATTACTGTGTTAATGGAATCTAGTGTATTTTCTTAGTTTCCTATTTCTGCAAAAACACATTACCACAAACTTAGTAGCATAAAAGCAACACAAATGCATCTTGCAGTTTTGGAGGTCAGAATCTCTAGTCTGAATTGAGGTGATAGCAGGGCTACATTCCTTCTGGAGGCTCTAGGGCAGTATCTATTCCTTGGCTTTTCCAGCTTCTACAGGGTGCCTACGTAGACTCCTTTGGCTTACGGTCTCCTCCTCCATCTTCAAAGACAACGGGGTGGCATCTTCTTCCATCCTCCCTGACCTCTGTGTTTGTTGTCACATCACTTTCTGATTCTCCTCCCTCTTTTGTGTAAAGACCCTTGGGATTACATTGGGCTCATCTAGATAATTCAGGATAATTCACCCATCCTAATTAATATTCTTAACCTAATCAAATCTTCAAAGTCTCTTGTAAGGTAACATATTAACAGGTTCCAGGATTCTGAGGGGGGGGGCTTATTTATGATCTCCAAAAACAGCAGTGCTTAATCCATTAACTCACATCTATAATCAACCAAAACCCTCAAACTGTTTCCAATGGAATCTCTCTCAAAACTAGATCTTCATGTTGACTTTATGTTGGTTTCAGACAGTCCTTTCAATCTACTCAGGCCATCTGGAAATAATTTTCTGCCACTTGATGTAGTAGCTACTCCAATCAGCTCGTAAATTTCATTAACGTGCTTTATATGCCTTCCTCCAACTCAATGTTTTTAAAAATAAGAACAGGACCTACTTGTGGGATGACCCTGATATTCCCTGGACACTGCCAGTCAGCTAAAATTCATTTAACACTCCATCCTGTCTATATTTTTCTAATTTATTCATAATGAAATCATGACAAATATCTTTCTGAAATATTTGGTTTACAGTCCTCACTACACAAAACACACTTCACAAAAGAAAAAAGATTAATGTATTCTGCTCTGAATTGTTAGTGAATCTGTTCTGACTCCTAGACTAGAAATTTCTAGTTGTTCATAAAACAAACTAACAACCATCAGAGATGAAAGTTACTGGCATTGAGTCTACAATTTCTGGAATATGCCTTTTCCTATTTTTTTAAAAAGATCTGTCAAAGCAGTGAAAGAATCAGAAGATCATTCTAGTCTAAGTAATTCTTCTAACCTTAAATCCCTCAATGTTTTCTTTAGGAATCATTCAATGGCATACTTACCACTACCTTTTCTCCCCTAAACTTTAAAATATTTGCTTTCCTAACATTTATTTTATAATGAATTATATCGATTATACATGTAGTATTCCTTCCTTCCTATTATCACCTCCAAGATGACAAATTTTGCCTTAAGCTCCTGTTATTAATACTTAACTACAAACTTTAAAGAAAAATATGAATGCTTCCAAAAGGAAACACGTACACTTACAGGCTAGTATTCAAATCTTCCTCCTGACAGATGCAGATATCAAAGCATTTAATTCTAGTCTTTCTTCCTCTTCATTCGACTCAATGTATCAGACACATGAGCTTCAACCAAATCAAGTTAACTCCAACATAACTTGAATGTTTATTAGTAACATATAAACACTTTACAGAAGTACACATCAAATTTCCTAACAGAAGATAATTACGAAAAAAAAAAACTTTAAAATCCTCTTTTCTGCAAAGATGCTTTGTCTATCTAATTACAGCCTGAAGATAACTCTGTAAAAAAAAATTCTTACTGCTGGAACAATTAGGAAAGGGATAGCTTACAGTTCCTTTTTACTTGGCATTTCACTTTATGCCTTTATATACACTTTACCAAATGTTTGTTGGAACTAATACTTTCGTAATACTGGGTAATTCAGGGGCACTTGGGTGGCTCAGTGGATTAATTATATGACTCTTGGTTTTGGCTCAGGTCATGATCTCACAGTTTCTGGGTCTGAGCCCCATATCAGGCTCCGTGCTGACAATGTGGAGTTCACTTGGGATTCTCTCTCTCCTCCTCTCCTGCTCTCTCTCTCTCTCAAAAGCAAATAAATAAACTTAAAAAAAAAAAAAATACTGGGCAATTCAACATGATGGGGGAGGAGCTGGGAGGTACAGAGGGTTGCAAAACCACCACACATTAAACAATGCCATTCTGCCAACTATGCCATTCTACCTGAAAGCAGAACACGTACAAGATGGTGAAATTGAAAAATATGTACAGGAAAGTAACTCAATTAACAAAGAAAACCCCAATAGCTGATTAATAAATACAGAAAAAAAGTTCAACCTTACCAATAATCAAAGAAGCACAAAGTAAAACAAAGAGACACAATTCTTCAATTATCTAACTGGCACAAAGGTAGATCAGCATCAAGCAAAGGCGGCACTGCCCTCTGCTGATGAGACCTAATTGGTGAGCTTTAATTCCAGAAGGAAATTTAAACCTATGTACCAAGAACTAAAAAATGTTAGTATCTTTTAAACTAAGAATTCCACTTCTAGAAGTTTATCTAAAACAATAATCATTTGCACTCAAATCTTCCATGATTTGAAAATTAGAAAAAATATTAATGGTATTCAGTGGGATATTTTCTTTTATTTCCTAAACTTATATACTTGTATTAATATTAAAATTGAAATACTCAAACCCATTGACTTAAAAATGAAAAACTTTGTATGAAACAAAGTTTCTCAACTTTTGATTATAAGTAAATAGAACCATCATTATCAGATACAGCTTATTCATTACTTAAACACTGTCTTTGATATTAACACTTATATCCAAGTCAGTGGCTTGTAAATCTTTAATAAAATTTTTCAAAATTATTAAAATATTTAAAAATCAATTTTAAATTTGTTCCTTTAAATCTTTATAATAAGGGATACCTTGTGGATACAAAACCCAAATTTAAGAAATCACTGTCTTTAGAATAGACTTTGTTGACCTTTGTGCATTAAACAAAGTATCCCTTTGGGGTGCCTTGGTGGCTCAGTCGATTGAGTGTCCGACTTCGCTCAGGTCATGATCTCACAGCTCGTGAGTTCAAGCCCCGCGTCAGGCTCTGTGCTGACAGCTCGGAGCCTGGAGCCTGCTTCACATTGTGTCTCTCTCTGCACCAACCCACTCGCATTCTGTCTCTGTCTCTCTCAAAAATAAACAAACATTAAAGAAAGTATCTCTTTAATTACTGACATACACTTCACTGCCAAGCAAATTGTATTTACTTTCTATAAAGTCAAAAGTCCTTTGAAACCCAAATGATTAACCAATTTTCCACTTGCTTAGAGGAAAGTATACAGACAAGACAGTCTGGCATTAATATGAAATATTCTTAAGATGGAGCAAACTTACAAAGCTTTATTTTTTTTTTAATGTTTTATTTATTTTTGAGAGAGAGAGAGACAGACGGACAGACAGACCGCAAGTAGGGGAGGGGTAGACAGCAAGAGGGAGACACAATCCAAAGCAGGCTCCAGGCTCTGAGCTGTCAGCAAAGAGCCCAACACGGGGCTTGAACTCATGAACCAGTGAGATCATGACCTGAGCCAAAGTTGGACACTTAACCGACCAACTGAGCCACCCAGGCGCCCCTACAAGGCTTTAAAACAAAGAGTCAGGAAAAAGAAACTATTGTCTCCCTGTTCCTACTGAGCAGTCTTTCATTTGACTTAAACACTACAAAATAGTTCCACTGATTTCTCTATAAAATTCACTCTTCAGATTTCTCATGATTCCTATCCAGATATTTTTACAAGTAACAATGCTGCACAAAGTATTCTCAAGTTAAAAAAAATTTTCATACTTTTCCTACATTGCTTTATCTTACTACATCCTACATCCTCCTACAAACACTCCAGCTTTTCTCCTCGTTCCAGAATTTAGAGAAATGCACTACAAAATACACATGTAAGTGCAAATGAAAACTGTTAACACTAAATACAAAACCACTTTTGATTTAACTACTTATATTTCTATGTGAATTAAGAAAACAGCATACAGCAAACAGTTTAAACTTCATATGTTTTATTCCCCACTTTTTAATTCTATCACCCACCCCTATTTGTTAATATTTCCTGCTGGCAGAACAGATTTTCTAAGCAGTTAATTTCTGACAACTTATTCTATACAATATGCCCTAATTTATTATTCTTCGTTTAAGACTAACTCTCCTACAATTTCCAAGGGTCCACCTTTCACTCAAACTTTTAAGTTTTAAGTTGGTCGGCTGGCCAGCCAGCCAACCAGCCACTCAAACTTTTCACTTTACAACCAAAGCTGCCTCTCTTTAGCAGGGCTTTTAACCCATTCAGTTCCAGCTTAGGACAACAGGTCATTTTTTTTTTAGTCCTTACCTACATTTTGGTTCACTGAACTGCAATCAATCCTCCACTTCTTCCTTTTCACTTGACCAAGAAACAGCCAGGTGGCAATTTTGGGAAATGGCAAATATTTTATCCATGGCACTGCTCTATTTTACTAGCACCAATGCCAGATTTCAAAATTACTTTTACTGTGCCTCACTAGTGAACTTTATGTCTTCCCTCCCAAAATTGGCCAGAAAACATTTTTGTGAATTAAGTATTTCCTCCTAGACCTCAATAGAAGAAATAAAACTTGGTTCCTGGATATAAAATCACTTGATTAGAAGAAAAAATAAAAATTACCCATACGTTATATATTTTATTTATAATCAGTTATTTCCACAAAGTTGTCATGACTAGATTTTTGCACAAGCATGGGACTAAAATTAAAAATGTTAGCATTTAAAAACTCCCCAAACCAATTTAAAATTTAAATAGTGATTATAAATTAGTAAAAGAAACATACATGTCTAAAAGCATATCTTAAATTTTAAACATGGATCATCTATGGATGACTTAAAAACTTACCAAACTTCATTATTCTTAAATTTTTACAAATCCTTCTAAAAGTATACATTATAGTACACTCACTACCATGCTTCAAATGTACAAAAGCTGTTTAGTGAGCCCTCTCCCCTCATAAACACTCCAGTAGACAAAAATTAGCTGCTCAAAAGCCTTCAGAGTAGCCAGGTGGGACTATGGACTGAGCTCAGATGGGTACTTACAGTACTCCGTCAAATCTCAGAATTGCCAATCTATACGGTGTGACCGTGGTCAATTCACACCATCTCTTCAGCTTCCTTACCTTTAAAATGGAAAGAATGCAAAGATACCCATATACAACTCCTAACCCATTAGCTGACATCTGGCTGGTAGTTAATGGGCAAATGCAGGAATCATTTCCTGTCCTTCCTGTGAACTGTTCCCACTGGGTAACTTCTTAAAAGAGCATGTAAAAACTAAACATATCTTATAAAACAAACTTAGGATTCAAGATCAACAAAATAATTTACAGAGGCACTCAGTAGCTAAAAAATATTGTTTTCAATTGAGAAAAAATCAAATCAAGCAACAAAACAATGAAAATGCGTTAAAAACTAACATTTTTCTATTTTTTAAAACAGGTCTGAGATATGATTCATATACTATAACGCTCACTCCTTTAAAGTATACAATTCAGTGGTTTTTACTATATTCCAGAGTTGGGCAACCATTAGCCCTATTTTGTTTTAGAGTACTTTAATCCCCTCCAAAAAACTCCATATTCATTCCTCCCCACCACCAACGAATTTTAATCTACTATCTCTATGAGTTTGCCTATTTAAAAAAATTTTTAAGTGTTTATTAATTGGGGGGGGGGGGTGGCAGAAAGAGAAGGAGACACAGATTCGAAGCAGGCTCCAGGCTCTGAGCTATCAGCACAGACGCGGGGCTCGAACTCATGACCTGAGCTGAAGTCAGACAAACTGAGTCACCCAGGCACCCCATGCCTATTTTTGACATTAAACAATAATAAAGGCCTTTATGAAGATTCAAACATATCTCCAATGAACCCCAAAGTTGGCTGTCCTTTCCAAAGTGATCTACCATTCAGCATCTCTTAATTAAGGTGAACGAGGTGATACACGGCCATTAAAGTTTAGAGAGTATTTAGGTATATTGCTGTAAATTTTCCCATTATAGACTTTCTTTCAGCAGGGTCTTAGAATTCCACTTCAGCAAAAACTCAGCTCTGACAAAAGGAGGAAATAAAGTGGAATACTCATGATAAAATGAAAAAAGATATATTAAAAATTTTGCAGAGGAAGACTTTATATAGAGGTGGTCAACTATTGGTCTTTCAGGTAACAGCAGGACAATGGGAGAAACCAATACAGGGCAACCAATAGTGGGTGAATTGTCTCTAAAGCCTCTAAATACAAAAACTGACTGAAATCATTTTACCATTACTAAACACTGACAATTCTACATAACATCAGGGACAGAATATTTCTTCCCCTAAAATAAGTTGTTGACTGAGATGCTTAAGTTTAAATCTACTGCTGTGGTTACTGTTGAGTTTTAACAATATAGAAGCATCAAATCTGTACATTTTTATTACATTTCTTTTAATAAGCAATCTATTCTTAGTGGAAATTTGTTAGGAAACCCTCCAGTTATGTGGTCAGTGCCCAAAACATGCAGATTCACCACAACTGTGAATTCACATTTGGAGAGTCACTACAAAGAAATTTCGTATAGCTTATGCTCAGGCTCAGTTTGTTTCTCCAATCCTGTGGTTCCTATAAATGAGTGTGTGTTTAAAGATTAAAGAGTTACATTCAAAATAAGATAGCTGAGTGCAATTCTTCTTTCTTGAAATCCTTTTTTCTGGTATAAATATTTACTAATAGCCAGGATAGGCCCTGAACAAAGGTATAATGGAACATAAAGCTTGAAGATCCATGAACAAAAATCATGGAGGTCATTATTATGCAACAAAATATAAGGAAGCAGACATTTACACCTAATTTGAAGAATGTTTAACTAATAGAAATCTATACTGAATTTTTTGGTGGAAATATTTTAGTGAAAACATTTTTTTGACTGAGGAGGCATTTCAAAGTCATTACAATCAATGCTGAAAAAAGACATGGGTACTACTGTGATTTCTAGAATGTATTGTGAAGTGGGTTTTTTCTAAATTTGTACCAAAAGTGGCTTATGTTTAAGACTCCCTAACCAGTGTATGTGTGTTGCTTTATGTACAACTTTTCGTAATTAAAACCAATAAAAAGTGTTCTTCATTCAATTATGGGTGAAGGTAAGATTGATGAATCTGGCTATAACTGTTTACTGAACACAAATATGTGAAGATCACCTTGACAGTCATTGGCAAATATGCAGAAATAAGGCTTGAAAGGAAACTGGAATATAATATAAAGTCAATATTATGACAGACCAGTAAATAGGTAAGTTTTTCTACTTTTTCCCAAAAAAAGTGCTGATGCAATTTAAAAATATTAACTCCTTTTTTCCACTATAACATTTATTTGCAACTGGCATAAAGTTCAAGTTTCTTTTTTTGGCCAATCTCATGATTACTTCTGCATGAAGTAATTCTGTTGTAGAAAAGGTCTATATTAAAAAGAAAGAAAGAAAAATTGTGCTTTGGTGGCAAATAAGCAAGGCATGCCATTGTTCTATAGTTTCCTCCAACTAGGATTACTGACCCATATGGATTTATACCAAATTCACCAATTATCCAAACAATGATAACAAACAATGATATCCAACAAATGATAACTCCGAGCGGAACTTGTATGGCTCTCTACTTTTCACTGAGCCCTGCCATCTCCCCAGCCCTGATGCCCAACTCCATCACAACCTTAGCATGGGGGTGCCTGGATGGCTCAGTCAGTTAAGCATCTGGGTTCTTGATTTCGACACAGGTCATGATCTCATGGAGACTACTTAAGATTCTCTCTCCCCCTTTCCCTCTGCTCCTCCCCCACAAATGCTCGCTCTTTTTCAAAAACAAAAAACCATGGCATCTAACCTTTTTTTTTTTTTTTGGAATATTTATTTTGAGAGAGAGAGAGAGAGAGAGAGAGAGAAAGTGCAGAAGCAGCAGAGAGAGGAAGACAGAGAATCCCAAGCAGGCTCCACACTGTCAGCACAGAGCCCAATGCAGGCTTGAACTCACAAACCATAAGATCATGACCTGAGCCAAAACCAAGAGTCAGCCACTGAGCTGACTGAGCCACTCAAGTGCCCCTTAGCTTCTAATTCCTAACTTCACTCCAGCGTTATAGTAGATTTCTTGCTGACTTCACTACTAACCTGCACAATGTGCTTCACTGGAATATCAAAGTTTCTATATTTTTCTATGCCTTCGCAATCACCCATAAGGAGCTCTAGCTATAAAGCAATGAAATGTAATCAATAAACCATGAAAATATTTAACAGGACGAAGGTGACCAGGATATAATAAATTATAGTATTGTTTGTGAAATCTTAATAGTTCTCAAAAAAAAAGTCGTTGACAGTGCACTTTTAATTACATGTAGTATTAGCAAAAACGCAAACATGTCTCTTCAAATCTAAGCTTTCTTTTTCTAAGTTTATTTATTTTGAGAGAGAGAGAGAGAGCGAGAGAGAGAGAGAGAGCGTGCACCTGCATTTGCACACAGTGGGCCAGGGGCAGAGAGGAAAGACAGAATCCTAACCAGGCTCGATGCCATCAGCGCAGAGCCCGATCCAATGTAGGGCTCAAACTCATGAACTGTGAGATCTCAGGAACTGTGAGATCATGACCTGACCCAAGATCAAGAGTCAGGCGCTTAACCTACTGAGCCACCCACGCACCGCCCCTCCCAAGTTTAACCTTTCAAGATATTTTTAAGGCCTAGTCTAACACAAGCCTAACTACTACCAAATTCTCCCTTTTCCTGTTCCATCAAAATAGAATATTAATCAACCAATGTTACCAAAAATTTGAACTGGTAATAGGTAAGCTGCTTATTCTATATACCTGACAACATAGCATAGCTTGTTTTTAGCTCATTAAAGTTGTATGCTTGCGAGGTGGGCTAAAAAAAAAAAAAAAAAATTCAGCATATTATCTCAACAAATGTTATGAATAATATTAAAGGTTCATTGTTTATGTAACAACTTTGTTCCTACCATGTTATCAAGGTATATTTAAAATGAGATTTCAGTGTGTGCAGATATCTGTAGAAACGTTACCTGGAATGCTGAAGTAAAGTATATTCACTTGTGCTCCATGGCAGAGAACCACCTACAATTTGTATCTGGTAAAAAAAACATTTCCCCACCCCTGCCAAATACCAACTACCATTTTGTCAACTTTCTGTCAGGAATTTGGTTTCACAAGACTTATAAGTCAACTTTTCCATCATTCTAAGTTCTCTCTGATTCAGTTCCTTAATCATGTGTCCATGTCATTTTTAATGAAACAAAATACTAAGCAAAATTCTAGACTTTTAGGGCAGGGGATATTTTCAACAAGAACATCAGTGATAAATGCTGCAACAGAAAGCTCCGAAAAGCCAGCTTCCCTCCACGCACTATAAGGCCGGATTTTTACTGTTGTTGGAGATAAGCAACTCACTGAGGGTCAAGAAAGAGCAGAAGAATACAATGATAACTTTAATATCTAAAACTCGTGTGGTAATAGCATAACATGGTCAAATGAGGGAAGAGAAACCTCCAGTTTTACTTCAACTATTGCCCTGGTTCTCTGTATCTCTTCCACACAGTAAGAATCTTGTGTCAACTCTTTGTCCACTGCTTTAGATAAAACTCTCCAAGAAGAAAGGAATGATCAAAAACAACTAAAGACTAATATTACGGGTTAAAATGATAACAACAACAAGGTATCTTTATCATATGATTTAAATTCTGGAAGACAGAGGCACCTGAGTGGCTCAGCAGGTTAAGCATCCAACTTTGCCTCAGGTCACGTCTCACGGTTTATGGGTTTGAGCCCCAACCCCACGTCAGGCTCTGTGCTCACAGCTCAGAGCCTGGAGCCTGCTTTGAATTCTGTGTCTCCCTCTCTCTCTGCCCCTCCCCCATTCCCACTCTGTCTCTCTCTCAAAAATAAACATCAAGAAAAAAATTTTAATAAATAAATTCTGGGGTGCCTGGGTGGCTCAGTCAGTTAAGCGACTGACTTCAGCCCAGGTCATGATGTCGCGGTTCGTGGGGACGAGCCCCACATCGGACTCTGTGTTGACAGCTCAGAGCCTGGAACCTGCTTTGGATTCTGTGTCTCCCTCTCTAATGTTTTAAATAAACATTAAAAAATACATACATACATACATACATACATACATAAATTCTGGGAAGACAAACACACCTAATAATTAATAGGTACAATACTCCATACACAAAACTTTCCAGTGGGAAAAGGAAGGAGCGACAAGTTCCCCACTGAGATGTGGGACTCAACTCTTCAGGATAACATGGTGGTTCTAGACAGCCCAGTGAATAAGTGTACCAACATAAATTCATAAAGTATTCATAAAGCTTAATTTGTCTGATCTTAAAGATAAAAATGAATGTTAAAGTTCTCATATTTTCTTCCTGAATTCCCAACATATCATTATATGCATACCACTTCAGTATCTCAGTATCTCAGGGCTGTAGTTCTCTAAAAATAATCTGAGGATCCCTGGGGGTCTGAGTTCCTTTCAGTGGTCAATGAGGTAAAAACTGGTTTCATTTTAATACTAAGACATTTCTTGCCCCTTTCATTCATTTTCTCACAAGTGTACCGCAAAAGTTTTCTAGAGGCTACCCTGACGTGTGTAATTGCAAGAGACTGAACTTCTAAAGAAGTACATATGAGAACCCAGGTTTAAAAACCAAAGTTTAAATGAGATTTGCAAAAATGTAAAACAATGTCACTCTTCTCACTTTTGTTTCAGAAACGTTATTTTTCATTAAAAATGTTATTTTTGTTAACATCTAATGATTTGTTACATTTAATAAATGCATTTTTCAGATTAAATATCTAAAATGGTAAATACCTCCAAAATATATATGATATATCATCCACAAATGTAAGAGTTCTCTGTGGTCCTTACCTTTTAAGAGCGAAAGAAGTCAAAATGCAAAAGTTTGAGAATGGCTGCCCCAGAGAAACTCTTATATATGAAGACATGTTAAAGAAAGTTCACTGTCATGGGGCGCCTGGGTGGCTCAGTCGGTTAAGCGTCTGACTTCGGCTCAGGTCATGATATCACGGTTTCTGAGTTGGAGCCCCGCGTCAGGCTCTGTGCTGACAGCTCAGAGCCTGGAGCCTGCTTCCGATTCTGTGTCTCCCTCTCTCTCTGCCCCTCCCCATTAATGCTCTGTCTGTCTCAGAAATAAATAAACATTAAAAAAAAAATTAAAAAAAAAAGTTCACTGCCAGCAATGAGAAACAACTTGAATGTTCATCAACTGGGGAACTAGATAAATAAAATACGGTTTATTCAAATGACAGCATCCCCCCCCCCAGCAGTTAAAATGAAATCTTAATATGTAATATTAGTAAAGTTTAAGGAAAAACACAAATATGTACAATATACCACTCAGGCATATCAAAACACAGAATATTACATATTGCTTATGTACCAGAGATTGATACTAAATTCACTTTGATTGCCTCTGGAGGAGGAAAGAGCTTTAACTTTTAATATTTTAAAATTTAAATTAAAACCACTTATTAGGGCTCCTGGGTGGCTCAGTCAGTTGAGCATCTGACCCATGATTTCAGCTCAGGTCATGATTCCAGGGTCGTGGGACTAAGCCCTGCATCGGGCTCGGGCTCCGTGCTGAGCATGGAGCCTGCTTAAGATCTCTCTCTCCCTCTGCCCCTTCCCCAGGCTGGCTCCGCAGGCACATGTGCACACACACTCTCTCTCAAAAACAAAAAACCCCACAACACTTATAATATTAATATTTACAACTGTCCATTCTTACTGCTATATCTTCTCTGCACTTTTTAATACTTTAATTAAAAGTCTCAAAATCATAGATGCTGCCAAAAAAAAAAAAAGTGTGAGGAAGTCTACTCTTTTGGAATTAGACAAGATTGGTTAAAGGCTAAAATGTAATCAATAGATTTAAAAAATCCAATCCATAACTCTTATTCATTCAACAAACTTACAACATACCAAACTCTTCACATTAAGGAGTGTATAAGCATAGCAGAAAACAATCAAGTACCAGCTATAATTGGCCACACTTTCTTCACTTACCTTTATTACAACCCCTACAAAGTGTCTCACCATAAAAGTCCTGTTTAGTGGGTGTCTTTAGTAACTTCATCTTTTATCTTCCTTCCTGTATCAGAGATACTGACCTCTTTTACCTGTGATCTGTACCCTTCCTTTTATCCACAATTTTGTTCTAAGCAAGCCCTCATGTTGCTTTAAACTATGCTTCTCTACACTTCCACTCTCCCAACATGCTCAAGCTTCTACTAGCATCTAAGAGACCAGGGCCTGAATGTCACTTATTAAGGCTAAAACCTCATATATGCTATATATGAGCATACAAATGGCCCAGCACCAGTGCCTTCTATACTGTTAATTGCTCTTTCCCTTCATGTCCTTAAATCCCTCATAGCCAAAATTCTAAAAGACTACATTTGTTTCCTTATCTCCATCACCATTCAACCTTAAACTTCAGATCCCATTACTCTCAAATTTTAGTTGCTTTTTTCTTAAGTCTTAACCTGTAACCTCTCCCTTGGTATTATACATATTATCTGTAGGCAGCAATTATGATGAGAAGATGTGCACTCAAATCCCAGCTCTGCCATTAGCTAACAGTATGCCCTTGGGCCAGTTATTATTTAACTTCTTTGAAAATCAGTTTCCTCATCTATAAATGGATGTCTGTGCAAAGCTGTGGGAATATTAAGTTAGATATGTATATATAAAATGCCTGATATGCCAGAGATGCTTATTAAATATTAATTCTTTTCTCTCCCCTCTCAATTTCCTCCAGGGCACATCTGAGAGTGACTTCCAGATGTCTCCCTCTATTCATTGGTTGCTTCCAAGTTTGAGTCCTACATGCCCAACTGCTTGCCAGAAATTTCCACATGACTTTTCCACTCAATCTCAAACCCAACCTGTTCAAAAACCAAACATATTTCCCCCTCCACTAAGTATGCTTTTGATGATTGTTTGACTTGCATTAGTAGCATCACCACTCTCCCAGCACCTAGAATGTTGGGGGCAAAAGGTGCTTATAAGCCTACGAGATGGCAAGGTCCATGGATTCCTCTGGCCCATATCCTTTTCCTGCTCTCCATGCCAAACTCTACTTAATTCGACCTTAGTCCTGAAAATGTCAATCTTCCTCAGATATCTGCCTTTATAACATACACTACAAATCAAGCAGTTTTCTTGATTGTATCACAGTACTTAAAATCTTCAGTTTATCCACAGCCCCAAAATGGAATTCAAACACATTAGAAGGACATAAAACTTGTCAGGCACGAAATTACTTAACCATCTTTACTTTCCCGTAGCCTCTGGAACCAAACTATTATACTGTTCACTTATTCCTGAGCACTGTTGTCCCTCAATCACTACTTCCTACACCTTCTGAAATTCTGAAACTGACATCAACCTTTTCTTCCCAAGTCTTCACTTGCCATCCCACAGTACTTTTAAAGAGCCCCAAAGAAGCTGTTCTATCACATATTAAAGTTATTTGCCAAAGTCTTGTGTTCTCTATTACATTAGGCTCCTAGGGGACAGAGATCCTTGGTAGTGCCACAGTATTTAGGACACAGCTTTTGTAGCTGAGCACGCACTCGAAAGTTTGTAAAATTAAGGTAAGATTGGGGAGATTTGAAATTACAGGGAACTAACCAATAACATTTCATGAATGGGGAGAAAAAACTGAGAAGCGCTACAAATCAAACAGGCAGGCGCAAGACGATGGATTTTAAAATCAGACTAATTTCTCCAGAAGGAAGTTTCTTCAGAAGAAAGATGGAATTGGCAACACACACCTAACATAATGTAATTTGCAGTTCATGAAGACTAGGAATGGAAATAAAAATTGAGCTGAAAAATGTACCAAGATAGGAAAATTCTCATTTTGTATATTTTAAAAAGGTTAAAATACTATTTCCCTTTTTCAAAAAGGCAGTATCATACCTAATTTTGGTTTTTCAAAGTAAAAACTAATCACACTTTTCCAGAACTAACGTAAGATATTTTGCTTATTAATGTGCTCAATGTCAACTTCCATAATGCCTAACTCACAATTAAGTACTTCCGAACTTAAGAATACTCTAAAAAATCCCCTTTTTCATTAAAAAGAGTCCATAACATTTTATCTCAGGAAATAAATATTTACAATCTTTAAAAAACTGTTGTACCATTTATACAAATCTTCGTGCATTCAACAAGTATTTGCCTCCTATGGTGAGGGGAGGAGGAAAGAATACAGACTCTCTGCCCTCATGGAGTCAACATTTCAGTGAATTTTGCCTTCAGGAAACCAAGTCAACTTCCAAACCTGAAATCTTTGGAGTAGCATCACAAATTCTCTAGCCATCAAATATTAGGAAATATTATTTCGTTATTTTGAAAATCATCACACTGTCCAACAGCAGTTGCCATTACAGTTAAGACTTTTTTTGTACCCAACAGTTGAAGACAAATCATCTAGAGGATAATCCGTAAGGCAATGAAAGGTCCTAACTGCAGTGTTACTGGAGGGTCGCGTATTACCGCACTGCAAATCTAGAAGAAAAGTTATCGCACCTTAATTCTGTTACAAGTGAAATTACAAAATCTTATCGTGAGATGCATCGAGTTTTCAATATATCAAGACATCTAGAGCTACAGTACTCCGTCTGACTTTTTCAATGTTGGGTTCCTCTTTAGTGTTTGGAAAAGGAAAATAATCCAACTCAACACAAGACAACAGTTTCCATTCGGTAACTGTATTTTAAATTATCAATGGTCAAGTCCCCTCCCCCCAAACCGATTTTGATGAAGAGGGTGTGTGGACTCTACGCTCCAAAAACAGCACCTGGAACGGCTGGAGATAAAACTATAGAGCTTTAAGGCGGCAGGCAGCTTTGTTCCCGGTTTTGGGAGGTTTTCACATGTAAATGTTCCCCTAGAAGGGAGCCGAGGATTAACTACCTCGACCGGACTGCGAGGGTGGGAGACTAGAGGCCAAAGCCGGCTTTCTACCGGACTAAGGCGGGGCAAGTACTCTCCCATTCAACTTTTTAGGTGTCACGTTGGGGCCAAAGAGCCCATTACAAGGATTGTGTTCACCACTCGAAATCAGGAGCCACCCCTCTTCATTTGGGGACCCCAATTCCCAAGTGTGTGAATCTTGAGAGAGGGGGGATGAACACCCTCTCCGACTCCTCCTCGACCCGGGATCAGAGTCCAGTCGCCGCCGCGCCGGGGCCTGAGCAACAGGAGAGCGGAGGCCGCCGCTCCGCCAGCCCGGCGACCGGCAGATGCTCCCGCTCCCCCGCCCCCAACCCCACACGCCCGCCCGCGCTTCTTTCTTAGCCCCTTGCGGACGCCCGGCACTGCGAAGCCAGTAACGGGCTGGAAGCAGAAAGCGAGAGCGCCGGGACCTGAAAGAGGACGAAGTTGGAGGCACCAGCGCCGACGCGGGCTGGGGGAGGCCGGAAGGGGGCGAGGGGGGCAACCCGAGGTCGCTGCCCGGGGGTGGGCGATGGGGGAGGGGTGTGGGGTCGGTTCCCGTGGCCGCCGCGACCTCTCCCGGGCCGCAGGCCTCTCCGCGCAGGCCCCGCCGCCCCGGAACCCGGGCAGGAAGCGTCCCCACCCCGACCACAGCTTTAAACCTCCGGCGGCGGGAGAAACGGAGTCCCGGCTCCCGCGGCAGGCCCGGCACCCCCGCGCCCCGAGCACTCCTCACCTCCTGGTTGAAGGCGTTGACGGCGTCCATGTTCGCGCTGCGGCGGCGGCTGCTCCGGGCCCGCCGGTCACATAGACCTCGCGCCGCGGCGGAGCGGGGCCGGGGAACCGGCCGGGCCTGAGGGGCGGGGGGGGTGGGGGGGCGACGAGCGGCGGAGCCAGAGGCCGGGCAGGAAGAGGCTGCGGCCGAGGCGGCGGGGCGGGCGGCAGAGGCGGAGGGTGGCGGGCCCCCTCTCAGTCCCGTTCGGAGGATAAGGAAAAGGAGGCGGCGGCGGCGCTGGGCTCCAACATGTCCGTTTGGTGGTGGCGGCTGCGCTCTGCGTCTCGCTGACACGGCCCCCCGCGCCCTCACGCACTGGCCCACACTGGCCCGACCGGCGAGCGGGCGGGCCTCACTCTCCCTCTCGCCAGCGGGATGGCGGCAGCGGCCCGAGTCCACGCCGCGCGGGGCACCCTGGGACGGCTCGGGCCTCCCAGCGCTTCCTGTGCCCGGCTCCCGCCCCGCCCCGCCCCGCCTCGGGCGCGCTGGCCCCGCCCCCGCCCCGCCTCCGCCCCGCGCGCCGCGCGCCCGGCTGCTGGCGCGTGACGCCGGGACGCCGGGCGCTTTCCCGCCGGCGGTGGCGGCGGGCCCGGGAGACTGTTTGGCACTGAAGCTGGGCCCCGGCGAGGGCGCGGGAGAGCGCGGGATCCCAGAGTCGGGAAGCTGGCACCGAGAGGGCCAGCGCACACGCGCGCCCCTGCCCGACGCGGCGTTCGCGGGTGCGTTTTCGTGCCATTCTACCCATGCGGGCCCTGCACCCGGCCGCGGCTGGCGGGCGGACACAGACCCGCTAGCTTTCCGCTGGCTGGAACAAAGGGCGCAGGATTTAACCTCAGCCCGCTGAGCGTGCATTTGCAGGCGCCCGTTCAGCCTCTGCCTGCGCAGCCCTGTATCTGCTCTAACTGTGCGAGAGTGAAGCCCCGAGAACGACGTGCAGGCACTGGATATCCACGCAGGCCTGAAGGAACCCTTGTTCAGCTTGTGCCGCGTCAGGAGTGGATTCTCTAAGCCTTGATACCGATTCCCCAAACAAACGTTTCCTTTTTGGTGGAAACCCTTTGCTCTGGCTCACTTACCTTGAGTACCAACTGTCTGCTGGCCACTGAGCTAGGTTCTGGGGTTATGGAAATAAAAGGCAATTTTTCTGCCAGCAGACAACTCCGTTTAGTGGGGAGGACAGACACATGAGCAGATAAGAACTAAAACATGATAAGTATTAGGGAAGAGACCCAGGGGAACAAAAAAGAAAGCTATTCATCTGACTAGAAGTCCAGAAAGGCTTCTCAGAGGAAGTGGCACCCAAGCTACATCTGGAAACTGCAGCAGCGGTTGGAGAAGGCCCTGTGGACTGACTGAACCTGATGAATACTTGACATCACCAAGGAGGACCAGCTGGAGCTTAGGGAGTGGGGTGGACTGAGAGAGACTGACTGAGACCAGGTCCTGAAGAGCCTCCGTGCCCTGCCGAGGAGTTTGGATTGTGTACCCGAGGCAGAAGGGAGACCTGGAAAAGTTTTAAGAGGAGGGTGGTGTCATGCAATGTGCTCTTTCAGAAGAAGGGTATAGAACAGCAAGGGTAGGGTCAGGGAAAGAATGGCTCTAAGTCCCAGAGGAGCCCAGGACTTAAGGCAATGGAGCAGAGAAGGAAAGACAAGGTCAGATGTTTAAGAAGTGGAATGAATGGGCTGGGACGGAATGACAGGTTAAGGAACAGGGAGGTATCAGGAGGATGCTCAAGGTTCTGGCTTGATAAGAGTTGCGGGTGGTGGATTTGTGAGTCAATTTGGGGACTCTGGAGAGGAAGGAATGTGTTTGAGGGAAGGTGGCATAATAGTTAACACTTGTAGATCCTTTACCATACGCCAGAATCTATGCAATGCAATTCTATGATATTTCACTTAATCTCCGTAACAAGCTTCTCTCTATGAGGTGGCTATCAGTAATGCTTTGTTTTATAGTTGAGGAAGTGAGGCCCAGTTCAGTTAACTAACATGCCCAGGGCCAGATGATTTCCTTCTGGGGCCCTTGGAGTTGAGGTGCTCCTGGGACAGATAAGTGAAGATGTCTAGGAGGCAGTTGGGTAAACATGTGTGGAGCCAGGAGAGCTGGCTGAGAGGAAGTAGAGACCTGGGAGTCATTAGTGCACAGCAGAGCTAGTGGTGGGAGGAGCTGGAATAGGGAAAGCTGGCTGGGAACACAGGTATGGAAGGAGTAACAAGTTGGAAGATGAGGCCAGCCCTGTCTGGTGCTGGAGGTAGAAGGCAGCAAGGTGTAGACTGGAAAGTACCTGACAGCATCTAGGATCTCAGCAGGAACATTGGCAGGAGTGGGGTGAGCCCAACTGACCTGCACCCAAGAGAGGAAGGTGGCAGGAGATATTTCACAGAAACTTGGCTGTGAAGGCTGGTTGTGAGGGCCCCAGGGAAAAGCTGCAGGATGAAGAAAGAGTATGCCTGTGTCTTTTAGGATGAGAGAAACATACTTGTAATTATTTGCTGAAGGAACAAATAAAATAGATCCCAAATATTCTTTTCAGTCCCACCCATCATCCACTTCATATTCCTACCTTTCTTTTTAAATATTTATGGGAGAGAGTGTGAGCAGGGGAGGGCAGAGAGAGAATCCCAAGCAGGCTCCATACTGTCAGCAAAGAGCCTGACTCGGGGCTTGAACTGACAAACCGTGAGATCAAAACCTGAGCTGAAATCAAGAGTCAGGCGCTGCACTGACTGAGCCACCCGAGCACCCCCAATATTACTATCTTTGTATCTCTGCTCAACTGCCATGACCATTAAAAAAAAATTTTTTTTTTTTGAGAGAGAGAGGGGGCACAAGTGAGCAAGAGCGGAGAAAGAGAGAGAGAATCCCATGAGAGCCAGAGAGAAAGGAGAGAGAGAAGCAGGGCTCATGCTCACCCAAAGTGGGTCTTCAATTCATGAATAGTGAGATCATGAGCTGAGCTGAAGTCGGATGCTTAACCAAGTGAGCCACCCAGGCACACCATGACCATTTTTTTTTTTTAACCCATTTTGCTTCTATAAGAGTTGTCATCTATAGGACTGCCAACATGGCATTAGAAAATGAAATTTTTAGTAGATCCAAGATCCCCACACCTTCTTTCTCGCCCACTGCCAGGGCACAACCAAGTTTTGTCACTGTCTGGACAACTCTGTGTGAACAGCTTGGTTTTTGCTCTCGTGTAAAATCCCTGCTCCTCCACATAGGTAGGCCCATTTAGCAATCAGCTGATGTTCAGACATCACCTCCTTTTCATCATTAATCAGTTATCGAGCACTTACTTTATACCAGGTACTGTGCTGAAACGCTTTCCCACTCTCCTCCCAACCAGACTCAATATCTCCTACCATACGCGTCCATGACCTTGCAATAACACTTCTTACCTTGTATTGCTATTACCTGAAAAAAAAAAAAGTCTGCATTACTTGGACATGCGGTGCCCCTACCCTGCCTCTACCCCTTTCTCTGACCAGTGGCAGAATTTTAAAAAGTACCCACAAAGCCTAATGGGATCCCTTTCCCCCAAATTCATACAAGGAATCTTTTTTTTCCCCCCTATGAGTCAGTGAAATAGATTTGGCTGAGGAAGCCTGAATTCTTGAGCTGGGGTGGGAAAGAGGCGTGGGGGAAGGTGGTGAATTCAGTTTTAAATGTGTTGTTTTGGGATTCAGTGCATTGTAGCGATTGGGCCATAGAATGGCTATTACATTAGGGGCCTACAGGAGAACATTTTTTGTAAGCCATCCTACCGAGATTTGAATGCATAAGGAACAAGATTTGGATTCTTGTGTTTGATATAGATTATTTAGATTTAGGAGGTTCTTTTCTGGATAGGGTTGTTTGATTTTAATGTTGCTAGTGTTCGGGAAGTCTTTTAAACAACTTGTTTGGGGAACGTGTGTTATCAGCTAGATAGCGCGTACCCCAGCGGCATTGTCTCCCATTTTTCTGTTCAGAAGACGACAGCACCTCTGTCTGCTTGGGGATACGTGACAGCCATTTGTACGGCTACTGCTGGACTTCTAGCTCTAGCTGTCCAGGCAGACAAGCCAAATCTTCCAATAGGAAATTTTTGGCAAATGACAAAAACTCAGGAGGGCTGTCCTTTGTGAGCAGACCTTGGAGCAGTAGGAATGCAGCCTATTAAAAAGATGGCTGGAGGATGATAAATACACACAACTGATAAAACTCAGCAAGACATTTTATCTAGTTGCAAACTTGCCTTCTCTCAGAGAACATAGATTTAAGCAGATTCATGTGTTCATAGTGTGGGTGTGAAAAGAGACAGTCTGAAAAGCCATTCCAAACAAACTTGTGTTTTAAAAGAGTAGGTGAAATCGATATTCAGAGGAAAGAAAAGGGAAAGAAAAGATGGCATGCAGGAAGTAATATTCTGGTTAATGCTGTGTCCTTCACATGCCAACTTGTTCTCTTGAAAGTAATGCTGGCTACAGTCTACAGGTGTAGAGAATACAGGAAGCATCTCACTCCTGAAGAGCCCAGGAAAGCATTTATAGGTAAGAATTCCATAGAAAATAAGTGCTTTCTAATGCTTTATTCCATATCCTTTCTGGAGCAATATACTAATTATATTGTACAAGACTCATCCTTTCTCCTTGGTCTGCTTGTCTTCTCTGGCTTGCCTCCCCCACTTCCTGAGATTTCATCTGATACCTATAGGATCCTTCTCCCTCCCCGCATAGGGATCAGAAATCTCTCCTGGTTTACGATTGCATTTCCAACTGCCCACTGGTAAATTCCACGTGGATGTCCCCATCTGTCCCCAAGGTGTCCACCTGATTCCTTTTCGTGTCAACCTGTATCTCCATGCCCTTTAGGCTGTTGGTGCCAAATTAGTGGAACAGATTACAAGGCAAACAGAAACTGGAAGGAGGAAGATCTCAATGGTAGTGGGGGCAATGGGATTTTAGGGAATTTTCATTTCCTTCTTAGTTTTTCATCATTTTTTAGACTCCCTACCGAAGGCATGTATTACTTTTGTAATCAGAAAGAGTAAGTGGCTCAATCAGTTAAGCATCTGACTCTTAATTTCGGCTCAGGTCATGATTTCAAGATTCGTGAAATCAATGCTCCGAGTCCCTCTCTGCGCTGACAACATGGAGCCTGCTTGGGATTCTCTCTCTCTCTCTCTCTCTCTCTCTCTCTCTCTCTCTCCCTCCCCTGCTCACGCTCTCTTACTTTCTCTCTCTCTAAATAATAAATAAACTTAAAAAAAAAAGAAGGAAATAAGAGTGCCTGGGTGACTCAGTTGGTTGGGCATCCGACTTCTGCTCAGGTCATGATCTCACGGTCTGTGAGTTCCAACCCTGCCTCGGGCTCTGTGCTGACAGCTCAGAGCCTGGAGCCTGCTTCGGATTCTGTGTCCCCCCTCCATTTCTCTGCCTCTCCTCCACTCATGCTCTGTCTTGTTCTCTCAAAAATAAATAAATGTGAAAAAAATTTTAAAAAAGGAAATATAGGTAAGTGTGCAGCAAACCTATAATATTTTGGATTAGTGAGCATATGAGTAATGTATTAATTAGTCAGGGTTCTCCAGAGAAACAGAACTATTAGAATACACACACGCACACACACAAACATACATGTATTCTAATATATCTAATATAATTTTAACAATTTATAATTGTTTCATATATATAATTAAATATAATATAATTGTTATATACTTAATAATATATAACTATAGGGGTGCCTGGGTGGCTCAGTCAGTTAAGCAGTGGACTCTTGATTTCAGCACAGGTCATGATCTCATGGTCGTGGGCACGGAGCCCACTTGGGATTCTCTTTCTCCTTCTCTCTCTGTCCCTCCCCTGCTCATGCTCTCTCACTCTTTCTCTTTCTCTCTCTCTCTCCAGAGATAAATAAACTTAAAAAAAAAAAGGAAATATAGATAAGTGTGCAGCAAACCTATAATGTTTTGGATTGATAATCTTACTATGATAGTAAGCGTATGAGTGAGCATATGCGTAATGTATTAATTAGTCAGGGTTTTTTCTCTCCAGAGAAACAGAATTATTAGAATACACACACGCACACACACAAACATACATGTATTCTAATATATCTAATATAATTTTAACATAATTTATAATTGTTATTATATAGTTAAATATAATATGTTATATGTTTAATAATATATAACTATAAGGGTGCCTGCGTGGCTCAGTCAGTTAAGCAACAGACTTGATTTCAGCGTAGGTTATGATCTCACAGTCATGGGCATGGAGCCCACTTGGGATTCTTTTCCTTTCTCTCTCTCTCTGGCCCTTCCTCTCTCTCAAAATAAATGAATAAGCATTAATATATATATACATATATATATATATAAATATATATATAACTATAATGGTATATAATTACATATGATTTATAATAATATATTCTAATTCTCATATTTTAATATATATTCTCTCTCTGTCTACATATATATGTATATGTATATGTATATCTATCTATCTATACATCATTAGTGTGTGTGTGCATGTATCTGTTTATAGGATCTGCCATCTGCAAACTGGAGAATCAAGAAATCTAGCAGTCAGACCAAAGGCCCAAAAACCAGGAAAGCCAGTGGTATAAATTCCAGTCCAAGGGCAGGAGGAAATGAAAGATGTCCCAGTTCCAGCACTAAGGCAGGAAAAAAGGAGCAAATTCTTCCTTTTGTACCTTCTGCTCTATTCATGCCCTTAGCAGATTGGATGAAGCCTACCCCCATGGGAGAGGGCAATCCACCTGACTGATACCATCAATTCAAATGCTAATCTCATCCAGAAACACCTTCACAGGCACACCCACATATAATATTTAACTTGGGCATTCGTGGCCCAGTCAAGTTGACACAGAAAATTAACCATCATAAGAATCTGATAAAGCAAGACAGTTTCTTTGGGCAATTTCTTGTTTGACTTAAGATTGGGATTTAAGATACTTTTTCCAAAATTGAAAGTTATTAAATCCAGTCCTGACTGTAGTGAAATGTTACCTTCTAGGGCTGAACCACCCCAATCTGATATTTGCCCTTACATTCATTCATTCATTCAGTCACAAAATAAATATGACTGCCCCTTTGGATGGGTACTGTGGTAGCTGTTTAGGATGCTATGGTAAAAAACATAGAAGTTCCTTTCTCCTGGAACTACTCCTCCAGAGTCTAGCACCTGGCCCTGATGTTGAGCATTTTTTTTTCATATGCACATTGGTCATTTGTTCATGATCATGTCTTGTGAAAATGAAGAGAGTTTATTTCTTTTCTTAACCACCTTGTATGTCTTTTACGTGTTTTTCTTGCCTGCACTGACTAGTTCTCCAGCATAATTTTGAATAAATGTATAAAATTAGTGAGAGTACCTTGTGTCTGATCTCAGGGGCAAATATTCTCTCACCATTATGTAGATTGTTGTCTTTTGTTTTTCCATAGATGCCCTATAACAGGTAGAGGAAGCTCCCTTCTGTTAGTTTCTTGAGAGGTGTTTTTGTTTTGTTTTGTTTATAAATCATGGGTGGGTGTTGAATTTTGTCAGATGCTGTTTCCACGTCTACTGAGAAAGTCATATGTTTTTTCTATTTTATTGTTAATATGAATTCTATTGAACGGTTTTTTGAATGTTAAACCAACTTGGCATTCTTAAATAAACCCCACTGGTCATGGAGTATTACCCTTTTTATATTTTGCTGAATTCAATTTGTAAAGATTGAGTCAAGAATATTTCCTTCTGTTTATGAATGATACTGGTCTGTAGTTTTCTTTCTTGTACTGGTTTTGGTGTCTAAGCAGCCCGTTTTCATCAAATGAGTTGAGAGGAATGTCCTTCCCACTCTGTTTTCTGAAGGAATTTGTGTAGAATCAGTATTATTTCTTCATTAAGATTTTGTTAGAATTCACCAGTGAAGCCATCTGGGCCTAAAGCTTTCTTTATGAGAAGGCTTTATATTAAAGATTCAATTTTAAAAATTGATACAGGGCTCTTTAAATGTTCTATTTCGTGGGTGTATTTGGATAATTGGTATCTTTTGAGAAATTTGTGTATTTAAGTTTGACAACTTATCGCCACACAAGTTTTCTATAACAGTCTCTTATTGCCCTTTTAATGCCTATAGTCATATCTCCTCTTTCATTCCTGGTGTTGGTAATTTGTATGTTCTTTTTAAAATTTTCTCATTCAGTGTAGTTAGAGGTTTGTGTATTTTGTTGGTATATTCAGAGAAACAGCTTTTGATATTATTAATTAATCCTATTGTCTGCGTGCTCTCTGGTTCATCAATCTTCACTATTCCTTTTATTTATATTTTTCTTTCTGCTTGCTTTGTATTTAACTTGCTCTTCCTTTTCTAGTTTCTTAAAGTGGAAGCTGAGATCATTGATTTGAGGCATTTTTTCCTTTTGGAATGGAAGTATTTAAAGTTTTAAATTTGCCTCTCAAAATTTTG
This sequence comes from Lynx rufus, assembly GCF_022079265.1. NCBI lineage: Eukaryota > Metazoa > Chordata > Mammalia > Carnivora > Felidae > Lynx > Lynx rufus. The sequence continues at coordinate 145,863,443 of NW_025814867.1, forward strand.
ACATGTTGTACTTCCATTTCCATTCACTTCAAAATATCTTGTTATATCCCTTTATGTTTTCTTCTTTTATCCATGGTTTATTTAGAAATGTTTAAATTCCAAATATTTGGGAATTAAAAAAAATACGTTTCTGTTACTGGTCTATAATTTAATTTCATTGTGGTCAGAGATCAGACTTTGATTACAATGCTTTTGAATGTATTGAGGCTTGTTTTATGCCTCAGCCTGTGGTCTATCTGGATGATGGTTCCATGTGCCCTTGAAAATAATGCTTATTCTGTTATTGTTGGATGGAATGTTCTATTCATGTCATTTAGGTCAGGATGGTTGATAGTGTTAAGTATTTATGTCTTCGTTTTCTGTCTACTTATTCTCAGTTACTAAGAGGAGGAGATTGATATCTTTGGCTGTGCTTATGGATTTGTCTATTTCTCTTTCCAATTCTGTCCGTAGCTGCTTCATGTATTTTAGATCTTTGTTATCAGGTGTGTACAAATTTATGATTATTATTTTTCCTTGATCAATTGACCCTTTTTACATAAGGAAAAATTCCTTTTTTATCTGGCAATAGTCCTTACCCTGAAATCTATTTTGCCTGACATTGACATAACTACTCTGGCCTTATGATTTGTATTTGTATGACAAGCGTTTTCTTTTAACCTGTGTCCTCTCCAATCCTTGTGTTTATTGTTGTTGTGCATTTTACTTCTACATATGTTTTATAAGGCCACAATATATTAGTATTGCTATTATTTTTGTTTTGTTCTCTGTGTGTTTTTTAGTTTTCTGTTTTTTTGTTGGTTTTATTAGAAATATGGAAACATAATTGTTTTATGTGGAAGGGTGATTCTGGACCTTGTTACTTCCTCATGATTAGAAGTAGAAGTTTCCAGAAGGTTTTCTTTTTAATTAATTATTTATTTTTTTGTTTAAGTAGACTCTACGCCCAATGTGGGGCTTGAACTCATGATCCCAAGATCAATAGTTTGAACATACTCTACCCACTGAGCCAGCCAGGCACTCAAACACTATTCGTGGCAGTATTCTTTTTTTTTTTTTAATTAGCTTTTAATTATTATGGAGTAACATTTGTTAATTTTTTCTTTTATAGTTCTTTGTATTATGTTTAAAAATTCTTTGCCTGCCTTGAAATCCTGAAGATACCCTTCATGTTTCCTTTTGGAAGCTTTATAGTTTTAGTGCTCATATTGGGTGTATGGTCCATCTCAAATTAATTTTTGTATAGATGTGAGATAGAGTTCAAGTTTCATTTTTTTTAAAAAAGTTGTTCTGTCCCCATTTATTGAAAAGCTTTCTTTGCCCTATTGAATTGCATTAGCACCTTTGTCAAAAATGAAATGGCTGCATATGTAGAGGTGTATTTCTGAAGTCATTATTCCCTTCTTTAATCACATTTGATTACTTGATTACTATAACTTTATTGTTAGAGTTTTGAAATCCAGAAACGTAAATCCTCCAATTTTATTGTTCTTCAGGATTATCTTGGCTATTTTAGTTCCTTTGCCTTTCCATATATATTTTAGCTTAAACTTGTCAATTTTGGAGAAAAAAATGAATCTATTGGTGTTTTGATTGAGACATCTGATTCTCAGTTAATATTCATGAATCTCAAGTGGGCCCGTTGTGAAATCCAGCAATCACATTACATTTCCTTATGTAAAGAAAGGAAACTATTCCAGAAACTTCTTGCACACAGTTCTCCTTACTTCTTATTGACCAGAACTGAGCCACATACTCATTCCTAAACAAACACAAAGAAGAATGGAATTTTCTGTTTAAAACCAAACCAGGATTTGTTGGCTAAAATATGGGTGTCTTTCCTTCAGACCAAGAACTGTTTGCCTACATGCAAACAAGTAAATTCTGCTAGCCAGGTAGGAGGAAGGAGGAGGGAGCAAAAATATGACTGTTGAGTGGGCAAGATTGATAGCCATACAAAGACATCCTATGGGTGTGACCGTGTATTTATGATTGTATAAGCATGCAGAAAATACAAAAGGATATATACCCAGTTTGAGCACATGCTACATCACAGTGAGGAAAGGGACACTCTCATGTGGGTGAAAACAGGAGGGGAGTCAAGCAAAAATGAAAAAAAGTAACTTAAAAAGATATAGGGGCCTCTGGGTGGCCCAGTTGGTCAAGTGTCCGACTTCGGCTCAGGTCATGATCTCACCTTTCCCAAGTTCGAGCCTTGAGTCGGGCTGTGTGCTAACAGCTCGGAGCCTGGAGCCTGCTTCAGATTCTGTGTCTCCCTCTCTCTCTGCCCCTCCCCTGCTTGCACTCTGTCTCTCTCAAAGATAAACAAACATTAAAAAAAAAAAAAAAGAGATATAGATGAGGGGCACCTGGGTGGCTCAGTTGGTTAAGTTTCTGACTCTTGATTTTGGCTCAGGTCATGATCTCAGGGTTGTGAGATCGAGCCTGGCATCAATCTCTGCACTGAGCATGGAGCCTGCTTGGGATTCTCTCTCGCTCTGCCCCTCCCCCGCCTGTGCATGCACATACTCTCTCTCTCTCTCTCTCTCTTTCTCAAAAAATAAATAAATAAACCCCACATACATCACATGTCTATATAAAATTCTGTACATACGTGAATACGTATATCAAGTAGAATATTAAAAAGGGGGTCCCATCCCTTTCCAAAACCAAGGTCATTTGGGGGGCAACATGTTAGTAACATGGCTGAGTACCTGAATTCAAGCAAAAAAATAAATGAATCATGAGGGAATGAACAAATAAATAAGTCTGTAAAAAGCCATAACTGATGTTCCATCTAAACAAATATATGAAAACAAGTACGTAAAGATGCAAAATAGATGTCTCATTGTCCGTCTATTAAGATCATACATGCCACCCACTGGATACTCAGCACTCACTCCTGGAATGATTATCTAACAATTCTAACCCCTCAAGTCTTTGATTTTTAAGTACAAGCACATTAAAAGTAGCAAAATAGGGAAGGAGGCTGCTGGAGATAAGCAAACTGGCAGCAACAAGAAATGGCTGTTGACAGGGCTGACAGTGAGAGAGGGGACAGAAAAATCCAAAGACAGCAGACTCGAGAGCTCACAAAGGCAAAGCCGTCAGGTCCGCTGGGTTTAAGGGAAACTAGTTCTAGGAACCTCCATAGCCCTTGGTGGCATCTGTTTTACAGCAAGTCACAGCAAAGCTGCTTGTAATGTCAGATCCCAGTTAACAAAGAAATTGAGGGTATGCACCGCATTCTCTGTTTCCGAGAGTGAGGCAGCATATGATAGAATGCAGGGAGATGGCTCTGCCCTTTTCGAGAAAGGAACTACGCTCAGGTCATCCTTGTGACTTTTAAGGCATAGATTCCAGCTGTCTACTGGATGCCCCAGCGCCTGGGTCCACAGCTACCTCGAGCCCAACACGGTTGAAATTCTACCCACCTCATTTTCAATTCAGGTGCTAGTTTGTTATCAGTTACAAAAGTGATTATGAGGGAAATCCATATACGAAGATTGTCGAGGGAGATGTCTGAAGAAGTGTTTCACGCCTCTTAAACACCCTCCCCCACTTTGAGACCATAAAGATGGTCAGAACACAGAGAGAGAAAAATTGGTATGAGGGTCTCAGGCTTCCAGACCTCCCCTCTCTGGGAAGTGAAATGAGGCGGTGGAGGAACCCTACCTCTAACCCAGGGGTCGGCAAACTTTTGGACTGCAGGCCAAATCTGGTCACTGCCTATTTTCATAAAGTTTTATTGAGACACAGTCATGCTGAGTAGTTTATGTGTTGTCTATGGCTGCTTTCAAGCTCCAAAGCAGAGTTGAGTAGTTATGACAGAAACAGCCCACAAAGACTAAAATATTTACAACCTGGCTGTCTTCAGAGAAAGTTTTCCGACTTCTATTCTAACTCATGACTCATGAGGCAGACTTCAGGTGTCACTAGGAGGGTTTTGAAATGGGTTCTTTGTGGCGAGAGACAGAGAGAGGGCTGAAGACTAAAACCAGGTCTAAGACAGCTAAGGCTGGGGTCTGACTCTGAGGAAACCCAGAGGGGAGCAGTGGGCTGAATACCTACTTTCATGGCAGATGCTGGGACACTGGGATTCAGGATAAGTAGGAGAAGTGACTGAGGGTTTCCTGAGGTCCACTCAGGATTCAGTGGGAGACAAAGAGCAGGGATATGGTTCATTTTGGGTTTTATTGGATAGACCACCTGGAGAGCTCAGTAGGAAGAGGCTGGAGCTGCCCGGGGTTGCATGTCCAGGGATTAAAGAAAGAATTGCAAGAGACCACACAGAATCAGTGTGCCCTTTGTGGTCAAAGGGAGTGGGGGAGAAAAGGATCCAGAAAAAAAAAAAAAAAACAACCCAAGAGCCCACCAAACTGTCTGTGAGAGAGTGCCATCTGCCAGCCCCAGGACTCAGCATGAAGTCACTAGCCAAGTTAGAGCTGGCCTCGACCCTTCCATCTCCCTCTTCCCCACTCATGCTTCACCCTGGCGGGGTTGCACCAACAACTGGCAAGTGGAGGAGAATGTGAGCACGGGGAGAGAAGGGGCAGAGGGCCACCCCTCTCCCCTCCTGCAAGCTCCCAGCCAAGGAGTCAGGAAAGGAAGTTTAACACTGTCAAGTTCAGTGTTTTGAAACTCTAATGACCAAATCAAAGTTGTCTGTGACTTGATATGACTCATTTATTGCCCAGGGATGAGTTCAAAAGCTATGGGACCTGCTAGAACTTCATCCAGGCTCACGAAAAGACTGCTACCTCTGCCGGAGAAAGTTTGAAGGGTTAGCAGAAAAACTCTAAACTGAGGCTTGTTTGGGGCACGATTCCTGCTTGTTTGACACACTGGGTACAATAACTAATATTTATTGAGCACTCACATGTACCAGACCCCATGCCAAGCACTTTTCGTGCATTAGCATGTTTCACCCTCCCATTAAGTCTCTAGTATTAAGCCAGTTTTACAGGTGGGGAGTCAAGATAAAGGAAAGATGAGCTATGATCCACAGCCTCACAGCCAGTAAGGAGCAGAGAAGAGATTCAAACTCGGGCAGTTCAGAGCCAGCCAGGCTCTCAGTCGCCATGTCAGGTTGCTTAGCCCAGCAACCCAAGAACTGGTTCTCTAAAGCTTTGCCATTTGCTGAGGGGTCTTGACTTTCCCTGGAACCGTACGGTCTTCTATTTGGTTGCTCAGCACCTGCCACAGGCTGTATTACATCCCAGGGGGCCAGAGGCACTCAGACCTTATTGGATGGGCTGAATCACAAATGTTAAATGGTAGAGTTGCTTGCCCTACAAGCCTGGACCAGCTCTGGACCTTCTTGTTCTCAAAGCCGAGCATGAGTTGAGTCCCCCATGGAGTGAGACGGCACACCCAAATGTATCATGCAGGTCTAAAGTCCCGGAGATGGGAATGCAAGCTGGTGCAGCCACTCTGGAAAACAGTGTGGAGGTTCCTCAAAAAACTAAAAATAGAACTACCCTACGACCCAGCAATTATACTACTAGGCATTTATCCAAGTGATACAGGTGTGCTGTTTCGAAGGGACACATGCACCCCCATGTTTATAGCAGCAGTATCAACAATAGCCAAAGTGTGGAAAGTGCTCGAATGTCCATCGATGGATGAATGGATAAAGAAGAAATGGTATATATATACAATGGAGTATTACTCGGCAATCAAAAAGGATGAAATCTTGCCATTTGCAACTACATGGATGGAACTGGAGGGGATTATGCTAAGTGAAATTAGAGAAAGACAAAAATCATATGACTTCACTCATATGAGGACTTTAAGAGATAAAACAGATGAACATAAGGGGAGGGAAACAAAAAGAATATAAAAACAGGGAGGGGGACAAAACAGAAGAGACTCATAAATATGGAGAACAAACTGAGGGTTATGGAAGGGGTTGTGGGAGGGGGGATGGGCTAAATGGGTAAGGGGCACTAAGGAATCTACTCCTGAAATCATTGTTGCACTATATGCTAATTAATTTGGATGTAAATTTAAAAAAATAAAAAAATAAAACAAGTTAAAGTCCCATAGAGCTCCGCAAACTTTGCACCTGATTCCTAATGAGAGGACTTGCAAGGTATAGCAGCTTACTGTTAATTTTGGAGAAAGAGCGAGCCCTACATGCCCTGGGTTATTGGAAACCTTCCCCTATTTCTGCCCCAATTCCACTGCCTCAGATCTGCCGTAGCTTTGTGAGACTTCTTTTCCACCCTTTGATGGGGGTTCTCTTTTCCAGGCATCCTGGGTATCTGCTATTAAGGCTCCTTGGATTCTGTCAGCTCGATGTCCTGGGAGATGACTGAGGTTCCCACAGACCAAAATGTGGCACAGCACCAGACAGGTAACAATACTGAGGTAAGACAATAAAGGCATACTATTGTCCTTGCCAAGTAAAACAAACAAACAGATAAACAAACAAACACTTGCTTTTGGTGTTTTCGTGTGGGGACAGAAAGAACATGCCTTTGGCAAATCCATGGATGCATACCAAGCGCCAAGGTCTTTGTATATTTGCGTTTGTGCCGTGAAGCCAGCTAGAACAGCAGATGTAACTGACTCAGTTTATGATAATCCATTGTCATTCTCCAAGGCTGATCTGGTTTTCCTCACTGGCTAAACTGGAGAGTTAAGTGGGAATGTGACAGCAGTCGTCACCTCCGGATCGTTCAGGTCTTTTAACGTTTGGAATTCTACTAGGGATGTGATATCAGCGTGATATGCTGTTTTACATAAAGAGAGCTCCATGCGTTTACATGTGGCCATTCCTATTATAATGACCCGTATTCCATGGGGTAGAGAGCCAACGTGGGGATTTGCTGTTGGTTCTGTGTATCGCTTCTACTTATACTTTCACGAACTGGGGAAATAAACACAGATTTGGGGGCTCTTTAGGCCCAGTGAAGACAAACTGAAGTCAAAACTCAATTTACTACCTTACTCCCCATAAATCTCCTCTCTGACTGGTGGACAAAAGTGGCATTCTGTAAATCCTCCAAAGATCTAGGTATTTCCTTTTCCATAGCACACATTAATCCCGATTAATGATGGTATCTGTTTTGGTGGAAGATCAGGATGAAGATTTACAAGATGTATGTGTGATCTTACTGTAGTGCTCTTAAGCAAGAGTTTCTGGCCTTTCCTTCGTTCGAGAGGCTCTGGGTCTGTGAACTAATTCAAGCCTAGGATCTGAGAATCTCTATTGCAGTGCTCAGATTGCGCCTCTCTTTATCAGACCTGAGTGAGCTCCTTATGATTTTGGTCTGAGAGAGTCTATGGTCAGTTAGCCATGGTGAAAGATCCCTGTGAGGCAGACCATTCTGATTCTATTCTGGCCCTACTTCTTTCAGTTACTTGCTCCTTGCACCTGATTGTCTATCTAAGGGTGGCTTTGGGTCAGGGGATGCATTAAGTTGGCCAAGCCTGGGTCACTTGCCCACACCCCAGCTGCAAAAACAACTGGGGCATCGCAAATCTGTTTTTCAGGGTCAATTGTGGGAAGTAGAGTCTACTTTCCACCAGGATTTATAATCTGGGGAAATAAACCCAGATTTTTATCCCAAACATAAGAAGGAGGTTCAGAGGTTTGCTCAGCCAAAAACAACGACAAATGCATTCCCTAATTTATTTCCCCCCTCTATTGTTTAACAACAATGAGGCTTAGAGGATTAATCCCAGCTCCAAATGTAGCCCGTGCTTTACTCAAGCCAAGTTTAATAACGTAATCTTCCTTGCTGGTGACTTGTTCAGAAACTCAGACCTAAGCCAGATAGCACAGGGCATTCCTCTGACCTCAAAGTTTGGTTTATGTATAGGCATTTGACACATCTTGATCTAATTAGATAGAAACTGAACTGGGTCTACTAAACCGAACCAACCGTGGAGCCTGCACTGCTCCTGATCTTGGGGTTATGAAAGCCAATACATGTCCTTTTTGTTTACGCCAGTTTGAGTTGGGTTTTCTGCTCTTGGTGATTGCAAATATCCAAACTGATTTAATATAGAGACTTCTGAGTTTATATCTCCTAATGGCATGCTCCAGAATTGGTGTTCTCTTATAATAATCACTACTGTCCTGCAAGATGGCATGGCTGGAATCTGGACTGAGAGGGCAATATAACAAATGTGAATATTGATAAGAGAGGAAGTAGATATTGATTGAAGAAAGGTTCAGATGTATAGTTTTTATAATGAAAGAGATAGGCTTTAGTTACCAAAAATTTGAAGCGTATTGACAATTCAATTCCAAGTAATATAAATAAATGAAGCATTATTAAGCAGCCAGAAAACACTAATGAAAGTCAAATAAGGGACCTACTTCAGCTTCGCCATACCTTTTCTCTCCCTCTAAGCTATTTTATTATTAAGAGTCGTTGGAAAGGGTCCAGGAAACTGGTTTGTAATATGACCTTAGGCAGGTGAATTTCATTCTTTGAATCTTAGATTTCTAGTCTGCAAAACAATGGTTAGTATCAAATTAATTTATATATGTGAAAATATAGAGCCCAGGGCGGTGAAAAGGTCAGTCTAGACCCTGGAGGGTTGATACGGTTGCACTGATCATTCATGAATATTTGTTCTAGAATACATGCTTCATTTCCTACTTTGGTTGCTGATTTTTGTATTTGAAAACGAAAGCAAATCTATTGGTGTGTGTCTTTATAGCCCAGTGCTTCAGAATTGATATTCTCTCTATATTTTTGTTAGATGACTGAGGGTGGATAATAACTAACATTTTCTGAGGGTAAACAGAAGGAATGAAGTACTTTCAAATGCATCATCATATTTGAGAGATGCAGTTAACTCTGTGCAGGTCGGAGGGAGGGCAGTATTATGATCAAAACTTTCTGAGGACAAAACTAGTACTTCAAGAAGTGTGCAGACCAGTTTGGCCAGTTATTGGTGAAAGGAGGATTTTAATCGTGTCTTCGGATGCTATTTCTATGATGATTAGCTTTGTGACCTTAGGCAAGTGACTTAGCCTCTTCATGCCTTAGTTTCCTTATCTGGAACAGGCCCACTGCAGGTTTTTATAAACAAAGTTTTATTGGAACACAACTAGGCCAATTCATTTGCATATCACCTATGGCAGCTTTTAAGCTACAGGGCCAGAGTTGTGTACTTACAGCAGAGACAGCATGGCTCAGAAAGCCTAAAATATTTATTATCTGACCCTTTCCCTAAAACATTTGCGGACCCCTGTTTCAGAAACGTATTTTTTAGAAACACTTGAAACGTTCAAGTCTTGGAGAGAGGACATCTCACACATTTAAAAAAAATTTTTTAAATGTTTGTTTATTTTTGAGAGAGAGAGAGCAGGGAAGGGGCAGAGAGAGAGAGGGAGACACAGAATCCGAAGCAGGCTCCAGGCTCCAAGCTGTCAGCACAGAGCCTGATGCAGGGCTCAAACTCACGAACTGAGATCACGACCTGAGCTGAAGTTGGACACTTAACCGACTGAGCCACCCCGGCTCCCCATCTCACACATTTTAAATTCAGAAAAAGTAAATATTTCCTTTTTGTTCCTCTTGCACTACAAACATAAACAATTCCCACAAAACTTCACCCACCTTTCCTATATCACAGATAAGGGACAGTTATTTTTACCATCATCAATCTGTTATTATATCAAGTACAGACTGCCGTTGCCTAGCCCATGCCTGCCAAGAAGCTTCTGGGTTCAGCTCTTCTGTGTTGAGGAGGCTCATTTCCCTCCTTAGACATGTCTTATGATCAGAGGCTCTCCCTTGAGATCAAAGGAGTGATTCATCTCCCCCTGAGATCAGATCAAAGCCAGAGCGGGGGCCTAGGTCTTGTGCCCTCCCCACCCCTTACCTCACTGATACTTCCCGGAGCAAAGCAGTTCCCAAGTTTGATCCTACATTATACCAGGTAGCTTTCCACTCTCTCATGATTGCATTATCACCCCCTTCCTCTTGGGTATTGGTCTTCTAAATCTGTGCTTATGCGAGATTCAAGAAGAATTGGGATGGATCAGGCGAAATCCCTTCCTATTTTTTTCCCTGGGGAAAACAGTTTGGGGCACATGATACACGTCTCCTGCATAGACGACCCGCTTTTAAGTGTCTGGCATGCGGCTATATCATTGTGTATTTTTAATGTTCTAATGTTTCATGTTTTAAAATGATCGATCAGAAAAAAAAAAAAAGATCTATTAGAGGCTGCGGGGAGTTGTCCCACACTAGTTCTTTTAGTTGAATTGCTTTTCACAGATCATTTTCAGCAATTTGTCTTTAAAGCTTCTTAAAATTATCTTGGTGTTCTGCTGAACCTACGACTCTGAGAATCTGTCTCCCCTAGACATAATTCCTATCGTTCTGTAGTGCATTGACATCACTTCATCCATCTTTAATGTATGTTACTATTCAGATTGACAGATTTTGTACTTATTATCTGTGACATTTTCATTGACTTCTTTTGCAAAGTGACGTTATTGCCATCCCAGCCTGGGTAAGATTTAATACCTGATCTTTCTGCCATCCATCTATCAGAATCATTGGTAACTCTCTCTTTTTCCCCCTCCCCCTATGCAAAGTATAAATTCAAAGATTTTTCTTCTTAACCCATTTCCTTGGATATTTTTCTCTAATCACTACTTTTTGGTAAAGAAATATTATTACCTCAAGGACAACAGCTGTCCCAATTCCTGTATTGCCTTGTGATTTATTGAGATAGTTTATGGGCTTTTAGACCAAACTCTTAAGGAAGTGTCCAAATATATTGCTAATGATAAAGGACCATTGTTTTATTTCCTTATAAACATTATTTATAGTGTCCCTATTAGAAGCATTATGAATTGTTTCCAAAGTGCCTCTATCTGAAGTTTAATATTTATGGGAACTTAAAACTTCAAAGCCTATTTATAAAAAAGACTATAATGTATTTTTAATATCTTGAAAGCATTGATCTTCAATTTCCATGACAAATTGTTAAACTTGAAATACTAATTTATTTCTTAATCCAAAGGCAATGGAGGTCCAGACCTGAAAAGAGAAGAGTCCCTACCCTCATGGAGTTTGCAATTTCATGTGAGAGTCTGACAAGTTAATTTAAAAAAAATTTTTTTAAATGTTTATTTATTTTTGAGAGAGACAGAGCATTAGTGGGGAGGGGCAAAGAGAGGGGGACAGAAGATCCGAAGCAGGCTCTGTGCTAACAGCAGCAGGCCCGATGAGGGGCTTGAACTCACGAACCTGTGAGATCATGACTTGAGCCAAAGACCAATGCTCAACCAACTGAGCCACCCAGGTGGCTTGAGAGTCTGACAAGTTTAAAAAAAAATTGCAAGATGGGAAGTGCTAAAGAAGCTACTATTCTGGGGTGCCTGCGTGGCTCAGTCGGTTAAGCATCCGACTCTTGGTTTCTGCTCAGGTCATGATCTTATGGTTTGTGAGTTTGAGCCCTTCCACACTGACAGTGTGGAACCTGCTTGGGATTCTCTGTCTCCCTCTCTCTCTGCCCCTCCTTCATTGGGCTTTCTCTGTCTCTCTCTAAATAAATAAATAGACAAAAAAAAAAGCGCGCTACTCTTCCAAGTGAGTTCTATGGGTTTTACTGGAGCACGAGTGCTGACATCATCAGGGAGGGCTTGGAAGAGGTGAACTAGGTCCTAAAGGAAGAATAGGATGTTGCTGGGTTGGGACACGTATTCCACGATGAAAAAACACATTGTGCAAAGTATGTCTGTTTGAGTAATCTGAGTAACCAGTAGGTACACGGGGACATAGACTTTGGACTATCTAACTCTACACTCATGAATGGCTCTGCTTCAGGAAAAGCTGGCCCAAACCAAGTGTTAACAGACTTCCCTGGGAGTGCGTCTTAATGTCTAGAACAGGTTGCAGGGCCAAGAAGAACAAGGGCCTCTGAGTATAGCTGCAAATGAAAGAAGTTTAGGGCAATGAAAAAGAATTATGTCAGTGATTCTTTAGAATAACACTTCTTTCTGGTTCTTATCTAGGTTCTTAACTGGGCAATCATCATTTTTTTTTTTTTCTGATTTTCTTTCATGGTTCTATTGAGTAGGACTCTTAGCATACAGGTCTACAGACTGAAGGAAATAAGCCAAGAAGAACATTCCTTCCTTTCTTTTTTGGGTTAAGTCTAATTTTAGGAAGCAGCCAAACAGATAATAAAAATGGATGTTTCTAAGCAGATTGTATGTGTGTGTGTGTGTGTGTGTGTGCATGTCTCCTCCTGGTCTCATGCAACATCAAAACAATTGAATGAGCAAATTGAGGCTTTTTTCTTTTAGTGATACTGTTTTTATATCTAAATTTTTTTTTTTTTTTTTTTTTTTATATCTAAAACACACCAGTGAAATGTTGGTTTCTACTCTCACTCCCAGAACCAGGGAACTGGCTTCAAGACACTGTAAGGTAGTGATTCTAAGCAAAGACTCTGGAGCCATCCGGCCTGGGTTCAAGTCCTGGCACTACCACTTATTAAATCTACAAACTGGGATGCATTACTCAGTTTTGTCATCTGTGAAATGAGGGTGATAGTAACAGTGCCAACCTCATGAGAGGCTTTATGAGGATTAAATGAGTTGATGTAGACAGATATTCAGAAGTGTCCCAGGAGCCTCATAGGGACAACCCGAGTGTCGGCCAGCCCCATCTGTCAAATGGCATCCAGGGACATATGCCCTGGCATCAAGAAGTTTGTCCTCAGTGCTCTGTCTCTTCCTTTTGTCTTACTCACTGTGCCAAGTCCCCCCATCCTTACCCCAGTTAGCTCCTGGGGCTCTAACTTAGCTTGCTCAGAGAGACAGTGACCCGGCCAGGGTCAGTCACAGGTAGCAATGAGATATAGAGTTGACCCCTGAACAACGTAGATGTTAGGGGGACTGACCCCCACACAGTCAAAAATCCACCTAAAACTTTTGACTCCCCCCAAAGTTAACTACTAATAGCCTACTGTTGATCAGAAGCCTTACCAATAACATAAACAGGGGAGTAACACATGTTTTGTATGTTATATCTATTATGTACTGCATCCTTACAATAAAGTAAGCTGGAGAAAATCCTAAGAAAAATACCTGTCAGGTACTGTACTATATTAACCGGAAAAAAAAAAAAACCATCTGTGTATAAGTAGACCTGTGTGGTTTGAACCCATGTTGTTCTTTGAACCCATGTTGTTCAAGGGTCAACTATATTCTTTTTAAAGTTTGATTACTTATTCTTAACCAAGCTTGATTAAGAATAAGAAAACATGGGGTCTATTCCCCATCACTGCTTACCAGCTATGTGTCTTTAGAGAAATCTAAAAATTCTATGATGCTTGGGTTTCTCATTCTCAAAGTTGGGATGACAATACTTGACCTGATCTCATTGACTGACTCATTGACTGATCTCAATACTTGACCTTGACCCTGGTCACTGTGAGGGTCACAGGAGATAGGACTTGTGGAAGAATTTTGTAAACTGTAAAGTGAAAACAGTATTGTTTTCATTAATCCAAAGAAAAGAAAAAAGGTGAATAGTATTAGCTTTTCCTTCCCTTAATGTATTATCTAGTAACTGTAGCACAATGCTGAATAGGAATCTCATCTTATCTCCAACTTTTATGGGAGAGATTATTATAGTTGACACATAAAATGGTGCTTCCTTAGGTTACTAACATACTTTATCAGGTTTAAGATGTTTCTTTCCCTGGGCTGCTATCCTGGTTGAATTTCAGCAAATGCCTTTAAAACATCCATTAATACGGAGCACCTGGGTGGCTCAGTCCATTGAGTGTTGGACTCTTGATTTTGTCTCAGGTCATGATCTCACAGTTCATGGGATGGAGCCTTGCATAGGACTCTGAGCTGACAGTGTGGAGCCTGCTTGAGATATTCTCTCTCTCTCTCTCTCTCTCTCTCTCTCTCTCTCTCTCTCTCTCTTTCTCTCTCTCTGCTCCTCCCCTGCTCACACTGTCTCTGTCTCAAAATAAATAAATAAATAATAAATAAATAAATAAAACATCTGTTAATACAATCATACTGTTTTTCTACTTTCATCTCTTCAATAGAGTCTTACTACTGAAACATCTTTACATTCCTAGAATGACCTTTTGTGTTATTCCTTTAATACACTGCTGGATATAGAATTTTGCATCTTTGTTGTTATGCGGTATATACATATATGTGTTTGGATAGAGAGATAGAGATATATATCAGGTATCTGTATTATATCGAAACTATAAAGTTATTTAGGTGGGCTTCCTGTTTTTTCCTAGGCTCTGAGACAGTTTATACAGAATTAGTTCTTCCCAAAAAGTCTGGTAGATTCTACCTTCTGAAAGGCCCTCTGGACTTGATGCTTATTTCAGAGGTGGATCTTTGAGTATCTGTTCAATTTCTCCCATTCTATGCAAGTTTCCTCCTTTTCCTTGAATGAATCTTTATAACGAATATTTTCCTAGGAAATTAGTGACTTTATCTAGTGATTTTCAAAATGCTTGCCAATGCTTCCAAGTTTCATAATTTTTACAATTCTATATTTTACTTTCTTACAATGTTTGACTTATGATTTTGTCCCTTTTCTTTCTTTTGACAGGCCTAACAAAGATTTGTCTTTCTATCAGTTCTTTCTTTTTAAAAATTTCTTTTGGTTGGGGCGCCTGGGTGGCGCAGTCGGTTAAGCGTCCGACTTCAGCCAGGTCACGATCTCGCGGTCCGTGAGTTCGAGCCCCGCGTCAGGCTCTGGGCTGATGGCTCAGAGCCTGGAGCCTGTTTCTGATTCTGTGTCTCCCTCTCTCTCTGCCCCTCCCCCGTTCATGCTCTGTCTCTCTCTGTCCCAAAAATAAATAAACGTTGAAAAAAAAATTTTTTTAAATTTCTTTTGGGGTGCCTGGGTGGCTCAGTCGTTTAAGCGTCCAACTTCAGCTCAGGTCATGATCTCACAGCTTGTGAGTTCAAGCCCTGCATCGGGCTCTGTGCTGACAGCTCAGAGCCTGGAGCCTGCTTCAATTCTGTGTCTCCCTCTCTCTGCCCCTACCCTGCTTGTACTCTCTGTCTCTCATAATGAATAAATGTTTATTTATTTTTGAGAGAGAGGGACAGAATGCAAGTAGGGGAGGGCAGAGAGAGAGAGGGAGACACAGATCCAGAACCAAAGAACCAAAGAACCAGTTTAATTCGTCAAATTCTATTGTCTTTTTGTGTTCTATTTTTGTTAATTTCTACTTTTATCTTCCTTGATTTTTCTCTTCAACTTCCTTTAGGTTTATTTTCTTTCTCTCTCCCCCCCTATTTGTTCCAAGCTTCTTGAATTGAAAGCTTGGTTGATTCATTTATTTTCAAGCCTTCTGCTTTTCTCCCCTAAGCATTTAAGATTCTGTGTTTTTCTTCTGAATGCTGCCTTAGCATAGCCCATGGGCTTTGATACGTAGGCAGTGCTGTTACTGTGATTCTAAATAGCTTGCCATTTCCAGTTTTATTTTCTTTCAAGCCTATAGCTTATGAGTAATGTAAATACTCATGAGAATAGATTTTTGTTGGTTACCCTTCTGTTATTAATTTCTAATTTTAGTCCATTATAGTTCATGAGTATGAGCCAGAGTTTCCCTTCTGGGGATTTGTTGTTAGTGCCTTTGTGACCTAATACACCAGGAGAATGTCCTATGAGAGTTTGAAAAGAATGTATAATCTCTGTTGGGGAAAAAGTTATTTCTCTCTATATATCTTTTAGGTCATAATTGTTCATTTTATTAGCCAGGACTTCTCGAGCCTTATTCCTTTCTGTAATAGTTGATCAGCCAATTCCTGAGAGACATATTTAAAGTCAACACTTATCATGACTTATTTCACTTAGCATTATACTCTCTAGCTCCATCCATGTCATTGAAAATGGCAAGATTTCAGTGGAATAACATTCCATTGTATATATATACCCATCTTTTTTATCCATTCATCTATCGATGGACACTCGGGCTGCTTCAGTAGTTTGGCTATTATAAATAATGTTGCTGTAAACATAGGGGTGTATATATCCTTTCAAATTAGTGTTTTCATATTCTTTAGGTAAATACCCAGTAGTGTAGCTTTTTGAGGAATCTCCATACTGTGGGTTTTTTTTAAATTTTTAATTAAAAAATTTATTTATTTTTTGTAGTTTCAAGTTTTTATTTAAATTCCAGTTAGTTAACATCTAGTGTAATATTAGTTTCTCTCCATATTGTTTTCCACAGTGACTACGAAATAAGTCAGTCGGAGAAAGACAAATACCTTATGATTTCATTCATATGTGGAATTTAAGAAACAAAACAAATGAGCAAAGGTAAAAAAAAGAGAGAGCAAGAGAAAGAGAGAGAGAGAGAGAGAGAGAGAGAGAGAGAGAGGCAAACCAAGAAACAGACTCTTAATTACAGAGAACAAACTGATGGTTACCAGAGGGGAGGTGGGTGTGTGGATGGGTGAAATAGGTGATGGGATTTACGAGTGCACTTGTCATCGTGAGCACTGGGTGATATATGGAAGTGTTGATTCACTATATCTGTGCACCTGACACTCATATAACACTGGATGTTAACTACACTGGAATTAAAATAAAATCTTACTGGAAAAAATGAATTCACCTTTATGAGACCTTGTTGGTGTCTGCTTGCATTTCTATCAGGGTTTGTTTTATATATTTTGAGGCTAAGATGTTAGGTGCATAAAGGTTTGTGACATATTTGGTAGGTTGTACTTTTATAATTATGAAATATTTCTTTTAGTGCTTTTCATTTTGGATTTTACTTTGTGTGAAATGAATGTTGTTACTATGTATCTGGCATACCTTTTTCAATCTCTTTTCAAGTCTTTATATTTGACTTTCCTGTGTTATTTTCATTAGGTATTATGATTACTAGTACGTTCAGCCTTCTTTCTGGCTGCAGCAAAAGTGGCCAATTGACCACCAAAAATTCATGCTCCTCCCCTCTGGACAACATCCAAGGTATAGTCATGTGATTAGTTCTCTGCAATGGAATGTGAGCAGCAGAGATGGGAATCACCAAGGATTATTATTTTCTCTGCTTCAGTTGGATGCTTACTTAACGGGAGATGATTTTTTCCATAAGTGGAGGAAACAGAGGGCAGGAAGATGCCTCTGTTTGTTCATTAATTCTGAATCCTCAAAGAGCCAGGGGAGACCAGATGTATCTAAGTCATGGCTATAGTCTGAATGGTGTGTCCCCTAAAATTCATATGTTGAAGTCGGAATTCTCAAGGTGATGGTATTAGGAAATGGGGCTGCTGGGTGGAGATTAGATCATGGAATTACTGCCCTTATTAAAGAGGCCTCAGAGAGCTCCCTCGCCCTTTCCACCGTGTGAGGACACAGCAAGAAGACAGCTGTCTATGAACCAGGAAGCGGGTTTTCACCAGACACTGAATCAGCCAACACCTTGATCTTGGACCACCCAGCCTCTACAACTGTAAAAAACAAACTTCTATTGTTTATGAGACACTCAGTCTATTGTATTTTGTTATAGAAGCTTATACAGACTAAGACAGCCACATTGGTGAGGCAAATGACCTGCTTTGATATTTGTCATCTCTATAATTAACTTCCCTGTAGCCCAGGGCTACCCCCCACCTAGTTATACCAGAGTCTCCCTCAAGCTCAGTGTTGGTGAATACTTCTTTAACATGAATGGTGTATGAATGAATGGAGTTCTGGCCATCTTCTTCTGCACATTTGCTTTCCAGTGATCCCTTCGACCGATTCTTTTGATACATGAATCTCTGCTTCAACTAGGCCAACATCTTTCTCAATAAGCAACCAAGCCAATGAATGAAGGAGTGATACCACAGGAAAGGAGTTTCCCCTCTGTGTCTGTAATCCAGCTAGTAGCTGGAAGATCTACCAAATGAGATTATTAAAAAGAATAAAAATTAGAAGTTGTATATATTAACAACAGCAAGGACCTACATCATATCAGGCACTGAGCTGTATACTTCTGACACGTTCTCATTTAAACACAATAGCTGTCATGTAGGTGTTAGTCTCCCTATTTTACAGATGAGTCAACCGAGGCTTGGTGTGGTAAGTATGCAGCAAAGTCAGAATTCCAATCCTTGGCTTCCTAATTTCCACCCTCCCTCCCTCCCTCCCCCTCCATCCTTCCCTCCTATCTTCGTTCGTCCCTTTCTTCCTTCCTTCCTTCCTTCCTTCCTGCCTTCCTGCCTTCCTGCCTTCCTTCCTTCTACTATACCTCATAGAAAGAATTCAGCAGCCTGAGGTTCA
This sequence comes from Lynx rufus, assembly GCF_022079265.1. Lineage (NCBI taxonomy): Eukaryota > Metazoa > Chordata > Mammalia > Carnivora > Felidae > Lynx > Lynx rufus. The sequence goes on from NW_025814867.1 coordinate 145,881,697, forward strand.
AGGCTCTTTTGCTTGATTTTGGGAAGTGATTTAATTTTACTGAGCCTCAGCCTCCTGAGGGAGGGTAGCATGGGGATAATGAAGATACTGATTTTCAGCTCCTCTCAGGGTGATTGTGAAGCAAATGAGAGGATGATGATGATGATGATGATGATGATAGCATTCTGTAAACTATTGAACTCTACAAATATTGGTGATTTTATGGTAAATCAGAGAAGTTTGCAGCAGACTTTGAACTTTCTCGTTTAGAGGATAACACTTCTCACAGGCACCCTGTCATTTATTCAGAGTCGAAATATGCTCTCAGTCACATGAGAGGCTAGTTTCTTCTTGTATTTCCTTCTATTTTAAGCATTCAACTTTTCTCTTCAGCATTGTTTGTAGGTGGACAAATCTTAACTGAGTTTCTGTTCCTCAAATCGATGTCTTCATTTGCATTAGGGGGCAGGGTTGCACAAGCTTATTTTATTATCGTCCAGCCTTTCATAAATCTTTGCTGAGAGACAACAGGAGGTTGTTGAGAGAAGTCTTGGTTGGTTGTTCGGAGCCCGGGTTGGAGCTGAGCCCTGATGCTTGGCAGCCGTGTGACCTTGGGTGAGTTTTTCATGTGACCTTGGGTGAGTTTTTCACCTCCCTGCTTCTCAAGGTGCCCATTGACAAAGCGATGGGTGGGGCTCTTAACCTAAGGCTCCCTTTGCTGTATGGCTTAAAGAGGATTGCAAAGGGGGCGCCTGGGTGGCGCAGTCGGTTAAGCGTCCGACTTCAGCCAGGTCACGATCTCGCGGTCCGTGAGTTCGAGCCCCGCATCGGGCTCTGGGCTGATGGCTCAGAGCCTGGAGCCTGTTTCCGATTCTGTGTCTCCCTCTCTCTCTGCCCCTCCCCCGTTCATGCTCTGTCTCTCTCTGTCCCAAAAATAAATAAACGTTGAAAAAAAAAAATTTTTTTTTTAAAATAAAAAAAAATTAAAAAAAAATAAATAAAAAAAAAGAGGATTGCAAAGGGTCTTAAGCAAAAGTAAATGCCTGCTGTAAATGTCTGCACCTCAGCAACATGGCTGGCGGTAGAATCTATATTTGGTCGTGGTTGGATAATTTTCCCTTCTCTTTTCGCTTGAGAGCTTCCTACTCCAATTATTTGTTTATTACATCTACCCCCACCTTTTTGCTCTATTGATGCGGGTGAGATGCAAATGCGCCTTTTGTGACTTTTGCTGTGTCTCCTGGGCCCAAAATTGACAGACAGGAGACAGAGCAGTTGTAGAAGCTGGAGATGGCAGGGTTTGGGGGCAGGAAGTGTGTGTCAACACAGGAGAAAACCAGGGCAAACAGCTGGAAAGCAGGAGTAAAAAGCTGGAGTTTAGGAGGAGGACGGCGAAATGGGTTACTTTCAGAGATTTCTGGCTTTGAGACTCAAGAGTAAAGAGAACTGACCTGAGTGTGGCAGGCTAGCAGTACATTTAAAAAGAAAAATCAGATCGTGTCACTCCCCTGCTTAAAACTGTTCAATGAGGGGGGCGCCTGGGTGGCTCAGTCTGTTGGGCGTCCAACTTTGACTCAGGTCATGATCTCACCATTCGTGGGTTCAAGCCCTGCATCGTGCTCTGTGCTGACAGCTCAGAGCCTGGAGCCGGCTTCTGGTTCCATCTTTCCCTCTCTCTCTGCCCCTCCCCCACTTGCAGTCTGCCTCTCTCTCTCTCTCTAAATTAAATAAACATTAAAAAAAAATAATGAACACCCCCCCCCAAAAACCCCTGTTCAATGGATTACCATCTTGCTTAAAAACAAAAGAATCTGAAAGTCCTTTCTTTGGCTGATAAAGGCTCTGTGGTCTAAGCTTTGCTCTTTCTTCTGTTTCTGCCACTCATTTCCTTACTCCCTGTGGACCATAACACTAGTTTCTTAGCCTCCATTAGCAGAGTCCTGCCTCAGAGTCTTTGCACTTGCTGTTTCCTCTGCCGGGAACACCCTCTCCCTTTATCCAAGCAGCCATATCACCTTCTCAGAGGCCTTTTCTAACCACCCAAACTGAAGGAGCCAGCCTCACTCCAGGCTTTCTGTGTCCCATAGTGCCCCCAGTGCATAGTTGTGTTCTTTTTTTAAGTTTATTTATTTTGAGAGAGAGAGAACAAGCAGGGGAGGATCAGAGAGAGAGAGAGGGAGAGACAGAGAATCCCAAGCAGACTCCCAACCACCAGCGCAGAGCCTGATGCAGGGCTCAAAGTCATGAACCATGAGATCATGACAGGAGCCGAAATCGAGAGTCAGACACGTAACTGACTGAGCCACTTGGGTGCCCCACCCCCCCGCCCCTAGCACAGAGTTTGGCGCCTAACATAATTGTAGAAAAAGTGAATGCATGAGGGAATGAGTGAATGAATGGAGAGATGGATGCGTGACCATCCATCTGGGACCTGCTCCTAGTTCTTCAGACTTCCCTTCTGTCATCCTGGTCCTTGCCTCCCTGTTTCCACACATTGCTAAGTTCTACTCTCTTGTGTGTTTGGCTTACCCACAGTTTCAGTGACACATGTCCCCACTCTATCCTGATTCCATGGCCCCTGGCTGGTCAGGCAGAGGCCTTGAGGGTGTGTAGGAAGAGCAGTGTAGGAAGAGACAGAAGCTCAGGACCCAGGGGCAGAATTTCTTCCAGCAGAGAAGATGCTGTAGCAAAAGCAAGCCGCCTGCAGGAGAGCACCCAGTCACCAGCGGGTGCTGCAGGGGCCTAGGTGGCATGATTCTGCACATCAGAGGCTGTGCACTAACTGACAGACTCTTCAACAATCCAACCGCCCCAGGACTGGGTTGAGGCCACGCCCATAGTGGAACAGGCACCTGGGACCAGTGGAAAGGAGATGGTGCCAGAGCTAAGAGGCAGCAGGGTGGGTGCTGGCCCTCACCTTTTACTACAAAGCTTAAAAAGGTGTAACCCTCAGGGCACCTGGAAGGCTCAGTTGGCTAAGCATCTGACTTCAGCTCAGGTCATGACCTCGCGGTTTGTGTGTTCGAGCCCCGCATCAGGCTCTGCACTGACAGCTCAGAGCCTGGAGCCTGCTTTGGATTCTGTGTCTCCCTCTCTCTCTGCCCCTCCCCTCCCCTCTGTCTCTCTCTCAAAAATATATAAACATGAAGAAACATTAAAAAAAAGGTGTCACCCTTATGGATCAGCTGCAATACACTGTTGTCTTCTGACAAGGCCATCGAAACAACCCCACCATAGTTTCAAGAGAACTCACATTTGTTTCCATCTATTTCTTGAACACCTGGAAATCCGTAATCACCTAACGGGAGCTCTTGAAATCCCGTTTTCCTCTCTCCCATTCACTTTGAAACGTACACCACAGGCGCTGTTCTCAAAAGACCTCACCCAAAAGGCCTCCCCGCCCACCCCTGCCTCTCCCCTGCCCACCTCTCATTTTTCTTCTCCTCTCCCTACATTCTCCTAATTCTCTATCCCAAAAGATTGTCTTTGCAGGCAGGAGGAAGGAAAGAGATGGAAGTTTTTTTTTTTAGTGATTACAGGCATGGGGTAGACTCAAAGTCCTGCTTCCCCTACCTGCCAAGTAGGAGTCTTAGCAAAGCCCACCTCCCAAAGTGTGGAAGCGTCAACCCAGCTAATGCACAGGGAGCGGGGGGTTCTATCAGAGCAGAGAAACCATTGGTTTTCTGTGCATTTTCCTTCTTCTCTGCTGAGGGTGTCTCCAGGTCACCTGGGAGCACAAACAGACTCATGGATATCACTGACCTTGATGAAAGAAAGATCTGGGTGCTTATTCCCAGAGATAGACTCTGCTCCATTGAAGAGATACAGCTGGGGACTGGGAAGGAGCACCGGGCAGGAAGAGGATGTGAGGGATAGGTGTGGAGGGAGCCGAGTCCTTAGAACAGAGGGGGGCTCCCTGGGATCTACCTGTGGGCTCCCCAAAGTCTAATAATGGTAGACAGCTGTGGACACTCGAGCTCCTTCTATGTGAAGAGGTGGGCGAAGCAGAAAGAAAACCATGCTCTTGAGCAAGGCCAAGCTGAACTGAGGGATTGGTCTCTGAGCTGGGATGACTAGACACAGCCACAGTGACCCTCACGTGTGATGCAAAGGCTGTGATTTACCCTTGGCCTGATGATCAATGCTTGTTGTTTTCTTTTCTGTTGGTAAACTTCAGCTTTATTGTTGTACATGTTTCCAGGAAGGGGCATGCATTGGCCTACAAGACCCTTCTGTCACTTTCCTGAGAGGTCACCCCTGGGCTGACGTCACAGGTGTTTCTGACTCAAGGTTGTTGTCCATGGCCTCGAAGAGGGAGAGGGGAACAGCATGGCTTTCAGCCTGATGGGAGAATCCTTGTCAGCATCTGCAGAAATGGGGTGGGAGCTGCATTAAAGCATCCCACCTGGATACAGGGTGCAGGGAACAGATTCATCTCCCTTCACAGGGCAGGGGAGGATGAGAGGGACTCCTCCTGTATTAGTCCAGAGCCCTGCCAAATAAAGGCAACTCTTATTCTCGTCTCTCCTTTTCCTGCCCTCTTCTCTTACCATCAGGATGGATAATGGCTAACCATAGTTTTTTGTGTCACCCCCCTTTTTTGATACAAGAAACAAAACATTGCAGATAGAAAGGAAGTCCCATAGTGCTACGAGCTCCAGGATGGATAAACAATTGCCTACACTTATAGTAATCTGAATATTGAAGATCAGTCTTTCCTTGAGGCAAAATTAAATACGCCTCATGGAGTTGTTCCTATGGAAACGGGATGACCAAAGGAACATTTGAGGATTGAGGACCAAAAACTAGTTCAAATGCTTAATTATTCTAAGCAACACTATGACAAGATCCAAATAAATATGGAAGAGGGAGGAAAAGCTATAGTTAAATTAAGTGACCAGATACTTCAGGGACTTTTTGGATGTCTACAATGTATCTTTACTTCCCATGGTGTGACCTCCTCCCTAGGAGGCATTGCATTTGGCATATTAATGCTTATTGGTCTAATATTCTTTTTGTATGTCACTTGTAGAAGCCATTGCATATGCCAGAAAAATAAGAAAATTTTGCTAGCCCAGATGTTCCAAATACCCTTCCATTATTTTGGACCTCTGGATTGACCTCTGAACCTGCTCTCACAGCTGTACCCCTGTCATCGCCCCCTTTCAGCAGGAAGCAGTTAAGATCGGTCGTCGTACCAATTCCTAATGACAGTTAGGAGTCATGTGTTCAAAGGGGGGAATATGATAGGAAAAGATGGGATTTAGTAGGCAGAGAGGGAAAGGTTAGGATCTGAAATCCCTGGGTGGGAAAAAAAAACTAAAAACAAACAAACAAAACCCCCGAGAACACACACATATTTTGGAACAATGTTGGGAGCATCTGACCACAGCAAACCCCCTTGGGCATAAGATTCCTGTTAAGAAACAAATGTCTGTGCTTTGTGCCCAAAATAACTTATAAATGAAAATGGAATCAACTTAGAAAAGAAGAGGAGGGATTGTGAGAAGTGAGATGATTCATTTTCAGAAATACCAAATAAAAGCAGTGCTGTCTAGTTAACAATAGGTTTACAACTTATTGAAAATATATATGAACCACCACCCCATCCCCCCTCACACAGTGGAGTCCCAAACCCTTAGACACTTCACTTCCTGATTCTTTTTCCCCACTCCATTTCACGGGCTTATTTTCCGTGGCTTTGCAATGAGCATGTGCCAAAGATCTGAAGTCTGTGCGTCGTCTCAAGGAATGTACTTTTTTGCCTTATAAGGGCATAGGTGTCCTCCAGGTAAGGCTGTAACCTCTGTAGTGCTCAGCCAATGAGGAACCAGGGGAGGGACTTGCATGCTAGGAGATAAATTGTCTGCTGTAACTGCCCCATCAGACACCAGCTTTTGCAAGAACACTGATTAAAGCCTTGCTTCACTGTGGAAAAAAAAGGAAAACAAAAAACAAAAAAAGGAAGTCCCATTTGTCCTTCTTCAGTCTCTATATCCTCTCCTTCTTTTAAGACAATCTCTGCTATAGATTGATGAGTATTCTCTGGCCCATTAAAATATATACATTACACTCTTTAAGTGTATCTAACTTCATGTATATTTTCCACGAACAAAATATAACATTAGCTTATGTGTTTATAAAATAGATGATACTATACTAAAAATTCATTTAGAAATTTACTTTTTTCACTCATTTTATATTTTTGAGAGCTGACACCCCCCATCCCCAATCCAATTAATGTCCTTCTATTGCTGTAGGGAATTCTGTCCTATGGATAGATCACATTTTATTTATCTATTCCTCTACTGATGTTTTGATTGGTCCTGGGTGCTTTTGGATATACAGACACTGCTCCAGTGAACCTCTTGGTCTATCCCTCCTCATGCTTGTGGGCAAGAGGGTCCTGCAATCACACCCCTCCGTCTCATTTTTGCCCCACTGTTGTTCACAAATGAGAGGCTCACTGCTGCTCCCAGAGCATCTATTAGGCTGTGTGAGAACACCTGCTTGCATCATCCCAATGATGAAGATGAGGCCATGGCCTTTGAGTGGGTGAGCTGGCCAGGCTTGAACTGAGACGTGTGACCTCTCAGGAAACCTTCCTCCCTCTCCAGGACTGTCCTGTTTGATGGTGCAGGAGGCAAAGGAAATCAATGCTTTTGGAAAAGTCCTGTTGGTACAAAACTAACCAGTTGAAAATTTGGTGAGATTCAAGCTGTAGCTGGGACGTATCATTTGAGCCAATCGTGTTCAACCTGCTTCCACCCAAATGTGTGCATAGCCTGTTCTTGCTTCAGAGCACTACTAAACATTTACATCTGGTTTTATAGGTGCCAAGGGCCCTTTACGATTAATTAATTATGCCACATAATAATTCCATTGTGCAGATAATGATGCCTGATTTATAATTGAGGAGGAGGAGGTTTGAAGATGCACAGGACTTTGCCTTGGGCCGGATTCTTTTAGCAGAGCCAGGGACATACGTTGGAATTCCCAGTTTTTAACTCTGTATTTGATTTTCTGTAAGCCATGCAGATTTCTAGGTCCATTTTAAGCATCATGAACTTATTGGTGAATACCAACCCATATATAAAAGAGAAACTATGGGAGTTCTGCCCCCAAAGAAGCCTGTTCCTTGTTAGGTCCACAGGCATGTCTTTGCAGGGATGTGTCTGTTGATGTCCTCTGCTCTCTTTTTTTTTTTTTTTTCAATGTTTATTTATTTTTGGGACAGAGAGAGACAGAGCATGAACGGGGGAGGGGCAGAGAGAGAGGGAGACACAGAATCGGAAACAGGCTCCAGGCTCTGAGCCATCAGCCCAGAGCCTGACGCGGGGCTTGAACTCACGGACCGCGAGATCGTGACCTGGCTGAAGTCGGACGCTTAACCGACTGCGCCACCCAGGCGCCCCTGTCCTCTGCTCTCTTATCTGACAAGGGGTTTCTCTGTCACTGGCAAACAGATCTTCCTTAATATATAGCCTTTACCTGGTGAGTACTTTCCACTCAAAAGTTTCCAGGGTAAGTGATGTGAAGAAAGGAACTTGAATATGTAATTGGGGGGACAGTGAATTTCATCATTTCAGAAAACAGTTTGGGAGGACCTAGAAAAGCTGGAGGTATGCTGCCATCTAGAATCTCTTGCATGGGTGCGACAAAAAACATGCCTTTGGCAGCATTTTTGTTAGAGAAAAAAAAAAATGGGAATCACTCCAAATGTTCACTAGCCAGAGAATGGATGGAAAAGTATGGGATGTGTTGAAGGGACTACGGCGCTAGAGATCAGTGAAGATGAATGAACTAGAGCCAGTGAATCACCATGGGTGAATCTCTGGAACATGAAGTTCAACCAAAAAAAGAAAGTCACGGAACAATGTGTGTCACATAAGCACAGTATGATTGCATTTATGTAATGTTCAGAAAGCAACAAACAGAATTGTATATGTTGGGGGAACATACAAATCCACAAATGTAGTTAAACTATGAAGATAAATGAGGGAAACAGAAGTGTCCAAATCAGACCCATAGTTCCCTCTGATGGGGAGGGAAGAAGAGAGCCTGGGAGGGGTCATTGAGGGTTTGTACTATATTGGTGATGTTCAATTTCTTAGGCTGGGTAATGAGTCCATTAGGTGAATCTACTACTATGCACACACACACACACACATACACACACCTGTATATATACATATATTCTTTATTTTGTATGAAATATTTAGCAGTAGAAAAACATACAGTCAACCCTTGAACAATGCTGGGGTTAGGGGTCCCTATCCCCTGCACAATTGAAAATCCGGTATAACTTTGACTCCCTGAAACATAACTACTAATAGCCTGTGGTGATCAGAAGACTCATCAATAACATAAACAGTTGATTAATACATACTTGGTGTGTTATATGTATTATATACTGTTTTCCTCCAATAAAGCAGGACAGAGAGAAGAAATTGTCATTAAGAAAATCATAAGGAAAACACATTTACCGTTCTTCTTTGTGTTTATTGAAACAAAAAGTCTACGTGTAAGTGGACCCATGCAGTTCAAACCTGCGTTGTTCAAGGGTCAGCTGTACAAATAAAACACTTCTATGTGACTCTGCCTTTCATAAAGCACCTACATTGCTCTGTCCAACTTAAGTTGGAAGGGTCTTTAAAGACCCTTCACCATCTGGCCTCCAGCTCTGTAGTATTAGCTGACAATAACATCCCCTTCTGCCAGGGACTGCCCTAAGTGGTTTATACTGTATTACTATACCTGATCCTAACCACAGCTTATCCACATATTATGTGTGAACAGACAGGTCCTGCTCAAGTTCATGTGGCTAGTAGATGGCAGAGGCACTACTTGAACCTAAATGCTCTGATATTATTTATTCCCTGCCTCGCTTTCTCTTCCCCTCTGGCTGTGTCTTCATCTCGCAATTTCATTCACGTTCCCACCTTTTATGCACTTGCCTTCCCTTGTCTGGTACTCTGATTACAATGGTCTTTCCCAAGTGTATGCCGTACAACCCCAGGACCATGAGATCTGCAGTTAAAAAAAAAATGTGCCATGGTCAAGTAAACCAAGCAAATTTTTTAGAGTAAAAGCCACGCTCAGAATTGCAATGATTATCAGATATTAGACAATCTAAGATGTCCTGGAGTAAAGAAACCCAATGAATTCTGCTCAGCCCAGCAAATCCCAAACTTATTTGATGGCAAAACCCTTCCTCCCCACCCCCCAGTAACAATATTTACTGTTTCAATGAACCAGTGCTCCAAGGAACCCACTTTGGGAGTTATCGATGATTTATCTATTCTTCCCCCCTTTTTTCCCATCTTCATTTATTCCTTTCTCTGGAACTCCATAGTCCTTCTAGTTTATATGGAACCACTTAGTTCTGATTTAAATGCTGATATACATAAGTCCAATCCGGTTTAAGGATTTCTCTTGTGGGCTAGCCTTGTATTCCTCAGTGGAGTGTTAAAATTCCTTGCAGGCAGGGATGAAATCTTGGGTTCTTTCTCTGCCTGTCTTGGCCACCAGCTGTGACTACAGTGCTGGGCACTTGGTACATTCTCAAAACATGGTGACAGGAGGCAGTGATCTGAGCATCTAGGCAAGAATACCAAAGGCTTTACTACAGGAAGTGGGCATTCGAAGGCCTGTGTTCAGGGGTCTCTGGATACATCCAGTCTTGTTGGAGATGGCATAAAGAACACAGCAGAAGCCTGTTTATCCAACTGGGACCTGGGGGCAGATTGCAGCGATGTCCCTCGATGATGGACCTACCACATCACAGGTGGTTCAATTCTGCACTGTGTGGGACTTGCCTGAATATTGCAGGATACTTAGTATCCCTGGTTCCTGCCCCTAAATGTCAGTACCCGCCCTCAGTCGTTGTACCAGTCCAAAAGGCTCTCATGCATTTTCAAATATCCCCCTGGAGTGTGGTAATGTTCTCAGTTGCTACTCAGATATCACCCTTCTAAGGTTATCCTGGAAGCTCATATCTCTAAGCTCATATCCTGCTATGAGCCTGCAGCTATAAGCCAGTCAGTGCCAGGGTTAAGAAGATGGAGTGTATAGAGGGCCTCCTGATGAGTACAAAATTTTTACTGTTTTGTTATTGACAAACATGGAATTTATTTTCGGGGCACCCGGGTGGCTCAGTTGGTTGGGCGGCTGACTTCGACTTAGGTCATGATCTCACAGCTCTAGAGTAGGAGCCCCACGTCGGGCTCCGTGCTAACAGCTCAGAGCCTGGATTCTGTGTCTCCCTCTCTCTCTGAAAAATAAATAAACATTAAAAAAAATTTTTTTTAAGTGGAATTTATTTTCCAAGGCTTCTGTGTAATAGTTTATACAGTGGCTCCTCCCTTCTCCCAGACATCTTTTTTCCCTCCTTCACTTCAATTTTATTCTGTTTTTTCTTTTCCCTTACCACCACCCTAGGACCTGGTGACTTTCATGATGGTTGTAAGATCCGCCTAGATGACCATTTTCCGTTCTACCCCTTCCTTCCCCTGACCACCCTACACATACCTTCCAAAGCCTCCTTTAAATCTCAGACCTGCTCATGTAGGTCACTGGCCGGTCAATGAGCCTCCTGGGGTCCTCACTGAAGGCCAAAGTTGGCAGATCCTGAAGACTGTCGACCAACCCTACTGAGATATTCCTCCAGCATCATGTCCCAGTTCTAGAGTCTGGGATTCTCCTGGTTTCAGGGTATTTTCTGTCTGGCACACTCTTCACACTTGTTTCTGCCACGTCTTCATCATCGAGGACCAATTCATTCCCTTCCCTTTTATGAATCTACATCCCTTCGGGATCTGTTCAGATACTATTCTCCCCGCAAATGGGCATGGCACGCTGGTAAATATGACAGTTTCCCAACAATTTCTTGAAATATCCAGTTATTGAAGATCGGTCTCAAACAAGAAAGTACTTTGTCTCTCATCAAATGTTGCTTTCTCGAGCAATAAACTATCGGCTTCTCTAATAAGGAGCTGTTGTCAGTTATGGCAAATTAAGCCATTCTAAAAATTGCTGATCATCATCAAGTGGGATTTCTATCCCAAGAGCATTTTACAAAAATTACAGAGACCTCTGATTCAGTACTTTTATACAGCTCAGCTGAAAAATTTCGGTTAATGGATAAACCCAGTCTGAACAGCAGAGGGCTCTCATGTACATCACAAAAATTTTAACTGCTTTGAAAGAGTGTTATAAGCCCAGGTGTGCAAACCATGTCGTCAGCTGTGTGCCTCCGCAGGTATACGTTTCAACAGGTGTAATTACTGTGCTCGTGGCCACCATCCCCCAGGACTTTCTGTCCCCTAGTGTTGTTGAAAGGAGCAAAATGGGACAGAGACCACCTGTGCGGAAATATTGTAGCAACTCTAAAGCGAGATACACATGCAAAATAATCTTATTAATCAGTCAAACAGGAGTAATAACTACCTCACCAGATTGCTGGGAGGTTGAGGAGTTAGGACACACAGGTGTCCGGTGAGCTGTAAGATGCTACATTCCTTGCATGGGGCGCTTGGCACTTTCTCCACGCCTGGCCTCTCTCTAAAATTTCAGCAGGTCTGCAACTCCAACGTCCTTCTTGGAATTCATCCCCAACGTGGAACAGCCATTTCATAATTAATGGGGCTGAAGCAGAATGCTTGATCTGCTCCCTACCCCCCTTCCAGCAAAACAAACGAAAACAAAAGTCAGTCACTCCAGCCCTGGTCTTCCTTACTTTCGTAAGTGGCACCAGTATTCACCCAGCTGCTCAGACCAGAAATCAAGCCCTTGATTCTGCTTTTTCCTAGTCCTCTGATCCAGAGAAGGTCCTGCCTACTCTCCTTCTGCGACTCCAGCCTTCTCCCTCCGCCCTCTCTGCTTCGAGTCTAGTAGGAGCCACCAGGCTCGTTGGCCTGGGCTTCTTCTTCCAGGAGCCTCCTTCATGGTCCCCCTGCTCCCTGTCTTGTCCTTTTCAATGGATTCCTCAAACACAGCCAGTGTTCTTTAAAACAAATCACATCGTGCCTCTCCCTTGCTTAATCCCCTACTTTCCCTGCAGGCTTCTCCACTAAACTTAACACAAAAGCCAAGACCCTTCCCTGGCTTTTTAAGCCCCACCTGGTCGCACCCTTCCTGTGGCTGCAGACTCCTCCTTCCCACACCCCATGCCTCTGCCTTCCTTCTGTGCTGTGGATACTGCACACGTGGGCTTCTTATCTTCTCAGGGCTGGCTCCTTCGATGCATCAGCTTAAATGCCGTCTTCTCCAGGAAGTCCTCCCTGATCCTCCAATCAAAAGTAGTGAGCCAATCACTCTTTTTCGCCCACCCTACCTCAACTCTGTGAAATACTCACCACTAGCTTGATATTACCTACAAAACAGTACATCCTTAATAAAGCATTTCTATACAAATCCCACCTACTGACATCATTCTATTAACCGTATCAGAGCAAAAGCATATGTTGTTTTGTAATGGAGGTATCATCCACAGCCCCTTAGTATTTCCACCCTACTCAGAGATGCAGTGACTTCAGAATCTGGGGGGAAATCCGTGCAAAATATGACTACAAACGACTTACTTAGGGAACTTACAGTGATGTCACCAATGTTGAATAGACTTCCTTCTTTAGCAATAGCCCTGGGATCGTTCATGTATTCATCCCTTTAGTTATTTAGCAGCAAACACTTATTGAGGATCTAAGCTATGCCAAATGTCGAGGAAGTCATGATAGGTAAAGTTAGGGCCAGTCTCCCTGCATCGGCTCCTCTCTCCTCCCAACCCTGCCTCCTCTTTCTTTTGTTAAAACTCAGGACGTGAAAACATAAATCCTCTAAGCCTGTTCCTAAACGCATGATTTGGTTTTTTGGGGAGGCTGCTGCAATTACTAGGCAACTGAAATGAACATGGAAATGATCCCCAGTGACAACTTTAACCAATACATGGTCATTGGGAAGTGCTATAACCAGCATGTAAGGAGTGAATCCAAGATAGTCTGAGAAAAATTAACCACAGCCATATATACCACTGACGGTGTCTTGGAAAATTCACAGGCAGATGAGCCTCAAGCCTGCAACCCCCTCACCTTCAGACATCCTATTCCTGACTCAAGCGTTTCTACCTTCTGGCTGCTGGAGACAAGCCTCCCCAACTACAGCACCCCTTTCCCCCAAACCTCTTCTCCAATGCCACCCCTCTCTTCCCAGCTTTGATGAAAACTCCCAAGTATTTTGAGTAATGTTTGACTCATATGTGTGAATGACCGATAGCCTCCACTTACCAGGATATATTTTCCTCTGAGAGAGAACTTTAATGAAACTCTAAACAGAACTCTTAAAAAAAATTTTTTTTTAATGTTTATTTATTTTTGAGAGAGACAGAGGCAGAGCATGAGGTGGGGAGGGGCAGAGAGAGAGGGAGACACAGAATCCGAAGCAGGCTCCAGGCTCCGAGCTGTCAGCACAGAACCCGACGTGGGGCTCAAACTCTCGGACCGTGAGATCACGACCTGAGCTGAAGTCGGACAGCCAACTGACTGAGCCACCCAAGCGCCCCTAAATAGAACTCTTGTTCCTATTTGGGAAACTTTGTTTAATCAATACTTTTGAACAGGGTGTCAGCAGCCTCTCGATTTCTCTCTTGGCTGTGTTACTTTGGACAAGTGACACAACCTCTCTGTTCTTCAGTTTCCTCACATTTAAATGGGGATCATAAATGTGCCTGCCCCTTGAATTATTCTGAGGATGAAATTAATAAATGCATATAAAGCATTTTCAGTAGAGCCAGGTATAGAGAAATACTACATACGTATTAGATATTACTGCCACCACCACCACCACCACCATCATCATCAATATCAGCCACAGCATTGTTGTTTTTCCTCCATTGTCGGAAGATCTCAGGGCAGCAACCTGAAGCTTCTCTCATTTTCCCTCAGCATATTCAATCTCAGATGAGGTTGCTGCTTTTAATGTCACCAGGGGGCAGACTATGGAAGGAAAATGTGGCCAAAGTTAATAAATGTAAGAATTGTATTTAATTCTTGAATTTGGGAGCTGCCTGTGTGTAAATTCCTCCAGACTGCTCCTTAAACCATGCGTTAAGTATCTCCTAAGTAGTTCTATTTTTTCCTATTTCTTTGTCACAGTGAGTTTCTCTTGTTCAGGGAAGTACATATGTCTTTGAATATTTGAACCCAATGTTTTCCTCTTTGCTCTAAAATCCAAAACGTTTTGTGAAATGTGGGAAAATAGAGCTTGGTATATCAGTTGCAGGTTTTTTTTTTTTTTTTTTTACTGCTAAAATGCTATTTTGATTTTAGGCTTCAGTCCCAGGCGAAGGGCGTCTAGAATAAGGTTTACATTTCTAGGGCTGCACATGTGTTGCCCATGGACCATCCTTCCGTTATCTTTCGCCTGTGGAAAGTGCCGCTGATGAATTGTCCTTCCTGCAGTCAATGGCACTTGAGACAAAACCAATGTGGCATCCCTGAGATGTTCTATTTCACACTTCTTCCATCACTCCCCATTCTAAGTACAGGGTTGGGGCTTTCTATTTTAAGAAACATATTTATGCAGTGACGCTTAATCGGGCAGTTCCACTGGAGTGTTTTGGAAATCTGTGAAGCACGTTTTCTTGGTGTTGTTTATTTTTTTCTGTTATCAACCTCTCCAGGTTTGTGTGTGTGTATGTGTGTGTGTTAAAATATACACAACATACAATGTACTACTTTCACCATTTTTAAGTGGATATTTCAGTGGCATTCTCATTGTTGAACTTTTCTCAGAACTGTTTCATCATTTCACACTGAACCTCTATGTCCATTAAACGCTAACTCCCCAGTCTACATTCACAGCCCTTGGTAATCACGTTCTGCTGTACGTTTCAACGAATTTGACTACTTTGGCTAGCTCATATAAATGGAATCATGTAGTCGTCGCCATTTTGTGAATGGCTTATTTCCCTTAGCATGATCTCTTTAAAGCTCATCCATGCTGCGGCATGTAGCAGAATTTCCTTCTTTGTTAAGCCTGAATAATACTCCATCGTATGGATGTGCCATATTTTGTTTTTCCCTTCATCTGTTGGTGGACACTTGGATGGTTTCTGCTTTTTCATTATTATTAATGATGCTGCTATAAACAAGGTTGTACAGGGGTCTGTTTGAGACTCTCCTTGCAATTCTTTTGGGTATATACTCAGAATTAGAGTTGCCGGAAATACGGGAATTCTGTGTTTACTTTTTTTAAGGAATCGCCTCACTGCTTTCCATAACGGCTGCACTGTTCTACATTCCCACCTGTAGTGCCCAAGCGTTCCAGTTTCTCTAAATCTTTGTGGGACAGTTTTCATACTCACAATAAATGGGGACACTCCAAGTGTCCCAAGAAGGGTGGGGCCTGGATTGGTAGCCATCCTACAGTGTGTGGAGTTTACTTCCACAAGGAAGAATTGTCCCCCAGCCTGCATTAACTTTTTGAATGTCTTGTTAGGATTTCATGGAAGTGAAAAATTTGTCGATGGTGATGTAATAATCCTAGAGTTGAATTCTGCTCTATATTTTATTGTTTTCATGCATCTTCTAAAAATGTTTATTTATTTTGAGAGAGCTGGAGAGGGAGAGAGAGAGAGAGGCAGACAGAGAATCCCAAGCAGGCTTCATGCTGTCAATGCGGATCCCGAAGCAGACTTGAACTCAAGAACAATGTGATCATGAACTGAGCCAAAAACCAAGAGTCAGATGCGTAACCAACTGAGTCACCCGGGTGCCCCTGTTTTTATACAATGAACCCAGTTGGGTAATAACCATATGCATTGACATAACGTTGTATTCTGTTTTGTGAGAACGTTGCTAATGGCAACAGTCCTCATGGGATTTGAGTCGCTGGTGCAGCCCACCTGTTTCAGCCTGCAGTGGTAATGGTCCTGTTCTCAGAGTTTTACAGGGAAGGCAAGTGCCTGCATACCTACCGATGTCTTCTATTGTACTTGAGCATGAGTATTTACATAGATGTGGAGTGGCCCTGCTTTTGATGGATTTCATTTCAGAACAGTAAAATAGATGATTCAAGTATTTGCTATAAAGAGAGTCCACTGCTGTAGACAAAGGATTGCTTTTCTTACCTCTGTTGAAGAGGGACGCGGGGGGCTGCCATAGACTGAATGTTTGCATTCTCCCCAAATTCATACGCTGAGACCTGACTCCCACGTGGTGACATGAGGATGTGGGGCCTTTGGGAGGTGATGAGGTCACAAGCATGGAGCCCGGATGAGTGGGGTTCGTGCCCTTATAAAAGAGAGCTCTCTCCCTCTTTCAGCCATGGGAGGCTATAACAAAAAGACAGCTGTCTAGTAAGCAGACACCAAATTGGCTTGCGTTTTCATCTTGGATTTCCACCCTCCAGAACTGTGAGAAAGAAATTTCTGCTGTTTACAAGCCACCCTGTTTATGGTATTTTGTTACAGCAGTCTGAATGGGCTGAGACAGAAGCATGCCGTGGTCTGTGTGTAAAAAGTTGAGCTGGGGTACGGTGTGTAGGTGCGAGTGTATGTGTTTAGTGTTTAGTTTTTTATCTAACAGTGGCAACTGACTCAGTCTGACCCACTTCCACTCTTTGCAAGTGCACACATTGCCCCAAGCACAGATTTTTGAGAACAACGTCACCTGGAAGAGGCATTGCTCTGGTTCAGGTGCCAGGTAGGTGACGCACGTGCACCCATCAGTGGGCCCTCATGTTTACCATTATCAGGCTAACCGAGATTTTAGGTCTTCAAATCACTTTTTTAAAAAGTTTATTTATTTATCTTGAGAGAGAGAGAGAGAGAGAGAGAGAGAGAGCACAGGGGAGGGGCAGAGAGAGAGGGAGAGAGAGAATCCAAGCAGGCTCCATGCTGTCAACGCGGAGCCTGATGCGGGGCTCAAACTCACGAACTGTGAAAGCTCGACCTGAGCTGAAATCAAGAGTCTGATGCTTAACCGACTGAGCTACCCAGACACCCCTCTTCAAATCATTTTTAATCTTACGGCATCTAAAAATAGATTTGGAAATCACATGTCATGAGTACATCTATCTCATCTGGCAATATTGATTAATTCAACAAATATCAATTGGCCTGTATTTTGTGTTGTGCCTTGTTTGAGGTATGAGGGATGTGGTGGAGAACAAAATGAGTCCCTTAAAAAAGGTATTTAAACTCCATTTTTTTTTTTTTTTGAGAGAGGGAGAGAGAGAATCTTAAGCAGGCTCTAGCCCATTACAGGGCCGCTGCGAGGCCAGATCTCACGACCTTGAGATCATGACCTGAGCCAAAATCAAGAGTCAGATGCTTGGGGTACCTTGGTGGCTCAGTCGTTTGAGCATCCGACTTCAGCTCAGGTCATGATCTCACAGTCTGTGAGTTCAAGCCCCGCGTTGGGCTCTGTGCTGACAGCTCAGAGCCTGGAGCCTGCTTCAGATTCTGTGTCTCCCTCTCCCTCTGCCCCTCCCCTGCTCAGGCTCTGTCTCTGTCTCTCTCTCTCAAAAATAAATAAACATTAAAAAAATAAATTAAAAGAAAAGAGTCGGATGCTTCACCCACTGAGCCACCCAAGTACCCCTTAAAGTGCATTCATTGTCAATACAGCAATCTCCTAGTTACTTACCGTAAGGAAGTTCCTGGGCAAATGGGCAAAGATGGATGAACAAGTGTGCCTTGTTTATCAGATGAAAGTAAAAACCAGAAAAAAGTCTAGCTGTTCAACAACAGAGGACCAATGAAGTAAGCTTTATACGTGTACATAATGGAGAACTAGTTAGCCATTCAAATTAAATTTGTATTGGGGCACCCGGGTGGCTCAGTAGGTTAAGCATCCGACTTCAGCTCAGGTCATGATCTCACATCTTGTGAGTTCAAGCCCCGCATCGGGCTCTGTGCTGACAGCTCGGAGCCTGGAGCCTGCTTCGGATTCTGTGTCTCCTTCTCTCTCTGCCCCTCCCCAACTTGTGCTCTGTTTCTCTATGTGTCTCAAAAAATAAATGAGTGTAAAAAATTTTTTTTTAATTAAATTTGTATTTATTAAAATGGAAGAACAAAACTGACATATATTTAGTAAAAAAACTGATCATAGACTGTAAGTGTATTATGTAATTCAAAACTTTAATCTATTTATATGCATATATTTTTGTTAGGAAAAAGTTTGGGAAGGATATGTATCAGCGATGAAGGAAGGGGAAATTTTAATTTCATCAAGTTTTTTCCTTTCTGTTTTCAAAAAAAATTTTTTACAACAATTGTGCATTAAGTATGTATCCGAAATAAATGTGCTTTCCACAGACATCTAGAATAGACCAAACGAGTCTATATACTTGCTGTGTGAGTTTGCAACAGCTGCCGTAAAAATGTAGCACGGACTGGACAGCTCAAGCAATAGACATTTATTTTCTCACAGTCCTAGAGGCTAGAAGTCCAAAGTCAAGGTATCAAGGAAATTACAGGGGCGCCTAAGTGGCTCGGTCGGTTAAACATACAGCTTCGGCTCAGGTTATGATCTTAAGGTTTGTGGGTTCGAGCCCCACGTCAGGATCTGTGCTGACGTGTGGCGCCTGCTTCGGATTCTCTCTCTCTCTCTCTCTCTCTCTCTCTCTCTCCCTCTCTCTGCTCCTCCCCAATGCATGTGTGCGTGCTTTCTCTCTCTCTCTCTCCCAAAATAAATAAACTTAAAAAACCTATAATTACAGCATGAAGATAAGATGATGCCAAGAATCATCTTATAGCATGCCAGAAGTTATTTTATAAATTTAGACCCAGATTCCCCAAAGGTCACTGGTGATAGGCAGAAGACCCGAACGCAGGCCTGTGTAGTAATTTCCCTTCCCCAGTTGTTCACGACCTGAAGCGTTTTTTGAACTGAATCATGCTTTCTTCATTTTAGGCCAGCGAACCCACATTTACTGGATGCCCACAGGGCATGGCACATTTTACTAGGTGTGGAGGTGAATTAAAAATAAATAGAGGCTCAACTCATGCCTTGAAGGAGCTTTTCATTTCTGGGGGACACTGAACGTTCCCTATGAATGAAAACACACCAATGGTGAGGAAGCATTTCATGTGGGGTTTCGAGGCCAGCAGCCTAACTTACTTTGTGGAGAGTGACATATTTTGTAATTAAGTGACCACAAAATAACAGGATAAGCCAAGACTTGCCCCTAAGCCTCTTGACTGCCTGCCCAGTACTTTTCCCATCAGATCAGCCACCACTGACCCGAACGAGTGCCACCACCTGGAATACAAGACTGTACCCTCAGTGCTGAGAGGAGTTTTAGGCCAAGAAGACAAAGTCAGGTCTTGGTATCAGGAAGAGCATCCCTAATGTGTCTTGGGGAGGAGAGAGGCACTGACTCAAAGGAAACGAACATGGAGAGTGGTTTTATGGCTGGGTTATCCTCATGGTCTGAGTTCTCTATGTCCAGTGGGAGGGAGGTTGGCAAGGCCTGGGGAGGAGACATTCTCCCATCGGAGAGGCCAGGACCATGTGGTGTCACCCCAGGACTGCGGCCGGGGAGGCTGTGGGTGAGCTTGGCTGAAGTCGGGGTTGTCAGAACCCCCCTTCACATTCCATAGCTCGTTTTGTTGCGAATCATTTCTTGGTACGGTTAGAAGTGGGTTAAAGTTTTCCCTGGGGAACACTGAAAAGTCCATAGATGTTATTCCTTAAAACCCAGGACGGTTGAGTGGATTAGTTCTTAAAGGCATGTGACTATGGGTGTAGGTCTGAGTGAGTGTGTGTATGTGAGAGAGCACGCGAGTGTGTATTTGGGGGATGAGTGTGCATGTGAGTATGTGAACACGTGAGACAGTGTGGGTTAGTGTATGTGAACGCGTGTGAGTGCACCGAGTGTGTGTTTGGGGGGAGTGTGCGTATCTGGGCAGTGAGTGTGCTTGTGTGTACGTGACTGTGTGACGACGCGTGTCAGTGTGCATCCACGAGTGTGCGTGGGAGAGAGCGCGGGTGAGTGGGGATACGTGTGGGAGTGTGGCCACATGAGGATGTGAGGATGTGTGTGAGAGAGTGTGTTTGCATGCGAGAGCAAGTGTACGTGTTCCACATTAGCCCCAGAGGTCACTGTATTTGTTTCCTGTTGCAGGTGTAGCAAAATTCCACACGTCTAGTGGCTTGAAACAATGCAAATTATCACATTTTTGGAGGTCAGAGGTTCAAAATGGGTCTCGTTGGGTTAAAATCATGGGGTCAACAGGGCTGTATTCCTTCTGGAGGCTCCAGGGGAGATTCCGTTCCTTGCCTTTTCCAGTTTCTCGATGCTGCCTGTGGAGTCCTCACGTGAAATACTCTGACCTACTCTTCTGCTACCCCCTTCCGCTTTTTAAAAAAATTTTTTAAGGTTTATTTCTTTTTGGGAGAGAGAGAGAGAGAGAAGGAGAGCGTGCAGGCAGGGGAGGGGCAAAGAGAGAGGGAGACACAGAATCGGAAGCAGGCTCCAGGCTCTGAGCTGTCAGCACAGAGCCCAACACGGGGCCGGGCCGGAACTCACAAACCACGAGATCATGACCTGATTTGAGGTCGGCCGCTTAACCGACTGAGCCACCCAGGCCCCCGCTCCCCTTCCACTTTTAAGAATCCCTGTGGTTACATTGTATTATTCACCTGATAATCCAGTATCATTTATCTTAAGGTCAACTGATTAGCAATCTTAATTCTAAATACAACCTCAATTCCTCTTTTCCCTGTAACCTAACATATTCACGGGCTCCAGGGATTAGAAGGGGAACGTTTTTCTGCCTATCATAGTCACTAGAAGAGCTTTCATAAAGCAGAAAACGCCTCTTTCCCCTTGCTCCAAGTGTCCGCATACCCTGGAGGGTCAGCAGGTGGCCAGCTGGAGAAGCAGGTGTACATTGTGAAATTGCAGCAGGTGATTCGGATTCAGCCCCACCCCCATGGAGAGCCACTGGGCGAGGCATTATCCTGAAGCAATATTGATCTTTCCATAAATAACAATGATGGAAAGGACTTTTGTGATGACCTGTCCATTTTTATCATGAGGAAATGGAGAGCCAGCTGGCTGGTGGAATGACTTCTCCAAAGTCATTGGATAAGATGCTTCCATGGTTTTGCTGCATTTGCTGCCTGGGACACATAATGAGCCGAGGAGGTGAAAGTCTACATAAATGTGCCTGGCATTCAATCCGAGTGCCATGGTATGAAGAAGAGGCAGATAAATTGGCAGAGGTTCAGAAGAGATCAGCTAAAATGATGAAAAGGGGGAAGATTGCAGCAGCTAAGCGAGGAATGCTTCACTAAGTAGTCAGTCGGCTGGAAGAAAGCAGGCTCCAGGACTTCTGTGAATATTTTCAAGCTCTGACAAAGAGGGAACATAATTACCTTAGCATTTGGGCAAGTCTGAAAAGATGCCCCGTGTGTGGATACAAAGAAAGAAAACTACTTCGTGCCAACATTAAGGGCGTCAATTCATTTTGCTGTAACCTGTGGTCGACCTCAGCTTGTAGAACATTCTTTATTTCACTTTGGAGGACTGCTAGGGTGACCAGCAGTGGCCCTGGTTTTCCTGAGACTAAGATTTTCCTGGGATGCTGGGCTGTCAGTGCAAAATCCAGAACAGTCCCAGGTGCTTCCAACAGGACAAGCGGGCTCCCTACTGACCATACTGATGGTCTTACTGCATGGGAGAGGCATAATCTAGGCTCACCTGTCTGCCTTCCTGACACTGGGGTTCCAGAAGGTTACCAGAAATCCTGTTTGCACGAGGACCCCAAGGCTCCTTGGAGAGACGGGAAGGAGATCCCTGGGACTCATGGTTGAGCCTCAGAATACCTAATTGAGTGAATCAGAGAGGCTAAGCCTGACCACCTTGGCTGCAGTCAAGGGGCAGTTGGGTGTTTCAGGAAGGTAGGGAACATGGCCTGAGTGAGGTTGCCTAGCTGGTCCTGGGGTTCCTGTTCAGGTGCAGCGAGAGATGTGTTTGAGGTAGTACTAGCTGGTGTCCCTCAAATAAACTGTGGACTAGTCAGAAAGACTGAGGCTACCTTTTGGGGGCCTGGAAATGTGGAACCACCGAGGGAGGACAGTGCCAGTGTCAAGGGCCCTGCGGTAGCTGTAATGGAAAGTGTTTGGGTGCCAGCGTTGGTAGTAGGAGGGTGGCTAATCACCTTTCAGTGGCAAAAACTGTAGGCCGTTAGATAATGGGGGAAAAAAGAATGAAAACAAGAACAAAAACATCAGATGCAAAAAAACACGAGGCTCCTCCCGAAAGGGGAGACATTTGGCGGAAACTTAGAAGCATGGTAGCAAGACTTTGTGAGGCTTTGTTCAAACCGAGTACAATCTCTATTTTTACCCAAGTTGTCAGAGTCTAAAAGTCCTGTTCTTCCAGGTGCCCTGGTGCCCTGGAGTTGGATGAGTCCCTAGAAGGATTAGGTACAGGTGGGTTTCAGAGGCAAGGGTCAGGATCGAGACAGGTTGCTGTGAGATGTGAAGACAGAAAGAAGGGAGAATGATTAATTCCAGGCCATCAGGTCATGGGAGTCGGGGCTGAGACGTGGGTCAGGTTATAGAATGAGTTTTTAATTACCAGTCTCACTCATGCTGAATCAGTCAGTATTCTTAGTTGCATGCAAGATAAAATGACTGGTTGATTTAAGCAGGAAAGGAATGTGCTGCAACTATGGCAGTTGTCTATCTCATGGAAACTTCTTGAAGGGCTGAGGAACCAGGCTTGGAGCCAGAGAGCAAGGGGGAAATGCCTGAAACGACACCACACAGGGAGGAATGTGATGCCACAGCCCGCCTGGATGCGTGGCCTCCATTGCTGACCCAAGACCTCAGGGCCTTCAGTCACCACTCTCCTGGCATTTCCACTGCTGCTGCTGTCCCCACCTCAATCTTCCTTCCCCCGGGCGACACACGCATAGAGAATTTGCTGCCGTTCTGGCTTCATGGCAGCACTTATTCCTCATTTGAAGTCCAGGTGGATGTGTCTGATCAAAGATACCTAGGTCCGAGGAGGCTGGGGAGGAAGATGTCTGCCATTTCCGGCCTCTATCAGGGGTGGTTGTCTTTGCATCCTTGGGGACTCGGAGTGTGGGTGAAATGAGAGGCTGGACAGACAGGAAGATGGATAGTTGTCCTTTAGTGCACACCGCTGGCGGCCTAATATCAACAAATACTCTTATTCCTGTATTTACCCTTTGCATTTAACATAACAGCCATCGGGGCACCTGGGTGGCCCAGTCAGCTGAGCATCTGACTTCGGCTCAGGTCATGATCTTGCGCTCTGTGAGTTTGAGTCCCGCCTTGGGCTCTGTGCTGACAGTTCAGAGCCTGGAGCCTGCTTCCGATTCTGTGTCTCCCTCTCTCCCTGCCCTTCCCCAACTCGTGCTCTGTATCTCTCTCTCTCTCTCTCTCTCTCTCTCTCTCTCTCTCTCTCTCCCTCTCTCTGTCAAAAATAAATAAACATTAAAAAAAATTTTTTTTAACATGACAACCATCATTCATACCATTGAATGAAAATATGTTTTTCCCTCCTTGAAGGCTTGGCGTTTCAGGATCTCTGGGTCTTGACCATTTCTCATCTATTTCATAATGATCTTGACATTTTGTAACCTCTGGGAAAATTTGTAGGGGTAACTGATGAGGGACCATAAGGCAAACTGAGGGCCAAGCACAAGCTAGCACAACCCCCCCTCACCCCCAGGTGGGATATGTGTGATATTCCTCAGGCACTTCTGGCCGCCCAAGAACAAAGGAAAGGACAGAAAACAAACAGTTAAACTGATGGTCTCCATCAGTTTACAAATGTCTTATCAATAGCCTAATCTCAAGGAACTCACTACTATCTTTTAAAAATATTATTTTATTAAAATTTTTTAAAAATTTGTTTTAGGGAGAGAGACAGAGACAGAGTACTACTTGGGGAGGAACACACAGAGAGAGAGACACAGAATCTGAAGGTCCCAGGCTCTGAGCTGTCAGCACAGAGCCCGATGTGGGGCTCTAACTCGTGCATTGCGAGATCATGACCTGAGCCAAAGTCAGATGCTCGATGGACTGAGCCACCCAGGGCCCCAGGAACTCCCTACGATCTTAATGTAATGTTTTGCTAGAGGGAAAAACAACCTTAGCTTGACAATTGCTAGGCCTCCAGTAATCTGTAAATCCTCTTTAGTAAATGGAAATCCCTTTAAGAAACTTTCTCTTGACTTTACCTCCCCCAACTCCACAATAGATAAGCAGTCGCTGGGCACAAGCCCCGTGCAGCTCTTTCTGCCCATGGGTCCTGTCCCCGTGCTTTTATAAAATCACCTTTTTTGCACCAAAGACATCTTCAAGAATTCTTTCTTGGCTGTCATCACTGAACCCCCACCAAGACCCCAAAGCCGCATCAGTAACCACCACCACCCTATTTGAAATAGTGGGACAAAAGGAGAAGAAAATTAGTTAAAATACCAACATATATCCTTTAGTGGGAAGCAAATAGTGCTGCTCATTTCTGTATGTGGTCAAGTTGGTAGATCTGTCTTCCCTCCTCTAGCACCAGATTTCTTTTGAAGTCAGCTAGCACCTCACCTGGTCAGGGTTCTGCACCTGAGGACATGATACACACCTTCATTCTCAAGACTTCTGAGATCTTGGTGGTCATGCCTGAAGAGGGTTTCTTTAGCCCTTGATTGATTTTTACCATTAGACACAGCGGTTTCAGGAGATAGCCCAGGGATCCATGGGTTCATCTACCTTCAGGTTGCTTTCAGTTTGTAGCAGAAGCTCTATTTTCCCTTGAGAGTCAGGAGAAATCAATCCCAACCAACATCACTTTTTTTTTTTTTTTTGGTTTGTGTGTTTGTGTGTTTGCAAATTTATTTCTGAGTGAAAATGTATAATGTAAGATCAGTGAAATACACATGCAGCAACCCATTGTCTTATTTCTTTTCTGTAATGTGTGTTCCTTGGACAGAAGCAATACGTACGGTGGATGGCAATGCTGACCAAAGAATGGCAGGTAACAAGGCAAGTTCAAATCCAGAAAGAATGTTTATATCAGTGAGGACAAATGCTGATGCCCCATGATAGAAGGGGTCACATAAGTCAATCTGTCCTCAGGGGGCAGGCTGGTCCCTCCAGGAAAGACAGTATTAGGAGATAAAGGATGGCTCATACTTGTTTTAAGTTGGGTCTCAGCACTGGAAGCAGCCAGACTAGCCTTGTCTTTAAGTTCATCAATAGGCTCCCTTCCCACCTCCATGGCCACTTTGCTCATGAACTCATTGAACAGTCACTGACTGGGGTGGCTGGGGAGGAGGTTGACCGATAGCAACAGGGATGGGTATTTGTCCACTGGTTTATTCAGCACCTTTGCCACTGCAAGAGAGAGTCTTTTGGCGAGTATGCACTTAGGGCACTTTCCTAGAAGGCCATCCACATACCTCCTCGATTAGTAACCTCCTTCTTACTAATTATCCAAGCTTATTCCTTCCAAGTTCATGACTAGCCATCCAAACATTAGCCAAAGCCCACAGGCCAAGAATCATATAACACTTTACCTTATGCCATCCTACAAGAACATGTATTTCATGAGGTCGAGGATATCATCTGTTTTATTAGCCAATGGCTTCTCCTTAATACATGAATGCCTTTGATTGCCTTTAAATCTTAAATTAATATTGAAATCATTTACCATTATCAATACAATTTTTTAATGCAATCAGTTTTAATGGCAAGGTAAGTTTTCATTCAATGAATGTAATACCACATTTCTAGTGAGTGGGGGTCAGAGAGAGAGAGAGAGAGCCTATTGGACAATGAGACAGCCGCATGTCACTCCTTGACTCTACTGCAGCCTTTCCAAATCTATCTGAAACTCCACTATTCTCTACTTGCCTCTTGCCTTATATAAGTCTTGATTGTCCCCAGAAATCAATGTGGTCTGAAGAAGCAAAAGTTAATCACATGCAATGGATCAGGGCCCTGAACACTAATTCTTCTGTGGTAGGAACAGAACTTCAATCAACCAATTTTTTTCTGTTTGTTTGCTTATTTGTTTTTGACACTCACTAAGTCCTGGTAAAGAAGCGCAGATAAAACATGATAACAACGTGTTGAGTTTTAAGTGCTTCACGTGTTACCTCACTGAGTTTCTACAATAACCCTATGGAGTCATCGCTAAGGCAGAGAGAAGG
This sequence comes from Lynx rufus, assembly GCF_022079265.1. NCBI lineage: Eukaryota > Metazoa > Chordata > Mammalia > Carnivora > Felidae > Lynx > Lynx rufus. The sequence goes on from NW_025814867.1 coordinate 145,907,864, forward strand.
TAAAGAACTTGTCCAAAGTTTCACATTGCTGACATAACACCAGGATCTGCACAAGGCAGTCTGACTCTGTGACACCATTCTAGATGTGGTCTCAAGTCATTTTATTCAAATGCCTTCATGGCAAAGAAGGGCATGAATAAAGAACATTAAGAAGCAGGTTGATAGTTTGCTCTTAAAATGGTGGTAAGATGTCTACTCCCAGTTGGGAACCACAGCAGCCCCTAGTTATTTAGAACAGGTTGAAAGATGTCGTATGATTTTTTTGGAGGGAGAAGAGTTTCTTGACAACCAAAAATGACTCCTTCCTTTGACTCTCTCAGCCCTCAGTTGACCGAGGCTTCTTATCTTACTTACCAGGAGAGCGAAGAGTCTCATTACAAATGTTCGCGTAATGGACTCCCCAGTTTAATGGTCACTCCCCATCACCTCCAAAACACACACTAATCAATGCCCATGGCATGTTGTATGCTCATAGTTAGTTGACCACTCTCTCACCCACCTGCTGATTTATCTGCTGTGCTTACTGAGTCCATTGTGTTAGCACCTAAACATTTTTATGCTGGTTGTACTATTACAGTAAATAATTAATTTAATTAAATATGATGGGAACCATCTTTTTAGAAACAAATCGAACACCTACAATGTGCCAGGCTCTGTTCTTCATGCTCAGAATCAGCTGGTGAACAAAGCAACAAAGATTTCTTTTTCTCATGTAATGTATGCTTTTTTTTTCTTTATTTTTTAATTTTTTTATTTTTTGAGAAAGAGAGAGTGTGAGCAGAGGAGGGGCAGAGAGAGAGGGACAACCTCAAATGGGCTCTGCACCGTCAGCGCAGAGCCCGATGTGGGGCTCGAACTCACGAAACTGTGAGATCATGACCAGAGCTGAAATAGAGTCAGACGCTTAACAGATTGAGCTGCCCAGGCGCCCCCCCCCCAACTTATGTTCTACGCAAAAGGATATAACCTACCTTACAGAGTGTGTCTCTGAGTTGCCTGCTTCCACGAGACTCAACAAATGTGAGTTGCTCAAAAGTTTTGCTTAATTTGGTATGGTTGCAACAACTGTAAAAAGATTTGAAAAAACATTGCAAGGATCTGGAAGGAGGCCACACTCAGAACACTTCACAAGTATTTTTAAATTCTTGTTCTATTTTAAAGAAGTCAAAATTAGAAATATATGGATGCGACTTATAGAAGAAAAATAATGAAGCCATCCAATCAGCAAACCCATACCCAAGAAAGGTTTTGGGCATTTATCAGAAAATAGGTGAAGATTCCTTACTTTACATATTTTAAGTTAAACTGAAGTGGTTAAGGCAAGTATGCATCTTTTCTATTTTTAATATGGATTTGCACTGTAAGTGGTCTTTTTTTTCCTTAAGTTTTTAAAATTTATTTTAGAGAGAGAGACAGAGTGCATGCCCACGTGTGCAAGGGGCAGAGAGAGAGAATCCCAAGCAGGCTCCATGCTGTCAGCATTGAGCCTGATGCGGGCCTCGATCACACAACCAAGAGATCATGACCTGAGCCAAAGTCAAGAGTCAGTTGCTGTCAGCTGAGCCACCCGGGTGCCCCTGTACATGGCCTTTGTTGATTGGCAACCAACAGCTAGTCCCACCTGGGTTAAAGAGTTTCTGCTCTGTTTTTCAAGGACCAGTGGAATCAAAAACCACCAGGGGAACTGCAGTCCTGAATCCAAAGTTCTGGGAATGAGCCCTCGGAGTCTGTATTTAAATAAAACTTCTAGGAACTGGCTGAGAAAGGCTGGCCACGAGGGCTCTCCTGCTGATCAGGGCAAAACCCCTAGGTCCTTCTTGGTCTGGACCTTCAACCTTGAAGATCAGGATTCAAGACACCATTTCATGGGAAAGCTCCATCCTGTCTTTAGAGGACAAAACCTTTTAGAAGTCTCATTTTGAACTGTGTCAAAGCAGAGACCTGGTGTTAAAATAAATGGAAGTCAACTTGCAATTCTTAGGCACACCAAGGAGATTAATAAAAGCTCCTTGACTCCAGCAGTTTATGATCTTGGGACAAACTCCGCCTGTGTCAGTAGGTTATGTTGCTAGACAGTATACAGTCTAATTAATAGCAGAATCACATGCTACCGATCCTGCAGGGCTGCGAGAGACTCAGGATGACGAATGGTCCCCATCTGCCCAGGATTAGGAGGTGTCCTCAGATATGGGAGTTTCAGCGCCAAAATGGAGACAGTCTGGAGCCAACTGGGAGAGTTGGTCACTATAGAGAAGGATGGCTTTGCTGGCAAGCACGGTGGGGAAGGCATTGCAGAGGAGGAAGAGAAGCTGAGTGGTGTGGGAATCTCGAAGAATGTACAGCGACCCAGAGCTTGGCGGGGAGAGAGAGAATGCTAATACAAATACACGGGTGGCCTCCGGGATCCCCAGCGCCGGTAGTTTCAATCCGGGTATTTTAGACAGAGCGTGCGCTTATGGATTGCTTGGCACGTTGCTGCAAGAAGCGAGACGGAGTAAGTGGTTTTGCAGGCTCAACTGCTGACAGGGCCTGTGTGCACCTACCTCTGAGTTCAGGATAATTAGCTCGTGTCTGCAGCAGCTTCGAGCGTGTGCAGCCCGCCCCGAAACCCAGATGTTATTAGTCGATCAGCACCACCTTAAAAAAACCACAATTCAGCGGTCCCATCATCCCTTATTTCTTCCCCATTCCTTTGAGGTAGCCGGATGCCTGCAGGTTTCAGGGCAAGCTGGGCGTCTCGCGGGAACAGTAGAGGCTACGGTGTCTGACGCCACCCGTGGGAATGAGCTTCAAACCGGTTCCGGGCCCGGTGGTCAGCCTGGGGGGCCAGTTTCTGAAGTAGGCCATCGACCTCCTATTAGGGGCTTTGCATTCTTCGTCCCGCCTCCTCTCTGGTTGCTGGCGTGTTTACAGATCTCCTTCCTAGATGTATCATAACCTTGTATCAACCATCCCTGTGACATCACAGGCCAGATGCTATTTCAATAGACATCATAGCTTTTAAAAAATATTTATTTTGAGAGAGAGTGTGCAAGCAGGGGAAGGGGGAGGGAGGGGGAGAGAGAGAGAGAGAGAGAGAGAGAATTCCCTGTGCTATCAGCACAGAGCTGCATGTGGGGCTCGAACCCACAAACCGTGAGATCATGACCTGAGCTGAAATCAAGAGTCAGGCGCTTAACTGAGCCACCCAGGCGCCCCCGAGGTCATATATCTTTTAATGAGAGAGCTGCTAATGTGGCAATGCAGCTGAAAGCACTGAAGGACAGCCCCCTCTCCACCCTGAGCTCAGGCCAACTGTCTGAGGGTCCGGGTCAAAGGGCTCTGATGAGGGCTGAGCTCTCAAAAGCATGAGTGTACATATATGTACATACATATATGTATGTATGAGAGTGTGTATGTTGCATGTGGTACATGTGTAGGGCGAGTGGGTGTATATGTGTGTGTGTGTGTGTGTATGTGTGTGAGTGGGTGTACCTGTGTATGGGTGTATCTGTGCGCATGTGTGGGAATGGTGTATGTTGTATGTGTGAGTATGTGTGTGTGTAGGTTGTGTGTATATGTGGCGTGTGCGTGTGTATGTCCACGTGTGTGTATGCGCACATGGGTATGCACACAGCCTTCTTGAGGGATCCCGGAGAGTTGGTGGTTATGCTCTGGGCCCCAGCTGGTGAATAGGCTTGCCAGCCCCTGGATGTGGGTGCCAAGACATCTCCCTGTTCCTCGTTCTGGTGAGAGGGTGAGTGATAGTGCCGGGGACGTGGGAGGGGGAAGTCAACCGATGCAGAACCCAGGCTGGGCTCTCGTCCTGTCATCGTCCCTCGCCCGGTCGGAGTTCACGGCAGAGGGAATCACAGGAGGGTTTCACCACAAACCATAACCAGCCTCAGACACCGGGCCAATCTGCCCATCTACTGGGAGCAGTTTGCCAGGCCATCGTTGCTAAGCAGTAGATACGAATCCTTCATGTGAGCCCTCCAGCTTCCAGTTTTATTTGGAGGATCCCACCCCTGGGCCAGCCCGCCACACAGGGTGGACGAAGTGAGGAGTCAGCAAAGCTGACTCACTTCAGACGTTTTGTAAAGCCCAGAAGTCGAGGCTATTCCCGCAGGATGGCTGTTAAGAGGTCTTGAAAAATCTACGTGGTAGATGGAATACACTGGCCACTTCCTACGTGACCGTGGAGGAAGAGGTGAACTCTTACTAAGCAGATCAACGGTTTAAAAACCCAGAGAGACAGACTGGGAAGCAGAGAAGCCAAGAACATGAGTGTCCATTCGCTGTCATGAGCCCCGAAATCCGAATGCCAAGGATTCCTTGGGATTAGACTCTTTGGCTTTCTTTCTGACGGGCTTAGGCAAGTGCCGTCAGTTCCCTGGCACATGAGTGTGTTTTCCCCCCAGCAACGGCGCCCACGTAAGTTATTGCACAACTCAGTCATCCGACATGGCCTTAAGAAAAGGGAGTGCTGTGTGAATAGGGGTTAGGAGCTGTTTAAAGGTGACAGCATACTCCTCTTTCATATTAAGTCTTTTAAATTGCCACATCAAATACCTGAATGACCCATGACCCTTGTCTGCATGATCACACAGAGACATTTGCAGCCACTTTTGTTGGAAAGGAAAGTGCGTGCCACCTCCTGACCAGACTTCAGACAAGCTGGCCTCTGGCCACTGGTTTTCTTTTGCTCTAAAAACGATGGGTTCTCTTGATCTGCAGTGAGACGCCTTTGTACCGATAACCATCTGACTGCTCTTCCTTTCTTCTCTCTGCCTTTCATTCTTTTCTTTCACTTGTGTTGACAGAGAACCTATGAGTGATGAAAAAGAAATCATGTTTCTGGCAGTCACTGAAGTTCACTCCGTATTTTCCCCACACTCATTTCAGCTGTAGGAACTTCACATTTTGGGATTTCACGTAAACGTTACTTACAGGGACACCTGGGTGGCTCAGTCGGTTAAGCGTCCGACTCTTGATTTCAGCTCAGGTCGAGATCTCACGGTTCACAAGATCGAGCCCTGCATGGGGCTCTGCACTGACAGCGAGGAGCCTGCTTGGGATTCTCTCTCTCTCCTGTCTCTCTGCTCTTCCCCCATGCTTGTGTGCTCTCTCTCTCTCTCTCTCAAAATAAGTGAATAGACTTAAGAAAAAACCCTTTACTTACAATATACATCAGAGCTACCCAAAAGAACTTTCTGCAATGATGGAAATCGTCTATATCCACGCTGTCCAGTACAGTAGCCACTACAGGTGGCCCTTGAGCACCTCAAATGTGACTCACGTGACAAAGGAACCACATTTAAAACTTTTAAATTTAAATAGCTGCATGTGGCTGCAGGCTATCCTAGGGAACAGTGCTATTACAGAGCATATATGTGTCTCCAAGGCTTTCCTCCTCCCCTGCTCCCTCCAAATCCAAGTTCGCTTTTTTTTTTTTTTAAACTATAAGTGACCCTGGCACGCTTCAGCATCCCTCTCTAGGCTCCTTAACATGAGAGGAAGTAAGCAAACACTCAGCTTGTTGCCCTACAATTTCTGCAGCTCTCAGACTCCTTCATGTGGAGGCTGGGAGGGGGGTTGGGAGAGGCTTACTGAAATGTCAGTAACATGGTGAGAAAACGTCCGTTCTCCACCAGGCATTTCCTTTGTTGACACGACAGGTTTTCTCTGTGTCCATGTGAGGAGAGCAACGGCTCACCCCGAAATGGAATGCCCGGCGTCTCAGGTGGGTGATGTTTCTATTTCAGTTTAATGTGTGTTTAAACTCATATAAGTTCCTTGAGTTATGTATGCTTGAAGGTACGACATTATAAATGTTTTAGGAGAAAGCCTGTGGAAATTGCATTGCGATTACATAACCAGAGAAGAATTTGACGAGTCCTGGGTTTGCACGAAGGAAAGCAGCTCAGGAGGGAGCTGAACCTCCAACCAAAGCCCCACTTCCCCAGGACAGAATCATCGGAGTGTGACCCGGGTGATACTGGCAAAGTGCCTGGGCAAGGAAGATGGTTGGGAAAGGTGGATTTACTCAAACGGGCTCCTGGGAAAAGAAAGGAGCAAGGAGTTTCCAGGGTGGAAAAAATAAATTTCATACTTTTTAGCGAAGGTTGAAGGCAGTTGTTGAGCCCTGAAAGGAGAAAGTGGGTGGAAAGAGAATATAGCACAGATAATGTGTACCTGGAAAAGGTCTGGGGCCTGAAGACAGCTCATGGGTGTCAGAAGAACAGGACAGTTGGGGTCTGCCCGTGATTGGGTGTCACACAGACACCACGTTAAGGGGATGATGACCAGGTCTGGGGAAGAGTCCTTGTTTAAAATGGGAGAAAGTGTCTCCTTCACTTATTCAGCCATCCGGCTGTTTAGGTCTGCTCAGGCTGCTGTAACAAGATACTATAGACTAGGTGGCTTACACACCAGCAATTTATTTTTCTCACAGTTCTGGAGGCTGGGAGCCGGCTGATTTGGTTACTAGTGACAGATCTCTTCTGGCTTGTACCTTCTTGCTGTGTCCTCACATGGCAAGGTGGGGTAAGGGAAGGAGGGGGAGGGAGAGAGAGAGAGAGATGGAGTGGGAGAGGGGGAGGGGAGAAGGGAGGGGAAAAGGAGGGGAAGGAGGGAGGGAGGGAGGAAGAGAGCTGCCTGTCATCTCTTCCTATAAGGGCCCTAATCCCATCAGACCATAGTCCCACCCTCATGAGCACATCTAACCCTCATTGCCTCCCAAAGGCCCCATCTCCTAATACCATCACACTTGGAATTAGCACTTCAGTGTGTGAATTTGGAGGGGAAGACAAATTATAAGTATATAGCATCAGCCATTCAACAAATATTTATTGAGCACTAGTTACTAAGTGCTACAGTTATATTGAGTAAAACACCATCTCAGTCTCAAGGAACTCAATGCAAACAATCACAGCCCAAAGACCTAAGTGCACTAATAGAGAAAGTGCTGGAAGGTGCACAGAGGATGAGGGACCGGCTCTGCTTGGGGGTGTACGGATTAGGGTTATGTGACATTTGAGTGACCTCTTCTCTTCCCTTCCCTTCCCTTCCCTTCCCTTCCCTTCCCTTCCCTTCCCTTCCCTTCCTTTCCCTTCCCTTCTCCTTCCTCTCTTCCTTCCTTCCTTCCTTCCTTCCTTCCTTCCTTCCTTCCTTCCATACTTCATTCATTCAATCAAAAAGTTTATCAAGTGTCTACCAAGTACAAAGTCCTATTCTACTGCCCAAGGTTATGGCGCTCAATGAGTCAGACAAAAATACTTGACCTTTGGTGATTATATTCTAGAGGAATAAGATAATAAATAATAAGCGACGAGGTAAACTATTACACAGTCTATCATATTATTATTTCTTTGCCTCAGGTTTATTTTTTAAAATCTTTATTATTGAAGTATACTTAACACATGATGTTCAGGCGTACAACATAGTAATTCAATGATTGTATATATTACAAGCATCTCTCGAAGAACTAGGGAGGTACAGAGAGGGTGATTCCCAGACAGAGGTGACAGTATGTGCCAGGTCAGGAAGGTGGTCGAGGCACAGTGTGTTCTGACACTTGGCATGATCTGTTGTGTCATGGGACTATGAATGATGGCATGGGCTAGGATAGGTCAGCAGGAGATGACATTAGAGAGACAGGTTGGACTTGGAGGAAGATCCAGATATGCCGTGCGAAGGACTTTGAACCTGCTCTCAAAGGAAATGGGGAGTCTGAGAACTAGAACAGAGTTTTAAACAGGAGAATGTGCAGACCTACGTGTAGGAAGCTAGTGGGCATTGCATTAATGTGCTGGGGCTGCCATCACAAAGTACTACGGACTGGATGGCTGAAACAACAGAAATTTATTTTCTTACAGTCCTGGAGACTGGAAGTGCAAGATCGAGGTGCTGGAAGGTTCAGTCTCTTCTGAAGCCTCTCTTCTTAATTTGTAGATGGCCGTCTTTTCCCTGTGTCTTCACATGGTCTTCCCTCTATGGTGTGTGCCTGTCTGTGTCCGAATTTCCTCTTTTTGTGAGGACACAAGTCCTATCGGATTAGGGCTTACCCTGATGACCTCGTTTTAGCTTGCAACCTCTTGAAAAGGCCCCATCTCTAAATATAGTTACATTCTGAGGTACTGGAAGTTAGGGCTTTAACACACGAGTATGGACGGGGGCTGGGGAGGTGAGGGCACAATTCAGCCCATCACAGGCATCCATACTGAAGGTAGGCTGGATAACAAAGGCTGGTAGGTGATGAACTACTTTAAAGCTCTTTGGTACAAATTCACTTGTTGAGTAATGGTGAAGACCTGATTGGGGGCTGTGGTGGGGACAGAGAGGAGCTGGTAGTTTGGGGTGGCATTGGGAGGCTAATGGCTGAAACTAAGTCAAGGAATTTACTAGAAGGGAGAAGTTTGTACCCCTTAACTCAGAATTCCTACCTAATGTCAACAAATATTTGACACACAAACGGGTGCAGATGAAAGCCCGTGAGTTCAGGATATAACAGATACCCTGACTGCAAGGTGATGAGATCCAGCCTCAGTGTCACACCCAGGATCGCTGCTGAGGTAGAAGTGTGACACTTTTTATAATAATTTCTTATCCGAGAGCTCTTCATCCTGCTAATAAATTCTTTTTTTTAATATGAAATTTATTGTCAAATTGGTTTCTATACAACACCCAGTGCTCATCCCAACAGGTGCCCTCCTCAATACCCATCACCCACCCTCCCCTCCCTCCCACCCCCCATCAACCCTCAGTTTATTCTCAGTTTTTAAAATCTCTTGTGGTTTGGCTCCCTCCCTCTCTAGCTTTTTATTTTTCCTTCCCCTCCCCCATGGTCTTCTGTTAAGTTTCTCAGGATCCACATAAGTGTGAAAACATATGGTATCTGTCTTTCTCTGTATGACTTATTTCACTCAGCATAATACTCTCCAGTTCCATCTACGTTGCTACAAAAGGCCATATTTCATTCTTTCTCATTGCCAAGTAGTATTCCATGGTGTATATAAACCACAATTTTTTTATCCATTCATCAGTTGATGGAAATTTAGGCTCTTTCCATAATTTAGCTATGGTTGAAAGCCTGCTAATAAATTCTGCTTCTCTATGTGCACAAGAGCTTGAGCATACACCTTCATCAGGTCTAAACAAGGGGACTAGTATATTTCCTAATGTTCTGAAGAAGTGGTTGGTGACAGATCTGATTTAGGGGAGCAGAGTTATCTAGAAAAATCATTGGAGGGACTCAGGTACAGTGAAAGTGATCCTTTGCTCCCTATTAAACCTCATCGTGCCTATGTTGTATGTTCTCAGCATTACCGAGACTATTGCTTTATCACATTACTTACGTCATATACTTGTTTTTGACTCAATGCCAGAAACACCTGGACCAGAGAGGTCCCTGATTTCATTGAAAAACAGCTTCTAAGTTTCAGCAACTTTTAAAAATGGAATTTCTAAAGTCTTCCCTTTGACTAGAACAAGCAATCCTAAAATTTGTATGGAACCACAGAAGACCCCAAATAGCCAGAGTAATATTGACAGAGAAAACCAAAGCAGGAGGCATCACAATCCCAGACTTTAGCCTCTACCATAAAGCTGTAATCATCAAGACAGCATGGTACTGGCACAAAAACAGACACATAGATCAATGGAATAGAACAGAGAACCCAGAATTGGACCCACAAATGTATGGCCAACTAACCTTTGACAAAGCAGGAAAGAGTATCCAATGGAAAAAAGACAGTCTCTTTAACAAATGGTGCTGGGAGAACTGGACAGCAACATGCAGAAGAATGAAACTAGACCACTTTTAAACATTAAAAAAAAAAGGGGGGGGTGCCTGGGTGGCTCAGTCGGTTAAGCGGCTGACTTCGGCTCAGGTCATGATCTCGCGGTCCGTGAGTTCGAGCCCCGCGTCAGGCTCTGTGCTGACAGCTCAGAGCCTGGAGCCTGTTTCAGATTCTGTGTCTCCCTCTCTCTGACCCTCTCCTGTTCATGCTCTGTCTCTCCCTGTCTCAAAAATAAATAAAAAACGTTAAAAAAAAAAAGAAAGAAAGAAACTAGACCACTTTCTTACACCATACACAAAATAAACTCAAAATGAATGAAAGACCTAAATGTGAGACCAGAAACCATCAAAACCCTAGAGGAGAAACCAGGCAAGAACCTCTTTGACCTCAGCCTCAGCAATTTCTTGCTCGACACATCTCCGAAGGCAAGGGAATTAAAAGCAAAAATGAACTACTGGGACCTCACCAAGAGAAAAAGCTTCTGCACAGCAAAGGAAACAATTGACAAGACTGAAAGGCAACCGATGGAATGGTAAAAGACCTTTGCAAATTACATATCGAGTAAAGGGTTAGTATCCAAAATCTATAAAGAAGTTACCAAACTCAACACCCAAAAAACAAATAATCCAGTGACAAAATGGGCAGAAGACATGAATATACACTTTTCCAAAGAAGACATCCAGATGGCCAACAGACACGTGAAAAGATTCTCAATGTCACTCATCATCAGGGAAATACAAATTAAAACCACACTGAGATACCACCTCACACCGGTCAGAGTGGCTAAAATTAACAACTCAAGGAACAGATGCTGGCGAGGATGTGGAGAAATGGGAACCCTCTTGCACTGTTGGTGGGAATGCAAACTGGTGCAGAGGCTCTGGAAAACAGTGTGGAGGTTCCTCAAAAAATTAAAAAGAGAACTACCCTATGACCCAGCAATAGCATTACTGGGAATTTACCCAAGGGATACAGGAGTGCTGATTCATAGGGGCACATGTACCCCAGTGTTTATAGTAGCACTATCAACAATAGCCAAATTATGGAAAGAGGCCAAATGTCCATCAACTGATGGGTAAAGAAGATGTGGTATATATATATATATATATATATATATATATATATATATATATTATATATATATATGGAATAGTACTTGGCAATGAAAAAGAATGAAATCTTGCCATTTGCAACAACGTGGATATAACTGGAGGGTATTATGCTAAGTGAAATAAGTCAGTGAGACAAAGACAGATATCATATGTTTTCACTCCTATGTGGAAGTTGAGAAACTTAACAGAAGACCATGGGAGAGGGAATGAAAAAAATATGTATTGTTACAAACAGAGGGAGGCAAACCATAAGAGACTTTTGAATACAGAGAACAAACTGAGGGTGGAAGGGAGTGGAGGGGTGTGTGTGTCGGGGGGGGGGAATTGGTGATGGGCATTGAGGAGGGCACTAGTTGGGATGAGCACTGGGTGTGGTATGTAAGTGATGAACCATGGGAATCTACCTCCAAAACCAAGAGCGCACTGTATACACTCTATGTTAGCCAATTTGACAATAAATTATATTAAAAAAAAAAAAACAAAGGTTAGATGTAATGCTATTAAAAGACATCAAAAAAATAATAATAAAGTCTTCCTTTGAGTCATTGCCCCAGAACTGAACTCTCCTGCTTTTTCCTCTTCAGAACTCCTTCATGCTGCTGGGTCACTGCCACTTCTGTCTTCCTCCAAAATACCACGTACCTAGAGCACGGCACCACTAAGTACAGGTAAGAGGGGAGAAGGCAGTGAAGGTGTGTATGGCACAGTTCCTGCTTCCAGGAGCACACAGTCTCCTGAAAGAAAAGAGAAGTGCAGGATGTTGAAATGGGACTCTTGTCTCTCTTTTTGGCTGAGGCACCAAGTCAATAGATACAACAGCAATGACATTGCAAAGCGAGGCATGTGGTTTCCCAGGCAGGACTGCAAAGGAGGTCACTGGGAAGCCAGCTTTGAGGCCCCAGCTGACCACCAGCTGCAGCCTATACAAAACACTGGAGAGGCCAAGAGAGAGGCTGGAGGTTAGACAGAGGACTCCTTTGAAGAGAAATGGGCAGTGTGCACTGAGTTTTATCCCTTCATGGAGGGGGAGGTGGTGCTGCTACCTTCTTTCCTCGGTCTGTGAGGGTGACTTCAAAAACACCTTTGGACAGCTTGTCAGGTATTCCAAGGAAAATGGGTAACTCAGGGGACCAGAGTCTGGGTATGTGGATTCTCACGAGTGAGAGGTTGGCTGAGGCCACAGAGAAAAGGTCTGTGTGCCCGCACTTGAACTGACCGCAGGCCAAAGATGCATGTTCACTGTGGACCAGAGGTGAGTGTGTGTGTGAGAGAGAGAGAGCCCTGGGGGATTATCATAGAGAAGGCCCAGAGCAGAAAGAAGCTAGAGGAATTGCTATGTAACCATGGGCCAAAGGAGGGCTTTTAAGTGACCAGCTAGATGGGACTCTTCTGCCTGAGTCACAGGCATGATAGGTGGGAAATAGCCCCAGTTTTTGGGGGCAGGAAGGAGGCTCAGAGAAAGAATTGGCTTCACACAGGAGTCATGTGACCAAAGGCTGCTTCCTCTGCCCCTTCCCTGATTCTAACCTTGGCAAGGACAGAGGTACAGCCAGCAAGGTGAGTGAAAGAGAGAAGAAACCAACCACATGGTTCCAAGGGCCCACCAGAAGGAGGCCCAAACCGATAGGGAGGGACTTTAACGTTAAATGGAAATTTGACCATTATGTGGGCTGGATATTGTGAACGTATTATCTGAGAGAAGCAGGAAGCCGCGAGGCCTGCCTGAGATTTCATATGGTGGCAGAGAAAGAGCCAGCCCCTCCAGTGGGTTGAACCCACTCTTTTAGGGTAAGGAAACACTGTGTTCTGATTGTACTTGGTGATTTTCCCTCTTTCCAGTACTGGTTCTATGCACACATAATGATGATCTCAGGCAGAATAACGTACCCGTCTCTTGTTGCCTCAGTGCACACCCATTGGACTCCTCCTCTGTGCCAGACCCAGCCGACTCTGGGGAACAACAGGGAACAAAACCAGGCAAGGCCTTGACCCTTCAGAGAACTGACAGTCCAGCTGGGGAGACTCTAGACCCTATGAAACAAACTCACGTGCAGCATGTTTTGAGAATGTGATGAGGGAAGAATCACACAGGAGTGGAGTAGAAAAGAGGAAAGGCTTCCTGGAAGAGAGAGGACAGAGTTGGGTCCTGCAGAAGTGGCCAGCCCTGGGTGGGAAGCAATGGCCAAGAAGGCTCTCCAGACAGAGTGACCAGTGTTCAGGCACATCATGGGAGAGGAGTGGTCCAATGTCGTGTCAGCACAGAGTGTGCAAAAGGCCAAATGAGTATGAGTCTATTATAGGAAATAGAATACAGTAGGCAAATCTACAGAGATGGGAAGCATATTGGTGATTGCCTAGGGTTGAGGGGGTTGCTAATGAGCACAGGGGCTCTTGTTGGGAAAAGGAAGTTTCCGAAAATTTGATTGAGATGATGGTTACCTTAAATACATTAAATATACTGAAACCATTGAATTAGACACTTCAAATGAGTGAATTTCATCGTATATGAATTATATCTCAAAAAAGCTGCTAAAAAAAGAATCCAGTCACAGCACAATAAATATAGATGATACAATCCGTAGAGAATTCAGAATCTGGCAACACTAGACAACATGTCATTTAAGAATAGGTGGCAAAACTATAAAGAAATCAGGGGAATACAGTCAATAATATTGTAATAACTTTGTACAGTGACAGATGATAACTAGACTTACTGTGGGGATATTATAGGGTATTGTATGTCAGTTATACTTCAGTAATAATAATAAAAAAAAAGAAATAAAGGGAATGATCCTGCAAATGGCAGGGCAAAATTCGTTCTTGGAGGCAGGAGGGAAACAGGTAAATGGGGGAGTACAGAAGTCAGTGACCATCTAACAAAGCCGACATAGCTGAGTCTTACTGTGACTGGTGGTTTCACAGGCATGATCTTTATAAAAATAATTGTACATCCCTTGGGAACAATCTTTTGAATGTATGACATGTTTCAAAATAAATAAAGACAAAAGGGGAGGAGGCCAAATGAGAGACAGGACCAAAAGTCCCCTGGAACTCATGGGGAAGAGTCCAGAGCACGAGGTGAGATCTAACGAGGGAGACGATGGGGAGCTATTGAACGTACTTGAGGAGACAGTAAGGGGGTGAGAGAGGTAGTTTAGGAAGGTAACCAGGCTCTGTGAGCAAGATGGATGGGAGCAGGGAGTGGCCCTGGGTGGGGAGAAGTTCCGAGGGAGAGAGAACAGGGTCTGAGCATGTGCAGTGGGCCAGTCGGGGAGGGGGTGCCATGGGAATGGCGTGAGGACCACCGTGCAGAAATCAGTGATGTAAGAGTAAGGGATGAAGGATGCCTGGGAGAATGAATGACAGCATGGGGGGCAGAGATAGGGAGTCAGGGAGGAGGGGCTGGAGGGAAGCAGAGATGAATAGTTTAGCCTTGGCTACGTATGGAGTATAAGAAACTACTATATTATAAAGTGAGGGATCTCAGGAGCTTGCAACTATAACTCTTGGCAAATTGTAGGTTCCCACATAATTATGGGATCTTTCCAAGTTCTATTTGGGCCAGGTTCTTTGAGGAACCTGCCTGTCTTTTGTAGTCCCAACCCTCTCTGTATCTCAGCCTGATCTGCAGTCCCCGCCTCCCACCACTTTCCAAGATGTAGAACGAGATGAGTCCGGTTGGTTTAGCCCGGGGCCTTGGCAGTGCCGATTTGAGAAGAGGCTTTTTGGCTTCCCAGCTCTGAAAACTCTCCTTGAATAAATTGTTCTTGGCTACCCCAGGTTCCTGCTGCTCTGGGAACCTTATCTGGCATAGCTTGTGAGAGGAGCAGAAATGAAGGTCCCCAGGAGGTAAAGACTCCTAAGGCTAGGACCTGAAGGAAGAACAAGCTCATCCAGTTCCAGGTGGGAGGAGCAGGTGGGCAGGTGCCAGCGAGAGACAGTGTGAGTGGAGCTGACAGGGAGGGGCCCTAGAGCAAGCCAAGGGCCAAACTGTGCAAGCAGTTAGACTGGACTGACTATTTACCCTAAGGGTAACTGAAGCTATTGAAGGTTTTGAAGTAGGGAAATGATATGATCGGTTTCTACTTGTGGCTAATGAACATTTACTGTGTGCCAGGAATCCTTCAATCTTTTCATCTACACTATCTTATTTAATCCTTTTAGTGGCTCTATGGGACTGGATATGATCCATCCATCCATCCATCCATCCACCCATCCACCCACTCAACTATCCATCCTTCCATCCATCCATCCCTCCATCCCTCCATTCCCTCCATCAATCTAATCATCCCATCCATCCATCCATCCATCCATTCATCCATCCACCCAAGTAACAATTTTTTAAAAATTGAAGACAGCTTTGTGCCAGTCACTGTACTCATGTTCTTTGGACAGATGAGGAAATTGAAGGGTCCTCACTCCTAGAAGTTCAAATCAATTCTTTAAAAAAAATTTGTTTTTTAGTTTATTTATTTTTGAGAGAGAGAGAGAGAGACAGAGTGCGAGCAGGGAAGGGGAGGAGAGAGTGGGAAGCACAGAATCTGAAGCAGGCTCCAGGCTCTGAGCTGTCAGAACAGAACGGAGCCCGATGCGGGGCTCAAACTCACAATCTGCGAGATCATAGATCATGACCTAAGCCAAAGTCGGCACTTAACTGACTGAGCTGCCTGGCACTTAACTGACCTACAGCCTAGGTCAAATCAAGGCTGTAACTAGAAAGAGGCTTGGCCAGAATTCAAATCCAGGAAAGCAGACTCCAGCGCCTGGGGTTTTCCACTGGATCAGAGGCATTGCTCAGGTCTCTTTTCAGGGTAGGACTGCAGGTCCTGGGTGAGTCCTAAAGGCAAGGTCACCTGGGATCCTGAAGTATGAATTGGTCTTCAGTAAAATGAGGGGGTTGCTGAGGCCACTATATATGAGATGAATAGAATAAAAAGCACATGTGTGAATGAGTTTGGCAGACCTGGTTACCTGCCATTTCTCTGCCTTCTTTCTTGCTAACAGAATTCTGATTTGGGGGGTGGGGCATGCTGGGAAAAGCAAAGTGTGGGGGAACCACAGTGTATCTAGTTTCTATAGAGACTTGTGATTGGTTTGAAACCAATCATGGCTAAGCTAATACTGTTTGTTAGGTACTCACCTTTTCTGCCCCCTTTGCAGCTAGTGGGGGGCCAGCCATGTGACCAAGTTTTGGCCAATGAAACAACGGGGAAGTCTGTTGAGGGCTTTTAAAAAAATGGTTTTGATTGCCCTGATGGAAAGCAAGAAAATCAGCCCTGTCTATCTGGCTGCCTTACTGCATCCTGACTTTGAATGCAGCCATGATTCCTGGAGCTGTGGTAGCCATCTTGTGACCATGAGGCAACAGACACAAAGACAAAAAGCCAGTAAACGAGGTGGCAGGATAGAAAGAGCTGGGTTCTTCATGTACTTGAGCAGCTAACAAATGGCAGCAAGGGCTTCCCTCCAGACTGCTAATATGTGAAAAAAGTAAATCCCTAGGAGTTAACATTTTTTCCATTACCTCTAGTTGACCATGTGCTAACTGATATAATAAGCATGGTGAGGAGAAGGCAGGAAGGAGAGAACTTATTTGGAGTTTAGGGTGATGTGAAGGCACCAATGGGAATGTGGCTTTGTTTTCTCATTACTTTATGTGTTGTAAATCTTGAAGACAGGGTCACTTTTTCTTTTCTGTTTTTATCTTTTCCCTTCTGTACTCGCCTAACTTCCCCCTTCCCTTTCGACCACATCAAGCCCCCATGCACCATGACTTGGTTTGGAATGAAGAAATTTCCCCTTTGTTGATTCTCACTCTACCTTTGTCAAGTTATCAAAAATTTTCCAGATAGGGCAGACACCTAAACTCTTTCACTGTACTCATGAAAACTTTTACAGATGCTTCGCTTATTATTTTCTTTAATGCCCAGAAGGGAAGCTGGTAATTTAGAAACTTACATGGTCCTTTGAGAAGAGGAAAGGCCTCAAGCCAAAAATGTCATAAAAGAATTTGGAGGGGAGGGAAGGGCAGTTGTAAAAATAAAATGACAGAGACAATGGAAGAAAAGGAAAGAAAAGATACAAGGGAGTCTTTTGAATCACTGGCATTTTCATGCTCTCACAAGTTATCGTCAGCAAAACCTACATGACCCCCTACCCCCACCCACCACACACTTTCTGCTTAAATCCCAGCAGTGGACTGATGTCTCTTCTATCAGTGGAGACATATTTCTGAGATATCTAATTCTAATAGCCTTGCACGACAGCACTGTTAGTTACTTTGCATACAGCTGTTACCCCAACTTCCCTTATTCCAAGTGAACAGCGTCCCATTTTTAATTACCCTCCAAAGTGTGGCAGCGCTATTCAGATTAGGGTGGCCTTGCAGTGGCTTCAGACCTAGGGTAGGGAGTTGTTTTCCCTTCCCAGGGATTGGTTTATGAATGGCCCTGTGACACAGTTTTGGCCATTGAGACGAGAGGGGAAAGCTGGTAGGGATTTTACGGGGAAGTTTCCTTTGTTTTTAGAAGAGATGGGCATGTTTGTTGTTGTTGTTGTTTTTTCAGATTCTGGTGTGGATGTGTAAAGAGGTGATGCCTGGAACGATGACAGCCTTTTGCGGACCATTAGAGGAGCTCTCCAAAGGATAAGCCAGCATACTAAGAATGGTAAAAAGGAAAAGAGTCTGTGTTTTTGGTTTTGTTTCACCTCCATATTAACCGACTCTGGAAATATTCCCCTTTCGAACTTAATGTTTTATTATTAGACTGATCAGAAAGAAGACTGGGTAAAGGTGAATCTTCAGATTCTTGCAGTGCCAGAGAATAAGGAAGTGCTAAACTGCCACCCCCAAGGGGCTATGTCAAAGGGACACAGCTGAAAGACCTTCCAATGGCCAAAACTGGGACCATTTGAGCAATAAAATAATTGAAAGGTGCTGGATTATAACCTGAAGTATAAAATAAATATCCACAAGTCCATACTAATATAAAAAAGTGAACAAGTACATGAAGAAGAATGGAGGAATCTCCTGGGCAGAAAAATTCCAAATAATTCATGTAGATATTATGTCCTCAAAGAAGTGGAGCCTGACTGCCCACTCCCTAAGTGTGGAATTCCTTTAGAAGGAACCGCTTCCTTCTAAAGAGTAAACTATGGAAACTGGGGAGAAAAGGGTTACTTCCACAGCAGAGAATCTTGACACATATGACCTCAGCTGGTGATCAAGGTCAACATCAACAGGGGTTAAGTCATATTGATAGAATGTACCTCTGATATCATGTGGTAAGAATGGCACTTTATCTCTCTGGTTTTCCTTCCCCAGACCCATAATCCCTTTCTAATCATGCGACTGACATCAGACAAACCTAAATTTAGGTATGATCTAAAAAATTCTTACTTGGTACTCCGCAAAGCTATCGAAATCATCAAAAACAAAGACAATCTGAGGAACTGTCATAGCAAGAGAAGCTCAAGGAGACTTGGTGATTAACCAGAATGTGAGATCCTGAAAGGGATCCTGGATATGAGGTAAAAACAAAGGAAATTTGAGTAAAGTATGGAGTTTAGTTAATAATAATGTATCAACGTTGGTTTATAAATTTTTTTAAGTTTATTTATTTTGAGAGAGAGAGAGAGAGAGAGCACATGTGTGTGTGAGTGGGGGAGGGGGAGAGAGAGGGAGCCGGAATGAATCTCAGGCAGGCTCTGCACTGTCCAGTACAGATCCCGATGTGGGGCTCAAACTCGCGAACCGTGAGATCATGGCCTGAGCCGAAGTCAGATGCTTAACCCACTGAGCCACCCAGGTGCCCTGGTTCACAAATTGTGGCAAATTTACCATACTAACATGAGATGTTAATAATAGGGGAAAGCAGGTGGAGGTAGATAGGAGTTCTCAGTGCTATCTTCACAAAGTTTCTATAAACCCAAAACTATTTTAAAATTCAAAGTTGATTTTAAAAAAGAGAGCTACCAATATTAAGAATGAGAAAGATTCTAGTCACTACAGGATATTAAAAGGATAATATTATGAACAACTTTATGCCAATTTATTTGGTAAGTTAGACGAAAAGGACACAATTGCTAAAGACCCAAGCTACTAAAGTCACCCAGGAAGAAACTTAATATAGTGTAGATAACTTAAATAGCCCATGGCTATTAAGGAAATTTAATATCTAGTTTAAAACTTTTCCACAGAGAAAACTTCCAGCTCCGTTAGTTTCACTGAGAAATTCTATCAAACATTTAAGGTAAAACCATGGCCAGTCTCACACTTCTAGCCTTCATTCCAGAAGGCTAGCGTTACCCTGATATCAAAACCAGCATAAGACATTATGAGAAAACTATACCCCACTATACTTCATGCAAAAATGCTGAGCAAAATTTTAGCAAACTGAATTCAACAATATGTAAAAGGGATAATACATCACGAGTAAGTGAGGTTTATCCCAGGAAGGAAAGCTTGATTTAACATTTGAATGTCAATCAATGTAATCTGTATTAACAAAATAACAATAAACAGAAGAAAGTGAGCACTAATACACATTAACAGAACAAAAAAGGAAAAACCATATGATCATCTCAATGCAGAAAAAGCTTTTGACAAAATTCAACATCTATTCCTGATAAAACTCCAGCAACTAGAAACAAAAGGGAATTTTCTTCAACCTGATAAAGACATCTATGAAAACCCACAGCTAGTATAATATTTGCTGGGAAAGAGAATGCTTCACTCCTAAGATCAGGAGTGAGACAAAGATGCTTACCATGATAAGCAAGGTTGTACTGCAAGGTTGTGCCAAGGTTGTACTGCAGTTTCTATACACTGCAATAAAGCAAGAAAAAGAGATAAACATTTATATTTTGAGAAAGAAGTCAACCTGGCTTTATTTACAGATGACATGGTCATCTCTGTGTAAAGTTGTATGAAATCAGAACTAATAAGTGAGTTTAGCAAGATTGCAGAATCAATATACAAGATGAATATACAAAATCAATAGTATTTCTGTACATTAGCGATAAGAAAATCAGAAATTGAAAACTTTGAAATATGCCATTGACAAAATCATAACAGATATGAAATACTTGGAAGTCTAAAGATGTGAGGGGCGCCTGGGTGGCTCAGTCAATTAAGTGTCCGACGTTGGGTCAGGTCATGATCTCAGGGTTTGTGAGTTCAAGCCCCGTATTGGGCTCTGTGCTGACAGCTCGGAGCCTGGAGCCTGCTTCAGATTCTGTGTATCCCTCTCTCTCTGCCCCTCCTCCACTTGCTCACATTCTCTCTCTCTCTCAAAAAAAAAAATAAAATAAAATAAAGTTAAAAAAAATTTTAAAAATTAAAAAAAAGAGAGATGTGAAAGACCTGTCACTGAAAACTCTGTAACATTGTTGCAATAAATGAAAGAAGACCTAAATAGATGGGAAATATACATGTTGATGAATTGGGAGACTCAGTATTGTTACAATGTTAATGATCTCCAATGTAATCTAAAAATTCAATGCAATACAATCAAAATCTCAGAAGCCTATTTGGGGAGTAGAGATTTATTAAACTATTTCTAAAAATCCACATGGAAATACAAAAAGCCCAAAATAACAGCTTTAAAAAATATACGCAAAGTTGGGGGGACTTAATACTACCTGCATTCAAACTAGTTATAAAGTGTCAGTAACCAAGATGCAGTGTGTTATTTGCTAAAAGATAGACAAATATAGACAGAGAATAGACTGGAAAGTTCATAAATAGAGCATTTATATATGCTCTCTCTAGACATAGACAACTTATTTGGGACAAACCTACAAAGGCAATTTAGTGAAGCTTTCTAGTCTCTGCAACAGGTGGTGCTGGGATAATTATACATCCAGATGCAAAAAAAAAAAAAAAAATTAACGTCAGTACCTCATACTATGTACAAAAACAACCCCAAGTAGGTCATAGACCCAAATGTGAAAGTAAAATTAGAAAACTTTTGGAATAAAATATAAAAAAAAAAAATCTTTGTGACCCTGAGTTAGATGACAATTTGTTAGATACACCACAAAAAGCATGACCCATAAAAGAAAAAATTGTTAAGTTGCACTTCATCAGAATTAAGCACTTTTTAGTGTCTTCAATGAATGGTATTGGGAAAACTGGATATCCAGGAGCAAATGTAAGAAACTGAACTCTTACATCACACACAAAAATCAACTCAAAATGGGTTGAAGAATTAACAGTGAGATCCAAAACTGTAAAACTCTCAGATGAAAACATAGGGGAGAATCTTCAGGACCTAGGTCTTGACATTGATTGTATGGATATGACACCAAAAGCACAGGCAATAAAAACAAAAATAAGGGAGACTACATCAAACTAAAGAGTTTCTGTACATTAAAATGAACAATCGACAGAATGAAAAGGCAAACTATGGAGTAGGAGCAAATATTTGTAAACCATGTATCTGATAAGTGGTCTCCCAAATGTTTACGGAGCTCCTAGAACTCAACAGTAAAACAACTAATAACTTGATTGAAAAAAATGGGCTGGGGACTTGAATAGATGATTCTCCAAAACAACATACCAATGTCCAACAGGTGTATGAAAAAAATACTCAATGTCAAAAAAAAAAAGCAACAAAAACAAAACCCCAAACAACTCAATGTCATTAATCATTAGGGAAAAATAAATCAAAACTGCAGGGGCTATCACCTCATACCTGTTGGTGTATAACAGGGTGGCCATTATATTAAAAATAAACAGGGGCACCTGGGTGGCTCAGTCGGTTAAGTGTCTGACTTCAGCTCAGGTCATGATCTCGCAGCTCGTGGGTTCGAGCCCCGCATCAGGCTCTGTGCTGACAGCTCAGAGCCTGGAGCCTGCTTTGGATTCTGTGACTCCCTCTCTCTCTGCCCCACCCCCTGCTTACACTCTGTCTCCCTCTCTCAAAAATAAATAAAACGTTAAAAAAAATAAACAAACAAAACCTGAAAGATAACAAGAGCTGTCAGGAAAGTGGAGAAATTAGAATCCTTGCACACTGCCAAGGCAATGCAAAATAGGGCGACGATTATGGAAAACAGTATGGAGGTTCCTCAAAAAATTAAAAATAGAAGTACTTTATAATCCAACAATCCCACTTCTGGGTTTTTTCCTAAAAGAATTGAAATAGGATCTTAAAGAGATATTAGCACTCTTTTGTCCTCTGCAGCACTATTCACAATAGTCAAGATGTGGGAACTACCGAAAAGTTCACCAACAGATGAATGAATGGAGAAAATGTGACGTATACATACAATGGGATATTACTCAGCCTTCAAGGACATTCTGCAAGATGTGACAATCCCGGGTGAAACTTGAGGACATCATACTAAGTGAAAGAAGCCAGAAAAAAACAGAAAGGTAAATAATGCGTGAGGTATCTAAAATAGTCAAACTCATAAAATCAAAGAGTAGAATGGTGGTTACCAGGGCCTGGGGGAAAGGGGAAATAGGGAGTTATTAATCAATGGGCAGAAAGTTTCAGCCGAGCAAGATGAGTAATTTCAAGAGATCTGCTGTATCACCTTGTACTTACGGTCAACAATAACGAATTATGCACTTAAAATTTTTTTGAGAGGGTAGGTCTCATGTTAGGTGTTCTTACCACATTAATTAAAAAATATATAAACCTTTGCTCTTATAAGCCCCTAGAAGAGAATGAAAAGACAAGCCACAGACAGGGATACAATATTTTCAAGTCTTATATCAAATAAAGGTCTTATATACAGACTATATACCAAATATCAAAATTCAATAATTATAACCTAATTGTTTGAATGGGCAAAAAATGTGAACAGATACTTTACCCCCAAAGATATAGGGATGGCAAATAAACACATTAAAAGATGCTCAATATCATTCGTTGTTAGGGAAATCCAAACTAAAACCACCCTGAGATACCACTACATATTCATCCCAATGCCAACACAGGTGAATCACTGAATGATAGGAGCCAGCCCCAAAAGTTCATACTATAGGATTCTAAGTTTTATAAAATCCTAGAAAAGCAAATTTATCTGTAGTGACAAGAAACTGTCTACTTGGTTGAGTAGGGTGGGGAGAAGTGACAGGGAGGAATATAAAGATTTGGAGGCGAGGGATATGTTCATTATCCATTGCTGCTCATGGTGGCGTATATGTTCGTATATGCATCATTCATGTATACATGTGTCAACACTAACCAAGTTGCACACTTTATACAAAGCTTACTATACCACAATTATAACTCAGTAAATTCTATCTTTAGGAAATAATCACAGATATTTAGGAAATCATCTTTAAAAAATAATCACCATAAAAATGTATTTATAAGGATATTCATTGCAGAAATATTTACAGTAGCATAGAAACTCAGAGGTAGATTCAAAGCCCAGTGACAGAAAGATGTAAATTGTTCTTTTACATTATAAAAATAAGTATTATACATTTATATAATGTGAGATTTGTGATGGAATTTTACTCACATGAGGAAAGGCATGCAGTATGTTACTGAAGAAAAGCAGGATACAAAATCTTGAAATATAATCACAATTTAACTACCGTCTCCCCCTCACACCCACTAGGAGATAACATTCCTGAAGGAGATGCACTAAAATTATCTGAGTGGTGGTATTATGGACTTTTTTTCCCTTTTATTTTTTAATTTTTTTACTTATTTTACTTAATAAGGTAAAAATTATTTTACCTCCATATTTTCCAAACTTTTTATAATAACCACAATCAACTTTTTTACCCAGAAAATAACATCTTTTAAAAAATGTAATTTATGGTCAAGTTAGCTAATATACAGAGTATACCGTGTGCTCTTGGCTTCAGATTTCCTTGATTCGTCACTTACACAAAACATCCAGTGCTCATCCTAACAAGGGCCCTCTTCAATGCCCATCACCCATTTTCCTTGCCCCCCACACCCCCCACTCCTTTCCACCCTCAGTTTGTTCTCTGTATTCAAAAGTCTCCTATGGTTTGCCTCCCTCTCTGTTTGTAACAATATATATATTTTTCATTCCCTCTCCCATGGTCTTCTGTTAAGTTTCTCAGGATCCACATAAGAGTGAAAACATATGGTATCTGTCTTTCTCTATGGCTTATTTCACGTAGCATCACACTCTCCAGTTCCATCCACGTTGCTACAAAGGGCCATATTTCGTTCTTTCTCATTGCCATGTAGTACTCCATTGTGTATATAAACCACAATTTCTTTATCCATTCATCAGTTGATGGACATTTAGGCTCTTTCCATAATTTGGCTATTGTTGAGAGTGCTGCTATGAACATTGGGGTACAAGTGCCCCTATGCATCAGTACTCCTGTATCCCTTGGGTAAATTCCTAGCAGTGCTATTGCTGGGTCATAGGGTAGGTCTATTTTTAATTTTCTGAGGAACCTCCACACTGCTTTCCAGAGCGGCTGCACCAATTTGCATTCCCACCAACAGTGCAAGAGGGTTCCCGTTTCTCCACATCCTCGCCAGCATCTATAGTCTCCTGAGTTGTTCAGTTTAGCCACTCTGACTGGCATGAGGTGGTATCTCAGTGCGGTTTTGATTTGTATTTCCCTGATGAGGAGCAACGTTGAGCATCTTTTCATGCACCTGTTGGCCATCTGGGTGTCTTCTTTAGAGAAGTGTCTATTCATGTTTTTTGCCCATTTCTTCACTGGATTATTTGTTTTTCGGGTGTGGAGTTTGGTGAACTCTTTATAGATTTTGGATACTAGCCCTTTGTCCAATATGTCATTTGCAAATATCTTTTCCCATTCCGTTGGTTGCCTTTTAGTTTTGTTGAGTGTTTCCTTTGTAGTGCAGAAGCTTTTTATCTTCACGAGGTCCTGATAGTTCATTTTTGCTTTTAATTCCCTTGCCTTTGGGGATGTGTCAAGTAAGAAATTGCTGCGGCTGAGATCTGAGAGGTTTTTTCCTGCTTTCTCCTCTAGGGTTTTGATGGTTTCCTGTCTCACATTCAGGTCCTTCATCCATTTTGAGTTTATTTTTGTGAATGGTGTAAGAAAGTGGTCTAGTTTCATTCTTCTGCATGTTGCTGCCCAGATCTCCCAGCACCATTTGCTAAAGAGACTGTCTTTTTTCCATGGGATATTCTTTCCTGCTTTGTCAAAGGTTAGTTGGCCATACATTTGTGGGTCCAGTTCTGGAGTCTCTATTCTATTCCATTGGTCTATGCGTCTGTTTTCGTGCCAATACCATACTGTCTTGATGATTACAGCTTTGTGGTAGAGGCTAAAGTCTGGGATTGTGATGCCTCCTGCTCTGGTTTTCTTCTTCAATATTACTTTGGCTATTCAGGGTCTTTTGTGGTTCCATACAAATTTTAGGATTGCTTGTTCTAGCTTCTAGAAGAATGCTGGTGCAATTTTGATTGCATTGAATGTGTAGATAGCTTATGGTAGTATTGACATTTTAATAATATTTATTCTTGCAATCCATGAGCATGGAATGTTTTTCCATTTCTTTGTATCTTCTTCAATTTCCTTCGTAAGCTTTCTATAGTTTTCAGCATACAGATCTTTTACATCTTCGGTTAGGTTTATTCCGAGGTATTTTATGATTCTTGATGCAATTGTGAATGGGATCAGTTTCTTTATTTGTCTTTCTGTTGCTTCATTATTGGTGTATAAAAATGCAACTGACTTCTGTACATTAATTTTGTATCCTGCGACTTTGCTGAATTCATGTATCAGTTCTAGTAGACTTTTGGTGGAGTCTGTCGGGTTTTCCATGTAGAGTATCATGTCATCTGCAAAAAGTGAAAGCTTGACTTCATCTTTGCCAATTTTGATGCCTTTGATTTCCTTTTGTTGTCTGATTGCTGATGCTAGAACTTCCAACACTATGTTAAACAACAGCAGTGAGAGTGGACATCCCTGTCGTGTTCCTGATCTCAGGGAAAAAGCCCTCAGTTTTTCCCCATTGAGGATGATATTAGCTGTGGGCTTTTCATAAATGGCTTTTATGATGTTTAAGTATGTTCCTTCTATCCCGACTTTCTTGAGGGTTTTTATTAAGAAAGGATGCTTTATTTTGTCAAATGCTTTTTCTGCATCGATTGACAGGATCATATGGTTCGTTTCTTTTCCTTTATTAATGTGATGTATCACATGGATTGATTTGCGAATGTTTAACCAGCCCTGCAGTCCAGGAATGAATCTCACTTGATCATGGTGAATAATTCTTTTTTATATGCTGTTGAATTCGATTTGCTAGTATCTTGTTGAGAATTTTTGCATCCATATTCATCAGGGGTATTGGCCTGTAGTTCTCTTTTTTTTTCTGGGTCTCTGTCTGGTTTGGGAAGCAAAGTAATGCTGGCTTCATAGAATGAGTCTGGAAGTTTTCCTTCCCTTTCTATTTTTTGGAACAGCTTGAGAAGGATAGGTATTATCTGTGCTTTAAATGTCTGGTAGAATTCCCCAGGGAAGCCATCTGGTCCTGGACTCTTATTTGTTAGGAGATTTTTGATAACTGATTCAATTTCTTCACTGGTTATGGGTCTGTTCAAGTTTTCTATTTCTTCCTGTTTGAGTTTCGGAAGTGTGTGGGTGTTTAGGAATTTGTCCATTTCTTCCAGGTTGTCCAGTTTGTTGGCATATAATTTTTCATAATATTCCCTGATAATTGGTTGTATTTCTGAGGGATTGGTTGTAATAATTCCATTTTCTCTCATGATTTTATCTATTTGAGTCATTTCCCTTTTCTTTTTGAGAAGCCTGGCTAGAGTTTTATCAATTTTGTTTATTTTTTCAAAAAACCAACTCTTGGTTTCATTGATCTGCTCTACAGTTTTTTTTAGATTCTATATTGTTTATTTCTGCTCAGATCTTTATTATTTCTCTTCTTCTGCTGGGTTTGGGCTCTTTGCTATTCTGATTTTAGTTCCTTTAGGTGTGCTGTTCGATATTGTATTTGGGATTTTTCTTGTTTCTTGAGATAGGCCTGGATGGCAATGTATTTTCCTCTCAGGACAGCCTTCGCTGCATCCCAAAGTGTTTGGATTGTTGTATTTTCATTTTCATTTGTTTCCATATATTTGAAAATTTCTTCTCTAATTGCCTGGTTGACCCATTCATTCGTTAGTAGGATGTTCTTTAATCTCCGTGCTTTTGGAGGTTTTCCAGACTTTTTCCTGTGGTTGATTTCAAGTTTCATAGTATTGTGATCTGAAAGTGTGCATGGTATGATCTCAATTCTTTTATACTTATAAAGGGCTGTTTTGTGACCCAGTAAGTGATCTATCTTGGAGAATGTTCCATGTGCACTTGAGAAGAAAGTATATTCCGTTGCTTTTGGATGCAGCGTTCTAAATATATCTGTTAAGTCTATCTGATCCCATGTATCATTCAGGGCCCTTGTTTCTTTATTTATTCTGTGTCTAGATGTTCTATCCATTGTTGTAAGTGGAATATTAAAGTCCCCTGCAATTACTACATTCTTATCAATAAGGTTGCTTATGTTTATGTGTTTATGATTAATTGTTTTATATATTTGGGTGTTTCCAAATTCTGTGTATAGACATTTTATAATTGTTAGCACTTCCTGATGGATAGACCCTGTAATTATTATATAATGCCCTTCTTCATCTCTTGTTACAGTCTTTAATTTAAAGTCTAGTTTGTCTGATATAAGTATGGCTACTCCAGCTTTCTTTTGACTTTCACTAGCATGATAGATAGTTCTCCATCCCCTCACTTTCAATCTGAAGGTGTCCTCAGGTCTAAAATGAGTCTTTTGTAGACAGCAAATAGATGGGTCTTGGTGGGTTTTTTTTATCCATTTGGATACCTATGTCTTTCGGTTGGAGCATTTAGTCCATTTACATTCAGTGTTATTATTGAAAGATATGGGTTTAGAGTCATTGTGTTGTCTGTAGGTTTCATGCTTGTAGAGATGTCTCTGGTCCTTTGTGGTCCTTGCAACATTTCACTCACAGAGTCCCCCTTAGGATCTCTTGTAGGGCTGGTTTAGTGGTGATGAATTCCTTCAGTTTTTGTTTGTTTGGGAAAACCTTTATCTCTCCTTCTATCCTGAATGACAGACTTGCTGGGTAAAGGATTCTTGGCTGCATGTTTTTCTCTGTTCATCACATTGAAGATTTCCTGCCTTTCCTTTCTGGCCTGCCAAGTTTCAGTAGATAGGTCTGCTACTACCCTTATGTGTCTACCTTTGTATGTTAAGACCCGTTTATTCCTAGCTGCTTTCAGAATTCTATCTTTATCCTTGTATTTTGCCAGTTTCACTATGATATGTTGTGCAGATCGATTCAAGTTACATCTGAAGGGAGTTCTGTGTGCCTCTTGGATTTCAATGCCTGTTTCCTCCTCCAGATCAGGGAAATTCTCAGCTATGATTTGTTCAAGTACACGTTCAACTCCTGTCTCTCTCTCTTCTTTTTCTTCTGGAATTCCTATGATATGCATATTGTTCCGTTTGATTGCATCACTTAGTTCTCTAATTCTCCTCTCATACTCCTGGATTTTTTTATGTCTCTTTTTCTCAGCTTCCTCTTTTTCCATAATTTTATCTTCTAATTCACCTATTCTCCCCTCTGCCTCTTCAATCCATGCTGTGGCTGCCTCCATTTTATTTTGTACCTCATTGATAGCATTTTTAATTCACCATGACTATTTTTTAGTCCCTTGATCTCTGTAGCAATAAATTCTCGGCAGTCCTCTATGCTTTTTTCAAGCCCAGCAATTAATTTTATGACTATTACTCTAAATTCTTGTTCTGTTATATTGCTTAAATCGGTTTTGATCAATTTATTAGCTGTCGCCACTTCCTGGAATTTCTTTTGAGGAGAATTCTTCCAATTTGTTATTTTGGCTAGTTTTCTGTCCTTTACACATTTTAAAAGCTTGTTGTGTGCTCTGCACCTGTGAGCACTGCTATATTAAAGGAGGGTCATACACTGTCCTGGGCCTGGCCCTTCAGGAGGTGTTTTCTCGGGGATTGTTACTTGCTCTCTGTTGTGACTTTGGTTATTTTATTACCCTACTCGTAGTGATATTTTGGACCCTCCACCGGATGTGCTTTGATTTGTTCCTTGGAGTATCCCTGTAAAGGAAAACAGATAGACAAACAGGAGACAAAAACATGCAAACACACAAACAAATAACACAAACAAACAAATAAACAAAAACAAAAACCTAAAGACTAAAAACAAAAAACCCCCAAACACCGACTACAAGTAAAGAAGAGGGTGGAGGCGGTGCTGATGGAAGAGAACATACAAAGAGAGAAATGACAGGAGCGGGGGAGAAAAGAAAAAATAAACATTGACTAGGCAGAGAGACTAAAAGTCTTGATCCAGAGAGAGAGAAAGGAAAATAAAGAAGGAGGCGGGGAAAACGAAACGAAGATACAGTTACCCAGACAGAGAAACTCTACGGCTTGATTATTCCAGAGAGAAAGGCGCGTAAAGAAGGAGGTGTAGAACATGTGTCAAGACAACGGATTAAATATGTCTGTTTAGACAGACCAATAACCTGAGTAACCAGCCTAGGGGAGGGAAGAGATAAGGAGGAGAAATGGGCGGGTGGGTGGGGGAGAATATAGCTGTATATCCAGAATTGACCTAGAGTTAATCCAGGCAATGCTGCGTGGCTGGTCTGGTAGGGAGGAGCTGTCCGCAGGGTCGGTGCCCCTGGGGTGGGTAAGCAGTTACCCAGTGCAAGGGGGTGTGGTTTGGCGTATTCTGAACCCACCTCTACTGTGGGCCCGGGAGTGATCCCTGAGGTCCTGCCTTGGTCGTGGTGGGGGGTGGGGGTGGGGAATGGAATGGTGATCCCCAGTCTCTTCTCCATGGAGCCCACCCGGTGGACTCCGTTTGAGTCGTCCTCACTGTGCGGCGGGCACAGACGGGGAGGTCCTTCTTGCTTGGCCAACTCCCCTGACCCCGCACTTGGCTAGGATTCAAAGTCCCGCTCAGTGCGCTCTGACGCTGGGAAAGCGCCTCTCAGTGCGGCGATGTGTGGCCCTGGCTGGCTTTGTCTGTGCCGCCACACTTCTGGGAGGACCGACTTCTCCTACTGCGGACTCAGAGCCGCTGCCCCCACGAGCCCCCAGGGTGGCAGACGCAGGTAGTTCTGTGCTATCGCGCAGCCCTCCAGGGAGGGAACCGCTTTCTCCAGCTGTGGACCGAGCCCCTGACCTACCACCGCACCCAGGCCCAGCTCCCCTCCTCCCCAGGGGCGCGAACAGGGAGCCGGCTCTGGTCCGAAGAAAGCCCCCCCGTTAGAGATGGGATCCCTCTCAGCCTCAGTCCGAGGTCTCTCTCCTGGCCAGAGAGGGTCCTGCACTTTCCCAGCCACTCTTTCTCTTCTTCCCTTTGTCTCTCTGCAAAGGGGGTCCCTCCACTCCGTGCCCATGCAGCCTTTTTTATCTCC
Source organism: Lynx rufus (assembly GCF_022079265.1). Lineage (NCBI taxonomy): Eukaryota > Metazoa > Chordata > Mammalia > Carnivora > Felidae > Lynx > Lynx rufus. Next base: position 145,938,172 of record NW_025814867.1, read on the forward strand.
CCCAGTTCGCAGTTACCCACCTAAACTTTTTTCCAGCTTCCCCATTTTGTTCCTAGTAGATTCAGTCTCTTTTCCTCCCAGGCTCTGGTGTTCAGAGTCCTTTGGCTTCTGCTCTTTGTTTGAGAGATACAGGAAGTTTGGATCCCCCTACTTCTCTGCCATGTTGGTCCCTCCCTCTTTTCGCCAGCAATCTCAATTTTAAGGTTTTTAATGTTTATTTATTTTTTGAGAGAGAGAGAGAGAGAGCATGAGCAGGGGTGGAGCAGAGAGACAGGGAGACAGAATCCAAAGCAGCTCCAAGCTCTGAGCTGTCAGCACAGAGCCCCACGCGGGGCTTGAACCCACAAACTGTGAGATCATGACCTGAGCTGAAGTCAGACGCTTAACCAACTGAGCCACCCAGGTGCCCCTAAAAATAACATCTTTTTAAAGACAAAGTATTACCCAGATTGCTGAAAAGATAGATGTATTAATCATCAGCTACTGGACGTCTGCTCCTGTGTGTTGCCCATCTCCTGCTTATGCCCACATATTTATTTGTTGTAGGTTTATTTTTGGTTACAACTATTTATTCCCTTCCTATAGGTGGAGTATATTGACAGACTCAGTCATGCCATTTGCTTTGGGCAATGGAATGTGAGTGAGCATAATTGAGGGCATGTCAGAGCAGGAGTTTAAATTTTTTTTAATGTTTATTTATTTATTTTTGAGAGAGAGAGAGAGAGAGAGAGAACACAAGCAGGAGAGGGACAGAGAGAGAAAGAGGGATACAGAGAATCCAAAGCAGGCTCTGTGCCCTCAGCAGAGAGCCTGACGTGGGCTTGAACTCATGAACAGTGAGATCGTGACCCGAGACAAAGTTGGATGCTTAACTGGCTGAGCTACCCAGGCATCCCCAGAGCAGAAGCTTTAAGTGCTACTCTGTGGTTTGCCTTGGCTACTTGTGCTCTTGCTTTCTGGCAGAGAACAGCATGATGCGTAGGGGCTGTTCCTTCATCCTGGGTTCCAGAGTGGAGGGTTCCAAGGGGAGCAGAACTGAAGTCATCCTGTCACCTGGAGCAAAGCCGCAGTTGACCTGCAGCCCATATATAACAGGAGAAAAAAAAATTAAGCTTTGATGCTGGAAGCCTCTGAGCTTTGGGGATCGTTTGTTACCCAGCAAAAGCTGACCAGTACCTATTGTCTATTGTGGATATAAGTGCTCAGCTGGCAAGGACCAAAGAACAGCATAGCACAGTAATATGTGCACCACAAAGTCTAGAATCGAGGGCAATAGCCTTTTATGCCCTAGATTCCACCTTGTGGGCTGGAGGTGTATGGAAGGGGGCAGAGACTTAGGCATGGTGTTGGGACATGCCTGATGATGCCTCTAAAGGGGGAGAAGGAAAAACAAAAGAAAGAAGTAAAAAGAGAACTTTGGAAATGGGGTGGTGGGATGGGAGAACAGAGCGAGATTACAGAGGCGGAAAGAAGTGAGTGAGAAAGACGGAGAGGAAGGCATACGTGTGATCAGGGAGTGGTGGAGATGATGTTGTAACAGCGCTGTTGGGGGGGGGGTGTTGTGGGCAGACGGTAGCCAGGCTTGTGGTGAACACCTAATGAATCACCACGTACACCTGAAACTAATGCAACCCTGGGTCAATTCTACTCCTCCCTCCCCCGCCAAAAAAAAAAAAAAAAGTGGTAGAGAAATGCATTTCATCTCAGTCGCCACAGGAAAACAGAGAGTCGCCTTTCTGTTCTTAAAAATGGTGCTGGCCCGATTTCTTCCTCAAATACACCTTTCACCTCATTTCCTTAGCCAGAAAGTGGAAACTGCCCCAATGTCCGTTCTGATAAGAGTGCCTGCCGTCCTAGGCGCTCAGGGCACCACCCGATCCATGTTCCTTTTCTACCCAAAGGAGGGCATCCTTTTAGGTTTTCTTGTGTACTTAACTTTTCCTGGGCACTTGCCTCTGAATTTTCCTTTTTTTCTTAACCGTCAGGTCTCCAACCAGCAGATCTATTCTTTCTCCTTCTGGGTACTTAATTTCTCCGAGGGAATGTACTAGTATCAGCTTTGGACTTTCTTCCTGCGTTGGAGAAGAGTAACATTTGATGCCTTTGGCCCAAGAAACTTCACTGAACATTGAGATGTAGGAGGAGAGCATTGAAATTCATATTTAATAACCAGCTTGCCTTTTTTATACTTAAAGGCTTTTTTTTTTCAAAAGAAAAAATCTAATTATGCATAAGAGAAATTCACTTAGAATTAATTCACTAGGAATTAACTTGAAAAAAAGGTAAGGATGTTAACAATCTTTTTAAAAAAATAATTCAAATTAGAAACACTAATTATAGGAACTCCTTTATATAACATGAAACACAGTTCTCTGAGACATGGGGGAGAGGGCTGGCTTGTAAAGCTGACTTTCAGAGAACAGCGTCTGATTTATGGGGGAATTTGTGTGAGTGAGGCATAAAATTTCCCTTGAGAAAGGACTGCCCAGTTCTTCTGATAAACTGTGTGATCGTTTCTGGGGAGACCAAAGGACATAACATGACCAACATTTAATTTTGGGATCAGGACCTAAGGGTTTAACATCTTGGACTTATAAAGTCAGGAAGGAAAGGAGCCAGAATGCTTGACTGGCCCCTCTGATCTGGGCCTCCTCAGATCAGAAACACACAGTGAGTGAGTGATAAAGCTGGGATTTCTATCTGGGTGTGTCCTATATAGTGTTTTGCTCTCTTCGCTTTACCAGGAAGCCCTGAGGACAGGCAGGGATCTCAACAGGATCTCAATAGGAAAGCACAAAGGTGCTTTCTGATACCTTATCAAGGTTATCTTGGCCAATCACCAGATAGAAGGGTAAAGACAAGGTACTACACGTGGTTTGTCAAACCAGGGTGGTGTCCCGTTCTCAGACCGTGAAATCAAATTTTAGAGTATCTCAATATGAATTTTTAAAACACAGAGCAATGTGGATGGAACTGGAGTGTATTACGCTAAGTGAAACAAGTCAGTCTGAGAAAGACAGATATCATATGATTTCACTCACATGCGGAAGTTGAGAAACTCAACAGATGAACATAGGGGCAGGGAAGGAAAAATAAGATAAAAACAGAGAGGGAGGCAAACCATAAGAGACTCTTAAATACACAGAACAAACAGGGTTGCTAGAGGGGAGGTGGGTGGGGGATGGGTTAAATGGGTGATGGGCATTAAGGAGGCCACTTGCTGGGATGAGCCCTGGGTGTCATATGTAAGAGATGAATCACTGGGTTCTCTTCCTGAAGCCAAGACTACACCATATGTTATCTAACTTGAATGTAAATAAACAACAACGACAACAACATAGAACAGAATAGAAAATACCAGACTGCACTGGATGCATGAAGGGAGTGTTATGAGCTGACTTATATGCCCCCCTCATATTTGGAGATCGGGTCTTGAAAGGTGTAATTAAGGTCATGTGTCGTCATTGGAGTGGGCTCTAGTCCAGGATGACTGATGTCCCTATAAGGAGGGATTAGGACACAGACATACACAGAAGGAAGACCGTGTGAGGACGCAGGAAAAGAGAGCTGTTCTACCCACCACGAAGTGAGGCTTCAGAAGAAACCAAACTTGCTTATACCTTGATCTGAACTTGTAGCCTCTAGAACTATGAGAAAATAGATTTCTGTTGTTTAAACTGCCCAGTCTGGGGAACTTTGTTATGGCACCTCTAGCAAATTAATACAAGGGGTAAGTATTATGCTGTGGACTTTTGGTTTCAATTACACACACACGCAGACACACACGTACACACATATTCTTACGCTAGATTTATAGCCTAAAATTATTGAAGAACTCTGGGTTAGAATGAGGCCCCAACATTTCCATATTCAGGAAGTGAGCCTGGGACACCATCTGGAGCCATCCAGGTGAGACAGTGGTGACAGGACATTAACCTTCTCAACCAGAGCAAGCAAAGGCTCCCTGTGGCTTCCTTAGTGGCAAGACAGAGAAGGGAAATCTCCTATTCTGTGTGTGAAACCTAGTGTTTCTCTTTTATCAGGGCAAAAGAATGTGTCAGAACAAAGCAACACGCTCTAAGTGCAAATTATTTATGTTGGTTTTTATTTATTTATTTATTTTTAAGAGCAAACAACTTATTACCCAGTGAGCTCAGTCATTTGGAATTCACCCAGGAGCATAGAAGAAAGCCAGAAAGTTTACAAGTCAATAAGCCTCAATGTCATAAAACCCATGACCTGAAGTTTACCAGCTGTATTCACAGGAAAGCTTCTCTGGCCCTCATACAATTTCTTTATTCTCATTTTAGACCTTAATAGTTTAAAAAGAAGTATTACTTCAACTTTATTTTTTTATTTCTTTAAATGTTTATTTATTTTTGAGAGAGAGAGAGGGAGAGCAGGGGAGGGGCAGAGAGAGGGGGGTGGGACAGAGATCTGAAGCAGGCTCCACACTGACAGCAGAGAGCTCTATGTGGGGCTCGATCTCACTAATCACGAGATCACGACCTCAGCCAGAATGGGACACATAGTGACCGGGCCACCCAGGTGCCCCCGTATTACTTTAACTTTAAAGCATTTTACATGAGACCGTATTTGTTGGTCAAACTCAGGAGTGGATTCTCTCGTTTGGTCAACTCTAATTCTTGGTGATGAAGGAAATGTTTCAGGACATCTAGAAACCTAGAATTCTCAGAGTCATTTTGCCTTCTCCTTATTTTCTGTCCAAAAAATGTAATACCTTTTTTTAGATATAATCATGCAGATTTCTGTTCTGTTGGTGAGATGATTTACTTCTGCGTGTGTCTGAGCAGACCAAGCTGCCAATTTGTAAGGAGCCTGCAGTTAGGGTCTGCTCAGAAGGAGGACAAAGGTGCTTGACCTTTCCAGACCTGCATCTTGGGGGAAATTTGTCTGCTGGCAACAGGGTCCAGTCACATTCCTATTACCTGTTTGGGACAGGCTTAAGAGGCCCACTCCTTTCCGGTTTTGGAACAGAGTTCTCCTGAGGGCATTGCAAGCATGCATGTGTTAAATTTATTGCCATGCTGTGAAATTTACATTTCTGAAGAAAGTATACCTAGCTTTCATTTCTTGCATACATCACTTACTGGTATTAATTTAATTAGTTTCCCACCCCCATCTCACCATCTGCCCCAAGGAGAGAGAAAAATTAGAAATGGTGAGGACGGTTAAAGCCAGGTCTTTAAAGGGGAATTCAACCAAGGGTCTCCCAAGAATGATCAACCAGCACTCTAGCATCCTACTTAATACCTTTCTAATTAACCAAGCAGTCTGATTCCTAGTTCATAGCAAACTGGAGACAGTAAATTGGAAAGACAAGTGGGCTGACAAGAGCAAAGATGACAGCAAACAGAATAATAAGAATAACGACGGCCAAAACGTTAGAGCCAGATTTGGGAATTTGGGAAGCCAGCTCCTGGAGACATTTGGTGGAGGAACAACCCAATCAGCATACCTCAGTAACCCCTGAGGGCATGGCTGCTTCAGACCAGGGTGCCGCCATTGAGTAATCAAGAAGACAAACTCTGATACCATTGGTTAGTGACAAAGAATCTCTCTGACCAAACTTTATCCACGTTCCTCTGAACCTCCTTCTTGACAAGGCCTCCACATCAGCCCGTCCTTGCCAGGTCTGCATAATCTAGTTGGGGCAAGAATCCTGCTAGGTTGGTTTAGAGATATCTGGTCTCTTGATATCTGGTCATCCTCAATATCTGATCAGATTCCTTACCCCTCACCCTTAGTATGTGACCACTCTGGACTGCCCTCAGGGAGAATCCTCCTACCCTTGATATCTCCTCTTGATAATTTTCCACCCATTGGCCCTTCAGTCAGCTCCTTGGCTGTGAATTCCAACCTGTACTTGTATAGGAGTTGAGCCCAATCTCTCTCCCCTATTGGGATGGTCTTGATGCCTATTGCAATAGTCCTAAATAAAGTCTTCCTCACCATTTTAACAAGTGTCAGAATACTTTCTTCTTTAATTGAGAAGACAAACCTGTCTTAGAGGCTTGAATGTAGATACTTCAGCTGTTCTCCAAGCTAATTCCAGGAAGTTTAGGTACTAGCTCCTAACCCACTTCTGGGTAGCACAAATCTGAGAGAGGGAGCTAAGGTGATTATTATTTTGAGTTGGTTTATACCAAAGGCAGGGATGTATAAGTTGTTTATTGGCAAGAGTTCCCAGTTGAACCCCAGCCCATGTCTACTTGGCAAGTGTCTCGCCATGGAGTGGGGCTGTGTTTCCAGAGTAAAGGATGCCTTTTTCTAATTTTTTTTTTTACAGAAGCTCCATAAGTTCACTAAATTGTATACCTATGGGGCACATCCTCCTGAAGAGTCACATTTAAATACCTATCAAAGGTGCGGTTTGGAAAAGTCTGAACAAAGATGTGGGATGGAGAACAGGGCAAAAGGTAAATTTGACCAAACACATTCAGCAACAAATCAGCTGTAACAGAAAGAAAATAAATATCTGCATGTTGAGTCACCTCCTTGTAACACCAGTGGTTCTCAAACCTTGGTGTGCTCCAGAATCATTTGGGGGAGCAGATTCCCAGGCTACCCCCCACTAGCAGTTGGACTCATTAGTGCTGGGACCTGGGTATCTGTGTTTTAAATAAGTGCTTATCTGATTCAGGTGCTTGAGGATCTTCTTGGCCCACACACACTTTGGGAATCATCATTTGGGAAGCCTGCAGAATCTGCTTAAGGAAGGAACTGAGTTTTGGTTTATAGAAGCACCTTACTAGGCAGATTTTGGTTTCTCAAAGGCAAAGTGTTTGAATTGAGTCTAGAAGAAGAGATGTGAGCAAAGACAGTGCAGTGCTTATCATCATGCATAGTCAAGTAACAGGAATCTAGAAATTGTTGGAAGCCTGTGAAGGAGGAGACGCTAGGAAGATGAAGCGAGGCGCCCAGCAACTTGGTAGGAGGTCAGGGCTTGGGTAGAAGATTGGTTGAACAAAGTTCCCAGGGGTGGGAATAAACAAGGAACTTTCTAGAACAGTAATGTTGACTATTTGCAGTTGCTTACTATTATGGGTTATAATCTCTTTTTGTTACCCTGGAACCCTCTGTAAGTCTGTCTCACAAACCCGTCTTGTGCCATTAGTCATTTGTGGAGAAAGGAGAGGCCCACCCTAGGAGCCAACATGGAAAGGGAACTGAGGGCTTCAGTAAGGAGGAAGGAACCAACAGAGAAGCTGGCCATAGTAAGCCCCAATTGAGAAGGGGTGAGCCATGAATCCTCCCTCTCCCTGAAGGTCCTAAAGCAGTGGTATCCTACCTTTTATGATTAAATAACTCTATCAGTAAAGAAAAATTTTTGGCACAGAGCCCTCCCCCCATATATATGCATATGCATTTATTTTTGTCTATTATATACCACTCTACTATTGACATTATAAAACACATGTAAAAATTGAGGTAAAAAAAAAGAGAGATGGGAAATCAGCATGAGAGTTCTAACAATTTATGCTTGTGTTTCAGGGGATTGGGTTGCGTCGCTACTGGAGCACATGGGTTCCATGTTGGAAAGCCTGACCAAAAGGAAGGTGACCCTTTAAGTAGGGAAGGACGACCTTGCTGCATTGTAGATAGGGCCTGTTTAGTTAGCAGACACTTGGATTACTCAGCAACCCAAATTATAGAAGAAGAGTATGGAAAGAAATAAGGTCTATGCTCAGGCCAAAGGATTATGCTATATATGTTGCTCATACTTGGTTCCGTGAGAAGAAAACCCATGGGAAGAATACTTCAATTATAACCACTGGTGACCACTAATTAAAAGGGAGGAAGAGGGGTGCCTGGGTGGCTCATTCGGTTAAGCGGCCGACTTCGGCTCAGGTCATGATCTCGTGGTCCATGAGTTCTAGCCCCGCATTGGGCTCTGTGCTGACAGCTCAGAGCCTGGAGCCTGCTTCAGATTCCGTGTCTCCCTCTCTCTGACCCTCCCCTGTTCATGCTCTGTCTCTCCCTGTCTCAAAAATAAATAAATGTTAAAAAAAAAAAAGTTTAAAATAAAAGGGAGGAAGAAAACCCAACTTCCTCAACGCAGCACCCTTAAGACATTCAATTCTTGGTTGCTGAGCATGTGTTTTGGGGCTCTGGGTCAGAGATCTTTGGGCTCTCACACGAACAACAGCAGGTTGGCTGTAAGCCCCTTCACCAGGGCTCTGGGCCCCAGCTCTTGCTTTTTTTCATTTTAATTTTTTTTTACTGTGATAAAATACACATAACATAAAATGTGCCATTTTAACCACTTTAAAGTGGCATGAAGCATATTCACCACGTTGTGGGAACCATCGTTACTATCTGGCTCCAAAGCTTTCATCACCCCAAACAGAAACTTCATACCTATCAAGCAATAAGTCCTCATTCTCTCCTTTCTCCAGCCGTTAGTAACCTCGAATCTACTTTCTGTTTTTATGAAGTTGCCTATTCCAGGTGCCTCATGCAAGTGGAATCATACAGTATTTGTCCTGCTGTGTCTGGCCTATTTCACTAAGAATGAGGTTGTCATGGTTCAAGTATGTTGTAGCATGTTTGAGAATTTCGCTCCTTTTCATGGCTCAGTAATATCCCATTGTGCAGATAGACCATATTTTGCCCATCCATTCATTCATCGATGAACACTTACTTGGGTTATTCCCACCTTTTGGCTATTTTGAATAATGCTGTAATGAATATGACTGTATGCATATCTGTTTGAATACCTGCTTTAAATTCTTTTACGTAAAAGAGTAGGATGGCTAGGTTATATGGCAATTCCATGTTTCGCTTTTTGAGGAACTACTGAACTGCTTTCCACAATGGCCACACCATTGTACATTCCCAACAGCAAAGTGTGAGGCTTGCAATTTCTCCACATCTTTGTCCACATGCTTGTTAATTTCCATTAAAAAATATTATAGCCATTCTATTTAGTGTAACGTGGCATCTCATTGTGATTTTAATTTGCATTTCTCTAATGACTGATGACATTGAGCATTTTTTCATGGCTATTTGGCCATGTGTATATCTTCTTTAGAGAAATGTCTATTAAAGTCCTTTGCCCATTTTTTAATTGGGTTGTTGGTTGAGGATTTCTTTATATATTCAACCTTTATTAGATATACAATTTGCAAATATTTTCTCCCATTCTGTAGGTTGTCTTTTTGTCCTTTGATGGATAAAACTTTTTCATTTTAATCAAGCCCGGTTTTTCTATGTTTTCTTTAAGGACTCGTGCTTTGGTGTCATCACTAAGAATCTATTGCGAATCCAAGATCATGAAGATTTGGCCCTATGTTTCCTTCCAATAATTTTGTGGTTTTAGATCTCATGTTTAGGTCATTGATTCATTTTGAGTTATTTTTGTATATGGTGTGAGGTAAGGATTCAACTTTATTCTTTTGCATATGGAAATCCAGTAGTCCCAGCACCATCTGTTGAAGAGACTGTTCTTTTTCCATTGAATAGTCTTGGAGTCTTTGTTAAAAATCAATGGCTCACATTTTGTGGGTTTTTTCCTGGACTCTCAATTCTATTCCATTGGTGTCTATGTCTACCATTATGCCAATCCTACACTATTGGATTTTTTTGCTTTGTAGTTGAAGTTTTAGAACTGGGAAGCATGAGTCCTCTGACTTTGTTGTTTTACAAGATTATTTGGCTACTCAGAGCCCCTGGTAATCCATATAAATTTGGGAATTGATTTTTCCACATTTTAAAAAAAATGTTGTTGGAATTTTGATGGGATTGTGTTGAATTTGTAGATCACTGTGGGTCTAGCTCTTGTTTTTTTCCTGGACTATTAGGATGATCAAGAAGCCTTCTCACCTCATTCCAGAGGGACTAACCTTTGAAACTTCTTAACCAGAAGGTTTAACAACTGCCCAGCACTCTGTGCATGAGGAATTTGAAAGAGTAAGCCAGTCAGAACGTTCAGTGCCTATCTTTTCTCCAAGTACTGGCTGAGTGCATCATTCAAAACACCAACACATCTCTCTTTTGCATTTGTTCCAGCCTGGAGATTACACTTTAGAACCCACTGTCTTAGTGGTGCTTGATGAATCAGCACCCAATTGAGGAACTGAAATTGAACCAGCTGGATATTTTAAGGCTAATTGGGAAGCATTGAACTAACTCTTAGCTTTCCAGTAACTATTCCCCTTTTGTGAATGTATTTTAATCCTTTTGTAGTTAAATATATTTTGCAATTCATATATGTATTGGCTAGGGATGCATTCAATTGCATGGAACAGAAGATGTATTTTTCTCATATAATAAGTCCAAAGGTAGGTGTTTCCTGGCATTAGTTCAGGCACTCAAAGATTTCAGGGCTAGCATCTTTACAGTTCTTTTTGCCTTTCACTCATTATCTCAAGATGGCTTCACGACTCCAAGTATCATGCCCACATTCATAACAGGAAAGGGCGGGAAGGGCACCCCAGAGCTTATATTAAAGAGATAGAAACTTTCCTAGAAGCTCACAGAAATCTCCCCATTATATTTTGTTAGTTAGATTTGTGTCCCATGGTTGGACAACCCTGTAGTTTCAAAAGAGCTGAGAATTTAGGGAACAGGATTGTCATGATTACCTTCAACCAATCCTAATCCATTGCTTGGAGCTAGGCACATTACTTTCCTAAACAAAATTGGGTTTCCTGAACAAAATTGGGATTCTGTGGACAAGGAATAAGAAGAAATAGGGAATCAGCGTACTAGCAGATGTATATTATTTTATTATATGTTTCCTTAACACTTTCTACCTCTTGTGGGCTTGTTCTCATCCTTGATATTCTAAGAATACCAGAAGTCATCTTGATCATATTGTCTTTATTTCCTTATTGGGCCTACAGAGTGGTTTGGACACACAGTGAATACCCAATGAACATGGGGTGATCTCACCAATAGACAAACCAGAAAGTTGCCATCTTCAGGAGAATATGTGTAGGAGAGGGCTGGAAGGTGGTGTTCCTCTTCTGTTGATAAAAGCCTGGTTAGGTCAGTGTAGAGACAGTAGGGCATGGCCATCCTGTTGGGCTGTAAGCAAAGGGGGGAGCAGTGTTGCAGGCTCCATGTTTTTAAAGTCTTAGCTCACAATACCCATGATACTTCCTAACTGTATCCTTTAAGTGTTAAAACATTCTCTTTTCTTGCCCTTTAGGAAAAAATGCCACGTTTGAAAATGCATCTCATCAGTGATTCAATCAAAGAAATATCTTAATGAGAACATGAATAGGAAAAAATTCCCCAACATTGTATCTGGGTAGACTTCAATAGCTAATTTATATTTCCAAATATGAATATAAATCAAAAGGCTAAATACTGGAAAGTCAAAAATATTCCATATTTGGCATTAAAGTCAGGGAATTGATCACATTTGCTGAGTGTAGCTTATAAAAAGTGCTAATTTATGGCTAAGTAATTAAACTGGGAGACAGATGGAGAATCAAATGAGTTTTCCCCACATCCAAATTTGCATACAGTTTCTGATGGTGCATTCTCTCGTTGCTCTATACGGTGGGCTCCAGTTTTGGAAGAACATGAAGAGCTATTTATGTCAGTTTTGCTCAAGCATCTCCAAAGAAAGAAAAGGGGGATGATACAGAATCACAAACTGAGATAAAATACAGAGCTCAGTTAGAAGTTCTGTCCTGCTCCTCATTCATTCATTCCTTTTGCTTCCATTCCATGATGGGAATAGCAGGCAACTGTGGAATTATGCAATTCTCTCCATTCTCCATTGTGTAATGGGAAGTGCACTGGTCCAGGAATCAGAAGGTAATTTAATTTCAGTTTTCTCTGTAACTAGCTATGCGACATTGGGCGACTCTCTTCTCTCTGGTCCTTAGTTGCCTCATTAGACATTGAGTTTAGCGTTGACTAGACTATCTCTAGGCAGTATTGTATGGTGGAAAAAGCAAGGGCCCTTTTGATCTTCGACCAACCACATACGAGCTGAGGAATATTTGACAAATTACTTTAACCACCACTTGTGCTCCAGTCTCTTATCTGAATAGATTATCTCTAGGCAGTATAAGTATGTTAGAGAAAGCAAGGGTTCTTTTGATCTTGGATTAACCACATACTACTTGAGGGATCTTCAACAAATTACTTTAACCACCACTGTGTGCTGCAGTTTGTTATCAGCAAAATGGGGCTGTTGGGTGATTTCATGCAAAACTCTTAGACAGTGCTTGACATATAATAAGTACCTCTCAAATGTTGGGTGCTGAGTATCTCTAAGACTGTCTCCTGCCCTGAGACTTTGTGAGTCTATGTGTCTGTCTATTCTCTGAGTCTGTGAAGGAAGGTAACTTAATGATAGTCAATCTAGCCTACTCCCACCCTGCGTCAGGCTTGCAATTTCTGGAAATCGTTAGCAGGGATTATTTAACTGTCTGGGCCTTATTTTCATTGCCCTTGACGGCACAGTGCCACCAGACATAAAGAGTTCAATACCTCCCAGGCCAGGCCAGTGCTTACACCCACCAGGGCACATGATTCATCAATTAGTATTGTCTCAGAGTTATGCTGAGTTGCCAGTGAAACTCGTAGAAGAAAGCCTTACTTCTCTTCTCCATCTTCCATGCCTTCAATCCCAACATTTGGGAGAGAGGATCTGGGTGTCTCTGCCCCTGGGATGACATGAAGCGCAGCTCTGTGATCTAGACTCGGGCTGTCAGACCCCTGTCCTCAATCCACACATACACCAACACAGTGGGTGCCAAGGAGGGAAGCAGCTTCTTCGTCATGGTTTGCAGAGACCACTTTGCAGACGGTCATGGTCAGGGCAACCGGGTGCCACTTGGTTTTACAATCCCTTTCATTTTCATTTTTGTGTTGTAGTCAGTTGTTAGGGATGACAAAAGTATGGAAGTGTTTAAAACAGTTTGAAAAGATGCCCATGGCGGGCATCACTGTGTGGCAACCAGTCTGCTTTCCTAAAATTATCTTCACTTACTTCTTGATGTCTTACTGTGATAGCCAATCAAGATGCTCTGCCCTTCCCTGCCCAGGAGGTAAGAAGTGGGTCCAATCCAGGCAACTTGGCTTCTCCTCTGACTTGAAATCTTAGGCAAAATGGCTAAGAACGGGTGCCGGGCATTCTCCATTCATCATCTCTTTGGTTCCACTCTCCGGCCACCCACCCTGGTCAGTGTCTTAGGAAGTTGATATTTACAGCCTACCTCAGCGGACTTCCTTGACCTCTAGATTCCATTTGTGTTTGGCCAGTGGAAAGCACTGGTGGGAGACCAGCGGATAGAAGAAGAGTGAACTTGGTTTTCTTTTTCACCTTCCTCCCTCCATGCCAGGCAGTGTGGTTTGGCTCTTTCCCTCTACTAATGCCTCAGCTCTGGATAGGAGCTCCAAAGATGAGTAATTTCTTTCCAGTTTAGTACCATAACAGAAGGCCAGTCCTGATGATCACTCTTTAAAAATCAGTATCAATGTGAGTTGAAAACTGTCTGGAAGCTCTGAAAGGATTGTTGTTTTGTTTTTCAAATATCAGAATTAACTTATAACCTCTTTCTTTTTTGTGTGTTATAATCAAAGCATGATTGTATTTAGGGTTGTCTATTTCCCCATATATATACTTTAAAAGTCTTTTAAAATATTGGGATAATTTACCATCATAAAATTCACCCTTTTAAATTCTTTTTTAATGTTTATTTATTTTTGAGAGAGAGAGAGAGAGAGAGAGAGAGGCAGAGAGAGAGGGAGACACAGAATCTGAAGTAGGCCCTCAGGCTCTGAGCCTGATGCAGGCTCGAACTCACAAACCACAAGATCATGACCTGAGCCGAAGCTGGATAAAATTCACCCTTTTAAAGTACACAATTCGGTGGATTTCGGCATATTTCTAGAACTGTACAGTCACCTCCTCTATCTAATTTCAAAACATTTTGTCATCCCAACAAAGAAACCTTATACCCACTAAGCAGTCCCTCTCCATTCCTCCCTTCCCCTCAGCCACTGACAACCATGAATTATTTTCTGTCTCTATAATTTTTCCTCTTTTGGACATTTCATGTAAACTGAATCATACAATACATAGTGTTTTATGACTGGTTTCTTTCACGTAGCATAATATCTTCAGTGTTCATCTATGTTGTAGCATGTATAAGTATTTCTTTTTTCTTACGGCCAAATAATATTCCATTGTAGGGATATACTACGGTTTGTTTATCCATTCATTGGTTGATGGACATTTTGTTTCTACTTTTGATTATTATGAATAAATGGTGCTATGGGTACTCATGCACTAATTTTTTTCTAAACATCTGTTTTCAGTTATTTTGGGTGTATACTTTGGAATGTATACTAGATCATATGTTAATTCTATGTTTGAGTTTTTGAGGAATCATGAAACTGTTTTCCAGAATGTTATTGTCTATCTTTTGATTAGAGTCACCTTAGTAAGTGTATCTCATTATGGTTTTGATTTGCATTTTTCTTTTTTTAATGTTTATTTATCTTTGAGAGAGAGAGAGAGAGAGAGAGAGAGAGAGCAAGCTGGGGAAGGGCAGAGAGAGAGGGAGACACAGAATCCAAAGCAGGCTCCAGGATCTGAGCTGTCAGCATAGAGCCTGACACAGGGCAAGAAACCCATGAACCGTGAGATCATGTCCTGAGCTGAAGTCGGTTGCCCAACTGACTGAGCCACCCAGGTATCCCTGATATGCATTTTTCTGATGACAAATGCTGTTGAACATCTTTTCATGTGCTTATCAGTCATTTTTATGTCTAAGTTTATGTTTTTATTTGGAGAAACAGCTAATCAAATAATTTGCTCATATTATAACTGGGTTGTTTTTTATTGTTGAGTTCTAAGAGCTTTTTATATTGTAGGTGCAAGTCCTTTATCAGATACATGAATTGAAAACATTTTCTCCTATTCTGCAGGTTGTCTTTTCACTTTCTTTGTGGTGTTCTTTGAGCACAAAAGTTTTTAATTTTGATGAATTCCAATTTATCTATTTCTCTTGGGTTGCTTGTGTTTTTAGTGGCATGTTTAAGATACAAAGATCCTAGGAAATTCTTACCCACTTTGTATTCCAATATTTCCATGTCCCATGAAATTCTTACTATCTATGTTAGATATTCTGACGTTATCCTCCACATCCCTTAACCACCCTTCCACCTGTTTTTCTTTCTGTATTACATTCTGAATAATTCCTTCACATCTATCTTCTACTTTGCCAATTCCTTTTTCAACAGTGTCTAATCTGCCACTTTTCTATTGATTTAATGTCATTGGATATATTTTACACCTGTAGAATTTCTGTTTGGCTTCTTTTCAAACCTACTTGTTCTCTTCTACAGTTATTTAGTTGTTTATTTGCTTCTTAGTGTTTCTTAAATATCTCCTATTTAATCCTTTACTTGTTTTTAGCATATTTAATTTGTGTTATTTTCCAGATTGTTGATTTTTTTAATCTTAAATTCTTAGGGTCTCTAATCCTTTTGTTTCTTTTGTCTTATGATACCTGTGGATTGTACGTGCGTATGCATGCATGTGTGCAAAGTATATATTTGTAAGTTCATCTTTAGTCAGGCTTCTTCTGTTTTGTGGAAATCTACAGCGGTTTCCTTGCAGAGAATCTGAGAGAGCATGTTGCATTTTCTTCTTCTGTGTTTTTTTTTTTTTCTGCCTAGAACTAATTTTTATATTAATTTCCAGTATTGATTTTTCCTGGCCTCTACAATTATTATAAATTAAAATCTCAGATGCATGAAGTGATGGCCTAAAGGTTTTATTTAAAAAAATTTTTTTTTACCCAGGGCCAAAGAAGAAAACAGATGAGCTTTCTCTCTTAACTACTGGCTATACTGACAGATGAAGTTTTTCTGGTCCACCCTTCTGCTGAGATTACAGCTATTTGACAATCCAGCTCCAAACAGGGGTTTTGGCTCACCACTTTTCATCTTGCCCTGGGCCTCAACACCTATCCCCACATGAACACTGAAATCCAAGTCCCTTGGTCATTTGAACCAACAACTACCTCCCATCAGTCACATCCTGCAGTGTTAGCTCACATGGCAGTTTTCAGTTCTGTCTTCTATGTGGCCCACTGGGATTTCTATTTTCTTGTGAGCTCAACTATGACTTTTTTTTTAAATGAGTTTTTAAGAACTATGTTTCAAAAAGGCAATGGATCTAGGATTTTATTGAGGGAGGTTTGTGTTATTTTAGCTTGCCATCTTGCCCCTCCCCATCATTGTTTTTAATAAAGTTCTGCCAACAGGTCACTGTTACGGGAACAATATGAGCTTTAGGCTCAGTATGTCTAGCAGCCTACACTTACGGGAGATTTAGTAAGGAGGAAAATTCTCGTTACGTTGAAGGTATACTTTTGAGCTTGTTCAGTAGGGCTTATTGTTTTTCACGTCGTCACTAACATACAGGCTGAAATGGGGTTGAATTATTGTGTTAGGACTAATTACTTGATGTGTGAATGATTAGTTATTTTGTCTTCATTCCTCTCTATTTGTTAGTGTCTCTACTGTTGGCTGGACCATGGAAAATGTGTCATAGGAAACACTTAACAAAACTGTTTAATAACAATCCTTAACATTTAAATTTTTTTTAATTTTATTTTGACTCCAATGTAGTTGACATACAGCATTATATTAGTTTCAGGCCAATCATTAAGATCTTTGATGGGACTGTAATTGGAAAGATACAGGAATGGTGGGCTACAACAGGGTCTGAATCTTCGCCATCTCTGCTCTTGTCCTCTTATTCTACATAGATGTGAATCTGATCACTGAACCTGAACCCCGCTACTGGACTATACTGTTACTATGCAAATGTTCAACTCTGCTCTATAGAACTATACAGCTCTCCAGAGAGTCCTCTTTAAGGACTCTTTATATCCTGTAGGAAATAACCTATCTGTTTATTTATTCAACAGATATTCACTGAGTGCTGGCCAGATGTCTGGCACTGGGTTGAGTGTGGTCATTGGGGAGATAGAACAACCAAGTTTCTGGCCCTCACTCTTTCAACCAGAGCAGCCCTGTTGGTATCTGTTTTCTAGTTGGCATTCTGGGTAAGGGGGTTCTGCTGTGTAAAGAAAGTTTGAAATCCTCTCTCTGTGACCTAGTGCCCTTATTTTAAAAGAAGTTTCTATTAAGCAAAGCTATTTGGGGACCATGGCTTAATAGCTGTATGTATAAATAAATTGTACACCCAGCACAATGATGAACACCTAGTGGGTATGTGTGTTATTCAGGGTGGCTATCGTTAGCTGCTATAAAAAAGTGGCCCCAAACATATAAGGTTTATTTCATGTTCATATTATATGTCCATTGCACATCTGTGGCTGTGTTTCACATGTCATCCTACTTTGGGACGTACGCTGACAGAGCATCCTCTATCCTCTTTCCTGGCCCATGGCGGGGGTGAAAGAACTTGCCGGAACCTATATTGGCTCTTACAACTTCTGCCTGGAAATCACACATGCCACTGCTATGGACTTTTCACTGGCTAAAGCCAGTTATATGACTTTGCCGGATGTCATTGGCACAAGGAAATATACTCTTCCCATAGGGAGGGGCCGCAAATATTTGCAAATGATAATGCAAAGTGCCGTAGCACTCAGCAAATATTTGTTGATTAAACAACTCTATCCAATACATAATCATGTATCAATGCATTCTCAAATCCCAGCCAGAGGAGTCAGTCTCTTTGAGTAGAAATGCACAATTGTGTGCTTTTGTGAATTGTGAGAAGAGCTGAAATCAGGTTCAGATAATCTCAACATTTTTATTACCACAACACAGTAACAACTACTCTTCAACATCAGGTAAAGAAACCATAACATCCATCCCCCCAACCCCACATCCCTTCTGCCTTTTCAAAATGAGTTCTAAATATTAGAAGGAAAAAGGTCTGGGACTTCTAAGGATTAAGAAGAAATTTGCATCAGCAGAAAGTCAGGCTGTAAACCCCAGGGAGTTGAAGAGCTTAGTTCCAGAGCCAGATTGTATAAAACAGGGCTTAAAAAGTAATCTGGAGCCATCCTATGTAAAACAAATGGTCCGCCAACAGGAAGCCTCAAAGGGTTGCAAAGTATGAAGGAATGAAATGATTTCCAGACTACCAAGAGGATTTTCTTGATTGAACCAAGACCAACTTATGGAGTCATGTTCTCTGTGAATCTATGATTTTCCCCTTTTGTGCAAAAGCACGAAGGAAAGCATACAGAAATTTTTGCTGTAGCTGGACTACACAGAGGGAACATGTATCTCGGTGCAAAGAGAAAGCTATGACTGGACTCATAGTGCAAGTGATTGAAATTTGACTCAAGTCATCTTCAGCCAAAGGGACTAATACTGGTTCTCAAAGCTGAAAAGTCCAGGGGTGGATTTGGTCTCAGGTATGGCTGGATGCAGGAGCTCACGCAATAATGTGTGGCCTTTGTCTCTGTCTCCCCGTCTCTCCTTATTTCTGTTTGGCTTTATTCTGCAGGCTGGGTTGTATCCATCTGGGTCTTGGATTTTGCATAACATACCTGCCTCAGCTGAGCATTCAAACATCTCTGCAGAATTAGGTCTTAGCCTGCTGCAGGCCTGTGTCCGTCCTTCCTTTGTAGCTGATAGGAGCCTCTCTGTGAACGCCCACCAAAGCCCTCTGGCTCCTGCCACCTGCCATTTGCTGCTGGTGACCAGCTATCCATTTCCTTCTGCGGGGCGCCAGCATGACTTAGAGTCACTTAGCCAACGCTGCTCTCTCTGTAGGTTTTGCCCCCCAGATTTTTAAAAATGCCCACATCATTGCACCTGTTACAGAAGCTTCTTCCACTGGGACATTTTTCCAGGCTACCACTGGTGAAATCTAGCAAGCGGGTTGCTACCTTGAGGCAGGACTGTCCTTCCCCCACCTACCAACCCAGAGGGCATCCTCTCCGCCCACCAGGTGGCAGGTGGGGGAGTCACAGATTCCCACTTTCTGTCTGTGCTGTCTGACCTCTTCTGGCCACCCGCGAAGCTAGCCTGGGTCCTCCAAGAAGCAGACATTGAAAGGGGCGTAAGCGTGCAAGGATTTTATTAGGGCAAATGACTGTGAGAAAATGGGGAGAGAGACCAGCCAAAATTTGGGAGAGCTTGCAGACCTTGAGAGAAGGGAGGAAAGGTTGGGTGGGAGTGTCCCAGACCAATTTGCAGCTTATGAAGGCTCTGCAAGGATGCCAAGTAGTCCTCAAGCCCATTTGGGGGGGGGGTCACCTGTCTGCCAGGCAGGACCAGCTACATGATTTGTGGGGCCCAGGCTGAAACGAATATGCAGGGGCCCTTGTTAAAAAGTGGTTAACCACCGATCACTAAACCAAGCACGGATCTTTCTGAGTGTGGGGTCCCATGAAGCCAGCCCTGCTCCCAGGAATTGGCTGCCTTAGTGTCCCCACTGTGCTCAGTCACTGCCCGAGAACAGGCCTCGGGAAGGGTGGCCTCAGCTCCACGTGTGATGGGTTGCAGAGCTTAGCAAGCAGGGCCCTGGGTCATTCATGCTTCCCCATAACTGGACGTCTGTGAGACACATTCTCACAACCTCCACAGATGGGGTCACATTTATCTTTTTTTTTTTTTTTTGGTGGTGGTTTTTGCTTTTTGTCCCTTAAGAATGCTGAAGATGAACATATTATCCTCCATTTACAGCTAACACTTTAAAAATAGGGTTTTACTCCTGACGCAATTTATTTAAGTGGGGATTTAGTTTAGTTTTTTTTTCCCCCCCTTCAAGTGATAACCATATGTCCTATCCCCATTTCTTAAATGGCCAGCCCTTTCCCTCCTGATTTAAACACCCACTGTGTCAAATGTTAAATTCCAGGGGCGCCTGGGGGGCTCAGTCGGTTAAGTGTCTGACTTCCGCTCAGGTCATGATCTCACAGTTCGTGGGTTCGAGCCCCATGTCGGGCTCTGTGCTGACAGCTCAAAGCCTGGACCCTGCTTTGGATTCTGTGTCTCCCCTTCTCTCTGCCCCTCCCCTGCGCATGCTCTGTTTCTGTCTCCATCTCTCAAAAAAAAAATAAACGTTGAAAAAAAAAATGAATTCCACCTATACATAGGTGACAGGAGGTGATAATGCAACAATTTTGTCTTATTTTAGCTGGCTTCTGAAGAGAGCAGTTTCCACATCTCAGGTACCGCGTGGGAATGCCACAAAAGGGTGGCAGAAGGGTGACTCAAGCTAGGTTTTGTGACCCCGAGCGTCTCAAAAATATTGGGTCTGTAAAGAAGTAAGATTGCAGCAGCAGGAGGATTTTCCTAGAGAAGGTCGGTGAATTTGGAATCTCTCCCCGCTTTAAGGGTGGTGGGAGGCGCACTCCTCTAGGGGCTCCCGTGGGACCACTCAGCTCGCTCTGTATATCCCACAGATGGAGGGACCCGGCAGGCGGGTGTTTGACTTGAGCCAGGAAAACCTCAAGCTCAAGAGTGCCGTGGCGAGCTGAGCGGAGGTGGCTACCCTGCGTGGTCCCCTTCCCTCCCCCACCAGGGCTGCCCTCAGCATTCTCCACCCTCCTTGGGGCTTCTCGAAGGACACTGCCCAGCTCCTTGCCCTCTGGATTCCCATTGGGTTTGGGCATCAGGAGGCCCCAGGGGCCACGGAGAGAGAGGAGGGGAGACTTTGCCCCCCAGCTGCCTCCCTGGTGGGTGCTGTTGATGAAAGGGCTGCAGTTGTCCGCCTCAGGCCACGGCTTGATGACATCCGTCCGTGTTCTTGTTCCTCCAAGTCCCAGGCTGAGAACTGTCCCCTCTTTCCCCAGCCCCAGCGGGCTTCCCTTCCCTTCCTGGGACTTTCCCTCAGCTCTGCCCACCCTTTAATTGACGATCCTCCCTTCGTGGATTTATCTTCCATTTTCCCTTCCCGGTGTGCCAACTGTTTCTAATGGCAAGGAACTTCAATGTGACGCACTTTTATATTTTAGACGATGATATTTATCCCCCCCCCCCCCAATTTACATCATCTTCCAGGTCTTCTCTTCTGAGCTCTGGGTTTGCATGTCCAAAAGCCTACTTACATCCCCCTGATGTCTGATGGAGCTCCTGATCTCTGTACCCGACTGTGCATGCTACCCTCCACCAGACACCGTGCTCCTCACCAGGCTGGCCGGTGGTGGTCAGGCACCCCCCACCCCTGCCCAGCTGCCAGAGCCCCACACTCAGGGCCACTGCTGACTATTTTCCGTTTCTCCGCCTCTCCCCTCTCCCGTTGTCTTGCCCACACCGCATCTCTCATGAAGTCCCGTCAGCCCGATTCCCAAAGTAGATGTCAAATTTCTTCCCCTTCCGCCACTCTGTGTCCATGCCACTCCCCCCAGGGGCCTTTGTCACTCACTCATCTGCACAGGAGCCTTTTTGGGGCCTTCTCGCTTCTGCCCATTTCCGAAAAGCCAGACTCACATTGTCAAAGTGTGGGTCAAAACTCGTCACTCCCGTTGGTCCTAAGAACAAAGTCCAGGCTCCTTATGATGAGCTATGAGCAAAGCCATGGGGTACAGTTGGGCAGTGAGGGTCCTGCTTGGGATGCGTGGCCGACGTGGTCCGGGGGCTGACATCCCACCTGACCTGTTTTGTGTCCTGCCCGCTGGGTGAACCTCCACTCCCAGCGGAAGGTGCCTTTCTCGAACTTGTGCAAAGCTGCCTTGGCTGCAAGGCTCTAATGGCCGCCTTCTGCTCTCTCTCCGTCACCATCTCTCATTGCCCTTGTTCCCAGGGCTCCAGCCACAGGGAGCACCTTCCTTCTGTGAATGTGCTCGCTCCCACCTCTGTGCTGTGGCAGTCGTGGTCTCTTTGTCTTCAAGGCTCTTCACGTGACTTACTCCTTCTCAGTCTTTGGGTCTTGGTCCAGATAAATTGCGTCCTCTGAGAGGTCTCCCCTCCATACCCCAATAAAGTGGCTGCCCTAGTCGATTCACAAGCTTACTTCGTGATTCCACAAATATCCAATAAGTGT
Source organism: Lynx rufus (assembly GCF_022079265.1). Lineage (NCBI taxonomy): Eukaryota > Metazoa > Chordata > Mammalia > Carnivora > Felidae > Lynx > Lynx rufus. Next base: position 145,960,148 of record NW_025814867.1, read on the forward strand.
CCACGATGTGCCAGGCATGTTTTATGTGTCGGAACAGTGGATCCAACAGATAAGAATAGCTGCCCACAGGGATGTTACTTTTCTAGGGGTGAGGGTGAAACAACAGATGTGATTGTTAATTTTTTTTTAATTATTATTTGAGAGAGAGAGAGAGAGAGAGAGAGAGTGCAGGCAGGGGTGAGGGGCAGAGGAAGAGAGAGAATCCTAAGCATGAGGGGCTTGATCCCACACCCCTGGGATCATGACCTGAGCTGAAATCAAGTGTCAGATGCTCAACCGAACGAGACACTCACGCACCCCTGTGATGGTCAATTTTGTGTGCCAACTTGGTGAGGCCATGGTGCCCAGATTTTTGGATCCAACACCAGTCTAGATGTTGCCACAAAAGTATTTTTCAGGTGTGATTAACAAGTAGATCCGTAGGCTTTGAGTAATGCAGATTATCCCCCACCGTGCCGGTGGGCCTCACCCAACCAGTTGAAGAGATTGAAGAGAAGAGACTGACCACGGCCACAGAAGAAAGAAGTCTACCTCCAGCCTGCTGCAGATGTTGGGGTTGCCAATGCCTCCATAATCATGTGAGCCAATTCCTTAAAATACACCTCTCTCTTTCTGTGCACACACACACAAACACCACACCCTATTTGTTCTGTTTCTCTGCAGAATTTTGATGAATAAATAGACTAGATAAATAGGCAAAATAAATTATACAGTACAGCAGATAGTGAGAAATGCAATGGAGAAAACCCATAGCCTTCTATTTTCTCCATCACTGCGATCATCTGTAACTGTCTCGCTTGGTTTGCACGCAGCTGAGACTTTGCCAGCAGCACCTAGGCATGGCCTCCCATGGGACCTGGGTGTCTCATAGGGTGTCTGACAGGATGGGTTCATAAAGGAAGTTTTCGAGGGCTGTTTTTGGACAGTGAGGCTTCAGAGAGAGCCAGGCAGGAGTGGCTTGGCCTGTTATGACCTAATTTCAAAAGCGTATCACCTCTGTCGTACTCCAGTGGCGGCAACCATCTTGGACTCAGATTCAAGAGGAGAGAGCACAGATCTCTCAATCAGAGAAGATTTTAAAAAATTGATGAAAAAAATATGTGGCACATACGCTAGAATATTATTCAGCCATAAAAAAGAAGGAAATTCTGCCATTTGGGGACAACATGATGGACCGCATGAACACTATGCTAAGTGAAATAAGTCATACGGAGAAAGAAAATGCTGTATGTCACTTATTGTGGAATCAGAAAAAATCCCAAAGCGTTGAAACGTAGAGTACATCGGTGGTTCCAGGGGTTGAGGGTTGGGAGAAGTGGGTGGTGATGGTCAAAGCATGCAAACTTCCAGTTATAAGAGAACAAGTTCTGGGGACCTAATGTACAGCGTGGTGACTCTAATTAACAATACTGTATTGTACACTTGAAATTTGCTAAAAGAATCCATCTTAAGTGTTCTTGCCCGACCTCCCCCCCACCCAGAGTAACTGTGTGAAATAATAGATGCGTTAACTAGCCTTATTGTGTTAATTATTTCACTATTATATATATACCAAATCATCACGTTGTACTTTAAACTTGCACAAAGGTCTATTTCCAGTGTGTTTCAACAACACTGGAAAAAAAATTTCAGGTGATATGTTCACACTATCTCACATGCTCAGCACCTAACACGGTTCCTAGTGCATAGAAGATACTCAAGAAATGTTTGTTGATTGCATGCACAGAAAAGCCTAAGCCAAACAAAATAAATGTTACTTATTCTACTTCCTAGAGATAACTGCTATTAAAATATTTTCTCAACACATGGACTTTCTATGTTCTTTTTGCTCAACGATTACTTCTATAAGTGCCATTAGCATTATAATATTTTCCACTTAACATTATGACTTTCCCACGTCCCCAGGTTTTCTTCCAGTCCAAAATAGGGCTCTGTAGTTGCACGTTTTTGGAGGCACCGTATTTTATTTATTTGATCTGCTGGTGTTAGGCAATTGGATTTTCCCCAGTACTTTGTGATAAAGTAAATACTGCAATAAACATATTTGTGTGCATGTCTTTGAACTCTTTTCTAAAAATTCTTTCAAGGACAAATTCCTAGAAGTAAAATTTCTGGGTCAAAAGGGATGTGTGTTTCCAAGATCTCGGAAATATATTCAAACACCATGATTTTCTCACTTTTGAGGAATCAAAACTGAACATTCAACAAAAGTCTTATAGCGAGTTTTGACATGCATTTATTTTCTTTAAAACAATAAAGCATAAATGTATTTTCTTCTGTTTTTAAATGTTTATATTTAGGGCTTTTTTTTATAGTTGATATTGCAATAAAATCAGAAGTGCTTCTGAAAAGAAACACCAGGAGGTTGTCTAAAACTATCACATCTTTGCAAAAATGTTCGGATTTAAAATGGAGTGTGTCCCCAGTAATTGAATCCCACTGCAAACCAATTCATCTCAGTTCTAAGGAGCAAAGAAAATTGCACGGTGAGAGGCGTGACTGTTACACATCACTCATGACTTGTAAACTTGTTTGAACAAGACCCCAGAGTCTAGATGTACACTAAGAGAAAATTCAAGTTTTTAGTTTCATGACAGTGGTCTTGACACTTTATTCCTTACAACACGAGAGTAGTCCGTGAGTTTTAATCTTGTTGGGGATCATCCAGTTTCTTTCATTTTTGCACACCCTTAGTTACATTAATGGCGGTTGTTATACTGATATATAATCTAGTTTTTATAGTCTCACTAAAGTTTCAGAGTAAAGAAGTATGTTGTCACGTATTGTATCATATCATCGTATCATATCATATCTCATATATCTTAGGTGGCTATAGCTGCAGTTACAATTTATGATCTATGTGTAATCAAGCTCTCCCTAAAGTGGTTTTTTAAGTTCTACATGCTTAAAATTTGCACATTCTATGAATCAGTTGGTTTCATAGCTTAGCCAGTGTGATGTCTAACTTCTTTAACGTATCGGGAAGATGGCCTCTAAAACACACATCTATCTGTTTGCATGTCTCTCTATCTTCCTTAGAGCAAATGAGATTGGTGGCATAAAATACTAAAGGCTCCAAGTCTTTATATTAAATATAAAATGATTGATAGTAATTTTCTTTTTGCCCAGTTCTATTGAAATGTAATTGACATATAACATTGTCTTAGTTTAAGGTGTACAATATAACGATTTGACATATGTAGGTATTGTGAAATGGTTACCACAACAAGTTTAGTTAATATCCACTACTTCATATACAGGTAGTGACTTTTTTTCTAGTAATGAGAATTTTTTTTTTTTTAGTTTTTTAAAAATTTTTTAAATTTAATTTTTTGTTTTTTAAAATTTACATCCAAATTAGTTAGCATATAGGGCAACAATGATTTCAGGAGTAGATTCCTTAGTGCCCCTCCCCCATTTAGCCCATCCCCCCTCCCACAACCCCTCCAGCAACCCTCAGTTTGTTCTCCATATTTATGAGTCTCTTGTGTTTCGCCCCCTCCCTGTTTTTATATTCTTTTTGTTTCCTTCCCTTATGTTCATCTGTTTTGTCTCTTAAAGTCCTCATATGAGTGAAGTCATAGGATTTTTGTCTTTCTCTGACTGACTAATTTCACTTAGCATAATCCCCTCCAGTTCCATCCACGTAGTTGCAAATGGCAAGATTTCATCCTTTTGGATTGCCGAGTAATACTCCATTGTGTGTGTATATATATATATATATATATATATATATATATATATATATACCACATCTTCTAAATTTTTTTTTTCAACGTTTATTTATTTTTGGGACAGAGAGAGACAGAGCATGAACGGGGGAGGGGCAAAGAGAGAGGGAGACACAGAATCGGAAGCAGGCTCCAGGCTCTGGGCCATCATCAGCCCAGAGCCCGACGCGGGGCTCGAACTCACGGACCGTGAGATCGTGACCTGGCTGAAGTCGGACGCTTAACTGACTGCGCCACCCAGGTGCCCCGATATACCACATCTTCTTTATCCATTCATTCATCGATGGTCATTCGGGCTCTTTCCATACTTTGGCTATTGTCGATAGTGCTGCTATAAACATGGGGGTACATGTGTCCCTTCGAAACAGCACACCTGTATCCCTTGGATAAATGCCTAGTAGTGCAATTGCTGGGCCGTAGGGTAGTTCTGTTTTTTAGTGTTTTGAGGAACCTCCATACTGTTTTCCAGAGTGGCTGCACCAGCTTGCGTTCCCACCCACAATGCAAAAGAGATCCTCTTTCTCCACATCCTTGCCAACATCTGTTGTTGCCTGAATTGTTCATGTTAGCCATTCTGACAGGCATGAGGTGGTATCTCAGTGTGGTTTTGATTTGTATTTCCCTGATGATGAGTGATGTTGAGCATTTTTTCATGTGTCGGTTGGCCATCTGGACGTCTTCTTTGGAGAAGTGTCTATTCATGTCTTGTGCCCATTTCTTCACTGGATTATTTGCTTTTTGGGCGTTGAGTTTGGTAAATTTTTATAGATTTTGGATACTAACCCTTTATCTGATATGTCATTTGCAAATATTTTCTCCCATTCTGTTGGTTGCCTTTTAGTTTTTCTGATTGTTATGAGAATTTTTTTTTAAGTTTATTTATATTGAGGGAGAAAGAGAGAGTGAGAGTGTGTGGGAGGGGCAGAGAGAGAAGGGGACAGAGACAGAATCTGAAGCTGAACACAGGGCTTGATCTAACGAACCGTGAGATCATGACCTGAGCTGAAATCAAGAGTCAGACACTTAACTGACTGAGCCACCCAGGCCCCCATCATTGTATAAAATGATACATATAATATATAATCTCATTTTTATTCATTCATCTGTGGATGGACACTTAGGTTGTTTCTATGTCTTAGGTATTGTAAGTGATGCTGCAATGAACATGAGAGTACAGATATCTCTTAAGATAATTATTTCATTTCCTTCAGATATAACATCAGAGGTGGATTTGCTGGGTCATAAGGTAGTTCTTGTTTTAATTTTTTGAGGAGGCTCCATACTATTTTTCATAGTGGCTGTGCCAATTCACAGTTCCATCAACAGTGTACAAGGTCCTTTTTCTCCAAATCTTTGCCAACATTTGTTATCCCGTGACTTTTGGATGATAATCATTTCTTTTTTTAAAAGTTTATTTATTTATTTTGAGAGAGAGAGAGAGAGAGAGAGAGAGAGAGAGAGAGAGAGAATGTGCATGAGTGGAGCGAGGAAGAGAGAGAGAGGAAGAGAGAGAATCCCCAGCAAGCTCTGCACTGTCAGAGCAGAGCCCCACGTGGGCTTGAACTCATGAACCATGAGATAATGACATGAGCTGAAACCAAGAGTCAGATGCCCAACTGACTGAACCACCCAAGATCCCTGATGATAACCATTTCTAACAGGGGTGAGTTGATATCTCATTGTAGTTTTGATTTGCGTTTCCTGATGATTAGTGATGTTGAGCATCTTTTTATGTACCTGCCGGCCATTTGTATATTTCTTTCAAAAAACATTCGTTCAGTTCCTCTGCTCATTTTAAAGTCAGCCGTGTTTTTTGTTTTGTTTTGTTATTCAGTTGCACATGTTTTTTATATACTTTGGATATTAGCCCCTTATCTATTATATTGTTGGCAAATATTTTTCCCATTCTTTAGGTTGTCTTTTTATTTTTGTTGATGGTTTCCTTTGCTGTATAAAATCTTTTTTTAGTTTGATGTAGTCCTAATTATCTATTTTTGCTTTCATTGCTTTTGTTCTTAGTATCACATCCAAAAAATCGTTGTCAAGATGTTGTTATCCAGGACCTCACTGCCTATCTTTTCTTCCAGGACTTTTATGGCTTCTTATCTTCAAGACTTAATTCCATTTTGAGTTGATTTTTGCGTATGGTGTAAGATTGTGGTCCAGTTGCATTCTTGGTGCGTAGACACAATCTGTGCAGATTTCCCAACACCATTTATTGAAGAGACTATCCTTTCCCCATTTTATATTCTTGCCACCTTTGTCATAAATTAATTGATCATAAATGTGTGGGTTTATGTCTGGGCCCTCAGTTTTGTTCCACTGACAGATGTGTCTGTTTTTATGCCAATACCATACTGTTTTGATTACCAGAGCTTTGTAATATACTTTGAATACAGAGAGCATGATTCTTTCAGCTCTATTTCTCTTTGTCAAGATTACTTGAGCTATTTATGGTCTTCTGTGGTTCCATACAAATTTTAGAATTTTTTTCTTTTTCTGTGAAAAATACCATTGGAATTTCAATAGGGCTTGTGTTGAATCTGTATATTGTGTTGGGAGTATGGGCATTTTAACAATATTAATTCTTCCAGTCCATGAACATGAAATATCTTTTCATTTATTTATGTCTTCTTCAATTTCTTCCATCAATACCTTAAAGTTTCCAGTGTACAAATATTTCACCTGTGGTTAAGTTTATTCCTAGGGTTTTTTTGTTTTTTGTTTTTTGATGCAATCGTAAATGGGATTGTTTTCTTAATTTCTCTTTCTGACAGTTTGCTGTTAGTGTATAAAAACAACTGATTTTTACACATTGATTTTGCATCCTATGACTGTATTGACTTTTTTATTAGTTCTAACAGTTTTCGGTGGAACCTTTAGGGTTTTCTATATATAGTATGTCATCTTTATATAGTCGTCTGCAAATAGAGGCAGTTTTACTTCTTAATTTCTGGTTTGGATCTCTCTCTCTCTCTCCCTCCCCCTTCCTTCCTTCCTTCCTTCCTTCCTTCCTTCCTTCCTTCTTTCCTTTCTTTCTTCTTTCTTTCTTCTTTCTTTCTTTCTTTCTTTCTTTCTTTCTTTCTTTCTTTCTCCTCACTCTGTCTTTCTTTCTTTCTTCCTCTCTTTCTTATTACTCTTTCTAGTAAGTACCATGCTGAAAGTGGAGACTTTCGTCCTGTTCCTGATCTTAAAGGAAAAGGCTTCAGTTTCTCATTGTTGAGTATGATGTCAGCTGTGGGCTTATTATACATGGCATTTCTTATGGTGAGGTATGCTACCTCTAGACCCAGTTTATTGGAACCTTTTGTCATGAATTTTGTCAAATGCTTTTTTTTTTTTTTTTTTGCATCCATTGAGATGATCTGTATTCTTTCTCTTTGGCAGTATTATAAGAGCAGCAGATGACTACTCTGTAGCAGGGTTTCAAATTTTCAATGATCTTGTCACTATTCTCGATGCCAGCCTCTAATGAACAGTATTGAGATCTTTGATCAGCTGGGGTTTCCTACTATGTCTTTCTAAATTCTTGCCCTTCTAGCGTGTCCTCTTTTGTGTTAGTTACGTGATTTTTGATATCATGAGGAATCCTTTGGTGTAGTTGGAATCTTGGTTCAGCCACAGTTTTCTATGAGTGAGTTTGTGACTATGAGCTCACATCTTGCTTTCTCATTTTCCTGACCGGTACCTTAGAGGAATTGGCACTTTCTCCCAGTTACTTCTCTGATTCTGGAAAGAAGGTGAAAATTTGTGCATTAAGGGGTATACATTGAGTTTAAAAAGGTAAAATAACTAATGATTGAAGATCTTTAAAAAAAATTTTTAAAATCTTTATTTATTATTGAGAAACAGAGAGACAGAGCACGAGCGGGGGAGGGGCAGAGAGAGAGGGAGACACAGAATCCAAAGCAGGCTCTAGGCTCTCAGCTGTCAGCACAGACCCCGACGTGGGGCTTGAACTCACAAACCGCGAGATCATGAACTAAGCTGAAGTCAGACGCTTAGCCGACTGAGCCACACAGGGGCCCCGAAGATCTTTTTTTTAAATATTTTTTTTTCTCAAATTAGTTCAAATTAGTTCATGTAAATTCATTCAACTGATTGAGGCAATTTTTTTTTTTTTTTTTTTTTTTTAGTCAGACCAACCAAATTTCTGTTATACCGAAGCATTTGTACTTTGTATCAGCTAGGACTTTGGGACTAGAATAATTTAAGGAGTATGCATTTGTAACAAGGTGTCCTAGCTGGGTGAGGTCAACAGGGATTCTGGGATGTTTGGGCTCTGAAGGATAACCATGGATACTTAGGAGTGTTTGTACTATTTCCTGTCATTTTTATAGGATCCAGAAGTCCCTTGGCAAAGAAGTTCACTCACCCTCATAATGATGATGGTTTATATCCATAACTCAGATGCCATGAAACATGGCAACTCAAGTGTCTCTCCTGCTGCCTGTGAGAAGTTCCACACGTTTCCATAGTCCCCACACCAAGTTTCAGGTCCACATGATAGTTGTCTGATCCTGTTTAGAGTTTGCAAAAATTATGAAAAATATTTCTAAAATATCTTTATTCTTTAAAAAAAATTTAAAAAAATATTTATTTATTTTAGAGAGAGAGCATGAGACAGAGTGCAAGCAGGGGAAGAAGTAAGAGAGAGGGAGACACAGAATCCGAAACAGGCTCCAGGCTCTAAGCTGTCAGCACAGAGCCTGACGCGGGGCTCAAACTCACTAACCGCGAGATCATGAGCTGGGCCGAAGTCAGATGCTTAACTGACTGAGCCACTCAGGCACCCCTAAAATATCTTTATTCTTAATTAAAATTCCAGGAAGCCCAGGAACTCATGGACGGCATAAATCAATTGAAATAGAACTACTCCACTCTCTCAGCTCATGAATGACAGCTCCTTCTCACATTTCTTTTTCCTGAGGATTAAATGGGGCGCCGGGTGGGGGGGGGGGCGGGAAGGAATGCCCAGTATCTCCTCTCAGAGTATTTCCATTGAGTTTTTGTTTTTACCTTGGTGCCTGGATTTTTCTTCCTCAGTAGTCTTCAACATTCTCTTAAGGGCAGACCATTGGCCAGTCACCACTATTTTCTTTTGTACTATGTAGTGTTATCACTGAAAAGCTATACTTCAGGCTGTAAATAAGGTAGACCTCATTGAAATCTTTAATACATGTTTTGCTGCAAGTCTGGACTCTGAATTGGCTGTTGTGCATTTAGATTTGTTTGTGCAAGTGTCGATGCACCTATTTTTTATTGTTTCTCTTTTGAGATTAGTCGTTGCTTTGAATTTTATGCTTTTGATCTAAAGAGAGCACTTAGTGTTCGCATTTCTTGGGCACCAGAGAACTCATAGTCTCATCTCCCTGCCTAGGGCTAGGACAGCCCCCTTGCTGGAGGATGATGCAAAGCCTAATCCAATCTCCCTTCCTGGCCAAGAGGCCAGCCGCTAGGGTTAAGTCACAACCTAACACAGCCGGTGAAGGGCTGGTCTGAATAAGGGAGCAATGTGGCCATATGTTGAAGAAGCTGTAGGACTTAGCCAACATGTGTTGGCTGAAGCCAAAAACAGAACGGAAGGAACTGGATTCGCAGGTTCTGGATCAGGGAGAGTGGAACATAAAGTTGGATAAGGAAGAGCTTATCAACTTGGGAGCACTCTCTTGGGATATTGGGCCTAACAAGCTGGGCGGTCATTATTATTATTTGGGGTGGGGGGATCTGACATCAAAGGCATAAGCAACCAAAGCAAAAATAGGCAAATGGGACCACACCAAACTAAAAAGCTTCTGCCCAGCAAAAGAAACAATCAACAAAATGAAAAGGCAATCTACAGAATGGGAGAAAATATGGTTTATGTACCTGAGAAGGGATGAGTCTTCACAATGTACGAGAACTCATGCAACCCAATAGCAAAGGAACAGACAACCTGATTTACAAATGAGCAAAGGACCTGATTAGACATTTCTCAAAATAAATCACACAATGGCCAACAGGTACGTGAAAAGGTGCTCAGCCTCACTCATCATCAAGGAACTGCAACTTGAAGCCACAATAAGATACCACCTCCTACCTGGTAGAATGGCTAGTTTCAGAAAGACAAAAGATAACCAAAGTTGGAAAGGAGGCGGAGAAAAGGGAAACTCATCTCTGCACTTCTGTGTTCATTTCAACAGGACTCACAAGAGCCAAGATATGGAAACAACCTAAATGTCCACAGATGAATAAAAAAAAAAAAAAAGGAAGTGTATATATGCAATGGAATGTTATTCAGCCATTAAAAAAAGAAAGAAAGAAAGAAAGAAAAAAGAAATCCTGCCATTTGCAACCACATAGGTGGGCCTGGAAGACATTATGCGAAGTAAAATCAGGTCGATGCAGAAAGACAGATTTTCCATGCTGTCATTTACATGTGGAATCTAAAATTGCCAATCTTCGGGCACCCGGGTGGCTCAGTCAGTTAAGTATCCGACTTCAGCTCAGGTCATGAACTTGTGGTCTGTGAGTTTGACCCAGGTCGAGATCTGTGCTGACAGCTCAGAGCCTGGAGCCTGCTTCAGGTTCTGTGTCTCCCTCTCTCTCAGCCCCTCCCCCACGCATGCTCTGTCTCTCTGTCTCTCTCTCAAAAATAAATAAACATTAAAAATAAAATAAAATAAAATAGCCATTCTCAAAGAAACCGAGTAAAATGGTAGTTACCAGGGGTTGGGGGAAAGGGAATATGGGGAGAAGTTGGTCAAGGGGTATAAAGTTTCAGTTATTTAAGATAAGGAAGTTCTGGAGATCTAATGTACTACAATGTGACTATAGTTAACAATGTTGTATCATAGACTTGAAAGTTGCTACATGGGAAGATCATAAGCGTTCTCAACCACAGGCACAAAGAAGGCAAGTAGGTGTGGTGATGGATATGTTCATTGACTTGATTGTGGTGAATATGTCAGTGTTTAATATATAAAACCATCAAGTTGTATTCCTTAAATACATGTAATTTTAAACTGTCGACTAAAACAATAAAAGAGGGAAGATGATATTGAGGCTTCTACCTTGTCCTTTCTTTAAAAAGACATTTCTTTAAATGTTTATTTCCGAGAGAAAGAGAGGCAGCACAAGCAGGGGAGGGGCAGAGAGAGAGGGAGACACAGAATCCGAAGCAGGCTCCAGGCACTGAGCTGTCAGCATAGAGGCTCGAACTCACAAACCGTGAGATCATGACCTGAGCCAAAGTCAGACGCTTAACTGACTGAGCCACCCAGGAGCCCCTCCACCTTGCCCTTTCTTAAATATCACTGCATATGCGGGAAGCCAACTGCTTTGTCATGAGGATAGTCAAACTACCCTTTGGAGAGGTCCTATGTGACAAGGACCTGAAACTACCTGCTACAGCTGGCATGAACTTCCCAGCCATGCATCCTGGAATAGGATCTTCCAGCCCCAGTCAAGCCTTCAGATGACTGTAGCCCCAGCCCATATCTTGACTGCAACCTAATGAGAAACCCTGAGCCAGAATCTCCCAGGTAAGTGACTCCCAAGTTCCTTATCCATGGAAACTCTGTAAGATAATGAATATTTATTGCTGTTTTAAGCCCCTACACTGTAGGAATCCAGTGGTCTGAGGCCGGCTGGAGTGTGCCGTCCATAATAAAGGACGCGTGATTGCACCTCACACCTCCCACGACAAAGAAGGAAGCACAATGCTTGTAGGTCCTATAATTCCTGGAGGTGGCATATTCCATACCCGGGAATATTCTTCTGACCCACAGACTGGGTTACACAGAAGGCTGCCAGCTGCTAGGCCCAGAGGGAGGGCTCTGGAGGAGATCCAGGCTGCAGTGCAAGTGTCCCTGCTTGCATAGACCATACGAGCCAGCAGACCCCCAAGTTACTAGAGACATCAGTGGTGAGAAAAGACCACTACGTGCAGTTGACAATAAGTCCCAATGGGAGAATCATAAAGCAGACGTCTCAGATTCTGGAGCGAGGCCATGCAGTTGCCGTGGGGGAATTTCACATTCTTCAAAAAGGGGCTCCTGGTGCATCATCACTACTGGACCCTGAGAGAGATAGAGCATCTGTATATGGGACACCAAGTGACCATACCTCCAGAACTGCTATTCATAGGCTGGATTCTATCAGAGTCATGAGGTTATAAGACCCCCTGGGCTCAGCAGCCTCCACTGCAAGATAGAAGTTCTGCCTCCAGAACTGAACGTGTGTGTGGGGGGGGTGGGGGGGTTCAAGCAAGCTGTATAAGCAGGCAGCTTAGACCTCCATAACCTGCGCCATTGTTTGCACAACCCGCTGTCCACACCTACGGCTACATTGGGAAGGGAAATCCCCTATGACACATTGATGGAGGAGGAAGAAGCAGGAGCTTGGCTCTTGGATGGTGTGTGTGGGTAGAAGCCAAAAAACAGACAGTGACTACACTGTGGCTGCCCGCAGCTTGGCCTTAAAGACAGGAGCGAAGTGAATTCCTTCTAGTGGGTGGAGTTTCTGTGGTACACTTGCTTATACCTGGTCTAGATGGGGAATATCTCTCACCCATCCATCTATCTTTCTATACACAGAGACCCATGGGCAGCAACAAATGGGTTGGCCAGTTGATCAGAAGCCTGGAAAGAGAAAAATTGGAAGATCGGGGTTAAGGAGGTCTGAGGTAGGGGCATGTGGTTGGACCTAAGACAGTGGGCACAAAGTATAAAGATAGTTATAGCCATGCCAGGGACCACCAGAAAACCTCCCCCTTGAAAGGAAGGGGCGCTAAACAGCCACGTCTTGTCAACTCTTCACTTTATTTATTTGTTTGTTTAGTTCGTTACTGATTTTCAAATTTATTGTTTTCTAATCTATGTCCCAGACACCTTTCCATTTTGACGTAAGACAACAATAACCAAGATAGTCTCTGTTTTTGTGGCGCATTCACCTGCGTTTGCCTTATTTTATCCCTGCAAGTGTCCTGGGGGCTACGAAGGACAGACAGGAGCTATTAGATGGAGAAAAACTGACGATCACAGGTGGGAAGCGCCCTGCTCAGGGTCACAGAGCCAGCTGGTGAGGGAGGTTCCGGTTTCCACACTGGTGTTCTGTCCGTGGTTCCTTTGGGCTTCCTCTCGGTCCGTGGAGCGAAAGCAGAGCCGAGTCAACCGGCAGGGGGCGCCTGCCTCTCCTCAGCTGCGTCTGGCCAGCTGACTGCCCAGAGCAGGCTTCTGCCATCAGTCTGCCCCAATGCCCCTCTTGTGACTGGTGACTATTCTCAGTTCCAGAGGGCTCTTCCTCTCACCCCTTCCCCACCCCCTGGATACATTTTAGAGTTGCCCCATTGCGTGTGCTCCTTCTCTGGGTCCCACTGGAGATGCTTAATGCTGCCTGGTTCTGCCTAGTCGCCAGCAAGAAATGGACAGGCAGCAGCACCCATAAATGGAGGCCATAAGTTTCAAGACTTTAGCGCTAATAATAGCCTTTCCCTTCCTGCCATAATACAAATGTGGAGCTTGGTATGGAGGTTTATCTTTGTGGCATGAATATTGATTTTTTTTAAATGTGTCTTTATGACGCATGCTTTCTCCAGCGGAACTCGGTTTTGTCGTGTTTCTTTTTTTCTACTTTCTCGTGTATTACAGTCTTCTCCTCTGCAGCGGGAGACCCTGTGAATTACAAATTCATTCAACCACAGCAAATCTGTACTGAGTACTTCCTAAGTGCATACAGCACTTAACAAAAATCCCAGCCCTCATGGAACCTCCATCCTAGGAAGGAAGACAGATCGTCAGCAAAATAAGCAAGGGAAAACACAGCTTTTGTCACATGGTGTTAAGGGCTGTGAAGAAAAAAAAAAGCAGAGAAGGGAAAATAGGGAGTCGGGGGGGAATTTGCATGGTAAATGAAGAGGTCAGGCACAGGTTTGCAGAGTAGGGACACTTGAGTGAAGACGCAAAGGTGGTAAGGGAGCCCGGTCTTCAGATATCTGCAGGAACAATATTCCAGGGGACTGATGACCATGTAAAGGGTCCACTGCGGTAACCCGTGGGGAGCAGCGTGCTGGCCAGTGTGGCCGGGCAGCTTGAACAGGGAAAGTGAGGTCAGAGAAGTGAAAAGACAAGGAGCTTGGGTCCCTCATAGGGCAGGACGCTTCATAGGTCACAGGAGTGATGCTGGTAGTGACTTTATAGAAGATAAGAAATTCAAGCAAGGAGAAACGGTCCAGGGGATTGCGTGTGAGGCCCTCTTCCTGTAGAATATTCTAACCTTCATTCTTTCTTAATAGCCTCTGTCTGGAATTTGGAAGATGCAGGCAAACCTCAAGCTGTAGAGTCCTAAAGCCTTGGGTCCCCTATGGCTGGGAGGTGGGAGACACCTTTTTCTTACTGAAATAGCCATGACCTTTGGCTCTTCAGGACTGATGGAAACCAATCGTGGTGACAGGCTGGCTCTCTTAGGGGTGGCCATCAGCACTTGTTCAAAGAATGGGCCCTCCTTGTCCTGAACATCAGCTCAGTGCTGCTGAGAAGCAGCCATAGGAGGGCAGACTTGGAGCCATCCATGCTCCATCACGCTCCAGGCGCCATGCCACCCAAAGTCCAGGGGCTCTCTCCTCTCTCCCAGGGCGGATCAGGAGTTAGATGACATTACACATCATCGGGTGTTGAGCACCCGCAACATGCCAGGTGTGCACGCAGGTTGGGATTCAGAGAGGTCCTGGCTTCGTGGACCTTAAGTTCCGCAGGGAGTGAGAGGCAGGAAACATATAAGCTCATGTGCGCTCTTCTGTAGCTCCTGATGAATGGCTCGAGGAAGCATTGCACAGGGTGTGGCGGAAGAGGACGGCTCTCAGATCAAGACAGCAGAGCCGTGAGTGAAGGGAGGGACAGACCACTCAAAGTTCTAGAAGAAACGTGTTGCTGGCAGAGGGAGCGGCAAGGACAAAGGATCTGAAGTGGAAAAGAGCTTGGTGGCTTGAAGGAAGAGGGAGAGGGATGTGCAGCTGGTCTTGGGAGGCCAGGCACTGAAGGGGGAGGCAGGGTCCGCCCCAGAATAAGCCCTTCAGGGGATCTTTTTGTGGTGGGGGCCCATTAAAGGATTTGGGCTGGGGAGCTGGTGTGAGCTGATTCCCATTTTTAAGAGATGGCTTTGGCTTTGGTGTGGGAGCACGGCATGGCAGTCAGGGGAGGAGAGAGAATGGCGGCTTGAAGGGGGTGCCAGAGGTGAGGGTAGTGCGAAGAGGTCAGGTGTGGGGGTGTCATGAAGGCAGAGCCCGTAGGATTTGCTGAGGGTCGGGAAGGACAGGAAGCAAAGGCTGAACCTTAGATTCAGGGAACAATTGGGGTGAAGCCCTAGGAAAGGAGCAGTGTGTGTGTGTGTGGGGGGGGGAGGTGAACCCAGGTTCAGTCTGAGATCCCAGCAGCCTTGTGAGATGAAGAAGACTGGCTACACAAGTCTGGATTCAGGGAAGAAGTCCAACCTGGAGAAAATGCTTTGAGTTCCTCAGCAACAGAGACAACTGTGTTGGTGGAATTCTGGGGCATTCTCGCATGACTTCTCTCAGTGTTGAGATGTATTAATGTAGTATTAATTAATTATTAAGTAATTAATCACTAATCATTAATATTTTAAATATGTATTAATATTAATATTATATAAATATTATATATAATATATTATATTTATATAATATATCATATATAATAAAATATATAATATATAATATTTATTAATATTTAAAAATAATTATTAACTAATTAATTAGTATTAATTAATTGTTAATGTACTATTAATAAAGGTATCAAAAGGAGTATTGACAATGGTCACTAGATGCTTATAAGTGCCAGGCACCAGGCTGAAGGCCTTGGGTGCACAATCTCACTCAATCCTCGTGCTTCCTTAATATCGCAGCTTTACAGATGAAGGAAACCGAGGCACAGAGAGGGGGTGAGTCACGATTCATTTCCAGAGAAGGGCTTCATTGTGGGGTGTGGCAGGCAGCTTGCTCTCCAGCACGACACTAGGCCGCTTCCACACACGCCTTTATTTCTGAGGAATCCTTCCTTCCTCAGCCCTGCACGGGGCGCATTCAGCAGCCGGATGTTGCGACAGAACAATGGCGGACATGAACTCTGGGGACATGGGTGCAAATCCTGCCTCTAGAATTTATTGGCAGCTTCGTTGGGGGAGGATTAACGAGTAGAGCTTACAAAGTGTCTTCCAGGCAGAGTTTATTCGTGCCTGCTGTCTTTGCTTCACTCTCGGTTCCTTCTCCAGTCACCAGCCAGCTTCTGCCAGCCTAACCCCCTCTAGCCAACTTTCATTTCCTGGCCGTGCCAGCCTGATTACTTCTAATTGTCTTTGACTGCTTCCAGCTGGGTCTCCTAGCTGGTGTTCTGTGGGAGCACACAGACAGTCGCCAGCCATATGGAGGGAGGGGATGGGAAGGAAGGAAGCGGCTGGTACGAGTCCATGGGACAAAGCTTTTTGTGGCTTTCCAGGCCACCGTAATCGGTCATGTTTCTTACAGGGGTCACTCACCCAAGTTTCTCACTGGCTCATCTTTGGCAAGACAAATGGTTTCAGTCGACCCCTCAACGGCAACCAACAATCTAACTGCAAATGCTTTTAGAACTTACTAGAAATGTTCCTCCCCGGGACAGATGGAGTTTTGCTGTCGGGAGCCACGAAACTCTACTCACTGGAGAATTAGTGAATGGTTACTTTCATTCATTTATTCAACAAATATTTATTGAATAAGGACTGCGTCTTGGGCACTGTGTTAGGTGCCCTGGGGCAAATAAAATATAAATTAAGGCACAGCTCCTGTTCTCAGTGAGCCTAAGAGGGGAGAAAGACACTCGTGGTAAGTAATGCAGTAAACACAAGTATGAAATGAGTGATATACAGTAAAAGAGGTTGGAGCAGTGATGAGCCCCTGGTAGGGTATCATGGGACAGGGAACGTCTGTGCTGGGTAGAAATGGGTCGGCAGCAGACTGGTGCGGTGGGTTTGGCATAAGGAGAGGTGCAGAGGCGAGGAAGCCCTATTCTGGATGAAGATCACTGAAATGCAGTACCCAGGGAGATCCCTCAGGAGGATGAGAAATCTAGTTGAGGATAATTCATAGAGAATCTTCAATGCTGCACGGTTGCTTTTCAACCGCATGTTTTCTGCACATCTATGAGAGCAATAGATTGTTTGGGGTACTAATTTGTTTTACATAAAGGAATTTCTGGGGTGTTTCCTTTTTAACCAAGACCACTTCAGAGAATAGGACCTATAGTTCAAATGCCAGTTCCTGAGCTCAGACAGGGGTAGGATTTGGACTTCTCTTTGGCATTCATCCCAGCTGATGGAATTAGCAGTGAACTTGAATCAAACCCAGGCATCAGGCTTGAAAAAGATTTAATGGGCCTGGATTTTCTCTCTTCTTCTTCTTCTTATTTCTTTTTACATTTATTTATTTTTGAGAGACAGAGAGAGACAGAGCATGAGCAGGGGAGGGGCAGAGAGAGAGGGAGACACAGAATCAGAAGCAGGCTCCAGGCTCTGAGCTGTCAGCACAGAGCCCGATGCAGGGCTCAAACTCACAAACCATGAGATCATGACCTGGGCTCGAACTCACGAACTGTGAGATCATAGCCTGAGTGGAAGTCGGATGCTTACCCAACTGAGTCGCCCAGGCGCCCCTGGATTTTCTCTCTTCTTCCCCCCTTTTCTGACCTCTACCCTAAGAGCATAATTAAAAGGAAAGAAAACCTCTACTGTAAACATCTTCAACCATTTTTGTGCCTGAGGCTAACTTTTTTTTAAGGCCAAGAAGATAACTTTGTCTCTGAAATTTGCCTTATTCCATAATAAAGGAACCTCCAAATTTTCATATACAATGTCCTAGAATTAAAAAAAAATCATACTTTATTAATAAACAACATTGGGGGAAACTCCAAAACGTGATTCAGAATGGTTATGACCCCAAAGGGAGCTCTATATTCTTCATTCACTAGACATTTGTTGGCCATTTTACTTTGCATGCACTAGCACGGGTCATACAGCCCCCCCCCGCCCTCCTCCCCCCATGTAACTGTCCTCAAATTTGTTGAGTCAAGAGGCATTAAAGCGATTGGACTGGTTTTGCAGAAATTGTGGGGGGTAGGGTGGTGGCACAGCCTCGTAAGCATAGCAAGAAAAAACATTCGAAAAACATGTAATATTGGAAAACGGGGACAATGAGAAGCCGGACAGAAAACACAAGCTCGGTCATTAACGAGGCTGGTGACTCGTAACTTGTGAGTAGATGACTACAGCGTGTTCCACATTAGATCTATTTAAAATAGGCGTTTCTCTGCGTTGCCTTTCAGATGGGTCAGAGGACCCCCCCAAGTGAATCAATGACAGCTGTGCCCCACCCGCCCCAAATCAGAGCACTGACGGGGATCGTGCCACACTCATTCACCGAGGAGTCAATTAAGGAACTTGATTAGGACCGAATCCTCCTTTCAACTCTGATGCGATGCCAGGGGTTAAGTATGCATTAAACGCCGGCGCCTTTTATCTGGATGCTCAACAGGTAGTATTTTGTAAACGCTTCCCTTCACGTACCTCCCCCTCCCCCAAGCTTCTCCCTCCCGAGATTCTTCATGTTTGGTTCGGGAAGGCGTTGGGGGTGCTGGAGAAAATCAGAGTCGTCTGGGCAGCTGCACTTGTTTATGAGAGATGAGCACAGTCACGGCGCGCACAGAACAAAAGCCTTCAGGAGCAGGGGGCGCGGATCCACCTCCTCCTGCAATCACCGGCTTCGTTTCGATGGAAAGCCAAGGTGTAAACGCACAAGCAGAGGCAGCAAACGCCCAGGTTCCTACGTTGCAGCCGCCACTATTATTGTTGCGGCTGCTCCTCCTCCAACCCAGCGGTCGGGTCTGCGCGCGAGCCCGGACAGACCCATCTATCCAGGGTCCACAGGGCCCTACTGTGTGCCAGGCCCCGGACTGGACACCCACCACCTAACCCTAGTCCACTGGCTTCGAGAGCCCTCCCTCGGCCCTCCCTTCCTCCTGCCCCGGGTGGGTGCGGCTGGGAGTGGGGGTTGGATTTCATCGCCGAAAGGCCCAGAAAGCCCAAGCCCAGAATCCGGGCGAGAGGCGCAGCCGGAGGAGCCCGACTCCGGCGGCCCGGGAGCGCGCGTCTGCGAGGCCGCGCGGGGTCCCCCTGTCTGGCGCTCAGGTGCCTCCGCCGCCCACTCCGCCGCTCCCCTCCCCGCGCCCTCCCCTCTCCAGCGAGGGTCGAGTTTGGCTGTTGCGCGCGGGGGAAGGAGGGGCTACGAGGGATTTGAAAGTGCACAGGCTGCGGAGCGGAGCTCGCATCTGTTCCCGCCGCCCGCGACCGGATTGAATTTCTGCAAATTCAAACTGAATGGGGCTTTCTTCTGCTGCCTTCCAGAGGGCGCCTGCAGCCCGCCGCGCGCTGCTCTCGGGCGGGAGCGCTCCCCCGGCGCGCAGCTAGGACGAGCGAGCCCTCGGCCCCGAGCCCGCGCGGGCCAGCCGGCGGCGGCAGGGCGGAGGCTGCGGAGGCGCCCGGGCTCCGGGACCCGGTACCCGACCGCGCCCCCCGCCAGCCCGGCTCCTCGCGCGCGCGCCAGCGAGCGGGGCGACTGTCATCAGCCGCCGCACGGGACCCGGGCGGGGGCCCGGGCGACCCTCCGAAGAAGAACTTCTTGGGGGCGGGTCCCCGACACCCCGTCGCCGGCTATTGTCTGCGCGCGGCGCGCGGCGGCGGCCCGGGGCGCGAGAGACGCGGGCCGGGCGGGGCCGGGCCCAGGGCGGCGGCGGGAGGAGCCCGGGCGGCCGGAGGAGGCGGCGGCGCCGGCGGCGGCGGCGGCGGCGGAGGAGGAGCCGCGAGCGCGGGAGCCGAGCGGAGCCGGCGGGCCGCGGGCGAGCGCGATGCCGGCGGCGGCGGGGGACGGGCTGCTGGGCGAGCCTGCGGCTCCCGGGGGCGGCGGCGGCGCCGAGGACGCGGCCAGGCCGGCGGCGGCCTGCGAGGGAAGTTTCCTGCCCGCCTGGGTGAGCGGCGTGCCCCGCGAGCGGCTCCGCGACTTCCAGCACCACAAGCGCGTGGGCAACTACCTCATCGGCAGCAGGAAGCTGGGCGAGGGCTCCTTCGCCAAGGTGCGCGAGGGGCTGCACGTGCTGACCGGAGAGAAGGTGAGCCGCCCGGGGCGCGGGCCCCGGGGCGGGGTGGGGGAGGTGGCGGCGGGGACCCTGCCGGGAGCACTGCGCGGGGAGTCCAGTCCCGTAGTCCCGGCGCCTCCCCTCATCCCGTTTTTTCCTCGCGGGTGGAAAGAGGGGACGAGCCAAACGCGCGCGCGGGCCCCCGCGGCCGGACTGCCGGCCTTTCCCGGGGCGGGGGGCGGTCTGGGGTCGGCTTCCCCGGTGGGGGCGGCTCGTTGACCCGCGAAGCCGCCTGCTGCCTTTTTGCTCCTCGAAGGGCGCCGCCTGGTGGGCACCAGCGCGTGGGGGGGTCGTGGAGGGGTTCTGCCCTTGGCGTCCGCAGGGGCCCCCGATCTGCGGAGCGACAGGAGCCAGGCCATTACGTTGCGCGCGCGGGCCACTATGTTGAGGGTGGGAGAGCCGCTTGGGGAGCTGCGAGTCCGATTTTCCCTCCTGGGCTTAGGAGCTGGGAGAAGGCTGAGACCCCAGGGGCCTTTTCCACCTGCGGGCTGGGGGCAGCTAGGGAAGTTTTTCGTGCTCAGACGAGGGTTTTCACATGGCCCCCCTTCACCCACCCGTTCCCTCCCACTCCTGCTTTCGGGTATCTCCCACCCCTCCACCCTCAGCCATTCCCATCTCCTTCCCTCTATCCCTCCCCCTTCTCCTCAGCCCCTGGGTGGGAGCTTCAGTAAGGACCCCGATCCTGCAGGGAGCACACTGATATCCCCAGATTTCAGGGCTTGGGAGTTGCCTTCATATCTTTGGAGAAGGGAAAGCAAAGGAGGAGACCCAGAGACCTAGAGGGGCACCCTCTCCGGACTTGTGAGAAGTTAGACGGTTGTGAACCCTTGCTAGGTGCTGCCGAGGTAGATCTCAGTTGTGACTTGGAACTGCGAGAACCCCGAGATACGATGACTTACTTTGGAGGTGAGAGGCACGGGGTCACCCCAAGCGGTGAGGCTGCCCCAGCCTGGGAGTTGCCCAAGTTTTGGGGCAAGCTCATGGTCTTCTCAGCCTCAAGACTCCCCTGCTCTCCTCTGAGGCTTGGAGTGGCTCATTGATCAGGGAAGCATCAGCCCTGTGGGGGGGGGGGGGATCGGGAAGCTATAGACTTCCTACCTACCCTTCCGCCCACTGACCTGGGGTCGTCAGCCCAGCCTGGGTGTCCCTGGGAATGCCATACACTGGACCCCTGATGCCAGAGCCAGCTGGCCTGCCCGTCTGTCCCTAGCCTCACCAGCTTCGGTTTCCCTCCTCCTTTCTCCACTGTGCCCTGAAGCCCCTTGCATTTGAGTGCAGGTCTCTATCACCCTTGTCACTGGCCATCTATTCCTACCTGCTGCTCCAAGTGGGGTACCTTTGTTTTGGGTAGGTGGGGTTAGAGTGGGTAGTTTAAAAAGTGCCTCTTGCTTGAATTTCCATGTAAAACAGGAGTGTGCGGAATGAACTCACCAAATTGAGTAATTCTTCAAAGAAGAAGAAAAAACACTCCTAACCTCATTCTAGTCCGAAGGGAGCACCGCATACTTCACTCCTTTGGCTCCAGGAGGACTGGCCAACTTGTGCATCCGGCACAGGCCGGCCCCCCCCTCCCCCCCTGCTTGCTAACTACAGTACGCTCACTTCCCCATCCCTGGGCAAATCCCTGCCAGCATGGGTGGTAGAACTTGATTTTCCTTTGAGACATTTCGGAATTCAGTCTGGTTGTGCATGTTCCCGCTTGAACCTTAGCAGAAAGGGACGAGACTTTATATCGACGGCATATGGGCAGCGTTACGAGCACATTCATCTCGCCTGCCCTACCGCTCAGCCTCTCCTGGCTTCTCTCCACTTTCCCATGCCGCGTCGTGCCTCCAGCTCCTCACCGGTGCATTTTTGCTCCGTAACATAAGGCTGTTAGCCTTGGCCGAACTGGGCGAGGGTGCACTCACGGCTCAGCCCCGGTCCGGAGCTTCTGGAGCTCTGTGCTGGGCCCCCAGGACAGCCTGGATGCAGGGAGCTCTTGCCCAAATGGGGTCCTGATGAGGAGCTTTCTTCACCCTTAGGTGTTCATGCCCTTTCTCTGCCGTCCCATCTTTCATAAATGAATTCCACCTCATCTCAGCAGGGGGTGTGTGGCACTAATTGGATATAAAATTGTCATTCTCAGGCTGTTGGATTGGCTCTAGTTACTGAGGGTGGTTCCTAGGGTGGGGGAGGATGTTGGGGAGATTATTCTGATGTGTTGTTCTCCAGCCAGGAGAATCCGTGCTTCAGGGGGTACAAGCATCGTGAGAAATCTGGATTTTAGTTCGCTTAATTGCCTGCTTTAAGGAAACAATGGGTGTCATTCATAGCTTTTATCTCCCAAATCCAACACCTTTGATGCTTAACTAATAGATTAGGGTTTGGCAGATCGTAGAGATTAAAATTGTGTGTGTGTGTGTGTGTGTGTGTGTGTGTGTGTGTGTGTGTATGCACGACTTTGGGAAGGATTGCTGAGTTTGTGAGTCCCCATCCACACGCGCTCTGGATATTGTCTTACGAAAGCCAAACGAAGGTGAAGTCAACCTCCTACTCTGTGCAGCCTTGCCCTCTTTTTACAAGGTGAGCTAGGAAGAGGCTTTTCAGGCTGGAGACGGGGTACTCATGGGAGCCTAGCAAGGGGAGACCTTGAAGTGACAGTACTCTGGGGGAAGGGAAATGAGGTGTCCCTCACAGTGTGATGTCAACGGCCCTGGAAAGCCTCTCATCCCAATACTGCCCCCCTTTATGGAGTGCATACTTTGGATAGAGCACGCCACTTTTGTCCTTTCCTTCCTGTTTTAAAGGACATAGATCACAGTGGGAGGGGAATGAAGTCACGAACACTGTAGTAAGAAATGGATGCACGCCCTGGTGCCATCCCCTCAGTGGCAGGATCCAAGACAGCTTGTGGGGAATCAGCCCTTGAAAAAGTTGAAAGCCGGGGTGGAGAAAGGGAAGTACACGGGGTACCCATGTTTGGCCTTGGACTTCACAGGTGCAGTCTCAAACTATGTGCTGTGTTTTGGGTGATTCATACCAAAATCCAGGGTACTGCTGGTTTGGGACACTTGGGGTGCGTGAGTGTGTGTGCGTGTGTGTGTTGCATTTCGACTTGGTGCACGTTTCCAAAACGATTTGGGCAGGAACCTCCCCGTGCCTTGCTGGATGTTACTGCCCAGTCCAGATGACTGAAAACCACCCTTACCTGACTTTCAATTCTGTCTCATCAAGAGGCTTCCTTTCCCGCCACTGTCTCCCGGACTGCGAGTTGCCAGCCTTTCCCCTGAAGTGGTTTGTTTGAGAGTCATTTGAATCTAGATGGCCTTGTTACTGCTTGAAAAGAAAGAATGGGTTTGGGTGACACCCACTTTTGCCTACCTTCGGCTCTGAGTGGACGTCCTCTCTGTTAATACGGCTTTGAAAATAAATAATTCATTTGGGCATGTGAGGCTCTTAACTGGTCTGCTCTGAGGACAGTGTCTGTGACTAAAGGAGCCTGATGATAGGAGGAGGAGGAAAGCTGACCACAAAATCAGATTTTGAAAAGTGTTTTTGTGTGGCGTTGAGACCAAGAGCAAAGTTGTTGAACGGGGGTTGGGGGGGGGTGGTACTGAGTGATGACTTTGAAAGACCCAGAGAGGTTGGGCTTGCTGTCACTGAGATTGTTCCCTGATACCTATGAAATGCATCATTTGGGCGCATAATAGGTTATTGTTACATTTTTTAAAAACTTGGTAAAATAAAAGAAAGGCTTACAGAGAAAAAGCAAGGTAGATCTCAGGTAGAGAGCTGGTTTTATAGGCAGAACCGCACGAAGGGGAAAATGGTGGAGGCCACAGTTACCTCCTTTTGTGATTAAGTCTTTCTTTTTTTTTTTTTTAATTTTTTTTGACATTTATTTATTTTTGAGACAGAGAGAGAGCATGAACAGGGGAGGGTCAGAGACAGAGGGAGACACAGAATCTGAAACAGGCTCCAGGCTCTGAGCCTGTCAGCACAGAGCCCGACACGGGGCTCGAACTCACAGACCGCGAGATCATGACCTGAGCCGAAGTCGGACGCTTATCTGACTGAGCCACCCAGGCGCCCCTGTGATTAAGTCTTTCTAAGGTACAAGGGTGGGCACAGAAATGATTGGCTAAGATGTCTCAATATCTTGTCCTACCCTTTGCTTAAAAAAAAGGAAAATAAGGCAGAGCTATTTTGGGGCTTAAAATAAGGGTTGCCTGCTTCGTAAGTTGCTGGTAATGATGCTTTGAGCACGACAGTGCCAGATACCTGGAGTGAAGGAGTTACTAAAAATAGAAATTACTATGTGTTGCAGAACAGGAAATAGGACTAATTTTAGAGATGGCCTTTTGGCAGATCTGTTTTTAGCAAGTATTTCTGAAACAAACAGGTGCTAAATCCTGTAGGTTTTTTTTTTTTTTTTTCTTTTTTGAAGTGCTAGAAATTTAGGGGTAATAGCTCTGAGGAACAAGAAATGCTTCGAGAACTGGAAATTCCTATTAATCCTCAGCAGGGATCTCTTGGCAAGAAGGAGGCGTTTGGCAAAAACACCTGCTCTGTGTGTCGCGTGTGACAAGGCAGCGCCTATAATTTCCGAGATTGCACGCTGCAGTGGCGGGCGCATTCTTTCTGAACTTCCTGCCCTGTCTCATCTTTTTCAAGTACGTGTGAGTGATGGAAATTGGCACGTAGGGCTCAGTTCTTCGTGCTCATTGATGCTCGGGTCCCGTGGACTTCAAAGGGAGCCTTGCGTTGGCACAGCAGTGCTGAGCGGTGCCCAGGAAGAGTCGTGCAACCCTGAATTTCGTCCGCGGGTGTGGAGTCACCGTACAGGCTGAGTTCGACGACAGCGTTCTGTTCTGGCTGTTCCAGGGCGGGATGGCCGCCTCCCCATCGGGGTGGTTGTCCCCCCTGAAGGCATGGGGAGTGGCAGCTGTGTCTGCCCCAGAGGGATGGGCAGGCTGGGTGTTCTCTGTGACCAGGTGATTTGGGCACGAAGTATCATTTACCTCCTCGGGATCTACACCCCCCTCTGGATTATTCATGGTAACCAAGTGACCTGCTCCCTTGGCTAATTGAAACCCATAGATAACCCCCCAAGCCTTATTTTTAGCAAACTGGTGAAACCTCTTCCTCTGCTCAGCCCCGGGGCCCTGGCCGCTTTGAGTGCTGACCTGAATTGAATTTCACGCTGTCCGATGGGGGGCTTGCTGGCTGGTAAGATGACCAGGAGGAAGGAGGTGAACCTGGGGGCCTCCAGCCCCGGAGGAGGCTGATAACCTCTACAAAGGTGGGCAGAGCCACTGCATCTCCTGTATCACGAGTGCCACCTCTCCGTGGTGTGGCGCGTTTTGGGGCTTATTTGGGGGTCTTCTGGGCATTTTCTCGCTATATACTTGCGGTGCCCCTGAGCAGACGGGAACCAACTTGCCGGTGTTCATACCTCTGTTGATGAAGCAGAGGAAAGCCCTGAGTAGGTTTTCCCTCTGGCCTTCACATCTGTGCTCTTAGGGCTTTGGAACAAATAGCCATACACTAGGGGGCTTAATTTTATCCCATCACAGTTCTGAAGGCCAGAAGGCGGGGGGCCCGGTGTCCACTGCTTCCTGGGGAAGACAGGGCCAGGGCCCCGGGTGGGAGGGAGTCTGAATCTGAGACCTGGCTGTTTCCATAAAGAAAGTGGACAGCTTTCCCGCCCTACCTTGCTGACCGGTTGTGATCCCTCTCAACCTGAAACGAGGGAGCATCCACGGGGTCTCCACTCCAAACCCTCTCAGTGTCTTGGGAAATGTTCTGGCTGTAGGTTTCTCTTCGGTTGGAATTCTTGGGGGCTCTGTTGTGTGTGGGTGTGCGGGGGGGTGCTTTTAGGATACTTTTACGTGTTCTCTGTGTTTTCTCTGGAGAACGTTGTGTCAACGGAGTTTGGCTAACTTGTCGACCAGTGTGTCTAGTTCAGAGACAGTGGGAGAGACCCCCCCCCCCCCCCGCCCCCAATCCATTCTGGGCTTTGGGAGAAGTTGTTGTGGGAAACTGGACTGTTGTCAATTAGAGTTAATGATTTGGGACATTCGGGGGGACCAAAGACTACTTGGGTCAGAGCCATTTCTTAATGTCCACTTACCCCCTCACTATGCTGGCCCTTCCCTACTTAGCTAGGCACTTCCTCGTTAGTGCGTTCTTTTTGGCTTTTAGTCGTTTTTGTGTGTTATTGTAAATGTATAGAAAGGTATACTTTTTTACACTGTAAATGCTGTTCAGTGTCTTGCCTTTTTCGCTTAGTAATACGTGTTGAACATCCTTCCCCCAAACGACTATGGGATCGCCTCATTATAATTTTTTTGTTTATTTATTTATTTTGAGGGAGACAGCACAAGTGGGGGAGGGGCAGAGAGAGAGGGAGAGAGAGGATCCCAGGCAGGCTCCACATTGTCAGCACAGAGCCCGACGCGGGGCTCGAACCCATGAAACCGTGACATCATGACCTGAACCGAAACCAAGAGTCAGACGCTTAAGTGACTGAGCCATCCAGGCGCCCCCTCATTATTTTTAATTGCTGCATTTTATTCATGGTACGGAGCTAACGTATTTACTGTATTATTCCCTGTTGGTGAAGTCCATGGACGTTACTTAAAGAATTAAAGGCAATTAAAGAATGGACATTTAGGTTGTATCCAATTTTTTGTTATTCTCAAACCCTGCTGCAGTAAGCATCTGTGCTCGTTATTTTGTAAACGTTTCAAGTATAGCTGAGGGATAAGTTCCCAGTCTTTGGTGAAAGGGTATGACTTTTTAACTATTAATAAATATTGTCAAATTGCCTTTCATAGAGTTTGGCCAGTTTCTGCACATGTCAGCCTAACATGGCGGGGTGGGGTGTGTGTGTGTGTGGAGGGTATCTTTCCATATCTTTGTCAATACAAGGCACTCTTTAAACTTTTTGATCTTTGCTAATCTAGTAGATTAAACAAGGTATCCAGTTTTCCTTACAGTTTTTCTCTTTTTTAAAAAAATTTTTTAACGTTTATTTATTTTTGAGAGAGAGGGAGACAGAGTGTGAGCAGGCGAGGGGCAGAGAGAGAGGGAGACACAGAATCTGAAGCAGGCTCCAGGCTCTGAGCCATCAGCACAGAGCCCAATGCAGGGCTAGAACCCATGAACCATGAGATCATGACCTGAGCCGAAGTCAGATGCTCAACCGACTGAGCCACCCAGGTGCCCCTCTTTACAGTTTCTCTTATTTACAAGGACACTGAGCATATTTTCATGTTTAACAACAATTTGCATGTCATTGCTGTTCGTTGTTCCTGTCCACCATTTGCGTCTGGGTTTTTGGTCTTTTTCTTCTTGGTTTATAGACACCCTTTGTATGTTAAGGACAGTGACAGATTTTGCAGCTATCTTCTCCTGCTGCCTGCTTAATCTTTGTCCTTGTTTCCTGGTGATTCTTGCCATCACAGAGGTTATATCCCTGGCCCCCACAAACTAGAGAGGGAACGTAGGTGAGCTTTGCAGGTCTATGAACCCCTGTAAATTGTTTGTGGATAATTATATTTCCGGGGAGAGCGTCCATGACTTCCATTGGATTCTAAAAGGTGTTATTTACCCGCAGAATATTAAGAGCCAATGCTTCGTTGTCCACCTCTGTCGACTCTGCTGATTGAATGGAGGTTTGTGCATTGTTGGAATGAAGATTTGAGTCACCTTGGTTTGCTAGCTCCTGTGCTGATTGGGCTGAAATTGCAGATAACACTCAGACCAGGCAGGCTGGTTCTACAACTATGACCTTGGACTAGGCATGTGATTCTGACCCCCTGCTCCCAGTATGCGTGGGTCATGGGCATAGGGCATGATAGAGTGTAGACACATCTTTGGAAAACCTTGACTTTTGCTGGGACAACTCTGAATCCTGGTCCCATGATCTCTTCAGGAGAAAGTCAATAGAAAGAATTTTTTGGTGGGTGGTTGATAAGAAAGAAAAAGAGGAATATGGAGGGAAATGAAAACTTTTGCCACTTAACTTGGACATAAAGTGCGCTAAGTCAAGGGTAGGCATGGGTAAAAATATGCCTTGGGACCCTGTGGGATCTTTTGTCTACCCATAAGCCCTCTGGAGAGTGGTGCTCGTGGGCTGAACACGTGGGCCCTGGTGTTTGGAATCCTAGAGGTCAGCATGACCTTGTTCTGATGACGCTTGTCGCTTTCTGCCCCTTCTTTACCCTGCTTTGTCTTTCCTCAAAGTGCTTCTCATCCCCTCTATTAGTTTGCTGGGGGCTGCTGTGCCACACACTGGGTGACTCAAACTTAAACTTATTGTCACACAGTTCTTTTTTTTTTTAATTTTTTAATGTTTATTTTATTTCTGAGGGAGAGAGAGAAAGAGAGGGAGAACATGAGTGGGGGAGGGGCAGAGAGAGAGGGAGACACAGAATCCGAAGCAGGCTCCAGGCTCCAAGCCATCAGCACAGAGCCCCACATGGGGCTCGAACTCACAAACCATGAGATCGTGACCTGAGCTGAAGTCAGACGCTTAACCGACTGAGCCACGCAGGTACCCCCCCCCCCCGCCCTTTTTCCTAAGTTTATTTTTTATTTTGAGAGGGAGAGAGAAAGCGCACGCGAGAGAATGGGAGGGGCAGAGACAGAGGGAGAAAGAATACCAAGCAGGCTCTATACCATCAGCATGGAGCCTGACATGGGGCTCGAGCCCATGAACTGTGAGATCATGACCTGAGCCGAAACCAAGAGTTGGACACTGAACCGACTGAGCCACCCAGGTGCCACATTGCCACACAGCTCTGGAGACTAAAAGTCCAAAATCAAGGTGCCAGTAGGGCTGGTTCTTTCTGAGGGCTGTAAAGGGGAATCTGTTCCAGGCCTCTCTCGTTGGCTTGCAGAGGACTGTGTTTTCCCTGGGACTCTTCCGTCATCTTCCTTGTGCGTGTGTCTGTCTCTGTATCCTCATTTCCCCTTTTTAGAAGGACACCAGCTATATTAAATTAGAGCCCATCCTAATGATCTTACTTTAACTTGATTACCTCTGTAAACGCTGTATGTCCAGGGGGCACCTGGGGGGCTCAGTCGGTTGAGGATCTGACTCTTGACTTTGGCTGAGGTCATGATCCTAGGGTCATCGAATTGAGCCCTGAGTTGGGCTGAGTGTGGAGCCTGCTTAAGATTCTCCCTCTCTTTACCTCTGTCCCTCTCCCCCACTTGTGTTCTCTCTCTAAAATAAAAAAAAAAAAAATTAAGAAAGACTGTATGTCCAAATCAGGTCACAGTCTGAGGTACTGGGAGTTAGGACTTGCTATCGTCTGAATGGTTATGTCCCCCTAGAATTCATATGTTGGAGCTCAAGCTCCAGTGATGGTGGGATCTTTAGGAAGGCATGAGGGCAGAGCCTCCATGAATAAAACTGTAGAAGAGACCCCAGAAATCTCCCTTGACCCCCCGCAAGAATACAGCAAGATGACTGTCTGTGAACCAGAAAGAGAACTCGCACCAGACGCCCAATCTGTAAGCTCCTTGATCGTGACCTTGAAGCCTCCAAAACCATGAGAAATAAATTTCTGTTGTTTCTAAGCCACCCCATCTGTGGTATTTTGCTATAGCAGCTCGGACAGATTAAGACAAGACTTAAAGACAGGAATTTGGGGAGGACAAAATTCAACCCATGACGTCATCTGACCCCCTGGTAAATATTTATGTGTTGATGTGTTTGTTGTTTGTCTCCCCACTGGACCGTAGGCCCGTGAGGAAGGGATCGCTGCTCTCTCCCTGGTGTCTGGAATAGTACCTGGAACAGACAAGGTGCATCGTGAATATTTTCTGGATGCATCAGAGAATGCTTTGATGTTCCCAGGACCCGAAGGTGGTCTGTGGATAACCTGAGCTGGCGGGGACTGGTTCCTCAGGTGCTGTCTCTCCAGTCCTTGCAGTGCGTGGGTACGCATGTGTGAGGGATGAGGTGATTGGACAGGGTGACCAGCCGGCGTTCTTTGGGAGAAAACCCCAGCCCCGGAACAGCTGTGCCTTTTGCAGGGATTTGTTAAGGAAGGCGCCTAGGTAGCAGAGTGACAGGTGACCAGCCAGAAGCAGAAGCATATCTTGCCGTGTCATGGGGCTGTTGATGGACCCTCAGCTCTTCCCAGAGAAAATATGCCGACACGGCGACAGATGGGCAGAGTTGCTATTTGCAAACATACATTTTTTTTTGGATGTTGCCCATGGAGATATATGGAGGTTTGGATCTGTCTCTTGGACTATAATTTTTAAATAAGTGGATCGGTCTCCTAAACCAAATCGCTGCCAAAACATTTTGCCACCCTGCTTGCTTCTCCTGCCCGTTCTCTGAGCCATTCGATTGCTTTTCGTCTCCCTCTTTGCGTTACTTCTGCCATTTTCATCCCGTATTGAGTTCTTGTGCGGTTACATCCCATCCCGTGGCTTTCCGGGAAGGCATCTGGCTTTCGTTCTGCCTCTGTTGAGCCACTCTTATTTCACGAAGGCGCTCTCTCGGTCGCTTCCTGCTGTTTGCCGAGCTCTGCGAATGGAACACGGGAGAGTGGACGGCAGTGATGGGCACCCACTGAGCACAGAGCGGGGTGCTGAGGGCAGAGGAAGCAAGGGCATGTCGTGCCCTCCAGGAGTCTTAACTATTTCTGGGTAGGGATGGTCGGATGCAGTCAGATCCCAGCGAATCCTTCGTGTGTGTGGAGCAACCCAGGGATTTCATGACCTTCCGAATCACCGAAAACCTGCAGCAAAGCGATGAGTGCTTGCTCTTTGCTTTCAGCACGTGGATGTAATACTGATAACAATAATAATCATAAACACTTACGGATCTTGTACCATCTGCTGGGCTATGTCCTAGATGCTTCGCTGCATGATATAATTTTTTCCTTACAGTGGACTTTTATGGTAGGTACTGTTGTACTGATTTTGCAGAGTGACTGGCCATCCCGTGGGGCCCAGGACTCTCAAGTTTAGCAGGATTCGTGACTCTGGGTCCCACGTGGGGTGAGCACAAGCCCTGCTTCTCTCTCTCTCCCTCTCTCTCTCTCCCTCTCCTTTCATTCTCTCTGCCCCTCATGGGATTCTCTTTCTCTCTCTCTCTCACCACCCCTGCTCACTTGCACCCTCTCTCACTCAATAAAAACAAGTCGTTTAAAGCATTAAAAATTATTTTTATTTTTATTATTAATTTTTTTTAAAAAAGAGAGAGAGCATGAGCAGGGGAGAAGAGCAGAGGGAATCTTTTTTTTTTTTTAATTTTTTAATGTTTATTTTTGAGAGAGACAGACAGAGTGTGAGCAGAGGGGAGGGTCAGGGAGAGGGGGAGACATAGAATCCGAAGCAGGCTCCAGGTTCTGAGCTGTCAACGCAGAGCCCCACGCGGGGCTTGAATCCACAAGTTGTGAGATCCTGACCTGAGCCGAAGTCAGATGCCTAACCGACTGAGCCACCCAGGTGCCCCAGGAATCTTTTTCTTTAAATTTTTTTTTTTTTTTTTTCAGAAAGAGAGAGAGAGAGTGAGAGAGAGCATGCACAAGATTGGGGAGGGGGCAGAGAGAGGAGGATGAAGGAGCTGACGCACACTTTTTGCTGATAGCAGAGAGCCTAATGCAGGGCTCAAACCCATGAACTTCGAGATCATGACCTGAACCAAAGTCAGATGGTTAACTGACTGAACCACCCAGGTGTCCCGAGAGAGAGAGGGAGAGAGGGAAAGAGAGAGGGAGAGAGAGAAAATGAGAATGAGAATGAATCTTAAGAAGGCTCCACACTCAGCACAGATCAGCGCAGGGCTCGATCCCACGATCCTGGGATCTTGACCCGAGCTGAAATCAAGAGTCAGATGCTTAACCAACTAAGCCACCCAGGCACTCCTCAAATAAAAGTTTCAGTGAACAGCTAATTAGGTCATGAATCAGCAATGAATAAACCAAAGCCCAAAGTCCTAGACCTAACTGGGGTGCTTGTTGTAGATGACAGCCTCTGCGTGTGGTCCCGGGGGGTGAAGCGTGCTTTTCCTCTGGCTCTACTGTGCCAGCTTCACAGCACACTGTGAGTCTCAAAGTGTGGGCAGTGGTTCTGGTCTGGTTTTACAGGTTCACTGTTAATTGAAAAGCTTGAGCCTCGCGTATGTGTTTATGTGTAAATCATACACACGTAAATGTATGTATGTGTATACATATACACAAACGTGTGTGTGTGTATACATATTAAATAGAAGTCATAGAATACTATGCTAAATAGAAATATAAATGCATAACTTCTGGCAGCAGATTTTCTTAATGAAGGAAATAGGGGCACTGGTAGCTGCGTTGAGTAGCTCTGGTTAGCCTTCAGTCTTAGCTTTTGTGCTGGAGGGGGAAAAATATGAGGGGAGAGAGGAGTTTGAATCGTGGTCAGCTGCAGGTGCCTGTCCTGTGTAGCCCACCAAACAGCCCCTAGGAGTCTTCTTGTTAAACCCCCCTCCTACAAGAACGAACGCAGATTACTTATGAAAGACAAAGCAAAACACGGTGCTTTCACTTTACATGCTATGCGGATGATCTGTACCTCGACCCGCTTTTCCAAGCTCCCTTTGGGTCGAGAAGGGGCATCGGAGGCAAATGGAATGAGGAAGTGCCCCGGTGAAAAAGAGGCCACAGGGAAAGTTGGCCGTGGAGTCTGGGGTCAGGCTCTTCTAGCATTTTATCTGAACTCTACTTGGGTGAAACCAAACGGATAAAGATAAGTGTTATCACTTCTGTAATCTGGTCTTTAGTTAGCATTACTGCTGCTCTGAAGTAGAAGTCTAGCTTTCTAAGTGCATTCTTTCTTCCAGGGTAAAACTTTAATTAGAGATACTGGTCTATGACTCAGTTCTCAGTTGAACATTTATATTTAGTAATACTAATAAAAAAAAAAACAACCCAGATTTGTTTTGAAAACACTTCTCCAGGTTTGTGAAGTGTCATTCCCACGGGATGACATTGTATTCTATTAAAAACTAGCATTGTGAGCAGTAGTTGTAATTTCAAGCCCAGTTTGACGTAATGAAATTTGAATTTCCCTCTGGAGGGATTGGCTATATGACTGTGGTGCTGTCGCCGAATTCATTACTCTGAGATGCTTTTTTCGTAGATCCAGAATGATTTTTTTTTTCCTTTTTATCTTAGAAGGCCGTTAAATTAAAGCACCTGAGAGTGTGTGAAATAACAAATGTTCCTGTCCAGTAATCAGACTTAGACTGTCTTCCAGATTGCAATGGGGCATATGTATTTAAAAATAAATACTAATCACCTAATATGAAACAGTTGTTTTTCATACAATCAACTATAAATATTTTTTAAATAATTTGTAAAAGGATTTTTGACCAAGTATTTTGTGTCTTAAAATTCTTTAAACTGGGCCGGTCACAGGTACCTTCTAGAGTATTTGAGGTTATTAATCAATCAGAATAAATCCTGGGCTAGTATTTATTCATCGCTATGTCTTTTCTCTTGCGTAGCTACCTACATACACCCTCTTTATTAATAATGCTGCCACACTTTACTAATCACATTTCATTTTCTACTCCCCTTTTGTTTTAAATACCTTAACAATTGTCCCCTTTTTTTAAAAAAAATAATTAAACGTTTTTGTCTCTGGTTACTTGTGGAAAATAAACAGAAGCACAAAGAAGAAAATAAAAATCACCTGTCATCATACAACCCAGCAATAATCACTGTGAATATTTTTAGGTGTTTGGGTTGGGCACGTGCGATACGGAGATATGTACACATATACATATATACATAGAGGTGGTTTTTTTTCTGCCTTGAACCCGTATGTTACAAAATTGAGATTCCAATGTTCATGTTGCAATTGTACTTTTTTCCCCGTCTTAATATGTAGAGAACATTTTCTCATGTTATTAAATATTCTTTTAAAAATTTTTTTTTATTTTAGAGAGAGAGAGAACACGAGTGGGGGAGAGAAGGAGAGAGAGAGAGAGAGAGAGAGAGAGAGAGAGAGAGAGAATCCCAAGGAGGCTCCACTCTCAGCACGGACCCTGACACAGGGCTCAGTCCCATGACCCTGGGATCATGACCTGAGCTGAAATCAAGAGTTGGCTGTTCAACCCACAGAGCCACCCAGGCCCCCCTAAATATTCTTTTAAGATTTGATTTTTGGTGATAAATAACATTGCATTATTTAGAGTTACTGTAATTGTACAAACTAGTTCCCAACTGCCGTGTATTGAGGTTATTTTTAACATTTTCCTACATAAATGATACTGCTATTACCATCGTTATATGTACATCAGTAAGCCATTCCTTAGGATAAATACTCAGAAGGCTTTTGACGTGTTGCAAATTGCACTTCAGAAAGATTATGCCAAATGACACAATGTATGGGAGTGACTTTTAAAAAGTGCCTTTTGGTAACTATTAGGGGTAGTCATAATTTGTATACTTGATTGAAAATTTGTGTTTCTTCTATTAACTACCATTAATGATTTTCCCCATTTTTCTCCTGTTTCTCTTATTGATTTATGCAAACTTTTAACATATTAAGGATATTAGCTGTTTATTTTTGGTATGTTGCAAGTATTTTCTCCCAATTGGTCATTTGCCTTTCATTTCATTTTATGTCTCCTTTTTGTTGTTGTTGTTGTTTTGAAGGGGAGCATATACAGATTTTAATTTTGTTTAGTTAAACCAATTAGTCTTTTTCAATTTTTTTTAGTATTTTCTTATTTTTTATGCTTAAATAAACTAGAGGGTTTGTTATTAGTTTTGCTTAATGAATTTATTACTGCTGACTAAAGTATGAGTCTTGTCAATGTTTCATTGTTGTCTGCAGAAGATCCTTTGTGTTGTGGGATGGGGATTTTTGACTGTATTTTCTAACCTGTTGCAGTTGAACCTAATGGTATCAATAGCACAGGCTTTAGGGGCCAACAAACAGCCTTGGTTCCTACTGCCCCTCTGCTTTTTTTTTTTTTTTTAAATGTTTATTTATTTTTGAGACAATGAGAGTGACAGAGTGCAAGCAGGGGAGGGGCAAACAGAGGGGCAATCTGAAGCAGGCTCCAGGCTCTGAGCTGTCAGCCCAGAGCCCAATGCGGGGCTTGAACTCACGAACCATGAGAGCTGAAGTTGGATGCTTAACCGACTGAGCCACTCAGGTGCCCCGCTTTCTTCTTTTTAGTAGCTGTGTGATCTTGGGGAAGGTATTCAAACCTTCCAAACTTTAGTTTCTGTGTTTGTAAAATGATAATACCTCATTGGCATTCAATGGGCATTTTATTTTATACACACACACACACACACACACACATACACATACAGATGCCTGTGCATAAAAATATACATATAAAGTACATACATATTCATGTATATAATATACATGTATATAATGTATGTATAATATACGTACATACAATGTACATACACATAGTTTTTTTATTCTTTTAATAATTTTTTAATGCTTGTTTATTTTTGAGATAGAGAGACACAGAATGTGAGAGGGAGAGGGGCAGAGAGAGAGGGAGACACAGAATCCGAAGCAGGCTCCAGGCTCTGAGCTGTCAGTACAGAATGACGCGGGGCTCAAACCCACAAACCGTGAGATCATGACCTGAGCCAAAGTCAGCCGCCTGACTGACGGAGCCACCCAGGCGCCCCCACATAGATTTTTCTTTCTATGTATCTATGTAAAGCACATATTTATCGTGAAAATGTATTCAATGTTAGTGTGTTAGTGAATACACCACAGTTGGTTATTCTCTTCGACTTTCGTGTTTATGGTTAACTCTTAAAGGCGTGTGAATGAGGGCTTTTCAGATAGTGAGAAATAGATCCTCGCTGAGTTTATCGTGGGTGATGAAGTTTTATTTCAGAGATAACGGGAGGTGAGGAAGAAAATGGGGCTGAGGCCCACAGTCAACACCTCCCTGAGGACCTGCCTGCCACTCAGGGCTCCAGGGGGCCTGGATACCTGCATTCCATAAATTCCACTTCCCTCCTATGCCTCTGCCTGGGGCTTCCAGCAATTTCCATGGCTCTTACAGAATATTCCTCTGTCTGCCCTCCCTTCTGCCTCACAGCTGCTTACTATCAGAGGTTTCTCTGCTGACTGGTTTGTACTTTCAGCTCTCTCTCTCTCTCTTTTTTTTAATTTTTAATCTTTATTTATTTTTGAGAGGTGGGGAAGGGAAGAGACAGAGAGAGAGAGAGGGAAACACAGAATCCAAAGCAGGCTCCAGGCTCTGAGCTGTCAGCACAGAGCCCCACGCGTGGCTCAAACTCACAAACCGCGAGACCATGACCTGAGCCAAAGTCACATGCTTAACCGACTGAGCCACCCTGGGACCCCATTTTCAGCTCTAAGTATTAATTTTTTTCTCTTACATTTCTTCGATCGGTGACAGAGTGCTAGGAAGGTATGATCATTGATTCCTTACTGGCCTTACCTTCTTGTCACCACTCGGCACAAAGCGTCCTTCAACGGTATAAAGTTATTTTAACAGTGGAAAAAAGAGTAAACCTATAGATAGATAATTCTCCACAAGTTCCCAGATGGACATGGTGTGGAAAAATTTATTGGACAACGTAATTCCCTGTGTTTGGGTTTGGTAGCCAAATCTTTATTCAGCACTCAACAAAATATTTTACTGTTACGATTTCTTCTGTGTTTGTGTTTGTGGTTTTGGAGATAATGATGCTACATTTGTTAACCGACCCTTTGCTAGAAGTCCCCAGTATTTCCATGGTGATCTAAGGCTAAATTCCAAGACTGAGTTGAGAATTTTGTCTTGGATTATTATTGCCAAAATTTCTGTGTTTCTAGTTCCTATGGTGTCCCCCAAAGTTCCCCCCACCCAAAGGCTACTTTGTTCATGTACCTTTTTCAGCTACATTTGGCTCCCAGTTTTGTCCCAGGATGGGAGAATAGACTTTTGATTGTTTCCTGCTGCCTCTGGGACAGGAATACATCTTGAATTAGGGCTAATTTTGGAGTTTTAAGTATTAAATGTCAAATATTGAAGAAAGCACGTCTATGATCTCTTTGTTGTGGAAGGGAAGGTCATCTAAGGCTTAGGGGAAGGGAAAGGAAGAAAGAAAAGGGAAAACAGAAAATAGCTGATGATTTCTTGCTTTGTCAGATCATTCCCTCTACACCCCTTGAAAACCCTTCCTGTTTTCAGAACCTCCTTTTTAAGATTGATTTCACATCCTTTTTAAGATTGATTTCCTAACCTAAAGTCATTTGCTAGGTGTACCATAAGGTCAGAATGGTCACTGCTGGAGAAATTTCCCACTTGTAACCAGTTTTTCAAAAAAGCGTTCTCTTTACTTGGCCATTGGAGATGATCGTGTGTTTTTGCATTCAAACACTATTGATTGCCTTCTTCATGCAGACCTGCTGCTAACCTGTATGGGCTTTTGTACAAATTAGAAAAAGATATGACTAGGCAGACCATTTAGAAAAAGGCATCCCCTCTGGGTAGACCAGTTAGAAAAAGGTGCTCTAGGGGCGCCTGGGTGGCGCAGTCGGTTAAGCGTCCGACTTCAGCCAGGTCACGATCTCGCGGTCCGTGAGTTCGAGCCCCGCGTCGGGCTCTGGGCTGATGGCTCAGAGCCTGGAGCCTGTTTCCGATTCTGTGTCTCCCTCTCTCTCTGCCCCTCCCCCGTTCATGCTCTGTCTCTCTCTGTCCCAAAAATAAAAAAACGTTGAAAAAAAATTTTTTTTAAAAAGAAAAAGGTGCTCTCTCTGAGTGGCTTCAGTGCCAAGGGGCATGGATTGGTGAGCAGACAGCATTTCAGGGGCACCTGGGTGGCTCGGTTACTCAGCCTCCGACCCTTCATTCCGGCTCAGGTCATGATCCTAGGGTCGTGGGATTGAGCCCTGCATTGGACTCTGTGCGGAGTGTGGAGCCTGTTTAAGATTCTCTCTCTCCCGCTCTGCCCCCCTCCCCTGCTCAC
The DNA here is from genome assembly GCF_022079265.1 of Lynx rufus. Classification (NCBI taxonomy): domain Eukaryota; kingdom Metazoa; phylum Chordata; class Mammalia; order Carnivora; family Felidae; genus Lynx; species Lynx rufus. The sequence continues at coordinate 145,998,044 of NW_025814867.1, forward strand.
TCACATTCTCTCTTGCTCTCTGAAATAAAAAATTAAGAGAAAAAAAAATTCTTAAAAAACAAACAAACAAACATTTCCTCCAGGGTACACAGGGTGGCAAGCCAAGTGAGGCCTGGGTTTCTGTCCCAAACGGCCCCCTCCAAAGGGTGTGTTTGTGTAAGGCACCAAATGTGAGTGGGCACTAGAGTCAGATCTTCCCTCCAAGAGTCCTGGGTCCCGGAGTCCGAATCGAGCCGTGAACCACAGACAGAACGTATCGTGGTAACGGTGACAGTTTTTCCCTAACAAGTGACAGATGGAGTATCCTAGGCTTTTAGGGCATCTCCAGTAAAACTCTGCAGGCTCAGCCCTGGTGCCTCTCTGGGAAAGTCCACTTTGTTGCTTTGCTGGAGAGAGAAAGATAAGCCTGATGAGAAATCAATTCAGGTCTGTTTGTGTCACTCACTGCCCAGGAGACACAAGACATATTCCGGCACACGTAACCAGGGAGATCTTGGGGGGAAGTGCCCTTCACTGGAGCCACGAGACCTGTGACCCCCTGTCTCCTGAGTCATCATTCAACCTGACGGAGGGGCCCCGGGCTGAGACTTCCTGTGTGTTAAGAGCTATCACAGCTGTTCAGCTGGGGTCTGAGAGACCCCTCTCTGTGAGCTCAGAGAGAAAACTCCCCCCAACATGCTGACTGCCCATCAGCCCCTGTGCACCATTCCTTCCTTGGATGGGCGGATAGTGTGACCGTTTAATAAGGGGTCAGTGCCCACCCCTTGCAAGTGGGGAGAAGGAAAGCGAGGGTCTTTGAACGTAGGTCCCCCACCCCCTACCCCACTCCTGGGGAAAGGAACGTGATGGTTTTGGGTTTCTCTGTGTGTAATCTGAGAGGCTCATCCGTCTCCGTGTGACAGAGGAGAATTTCAGCTTCAGGAAAGTCACTTCTGATCCAGCACAAACAGCTGGGTGGGCCGTGCCTCATTGGTGCACACCACACACAATCTCTTGAATATCGTGGCTCAGCGTGACTTCTGCCCCCGAGAGGGCTTGTGAGCTGCCGTCTGGTTCTAAGGTGGTTGTCAGGCCGCTGTCGCCTTGACCAACCTCATGTGGAGGCCCCCCTCTTGGATCTCTTGAGGTGTTTGTTTGGGCCGAATTGTGTGCCCCTCCCCCGCAAATTCCTATGTTGGCGTCCTAACCCCCCTGTCGCTCACGAGGTGACTGTATTTGGAGATGGGGCCTTTAAAGAGGTAATTATGGCAAAATGAGGTCGTGGGGGCGGGCCTCGTCCCATCTGACGGTGTCTTTATAAGAAAAGGAGAATAGGACACAGACACACACAGAGGGAAGACCACGTGAGGACACAGGGAGCAGAGGGCCACCTACAACCCAAGGAGAGAGGCCCTCCGAGGAAACCGGCCCTGCAGGCGTCTTGATCCTGGACTTCCAGCCTGCACAACTGTGAGAACGTGAATCCTGTCGCTGAAGCCTCCTGGTCTGTGGCCCGGCAACCACACACGGTGTTTATACATCCAGATTCGCTAGGTGTCCTGAGAGCTAAGACCAGCCTCAGGACCACGTGGGGCAACTTCACTGTAGTGAATTGCATTATATCCGGATAGTATAATACCTGGAAACAATGCCCTCCGCTCAGTAAGGAGACTGATCTTGCTGACTGAACTCCTGATTTGTTGTTGTTGTGTGGTGTTGCCTGCCGTCTTGTTCCACGTAGGAGTCGTGTCATCAACCCACCAGCCAGCTAACCGACCCTCTGAAAATACTCAGGGCCGACATTACTTCTGTTTGCCTGGTATATTTATTTCGACAGCCTTCAGAAGAATACAGTGTTTCACGTTTCTACTAGGATTTCCTAAGGGACACATTTAAGTATACGGAATTATGAAGATGGCCCATAGAGGTACTTAGATTTTGTTTGTTTATGAGATGTTGACAACGTGGCTTATAAATAATTCACGTATGATTTGTGTGAACCGACAAGGCTATTCTGTGTACCTCTTGCAACGTTTACGTTGAACATACTGTCGTTACTCATAGTATTCTGTCACGTGTGTTAGTTTGCCAAGGCCACCATAACAGAATACCACAGACTGGGTGGATCAGACAACAGAAATTTATCATCTTGAACCAAACCAAGCTTATTTGGTTCTGGAGGCTGGAAGTCTAAAATTGAGATGGAGCAGGGGTGGTTCCCTCTGAGGGCTGTGGGGGGGGCAATCTGTTCCAGGTCTTTCTCCTAGCTTCTGGTAGCCTCGGGTATTCGTTGGCTTGTAGATGGCATTTTCCCTGCATCTTCCCTCTCTGTGCGTATGTGCCACCGTCTGTGTCCAAAGTTCCCCTTTTTAGGGGCGCCTGGGTGGCGCAGTCGGTTAAGCGTCCGACTTCAGCCAGGTCACGATCTCACGGTCCGTGAGTTCGAGTCCCGCGTCGGGCTCTGGGCTGATGGCTCAGAGCCTGGAGCCTGTTTCCGATTCTGTGTCTCCCTCTCTCTCTGCCCCTCCCCCGTTCATGCTCTGTCTCTCTCTGTCCCAAAAATAAATAAACATTGAAAAAAAATAAATAAAAAAAACAAAGTTCCCCTTTTTATAAGGACACAGTCATGTTGGATTAGGGCCCACCCTAATGACCTCCTCTCCATCATCTGCAAAGACCCTATTTCCAAATAAGGTCGTGTCCACAGGTACTGGGGGGTGAGGACTTCAGCATCTTTTGGGGAGACACAACCCACTCCATAACATCATGCTAGGATTTTTTTCCTTGTCCTGTCTCATTCACTCACTAGCCCAGAATGGCCTTTGGACCCTCAAAGCAAAGAGCAAGAGACAGGCAAGGTCAAGGGGACAGTGAAGAAGATGGAGTGGTCAGGACCAAAAGATACACTGCCTGGGCATTGGTGTTCCTTGGGCTCTGGGTGGAGAGCACTGCCTAGACCTTCCACGGTGTTTCATCACCTCTGACCCCTGTGTTCTAGCTTTCTGGGACACTGAACTTACTCTATCCCTTCTGGGATGCTGGCCACTGTTAAGGGTGCTTGGAGCTCACTGTGGAGTGACAGCTGACTTGGGGAAGAGAAAGCTGGGAGACCAGGTGGAATAGAGAAGTGCTGTAGAAATGCAGATGGTTATGCTGACGTTCCCGTCGAGGATGCACCAGACCCTGGACACAGGGCTCTGAGTCCCCTAGGTGGGCTGGCTTCCATAGAAAGGCAAGGAAGTGAGCAACACAGGGCAGTATTTCGCAGCCTTATTGTTACCCATATGGCTATGGGGAATCTGTACCTGGCACGACTGTTTTACGTTTTGTGGTTATTATCAAGACAAGCTTTGTATTTTGTGGTTTTATTGGGGCAAAGGTAGGAGTGTTGAACATGCATTTTGTGAGCTCTCTTTTCTTCTACACGCTGGAGGCCCGTTCTCTGTCTCTTGGTCACCCTCGTGGAGAGGTCCAGCATTGAACTTTGCTGTGGGGTGGGACAGGGCGGGTGAGGGTAGGAGAGAGGCTTCCGGAAGCGTGAAGAGAGGCTGATTGTTAGACTAGCTTTGTGTGAAGCAATGAATTTGGGAAGTTTGAGAGAAAGGGCAGTGTCTGCCCATCCTGAAAGAGGCTGGTTTGAAAGCAGAGCCTTTAATCCCCACAAAGCGTCCGATCCGTGTGCCTTGAAGACATTGGCAGGGGTCTCTTGAGGAACACCCTTCGTGAACTTACTCTCTTTGACGGCTTAATGTTACACACATTTATAATGTATGTTGTAGTGGAGACAGTCTTAATGATTGCAAGTTGCTCTGAAGTTATCACCCCCTTCCACTGCTCTCTGTAGGCAGATGAGCGTAAGGAGAGAAGCTTTTGCTGCCCTTGATGCTGTGGCGGAAGTGATTTTGAAGCTGGCAGCAATTTCCTGCTGAAATGACCTCCCTTAGATCTGTTCTTACATTATTCTGTGTTACTTTCCTGGGCCTGCTGTGACAGAGCGCCGCAAACCAGGCAGCTTGGAACAACAGAAACGGTCTCGGAGACTAGAATGGTCCGTGTGTCCACCGAAACGTGGGGAAATCTTCCTTGCCCCTCGCCCAGCCTCTAGTGCTTTACCAGCAACCTTCACTCTTCCTTTGCTTGCAAATTCATGGCTCAGGCTCTGTGTATCTTCACAAGACCTGCTCCGCGTGTCCATTCTCTTCTTCTAAGGACACTGGCCATATTGGCTGAGGGACCCTTCCTACTCCTGTCTGATCGCATCTCGCTCTAATTACACCTGCAATGACCCTGTTTCCAAGTAAGGCCCCATTCAGAGGTACAGAGAGTTAGGACGTTAACCTATCTGTTTGGAGGGACATGGTTCAACCCCTAATTGTCTGCTGCCACTGACCACGGTGCCTCGTGAGTCCCCTCTCTGTCCTTCCCTGCTGCTCCCGTTTGGTCTTCGCATCTCCTGTGAGTTCTAGCTCTGTGTTGCTTTAAAAAAAAATTTTTTTTTTTAAATGTTTACTTATTTTGAGAGAGAGTGAGCAGGGGAGGGACAGAGAGGGGGACAGAGGCTCCAAAGTGGGCTCTGCACTGACAGCAGAAAGCCTGATGTGGGGCTTGAACTCATGCACCGTGAGATCGCAACCTGAGCCACAGTTAACCGACTGAGCCCCCCGGGCTCCCCTTTGCTCCGTGTTGCTTTTTGATTTCACTCCTGCCAACCGGTCCCTGTGCCCCATTCAGATTTAGTCCTTGTTAATCCTCTGTGTCTCCTTGTTCACGGCCATAACCCATCTTCACCACTTAGAAAGGAACTTTACTCATGCCATAGGCCTGCTAAAAGAAAAAAAGCCCTCGATTAGTTGGCTCCCTTCTTACCTACAGAGTGGATTCCACATTCCGTCCCCTGCGTTCAGGGCTCTGTGTGCTCAGGGCTGTGTCCTCGCTTCTGTCCCAACACCGTTTGTGCGGGTCCAGGCAAGGTGGGTTCTCTGTCCTCTGAGTGTCCTTCGTGGGGGCCTGCTGGTGCACCTCTGCTCCCCGCTCGCCCCTCCTGCCCACCCTCCCTTCTAAGCCCCCCCGAAATGCCCCATTCTTCCACGGGGCCTGCCTGCCCCGCTTGGCCCCCAGCCTGAAGCCTTTTCTAACCTACTGCAATGTCACCTTTTACATTGCACATGGCATTTCGGACTTTGCTTCCTCACGAATTTGTAGGATTAATTAGGTAGAACCAGGTGTTGGGCACGAAAGAAGAAATTCTCATCTGTGCCTGTCCTGATGTTTCCCAAATGGTGGTACTTGGACCGCTCAGTAGAACGGAGGTCTTCCGTGGAGGCTCTGGCTGCATTTCGAAGGGTTTGTCACAGGCCAAAGGTTTCCTCTGGACAACATCCCTCCATCGAGCCCCGTGTGATACCTCAGTTCATCAGTACTCTGGAAACAAGCCTTTGTCCAAAGTCAGCCACCGGTTTATTGTGGTTTATTTTTAACTTCCTGATGGATTTGGATGCAGAGTGGCTGGAAAGAATTTCCCAGGTTTTGGAACGGACGGGATCCTGGTAACCTCAGAGTGCTGTGTTCGTTTCCCGGGGCTGCCGTAACCAAGTACCGCAGCCAGGATTGCTTAGAACCACAGAAGTTTATTCTCTCGCAGTCCTGGAGGCCAGAAGCCTGAGATGAAGGTCTTGACAGGGGCTCGCTCTCTCCGTAGGCTCCAGGAAGGATCTGTTCCAGGCCTCTCTCCCAGCTTCCAGCAGTTCCTTGGCTGGTGGCCGCCTCACCGTGACCTTCGTCTTCATCTGTGACCCGTGTGTGTGTCTCCATGTCCGAATTTCCCCCTTTTTGTAAAGACACCAATCGGATTAGATTGGGACTCACCCTAGTGACCTCATCTTACCTAATTACATCTGTTTCCAAAGAAGGTCATATTCTGAGGTCCTGGGGGGCTAGGGCTCCAATGTGGAATTCTTTTTGGGGGGGGAGACACAGTTCAAGCCATAACAAGTACTAAGCTCCAGCCCTCCCTGGAGGGGAGCGTCCGCTGGATCGACTTAGGTGAGGCACTGAAGCTCGCCAGATTAGGCGGGGGGCAGGGGGGGTGCCTTCAGAGAAGATGGAGGTGAGGAGAACGGGGTGACCATTCTGTCCTCACTGTTCCCCTCCGTCCCTGGGGAAAACCGGCCTGGCTCTGCTGTTGATGTGGTGACAGCCATTGTCCTGCATGGAGGCCTCAGGCTGCTGGCAAGAGTGACCAGCCTGGCCTGGGGGGACAGGCGGTGGTCGGCCCTGCCTGTGTGGTCGGCAGGGCTCGTTGGGCCCTTGGGATGTCAGAGGTGAGGACCTGACATCAGTCACACTGGTGTTTAGCCCCCGTTTGAACTTGTAACTCGCTCTTTTCTGTTCACACTGAGCCATGGGTGCCGTTGCTTCCTCTGCTCCCCAAGTTCCGGTAACAGGTGTGATCGAACTACTTCCTCGAGGCTAAGCATGTCTCATGAGCTAGTGGGGTGATGTCGCGGTTTGGGAATTATGTTTTTATTTTTATGTATTTGCTTATTAAAGTTTATTTATTTATTTTGAGAGAGACAGAGACAGCGTGAGGGGGGAGAGGCAATCCCAAGCAGGCCGCGTGCTGCCAGGCAGAGCCCCATGCGGGGCTCAAACTCACAAACCGTGAGATCATGACTTGAGCAGAAACCACGAGTGGGATGCTCGATCGATTGACCCAGCCAGGTGCCCCCAGGGATTATACTTTTAAAGTGACCGCTGTGGGTAGTAAGATAAGTTTTTGTGTTTCTTGCTTACATTGACTTTCCTGATTTAGCTATTTACAATAATCGAATAACCCACTAGGTAACCGGCTTGGGCCCCCAACGCAGATCGCATAGCTCTTCTAAATGGCAAGAAGCAGCTTTGCTGTGGGTTGGGAGTCAAATTCAGGTTGCCCCATGTCCCGTCTGGGTGACCTATGTGCAGATTTCTTAATCTGTGTAAACCAAGAGTTTTCCCTCCTACAAAAAGGGAAAATAATAGGGTTTTCTTCATAGGGTTGTGGGAGTCTCAGGGGACAATGTGCAGTAATATGTCCTGTGGAGTCTGGTTTGTCAAGTGCTTGCTGAATGGGACTAGTCCCAAGTTGAGATTTATATGGCTTGGTGACTGTGGTCTACACGTGTGCCTTTTTATTTGTTTTCACACTCTGCAGTTGACAAATGGCAATTGTCCAAATAGCTCATTAATTTTATGCTTATAGATAACTAAACTATGTAAGTTAGATCACTAAATGGATCCCCAGTTGGCTCGATTATTTATAGAGCTTGAGTTATTCAGATAGTCGCCTACATTGATTGATTGATTGATCTGGACCATGGAGACCCATGCCTAATTACAGCATGCATTTTTAATACTATTTATGCGATTAGTTAATATTTTCTTTACGTAATGAGAAAAATGTGTTCAATCTAATGACATTATCACTATTGATCTACTTTAAATAGCTATGGTAATGATCAAAGTGTCTAGCTTTTTGTTTGTTTGTTTTGTTTTTTTGATGGAGGGGGAGAGGTGAGGTTTGCAACCAGTATGTCTTGTCTCCTATAAAAGACACTATTAACATCTTTCCAGCCTGATTTTGACATTACAAAGCTCCATTAATTTTGATGGAAGAAATAGATAATTGGCACTTGACCCAAATTCACAGTAGGGACCCAGTAGCACAGGAAATCACAAACTAAGAACAATACCCCCAATCACAGGAACCCCTCTGTGAAAAATAAAAAAAGATAGCTCAGAATTTAAAACGTATTTTCAGAGTTAGTGATCACATACTTTTAAGTGGGAAACAAACTTTTGAAGTCTGTGATAGCTCTCTTGAAATGATTCTTTTATTGGACTTGACTATATAAATATTCATGTTGTTGTATGTGTATATCTTATATTGTTTCATTAGTTACTTTTTTTGCCATTGGAGTAGTAAAAAAAAAATGTTTGCTAGGTACTGAAAATAGTATTGAGGTGAAGATTATTTTAATTATTGGCCAGATTAACTTATTCTTGCCAAAAAAATAACCACCTTTACAAGGAGGCAGTTGACTGAATAATGGGTAAAAACGTCTACACTTTTTACAAGAGTTCTGAACATCGATGGCCTGGATAGAATCAGAATAATTGTGTTCCAGTCTGGGAATTGCCACATTGTGTCACCCTGGGCAAGTCCCCACACCTCTATTAAATACGGTTTACCCCTCTCACTAACAGAAACAAAACTGAACTCCCAATCCTTTCTTAAACAGTCACATTTTTCAGAGGGATCGGCTAAGAGAAATGCACTTTCACAAATGAGAGAGGATTTAGAGAAAATACGAGAAAGGTTTTAGGGAAACTCTAAAACACACTCAGATTGTATCTAATGGGATGAACACTATTCAGTCATGACACCATTTAAGAACACTAGACAATAGCAACAGAAAATACAGCCCCTTTGGGGATGGGTGTGACTTTCTCATCTAATAGTTGCAGTTACTGCCAGAGGTTTAAAGACCTCTTGAAGGAGCCAATTCTGTTTCTTCCTAAATGGTCTTGAGCACCCCCGCCCCGTGCCTGGAAGCTAAGCAATTAGTCTTAGTCTAGTGTTCAAGTCATGACTGTTCACTGCAAAGGGCTTGGTTTTTTTTTTTTTTTAATGTTCAAATATTGAAATTCAGATTTTTGACATGGATTTGCTTCAGGAGATCTTTTTGGTTCTACTTTTGCAGCCCCTTTCTGTCTCTGCTTTTTTTTTTTTTTTTTTGCTAAACTTTAAATGGACCAGTGGTAAAGAGTGCGAAGCATATTTATCTGATGTTTCCTAAACTTTTTGCATTACTAAAAGCAGCCAGAAAAGAAAAGACAAGAAAAAGAAGAAAAGACCGCTGTGACAAATGCAGATGAAAAGATGGCGGCCTCCTTAAGAGCCTAAATGTCCATCAACTGATGAATGGATAAAGAAATTGTGGTTTATATACACAACGGAATACTACGTGGCAATGAGAAAGAATGAAATATGGCCCTTTGCGGCAACGTGGATGGAACTAGAGAGTGTGGTGCTAAGTGAAATAAGCCATACAGAGAAAGACAGATACCATATGGTTTCACTCTTATGTGGATCCTGAGAAACTTAACAGGAACCCATGGGGGAGGGGAAGGAAAAAAAAAAAAAAAGAGAGGTTAGAGTGGGAGAGAGCCAAAGCATAAGAGACTGTTAAAAACTGAGAACAAACTGAGGGTTGATGGGGGGTGGGAGGGAGGGGAGGGTGGGTGATGGGTATTGAGGAGGGCACCTGTTGGGATGAGCACTGGGTGTTGTATGGAAACCAATTTGACAATAAATTTCATATATTGAAAAAAAAAGATGAAAAAAAAAAGAAAAGATGGCAGCCTCCTTTTCCAAAGATAAGCAGGAAGTGGATATGCAAAGGCAAAGTTAAGATGTACAAGATATGCCTGTTTGTAGTAAAGTTAATGACTTAAAGTAATCAGTGTATTGAAACTCATTAGCAGGGAAAACAGGTGACAGAGATAGAAAGAAGCTGCAAGCACTGTGATTGTTGGACTCGAGTTTACTCAAATCGCATTGCCTCCACTTGGGAGTGGGGGTGTCTCCTTTAGATTCGTGACTGCCTTTCTTATTGCTAAAATTTGTGAGAAGTTTGGCTGGGAGTTGTCTCCCCCTAAAATTCATGTTGGAGTCTTAACCACCAGCAACTCAGAAAGTGACTGTGTTTGGATATGGGATCTTTAAAAAAAAATTTATTTTTGAGAGGGAGAGGGGGAGAAAGGGAGAACGAGTGGAGGAGGGGCAGAGAGAGAGGGAGACACAGAATCTAAAGCAGGCTCCGGGCTCTGAGCTGTCAGCACAGAGCCTGACGCAGGGCTTGAACTCGTGAACCTCGAGATCATGACCTGAGCTGAAGTCGGACGCTTAACTGACTGAGCCACCCAGGCGCCCCTGAACATGGGATCTTTAAAGAGGTAATTACTTTTAAATGAGGCCTTTAGGGTGGGCCCTAATGCGGTCAGACTGGTGTCCTTATAGGAGGAAATTGGGACGCACACAGGCACCGAGGGAAGACCAAGTGCGGACTCAGGTGTAGGGCAGCCATCTACAAGCCAAGGAACGAGGCCACAGAGGAAACCTGTTGACACTTTTCATCTCAGACTTCTGGCCTCTGGGACTGTGAGAAAATAAATTTCTGTTGTTTAAGCAGTTACGTTATGGCAGCCTTCGCAAACGAAGACACTGGGACGTGTTTATTAAAATGACGGAAAGCACAGTCTGTGTTTGAAGAAAGAAAAGAGAATCGAGCGCTTGAGTGTTCTGGTTTCACCCAGGCCCTCTCCCTGCAGCCCTCACCCCCCCTGTGCACACGTGCATGCTAACATGCACACGCCTCCCACCGAGTTCCCTGGTTATCTGCTTGTGAATTCCTCGCCCTTCCCGAGAGCCATGATCTGCCTGTCAGTGGACGCAGAGCATTCAGTATTCCCAGTGAGTAGAAGGGAGGCCAGGAGGATTTATGGTGTCATTGCAGGAACACAAATTCTGCTTTCATACAGACTGACACCGTAAATGCACACGTATAAATCAGAGCAGAGTGGGGAAGAAAAGCCCTAGCTTTCCCTTTCTGATGCACACAGGCACTGGGGCCAGCCCTGACATGCAGCGTGTGATTTCAGTGGCGGGGAAGGAAGCCTTGTGAGCACGTGGCGTGGGGAAACCATCTGCAGATGGTTATTGAAGACCTCGTACGAAAGGGCTCGCTCCGGTCCCAGGCGCAGGAGATGGGAGGGCCGATAAGGATTCCTGTGCTCAGTTCATGCATAGCTGTCATTTCGACTCCCCTTTCCTGGAACCACCACATCTGTCCCTCCCCCGGACCTTTGCCCTCCCCCACTTTGTAGGGGGCGGGGTGCTGCTGAAAGTCTTTTCCACCTGGAGCAGCCCATCCCTCCAGGTTTCCGTGAGATAGCCCTCTGTCGCCGAGCGGTACTGGCTTTCTTTTCTTGCCCCGTTAGCACTCTCTGCAGAGAGCAGTGATATCCCGCCCCGCTGTGTAGTCCGCTGTGTTTGCTCAGTTTTAACTACAGCTCGTGAATGGTTACCGTGTACCGAGCACATGACTGTGACAGAAGTTGGTGGCCGTTATTACCCCCAGTTTACTGATGAACAGTCTGAGGTCTATTGACGTTAGGTTTGTTTTTTGTTTTGCTTTGTCCGGGATTTCTCAGTTCTGGGCTGCTGCCTTGGTTTTGTTCCGAGAGGCACAGTTTCATCCTCACTGCAAATTTGTGTGACTGGTAATCTCCTACACAGTTGGTAGAGGAGACGGTGGAGCATTTCTTCACACATTCATTCATTCACCAGATTTTTGTTGTTCTTGTTGTGTGCTGTGTCTCAGGCAGGCAGTGTGCTGCTTCTGGAGCTCAGGGGGTTAAATGACTTTGCCAGAGCCATGGGGTCAGGACAGCACTGGCCACTGGCCACATGTAGCTGCTGAACACTTGAAATGTACCTGATCTAAACTGAGATGTGCTCTACGTGTAAAACACACGTCAGACTTTGCAAAGACAGCGTAAATATCTCATTATTAACAATTACTCACAGTAGCTACGATCAGTTTGTTCTCTGCAGTTAAGAGTCTGTTTTCTGGTTTGTTGCTTTTTTTCTTTGTCTGTCTTGTTTCTTAAATTCCACATATGAGATCATGTGGTATTTGTCTCTGACTTATTTCACTTAGCATTGTACCCTCTACATCTATCCATACTGGTGCAAATGGCAAGATTGCATTTTTTTATGGCTGAATAATATTCCATTGTCTGTATATACACCACATCTTTATCCATTCGTGTATCGATAGACACTTGGGTTGCCCCTATAATTGGGCTATTGTAAGTAATGCTGCTGAAAACCTAGGGGTGCATATATCTTTTTGAACTAGTGTTTTTGCATTCTTTGGGTAAATACCCAGTAGTAGAATTACTGGATCGTATGGTAGCTCTATTTTTAACTTTTTGGCGAACCTTCATACTGTTTTCCGTAGTGGCTGTACCAGTTTTTCATTCCCACCAACAGAGCACAAGAGTTCCTTCTTCTCCACATCCTCACCAACACTTGTTGTTTCTTGTGTTTTTCATTTTAGCCATTCTGACAGATGTGAGGTAATATCTCGTTGTAGTTTTGATTTGTGTTTCCCTGATGATCAGTGATGTTGCGCATCTTTTGATGTGTCTGCTGGCCATCTGGATGTCTTCTTTGGAGAAACATCTGTTCGTGTCTTCTGCCGTCCATGTTTTCATTGGATTGTTTGTTTTTGCTGGTGTTGAGTTGTGTAAGTTTGTTATGTATTTTGGATACGAACCCTTTATCGGATATGTCACTTGCATAGTGTTGTTGATTGTTTCCTTCATTGTGCAGGATGTTGTCCTAATAGTTTATTTTTGCTTTTGTTCCCCTTGCCTTAGGAAGCACATCTAGAAAAATGTTGCGATAGCCGATGTCAGAGAAATTACTGCCTGCCCTCTCTTCTAAGGACTTTTATGGTTTCAGGTCTCGCATTTGGGTCCTCAATCCGTTTTGAGTTTATTTTTGCGTGTGGTGTAAGAAAGTGGTTCCATTTCATTTTTCTGCACGTAGCTGTTCGGTTTTCCCAGCACCACTTTTTGAAGAGACTGGCAGTTTCAGTTTCGCAAGATGAAAAGTGTTCTGGAGATGGATGATGGTGATGTCTGCACAACAAATATGAGCATACTTAATGCCACTGAACTACATACTTAATAATGGCTTATTCTCTGGTAGGCATCTTATCAGAATAAATAATAGAAGAGAACAACCAAGACTTTAAGGACTCACTGTGGTCTCACTGTGTCTCACTGTGACTATTATGTGAAAATATTGGACTGAAAGTGGCTGGGTCAGTGAAAGTTGGTAGGGTGGTTGGAATAAAATGTTCAAAAAAAAAAAAAAAGAGGAGAAAGTAAGGAGGGGCTGGTGCCAGATCAAGAAGGATTTTTCAATTTCTCGTTAAGGAATCAAGTTTATTTTAAAGGTCTCTGAACACAGCAGATGATCATAACCATTCTTAGAAAGAAAACTCTAATGCCTCAATGTAGAGAAGGGGGCAGCCCAGAAAGAGTGTGTGGAAGCCCTTAGAAGGCTGGCCAGACCAGTAGACATGGCAGGGAAGGAACCTTCTGGAAGACTTGGTGACTGGTTGCTGGGAGAGGAGGCAGGGGAAGAGTCAACTGCTCAGGCAACAAATGAGGATGATGATGGCCTCCGTGACAGGAGCACAGAGAACAGTGACAAGTGTGATTTTGGAGAGGCTGGTCGAGGGGGGCTGGGGGGCAGGTTGTCCACACAGGCAGTAGGAAGGACGCTCTTCTTGGCACATTGACAGTGATCATTGGCCGGGGATAGTCATGCCAAACCAACCCCGTTATCTTTTGGATTCATGTATCTATTTGCTTTTAGATGATGTAATTTGAGGCTTTCTCTCCACTGTCACCAACTTATATTCTGGGTAATTAAAAACGGGGCCAAACTGGAAGAGAAATGCAGCAGAAAGGGGATGCTGGGGGATCAGAGTCGAAGGGTATTTGAGACAATTGGGTATTTTTAGTTTTTTAACCTAGGTATTTATCGATTCAATACATTTGGCCTTTCAGGAGCCAGGCATGCTGGGGAATGCCAAGATGAATTATATGCGGTGTCAAAAAACTTATAATCTGTTCCTGAGCTGGGCCTTTTGACCATTTTCCAAAACCAAGGAGAAATGATTTTAATACGACCTGTTTTTGTTTTTGTTTTAATGTTCATTTATTTTTGAGAGAGAGACAGAGTGTAAATGGGGGGAGGGGCAGAGAGAGAGGGAGACACAGAATCCAAAGCAGGCTCAAGGCTCTGAGCTGTCAGCACAGAGGCCAACGTGGGCCTCGAACCCATGAACCGCAAGATCATGAGCCAAAGTTGGACGCTTGACCGATTGAGCCACGCAGGTGCCCCCCAGCACTACCTGTTTTAATTCCTACTTCATCTCCCTTTAAGATTCCTGAGTTGTGGGGAACTCTGGCCATGGAATTCGGGGTCACTTATCCTGTGGATGATAAGTCTGTTTTGATGACAAAGAAGCATGTGCATTCTGTCTACATAGATGGGCTTTTGATAAGAGTTCCAGTTGTGCAGCTCCTGCTCACATGGGTACACAGCTTCCCAGTGCACCTTGCCGTCTGAAAATTCTCCAGTTTGCCTTTTTCCTTCCTTGCAGGAACCCAGTTTCTGGTTTTCCCACCAGGAGGATGTTTCTAGGGCGTCGGGACGTGATTTGCTTTCCGAACTGGAGCTGGAGCCTGGGCACAGAGAATCCCAGGGATAGTGGCTTCAGAGCCCCGCGGGGTAGGCGTGCTGGCGAGCTGACTTTGTTTTTTTCCTTCAGCCAGAGTTCAGCTCTTTACCCGCACCCGGCGCCGGGTTCTGTTAGGGTTGCCAAATCAGTCCTAATGAGCTCTGTTGTTTAAATTGGGGACGGAAACTTTTTCCCCCTCATTTACAAGAAGACAGATTTTAGTGCACAGCAGCGGGAGGGTGGCGGGTGGGGAGCCAGGGGTCAGGAGCTGTCGCGCTCCACTGCATAAAGAGCAGCAATTAATGGGCCCCTATAAAAGACAGCGATGTGTGTTTGCTGTCTAGCACCGTCTCTCTGTGAATTGGAGCAACCCTGAAATTAATTATAAAGCCGGCAAAGGATATTTTCTGCTTTCTGTTAAATAAGTATCCTCCACACAGGCGCACGTTCCACTCGGATGCATTTACGCGTATCGTTTTCCTGGGAAGAAGGCGTGAAACCAGTTTATTTTCAGAATTTCCCACTGGGTCATGCTAATCACCACAGTTTTCAGCCTTTTTACATCCACTCAGGCTTGGGCTGGAGCCTGGAGCCTCAGAGCCCTCTGTCCCTTGTCATTTTTTTCATGGCTTTCGGGGCAGCCCCTCCAGCTGCCCGATTTGCTTCGTCCAGCAGCGCCACCCAGACTTGACTGTCCTAATGCGATTTACAAAGTAAGCCGCTCTGTTATTACTAATCACTTTCGTGAAGGTTCTGTATTACTCTGCTAGAGCCGCTGTAACAAAATGCCACAGGCAGGGGCCTTAAACAGCAGACACTTATTCCCTCCCAGTTCTGGAGGCTGGAAGTCCAAGATCAAGGTGCTGGCAGGTTTGGTTTCACCCTAGGCCTGTTTGGCTTGCAGACATCTGCCGTCTCTCTGTGCCCTCACCTGGCCTTTTTTCTCTGTGCTCGTGAACCCCTGGTGTCTCTCCTCCTCCTCCTCCTCCCCCCTCCCCCTCCCCCTCTTCCTCCTCTCCCCCTCCTCCTCCTCTCCTCCTCCTCCCCCCCTTCCTCCTCCTCCCCTCCTCCTCCCCCCTCTTCCTCCTCCTCCCCTCCTCCTCCTCCCCCTCTTCCTCCCCCTCCCCCCTGCCTCCCCCTCCTCCCCCCCTCCTCCCCCCTCCTCTTCCCCCTCCTCCTCCTCCCCCCTCATCTTCCCCCTCCTCCCTCCTCCTCCTCCTCCCTCCTCCTCCCCCTCCTCCCTCCTCCTCCTCCCCTCCTCCCTTCTCCTCCCCCTCCTCCCTCCTCCTCCCCCCTTCTCCCTCCTCCTCCTCCCCTCCTCCCTCCTCCCTCTCCTCCCCTCTTCCTTCTCCCCCTCCCCCTCCCCTCCCCTTCCTCCCTCCTCCTCCCCCTCCTCCCTCCTCCTCCTCCTCCTCCTTTTTTTTTTGAGAGAGAGAGGGCACAAGTGAGTGAGGGGCAGAGAGAGAGAGAGAAGCAGGGCTTGTGTTCATCCAATGCAGGGCTCAAACACACGAACCGTGAGATCATGACCAGAGCCAAAGTCAGATGCTTAATGACTGAGCCTCCCGGGCAGCCTCTTCCTCTTCTTATAAGGACACCAGTCCTGTTGGATTAGGGCTCCACTCCTATTTTCTCGTTCACTTATCATTACCTCTGTAAAGGCCCTGTCCCTTTAGAGTCACATGAGGGGTTAGGCCTTCAACAAATGAATTTGGCAGGGAGACACGATTCAGTCTATAACAGATTCTGGTAGTTTTAATAGAATCTTTTTCTTCCAACTACACCTTGTCATCATTCATTCATTCAATCATTCATTCAAGAAATGCTGGAGTGCCGTCTATGTGCCAGAGACTATTCTGGATGCTGAGAGCATGTCCGTGAAGGAGACAGAGGACGTGCCTTCCTTTCTGGAGCTTTCAAGGGCCAGGCAGATTCCACATGCTGTCAGTGAGCTGGGTAGGATTTAAGGGGTGACCAGCGCTAAGGGGGGAGAATGGGCCGGAGGAAGGGGATTGTCAGTGGCAGCTGGCTGTGGCTGTAAACAGGTGAATCAGGGAAGCGTCTCTGGGAGGGGACATTTCAGCAAAGTCGTGGAGGCGAGGCGGTCAGCATGTGGCCCCAGCTGGGAATACACCTGTCGCATCTGAAGAGCTAGGAGGCGGTGGGTGAGCTGAGGGGAACAGGAGGGAGGCCGGGGGGAGGCGAGGTCAGAGAGCGAGCTGGCTGCCTGATGGGGACCCGCGGGCATCCTTGGCTCTTTGGCTCCTTCCTCTAGGAGAAGCGGGGGTCGGTCCTGGATTTGGGGGAGCTTTGCTGTTCCCCCAGACTAGTTGCTCTCGAGAAGGTGACAGATGGGAGACAAGTTTGGGGGGGTAGAGAGGCTAGCAGGCAGGTGCACAGGCCAGAGTTAGGTGTTGGGCTGACGTCGTAGGGTGGCACAGGGGGGTGGCTGGCGAAAGTGACGGCTCTTCTGGGCTGGAATGCCACGCTTTAACGCTGGTTGTGGCGCCTCTCCAGGGTTCTCCCTGGTGACTTCTCCATACTCAGCCAGACGCTGAGGAAGCCAGAAAGGGCTTTATGCAGTAGGGTGGTGGGACGGTTCCAGTCCACGCTGGAGCAGGGGATGTCAGTCCACTGCCTTTAGCTTGGCAGCCGCCCGGGCTTTCATTTTCTCTCTCTGACTCACGCAGAAAGGGCCACTAGGGACACTCTGTTCAGCGTCCTCTGATCTGCTTTCGTTGCCATTTAATCTAAGTCATATGGCTTCTGTCCTGGCTGCAGTGGCATCCACAAGTCACACAGGTAATGGCGGCAGCCGTCTGTCCTCCTTCCCTCCCTCCCTCCCTCCTTCTTCCCTTAACCTGCACACTCATCGGCCGTGTCGTTACTCTGGTCCATGTTTATTGAGCTCCTGTGTTCCTGACACTGTGCCAGACATTGGGCCTGCAAGGGCAAGCCACCGTTTGAGGTGACTGTGGGGCTGGGGCCAAGAAGGAGGTTCTAGAAGAGGGCTCCAAGAACAGGATGAGGCTTGGAAAAAGGTGCAAGGGGTCCAGCAGGGCTGATCCCAGAGTCTGGGAAGGGGGCCTGGAGGGGGGAGAATGTTGTGCTGCAAAGGAGCGACGGCCTGTGAAGAGACAGAGGAAGGGGACTGTGACTGCCCGGTGGGGGGCAGAGTGCGGGGGCACGGCCGGAATCAGGCAGGTCTGGGAAGCCTCTCAGAGAAGGTGACATTTCTCCAAGGGGCGGGGAGTCTGTGTCTCTGCATCAGTCACACGGAAGCTGAAACACGCCCATAGGTGGCATCACATCTTATCGTTTTAATGGTTGAAGGGAAGGATTTTGGTCTGCCTGTATCCTAGCTGAGGGCGGGGAGGACTGGTGAGGTTACACCTACCCAAGGCGGGAGTAGATGTGACCAAGAGGTCACCATACTGACCACCTGTGGCAGACTGGTCGGACCTTCCTTCCTTCCTTCCTTCCCTCCTTTCCTTCCTTCCTTCCTTCCTTCCTTCCTTCCTTCCTTCCTTCCTTCCTTCCCTTCTTTCCTTCCTTCCTCCCTCCCTTCCTTCCTTCCCTCCTTTCCTTCCTTCCTTCCTTCCCTCCCTCCCTCCCTTCCTTCCTTCCCTCCTTCCTTCCCTTCCTTCCTTCCTTCCTTCCTTCCTTCCTTCCTTCCCTCCTTCCCTTCCTTCCTTCCCTCCTGCCCTTCCTTCCTTCCTTCCTTCCTTCCTTCCTTCCTTCCCTCCTTCCCTTCCTTCCTTCCCTCCTTCCCTCCCCTTCCTTCCCTTCCTTCCCTCCCCTTCCTTCCTTCCTTCCTTCCTTCCTTCCTTCCTTCCTTCCTTCCTTCCTTCCCTCCCCCTTCTTCCCTTCCTTCCTTCCTCTCTCCCTCCTTTCCTCCCCACCTTCCTTCTTTCCTTCCTTCTCTCCCTCCCTTTTTCTCCCTCAAGAGCTCCCCATGAGCCATGCACTGACCTAGAAGCTGGGAACACAAAAGTGAGGAGACCAGATACAACTGCTGCCTTCTGGGAGATTCCAGTGAAGGTGTCCCAAACCGTTAAGTGTGTGTGATGAGCATGACAGCTGGGGAAGCACCCGGTGACCTGAGCCAGTCTGGGGTGGAGAAGGAGGGAGCGGGTCCTGGCCAGGGAAGGGTGCTGTGTGGGAGGGAATTCCAGGCAGGGGTGGGGGGAGGCGACCCAGGAGGGGCGGTGGAGGTGCCCACAGGCAGTCAGCGCTTGGGAAAGAGGCGAGCAGGGGCATAGGTGTTGGGGGGTATGAATACACAGCGTGTGGAAGTGGAGGGGCTGGAAGTAGAGGTGGGTGGATGGCATGTTGGGGAGGGAGGGGAGGAGGCTGGGGGCAGGAGGCTGGGAAGGAGTGAGGAGGGCGGGGGCGGGAGGCTGGGAAGGAGGGAGGAGGCGGGGGGGTGGGGGGAGGCTGGGAAGGCTGAGCCATGGGGAGAAGCAGGAGGCACTGCTCTGACCTCCTGACTGGTGGTCTGAGGGCCCCAGACCTGTGGTGAGGACCAGGGAGCCGTGGGACTGGGTGCCTCTGCGTCTTCTTCCTCCTCGTCTCGCACAAAAATGCAGCTCCTAACAGCGATCACTTCCCGAGGGCTTTCCTGAGCGCGGCTGGTGCTCAACACCCTGGGTGGCCTCGCTCATTTCTCCAGCATCCCTGTGAGGTGTGTGTTAGTGGCCCTCCCTGCATCGTTTTAAAAAGTGAGGACGCTAAGGCTTAGAGAGGTTCAAGCTACCAAGTGGCAGAGACCGGCTTTGGAGTCCAGGCTCCCGGCCCCCGAGCCCGCAGGCCCGGCTGCCAGGCTGCGCCACCCTGTCACCCGCCGCGGTGTGGAAAGCGGCGGAGATCACGCCAAGAACTGTGAGGTCTGGCCCCAGCCCTCGGGGAAGGGACAGGAGCCCTTGGCTCTACCTTTTCATTCTCCTGCAGGACGAGGGAACCCCGTGGTAGTACGTGATGCTTGGATGGTCAGGTGGTCCTCTTGGCTGTCATAACCAGACCCCACACACTGGGGGCTTAAACAACACACACGTATAGTCTCTCAGCCCCGGAGTCTGGACGTGCAGGATCACGTGCCAGTAGGGTTGGTTTCTGGTGAGACCTCCTCCTTTGTAGATGGCCGTCCTCCTGCTGTGTCCTCATGTGACCTTTCCCCTGTGCATGTGCAGAGAGAGAGATTTCTCTGGTATCTCTTCCTCCTTTTTTTTTTAATGCTAATTTATTTTTGAGACACACACACACACAGACAGAATCCGAAGCAGGCTCCAGGCTCTGAGCTGTCAGCACAGAGCCCAACACGGGGCTCAAACCCATGAACTGTGAGATCATGACCTGAGCTGAAGTCAGACGCTTAACCGACTGAGACACCCAGGGACCCCTCTCTTCCCCTCCTTTTCTCTCTTTTTAAAAAAAAGTTTATTTATTTATTTTGAGAGAGACTGTGCATACACAGCAGGGTAGAGAGAGGGAGAGAGAGAATCCCAGGCAGGCTCTACACTAGCACCATAGAGCCTGATGCAGGGCTGAAACCCATGAACTGTGTGAGACTGTGACTTGAGCCGAAATCAAGAGTCGGACGCTTACCCGACTGAACCACTCAGGCGCCCCTCTTCATTTTCTTATGTGGGTACCAGTCCTGTTGGATTAAGGCCTTACCCTTATCATCTCATTTAGCCTTAATTACCTCCCTTTTCCCAAATATAGTCACCTTGGGGGTTAGGGCCTCAACATACAAATTTTGCAGCGGGGGAGCACAATTCAGTCCGTAACAGACGGTGATCTTGAACCACTCCAAAGGATCTGAGTTATCCCCGTGAAAGAGCCCGAAGACCCGTGTCCCTTCCTTAGTGTGCACTTGGCACATGGAACAGTGTCAGATACATTTTAGGTGCTTGATAAATATTTGCTGAAGAAGGAAAGAGTCTTTTGAGTTTAATGTAAATTATTCATTAAGAGACCAAAGCAGGGCATCTGGGTGGCTCAGTCAGTTAAGCATCCGACTTTGGCTCAGGTCATCATCTTATGGTTTGTGAGTTAGGGCCCTGTGTCGGGCTCTGTGCTGACAGCTCAGAGACTGGAGCCTGCTTTGTATTCTGTGTCTCCCTCTCTCTCCCCTGCCCGACTCACACTCTGTCTCTCTCTCTCTCTCTCAAAAATAAAAACATTAAAAAAAATTTTTTTTTTTAATTAAAACATAAAAAAAGGAAACGAAAGCATTCTGGAAGAAAGCTCCTTTTTTTTTTTTTGGCTAATTTCCATGTAATAAGAAAATTCAGTTGGTCATGGCCTCTTACTCCCTGTGCCTTCTGATTATCTAGAACATTATGGTATAATAGCACTGTGATTAAAGAAAGGCTGAACTTTCAAAAACACAGCACACACCGCAGAACGGATAAGACGTGGGGGACATATATGTGTGTTTTTGTGGTATTAAAGAGGGGGTCTGTGGTCAGCATTCTTTTTCTTACTCATATGGAAGATCCATTTTATATCTGTCTTTTCATTTTAGAGATTAGACACATGTATGATTCTTGATGTGTTTGAGAGTCATGAATTTTAAAGGCAGTGGAGGGTGATCAGGGATGAAGGGATGAATTTTAAATCCTGTTAACGCTGATCCTATGTAGACAGTCTCAACTAAGTCAATATTTAAAGAAGATGAGAGGAGTAGGCTGATATTAAACCACTGCCTAGGGATTTAAAAGCAGCTCTATTCCAGAGAGTTCAGGACACTGAAATGGGGTTCAGGCTTCTTTTTTAATCTGCCGGGGAGGGAAATGCACATTTTTTTTTTTTTTCTGAGCTGAACCAAACTGGAGTGCTTTTCCACCCTCTCTCTACAGGCTGCTTCCGTGAATGTAGAATGGTAACACTAGTAAGAGTGCCAATTTAAGGAGCACTTACTATGTGTCAGACATCGTACTGAGCGCTTTCTGCACATTATCTTAGGTCCCAGCGTGTGCCACGGCGGGGTCAGATGCCTTTGTGCGTCCCTCATTCTGAGTAAAATTCAGTGTTGGATTTTTTTTCTCCTACTACATGCCATTAAGCACGAACTCCTTTCTGTACCTGTCTTCCTCCTGATGGATTGGGATCCCAGTGCTTGTGCTCCTCCCCCTTTTCTGTGTTGGAGGGCAAGCAGGCTCTGTGCTATCAGCACAGAACCCCACTCAGGGCTCGAACTCACGAACGGTGAGATCGTGCTCTGATCCGAAATCAACAGTCTAACACTTAACCAACTGAGCCACCTGAGCGCCTCAGGAGCTTAGCCATTTAAATTTGCTGATCTTACCCATCACTGATAGGCATTTTTTTTTTCTTTTTGGTGGGAGCAGGGTGGGGTGGGGAAGAGGGTGGGAGTTGCCATGTTGTGAGAAATGCGATTTCTTAATTAATGAGAGAAGTTGGTGAATAATCTGTTTTCAACTGTGGCTCACGGGAGCTGTGTTAGTCTTGCTCTGATGTTTGCACCACTGCGAGACTCGGCTGCGCGTCTTAGAAACATGGCGGCAATCTTTGAAAACGGAGGCCTTTGTAAATTTCGAGAAGCTTTGCATCTTGAGTCTGTTGACGATCTGGAGCTGTTTGATTTACCTTTCACAGCAGAATTGTTTCTCTTGATGTGCTCACGGTGACATCCAGGCTGCCATGCTCCATTGACATCACTCCCCGCCCCCCCCCAGCCCCCTTCCCCAAACACACCCTTCCAGTTGGGGTCCTTGGACTTGGTCCTGAGTGAGTCTGTACACATTTAATTTTTACTTTTTTTTTTTTTTTCAACGTTTTTATTTATTTTTGGGACAGAGAGAGACAGAGCATGAACGGGGGAGGGGCAGAGAGAGAGGGAGACACAGAATCGGAAACAGGCTCCAGGCTCCGAGCCATCAGCCCAGAGCCTGACGCGGGGCTCGAACTCACGGACCGCGAGATCGTGACCTGGCTGAAGTCGGACGCTTAACCGACTGCGCCACCCAGGCGCCCCTAATTTTTACTTTTTAAAACTCGCCTGACTGAAGCAGTTCATCCTTTCGGCTAGAGACCTATCACCATGCCAAGCTTCAACCTTGTAGAATCAGCATTAGATCTACTCTGCAAATGTCTGATTACCGTCAAATTAAATTAGATGCCTTCCTTTGCTGATCGTTGACTGCCTTTTCCTTAATTTCCCGTTCAGCGTTTCCCATGTTAGTTGTTACAGATGAAGCTGGTTAGACATTCCATTTTCAGTATTATTGAGGCGGGGTTGGTAAGTTTAGGGGGTGGATTAAAAAGCCCAGGGATGAGGTGGTGTGTGGAAATGGAGAGGGGCATTAATGAGGTGGCTTTCGGGCTCAGGGGTCTTCACCGAGGGGCTCTCAGAAGCCACAGAACATGGAAACCAAGATACCAAATGACAGTGGGACACATGTGGCGTGCTGGCTTCCTGGGGCCGCTGTCACAAAGCATCACAAACTCGGGGGCTTAAAACAACAGAAATTGATTCTCTCACAGTTCTGGAGCCTGGAAGTCCCAAATCTGTTTCACTGGACCAAAAAAGCAAGGTGTTGAGGGGGCCGTGCTCCGTCCGATGACTCTGGTGGCTGCGGCATTCTTTGGCTTGTGGGCCATCCTCCTTCTTCACGCAGACTTCTCCTCTGTGCGTTCGTGTGAACCCCCCTCCCACCCCTCCTATTTTATCAGGACACTTGTGCTGCCATGTAGGGCCCGCTCAGATGGTCCAGGTTAATCTCATCTCAAAATCCTTCACTTTTTCCAAATAAGGCCATATTCACATGTTCTGGGGATTAGGATTTAAAGTCTTTGGGTGGCCGTTACATAATCGACTACAGGCAATTAAAGAGCTAAGTAAATTATCCTAATAACCATTGTGTGCTCTGTTGAAAAAGGCAGATTGTATTACCGCCGGGCTTTCAGACTATTGTTCATTCATAGTACTTTTAAGAATTTCATTGCCAAAGGGTGTCATTTTTAAACCATTGCAAGCAAAGCCACAAGCAAAGACAGAGTCTAATTGTACTTTTCAGCATCGCTCTTTCTCTCCACCCCCACAAGACAGTGGCTATATTACATGTACGTATGCGCACACATACACGCGTGTATATGTGGTTGTGTATGTCTATGCATATGTACGTGTGTGCACATGCATGGATGTGCGTATATATGTGTATATATACTTTTTTCTTTATCTTTTGGTCACGGGTGAGTACAGTTTTTACAGCTTTCAGTCTAGCATTTACTTGTGGGGGCCAAACTACGGCCTGAGTGTAACTTTAACTTCTATGGGAGGATTGCATCCCTATTGGCTGATTGTCTTTCTTAGTTATATCTTTGGATTAAAGACCTGAAAACCCCCATCAAAATGGGTGAAGGCACAAACTTCCAGTTATAAGATAAATAAGGCTAGGGATGTCACATATGGCATGGTGGCTATCGTTAACGATACCGTATCGTCTATCTGCATGTTGCTGGCACAGAGCATCTTAAAAGTTTATATCACAGGGGCGCCTGGGTGGCTCAGTTGGCTGAGCCTCCCGCTTCGGCTCAGATCATGAGCTCATGGTTCATGAGTTTGTGAGTTCGAGCCCCGCATCAGGCTCTCTGCTGTCAGCACGGAGCCTGCTTTGGATCCTCTGTCTCCCTCTTTTTCTGTCCCTCCCTCACTTGCTCTCATTCCCAAACATAAATGTTAAAAAAAGTTCGTATCACACTCACACACACATACGCAAGTTGTAACTGTGTGTAGTGATGGATGTTAACTAAATTTTTCGTGGTAATCATTTTGCGGTACATACGCCATATCAAATCAGTGTATGTTGTATACCTGAAACTACTGTGATGTTGCATGTCAATTTAAAAATTTTACTAAAATACAAATGACTGTCCAGAAGAGATAATAGATATAGAAATACTCTGCTGTCCAGAAGAGATAATAGATTAAGGTCTTGGCAGCTGTTTTTGCTTTCGTGGTTAAAAACAAAGGTTCAGTGATTTGCTCCGGCTGGTCCCGCACTGTTTATGCAGTGTTATGCATGATGGGAGGAACGTGGTTCCTGCTTCAAGGGCCGCGTGCTTTGAATGGGGCCTCAGATGGTGGCTATGGTGGGCACAAGAGAAAGAGAGCTGAAGCACCCCCTGGGAGGGAGGTGGGATTTGAGTTAGTGGCTCAAGGACTGGGGCGTCCAATTGGGTGAGGGGGTGGCCTGGGCTCAAGCTCGGAGAGTAACCCAGTGTGTGTTCAGGAGAGTGAGGAGACTGGCCCCCAGGCCATCCCCTGATGCTATGTTATCTATCTATCTATCTATTTATTTATTTACTTATTTAAATAATTTTTTAATGCCTATTTATTTTTGAGAGAGAGGGAGAGCGAGCGGGTGCATGAGTGGGGAAAGGGCAGAGAGAGAGAGGAAGACACAGAATCAGAATCCGAAGCAGGCTCCAGGCTCCGAGCTGTCAGCACAGAGCCCAGTGTGGGGCTCGAACTCACGAACCGTGAGATCATGACCTGAGCCGAAGTCGGACACTTAGACTCAGCCACCCAGGCGCCCCTGATGCCATTTTAGATAAGGTGTTTCTCCTGGTACAGGGAAGTAGCACTTTCTTAGGGTTCTTGTGAATAGCTAGGGAATAACCTTTGCTTGCAGTGTCTGACAAGACGGAGAAGCCTGAGTGCTGGGCCAGGGAGTGTGGACCTTGCCCTGCAGACAGCAGTGAGCCCCCAAGAGCTTTAAGCAAGAAATCAGAGTTCCAGACCCATGGATTTTGAGGCAGAGCATAGAGTGACTTTAGGGGGTCAGGAAAAGAGGTAGGACATTGATGTCATAGTCCAGGTGACTGGACTTTGTTTTAGTTTAGTTTTTTAGGTTTTTTTTTTTTTTAATGTTTGTTTTGTTTTGTTTTGAGAGAGGAGAGGGAGACAGAGCGCGGATGAGCAGGGGAGGGGCAGAGAGGGCGAGAATCCCAAGCAGGCTCCATGCTGTCAGTGCAGATCCCCACATGGGTTTTGATCCCACGAACTGTGAGATCATGGCCTGAGCTGAAATCAAGAGTCGGACGCTTAATCAGCTGAGCTGCCCAGGCGGCCCTCATTTAGTTTTTAATCACAAACCTGAGTCAAGAAGTAACATTTGAGCAGCTCGCTATAAATATTATCTATCAATCATCTATCAGTCAAGCATTCATTTATTTATTATTTCTTTATTTTGAGAGAGAAAGCAAGCAAGCGCAGGGGAGGGGTGGAGAGAAGGAGAGAGAGAATCCCACGTAGGCCCCTCACTGTCAGGGCGGAGCTGGATACGACATCCCCCTCAACCGTGAAATCATGACCTGAGCCCAGATTGAGAGTCGGATGTTTATCCTACTGGGCCACCCAGGCGCCCCTCAATCATTTATGTTTTTTATCTGTGTCATAAGTTGGTACTAACATATGGGGTATATTATGAAAGTGACAAAGTACAATCACAAAAAAAGGAAATAAATAGAAGTGGAAAACCCACTCTTTTTTGTCCTGTGGGGCCCCTGGCTTGAGAGCCTTGCACGGGAATGTCCCTTGCTTTGGGAATGTCCCAGACAACTTTGAGTCACAGAGATGGTCCGTCTGGGGGATAGGAGGCACAGTCCTAAATGAGCCCGGCCGGTGGCATGGGAACAGAGGAAGGACAGGTGAGGAGGCATCAGCAGGAGGAAGCGACATGATGTCAGCGACTGGTCTCCTAGGGAGAGGAGTGAAGACGGGAGAGGGCAAAAACAGGGGGGTATTTTAGGGCCCGGTGAGCTGGTGAGCAGAGAGGTGAAGCCCGCCAAAGGGAAGGGGTGCAGATTTGGCTGGGAAAGACCATCTCCACCCCCGTCCCTCTTTCCCTGCCTTTGCAGGAGGCTGGAGGGTCTGTGCCTGTGACACGTTGCTTGTGAGGGCAGTGACCCAGGAGCGGTGTCCTGTGGGCAGCTGAGACACAATTGCCGGCCACCAACTGGCTGCACCCTGACATAGGGGCCAAGAGCTAACGTGAGCCATGGCTCGCCAAGGGAAAGAAAAGGATGCTCTTCCGTGGCGGGAGGAAGGAGAGGGCATTGCGTCCTCCACCCGGAACAAAAGATGAGGGCAGATTTGACTCTGTCAGAAGTGGAGGCCTGGGGGAACCCAGGCCCCGGATGGATGACGGCTCAGCCTGAGAAGGAGCCAGGAGAGGCCCTTGGCTGGGCTGGAACTTGGCATTTCACGCCGGGGATAACCAAGTTTGACACTGACTCTTCACTGAGCCTTCCAGACCGTCCAAGTTGGCCTAAGTGAATTTCACCCCGTTCCTCAATAATCGGGTCTGGTTCCTGATGTTACATTTTTGGGTTTTTTTTTTCCCCTGGTACAGAGGAGTAGCTATGTATTTTCCTAGGGTTCTTGTGCCTAGTTAAGGAATAACCTTTGCAGCGTCTGACAACAGCCATGTTCTCGGTGTCTCCTCAGGTGGCCATAAAGGTCATTGACAAGAAGAGAGCCAAAAAGGACACTTACGTCACCAAAAACCTTCGGCGAGAGGGGCAGATTCAGCAGATGATCCGCCACCCCAACATCACCCAGCTCCTTGATATCTTGGAGACGGAAAATAGCTACTACCTGGTCATGGAGCTGTGCCCTGGAGGCAACCTGATGCACAAGATCTATGAGAAGAAGCGGCTAGAGGAGTCTGAAGCCCGCAGATACATCCGGCAGCTCATCTCTGCCGTGGAGCACCTGCACCGGGCTGGGGTGGTCCACAGGTAAGGGCCGTGCCACGCTCACGATCACTGACTCTGTGCTGAGCAGACGGCACAGCGGGTCAGTGCGCTCTCGGCAAGGCTGAATTGTTGCAGCACGCTGTGCACCGTCTCCGGATTTTTGTGTCGGGGGATTGTTTTGTGAGCTGGGTTGGTGCCATCGTGGGGTGGAAAGAGTGACCTCTGAAACCAGGGTGCCGGGGTTTGCATCCTGGCTCTACCCCTCCACAGTTGTGTGACCCTGGGCAAGTTACTTCACCACTCTGAACTTCAGTCTCTTCTTCTGTAAAATGGGAAGAGGAATGATGCCTTGTCTCATGGTTGTTGTAAGGGTCCGTGTAGAGAATGCAATGAGTTAATCTATGAAAAGTGCTGAGAACAGTGCTGGGTCCATACATGTAAGTGTTGGCTGCTCGAATCAATGTTAAGGTGGCATGGGATGGTTTTTCAGCTGGTGCTGCAGATGATCTTTCGTTGTATTTGCTTTACATATGGTAGTAGCTGTTTTATTCAACAGAACTGAATCACCACTTTTTTTTTTTTTTTTTTGATAGAGCATGAGCAAGGGAGGGGCAGGGAGGGAGAGGGAGCCACAGAATCCGAAGCAGGCTCCAGGCTCCCGAGCTGTCAGCATAGAGCCCGACGCGGGGCTCGAACTCACGAGCCCGTTAGGTCATGACCTGAGTTGAAGTCTGATGCTCAACCGACTGAGCCACCCAGGCGCCCCTTGAATCACCGTTTAAATTGTGAATTTGCTCTTGAAAGTAAGGGGTGTGTCTCATGAGCCAGACTAACCTTGCAAATGATTATGAAAGTCAAACTTTTTTTTTTTTTTTTTTAACAGTCTGTTCCCTCCTGAGGGGGAGCTCCACAAGGAAAAGTGAATGGAAATAGCATGCCTAGCAATGTTGCCGTGGGTGGTGGGGGCCTATTTTTAGTGCTGTATTAAAATACAATGAAAGCAAAAGAAAGAAAAATATTTAAAAAGTGCCCTTTTTTACCCCCAA
Organism: Lynx rufus; assembly: GCF_022079265.1. Classification (NCBI taxonomy): domain Eukaryota; kingdom Metazoa; phylum Chordata; class Mammalia; order Carnivora; family Felidae; genus Lynx; species Lynx rufus. The sequence continues at coordinate 146,026,164 of NW_025814867.1, forward strand.
GAAAATGTTGACTTTACCAATAAATTCATACTTCTTCCTTCTTGCAATTATAATCAGTAATTACTCTGGGCTGTTGAGAAAACTTAGGGTCACATTTAATTGATTATCATTTTATTTATTTATTTATTTATAAAAGTTTATTTATTTTGAGAGAGACAGAGACAGTGTGAGCACAGGAGGGGCAGAGAGAGCGGGAGAGATAGAGATAGAGATAGAGAGAGAGAGAGAGAGAGAGAGAGAGAGAGAATCCCAAGCAGGCTCCACGCTGCCCGGGCAGAGATCGACTTGGGGTTCAGCCTCACAAAACTGTCAGATCATGACCTGAGCCGAAACCAAGAGTCAGACACTTAATCAGCTGAACCACCCAGGTGCCCCATGTTTAAAAATTGTTTTGTATCGAGGTACAATTCACATACCATGAAAGTCACTATTTTAACGCATACGGTTCAGGCATTTTTAGCATCGTAACAGAATTGTGCAACTATTGCCACTAACTTTAGAATATTTTCATCACTCCAAAAAAGAAACCCTGTACCCATCAACAGCCACTCTCCATTCCCGCCTCCTGCCAGCCCCTGGCAACCACTAATCTACTTTCTGTCTGTGGATTTGCCTGCTCTGGACATTTCTTATAAAAGGAAACAAACAGCTGTGGGGTTGTTTGTACCTTTGTCTATTATGAACGATGCTGCTGTGAACACTCATGTGCAAGTTACAGCATGAACATGTGTTTTCACTTCTTTTGAAGAATTCTGCTTTTAGCAGAGGAGCTGCTAGGTTATATGTTAACTCTGCATTTGACCTTTTGAGTAAACACACGTGTGTGTGTGTGTGTGTGTGTGTGTGTGTGTGTGTGTATTTGTTTTAAGTTTACTTATTTATTTTGAGAGAGAGAGAGTGTGTGAGCGTGTGCAAGCAGGAGAAGGACAGAGATGGGGGGGGAGAGAGAGAGTGAGCGAGAGAGAGAGCGAGAGCGAGAGCGAGAGAGAGAGAGAGAGAGAGAGAGAATCCCCAGCAGGCTCCACACTGTCAGCACAGAGCCCGGCAGGGGGTTCAGGCTTAGGAACCTCAAGATCATGTCCTGAGCTGAGAGAGATTAAGAGTCAGACGCTTAACCGACAGAGCCAGCCGGGGGGCCCCAGTAGACACATATTTTTGAAAATTCACCTTCTAACAGTGCGTTTTATGTGTTTGAAAGCCATTCATATTCTGATCAGTGAAGAAAGCAGCTCTAGGCCTTTAATTAACGGAGCTTGTAGGCTTTCAAGGTGAAGAGGGCCTTTCCTTACTAATGGGATTGGATGCTCTACCCCGTGGTGCTTAAGCCTGTGGACGCGGTGGGGGAGGTCCCCTGGCTCAGAGCGATTCCAGGGCCTTGGCCAGGCATCATTCAGGCAGATCGGTTCCTCACTGAGGTGACAGTCTCTCCGTGTACATGTTTTCTTAGTCACACATGTTGTCATGAAATCACGCCTCATTGGAACTCTTTGAGTTCCGGTCAGCAGGGATGGGAATGTTCGGAAATTTTAAGGGAATAACACTATTTGTGGCTCTTTCCATCAATACCCTGGTGCGGCCTGCCGTGTCACAGCTCTGCCCTTGCAGGAGAACAATGGCCGTGAGTGTGCCTGGTTCTAGCTTTGTTTATTAAGGAGACAAAGGCAGAGACCTCACCAACGAATCAGCTTGGATTACTGACGCTGCTGGTCAGAGTGGCAAATAGAAGGGGGGTCCAAACTTTCTGCAGGTCTCGGGGTGTCATTGCAAGGGTTTTGAGCTGTCAAAAACCAGCTGAGCGCCCAGCTTCACAGGATCCTGAGACAACAAAGGGAAATCCAGTGCATGCTCACCGTCTTCTCCCACAGGAAATTCTCAACAACGCTTTTAAAGTCATTTTAACAGATTCCCATCCCTCTCGGCACAATTACTGTCAGGACGTCAAAGGAATGAATTTAATCATGTTTTGATAGCAAAGACGGTGTGCTTTTCTTCCTCTGATCTCTGACATTCTCCTTCTTTCTCTGTCCTTGGAAAGGTGTTCATAAGCCGGCGATGGTAGAGGCTCAGATCTTTCAAAGTTAGGGGAATTTGGAAACATAGGTGTCGTTGAGGGAGGAGTCCTTTGTTTTTCTCTCTGGCGATCATGTTAATGAGCGCCAGTGCGCACGGACGTGGGTGGTTAGGTGGTGGAGACATCACAGGAACATGATCGTGCAGGCGAGACTCATGGGCTGACTCTAGCTGAATATCTTGACTTTCCCAAATTCTTTACCACTAACAGCATACATGACCCAGTCACCGCTGGTATAGCCTTTACTGTAGCCCTTTCCCATGGTGGCAGTTTCTCTCCTGTAGGCTGCAAAGAAGAAATGGATTTCTTTTTCTTTCTTTCTTTCTTTTTTGTATTTACCAGATTTTTAAATTATTTTTTTAATGTAATGTATTGTCACATTGGCTAATGCACAGTGTATATGGTGTGCTCTTGGTTGTGGGGGTAGATTCCCGTGATTCCCAGTGCTCATTCCAACAAGTGCTCTCCTCAATGCCCATCACCCATTTCCCCCCCACCATCAACCCTCAGTTTGTTGCCTCCCTCTCTGTTTGAAAGTGTTGTTTCATAAATTATTTTGAAGTTAGATTCTTCAAATGAATAAAAGAGTATGGTATTTCAGAGATGCCCTGGGAGTCCCTCGTGGGAAGATTTCTGAGCAAATAGACTGGATCATCCCAAAAGGATTTAGGGTGAGTTTTGGTGACTGTGCCTGTCCAGTGATTTAAAGGGCTTTTGGTTAGTGTGTTAGAGGATGCTCTAACAGCACAGTTCCTGATTAGGCTGATACTATATCCTTGTATTCTCATCAGCTTAATGCTTGGCAAAGCCCTTGTTTCCTGTGATATGAAATCTAAATATTTAATTGTCTACTCGGAACTACTGAAATATCCTTTACAGGAAGGAAATCTTTAAAAATCATGTAAATATTGTAAGCAGCAAAAGAGAAAAGGAAACTAAAGCTGTATATAGCAAGATTCCCTTAGCGGCTGGCAGAGAAATTCATTTTACACTGGGCTCCTTTGTCTTTTGCTATCGTATGGCTGTGGCTGACTTTTACAAAAGTAGAGTATGGTCTGATTTCTTTATTACTCCGTGTTAGGATGGCCTGAGAAAACTCCACGTTTAAAATATACCGATTTTTTTTTTTCTCTCTCTCAAACGTGCTCGCCCAGCGTGGTGCCCAAACCTGATGATCTGCCTGTTGTATATAGAGCGTTGACTCTTAACGTCAGTCAATGAAAAGTGTGATTCCGCGGACAGGCTAATTTGAGATTCATCGGTTCATTCAAAATAACAAAGTCCAATCAAACCGTACAGACAAAACGTAACAGTGTAACACAATACCGCCATCCCTGAGCAGGAAGAGAGGAGCCGAGGGGGCCCGCAGGACCAGGGCTGAGAGACACATGATCAAAGGGAGTGTGAGCCTGTGTTTGGATGTATGTCAACACTGCCACTCCCAGGGCCGTGACCTTCCTCATTCATCAATATCGGGAAAGGGCCCTCTCTGCTCAAGAGGAATGTGGTGGAAGAGAAGGGACACTCCTTTGTTCTCTTGGGCCTGACAAGAAGCAGGCACACCACGCAGTGGCGGGGCATTGAGTTCTTTTAACTTGCAGGTTTTCTTGGAGAGGGGAGGGCAGGAAAGGTGGACGAGGAGGGGGTGACTTCTGCTTACATTCAGCAACTGTTTGGGATCCCTGGGCCTTCTGCTGAGAGACCGCACATATCTGGAGACGCTGGTCACATTTAGCAAAGGTTTTGTGTTGAGCTGGGTTTAAAAAATCAGATCGGAAGTAGGAGATTTCACAAAGCTCTAACGCAGCAACTTTATGGAGCGGGTTGCAGGGTGATCAGCGGCGTTGATTCCGAAGCCAGACCGCCTGCACCCACGTGCTGGTTCTGCCACTTAAAAGCTGCCCTGGGCAAATCGCTCAGGCTTATGTGCCTCTCTACACAATAGGGATAATGGGTCATCCACTTCACGTGGTTGTCATGAGGATTCAATTAGTCCATTCACGTTAAGTGTCCAAACTGATGCAGTAAGTATGGAGTACCTCATCCTGCCCTGCTCATTCTTCAGGTCCTTGTTCTAAGATCACCTCCTCCAGGAGGCTCTCCAGGCTAGGTCCCTGGTCCTAGACCCACACTGCATTTCTACTTTGCTTTCCAAACTTTTCAACGGTAGCTTTCTTGTTTGGTATCTGTTTTCTGCACAGGCCACAAGTAGCCCAGCATGCAGCAAGGAAGCATACAGCAAGACTTTGTGGAATGAATGAAGGCCAGTTGAATGACTACAGCTGGTGTCAGAGTTAGCACTGGGATGGAAGCTTTTTGGCAGCCAGTTCATTCTGGAATATTCCATATCGTCCCTAGAATATCAAAGGAGTTTCCAGGCGCCTGGGTGGCTCAGTCGGTTAAATGTCCCAACTCTTGGGTGTCGGTTCAATGCAGAGCCTGCTGGGGACTCTCTCCCTCTCTCTTGGGCCCTCCCCTGCTCATTCTCTCCCCCTCTCTCTCAAAAATAAATAAACTTAAAAAAAAAAAAAGGCAAAAAAAAGGGGGGGGGGCGTTTCTTCATTGACTTAGTACCAGTTTGTTTATTTTTAGGTCCCAATTTGTAGAGTATCATCTTTTTAGTGAGTGAGTAGCTCTTTCACTTTATAAACAGTTCATATCTGGAGCATTGGAGGAATTCAATAAAGGTTTCATTTTGAATAAATAAATCAGGTACGTGCTTCACAAATTATTCTTGTGTTTTATCAGAATGCCCATATTGTAAGTAAATCAGTGATTAAGAAATCATTTGCTTTTAATACAGTGCTTTTGAAGATAAACCTAACCCCCCAAAAACTCGTTTCCTGCAAAATGCCTATGGCCTTGGGGAGTTAGGTGCTTTTCTTGGATGCTTTATTCTTTTTTTTTTTTTTTTTAATTTTTTTTAACGTTTATTTTTGAGACAGTGAGAGACAGAGCATGAACGGGGGAAGGTCAGAGAGAGGGAGACACAGAATCTGAAACAGGCTCCAGGCTCTGAGCTGTCAGCACAGAGCCCGACGCGGGGCTCAAACTCACGGACCGCGAGATTGTGACCTGAGCTGAAGTCGGCCGCTCAACCGACCGAGCCACCCAGGCGCCCCTTGGATGCTTTCTTCTTAGCTTATTGCTAAAATCAATCTCCACAGGCACCAATGTCTCCTCCAGACCTGATCCTGTATGAGCTTGCTCTGGCCACCCCCTGGGCTCTTTCTCTCTGACCTTTCCGTGGAGGGCTAATGGCCCCCAGTGCTGTTTGCTTATCACCCAATTAATCACCTTTTTAAGTCTTTTCTGGGCTCTCCTCCAGAGGAGGGCACTTGGTCTTAGCACCTTTATTATCCTCATCTCTGCCAATGGTAGGTAGCCTGGGAGTGGCCACAAGACACTGGGGCTCAGTTTCCCTCCTGCTAAGGGCCCTGCCAGGTAGCCACTCTTGGGACGCCGTTTTTCAAAGCAGAATTAGATGCTCGGAGTTTAAACTACTTGCCCAGGGCCACGGGACAGTCAGTTAGAGAGCCTGTCGGTCCTTGTCTCCATCAGCCAGGTCTGGGGCCGAGACTGTGAGGCGCCTTGCACTCATGTCTTCACTTCCATCTTATGTCACCACCCGAGTGGCACCTGGGGTCTCTGTGACTTGGCCTGAGGTTTGTTAGGGGCCTGACCTTTGACCGTACTGGCTGGAAAGGGCCTTGGGGAGGTCGGCGGAGAGCCCCTTCCTTCACTTCCTCCCCAGTGTTCTGGGTGTATGTGCGTGCACGCAAGTGCGCTCACGTGTGCACGCGTGTACACGCTCACCTACGTACACATAAGCATGCACACACGAGCACGCACACATGCACATATGCATGCAACACCACACGCACGCCCTCACGCCCACTCACGTGCACACACACATGCCTACACGCACACACACACACATGCATGCCCACATACACAATGATCATCCATGCACACACATATGCGCACGCAGACATGGCCACCCACAGGCACACCTGTGCAGGCACACACGCCCACTCTCCACCTCCCTAGTACTCTCCTGGCCGCCTTCCCTGAAGGGTCCCAGCGGCTGCTTCTCCTCTCCTCACACACTGAGCGCCAGGACCCCTTATGTTTGTTATGGCAACAGAGCCCTCCCCAAAGCACACCCCTCTGTCTGGGAGGGCTGTGGCTGGAGTTCTTGGCGGCTGGCCTCCAAACCTTGGAAGGTTTGGAGGTTACCATCGTTCAAGAAATGCAAGGAGAGTTTGGGTGAGTGGGTGGGTGCAGGGGGAAGGAAGGCGAGGGGCACACTTGGTAGCCTGTGGGTGGACCTTTAATTGCTAGTCACGGCCTGTTGGAGCTTGTGCTTTTGAAATAAACTAGAACAAAGGGCTGGTGATTAGGGCTCTCCCCTTGGGCCCTCTCAGTCTCTGGAGAAACACCCATCAACCCCTCTCAGTCTCCCCCTTCCCCAAGCTTAGTAGAGACTGAGACCCGGTGTCAGGTCTCCAGAGCTCTGTGATGATGAGGCCCTTGGGCATTGCTCCTGGAACAGCCCGGTGTCCAGAGAAGGCTCTGTGCCTGGGCCCCTGGTGGCCTTTTCTGGGCCAAGCTCCCTCCTTTGTTCCCAAGACACACAGTAATTGCTTTTGGTAAATTCTCAAGACTCAGGCGCCCACCCCAACACTGTCCAGGTAACCTGATCCTCTGGTGCCCCCTTGTATTAGGCCACGCCCCATCCCCTCTCTGTCTCCTCTCTGAAGCCCCTTTGGCCAAGAAAAAGCTGTCTTCACCACCCCCTGCCCGCTCCCGCCGTCCAGGGACCACTTTCTTTCCTTCTCTTCTCTTTCCTTCTCTTCTCTTCCGAGGCTTAAGTTCACTCCGAACTTGCAGTTTGCCAGCCACAGGGAAGACCCGCTCACACTGCAAGACTGTGGGAGGAGCCTCCTACTTCTGTCTCCCCTCCATAAAGTGATGAATCTGATCGAGGGACACTGCTGTGAAATTGAGGATTGCCTCCCTCATCAAGTGCGAACCAGTCCGCTGTCAGAACGTTCCTTCCCAAATGGCAAATCTCACGCTTACCAGAGCCAAATATCTTGTTCTCGGGGATAGGGCTAGTGTAAGTAGTATCTTTTCACAGGGAGGTTTTCTGGATAACAGAGGCCTGCCAGTATTTTTGTTTGTTTGTTTTTAAAAAGATGCAGTGAAATATGCTACCGCTAAAACCTCATGGATAGATTCATCCCTCTTATTATTCAAGAAGATGTCTGTCAATTTTGTGGTCTCCTGGGAATATTTGTGGTCTCTGGGGTCAGTTGTTGAAGAGCTGGGCAGAGGGTCTGAGTGGTCCACTGTGCCGAATGGGGCTCGTAATTAATTTCAGGTGGTAAGGGTTCCCCGAAGTGAACATCCTGAGTGAGGCACTTGCTTGTAGCGGTAACATTCCTAGTACTGATCTCCTAGGAGGGGAGAAAACTATCCAAAAGCTACTTTTAAAGAGTTAATAGATTTTATTTTTTTTTTTAGAGCAGTTTTAGGGTTACAGAAAAATGGTGCTGAAACTGTAGAGTTCCCACATGCCTTCCCACCCCCCTTCTGCATGGTTTTCCCGGTTAATATCTTGTGATAGCGTAGTACATTTGTTAGAATCGATGGACCAATGTTGATGCATTATTATTAGCTAACGCCCATAGTTTACATTAGGGTTCTCTCCGCCCTGTGCAGTTCTGTGGCTTTTGACAAATGCCCGATGTCAGCATCGTAATAACTTCGCCACCTATGAAAATTATGGGCCACCTCTTCTTCTCTTCCTCCTTCAGGCAACCACGGATCTTTTTACTGCCTCCATGTTTTTGCCTTTTCCAGGTCATATGGTTGGAATCACACAGTAGGTAGCCCTTTTCAGATTGGCATCTTTCACTCAATCATATGCATTTAGGTTCCTCCGTGTCTTTTCATGACTTGGTAGCTCATTTCTTCTTATTGCTGAATTAACTTTCCCTTGTCTGGGTGGACCACCCAGTTTGTTTACCCATTCATCTCCTTGTGGACAGCTTGGTTGCTTCCAGGGTTTGGTAATTATGAATAAAGCTCCTATGAACATTCCTGTCCACAAGTTTCGGATTCTTGGGGCACCTGGCTGGCACCGTCGGTTGAGCATCCCAACTCCCGACTTCAGCTCAAGTCATGATCCCAGGTTTGTGGGATCAAGTGCCACATAGGCCTCTGTATTGAGCGTGGAGCCTGCTTAAGATTCTCTCTTTCCCTCTCCTGTAAAATAAAATAAAATAAATAAGTTTTTGACTCTTTTGGGTAAATACCGATGCAAAAGCTACTTTTAAAAACATGATGTTAAAGCCTTTCTTCCTGAAGAGAAGGAAAATATTCTCCCCCTCCTTCTAGATGTATTTCAAGACAAGGCAGAAGGTAGCAATAAAGCCAGAAGTTGTGGAATGTTTCTTTCATTTGGGTAGATGAGGTACACTCCTTTCCTGAACAGAGACTAATGTAGCTCACCTTTAGTGCTGGAAGGTTTAGGCAGTCCGAAACATTTAGAAACATTGGCAGAAGGGTAATAAATAGGTAAACAACTGAGTAACAGGTTTGTTCTGAGCGTTTATCCTAAGGGTAGGTACTATCGGATGCGGTGGGTGGAAATGAAAACTGATTATATTTTTCTCACTTTGCCCAACAATTACATTTTATACTTACTCCCCTGGTTTTATGACATTTCCCCAACTTCAAAAGTGGGCATTTTTTCCCTCTTTTGCATTTTTTCTTATTTTTAGCCTTCCATTTATATCATTCTTCTCATCATTGTGGTTGTTCACTAGGCTTTTGTGGGCCCAGAATTATCCAGCTTAGCTTTGTAATTCTTGGCAGTTGCTTTCTTATACCTCACCTCTCTCAATTGTTTTTCTCCATAGTGTATGTTCTGAACCAAATTTCTCCTTTAGTGCCTTAGTGTGGCTTCCATTCTTTCCAGGGAAAGAGGTTTAATTTCGCTGGAAACAAACTGTGGCCTTCCTTTAGATTTAAATAGCACAGCTGCTTTATAATCAGTTTGCACAGGATCACAGTTTGGGCTATTGCTGGCCCAGTGTTTTGTGTGTACGTGCAGTTTTTTTTGGAATTACCGTAAATGCTTGAATAGAAGGTCAAATTAGATCATGTCCTACTTCTCTTCAGAAAAGAGGAAGTGTCTAATTTTCAACAACAAAGTACTAGCTGGAAAAGACCCATTAACCTTGACTCACTTAGGACTTTGGGAGCTTTAGAAGTCACCCGAGGAAACGAATAGAAAGGCAGGCCAGGACGTTTTACACGGCTTTAATAATAACTTTCAGGGTCATAACCTCACAGTTGTGAGGGTCTGTGACTACTCTAAACGAGTTGTTGATTTGCAGAGATTTTAAATGGGTGCTTATTATTCAAATGGCTTGTGCTGAGACTACCCGCCAGTATTCACGAAGTGTGTTATCACAAACATCCAGTCCACCGCAAGGTGATGTGACCCTGGTAACACCAAAGGAAGGCTCTGTCATCCCTGTCCTGACTGTGACAAGTTTCAGTAAAATTGTTTCATGAAATGTGAGGGTGTAGGAACAATATTTCTAAAGTTAACATTATGTTATATGCTCTTAAAGATAAATAGAATGGGGGCGCCTGGGTGGCTCCGTCGGTTGAGCGTCCGACTTCGGCTCAGGTCACGATCTCACGGTCCGTGAGTTCGAGCCCTGCATCGGGCTCTGGGCTGATGGCTCAGAGCCTGGAGCCTGCTTCCCATTCTGTGTCTCCCTCTCTCTCTGACCCTCCCCGTTCATGCTCTGTCTCTCTCTGTCTCAAAAATAAATAAACGTTAAAAAAAAATTAAAAAAAAAAAAAAGATAAATAGAATGATCATTTGGTAAATCCATTGCGTTTTTAAAAATTACAGATGTGTCTTTCCCAAAACCCTTTTTCTGAGGAACAGGGTCTTCCCATTGGAAAAATGAGGGGGAGATTACCTTATATTTGGGGTCACCCTGTATTTGGACATACGTGATACATTTTATTTGTTTAATGTTTTTAAAAAAAATCTCTTTACTGTATTTGTTTTTGAGAGAGAGACAGAGAGCAAGTGGGGGAGGGGCAGAGACAGAAAAGAGGGAGACGCAGAGTCCGAAGCAGGCTCCAGGCTCGGAGCTGTCAGCACAGAGCCTGACGTGGAGCTTGAACCCATGAACTGTGAGATCATGACCTGAGCCAAAGTCAGACGCTTTACCGACTGAGCCGCCCAGGCGCCCCTCCATGATCCCTTTTAAAGGCTGACATAGGTTTTATATAGTCTGTGCATTGTTTCCACTGGATTGAAGCGAAGGGACACAGTTCTTCCCCCCGTTGGTGGGTGCATGTGGGTGGGGGGATATCCATATGCCCTAGCTGCAGGTTTCAAAGCAGACCTCCCCTTTCTCACCCAAGTATGCAGCCCTAAAACTACCAGCCACCTCCCAATTTTGAAAGACGTTGGATGTTTTATAGAGCTCACCTTTTTTTCTCCCTTGACTCCTTTTCTTCTCCCAACTTGAAATGCTTCCCTTTATTGTTCCTGTGACAACTGTGTCCCGGGCTTTCCCTCCCCCCCTCCCTTCACCAGCATGTTGTCCTCGGTTCTTCTCCCCAACCCCCATCCCCCATTCTCCTCCCCCCCTGCCCTTCATCCTCTCCCTGGGCAATCTCCTGTCCTTTCAAGGCTCAGCTCCCCAACTGAGGTTGAAAATTGGTAGTTTGCCGGAGGTATCTTGCCTGCAAGTTTGGCCTATGCAATGTGGCTGTTACTGTTTTAAATGTGAATTTGTTGCCAACATTTAAAAATTGGGATAAAGTCCAGATTGCTAGATTCTCTTGGAGAAAACGATGAGCTGGCGGTGTTGGGACTGAGCTGTGAGCAAGTGTCCCCGTTAAATGGGACACTGCTTTCCCGTTTACCAAAAGCCCTAGCAAAAGCTCCCTTTTGTCTCATGACTTTGACGTAGTATTATCGGTTGCCATTTTTGCTTATCATGATTCTGCTATTCTATTCCTTTGGTAGAGATATGAGGAAGAAGGATTTCTTTTGCCTGTGCCTCTGTTCAAAAGTGGGAAAAATAAACTAGACCAAGAATGCTGTGGGTTTCAAAACAGTGGAATAGAGTGTGTGTGTGTGTGTGTGTGTGTGTGTGTGTGTCTGTGTGTGTAAAAGAATATTCTTACATATCTAATACTCAAGGTGTGCCTGAGTGGACAGGCTACAACTTAAAGATGCTTGGACTGTAATCATCGGCCTCAATGGTTTTGATGACCACATGTATACTTTTGCTCCATTTTCTTCTTCCAAAATCCAAAATGATCTCTTTGGTAATGTAGATTCATTCGTACTTACTGAGTACCTGGGATGTACAAAGGCACTGGGGTACAGTGGTAAGCGGGGCAGACATGTTCCCTGCCCTCTGGGAGCTTACAGTCAGCTAACACAGATACCGCAGGCACCTCTCACTCAGCATGACCCTGAGTACATTTCTCCCTTCCCCCTCTTCAAGCCACCTTAGTGTCAATGATCACAGTCACCCACTGGTCCGTTAACAATCTTCATTCCATTTGCAGACTTAATTCCCTTTGGGCATGTAACAGTTAACATTTACTCAAGCATAGTATAAGGGATTAGGACCCTGACATCTTTGGAGTCCATTTTTCTGCCCACCGCAATACCTGCCTGCTTAAATAGATTATTCTTACCTGCCAATTTGTGGATGACACTGGGGCTCCAAGCATGGAGTTTGTAGGACAGATAAATGATGTCAGCTTTCAACATTTAAAAAAAATTATTTTTAATGTTTATTTATTATTGAGAGACAGAGAGACACTGAGCATGAGCAGGGAAGGGGCAGAGAGAGGGAGACACAGAATCCGAAGCGGGCTCCAGGCTCTGAGCTGTCAGCACAGAGCCCGACGCGGGGCTCGAACTCACAAACCGCGAGATCACGACCTGAGCTGAAGTCAGGTGCTCAACCAACTGAGCCACTCAGGTGCCCCACAGTATTTATTTATTTATTTATTTAGCACCTTCCCCAAATCTGTTCCTTCCCCGGGCTGGTGTTACTCACTGTCTCACAAACATGTGGCCAGATGTGTATTTCTGCTCAGGCAGCGCCTGTCTTGAATGATGCCTTCCACTCTCTTCCAACCCCGTCTATTTAAATTCCAAGTTTCAGCTTTGATCCCACTTCTTCCGGAAACTTCTCATGATGTGTTCTGCCCTCAGTGCTCTCTGCTTTTCTGAAACCCTTTGGCTTCTTCGGCCTGCGGCAATTAATTATATCATGTTTATAAATATTTACTTACCGCTTGTGTGAGTTTTGGCAGAGAGCGTTTTGGGTTGGTTCAGAGCGGCTCTAAACGGTTTGTTTGCCTTCAGAAGCAAAATGTTATTCCACTATTTCAAACGTCTATCTGAAATATGCTGTGGTTTTGTTTATTTCAGGGACTTGAAGATAGAAAATTTGCTACTGGATGAAGACAATAATATCAAGCTGATTGGTATGACTTTAAAAAAATCTTTTTTTCAGTTTATTTATTTACTTTTAAAGAGAGAGAGAGAGAGAGAGAGCGAGCATGAGTGGGGTAGGGGCAGAGAGAGAGGGAGAGAGAATTCTAAGCAGGCTCTGTGCTGACACAGCACAGAGTTCGACACAGGGCTTGAACCCCACGAACCATGAGATAATGACCTGAGCTGAAATTAAGAGTCGGATGCTCGGCCGACTGAGCCACCCAGTCCAGTCATCCATGTACGAATTTTTTTTTTTTTTTAAGACAAGACTATTTTTTTTTTTTAACATTTATTTATTTTTGAGACAGAGAGAGAGCATGAACAGGGGAGGGGCAGAGAGAGAGGGAGACACAGAATCGGAAGCAGGCTCCAGGCTCTGAGCTGTCAGCACAGAGCCCGATGTGGGGCTTGAACCCACGGACCGCGAGATCATGACCTGAGCCGAAGTCGGACGCTTAACCAACTGAGCCCCATGGCAAGACTATTCTTTAAGTGTTGTGTTGTCAATTCTCATTTATTGCTGGATTATTGACTTTGAAAAGTATCCATAGGGGCGCCTGGGTGGCTCAGTCGGTTAAGCGTCCGACTTCGGCTCAGGTCACAATCTCACTGTTCGTGAGTTCGAGCCCCGCGTCGGGCTCTGTGCTTACTGCTCAGAACCTGGAGCCTGTTTCAGATTCTGTGTCTCCCTCTCTCTCTGACCCTCCCCCGTTCATGCTCTGTCTCTCCCTGTCTCAAAAATAAATAAAACGTTAAAAAAAAAAAATATCCATAGTTTATTTCTAATCCCAGATAATACTCTCGATCATCTCCTTTACCTCCAATATTCAATAATGGTTTTGAAAATGAAAATTGCTTTTAATAATGAACGTAATTAGGAAGGTAGATATACTGTAATGTGACCATAAGATGAATTTCACAGCTACAAGTAAGTATTTGTTGGTTATGTGTTCTTGGGATTATTCAGACATCAGCTTTGCATAACTTCAGATAGATCTGAACTTTTAGAGGGGCTATTTTTGTTTGGATTAACCATAAAACTTCTTTAAAACAGTGAAAAATGCTATTTCAGAAGTACTCCTCCTAGCTTAGCCATGACTTAATTCACTTTTCAGTGAATACTGGGGTGCTGAAATCAAAGGGAACCCCAACTAACCTTCCCTTTTTATTATAATCTTTATTGAAGCCCCATTGTACATTGGTGGTTGTGCAGAGAGAAGTCCCCATAGAGGGATAATTTAGAAGGAAGGTAATCATAAGGAAGTTCCAGGATAGAGTGAGTCATAATTGGTTCATAATTCAGGGTCCATAAGTGAGTTCACTCCATGACTCATTTGTTAGAAGAATTCCGTTTTTGTTTGCCTGTATGATTGCTCTTGGCAAAAGTCTCATGGCATCATTTTTACACCCAGATGTTAGCGCCATCATCTGTTCCACTCTTTCTTTCCTTTCCCACCTCAAGTGCAAGTAATTTCTTCCATCTCAATAGCCTGAAAAAGGCTTTATATTAGGAGGAAAGAGAAGGATCAATAGAATGTTGTGAATTTAACTTTTGTACCCAAGAAGGAATTTTGTTTGGCAAATACTGAAATCCATTTCTAGACTCTCTGAAACGTTATCATTCAAATAACCAGTTAGATTCTTTGGACTCACAATTGGCTCCCAAAACCCAGTAAAGAGGCAAGGGGCTGCTGGGACTCCAGACCCCTTGGCTGGGTAATTAAGCACCACTGATAGGTGTTAACGAACAAATATACCGATTGTTAGAAAATTAACAAGGGGATACCAGGTTTTTTTATTCCCCCAAAAGATTTTAAAGATGATATTCTTTAAAACGGACAATTCAAAGAATTATTTTCTTATCGTTTCGCTCTTACATTTTAGTCGTCCTGAGGGCCAAATATGGAAGCATTCAACAGGACAGCCGTTGACATGTCTGTAGGATGTCTTTCTGGTCCTTGTTTCTGGGATCTGTGGCATTAAGCAAAGGCCCGTCCTGGTGGGGGGGTGGTGGGGAATGGAGGAAAGCGGATCGTTTAGGTTCTCTGGCAGGCTGACCTGTAACTTGCCTTCAGAAAATGTGGAGGTGTCAGATGGAGTTGCCCTCACAGCAGCAGATTGTAAGGAAACAGGCCACGTGAAAGCCGGATGTACATTATATAGTAAAAGCTAAAATCACTCCCTTGCACCGCGCATCGTCCAGACTGAGGCTGGTAGTTCTAGCACGATGCCTTTCACCAGGGGGTGATGCTGTTTGCCACCTACAGCTTCTTTCCTTCCCTCTTGCCTCCCTCCCCTTCTGGGCTTGCTCTCTCTTTCTCCCCAAGCGATAGCCCTAGCTCATCATGTCTAAAACTAGAAATGTACTGTGGAATGAACAGTGTTGGAAAGCGCAGAAATTTTAATTGGGTGGAAGTTTGCTCAGAAGATTCTGGAAGAACCAATCTCTGTACCCAGTGGGATAGGTTTATAAGTAGTTCACAGATTGGCCCGGTTACAAACCCCTCTTAGAGTGGACCTGTAGAAGTAAGAGGAACATGATGTACCTAAATGAGAGCCCACGGTTCCCCTTGAGGAGAGTGGGCTGGTGGCTCTTTAGGTTCCAGGGACCCTTTTGTTCAAATGCCTCCAAGTCCTCACCGCTCAGCTTGGCAGCTGATTCGGCACCCAAGCCAGGACTGAAGTGGGTTCTGTCAGAAACTGGGAGTCAGAAACCACAGTTTTCCAAAACTGCTGGAAAGGAGGCTCTGATCACTGGATTTCCCATTATCTGCACTTTTATGTGGCTCCTGGTTCTGTCGTGAGCAGCGAGCAGCAGCGTAAACCAAAAGCCTTATCTCACATTTGTAATCAAAACAGACATTATAGTACCCTCCCCCACCGCCCCCAAGGGCAACTGGGCATTGCCTTGTGTTTACCAATATCTACATTTTCTCCTTTTTTCCCTATGGGTCAGTCACAAAGGCAATAACTGGGGGTGGGGGGGTGCTGGAGGGAAGGAAGGCCCAGTGTCTCATACGTTTTCTTGCCCCCCCCCCCAATCCCCTTCCCTCTCCACCCCCCCCCCCCCCAGCTTGGGCCATTTGGATCAAATGTTTCTGTAACTGTCGCTTTGCAAGTTGAAAGCTCTTGAACCTTTTCTTCAAAGGAATTACCTGGTTGTTTTTCAAAGATGGATTACAGTTATTTCCATTTCCCCCTTAATAGTTTCCTTTCTTTGAAATAATTTGGTTTAAATAAATGTACTTAAAGCTGCGTCAGCTGCGTTTCAAATGAACTGGAGCTAACTGAGAGAAAGATCTGATTTCATCAAGATTTTTTTTTTTTTTCTTTCCACAAAAACAGTCTGATGTCTGATGGTTTAGGTGATAATGGGAGAGCCCCAGCTGAGAACAGTTTTGCGCCGCAGCGTTCACTTGGGCGTTTTGTGAGACTCATTTTGGAGCCTTCAGAAAACTGAAGATGTTTCGCTTATGTATGTTTGTGAGATCTAACTTGAGGCAGACCCATGTGACATACTGCAAGGCAGACTTCTCTCTAGTTTCTCAATTCTGATTCTAGGCATATGGGTAAAATTTTAGTAATTAGCCTTATGAGTGTGAAAAGGGCCAGTTATTTCTCTGCAATGTATTTTAAATGAAACCCTTCTGGCTAGGTCAACACTAAGTCATTTAAAAATGCAGATTTTATCTCCTCCACTCACCAGATCCTCTGCTAATTTATCTTCTTGAAACATTCCTTCAGACCCGGCAAGACACTGTGTTCTCGAGCTTGCCTGGGAGCAAAGGGTGGGGGGGGGGGTGGTGACCTGCTCTCTATCTTCGCCCTGCCCTCTTGGGATCAAGCAATTCTTTACAGACCGCAGTGGAGGCTTCAGTGACCTGAATGAGGCAGGTCCTTTGCTGTTAGCGGAACCCCATTGAGATTAGACACGGAGTCTTTTGATTTCATGTCAGAAATCTAGAGATAGATTTTATGGGACTCCTAGGAGATTGGGCCTTCTCACATGACTGTTTATGAAACGTCCCTTAAAATGTTGCCCTGAACAATACAATCTTTATTCCATGGTGCTCTTTACGCATTTGTTGTTTTATTAAAATTCCTTTAGGTTGATTTGCAAACCCAGAGCATTTAAGCCACTGTCCAATTTCAAGCACGCTATGAATTTTCCTCTTAAACCCCCCCCCCCCCTTTTTTTCCCATGTCGGTGATACTACAGGGTGAGGTATGAGAATAGGGGCTCTCAGATCCTCTTGTACAGAGGTCTCCTATGCTGGGAAGCCAAGAGTCCTGTGGCTCTGGAAGGGGCCTTCTTGGGCAGGTTATGGGGGGACCTACTGGTGTGGGCTGGGCTGGGCGGGGGGAAGGAAATGGGGGCCGGGCGGAGGTAGGTAGCAAAGGGAAGTTATGAGATAAAAAGATGGAATCATAAAACACACAAACAAAGGAAGAGTTAAAGGTGTCCACATCCATCCCTGGGTAGATTCTGGGTCTTCATCTTCAAGCCCAGGGCCTTCAAGAGTTTTCTGAGCTCTGCCTGTGGTGGCAGGGGGACGGGGTTCTCTTTGGGAACGCTCTGTCATTATACAGCCTAAGCCAGTGACTGTTGGGAGAGTTTCTGGTGGTGCACTTTGACCCATGGTGTGAGTCACTTCATGGCCTCACAGTTACTTCACACCGCGTCCCGTGTTCCTCTTTTCCCGAGCTATTACAGGGGTCATGTGCTTTGCAGGTGGAGACACGTTGGTCAAGGAGAAAACACAGTAGTGAAATCAGATAGAAGTCCTGCCAGTTGAGAAAGTACAGGGTTTTGTTCGAGACGTGGAGACAGTCCTGGCCACTGAGCCCTGTGGACAGAATCTCCTGTTTGGGGAACTAGAACCATAATATTTACATGGAAGTTCAAAGAGAAGCCATGATTTTTTTTTTTTTTTTTTTTTTAGTAAGTTTATTTTCAGAGAAAGAGTGAATGCGAGTAGGGGGGAGGGGCAGAGAGAGGAAGCGAGAGAATCTCAGGCAGGCTCCGTGCTGTCAGCACAGAGCCCAATGGGGGGCTCAAACCATAAACCGTGAGACCTGAGCTGAAATCGAGAGTCAGATCCCCAACCGACAGAACCACCCAGGGGCCCCTAAGTCATCATCTTAATTCTGGGATCAGCAAAGATTGAGGGAAGGTATCAGATGAGGACCGAGACAGCTCTGATTACCTGTCAGTTGCCATATTCTTAGGCTCAAAAAAGTAAACACGAAACAAAAGGCTTTGGACACAGCATAGCTTTGGACGCAGCGGGCTCTTCTGTTTTTTTCCTGTTTGCCATAATCATCCGGGAACAAGGCAGTGCTATGAGGTCGCTTAGTTCAGTTCTCATTGCTGTCTTCCTGGCGTTAGTTTTCCAGCCAACACTTAGCGTTTTCTAAATCATTGGGTGTGTATTTTTTTCCCTCTTTAAATCCCCATACATTGCCACATGCACAGGGAGCATTTTTAAGGGACTTGCATGAAATGAAAACTGAACCGAACAAGTCAACTCTAAATGGTGGGATCGCAGGTCACTTGGGGTGACTCTGACCCCAGCCAGGGAAAATGGATCTTTCTTCAGCTTTTTTCCCCACGTGGCCACTGGGAAGCCAGATTGCTGCCTCCAAGGCCTCTGCTCGTTCTCTCTTCCCGCCCCAGTCCTAGAAAGCGAAGCCTTTCTTTTTCCTGGATGACTCATTTCCAAGGTTTGATGAAAATATGTTTTGGTTCAACATACTTTCAGCTCTAGCTGGATTTTATAGTGAGGCCTGATAGAAACGGTTTCCAGTCTTGAGACCCATATCCGGCGATGAGGGTCTGCCCCTGCTGGTTTTCCTTCGGGGATGCTAAATGATGTGTTAGCCTGAGAGAATATTTCCTTTCCTGCTGCCCCCTGGTTTTTTTGTTGGTTTTTTGGGTTTGTTTTTTTTTTTTTTTTTTCTTCTTTTTCACGGTTTTCTCATTCGGAGCTGGTTTTGTCTTCCTCTCTTTGCAGACTTTGGTTTGAGCAACTGTGCTGGGATCCTGGGCCACTCGGACCCGTTCAGCACGCAGTGTGGCAGTCCAGCCTATGCCGCCCCCGAACTTCTTGCCAGGAAGAAATATGGCCCCAAAATCGATGTCTGGTCCATGTGAGTTATGGTGCTTATAAAAGGGGATGCTCTCTTTGGTCGTCTTTACTCTCCCTTTCTTATAAAATAACCTTTGCGTATTTGATGAGGACGTGTTCTATTCCAGGCTCTCGGATAGATACTTGGTGATTTTTGGGGCGGGGGGCAGCTTTCCCGCTCTGGTTCCTTCTGGTCTGTTCTCCATAGACCACCAGAGAGGCTTTTACCAAAATTCGTTCTGTTGCTGGGGAGACAAGAAAACCAAGTCCTGAACTCACAGAACTCACGATCTGGTTTTATGAGTCACTCGCATCCTTCCCCTGCTTAAAATCGCCCCTTAGCTTTCCATCAGCACCAGAAGAAAACAGCCCCTGCCTGGCCCACGCTCCTGCCTCTCCACCTCCTACCCTACCCTCTGCTCACGGTTCTTGAGGGATGCTGGCCTCTGTTTCATCTTTCCCACCTCTGGGCTTTGCACTTGCCGTTTCCTTTGCCTGGAATATCATTTCCCGGCTCTTCAAATGGCCCGTCTGTTCCCATGTGACCGTTTTGATCCAGTGCCACCACTGCAGAGACCATCTCGGGTTCCCTGTCGGGAGGCCCCCCACGACTCTGTGTCCTCGCCCTTTCAAGTCCCAAATCCCTCTCACCCATCACAGCCTATCATTTTATTGTCTGTCTCCCCGATCGGGAAGGACACTGAACGGAGATGGGGACCTTATTGGTCGGCTTCCCCAGCGTCTCACCCGGTGTGGGCCACCGAGGCAAAGTCAGTCAACCTTGAAGGGACAAATTGCTACAGGGGCTCTGGTTTCTGAATCCAGGTGTCTTGGCGCCCTCATGCCAAGCAAGCCTCTCGTCATCATGCATGAATGGTGCAGGGAACCGTGCCGGGTGCTGGAGTCTGCGGTGGGGACTAAATTCCTTATCAAGAGGAGCTGGGCTGTAAACAGAGTGGGCTCCCAAGTAAGAGGGAAGCTGGAGGTGAGAGGGGCTAATCGAAGCAAGGGTGTGTTGATCCAGTACATTTCTGGACACCTCCTACTTCTCTCCACCCTCACTACACTTCCCTTGTCCAGATTGGAAACGAGCTAACGTTTGCTACATGCCTGGCACACGGCAGGCACCGTGCCATTTCATTTTCATGCTAACCCAGTGAAACTGTTACTCTCTCTTATCCCCATTTTACGGAAGAGGAAGCTTATCACAAGAGAGATTAATAACATTTCTTAGGGTCATAGGGTTACTAAGTAGTGGAGCTGAGATTTGAACCGAGGACTTTAGGGTCTCAAAGTACTGAATCCTGAACATGGCCCCATTGCCTCATTGGAAGCTGTACTCTCTCTCTCTCTGTCTCTCTCTCTCTCTCTCTCTCTCTCTCTCTCTCTCTCTCTTTCCCCGCCCCCCCCCCCCCCCCCCCCCCCCCCGCCATCCAGCTGTTTCCTGTCCCTTGTGTGCACTGTTCTTTTAGCCAGGAATTCTTTCTGGTCCTGTCCTCGTTTTCTTTCCCTCTCCTTTTCTGGGATGCCACTTCCCCTGGGCAGACCCCCCCCCCCCCCCCCCGCCTCTTGCAGGCTGGCCTTGAGCCTCTGGTGTCTCGTCGGTTTCCTGCTCCCTGCTTCCCTGGTGCTCGCCCTGCAGTCACAGCTCACCTCCCAGGACCCCCTGCACTGTAGGCCGATGGCACGGAGCCCGGCCAGAGAAAGGAAGGAAAGGAAGGCGGCGGGTAAGGGAGGGAGGGATAGGCATTTCACCCTGGAGAACAGAAGCTATGGGGTCAGGGGCTATAGTTGGCAGAGGAAGCAAACAGAGGAATGTGACCCAGTACAAGGTTCTGGAAGTCAAGGGAGGTCAGGAGGCTCCAGTTGGAGGTGAGGGGAACCAGAGCCCAGCATGAGATTCTGAGGACCACAGGATCCCCTGGGCTCTGGGCACAGCTGGCCACAAGGCACTGGGGAGTCCGCTTCCATTCCTGGGCAGACCAAGTGCTCAGAGGTCATTTGACCCAGATGGGAGAGAGGCCTGGCGGTGCATGTGTAAGTGGTGGGGTGGACTTTGCACTCGGGGCTCCTTGCACAGAAGCCTGAGCCCCCGGTTACTTTCCTGACCTCTCAAGAGGAGGTGTGGGCAGGGCTGTAGACGGAGAGCATGCTCTGTGTGTGCTGATGACCCCCTGCAGGGGGCCGGGCAGGGGCTGTCAGGGGGATGGGAATGGTGGCAGGAAACCCTGGCAGAGAAGCTTTCTCTTCGAGGTCGTTTGGCCGGGTCGTTTGGCCGGCCGGGTCGTTTGGCCGGCATCGCAAATTCACAGACTCTTTATTCTGTGCCCAGAATAAAGGGCCTCAGAATCCTTCTCGACACGGCTGTCAGGACGCACTGCCAATGAATCAGAGTCCACACTCAAGATGGAATCCGTGCTTGGTCCTTTTCAATGCTTAAGAATTTTCACACATGTCTGGCACATAATCTGCCCTCGGTAAATATTTATTAGTGGATGAATATACATGTGTGAGTCTATAATCACCTTCTCTCCTCAATAGGTAGGGAACTCACTTTTGCTAAACGGAGAGCTACGCAAGGGATGGTTTGTGTACCCGCACGATAAAGGCTGTGCAGAATAGGGAGCCTGAAAGACCAGGAGGTTCCGAGGCGTCATGTAACTGGAGGGGGTGGGAGGCATCATGACCACAGGGGAAGAGAAGTCGGCGGTTGGAGAGCAGGTGACAGTTTACAGCCTGGTGTCCTGCTCTCCCGGGGACTGAAGGAGAAGCGTCATCACGAGTTGTCATGGCGACGAGGCTCAGCCTACAAAGGGGGACCTTTCCACTCCATGACTGGCGAAGCCGGTGGCTCCTCACGGTCTAGAAGTGTTGGTAGAAGGAGGGAGCCTGGTGGGCCGTCAGAGCTGGAGGGGAGCTCCTGGGCCTGCATCATCTGCACGGGACCTCTCGTCCCCTCGTGCGGACCATAGGTTGGGAGTAAATCATTTCTCCCGTCTGGGGAAATCCAAGGGAGACTGAAAAGCATGGCGGCAAAAGGCAGCACCGTGTGAGGTCAGGTGTAAGCTCAGACCCTGTGCCCGCCCCACCTGCCAAGTCCCTTGACTTGGGAAAGGAGTCCGCATGTAATGGTCACGGGTGCTCTGTTTCTCAGTCTCGGGGCCCCATGATTGGAGTCAAGGGACCTGGTCTGCTGCCACCTGTTTTGTGTCTCTCTTGACCCAAAACACTCCCTTCCCTCCTCTACCCTGGCTTCTGGGGGGGCTGTCTGGAGCAGCTGGACATTTCTTTGCTAACCTCTGCTTAGTTGCCTCCCCCCGCCGCAAGAAGGTGATGTGTAGCTTAAGGTCTCCTGAAAAGCTCTGATCAGGCCTCATTCTTAGTCCTGGTGCCACAGAGTGACGTATGGGAAAGTCTTTGATAACTAGGAACACTCCCCGCAGAGATGTTGGTCTTTCAGTGGGTTGTGGCATAGCTCTGGAGCCTGACGTGGGGTCCCTACATAGACTAGCAGCTGCGAGCTCACGAGTCCGTGTTCCGGTGCCCCGCGGTGGGGAGCTGGGGTGGAGATTCTCACCCTTGTTTAGCCATGAAGGGCCTTGTTTTATTCTTATCAACCAGGTTTCCCCAGAGCAAGTCTGGGCTAGCCGACCTGGGACATTCTCTAGGGGATGAGGCCACATGACGCAAGTCTGGTTCACAGGGATGGCGTAAATTAGGCCCCTTTAGAAGCTGCTGATAAAGCTTAGAAAACAAAAAAGTCACGTGAGCAACACAGAGCTTACCAGAAATGTGTTCGTTTGGCAAATATTTGTTGAGGCAGGCACTGTGCCGGATTCTGAGTGCACAGGGGTGAGTCGAAGGGCCTTGGTCGGTCCCTGTTCCTGCAAAGATTATTATTCATGTTCGCGTACCTCCAGTTGAGTGACAGGCAGTGTTCTAAGGGCCTCACAAGTATTAACTCGTCTCACATGCCTAACAACCTTCCGAGGGAATGTTCTGTTATCCCACTTTATGGATGAGGAAACTGAAGCACTAAGAGTCTTAGGCACTTGCCCAGGTAGCACTGCCACTAGGTGTAGAGCCAGGATTTGATCAAGGTGGTTTGACTCTAGAGTTTGCCTTAAATTGCCACCCGACTCCTGCTTTTGCTTCTATTTTGTTGTGCTGCTTATTGTGGGGTTTACATTCTAGTGGGGCAGACAGTTTTTATAAAAGCTATAAGCTGGGTGTGGTGACTGCTGTGGAGAGGTGGGTGGGAGGTATCGAATGGGATGGGGGCGGCCTCTAGCCGAGAAAACCTCAAAGCCAAATCCTCAGGATGAGAACGGCTGAACTCTGGGAAGAAGGAGTGTTAAGGGAGGAAGGCCCTGGACACAGGGAACAGGATGTGAGAAGGTTGTGGGGTGGGGAAGTGTGGGAAAGAGTTTGGGTTTTTCCGTAAAGGTGGTGAGAGACCGCTGGAAAATTGTAAGCGGGTGGGTAACCAAATGCCATGGATTGAATTGTGTTCCCTTCCCAAAAGATATGCTGGAGTCCTAACCCC
The DNA here is from genome assembly GCF_022079265.1 of Lynx rufus. NCBI lineage: Eukaryota > Metazoa > Chordata > Mammalia > Carnivora > Felidae > Lynx > Lynx rufus. The sequence goes on from NW_025814867.1 coordinate 146,049,476, forward strand.
AGTGTCTCAGAATGTGACGTTATTTGAAGAGAAGGTCTTTATGGAGGTAATCAAGTGAAAACGGGGTCATAAAATTCAGTATGACAGACATGTTTATAATGGGGGGGGGGTGGGATTTGCAGACAGAGACACAGGGAGAGCGCCGTGTGAGGCTGAAGGCAGAGATCATAGTGATGCATCTACGGGCCGAGGAACGCCGGATTGCCGAGGGAAGCTCTTGGAAGCAGCATGGAGTGGGTCTGCCCTCACGGCCCTCAGAAAGAACCAACCTTGCTGACACTCTCCTCTTGGACTTCGAGCTTCCAGAACTGTGAGAAAATCAATTTCTGTTGCTTAAGCTCTGAAATCTCAGGCAAGCTCCAAGGTAAACTGAAGAGTACAAAACTCACCGCTCCAGATCCCAAGAGCCATTCTCCTTCCCAGTAAGTGTGAAAGAATCTCTTTTCTGAATCAGGTTCGCCAACAGACACCTCAGGTCGACTAACCGCATTCTTGGTCATCCCTTGCCCAACAGAGTGTCAGCCCCCATCAGCCACCCGGCAGAGAGCACCGCATGGTTTGATTGTAAATCCAAATTCTCAATCACTGCTGTTACTTGTAGGTAATATGTTCCTGGCTGCATGAAAACCAGAAACAAAGAACACCACAAAGAGACGCAGAATGTTGCACCCTCGATGGTGGAAGGAGTCCCCAGGAGTAAGAGAGGCAAGCCCTCGTGCGTAAGCACTTTTCAAGAAGCCTCTGTGTCACATTTACTAACCTTTCAGCGGGCAAAGCTGGCTGCGTGGCCAACCCAGAAGCAGGAGGAGAAAGAGAAGGTTCCACCCTGTGATGGGGGAGTGGCAAGGAATTTGTGGGCTTTGGTTTTTTGGTTTTTTTGTTGTGTTGTGTTTTGTTTTTTGCAATTCAACACACTTAGCTACTGCTACGGACTGGAGTGTATCCCCTCCAATTCCATATGTTGAAGCCCTAATTCCCCAGTGTGGTGGAAGTGGAGCCTTTGAGAGGTCACGAGGGCAGCGTCCCCATAACGGGCTAAGTGTCCTCATAAGGAGAGACTCCAGAGAGCTTGCTTGCTCTCGGACGGTGAGGACAAAACAAGAAAACCTGGGAAGAGAGCACTCCACACCCCGGACGTGCCGGCACCTTGGTCTCAGACTCCAGGCTCTAGAACTGCGAGAAGATGAATGTCTGTTGGCTGAGCCACCTCGTCTGTGGTATTTTGTCACGGCGGCCTGAGCTGACTGAGACACCGACTTACCTGTAAACAAATACGACGTGTCAGGAGGCACAGCGCAGAGAACACATAGGGCTGCAGAGCTGGGTCAGTTCAAGAAGGCATCCGAGGAGGGTTGGATCTGCTTCTGAGACATGAGGCGGAGTTTGCCAGGTGGAGGAGAGGAGAGGAAGCTTTCCAGGCAGAGGGAATAGTATATGCAGAGGCTGGAAGGTGTGAAAACCTGATTGCTGTCATTCTTGATCTTGGAGAAAGTGAAAAGCTTCAGAGCCTTCCTTAAGAGAGAAATTCTCCACTGCTTTGGGGTGTTGTGTCTGAGATACTAGTTAGGTTTCTGTTCGGTGCTCAGTGACTTCGCTGGCAGAATTGGAAACGGAAAACCCAAAGAGAATTTAAAAGGCTGTTTAAGAAAGAGTGAAGATGGGACCAATTTTCTTTCTGGGTCAGACGCTGTTATTGTAGAACATCCCTTTTTTATCGCTGTGAAACAACAGAATGAAAAGCTCGCTTCCAAAATCAAAAACAAACTTTTCTCTCTCTAGAGGTTTGGACCTTGACAGATGGATGAGGCCGTTCTCCAAGACTTCTGGGACTGTCTTGGGAAGAAAACCAACTTGTGACTCAAGGAAACCGGGGGAAGGAAAGCTCTTCTGACAAATGGGGCCCCCAGGACCCTCCTCCTCTAGTGAATCAGAAACTAACAGTGTCAGTGCAAAACGGTGCACCCTGTCTTAGGGCCCTTCCATTATTTTCGATGGTCTTCATTTTCGTACGTGAATATCTTTCAAATCGTCTGCTTCTTACCTTTAATCGAGATGACAGGAATATCTCAATCTCCAAGTGAACTTTGAGATTTCAGACGCAAAACCAAAAATGTGCGTTCTGTGGTAGTGAACCTTTCATGGTTAACTGACTTGTCCTCAGAGTGACATATGGGCCAGTTAAAAAAAAAAAAGCAAAACTAACGCAGATGTACTTTTTAAATAAAAAGATTAAAAATTGACTTTATTTTCAGAATATGCCAGTGCTCTTTGGAGAACTTTGGTGAATCTCTAAGAGTAAGGAAAGTGAAAACTGAGAGTCCGATCCCCAAAGCATTGGAGATGCCAGATTGTTTCAACCAAAGCTCCTCTTTCCTCTCCCGGGGGTGTCTGGGGCGGATGAAGCATTTGTGTGAAGTCCTGGTGTCTTGTGGAGGTCGTGCACAGCACACCCAGAACCACTGTCCCGGTCTCACCGAATCTCTTTTCACTTAGTGGGAAAAAAAATCTCTCCCACGTGCTGTCCCTTTGGGTAGACAAGTTGGCTGAGAGCAGCCATCTTGTTTTGAGCCCTACTATCCCCATATAGACCTAGGCAATCAGCCCTTCGACTCTATTTTGTAAATAGAGTAAACCAGATTCCACCAGCTACAGCCCCAGTGGTCAAATACGGAAGTTAGCGTTTTCTCTCCATGTATACCCCCTCAAAATGGCAGGGGAAGGATTTGGAAACAGGAGACCTATGGCTTCTTTTAGGTAGCCTAGGGCTTTTGACTTAACGGAGAAATCTCCTTTAGCCTTTGAGATTTTTCAGTTGTAAACTCAGTTGTAAAATATATATATTTGGTAGCTAGTCTGTGCATTTAAAGTAGAAGAGGGGAGGGGCGCCTGGGTGGCTTAGTCACGTGGGCATCAGCTTCAGTTCATGTCGTGATATTGACGTTCATGAGTTCAAACCGCATGTTGGGCTCACTGCTGTCAGCACAGAGCCTGCTTCAGAACCTCTGTCTTCCTGTCTCTGCCCCTCCCGCACTTGCCTCTGTCAAAAATAAAATCAAAAACATTAAAAAAAAAAGGTTTATAAAATAGAAGAGAGGAAAGAGGAAAGGAAAAAGAAGCAAAAGTCTTAACATCCACAAGAAGGTAATTTCTTGTAGAACACAGACCATTTAATGGAGCAGGCACGACGTTTGACATTTTCCAATGGACGGATCTGTTCCCACTCTATTTTTAAGACTTTAAATTGGAAGTTGTATTGAAAGTTGATACTGGAAGAATGGGAAGATGTTGCTTTTAGGCAGAGAGTCATTCTTTTTTAAAGCTAAACAACATTTTTTTAAAGTTTATTTCCCTACTTAGAGAGAAGGAGAGAGAGAGCGTGCACATGAGCAGGGGAGAGGCAGAGAGAGAGGGAGAGAGAACTCTAAGCAGGTTCCGCTGACACCTGTGGAGCCCGATGTGGGCTCCATCCCATGACCTTTGAGATCATGACCTGAGCGGAAATCAAGAGCCGGATGCTTAGCTGACCGAGCCACCCAGGTGCCCCTGGCCAGAGAGTTATTTTTAATTTTTCGGAGGCAGCTCCTTTTCTGAAGAACCACACAGAAGCAAGGCGTGTCAGCTGAAGATTCTCTCGGCTTCACTCTGCCCTACCCTGGGCAGTTCCCGAGGGTCCTGCCCAGCAGCCCTGCATGAACAGCAGCCAGACCCCCCACGGGCCAGCCCAGCTCTGTCAATTGCTTTGTCCCTTGTGTCTTGTTAAAGGTGCCGACCGACTTCTCCAGGAAGGTGTGACTCTGTCTTTCCTCCCTTGGATGATAGGTGACAATCCAGCTTTTCCTCCAGGGAGTGTTTCATTATCCGACTGAATATGAGGACCACCATTGGGCTCCTGACTTAATCCCCCAAATTCCCCATTTGTATTTCATGGGGTCCTATCTCCTCATCTTCTAGTTGTTCTTCATTCACTTTATTTTGCTCTTTTGACTCCACACTGGCCACTACCTTTGGGTTTTCTGTCACCCAGTGATGACTCAGCCTTGCTTCATTCTGTTTGGAAAAACCCAGAGTGTGTCTGTTTGTTGCGTCCTTCATTCCAGTCCGTCATCCTTCTCTTTCTTTAAAACCATTTGTGATGCTTGGGGGCTCCGTGTGTACCATGGAGAGGCTAGAAAGCCCTGGACCATATTTCAAAAGACACGTCAGGAAATTCTGAACATGTCTGAAGACTCCTACTAATTCTACGGGATTACAGAGGTTTATAAACTGCATTCCACATTTTTCCCTTGGTATTCTCACATACTTCCGAAATGTCAAAGGGATGAGATTTCTCTTTATCCCGATATTAAACATGTATGAAAACTCTGGGGGAGAGGAATGAAAATGCTCAATCTGGTTTCCTTTACCAAATCTCCTGGGACTGGATGCCTCTTAATGTAGATTTCATCATTATTTGGGAACGGGACGCAAATATAATTGTAGCTCCGTATGTGTTATTTTTAAAAGTTTTGTGATGAAACAACAGATCACATTTATCAGGTACTGAATCTGCCCGGCCCAGCATCCAGTACTTTCTGTGGCTTCGTTCATTTGCCCCTCATACAACCTGAGAGGTAGGTACTGTTGTCACCCACGTTTTGTAGACGAGAGACCCTGGATGAGAGAGCGGGGTCCTCTTTAAGGACTTGTGACTGTTTTTGTTGATGAGAACCTTCGCCAAGCAAAATGAAATCCTGCAGCCAGTTTCGTAACCTAGTCAGTTATTATCAAAACCACTTGCTCGGTTCTGGTGGGACTACTCTGAGCAGGTGCACCAGCACTGTCTTTAAAACAAGCGCTTACCTTTATCCGTGGTCCCGGCCAGATACTGGAGAAAGGCAGTGCCCGGGATGTCGTCTTTTGAAGCCTGTTGGTGGCAAGGAGAGGTCTCAAAGACTCCTCAAAGAAACTTTCATAAAGGTTTTAGAGTTGCTTCTCTGGCTTCATACTGCTTACTACATTCACCCAACTCCTTCAGTTGGATTCCCCTCCATTACCATAGTGTCTTCCTGTGATAGGAAACTCTGTGTCCCCTAAAGATAAAGGGAAATAACAAAAGATCATAGGGCAGTGGTCTTTACACTTGAGTGTTATATACTCTTCTTTTCAAGGAAGGACATTCTTGGTAACCCCCGGTGGTGTTGACTCAAGTTGTTTTTATTTAAATTGTGCTTAATGTACATGAATGTGAAATTAAATTCTTTTCATTTATGGCTGTGTACAAATAAGACCCAAAAACTGATTTACAAAGTTAAGTATAACCAAGGCTAAAAGAATCGCAAAATATTAAAGCCAGCAGCATTAGTTAGCTGCTGTGGCTGCTGCTTTGTGGGGACTGAACTGCTGGACGCGTTCTGGGTGTAATTCTTGCCGGGCACAGGCTCTGAGCTGGTCAGCGCATGGTTGTGTGATCACCCAATTCTCCCACCATTTTCACCTTCCAGGGGCTTTCAGACCTGACGGCGCATCCAAAGCACCTGGCAGGCTTGGGAAAACCCACATTGCGGAGTTCCCCCCCCCACCCCCCCCCCCCCCGCCACGCAAAGTTTCTGATCCCATGAGTCTGCGGTGGAGCCCAAGAATTTGCAGATCTAATATTTCCAGGTCACGCTGCTGCCCTACCGAGCACCACACTTTAGGAATCACCCCGAAGCCCACTTAATGTTCTCTTCTCGTTAGCCTGTGACAATGAAAGTGATATATTTTGGCAAAGATGGTGTGTTGGTAAACACGAATGCAAAAGCAAGCACTGAAATCCAGTGCATAGTTGGTTATAAGATTGAAATCCAGTGTGTACTTAGTTATATGGTGGCCGTCCGATGGCCCGGGTTGAGATTTGCAGGATATTCTAGTATATCACCAAAAGAAAATAAAAAACGGAGCTGCTGACCCCCTGAGGACGTGTCCTGCGTACCTCAGTCTGAGAAAAGAAAACATTTACCTGTGGGGAAAAATGATATTGTGTAAGTACCAGGCTCTTCAGCTTTAGGTATGAACGTTGGCCCGAGACAAAGGTGTACAGAAGCGAGCAGGGACAGAGAGGACTAGGCTTGTCCCTTAACCTCAGCGTAGAAAAGAGGGACCGCAGCTTTGTAGTGAGAAGCCTTCCTTGTGCCCAGAGCTGCCCTCAATGGAATGAGCTGCACTGGGGAGGTTGGAAACCCTTGTCTTGAAGGTTGCTGAGGGGCCTCCAACAACAACTTTGTGGATGTTTTGGTGGGGGGAGGGCGCTCTTATTTACAAAAGCCACGTGTCCAAGACCCTTTTGGATGCAGACGTTCTACAGTTGGTGGGGGGGATTTTAGTTTTCTCTCTTATTGGTCTCCAAGAATCCCTTAAGCTGGGACGTTTAGCTGTATCTCAAACATATCCACGGTGCAGCATTGCGTGGTAGGTCCCCAAACGTGTCACCGGCCCCGGTACTCCGTCCCTTCCCCTCTCCTCAGTTTCCTCAGTCCTGACACTGTTCCCACCATTCTTCTCGCTTCCCAGGTTTGCAACTTGGCACATCGCCTTCAGATACCTAGTGCTTATTAGCCTTTCTCTCTGTGGCCCGCTCCCCCTCCCATTCAGACTTCGCCAGCAGCGTGCCCACTCACTGCCCCTGGCTTCTGCTCCCCATCCTGAGCCCCTGATATCTACTTAATACCAGCTGACTGCTTCCCCAGTCATCTGGCTGTGGCACTTTTATTCACCTGACATCTGTTCTTATCCTGGGGAACGTGTTCCCCCAAATACATAGGGAAACGCTCTAGAAGGCTCTGTGTATGCCTGGTTCGTTCTTGTCTCCGTTTCTTGTCCGCCCAGTTTATTGCCCGTATCCAAAAGACACAGAAGCTCACACGCGTATACTCGCCCCTCCCCCCGCAGGCCACCTGTCTTCAAGTACTTACCTAGACTTCTTCCTCCCCTAATTGAACCCTCTGTGGTCAGAAGCAGCAGCGTTCATTTCTTAACTCCCCCGCATTCGTTGCTCCTTGAAAGGATTGTGCTTAGTTATTTGGTTACTTGTTGACCGTCTCTCCCCTACAGGCCAAGATGGCAGGGCTTTGTCTGGTTCAGCCCTACCCAGCGCCCGTAGCACTGCCTGGGGGGCGGGGAGAGCCAGCCAGCAAATGTTTGTGGACAGAATGTGTACGAATCTGTGTAACTCTACCGTGAGTTACACCGTCTTAGCCGAGGCTTCGCGTTCTGTCTGCGATATGAGAGTGATTTCTGGCTGGAGCCCGCGGGCTCTGTACCTGTCATGATCTGGGGCCCTGTAATTCAGGGGCGCCTCAGTGGAACGGACCCCCAAGGGCTTTAATTTCCATCAGTCTCATTGGATTTGTTTTGACTGGAAATCCTATTGCCTGTTTTTAAAACATATTCCCTTGGGCACTTTCGAACACTTGAGACCTCTTGGCAGGCAGGCATTTCATCCCCATCAGGAAATCTCATCAAAATGATATTAGGTTTGCACATCAGGAAAATGCAAGTCCTCCAAGAAGATGTCGCTAGGTTGGCTGTGGATGTAAGCAGTTAAGCCCATTTAGAAGGTATTTCGACCACATCTGACGTTTTGGGCCCGGGCCGGGTGGCAGAATCTCACAATGAACAATGATATAAAAAATGAGAGTGGGAAGGAGACACCTCCCCCTCCCCCCCCCCCCCCCCCCCGAGGGAATTCTCTAGTTACAAAAGCCCAAACGGCATTCAAGGGAAGAGCAACCGGCCAGTTTTGGGTATGAGATTTTTGTTTCAAAGGGCTGAAAGGTAACCAGGCCTGCTGGCTAGGCTGTGGCTTGCCTTCCGTGGCAGGGTCTCGCCCTATGTTTTTTTGTCTGGCTGCCTCCAGGCTGCATCTTGTAAGCCACACTTGGAAAACCACGTAACGGCAAGACGACTTTTATTCAAGGGTCCTAGCATGCTCCTGGTATTTTTCGCATAATTTCGTCTGGACTTCCTTCCAGAAGGAAGGACCTGGTTTCCCTTCCGTAGGGGGTAGCTCTTGAAGTTTCTTAGACTCCTTTGATCTCCATAGTCCATTGTCCAAGTCTACAAGGAAGCTTTTACCCGTGCCTTTCACTTTTGCTGCTTCAGTGTGGTGCTGAGTTTTCTAGAAAAAAGGCCCCTTGAGGTCAGCATGAAAGGGACAGGGCTGAAGCTTTGCCAAGCCTGTGCCCTATGTGTCTTCCCTTCCTGGGGGCCTCAGTCTGGTCTCATGCTTTGGTGTCTCTCTTTTCAGAGGCGTGAACATGTATGCCATGTTGACTGGGACCCTGCCTTTCACAGTGGAGCCTTTTAGCCTGAGGGCTTTGTACCAGAAGATGGTGGACAAGGAAATGAACCCCCTCCCCACCCAGCTCTCCACAGGTAATGTGCCGGCTACTCTTGGGTTCCTGGTTTCAGGACTTGGGCGCCTACCAGGTTTGGTCCGTCTGTGAAGTAGTATTTGTTTTGCAGAAATGATATTAGGCCTTTTCCTAGGATTAAACCGTGACTCAAGAGTGGTTGAGTTTCCCATCGCTGAGCAACCCTTCATCTCACCTTGGCCCTTTTCTTCTCCATTGTAATTCTGAACCCCTGACTTCCTTCTTCCTCCTTCTGCACAAAACCGATATTTCAAAAGGATCTTGGAAAAAGAAATGCAGTCTTGATTGCTTTAAAACTCACCATATTGTACTGTTGACTTTGAAAAAAAGCTTTTATAATCACATGTCCATTGTGTTTTGCTTAGTCAATTCACTGTAAAGAAATACTAGATTCATTCAAGTTTGGTCTGTGATTTGTCTTGCTATTTGAGGTTTTGAGCCTGTTCAAAATCTTTGAAATATATATAGTTTCAGTAACTCGATTAGACTAAATCATCAGGTGTGTTTGGAAAGTATTCTCACACTTTACGTGGTTCACATTTCAGTAAACAGGTTGTATTAAGGTTTGGTTTCAGATCCTGTAAATTAGCACAATTCATTCTTTTGTTTTGGTCACAATTCACTTCAAGTTCCTGGCCTCAGGTTGGTCCTGGTGATCATTTAATTGGCTCCTTAGAATAAACTCAGCTTCACTGAGATAAGGCATGTGACAAAAAAAAAAAAAAAAAAGTAATTGTTTAATTTCAACTTATGATACATGGTTAAAATACAACATTTTTATTTTACTACTGTTACGCATTTTTCTCTTGAGTTTATAAAGCATCCATGAAGCCGACCTTGAATTTATGTTTGCCAAATGGAATCCAAGCTGAAATGCATTCTTTTTCTAAAAAAAAAAAAATGTTTATTTATTTATTTGAGAGAGAGAGAGAGAGAACATGAGCAGGAGAGGGGCAGAGAGAGGGAGAGAGAGATTCCTAAGCAGGCTCCATGCTGTCAGCACAGAGCCTCATGTGGGGCTTAAACCCATGAACTGTGAGATCATGACTTGAACCAAAATCAAGAGTCGGATGCTTAACTGGCTGAGCCACCCAGGTGTCCCATGAAATGCCTTCTTGTATGTAATGATCTAATTAGGTCTGTACTTCCCCTTTGCTAGGGAGGATAGAATCTCTTGTACCCTCATGCCTGGAAAAGGCAGACAGGGCTCACTTTGAATCCCAGTGAGATCCTGAGGAACTGGAGAACTGCTTCTCATTGGTTTAGTCAGGATGGGCCAGGTTAATGCACAGTAACAAGTAGCTCCCAAATCTCAGTGGCTTAAGACAACAATGACTTCTTTCTCATTCATACCACGTATCTGTGGAGAGTTGACGCAAGAGTTGAAGGATTCTGCCCATCCTAGTCAGTCAGGGTCCCCGACTGATGGAGCAGCCACCATTTCAAACATATCTGGTCCATGCGGAGGAAAAGAAAAGTCTAGAACCACCTCTCATCAGCAATTAAGTCTCCCACCAGCGTTTCGCTCACAGCTCCCAGCTTTCTGAAGCATGTCACCTGGCTTCACCTAACTAAAGCAGATGGGGAAATACAACCCTACTGTGTGTCTAGAAGGCAGAAAGCCAGAAGTATCTGTTGAACATCATGAGTGTGAGTCACAGGCTGTGGGAGGAGGAGCAGATGGTCCGGCCTGTGATGCTCCCCGGGGTGGGCTGCACGGCAGGGCAAGGCAGGTAGATGAGCAGCCCAGGAACTCATTCTTAACTGCGTCAGAACCGACATTGTTTTAACCCTAGTAATATTACCTGGACTTAGCAGGCTGGGCTCTAAGTGTTTTCTGATGGGGAACTTTAACTTTACCTTGAAGAAGTAAAAGCCGCACCCCTGAAGGTATTTAAAACATGGTCCAGAGGAACTTCCAAAGAAGATGCGTTAGAAATGTTCGGAGTGATTTTAGCCTCCCTGGAGTTGGCTCATAAGTGTGTCTCCTCCACTAGGGCTTTACCGCTCCGTGCTAGGTACCAAGCATAGTGTTTACACAGAGTAGATGCTCAGGGAATCTAGGTTGCTTACTCTGCTGGCAAAGTGTGTGGCCCAGGAAGGCACAGATCTGCCCAGCTGCTCAGGGATGGGACTTGACCTGATACGCTGGGGCCCAGAGCTGTATGCTGGCTGCCGGGGCAGTGCAAAGGATGTTGGCTTGTTTACGCAGTGAATGACTTCAGTTTTGGGGATCACTCCCATGCCTTCTGACAGCCCCCGCTTTCTCCAACCCTTTGCCCTTTATGCCCTGCCAGCTTTACCTCTTCTCCTTCCCGACTAGCCTGGCCCCCCCGGCATTTGTGATACTGTGTGGCACCATATTGTTTACATCCCCAAATACTCACTCACCAGTAACAAGAGCAGCTGAATGGCCAGGTAGAAGTGCTTTGTACATTACCATTTACTCTCGTAACAACCCTGCAAGGTAAGTACTCTCATTCCCAAGTTATCAGGGAGGGGGAAACAGAGTCTCAATGAGCTTATGTGACTTCTCTGTTTCTGATTTTATGTCTGCTTCACCCCCAAACCTGGATTTGCCTAATATATCAGGCTGCTTCTCTCCCTTTCCTTATTTTATTTGCTATAAGATGCTTCCCCTTCCTCCAGATTTGGGGGGAATTATCTGTCGTTTTTACGTTTTGAGTAATGTCAAAATTGAGATGCCCAAATTGAAAATACGCCAATTTCATTAAATGTCTTGCCAACACATCTTTAATTTAATGATTCTATCATTCGTATTTGTAATGATCTCTACATGTGTACCGTATAATAGTACAATTAGATTCAGTTGGGAGAATTTTGGCCGAGTTAAAAAAAAAACAAAACAACCTCAGTGTTATTGCCCTTGTGAGTCTACTATGCATGCTTCCGAAGAATTGCCCCTCATCTCTACCATGTAGTTTGAGAACTTAAGCTTTTGGGATCTTTGCAATTCTTGCTTCTAGACAGTCTCTTTCCGCTTGTTGTTGGCACTTGCCTATCACAGGGTCGGGAATGCCTTTCATGGCTTACGCGTTTTTCAGGCAATTTACCTTTACATCACTACATCTCAGTGATGGTACTTACACATTCCAAACAATCACTTCAGATCAAGAGGGTTTTGCACCATGAAATCACGGAAGTGAAGCTGAAGGTGAATTGTTCGCGTTTTGTAAGGATTGAGCCAATGCCAGTTGAGATTTTTGAGAAGGTTCAACCGTCAAATTCTTGTTCTTGATGCTTTTGCCTAGGAAATGATAGGGAAGGAGACTTGCGTGGGGATGGGACTCCACTTGCAAGTGATGGGCTTACCACTGCAAAAAGTCCGATGGCTCTGTCTGTGTCCTATAGCCCTTTCCCTGGGCACAGTGTCACGGCACTCACACAAACCAGTCCAGACTCTGGAAAGTAGGAGGAAAGTAGGTTTTGCACCAGAAGTGTATAATGCATATGATGTGGAGCACGGAGAGGGAGCTCTTTGTGTGGGTCAGCCCTACCCTTGGGCCTGAATGGAGACCCCAATTCCTAGCTTAGAAGAGTCGGGGGCAGGGGTGCCTGGGTGGCTCAGTTGGTTAAGCATCCGACTTCAGCTCAGGTCATGATCCCACAGTTTGTGAGTTCGAGCCCCGCATCAGGCTCCGTGCTGACAGCTCGGAGCCCGGAGCCTCCTTCGGATTCTGTGTCTCCCTCTCTCTCTCCCCTCCCCCGCTCACGCTCTGTCTCTCTCTGTCAAGGGGGCAAGGAGTGGCCATGCCTGCCATGGCTTTCCAGGAAAATGGAGAATTTTAATCCCTTTGGGGTCATGAAACAGGGATTTTCAAGGCCCTGACACAAACTTTTTCAAAGAACTCTGACGATATTTTCAAAGTCCTTTTTGGATAGTAATGCCACGTTTGTGATGTCCAAAGAAATAAAATTCATCAGTAGAGATCAGAACTAAAATTACTTGTGCTCATCAGCAGTTTGTGAAGGTGCAGAGTGCGTGGTTCTGAAAATAGAACAAAAACGCACATCCAGTCTGTTCTTAGCTCTTCTGGTTAATCATACCCTGAAAAAGCCTGGCAGTAGCCTGGCTTGTACGGGTCCTTTGAGGGTAAGCGACAGAGATGTCGCAGAAACATCCGGAAGTCACAGCCTCCGCATTTCAATTCATTGAGGCCGCATCTTTTTTATTTGATCAGTAGATGTCCCTGATTAGGCATCCAGATGACTCTTGCAATGTACGGGAGTCGAGAGAAGAGGGATAAACGTTCCAAAAAGAGAAGCGTCTTTTTTCTTTCTTTCCTTTTTTTTTTTTTTTTTTTTTTGTTTGACATCTGTTTGCTTTTCAGACCATTGAACAACATTTTAGGAAAGTTTTATTTGGAGACTCAGCTATAAATCTCAGAGTATTAAATGTCCCTCATAACTGTGTCTACACATGTACTTTTTACCCACTACATTCTTAAAGAGAAATAACCTGATGACCACACCAACTGTATGGAAACCCACTGGAGGAGTTACTTGGTGGTAAAAATTGTTTCTTTTGGGTTGATTCTGGCATCACCGTCAGCCCTCTTTTGATGGCTTGATTTCTGCCCTACGGAAGACAATGACAGAAAACACCCACCATTCTCTAAGAACGGTATCGAAATGACAGCCAAAGCCTATGAGGATGTGGGAATTCTTACGACTTTTCTTTGAAAGGTTAGATTATGTTAGAAAACTGAAAGATAGCTTTGGGGAGAAGGATAGAAAAGTTTGGGAACCAAGCAAATCGGGATTATTTTCTGGAATCTATTACTTGGTATGTTGGAAATTGGATATCATGTGCAAGGCTACATAAGAGAATATTATTAGAAACTTATTTGTAATGTTTTTCTTTTTGAGAGAGAGAGAGAGAGACAGAGCATGAGCTGGAGAGGGGCAGAGAGAGAGGGAGACACAGAATCGGAAGCAGGCTGCAGGCTCCAAGCTGTCAGCACAGAGCCCGACATGGGGCTTGAACCCACGAGCCACGAGCTCATGACCTGAGCCGAAGTCAGATGCTTAACCTACTGAGCCACCCAGGCGCCCCAAGGATATTTTTTAAAGTGCCAAGATGATACGACAGTAAGATAAGGAGTACAGAATAAAAACGAAATCACAGTCCCACAACTCAAGCAAGACAGGCCATCTCCATTTGGAAGTAATCAGTCCCTGGCATTCTTTGTCTATATGTGCTCATGCCTATTGTCACGCTAGCGGCTTTGGAGCTTGTGACCTTCCTGTGCATTATTCAAATATTTTTTCCACGTCGTGTAGTTATCTCCATTGTTATACTCGTAAAGGATGGAAATGTCTCCTTAGAGATGAACCAGCTTCCTATCCCTAGTGCCTGGCTGGACAGCAGGTGCTTTGTAAATGTTCATTTAATAAAGGACACCCAGGACATTTGAAAAAATCACTGTGGCTTTTGCCTGGGACGGAGGGGAAGGGGGTAGTAGGGATCTTCTGGCTTCTCAGTTGCCTCTCATACTCTTTCCTTACATACCATGCTCAGCCTAACTAATGTGACCACAGCCAAGTTCAGTAGGCTGCCAGATAAGGACAGACTTTTTTGGCAACACAGTCTGCCCAAGCTGCCCCTTCATTTTGAGGGAATGCACAAAAGGAAAGGGCCCCTCAAGTAGATGTGGTTTTATAGCGTGGTGCTTTCTGCAACATTGTACACAAACTAAGGAATTTAAAATTTGAGTTACAGGGGCGCCTGGGTGGCTCCTTCGGTTAAGCGTCTGACTTCTGCTCAGGTCATGATCTCGTGGCTCATGGGTTTGAGCCCTGCATCGGGCTCTGTGTTGACAGCTCAGAGCCCGGAACCTGCTTCGGATTCTGGGTCTCTCTCTCTCTCCCTCTCTGACCCTCCACTTGTCACTCTCTTTCTCTCACTCCTTCAAAAATAAATAGACATTAAACATTTTTTTTTAAAAAATCGAGTCACAGAGTTTACTTACACCATAACCCAGACTGGCCCTCTGATTGGCCTGGCTACACAGGCGTGGGCTATAGCTCATCTGGGTGCTGTGTCATCAGTCCAGAGTCCGGGGACTAAGTAGATGGCCATGCAAAATGGCTTTAAAAGAAAGGACCAGAAAGAGAGCACGACCTCCCTGGGTCTCAGGAGGCTCTGTGTGTCGCATGGTGAGGGTCAAGTTAGAGGGTAGAATTTTGAATGCCTTCATTCTCTGGTTCCTTTCTGAGTACTCAAAAACCCACCTTGAGGCCAAGTGTTTTCTCTTTACTTCCTTTCATCCTGTATTACCAGCCTGTACATTGCACATCCCTCTGGCTCACCTTTAGAGATGGACCCGCCAAGCTAAGACTGCAGTATTGGGAAGTGCAGGGCACAGGGAGAGACCTGAATTGGCTCTTACTTTACCGTGTGTACCAGTTGTATTCCTGGGACAGATACCTTAAACTCGTCGGACTCGAGGCACCCGGAGATCCAGGGAATAGGTCATTGCTGGCAATGACTCCGGAGAGGTGGTCGGGCACCTGCCTTGAGTCTCGGTGGCCTCTGCATTCAGCCTGTGACGCGGATGTCTGTTTGCCGAATGTCTCCACAGGGGCCATCAACTTCCTGCGCTCTCTCCTGGAACCGGATCCTGTGAAGAGGCCCAATATCCAGCAAGCCCTGGCAAATCGCTGGCTTAATGAGAATTACACGGGCAAAGTGCCGTGTAACGTCACCTATCCCAACAGGTAATCGAGTGTATGCAGAGGGGGCCCTTCTCTCGGGCCACACGAGGCCGTCTTCTGAGCCCTGACCACTTCTGGGCAGGAAGCTGTGCGTGATTCGAGGAGAAGCTGCATTTCCCCTTGGCCGCCCCCTCCCCTCCGGGCCCCTACAGCCACCGACTAGCCCACCTCCGCGCACGAGAGGAAGTGTAGACGGGGCCGTCCCGTGCAGCTGTGCAGAGCGCACCCTGCACAGGGCACCCAGCAGAGGGTGGGTGGAGGCTGCCCTCCACACCCCATTCCCCTTGTCAGACGTGCCCCGGGGGCCTACGTCTTCTATCTTCACAGAGTGGCACCTCTTTCTAATTCACACAAAGGGACCATTTAGGCTTGCTGTGGCCCGAGCGAGCGGGCGCGTGTCTGTGCCGAGCGTGTCTGTGGCCGTATCTGGTTGCGTGTGTGTGTGTGCGTGTCTGTGTCTGTGAGTGTACATAGTTGTGTTTGAGTGTGTGAGATCCATCCGTGGCCTCTCCTGCCAGCCTCAGGCAGAGTCCAGCGGGATTGCCCCTCTCCCCTTTCAGACCACCCCTTGGGCTCCTCTTCTGACACTTGTTTGCTCTGATGTTTATTTTAGCACCGAGGCCCTTGCCTTAGAACGTTGGGGTCGGGAAGAAAAGGCAGTAGGAGGGGTCAGCCGCTTCAGGCCGTGTTTCCCTGTGGCCTTCCTGCGAAGGCTTCACTTTAGCAGCTTCCATGAGGAGAATGCTTTAAGGCAGGCTTGCAGGCAGGGGTCCGCGGCATGGAAATGCTGAGGGGCACCTCGTGATGGCCCACACGTCACTGTCACTGCTGTAGTGACTACACATTGGAAAACAAGTATAAGAAAACATTAGCTTGTACTTCCTTCCTACTCATCGGACGTATTGTTAACCAACCCGAGTGAAGGCATGAGGACCCTCACCTTGGTTCCCTTAGAGCAAACATGAGCACCACGAAGGTCAAATACCTTCCAGGACTGGGACCCACACGCCGGGTCCCGGGCCTGCTCACTCTAGTCTGAAGCTCAGATGAGGACAAAAGGACCACTGATGAAGGGGGGACAGAGATTTTCAAGATGTCCAGGAAGGTCTGGAAACATCCATCAAGACTTAGGAAAGCTGTCACCCTGAGTTCTTCAAATAGGATGGGCAGGCAGGGCTCTGTCTTGGGGAGAAAGTTCTAGAAGAACTTAAGAGGCCGTGGGTGGAGTCTGTATCCATGCCACCGAGCCAGATTTACACTCACCAGGGCTGAGGTGGTTTCACTCACCGCCATCTAGAATTCTAGCATTTGACTCATGAGAAGTAATTTAAACAAAGTCTAGTTACTTAGGTTACCAAGGGAACCTGGAAATAGACTGCTCGTTTCCAGCGCTGGCGCCCCTCGGCCCGTACCTGAAACAGACACCAGAAAGATTACCTCAACGTGAGCTGGAAAGCCAAGCCGAGGAGCCATGCCTCACTACCAGGGCTCACGAAAGATGGCAGCACACAGGTATGCTGTCTGCTAAAGGAGGGGGCAACTGGTGACAGCCACAGGAGTCATTAAGCGAATGTGATCGCTGCCTAAATGAGTATAATCAATCCACTCAACATGGCAGCCGTTGGAAGGAAGCGGCTCTGGTAGTAGAAACACAGCCTGCCCCTCCCTGATGGCCGCATCTTCATTCGCAAGGAGTCATTCCAGGGTGCGTCATTCCGTAGCTTTTCCACAGGTCGCAGATAGGCGTTTGTGGATTACAACTTCAACCCAGGTATCGTCTGCTGGTTTTGCCAGATCAGTGATTTTTGCATTTGGATTTGGTCAAAAGCATAAAGGCTGCACGTGAACTAGTTGGGTTGGGACCACCGTTAAGATCCTGTATATCAAAGAAAACAGCAGCCCGCTGCCTTCCGTTTTCGTGTGGCCCGTCGCTCATTTTGTACCAGAGGCAGATAAATGTTGGGTTTTTTTTTTATTTTATTTTTTTAGTGTTTTTATTTATTTTTGAGACAGAGAGAGACAGAGCATGAATGGGGAGGGGCAGAGAGAGAGGGAGACACAGAATGTGAAGCAGGCTCCAGGCTCCGAGCTGTCAGCACAGAGCCCAACGTGGGGCTTGAACTCACAGACTGTGAGATCATGACCTGAGCTAAAGTCGGACGCTCAACCGACTGAGCCACCCAGGCGCCCAATGTCGGGTTTTAAAGTGCTGGAACCAGAAATCGAAACTCTTGGGGGAGGCAGATGTTGTTTACAGTCTTTATTTTGAAAAACGTGTAAGGCAAAAAATGTGCTTTTGATAGTTCTTTTTTTCTTTTTAAGGTTTTATTTTTTTAATTATTTTTGAGAGAGCGCAAGCAGGGGAGGGGCAGAGAGGGGGACAGAGGATCCGAAGTGGGCCCCACGCTGACAGCAGTGAGCCTGAGGCGGGGCTTGAACTCCCCAACAATGCAATCACGACCTGAGCCGAAGTCGGACGCTCAACTGACTGAGCCGCCCAGGTGCCCCTGGTAGTTATTTTTCTGGTTTGACCAGTACACAGATTAATGGAGTAAGAACATGTGATCAGGGCAAGGAATATAGGCTTTATTATAAAGTATATCTTACAGCTTCTCAACATACCTAGCCTCAGATTTTATTATTTTAGATGTTGTTAAAAGTGTTTTACTTGTGGGGCGCCTGGGTGGCTCAGTCAGGTGAGCATCCGACTTCGGCTCAGATCATGATCTCACAGTCCGAGAGTTCGGGCCCCACGTCGGGCTCTGTGCTGACAGCTCGGAGTCTGGAGCCTGCTTCGGATTCTGTATCTTGCTCTCTCTCTCCCCCTCCCCTGCTCATGCTCTATCTCTCTCTCTCTCTCAGAAATTAAAAAAAAAAGGGTTTTACTTCTGGGAAATGGATAAAATAAAGGGCTTACGTTTTATATCACTCTTCTGTAAAGCCTTTTGTTATGTCATTTGGGCTTCCAAGTTGATCTCCAAAAGGCAAGAGGAAAATATCTTTAAATTGTATATTTACAATTTAAATGTATAAAAGTACACTTTCAAGCCAGTCCGTCAACAGTTTTGCCATGTGCCAGGCTAGCCTCCCTGTTCTGGGAGCAGATATTTTTATGGAGGTGACCTTGGCTGCCTTCCTCTATCTTCCTTCTGGGGCCTGGACAGTCTCCCACCCCTCCAGTTAGCTCTGCAGATGGGTGGGAAGGGAAGGAGGTCATGGGTAACACAAGAAGGAATTGGGCCAAAGCGGTCTAACACAGGATTTAATGCAGATTTACTTAGAATTGCACCTAGTGTTGCAGAACGTTTGACTAGTGACTGTATTGCCCAAAAAGGAGGAGATGATACAAATTAAATAACTGATGCTGCAGAATACCAAATATACATGCCACTAATTGAACATGTTTTTTTAAAATTTTTTTTAACGTTTTTATTTATTTTTGCAACAGAGAGAGACAGAGCATGAGCAGGGGAGGGGCAGAGAGAGAGGGAGACACAGAATCGGAAGCAGGCTCCAGGCTCCGAGCTGTCAGCACAGAGCCCGATGGGGGGCTTGTACCCACAGACTGCGACATCATGACCTGAGCCGGACGCTCAACCGACTGAGCCACCCAGGCGCCCCAGAACATGTTTAAAATAGGGGCACCTGGGTGGCTCGGTCGGTTGAGCATCTGACTCTTGATTTCGGCTCAGGTCATGATCCCAGGGTTGTGAGATAGAGCCTCATCTGGGGCTCCATGCATGCACACGCTCTCTCTCTCCCTCTCAAATGAAAAAAAAAAAAATAGTACTTTCAATCAAGAGAGTCAGCAGTGCCTTTTGGCAGAGCTCTCCTATTTCTGAAGACAGTGGACATGAAGGGCAGAGTTGGAGTGCCTGCCCACGTTTACTGCCCTCTTTTCACCTCCACCCTTCTCCTAGAGAGCTCTCCCTTCCCCTGCTTGCTCCTGGTGGAGAACAGGCTTCCAGGGTGTTGCTGGGTCGATTGGCCAGGGGCACCTTGCGTGGCCCTGATCTGATTGGCCAGGGGCAAGGCCATGAGGCTGTGGTCTGATTGGCCAAGGACAAGGCACACGGCAGTCATCTGATTGGCCAGGAACAGGGTCACTCCCGTGCAGACATTACTGGGGAGTTGCCAACAATGCAGTTTTCAGCGTTAGTAAGTGCTTTGGCAAACTTCAAAAGTATTATTTTTTTAACAAAAGTTATTTTTTACCAGTAGTCATTCTACTCCCCGCTCTCCACCCCACCACTGTGGTCTAGAATTTGTGATTTTATGGCCAACAGGGCGAGGAAGGCGGATTTCATGGTTCCTTGGGCCCATTTTCTTTGGATGGCACTTACTCATATCTAGCGAGGAAGTGCTATCATAGGTTACATGGATGGGTGGTGGAAGATGGTCAGCAGACCTAGGTCTGCCCTTGCTGCCCTATTCAGCTGGCTTGTGAATTTGGCAAGTCAGGTTCTTCTTCTGTATCCCAGTGTGGAGTTGTCCTGTGCGGTTTCTCAGGGTGTTACGGTCTGAAGTCCCATAAAAAAATGTCTTCAGACCCTTGGGGGTGAGGGGTGGGTTACAGAGCTCTTGGGCCAGATGTGCCTTCCTTCTGCTCAGAGTGCCCCATGTGTATCTCTCTTAAGGGATTTAGAAAGTTCTATTTGATGATGTACCTGTTACCAACACACATACACTCTGTGTTCCTCAGCCTGCTTTCGTGTTCTCCACAGCCATTTGACACATCTGTTTACTTGAGAGCTGGTGAGTGTAGAGGTTTAGCATCTAGAGTCTGAGCTAGGCTGTCAGGGTTTGTATTGTGGGGCTGCAACTTCCTGCCTATGTGACCCGGGGCAAGTTACTTCATAGCTGTGGGCCTCGGTTTCTTCCATTGGTAAAATGGGGAAAATAACAGTACCCTACAGCCACGCCCCAGACTCTTATTTGTGAATGTGGGAGCTCTTGGTGCTTCTTTAAACACAGTCTGTATTGGCTTCTGAATGCACTCCTTTCCTAACCCACCTTACACCCAACTCAAATGTAGGCTCCACCCGTGTCCAAGAAGTACATTTTTAGAAAGCAACGCCAAAGTGTAAACAAATTTGGGGACAATTGGGGAAATTTGAATATAATCCAGATATTAGAGAACACCAAGAAATTATTAAAATTTTGTTGGGTGTGTGGACAGTATTGTGATTCTGCAGGAGATGCCCTTGGATCTTAAAGGTGCACACTGGGGTGTTTAGGAATGAAATGTCATGATGTGTGTGTGAGTTAATGAATGAATGAACGGGTCTGATTGTCTCCAAGGGCCTGGGATGGGGAGGGGGACTGTGCTTTGTGCCGCCATGTTTGTGACCCCACTAAGGAGGATCCAGAACCTCTCGGTGGCCATGGAGAAGTGACTGGTTCTCTCTCTACTGTGCAGGATTTCCCTGGAGGACCTGAGCCCGAGTGTGGTGCTTCACATGACGGAGAAGCTGGGTTACAAGAACAGCGACGTGATCAACACTGTGCTCTCCAACCGCGCCTGCCACATCCTCGCCATCTACTTCCTCTTAAACAAGAAACTCGAGCGCTATTTGTCAGGGGTGAGTGGGGCCCTGATGGCTGTTTTCTCTGCTGTCTGTGGAAAAAGGAGCTCTTCTTATACCTCGAGTGTTTCTCAGTTGCTGACACTTGATCTAAGCTGTTAATTTGAACTAATGGAAGGCTGAGTTTCTGAATGTGGGATAAAATAGTAGCTAAACTTGCTTCTCAGGTAGCTCGCGCTTTTTATCTGAGGTATTTTTCAAATATCCTCCCTCAGAGTTAAGCCCTGGGCAGCACTGTGAGAGAGTCAAGCCTCTTTTCCCTTCAGTTTCTCCGTTGCCTTCTCTGCCTACCTCTTAGCTCCTTGGGTTCCCATGTTAAAGGCATTGGGGATTTCTGTGGTCGTAAAAGTTGGGGAGCAGAGCCTCTCAGACATTGATCTAGAAAGCATGATTTAATGAGGAAGGCATTACTTATTAGTACTTCTCCAGAAGGTGAAAATGAAATTGAGCTTTACTGGCTTGACCCCGGTGCCTTCAGTCTGGGTGACAGAGCACAGGTGTCCTGTGTCCCACGGGAGGAAGCGTGGGAGTCTTGCAGCCTAGGATGGGGTGGACGGTGGTACCCTCGTGCGTCGGTCGCCTTTGGTCTTCCGCCACAAGCAGTTCATGTGCGCCTGGGGAAGGAATTGACATGCTTCAGTGTCTACTTCTGACTAAATCCTCTCCCCACTTAAAAAGAATTCTGCAAACCACTCCTGTTTCTCCTACTCCGAATAGAGGAGACTGACCAGTTCTGACGGGAGGTCAGCCTGCTAGAGAGATTGAGAATTGTCAGGAAGCCTGTCGGAAATTTGATTTCAGATCCACGGTCACGAAGGGTGACCATCACCCTGTGTATGTGGTGCCCTGAGATCTGATGGTATGGGGCTGTCAGTGTTAGGAACACATGTAGAAAACAGAACATGAAGAACTTCTAGTGCATTTTCAGTGCTATTTAAAGTCATGTGAGAGTCAACCCAGTATCTCGCAAAAGGCTTAGAAACCTTTTGTGAGGTTTCTAGATTAGAGCTAAAATGAAAATCCACCTACAGTTGGGGAAATGATATTCTCCCTGTCTGGCAGAAATGACCACACAATAAGGCCCAGAAGGCGAGATGGTCAGAGTGTGTCTCTTTAGCAAATGGATTTGGGAGATGTCTACAAAACATTGCTGAATAGACGCAGAGGCTCTTCGGGAGGTTTGTTGAACAGTTGGATGAGAGTGCAGGTGTTTCTAAGCTGAGTCAGCTTAGGGAATTTGCTAGATTTTGCTCCAGTGGGAAATTATCCACAGAAGTACTTTTTGGGTGAACCACCAGAGGAAAAATTGTACTTGAGAAGAAACATTCTCAACAAATAAGAGGCTTTTGAAAATAACAATGGTGTTTTATTGGGGGGTGGGATGGCAAATACATGTCCCATGTAAGCCCTGCTGGGATGACACTTCTGATGGGGACAAATCTGCAGCTTTGAGACTGGATGTGAGGGATGGTGTCACGGTCACAGGAGAGGTCTCCCTGTGGGAGACCCTCCCACAGGTCTCCCTCGCGGGAGAGGAATTTGAGGCCAGAAAGACAGGACCTTTGACACAGTATATTTTTTATATCATTTTATTATAAGGAATGATTAGGAGCATCTCTTGTACTGTGCCCAGGTTCTCTGTCCCCCCATGATGATGAACTTAAAGATAATTGGACTTGAAGCTACTTCTCATTTCCCTTTTATAAGAAGACCACATGCCCCCTGTTACTTTCCTATCTTTTTATAATTTTTTTTTAAATGTTTATTTATTTTTGAGACAGAGACAGAGAGTGAACAGGGGAGGGGCAGAGAGAGAGGGAGACACAGAATCTGAAACAGGCTCCAGGCTCTGAGCTGTCAGCACAGAGCCCGACGCGGCGCTCGAACCCATGAACCGTGAGATCATGACCTGAGCCAAAGTCGGACGCCCAACCGACTGAGCCACCCAGGCGCCCCAATTTCTTATCTTTTTAAATCCCTATTTGGTTATATGTTTTATGATGTACATGATATGTTAGTACAGAGGTGCAGGCTTATAATTTATAAATAAATATGCATATATTATAGGTCCCTTCCTATACCTTTTCCACTCATACGGGTTCAAGGTCACACCATTTGGGGACGACTGTGGTAGAAAACAGTAGTTAAGAATTTATTTTTTTATTTTTATTTTTTAAATTTTTATTTATTTATTTTTTTTTTTATTTTTATTTTATTTTTTTTTTTAATTTTTTTTTTTTCAACGTTTTTATTTATTTTTGGGACAGAGAGAGACAGAGCATGAACGGGGAAGGGGCAGAGAGAGAGGGAGACACAGAATCGGAAACAGGCTCCAGGCTCCGAGCCAGCAGCCCAGAGCCTGACGCGGGGCTCGAACTCACGGACCGCGAGATCGTGACCTGGCTGAAGTCGGACGCTTAACCGACTGCGCCACCCAGGCGCCCCTAAATTTTTTTTTAATGTTTATTTTTGAAGGACAGAGAGACAGAGTGTGAGCAGGGGAGGGACAGAGAGAGAGGGAGACACAGGATCTGAAGCAGGCTCCAGGCTCTGAGCGGTCAGCCCAGAGCCCAATGCAGGGCTCGAACCCACGGACTGTGAGATCGTGACCTGAACTGAAGTCGGATGCATAACCGACTGAGCCATCCAGGTGCCCCAAGAATTTAAATAGCTGTCAACTAAAAGGAAGGAAAGAGGATCAACGCACTGATTTTTTTCTCAAATGATGACTGTTACTCAAAAATTAGTTTTTAAAAAGTGCCTCCGCTGAAACTGACTATAAAATTCACAATTTCATGTTTAAAGGAAAAATTACTACTTTCCTAAGCAAACATTCTTTTGGCAGAACTTCTTTGGATGCCGATCAATAATGTGCGGGGACTTTAGGGTTTTTTTGTTTTGTTTTTTAAAGATTTTGTTTTTAAGTAATCACTGTACCCAACGCGGGGCTCGAACTCACAACTGCGAGATCAGGAGCCACACATTCCACCAACTGAACCAGCCAGGCGCCCCAAGGAACTTTAGTTTTTCAAATACTTTCCTTCCTCTGTTCTGCCTCCACAGCTACAGATACGAACTTTGGTTACTCACGCTCTTCCTGAGCAATCCCTGAAGCTCTCAGGCTGTGTCTTAATTTGTCTTTGTTTCTTCCCATCTGCTGGTTTCGGCACCTCCTCTCTGCCCGGCCTGAGCATCGGCATAAAGGTTGCGTGCAAGTCTTGCAAAGCTGAGCATGGCTTTGTCTGCTGAGAACGTTCCCTGGAAACTCAGCTAATGTAGTTCCAGCTGGAGAAGGTTATTTTATTGTGTCTGTTTCACACTTAACCCTTAAAGCCTAGGACGTACCTAGTCTTGAGAACTAGGGTCTGGGCGAGTGGCTGCTTTTAACTAGGGTGAATTAATCCCCACAGACAGCTACAGCCGGTCCGCTCAGTAATTTCCACACACGGCTAATTTAACTGCCCTGTGTGCACTGTCCCAGCTATTAATCTCATCAACCAATTACTGACAACCCACGTATAATTTTAAGACCGAAACTCGTGAACTGACAAGTAAAATACCTATCTTATCTGTCATTTCTCCCTTTCTCTCTTCTTTCTTGTTTTCTGTTTCTAAAACCAAGAAGCGTGGATTCTGTGTTGGAGAGCCTGGAAGGCCGTTCCGTGACTCTTTCTTGGTTGGTAGATGCATCAGTCATTTAATTCACCTTTCTCCACACAGGCTGGCACCTCAGTCGTGCACCTAGATCATCCTAGATATGGTTTTCTGTCATCTGTAAGCTGTGTTATGAATTGCTGTGGCTCACTGGGCAGGGGAGGGCAGGGATGCGGGCTGTTTTTCACTAAGGAAATAAGCAAGATCTGTATCTTGTTTGGTAGGTCAATAAAATGAGTTATTCTTTCGAGCTTACGTATCTGGTTTCTGCTTTCACATCTCAGAGTAGTCTTCATCGTACAGATGAAAGAACTGAGGCCAGCAAGGAGCAGTGACGTGCCCAGGGTCACCTGGCCCTGTCCTGGCAGAGCCATAACAGAAGTAGGTTGCCCGACTCTGGGTCCGGGGCTGTCCCCTCGCTGCATCATGCCTGCAGGCCACCCTCCAACGAGGCTTTGCATTGCGATTACCTGGCTTGCCAACCACTTTCGGCACTTTCTCAGCCAAGTGCTGGTTTCAAAATTAATGACTGCTTAATGGACACTTCTATTTCCTGTGAGTTAAGCCATGCTTTTTCCCCTCCTTTCTCCTCGGATAGAAATCTGACATCCAGGACAGCGTTTGCTACAAGACCCAGCTCTACCAGATAGAGAAGTGCAGGCCCAGCAAGGAGCCCTATGAGGTGAGTGACCCCCCCAAAATAAAATCCAGGATCGCTTAGGAAGAGTGGGTTTCCATTTTGAGAGCAAAGTGGAAAGGAAACCGGTTACTGTGGGACAGAAAAGCAGCAAGAGACAAATAGTCACTTAACTGGGTCCCCGAAACAATGGCGTACGGCCGAGCCACTGTCTCTCAGTTGTTAGACTGTGGATCTTAGCTGTGGCTACACCGTCGAGTCGCCGGGGGAGGGGCGCCTGGGTGGCTCAGCCTGTTAAGCGTCTGACTTGGCTTGGGTCGTGATCTCATGGTTCGTGGGTTCAAGCCCCGAGTCAGGCTCTGGGCGGACAGCTCGGAGCCCGGAGCCTGCTTCGGATTCTGTGTCTCCCTCTCTCTCTGCCCCTCCCCCCTCACTCTCTGTCTCTGTCTCTCTCAAAAATAAACAAACATTAAAAAATATATATACATACATAAAAATGTAAACATCTGGATGCCCAGATTGCACCTCACATAATTCTCCTGAAACTCATGGGGCAGGAATGGGAAAGTGGGCGCGCGTTAGTAGTTTTTAAAGCTCCCTGGCAGATTCCGTGGAGTGGCCAAGGTTGGAAACCACTGCCAGTCCTTTGAAAGGTAAAAATGAGATGCTCAAAACTGTACATGAGTGTAACGCTTGGCATCAGAAGGAGGCAGTAAAATGAGGGACAGGAAAAAGTTTTGGATGAAAACAAGTATTTCTAGGCATCCTAGGACAACTTGATGCTAGATACATACTTCAAATACCAAGATCCTTTGATTTCAGAGTACAGAGTAGTATCATGGGGCGCCTGGGTGGCTCAGTCGGTCAAGCGTCTGACTTCGGCTCAGGTCATGATCTCGCAGTCTGTGAGTTCGAGCCCCGTGTTGGGCTCTGTGCTGACAGCTCAGAACGTGGAGCCTGCTTCAGATTCTGTGTCTCCCTCTGTCTCCCCCCCTCCCTCGCTCATGCTCTGTCTGTCTGTCTCTCTCTCTCTGTCTCTCTGTGTCAAAAATAAATAAACATTAAAAAAATTTTTTTTAAAAAATAAGCAGTATCATTTGGCAAGTTGTACCAAATTTGGAACCGAAATATGTGCTTGGGAAGAGACTGTGCCTGGGAATCTCGAGCCAGGGCCAGGGGCACAGGATGAGGGTGTCCCCCCACCCCCAATGCCCAGGACTCTTCATGCAATGCTTTGTCAAATGCGACCCCTCGGCCTTCTCCGTGATCTTCCTGGGAACCCACTTGATTTCCCCTTCGCAACCTCTGCCGTGTGCCCCAACAGTTTTTGCATTTGAGCAGAAATCAGAAGGGAGCTTTCCTCCATGCCCTACATGAGGCTGATGGGCCTGCCCACTTCTCTCTTCCCTTTTCTGTGGTCAAAGTGGTCAGTGGTGGTGGCCGAGCAGTTAGTTGTCCTGGGCCCTTACAGAGACCAGCTGGGCAGAAGTGGGAAAGGCAGAGAGAGACGGCCTGGGTTCCGGAAGAGGAGGAGGAGGGGAAGTGAAGACCGTGAGCGAAGACCTCTCTGTGGGTGACGTTGGCCCCCCCGCCTGAAAGATGCTGGGGTTGGGGAGGAGTGAGGGTGGGGGAAGTTGGGCGGAAATCCAGGGATGGCTGGGGTGGGGCTTAGCCTTGACCCCGGCCTGGAGGCCTCCTGCCTCTGAGACGGGCTCCGGCACCTGCATGATGAGGAGGCAGAGGAGTCTTTGGAGGGTGGGTCATGCTTGGCTTTCAGGCCGAGGGCAGGAGGTGGTGTCGGGGCCACACTGCCCTGAGCTCCAGACCCTTCAGGCCAATTGCTTCCTCAGCTTCCTCTTGCATGAGGGAAGGTGTCTCCAGTCCATCGTGCCTGGAGCCCCCAGTGTCTGTCTCCAAATGGCAGCCCCACCCTCGGTACGGGGGCAGGAACTCAGGAGGTACTTGTTCTCACCCCCAGAGCCAGGCCGTCCCCAAGTTCTGCCCGTGTGGCTCCTCAACTTCTCAGATCCCCTCCGCCGCCTTGGTCTCTCTCCTCCCTCCCCATCCCAGCCACTGTCACCTCTGCCTCTTGTGGGGATGTCTGCCACAGCCCTGACTGGTCTACCCCCTTCTCCGTGAACGCCTGGCTCTCACTTCTCCGCTTTCTCCGCACGCCAGCCAGAGCTGAGCCGTCCGCGCTCAGACGGAATCGCGTCCCTTCCCTGCTCCAGTTAGCACATGTTTACTGAGCACCTCGTGCACGCCAGGCATGCCTCCTTAAGCTGGAAGGCACGGTCGGTGACATGGCCACCACGTCACAGATTAGACCGTGGTCTGCTGGCCTCTCGAGCCTCGGCCCCCCGGGGCCCACACGCGCAGCCCTGCTTCTTGCTCTGTGCTCGCTCCTGCAGGCCTTAAGACTTCTGTGCTCTCTTGGCTCCCAGCACCATGCACACCCTGCCCCTTCTTCCAGAATGTTCCCCTCAGCTCTCTTTGCTGATTACTATTTTATGTCTTCAGATTCCAAGGCAGGGTCATTTCATCCCGGACCCCTGCCATTCTCTGACCTTTGCCATCGGATCACATCTCTCCAGCACAGACTCACCCCCGCCCGCATCCTGCATCCCGGGGTTTGTCCCATGCGCATGTTTTGTTTGCCCAGGGAGTGTTGGATTCACGTCTTTCTCCCACTCTGGACTGTGAGTTCCATGAGAGCGGGGACTGTGTCCCTTTTGCTCCTTACAGTATCCCTAGAGTCTACACAATGCCTGGCATTTGCTAAACGAACAAAGGAAGGAATCAAGTGGGCCTTGACCGGGGTCTCCGGTAAAATTGGATTCCCAAGGGGAGAAGGTGGAATGATCCAGGAAGGACAGCTAGCTTGACTAAAGCAGGGGAACGCCTGGAGCATAGCGTGCAAGTCGTGTTATCCTTACAGATGACCATGCCCCGAAGCAGGGAGGGCCGTCTCACGGTCACGGGCTCTGAGGGCTTATCACCTCGGCTGGCGTGCAGAGAGTGCAGAATTCACAGCTAGGCTCCCTTGCCTCTGGATCTGCATTTGACTCTTTAGGGCCTCAAGGAGCAATGTGAACAGATGCGCCCAGCGTCCCATCTGTGTGCCCTACGTGGCCTCCACTGCACTTTGCTGACGCCCATGTCCTCGGTTGCCCTCGAACCTGACCCCTGCGCTTGTTTGTTTCGAAAGCGTCTATGATGGGAAAGGGGCCTTTTCTTTCACCCAGATTATTTTCCTTGGATGATTATCTCATTTGGCCTGAAAACACATGGAGAGCATTTTAAACATTTGTTGAAATATTTAACGGTTAGGGTTTAAATAGGAACACTAATGGGGAAAGAGCATTTCACTTCTCTGTGATCCATTTGTTTTCTCCAAACGGCAGTGATACTTGTGCTAATTAAATTACGGGCTATTACTGGATCATCCAGCCCGCCTCTGCTGGAACCTAGAGAGTGGAATGGGGCCAGCTCGGAAAAGCGTTAAGAAGATCTGGAAGGGCCCAGGTTTTCTAGGTAAAGCCCACTCAGAGCCTCCGTGGGCTTCTTTCCAGTTGCCGTCGGCTGGTCCTGGAGAAGCCGCCGAGAGGCGGATGGGTTTCAGGTCGTGCGCAGGCTGGCTGGGGAGTGAGCGAGGCCTCTGCGTTGTTCTGAGTCCCAGTTCTTTCTCTCCTCCGAGACAAAGCAGCTGAATTAAGTTGCAAAAACGTCCCCCTTGGGATTACAGTGCTGTTATTGTACGACTTTACCACGTTCTCCACCTCCTCTGCCTTTAAAGGGTAGTAGATATGTCTGTGAAAGTGGGACACGTGTCTCATCCAAGAACACCTCGAGCATGGGCCCCGGAGACTCCTCTTCCTAAAAAAAAAAAAAAAAAAAAAAGGCCCTCAAGGACCGTGGAGATCGAGGCAGGGGGGCCAGTCATCATTTTTAAGCTGGCTTATTAAAGCCACATAGAGCCAGAGGCCATTTGTGTTACAATCTTTCCCCAAAAATGTTAATTTGTAGAGCAGTGGAAAATAGAGCGGGGAGGGCTTCTGGGTAGCACAGGGTAACGTGGCAGGCTTGGAAGAGAGCTGTGTGGAGGGTGGCAGAGGGACGGCATCAGCGTGACCAGCCGCTGGAGCAAAGTGCCACACACCGGGGGTGGGGTGGGGTGGGATGGGGGGCTTCAACAGCAGCAGTTTCACTGACTCTCAGTTCTGGAGGCCGGAAGTCTGAGATCAAGGTTGGTTCCCTGCACGGGCTGTGGAGGAGAACCTGTCCCCTGCCTCCTGGCTGCTGCTGGTTGCTGACATCTTTGGGCTTCGTTCCTTGGCTTATAGAAAGAAGCACCACCCGATCTCTGCCTGTACCTTCCCTTGGCCTTCTCTGTGTGTGCGCCTCTGTGTCCAGTTTCTCCCTTTTATGAGAATACCAGACCCATTGCAGGAGGGCTGGGTTACCTCTGTAAAGGCAACACCAACAGGCCCCCTCCCCAAAGGCAAAAGAGAGTGAGCTTTCCATGTGCTCCTCCCCCCTTCCAAAGCATCAAAGGGGACACGATAGGCCTGTCCTGACCCTGTCTTCAAAGAAGGTCACGTGCTGAGCTCCTGGGGGTTAGGACTCTTGGGTACCAGTTTGGGGGGGAATACGATTCCACCCATAAGAGGGGGCAGTAAGCTAGAAGGTAAAATATTAAAATGTTCACTTTGTATCTTATTTCACATCTGTGCAGCTTGTAAAAATAGTTTGAAATCAGATTAGACAATCAGTGCTGTTGGAAATGAGAAGGGTAGTTCCCTTTGGGGACTGGGAGAGGGCAGGGGGGGAGGGGGTTCCGGGGGGGGCCAGTTGGGCTCCATATCTTAATCCGGGTGGAGCTCTCATGCACGTTTTTTGCTCTTGGAGAGAATGCGTTGACTGAGCAGCTCAGTCGCCTTGAGAGCACTCCTCCGTTATATGTCTTTGACTTGAATAAAATAGATTTTCTCACCTAGAAAATCTATTCGGTGCCTGAATTAGGACATCTGCTGCCCGCTTGCATGATGGTTTAGAAGTCTCGTTTCTGGTCTCTAAACATTGAAAGGAATAATTCTCAAACCCAGAGTTGCAAGTGGTAGGGGAGAGAGAGTTTAGGGAATAAACAGCAGGTACAGCTACTCAAATTGTTGAAAATGTTGCTTTTCACAGGCCTCCCTGGACACCTGGACAAGAGACCTTGAATTCCATGCTGTGCAGGTAAGAACATGGGAGTTATGATGGGTTAGTCTGAGTTCTCTAGAGAGAACCAACAGTGTGTGTGTGTGTGTGTGTGTGTGTGTGTGTGTGTGTCTGTCTCATGCTTGGATACCCAGGGAATAGTGGATGTTTCAGCTTAAAATCCAAGGCCTTCTGGAAGCAGAATTCCTTCTCTCTCAGGACACTTCAGACTTTTTCTCTTACAGCCTTCACCTGATTGCACGAGGCCCACCCACCTTGTGGAGGGTCATCTGCTTTACTCAAAGCCTACTAATTTAATCCCATGTGGAAAATACCTTCACAGCAACATCTAGATTGCTGTTTGACCGAAAACTGGGTACTGTGGCCTGGTCAAGTTGACACTTGAAATGAACCATCACATGTGACCCTGAGGGCTGGTGGATCTCTGCTTAGGGCTGTGGATTCTGCATACCTCCTTCCTTGTCCTGAATTAAAACGCAGAGTCCGATGGTGAGTGGGTTTATCAGAATCCCTTCAGATCAGACTGGTGCTTTCTTTGTTGACCATTTTTAATTGTCTTGCTGTCACTGCACACTGGGCTGTGCATTCATGTTTTTACCTATATGAGAAGTGGGGTTTGCAACAGTCCAGAGCTTCCCAGCTCAGTGGCCTAATTTATGAACGAAGTCCTCTTTTTCTCAGCTGCGTTGTGTTTTTCCCGTGGCAAAATCAGGTCTCTGTGGCTTTTCCAAAGCAACAGGCAGGCAATGCCTGGGCACCTGGGCCGCCCCAGGTATTCACGATCCACACCTGATTCTGATGTTCCAAACAGTCACATGAAGTTAGCTTGTCAGCAAGGGGACAGCAGCCTCTAGAGGAGCCCGTGCTGAGCTAGACTATCATCCAAAGAAAACAGCTTCAGCTCACCTGCAGACCCCAGGCTCTTGGCTGCGGCATCACGCCATCCGTGGTCAGTTTCCACCGCGTGAGGGTGCAAGGCAGCTCTTATGCAGCCCGGGGTGGGGAGGAGGTGTGGCCGCCCCTGTCCCTGTTAAATGGCTGCGTTGGCCTTTCAGACTGTGACGCAGATGAGATGTGAGGTTCATGTTTATGCCTGAAGAGCTGACTTTCGGTTGCAGGTGGGGAAACACTTCTCTCACGGGGCCGTGTGCTGCTGATGTGTACCCTGCTGTATCTATAGGAGCAGAGCTGGGGAGGAAGGGGGAGGGCTCTCGCTCTTTGGAACGCAGGAGGCTGGAGTCACAGGGACGAGCCCAAAGGGACCGGCTCTGGAGCTCAGATGTCAGAGGCCAAGAACCTACTTTTCTCCAGAAAGCCCCATGCACCACCACTCCCTGGCTTCTTCCTCTCTTCTATCAAACAGTTGTGACACTGTAAGAGTCTTGAGTAGACAAACCTTTGTGAGGCCACATTTTTTTTGTTTTTTTAATGTTTATTTATTTTTGAGAGAGCGAGAGACAGAGACAGCACAAGTAGGGGAGGGGCAGAGAGAGAGGGAGACCCAGAATCTGAAGCAGGCTCCAGGCTCTGAGCTGTCAGCACAGAACCCGATGCCAGGCTCGAACTCACAAACCGCAAGATCATGGCCTGAGCCGAAGTCGGATGCTTAACCTGAGCCACCTGGGTACCCTGAGGCCACATTTTCAAAGTGTCCGGTTTAGTAAATGTCTGTGCACATGTGCAGTGGGTAGAAAGTGGTTTAAAGAAAACCGGAAGCTGTTTTGTGTGGGGCTGGTTTCTGGGGCCTCATGTGGCCCCCTCTCCGATCTGCGTTGGAGAGTTTGGGAGGCGGGGTGGGTGTGGGGAGCACATGAGACTCAGAAGAAAGCCAAAGAGACCGTGCAGGCAGCCGGATTGCTGGGAGGGGAGCACGGGAGTGGGTGTAGGCACATCGAAGGGGGAATATAATGAGTCCCTCTGAAGATCTGTTTCTGTTACATAAGGTGCTTTAGCATCCTGTTCCCTGGAAGATCTCTTGTGGAGAAAATAGGATATGCAAATGAAAAGGTATAATGGGATGATGGGTTGCATTTGGTCACCTGTGCCTGGAGGGCGCTGAGACTGGCTGGTTGTACAAACACATGTCTTGTGTGGGCTGGTGACCCATCCACACGGACTGATCCAGCCGTGTGTCCCCGGCAGGGATCTCTTGGGTGGTGGATTCTTGGCGTGCCCGTAAGAAACCGGTAACCATGAAATCACCCATTCTTTGGGCTGGACAAGGGTGTTCTGGGAGCTTTTGGAGAAAACACCCGGGTGCAGGATCCTGGGATGAAGTTCAACAGGGTGGCTCCAGCAGGGTTCCTGAGGTCATTTCCCCATCCCTCTGCCCCCATAGCAGGCTTTCTGTTTGGTGCTATCCCTTTGTCAGTTCCCAGAGAGGTTTTTTAGAGCCAACCTTGGGGTCTTTCTACAGGGAATTCATGTCCTGTACACCTCTCAGTGCTGATGAACTCTAGCTGGGTGGTGATGCTGGCCCCCCCGAAACTTTGCATCTTGATCCTTTGGCTTTGGAGAACCCAAAGAGAGTTGGGGAGGGGTCAAGATGAAGCCATGAAGCCAAAGGCAGAGCAACTTCCTCTAAAGTGTAGGGATCACGGAGCAGCCCAAAGGAAGCTGTACTCATCATTCTTTTTCTTTTTTAAATGTTTATTTGAGAGAGGAAGAGAGTGAGAGACGGAATGTGAGTGGGGAAGGGGCAGAGGGCAGGGGGGACACAGAATCGGAAGCAGGCTCCAGGCTCTGAGCTGTCAACACAGGGACCAACACGGGGCTTGAACTCACGAACCACGAGATCACGGCCTGAGCCGAAGTCAGACGCTCAACTGACTGAGCCACCCAGGTGCCCCTGTACTCACTATTCTAGAAAACAATCCTGAAAAGGGCGGGGGGTGGGGGGAATCTGCAATTTTGTCTTTTCTTCCAAACAGTTTTACGTGGTTTCGTAGAAGTGCATTCAGTTTCTTTTTTACCATTTAAAGTGTAAACAGGTGGAACTGGTGATTTTTCTCATTAGAACAGAGACAGGAAGAATAGCACAAGAGGAAGAGATTTTGCCAGACTTTTCAGGACAAGCCTGTCACATCCCTTCGATGCTTGGGGCACAAGGGGAGTGTGACAGCTCGTTCCCCTTTGCCTTAGAGAAGGGGGCTGTTGGGGGGTCACAGAAACCAGGAGAGGGATGCGGCCTTGACCCAGATGGTCTGGAGCAGGTGGCCCCCTTTCCTGTTCGTAGCATTCTGCCTAATGACCTGGGGCTCAAGCCTCCTCCCAAGAATCCCGGATGCCCACCTGGAACCCTGGGACTACAGCCTGGTCCCTGTCCCTCACCGGCCCGTGTGTCTGCCTTTCTCTCTGCCCCAGACCCATCCTGCCCCAGGCTTCCAGAGGGCGTGAGTTTTCACTCGGCTCCCAGATGAATTATTCAACCCGCTTCTGGCTGTTCGCTGGTCCGTGATGGGGTGACAGCTGTGCTTTGTCCCAGGTCATGCTCTCAGTGCAGCACCTGGCACTCGACGTCCCGTAAGAGGCTCTTCGGATGCTGGCGAGGGAGTTTGCGAAGCTTCACCCCTCCTCTCTTCCCTCCTCAGCCCTCCACTGGGGATGGCCACGGCAGCCCAGGCTTGGGGCCCTAAGGCACTGGGGCCCTCACGGTGACCCTCAGGGTTGGCGTGGCACCCCCACTTCCCATTCCTCCCCTGCCGTTTTCTCCCACCCGCCGATTGGGCATCAGGAACCCCCATCTGGACAGGCTTTGAAAATCCCCATTGGAAGGGGCTGTGCGAGCCCAAGGAGAAGCTTCCTGGAGAAGCTTTTCAACAACATCAATGAGGAGCTGATGAGCTCTCTTGAATTGTAAATATTCTTCACGTTTAAGGCAAAAACCGTGAATCTGGTGGTGAGGTCAGGGATGCGGTTGAATCTGTTGAACAGTAAACATCAAAGTCTTTATGGCTAGAGAAGAAACTTCTGAGTGGTACCGCCCTTCCCAGAAGCTGGAACGCAATTTTATTCAGTTTGGTTTCTACTGGCTTTTTTTTTTTTTTTTTTTTTTACATTTCAATAACTATTAAGTCTTCTCTATGTGCTTGGCTTTATGCCAGAGGCTGTGGGGTTGAAGATACATAAAATAGTAAAATTCACTCCAGTCAGAGGGACACAAGTGACACATAGTGATGCAAGCAAGGGCTTGCATGACCGAGGGCGGAAAAGGGTCAGAAACTCACCCAGGATGGCACAGGGCTCCTGGGGTTGCCGTCCACCTCCTTGGCCTGACTGAACACACAAGAGATAGAAATGGTTATGTTTCATTTGTGAAGTTACCTTTGCAAAACCACTGCTGTGAGCAGAATCCTAGAGCCCTATTCTGAGTAAGACCGCAGACTTCCAGAAATCCTCATGTGTTTTGCCTCAGTTCTTTCATCTTGTTCTAGAACAATTGACCTCCTAGGGACAAACTTGCCCTTGCTGGAACACCTTGAAATAGGGCCGTGCGGGGAGCTGGGGATGACAGAAGCCTGCTTGTGGCCCAGGGAGAGGGAGGTGGGTTCCCTGGGGCATCTGCTGGGCCTCTGCTCCTCCCTTGTTCAACGTGCAGCTGAGAATGGAGTTTTGAGAGGCTGGGGTTTCTCAAATCCACTTGGATAACTCTTCAAAGGGGAGTCACATTGTATATGTCTGTGTGTCTGAGTACATGTGTTTACTTCTGACTTGAAGGATGAAAAACCCAAAGAACAAGAAAAGAGAGGGGATTTTCTTCATCGGCCGTTTTCCAAGAAGCTGGACAGGAACCTCCCCTCCCACAAACAGCCCTCGGCCTCACTCATCACGCACATTCAGAACACCAAAGCCCTGCTGAAGGACCGGAAGGCCCCCAAGTCCGGCTTCCCCGACAAAGGTGGGTCAGCTCCGGGTACAGTCTAGACCACTCGTGTTGAGCTGCATGGCGATGCATACCCCTCCCGGGTGGCTGTGCGGACCCCCTGGGACATACACGATTCCTGTGCCCTGGGAAAGCAGTGAACACACCCAAGGCAACCCAAGAACACTGGAGGTCCAGACGGGGTGGTATTGGCCACCCGTGCAGGCAGGGTTTGAGAAAGCAGAGGTGGGGTGCATTGCATTGTGGGAGCAGAGATCAGGGTATAAGTTATTTCAGGAGTAGAGATTGGGGTGCACAGTGTTATGGAATGAGGGACAGGTGTTCATTGTTGCAGGGACAGAAATTGGGGATTGGCGGCATGGTGTGGCGAGAGCCTGCCCAGAATAGCAAACACCTACAGACACTGAGGCATGGTTGATGGAGTCTGGGCTCTGGGGTGGGGCTGGGGTGGGGGGGGGGCTCAGAGCCAGCTCTGTGGCTTATTGTGGGTTAAGCTCCTTACCCTTAGAGGACCAAAATTGGTTCCCTTACTGGCAAAAGGAAGCCCACCCGTTGGAGCTACTGGGTGGATTAAATGAGATACATAGGTTGGCTTGTCCGCCTCTTTCAGAGTGTGGGACATCAGGTAACTGATAAATGCGAGGCTCCCTCCTCCGGGACAGCACTGAGGGATGTGGAAAGGACGTGGGGGAAGCAGGAAAGTGTTGGGGAGGTTCCAACAGCTCCGAGCACTAGAGGTGTTACCCTAAGAGAGACCTGGTTCTCAGCCAGAGAGGAAAATTCCATTTGATTCCGTTTCCTTCCTGAGGTTTCAAAAAGGCAGGGGGTCTCACAGGATGACTCTGCTTGTCCCTCCTGAGTGATTCTCCTTTCTGGCTTTGTAACCAGCAGCAAATTCAGGCCCTTGACGGAGACATCCCACGGATGTCCCCAACAAAGTCTAGGTCAGTGCTGATGCGTTGGATAACTTTGCCACCCCAGAGCTGAATTCCATTCCTGGCAGTTTCCTGGGCCAAGTATCATTTGTTTCTTCGAGTTTTTCCTTCTGAGAGCATGTTAGCTTAGAAGCGTGGACGCCCTATGTAATTGCTAAGACCAAGCTCTCTCCATGGGGCAAGCACTGTGTCAAGCTCTCAGCTCACCCCAGTGAGGTTATTCTCACCTTCGTTACTAAAGCAGAGGAAATAGGCAGAGAGAACTGGCCAAAGTCAGAGAGCTCGTCAGTGGCAGAGTCCAGATTTCCAACCCGGCCGCCTGGCTCTAGAGCTTTCTCTCCTGACTGATGCAGGCCCCTGCGTCCTGATAGGGATGGAAGGCGAGGAGCTGGCCGGTGCACTCACAGGGTGGGGCTGGTGACCAGGTCCTTCCTGCCCAGGGTGATGGAGTGTGCCGGCCAGGGCCCTGGGGGGCGGCTGACTCTAGATGGAGATTAGTAGGGCGAATGTGGGAGGCTTCCTCTCAGGATCTACATCACCCGGAGAAGGGAAGGACGCAGGACTGGGCAGAGGGGGACCCTGGGCCACAAATTTGGAGGACACGGCCATCGCAGGAAGGGGAGGGGACGAGATGCTGCGGTGCCCGGCTGTCACACGGGATGCATCCGCCGTCATCCGCCGATGAAATTTGGCTTCTCTCTGCTGGTGACTCTCAGGCACCTGTGGTGGCCTGAGGAGGCGATTTATTTTGGGATCTGTGTATTTATTTACACGAGGCCACGAGGATGCCCTACGCCCTCGGCTGCTCCTGAATCACTCTGCTTCTTCCTGTAGCTGAGCCTCGACGGGGGCCTAGAACACGCGATGGTAGAACAGCCAAGCTAAGAGCTCGTTCTGCAGGAACTTGGCTCTACTTCCCTCAGCTTCAGATCTGTGGGGTTTCCCCTCTCTTTTCTGGCACAGTCCGCAACCCTGGATTCTGGTCTGTGCCAATTTGAGATGGAAGCCAGGGGGATTGGCTCATCGCCCTCAAGATATAGATGAGGACTGTTTCACCCCTTCAGAACCGGATGAGGCCCCGGTAAGATCAGGAGTCAGGAGGGAACCTTATAAAGGAAGTGGATTCGGACACTCGGTACATATGGATGAGCCAGGAGGACATTCAGCTGAGGGACACGAGCCAGTCACAGAGGACAGATGCCGTAGACTCCGCTTATATGGAGCACCCAGCGACGTCAGATGCATCGACAGAAAGTCCAATGGAGGTTGCCAGGGGCTGGGAATGGGTGTTACTGCCAAGTGGGTATGGAGTTTTTAGATTCCCAACACGAAGAGTTTTGTTTCACGACAGTGTGAACGTGGTTAACACTACTGAACCATCCACTTAAAAATGGTTAAGATGAGAAATTTATGTTACGTATTTTTTTTTTTTTTAACCACAATTTAAAAAAAAAAAAAAAGAAGCACGAGGGAAACCCTCCTTCCAGTGTTGGCTATCTGAGGACCAAGTTCACGGGTCCTGGGCTGGGTGTGCTCCTAGCAGTTTGGTGGCGTTCTTCTGAGTTGGGTACCTTTTTGATTCAAAGACTCGTTGGCAGGGTCCCGCATGTTAGGCAGCCAGGAGGAGGGCGGATGTTAAGGTGGTGCTGTGGGCACGTCAGAACTCGGGAGGCCTCCTGTCTCCGGCCTTCTGTCCCCTCCATTCTAGAAAGAGCAGCTGGTCCCCTGTGGGGAGCGCTGGACACGGGGGGCCCTTTGCTTCTTGCTTCCTTCTGGCCTCCCCAGGAACGGTCTGTCTCGGTGAAGCAGGAGGCCCCGGCAGGCAGGAGAGGGCCCTCCTCACCGCCGTCCTCATGGTCTCCTCTGCTTTCTCGCGTGCAGATTCCTTCGGCCGCCGCAATATCTTCCGCAAGACCTCAGACTCCAATTGTGTGACTTCTTCTTCCATGGAGTTCATCCCCGTCCCACCCCCCAGGACCCCCAGGATCGTCAAGAGACCGGAGCCCCCTCCGCAGGGCCCTGGGGGCCCTGGCATCCCCCCCAAGGAAGACCCCCCGGTGCTGGATATGGTGCGCTCCTTCGAGTCCGTGGACCGCGAGGACCACTCTGAACCACTGTCCCCGTCTCATCACTATCGGATTCTAAGTTCACCTGGGGGCTTGGCCCGCGGGAATCCCGGTGAGCGGACGCTCTCCCCGGCCCTGCTGCCCGGAAGCCTGTCCCCTCTGCAGACTCCTTTGCATCCCACTCTGGTCTCCTTTGCTCACGAAGAGAAGAGCAGCCCCCCGAAGGAGGAGGGCGTGTGCTCCCCACCTCCGGCTCCCAGTAACGGTGCCACGCAGCCGCTGGGGAGCCCGAATTGTGTAAAGAGCCGCGGCAGGTTCCCCATGATGGGCATCGGACAGATGTTGAGGAAGCGACAGCAGAGCCTGCAGACCCCCGCAGACCGGCCCCTGGAGGCCACCATGCCCCCCCTGCAGCCCATGGCCCCTGTGAGCCTCTCCTTCGACATGCCTGATGGGGTCAAAGGCCAGTGCTAACCCGGGCCAGTGGCGGGATTCTGGGTGTTTCTAAGGACAGCGGTGGAACAGAGCTCCTCACATCTGTCAGGGTGTGAAGATTGAAAGGCCTCATGGGAGCCTCCTTCAGGGTCTCACCGCCCCCTGCCACGGAATGTCCCCACTGTGAACCGCTAAAACCCACAGACCCAAAGCCTGCACTCCCCAGGCTCGCATAGGGACCCTGGAGTCGCTGGGATTTACGAGGAGGGGTGGTTATAGGTGCGGTTTCAACCAGTTGTGTCCTCCTCCTGCCCACCCACCCACGACCCTCTGCCCACCTCCCACTGCTGGGCTGCTGGGTGAAAACCCCACACCGGCCGCTGGGCTCTCGGATCACAGACTGTTATGAGATCTTTCCT
Source organism: Lynx rufus (assembly GCF_022079265.1). Taxonomy (NCBI): domain Eukaryota; kingdom Metazoa; phylum Chordata; class Mammalia; order Carnivora; family Felidae; genus Lynx; species Lynx rufus. The sequence goes on from NW_025814867.1 coordinate 146,088,437, forward strand.
CACTTTGTGATCTTCTCAGCAGTCAGCCAGTCACCCGGGGACTGAAGGCGGCATCGCAGAGTGGCTCGTCCAGGCCACCGCTCCCCTTCCTCTCGCAGACCGTGGTCGCTGGTGAGCCCGCTGCCTGAGGAAGACAGGAAGCAGCACCACCCCCTCTGAGTGGAAGGGGGCATCGGGGCAAAGACCGATCCAAATGGTGGGGACCCTGGTGAAAGGAAGGGCCCAAAGGGACACGCCTTTGCCATCTTTTTTGGTTGACCTTGCTAATGGTTCAATGATCTTTTCCCAAGATGGTGTTTCTTTATGTGATGTCAAATTGAAGTAACATAATAAAAAAAACAACCCGGCTGGAGAGACCATGAGAAGCGATTCTACCAAATTCACGTTTTCACGCAAGGATAAGCGTGGAGGGCACAAAAGCTCTCCCACGTGATGTTTTCAGTGGCCGGTGGCCTCCCGTGGCCTGCAGGAGGGCTTCATCGCAGCTGGCCCCGTGTCCCTCCTGTTGTGTCAACATGACCTGATCCTTCTGGAAGGCATAGGACATGGCCACGGCTGGTTATTTAGGAAGAGAAAAGGTTGAGGTTGAATTTGGATGTGTTTGGAAGGCACCGTTACCTCTGTGCAGTGCGGCTTTCAAGCTGCCAAGATAACAAGGGTGGCTTAGAGCTGAGTTCATTTGCTGTGAGCTGTGAGAGGGCTTGCCTGGCGGGGATCATGTTCAAAAACTCAGCACCGTATCCTCTTGGAGGAAAGCAGCATTCCTCAAACACGCTTAGAGTCCGCGCTGTTTTCACGCCTTTCGTCAAGGATCGAACCAAAGATGTGTCTCCGGTTCTGTGTCCATGCCATCCCCGTGTGCGCCTTTTGTGGACCTCAGTGTTGTCTGACCGTGTCTAGCAGGAGCTTGCTGGGGTCCGTCTCCTCTCAGGGCCCCGGGCCCTGGCACTTGGTGGCGACCACCCGGTCATGAGCAAAATTGGAGAAAGGAGGAATTGGCACAGGCCGGATAGCGGTTAGCTCGGGAGACAGGTGACACAGTGGCTTGAGGTCTTCAGCTGTTGACTGGCGCAGGCGTGAGCAGACCCACAGCTGTGGTCACCCCGGGGCTTGCCCGCTGGTTCGGAAACAGGCCGCGGCCCTTGAGAACAACAACGCCTGCCTTTGTTTCCCCTGGCAGCCAGCCCGTGCCAGAGAGCCCCGGGGTGCTTCCTCAGCTTTTCTCCTTTAGCAGCGGTGACCTCCTCCTGTCCCACACGTTTCTGGCTGAGCAAGGAAAAGCGTGGATATTTGGCTGACCCTAGAAGCCACTGAGATGCCCGGGCTCGGCTGACTTCGCAAGACCTGGAGCTGCTGTGTCCCACCTCAATGGGATCATCCCGGCCCTGGGGCTTGCTAGGAGGGAGCCAGGCTCCTGGCTGTGGTGTCGTTCTTCTGTGTGGCTCCAGACTGGGTTCCAGAACTTTCCATTGGAAGTGGCGCTTGTTAAGCAGAGAGAAGAAAAGCATCTGAAAGCGGCCTCTCTCCACTTGACATGAAGTGTGTCTGGTTTCTGACCAGCGAAGGAACCCTTTTCGAACACGGTTGCTGGCTTCAAGTGTCGTGCTCTGCCGATTCACCGACTCGCCAACTCGCGGGCTGTGTCCCTGTGCCTTGTGAACTTCTCTCCCCTTATGTCTCTTCCTTGTATTGTACTTTCCTTGAGAACATGAGTGTTTTTTCCGTATCGCTTTCAAATAAGCTCATTGGGACATGCTTTCTGTTCCTCGATTCAGGAACAGCCGCAGACCGTCGTATGACTCACGGACCGTGTCACCATTGGTAGCTTGAACTGTGAACTCAGGTTTATTCCAGACCCAGTGAGAGGTGAGAGTGAGGAAGGGGGGAGGGGTCAACTGTATTTTTTTGTATGTGAGCACCTGACAAATCTATGAAACCGAATGAAAGAGGAAATGTTAAATTCTTTATTATTTTATTATATTTATATGGGAAACTGGACCTTTGGTAAGTACAAAGTGTGTTGTCTGTTTGACCCATGACTGTCTCTCATTAGTGTGTGCCCATGACCTCAGTCAGCCTGTAGTCACTGACGGAAATGACTGAACTGTCACCGTGTGAAGTCCAGGAGGAAAAGTCCACTTTAATTGTATGATTTGGTCGTAAGTAAGGACTGTATTTATGTCACCATTAAGTATATGTACTTTTATAATGACTGTGAAATACACTATTCCCTCACCATGACTGCTTCATTCACTTGCATTTGACACATCTCCAAACACTGAGTATGTTGCAATCGCTGAGCTGTCTTCTCCGTAAAGTCCTTGGCCTTGCAACTGACAGGATACGGTGGGAATCGTGCTGTGGGGTGTTTGAGGGCATCTTCTGCCCCCACATCACTGCTTCATTTCAGCTGCAGCACGTGTGATCTAAGAAGTCTCCTTCGACCAGCACACAGCCAATGGCGGAGCAAGAGAAATCAGCATTTTTTTTTTCTTTTTTAGCAGGTTCAGGGTCTCTCTTGGAGATTCTGAAAATGGCACATGAAAAGTGACATCTGTGAGCATTATCTCTAGCTTCTGTCCTTGCCTTAGGGATTGGTGAGGGACGGGAAAGAAGGGTGATGAGGTAGAGTAGGAGGGTTGGATTGTCCTAGCTCTGACTTTATTCATTACCGTTCGCAAAAGGTTTTCATACATAACCACCTTGCTGGAACCCTGGGGTCCCCCTGGGCGGTGTGGCTCAGAGGCTGGCATGGAGGAAGTGGAGTTTCTCTGAAGTTTGATGGGTTTGGGAAGCAACAATGAGTATCTAGTTGTGGTGATGCTATTTTCTTTTAGGGGGCAGAACATTTTAGAACAGAAAGAGACCTGAGATCAGGTGCTTCAACCCCAACTTTTTTTTTTAATTAAAAAAAATTTTTTTAATGTCTATTTATTTTTGAGAGAGAGAGCGAGAGCAGGGGAGAGGCCGAGAGAGAGGGAGACACAGAATCCAAAGCAGGTTCCAGGCTCTGAGCTGTCAGCACAGAGCCCAACATGAGGCTCGAACCCACGAACCACGAGATCATGACCTGAGCTGAATTCAGACGCTTAACTGATTGAGCCACCCAGGCGCCCCCCAGGTCTAGGCATTTTTAAGTCATTATCAGAATTGTACAGCTCCTTAAGATTCTGTGTATCCCGCTCTTTTCCACCATCCACCACTGACTCTCGAAGACAGAGAAAGACTTTTTCTTTCTCAGCAGATCTTCCAAGTAAGCAGCAACCCCTGGATACTTTGTTATCTGCTTTGCTGTTAAAAGGCTGTTGGGTTTTACTAGATTCAATCAACAAAACATTTTTTAAATAGCCATGTCATGAAATGAAACAAATTCAGAAAGAGTACAAGACTGATATTTTTAAGGGGGGTCCGGAAGCCTCTTAGTTATTGTATTTGTTTTCTTTGTAGGACCCTCTATGTGCTACAGGCGCAGTACGAATAATTCAGAGCAGTACTGGGAACTGGTTCAATGTAATGTCATCACTTTTCAATGAAAGGAGCGTATTTCCTGAGTAGTAAATGAGTGTATTATTTGTGGCAGCTTTTTCATCGAGGGAGCTTTTCAGACATCTGGTTCCAAAGACAAATGGGATACATATTTGAACTTCTTTTCTGTGGGTCTGTTTTCGCGACACACGGTTATCTCCGAGATCTGATGTTTGTGGCACCAAGGGACTGGGGTGGGGGAAGTGTGGGGAGCGTTTCAGCCTTGGCAATCCCCTTCCACGGGGAGATCTACGTCGGAGCTGACGTGTGGATAAGGAGGCTTTTTGGGGAGCCAGCTCTGTCATTGTAGAGTAGCTTGATGTGGAGCAAACCCAGGGGTCAGCTGAAGCGTAGTGACATGAAACCGAACCATGGCACGGGGCAGAGAGGACGGCGTCAGGAGGCTGCATTATTCACAGGTGGGCGAAAAAGATAGGTCTGAGCTGTTTACACAACATACGCCCTGCTCAGACGACCCATTAGCTATTTTGCAAGGAAAGCCCTTGGCCGGCATTATAAACCCTTGGGAATAACACAAATATATCTGTTGAGGCCTCGTGACGAGAGCCAGCTGAAAAGGGTGCGAGCCTGTGACGGGAACGAGGCTTCTCGTCCAAAGTTAGGCGGTGAACTCGTGGCAGGTCTGAGAGGAGAATGCCTTCCGTGACCCCTTCACCCGTGTTCACGTCTTCTCTGGCAACCCAGCCTGTGGGATAGGTGAGGCTTTGCTGTGATAACGACGTAAACCCCCAATGTCTGTGACTTGCCCAATGAAGGGTCACCGTGTGGTGACTCGGGGGTCCAGGCTGCTTCCTACCTATGGCTCCATCCACTCACCATGATTCTCTGGCTGCGAGCTAGAGGGTTCTCTGCTGCCCTCGAGTGTGCCGTGAGGGCTGAAACTAGTCCTGTGGCCCTCCTAGGAGCCAGAGGCTGAGAAATGTGGGGGTGCATGTGGACATTTGGGGTACAGCTACTGTTTCTGCCACAGGGAAGGTAAAGATGCTTACCACTTAAAGGCCCTCTAAGACTGGACTGGTCTTTCCCATAGTTACACGTATAACGCTTCTTCGTGTTGTATGGATTATTTGTTTTAATTAAAGGGATAAGCCTTGTTAATTATTAACGTTTCATTTAATTTAAGGGAGGGGGTGTTATGGGCTGAATTGTATCTCCCCCAAATTCATATATTAAAGCCTTAACTCCCAAGTACCTCAGTATGTGGTTGTCTTTGGAGACGGGGCCTTTAAGGAGATAAGTTAAAATAAGGCCACCGTTAGGGTAAGACCTCATCCAATCTGACTGCTGTTCTTATAATTAGGGGGCGCCTGGGTGGCTCAGTCAGTTAAGCGTCCGACTTCAGCTCAGGTCATGATCTCACAGCCCGTGAGTTCGAGCCCCACGTCAGGCTCTGTGCTGACAGCTCAGAGCCTGGAGCTTGCTTCAGATTCTGTGTCTCCCTCTCTCTCTGCCCCTCCCTGGCTCACACACACTCTCTCTCTTCCAAAAATAAATAAACACTAACAAAAAGAAGAAGGAGGAGGAGGAGGAGAACAAAGGAGAACGAAGGAGAAGGAGAAATGTGGACACAGAGAGGGACACCAGACAGAGGAAAGACCATGTGAGACACAAAGAGAAGGCAGCCGTCTGCAAGCTAAGGAGAGAGGCCTCGGGACAAACCAAACCTCCCAACACCTTCATCCTGGGCATCCAGCCTCTAGCACTAAAGATAAACCAATTTCTTTCTGTTGAGGCTGTGGCACTTTGTCACGGCAGCCGTAGAAAGACTAATGCGGCAGGGAAGCCACTTAGAAACACTTATTAGGCCACAAATCACATGCTCCATCCCATTGACCGTCTTCTGACAACTAAACTACTCTCAGGAGGTCCTTTTCTTTTTTTGCAGTGAAATTCCACCTTCCCAAATGTCCCCGGTGCTCTAGGCCCTGGTGCCATTTATTTTCAAGCATATTTCTTCCTTTAACCCAGAGATCCACAGACTTTTTCTGTAAAGGGTCAGGTAGTAAATATATTTTGTATTTAGTGGACGGTCATGCAGCCTGTTGTGTATTCTTCTTCTTGTTTTCAGTTTGTGTTTGTTTTTATAACTCTTTAAACAATGTGAAAATAATTCTTACCTGGTGGGCACATAAAAACAGGCCACAGCAGACTTTGACCCTTCAGCTTCCTGCTGTCCCCTTCTCCAGAACCCGGGAACGTGGTCGTGTTGTCTCCTGCCCGTAAGTTTAGGTAGTTTGCCTGGTCCGCACAACCAGGACTGGAGTCGTATGCTACAGGTGTTCGTTTTAGGAACTCACCACCCGCAAGAAAGAGAAGAGCTTTTTTTGTGGTATCTGGGCCAGTAGGTGCTTGGAAGGAGGCGTCATTCATAGTAATGAACCGGAGAAGGGTGTCGGGAAGGGACTGGACCTAAGGGGATTGGGAGGTGAGGAGAGAACCTGGCCTTCCTCTTTGCTGCCCCTTCCTGTATTGCCTTCAGTGGATTTCCAAGGCTGGTTGCCATCCGCAGACGTGGCGATGCTTCAGGAGAGCTGTCCTGGTCAGGAATCTGCCCCTGCCACTTAGTCCTCACCCTCAGATTCATCCCTGCCTTCATCTGCACAGAACGGAGCATCGCTCTGGTACACAAATCATTTTCCATTCAAGCCGTGTTCCTTTTCTCTTTGTGAATGGCCTCTCGAAAATGGGTTCTTATTGCTTATAAAGAAAGAGCTTCCCGAAAGTCATAGGGAACAAGTCTAAATCTAGAAGAAACATGAAGCTGAATGATGCCTCATAGGGGAATCATCACCATTACTCACACCTGAATGATGCGGTGTCACCACAGGTTGGACAAGTGTCCCCTGTACTAAAAGACGGATCGTGTCATCTGAATCAGCGCCAAAGAGCCCATTCAGAGTCCTTCCCACTTATGACCGCTTCGATTACATGAGCCATTCCCACTTTCGGAACATTCAGGCCCAAGCCGCAGAATCGCAGGGACCTTGGGGGTCACCCAGCCCTAGGCTCAGTCCTCTGGAGTTTGGGGCAGTCCTCTAAAGGCACCAGGAAATGTGGGTTGTTAGAATAAGCACAGAGCAATTCCTTGGAGCAGAGTTTTTATAACTTCCTGCTAATTTTTTTTTCTTACTTAGGACTAATGTGTCATGTATTCAGATACAAAGTCAGTGTGAGTCTTGTGACTCCAACCCTCATTGGCCTCTAGTGGAAGGATGGGTGGGTGGTGAACAGATAGACTGTGGAGGGTAGGTGGAGAGCTGGTGGATGGATGGGTGGTTGGATGGATGGATGGGTGGGTGGATGGAATGAGGAATGAATAGGATTGAAAATAAATGTTGAGAGGATATAAATGATTTAGATTAGTGAATGGTTGAAAGGCACTTAAGGGAGAGGGAAATACTCCCCGAATTCAGGGTACTAGCCCTCAAAATACTTAATAAACATAGAAATGATGGGCCCGGAAAATAAAGAGGGCACTAACTTTGAGTACCAATGTCCTTCACAGAGGGCAGCCAGAGAAATGCCCCCTCCTACCGTAAGTCCATTTGCCACCTGGAAACACGTAATCCTAGACCTTGGCTGTGTGGCAAAGCCTTTGTCCTCATCTGCCAAATGCCCGTACGTTCACTTGACGGTTTAACTTTGGTGACCTTATAGAGATTTGGCAAGAAGATGAGGAAACTATAAGAGAGGCTGGGACAGCTCCCTGGCCTCCCTCCTCCACTCACACAGTGTTTACTGGCCAGTGCACTGAGGCCCAGACTCTTCCTAATGCTGACCTTGAAATACTGATAACCTCATTCTCCCATCTCGTCACCCCAAGTTTCCGGCTCTATTGCGCACAAAGCATCTAAAAACTGCAAACAGATAATGCGCTTTTACGAGGCTGGTGTGTGGCTGATGGAGGCGGCATTCTCTGTCTCACTCCAGCTGACCTTCTTCCACCCACGTGGGCCGCGTTGTGTTCTCCCAAAGTTCATCTCTTGAAGCCTAGCCCCCAGTATGGCAGGATATGAGTGTGTTTGGAGACAGGGTCTTTGAAAAGGTGATTAAGTTAAAAACGAGCAGCTGTTAGGGTGGGCCCGAATCCAGTTGGACGGTATCCTTCTAAGAAGGGGAGATTTGATTACACAGCCACCAGGGGTGCGAGAACACAGAGGAAAGACTGTGTGAGGACAGCGAGAAGGCTGCCATCTGCAAGCCCAAGAGAGAGTCCTCCGATCTGCCGGCACTTTGATCGTGGACGCCCAGCCTCCAGAGCTGTGAGAAAATAAATTGCTGTTGTGTATGCTTTCAAGTCTGCGGTATTTTGTTACGGTAGCCATAGCAAACCAACACACCCACAAATCGCAGGTGTGGAAATAAGGGAGACCGTCCAACGAGAACAAACAGAGGCCATTTATCAGAGCTTTGCTGTAGCGAAGGGGACAGGGCCGTCACTTGTGTCTGACAGAGACTCCGCGGCAGGCAGGGGAGTGGGAAAGCTTCACAGTGGGATAAAGGGAAGGTTTCAGGCGTGCCCTGATTGGTTGTCATGGGGAAGCCGGAAGAAGGCTAACTACAAGGGGGGCGTCCCTTGTGATTGGTTAGGGGAGGACATCTGGCTTTTTCTGGTTGGCTCTGAGGTGGAAGCAGGGGCAGTCACTGACCAAGGCCTAATTGGGCTGATTGTTGCGGAGGGGTTGGGCTTCATAGGCTGGTTACTGCAGCGGTCGCGGGTCAGGGTTCTGTCGTATTTGATCTGGCCATCGTCCATCTGTGCATTCTGTATGTCACAGGGTGGTAGGATGTCTTCTCATCCCATTTATCGGGCTGCGTTAGTTTCTTAGGACTGCTCTAAGAGATCACAAACTTGGTGCCTTCCAACAGCGGAAATTAATTCCCTCACGGTTCTGGAGAAGGGAAGTTTGGAATCGAGGTGGAGCAGGGCCAGAGTCTCTCTCTGAAGGTTCTGAGGGAGGATCCTTCGTTGCCTCTTCCAGCTTCTGGTGGTTCTAGGCAAACCTTGGTGTTCTTTGACTCCAGGGTCTAATTTTTCAATGTTTGTTCCATCTTTACATGGCATTCCCCATGAATGTAGAATGTGTGTCTTCGCATGACTTCGAAAGACACCGGCCTCTGAATTTAGAGCCATCTTAAATGACCTCATCTTCATTAATCACATCTGCAAATCAGATCACATTCTGGGGTGCCAGGTGGTCATGAATTTTGGAGGAGACACCCTACGACACACTCTACCGGTTAAGGGTCCTATTCTGCTGTCACCAGGGCCGGAAGCCTGGCAGATCTGCACTTGACATGGGCCCTTGGGCACAACAAGGGGAGCCAACTCTGCAAAGTCTTGAGATGTCCAGAATAGGGTATGTCAGCAAGTGACATTTTAGGTGGAAACTTGGGGATGCTTAGAGGTGGAGAAGAGAGGAATCCATATCTGACCACATGAAGCGACTGGCGTGCCCATCCCAAGGAAGGCAGACATTGAAGCAGGTCGACGTTCTGGTCACCTCCTGACACAGACTTTCTCAAAGGAACCCGAGAGAGGGACAACTAGGGGGTGGGGTGCTGAATTTGGGAATGCTGTGCCCAGGGGTTTATGGAATCTTGACGTGACCTGTGATCCCCCACAAAATCCAGTTCAAATCTATCAACTCATCAACTCTATCTTTGGAACAGAATATTCTCTGGAGCTTCAGGCATGTTTATCAAGCTCCAGAGAAGGTTCACATTAACTCAGTATATTCAAACTAAATGATCTCATGCCCCACACCAGCTTCTCCTGTGCTCCCTCCCGTGGTAAAGGGCATCCCAGACTCTACCTTGATGCCCCAACCTGGGCATCATCCTGGACCACACTCTCCCCTCACCTCCCACATGTGGCCCATTCACAAAGCCTGTCAGTTCCATCCTCCAAAGATGAGGGGCTAGCAAGGGCCATTGGTACAAACTCCACATGAGAGGCATGAAACCCACTCTTTTTTTCACTCTTGCCGTTTAGCATGATGCATCAGTGGACGCCTCATCAAACCCAGAACCATCTGCAAAATAAGAATTTGAGGTAATAGGGTAAATGAGATTCTTTCGTTAATATATACAAGACACCCAGTACATTCTGGTGCAAAGTGTGTGATGTAGAAGCAGTAACTATTAACTATTGCCTGTGGTTTATGCATAAAAAAAAAAATGTGGTCCACTCTGTTTTGTGAGTGTGAACAATGTCACGGACGTTAAAGAAACAAATGAGCACTGTCTTCACTTTCGCTCTTGAAATGGGTATTTCTTCGCAGTCTTAGGGATGTGGAAGCTTTCTTCCACTAACATTGATGCTTTCCTTCTGGATCATAATAGAGAAACACCACGTTCGGTGATCGAAAAAGAGCACTCAAAAATGTGTGCTTTTTTATTTTATTTTTTTTCATTGTTTCAACCCCCCCCCCCCGCCCCCGCTCCCCCCCCGCCGAACAATCCGAGCAAATGCCAAGGCTTTTTGCTTTTAAGTTCATCATTCAGAATCCTTGGCAAGTTTTCACAGAAATTCCCCCGGTGGTCAAGTTCTCTTCCATGTGAACATACGCGTCAGCCAGCATGCGCACGATTCATTGTCCCCCGTGCTGACCTTTCAGTATTTCCATCGCTCTTGTGAGTGACAAGGCCATTCCTTTGTGCTCCATTGCTGAACCGTCTCCTGCCTTCCTTAAACCTCCCGTGACAAGGAAGGGACAAAACCTCTCGTCTTTGCAATCTGTTCTTGGCTTTTTCTCCAAATACTTCTTTTTAATGCCATCAAATGTCTAGCACGCCCATTGTTTTGCTTTATACAAACTTTGAGATCCTTTGCTCTTAAAACCTGCAGTCATTTTCACTCAGGCACAGACGGGTTGGAGCAAGTTCCTTTTAAGATTAGTCATTGACTTTCATCAGCCTCATAGGCCACCTCTTTGGACACACAGAAATCTTCATGGTGCAGAGTTAAAATGTTAATCCTGTCTGTGATGGTCAATTTCCCCCGTCAACTTGACTAACCTTGGAGTGCTAGTCAGATTAAACGGTGCATCTGGGTGTCTGGGAGCATGTTTTCACATGAGATTAGCATTACCGAATTGGAGGACACAGTAAAGTAGATTACTCTCTCCAGTGTAGACAGCCATCTACCCAATTCCTTGAGAGCCTGCACAGAACACAATGCAGGAAGGAGAAATTCTCCCCTCTTTTCCTGCCTCACTGATTGAACTGGGACATCTAGTCTCATCTTCTCTGGCCCTTGAACTGGGATTCGCACCAGGTGCTCCCCTGGTTTCTCCTGTCTTTGAAGTCAGACTAAATTGTAACACCAGGCTTTCCTGGGCCTCCAGCTTGTGGAGGGCAGATTGTGGGACTTTTCAGCCTCCATGATCACATGAGCTAATTCCTCATAATAAATCTCTCTGTCTCATATACATGCATATGTATTACATGTGCACACACACATATGTAATATGTATACATATTCTACTGGTTCTGTTTCTCTGGAGGAGAACTGCTAACACACTGACCTTAGAAGGGCCACGTGTCATTTGGCCAGGAGGCACCCCCCCCAAACTCCCCACAAAGCTTTATTCCGTAGAGCCCCATAGACGACAATGAGCCACGAGAGCCACCCTATCTCAACCCAACAACAATTCCAACTTGAATCTGTTTTCTCTTTCCCCTTCTCACCCCAGCGAGTGTCCTCACATCTTCCCGTTTCTCCACGTGGGGCCATTCACTTTACAGTTGGTTTCTAGCATCATTAGGACTTTCCTCATTGCCAGATATATTGGCCATTTTCCTTCTTTTCTTTTCTTTCTCCCCTGCGTCCCCAGGACCTGAAGCCTAGAGCCACGAGTCAGTCAGTCACGTGCCGCTGGGGCTGCCGCAGCCCCGGCATGGAACCCCTTAGCCACGACTAACAAGCCACGAACGAGACCTGATAGTGGACAGTTTCCATTTATTTCACTGGACTATCTCTAGTTATTTGTGGACTGAGTTCTTCACCCCCCACTCTTACCCCAATTCATATGTTACAACCCTAACCCCAGTGTGATTGTGTTTGGAGACAGGGCCTGTAAGGAGGTCCTAAGGGTGGTCCCTAATGGGACTGAACTGGTGGCCCTATAAGAAGAAGAGGGCACAACCAGGGATGCTGAGGCACAGAAAAAAGGCCACGCGAGGGTACAGTGAGAAGACGGCCATCTACCAGCGAAAGAGAGAGGCCTCAAGAGAAACCAACCCTGCGGACCACACCCTGATCTGGAACTTCCAGCCTCCAGAACTGGGAGAAAAGAAATGTTTGTTGTTTAAATTTTTTTTGATGTTTATTTATTTTTGAGAGAGAGGGAGAGATGCAGAGTATGAGTGGGGGAGGGGCAGAGAGAGAGACACACACACAGAACCGGAAGCAGGCTCCAGGCTCTGAGCTGTCAGCACAGAGCCTGACACGGGGATTGAACCCACGGACTGGGAGATCATGACCTGAGCCAAAGTCGGGTGCTTAACCAACTGAGCCACCCAGGCACCCCAAGAAATGTTTGTTTTTTAAACCCAGCCTGTGGTGGGTCTTTAAGCTAAGACATGTTCCTTCCAGAAACTTTCCTACCCTAGTTCTGTGACTCTCCTCTTTTCTGTCTGCCTGTTCCTTCCTGGTCTCCCTCTAGATTTTCTCTTCCCTCACCTGCTTTCCAAAGGGCGGTGTCCCCATCTCCCGTCCCCAGGCATCGCATCCCCTCCCATGGTCTCAGTGGATAAGATCACCATCTATAGCTCCCTGAACATCAATGTGGGTGCCCTTTCTGGTGGGAAGTCTGTCAGGTACTTCATAGGCGCCTCAAAGTCAACACATACAAAGCCAGACTTACCAGTGCCCCCCTCACGATCTGCTCTCCTTCCTCCTGCTCTGTTTTCAGTGGCCCTGAGGCCCCCAGGCCAAAATGCTGGCTGTCATGCTTGATTCCTGTTCTTCGGCTCCCACATCCAACCAACTTCAACATTTTGCTTTTTTCCATCCCTGCATTGAGGCCACTTCCTTCAGTAGCCTATACACCCACCCTTGTTGTCTCTGGTCAAGGCCATTGCGACAAGCATCTAACGAACTGGTCTCCTGAAATCCGTCCTGCGTCCACCTGGTTATCACTCTAATATTAAACTCTGGCCACGTCACTCCCCTGCTTAAGGCCCTTCTCCAGCTTCCTGACGGCCATCGGCTAACATCCCCACTCCGTAGCCAGAAGGCAGGGCTCTGCACAGTCTAACCACCCCCCACCCCACCCCAGACTCTGTTCTCATTGCTTCTCTGCCTACAACTTTGTGTTTTGGCCGTCCGTGCTCGACGGCTCATACTTTCTCCTGTACATTTGCCACCTTCTCTGCCCCCTTTCCTGCCTGTGTGTGAGATGCTCGCTGTCAGGTGCTCTCTCACCAGGAGAAACCGTTATCCCCCCCTAATCCCCCCTGGGTTGCCACATGCCTGTATTAGCTTCCTAGGGTGGCTGTAACGAATTATCACAAACTTAACGGCTTAACAACACAAATTTATCCTCTCACGTCTCTGGAGGTCAGAGTCTGAAATGGATCTCGTGGGGCTAAAATCAAGACATTGCCAGGGCCAGTCTTTTCTGGATGCTCTGAAGGGCAAATATGTCTCCCTGCCTCTTCAGCTTCTAGAGGCTGCCTGTATTCCTGGGCGTGTGGCCCCTTTAAAACCCATCACTCTCATTTTTGCCTCCTTCATCACACCTCTTTTTTCTGACTCGGACCCTCATCACTCCCTCTTATAAGGCCCTTTGTGATTAGATGGAGCCCATCTAGATAATTCAGGATAATCTTTTCCATAGCAAGACCCTTAATCGAATCATCTCTATGATCAAAAGTTCCTTTTAAAAATTTTTTAAAGTTTATTTATTTATTTATTTTGAGAGAGGGCGGCGGGGGAGAGAGAGAGAATGTGGGCAGGGGACGGGCAGAGAGAGGGGGAGTTTGTGGGGCTCGAACTCAAGAACCGTGAGATAATGACCTCAGCCGAGATCAAGAGTCGGACGCTTAACTGACTGCACTACCCAGGTGCCCCCAAAATTCCTTTTCCCATAAAGAAATAACACAGGTCCTGGGGATTAGGTTGTGGATATCTTTTGCAGGGACATTTCTCAGTCAACCACATGCCCCTTTCTGATTCTCCCATATTTGCTTATATATATTCTGAACTTACTGCATTTGTGGATGGTTGTCTGTTTCTGCATCTGTCTCTCCCCTTCTACTCCAACTGCATACTCTTCTAGCATAGGAACCTTATCTTTCTCATCTCGTATTCCCAGTACCGGCTGTGCCTGGAGCATAGGAGGTGCTCAGCAAACATTTGTCGAGGGATGAAATAGAGACCTCATTTTGGTTTTTGGATCTAACTTTCAGCTGGACTTGATGTGTGCTGAGATCACCCAAGAATGCAGCTAGTTCAGAGAAGAAAGTGCACAGCAAGTTGCTGGCTCCCTTTGTATCTCTGCCCCCCCTTTCTAAGCCCAGAGAAGCAACATCCACCGTTTTGCAAGGAGCTGCAGGTCAGGGGTGCACAGGCAGGGAGGTCCTGCAGAACTGGGGTGAGGAAGGCGCTCTGAGGGCCCCTCCTCCCCTCGCAGAGGAGGTTTGAGGTTTGAAGATGTTAGTATCGCCAGTTTTTCTTGTTGCCAAACCACACAGTTGGAGCCCGTGGATTCCATTTTGACCTACCAACCCCCCTCCCCTCTGTGGCATTGGACTGTGCGTTTCCTTCATTCTGGGCCAAGCCACAAGCTGTGGGTTTGGGGCCACTATCCACTCCTTGCAGGGTGGGAAGCACACTCTGATCTGGGACTGTGCCCACTCACTTTGTTGACCTAGGAAACGAAAGGCAGCAAAACTGGCTGTTTGGAACCCATTGTCCTTCTGCCCATCAGGCTCCCGGTGTGGCTGCCATCTTGGGTCCCAAAGATCATTAGGTCCTCCATCCCTGTTCCAGGCTGTGGTGAGGTAGAACTGAGGGCAGGGGTCTTCAGGATGGGTTAGGAGTCAGTTTGTCGAGTCCTGGACCGGCTTGAAAATAACAGGGCAAAAGATGACAAGCTCGGAACTTTCAGGTACAAATGGGAAAGCAGTCACTTCAGACGTGAGTCTGGAAAGGAGGGCTTGAACCAACAATGACTGAATCCAAAGGCAGAGCCTACCTTTCAGTGGCCTGAGCATGGGTTTGTCAGGGGAGCAGCAGGCTTGGAAGTGCAGCGAAGGCCAGTGTATTATTAGTTTGCCAGAGCTGCCATAACAAAGTCACAGGCAAGAGGCTTGAACATCAGAAACATGGCCTTACGGTTCTGGAGGCTCGAAGTCCAAGATCAAGGTTTTGGCAGGTTTGGGGCCTTCTGAGAGCTGCAAAGGAGACTCTGTCCCAGGTCTATCTACTAGTCTCTGGTAACCTCACTTGTCCTCGGCTTCTAGACACATTTTCCTCCCGCTGTGCTGTCCGTCTCTGTGTTTCCCCTTTTTTCTAAGGACATCGGCTATGCTGATTTAGGGCCACCCTAATGACCTCACCTTGACTTCATTATCTCTACAGAGACGTTGTCTCCGAATAAGGTCACATTCTAGGTACCGTTGGTTCGGATTCCAACATATCTGTTGGACAGACAGGGGGGAGGGACGCACAATTTAACCTGTAACCGCCTGTCAGCTCGGAGGTAAGAATTTGTGCTCAAATTTTCCCAAAGTGACTTCTCCTCTCAAGAAAACTTTTCCCTGGACTTTGTGTGGTGAGTTGCAATGGAGGAAGGGGAGGGAAGGGGCAGAGGAGCCTGAGAAAAGACACGGGATGTCAAGCCACGTCATGATTGAGCTTCAGAGAAAAGCTTCCTGATTGCCACTGACAAGGCCACGAGTCTGTTGGTGGCAATGACATTCTTTCCCATTCAGAATATAACATCCCGCCATTAGCCTTGGCCGTGACTGATGCCTGTTTCCTTTTTAGCAGCTGGTCTGCCTTGGTTTCATCTCTCTGCTGATTAGAGGGATGGTGGTCATAATCCCTTCAGTGAAAATGCACTTTCCTCTATAAATCTAGACTTACAAATCTATAAATATTTGTTTATAAATAAATTTTGTGAGTGGCTGGAGATCTTAAAATAAGACTCTGTTTTAGCCCTTGGATGTCAAAAGAGACTCACATTTTTATGTTTGGCAAGAAAAGTATCAGAGGACTTTTTTTTTTTAAGTTTTTAAAAATGCTTATTTATTTATTTTGAGAGAGAGAGAAAGAGAGCGACAGAGTGAGCGGGGAACGGGCAGAGAGAGAGGGAGAGAGGGAGAGGGAGAATCACAAGCAGGCTCCACACTGAGAGTGAAGCCTGATGCAAGGCTCGATCTCACAGCCGTGAGATCCTGACCTGAGCTGAAATCAAGAGTCCAAGGTTCAACCGACTGAGCCACAGGCGCCCCGACAGAGAACTTTTTAAAAGGTCCACCCCCACCCCGAATTATAATAATACAGTTGCATTTTAGCAAGTCTAAAAGATTTAAAAAAGGAAAAAAAAATGTTTCCCCAAATCCCCACAACCTAAGACCAACATTTGGTATAGTCTCAGAATCTTTTTCCTGTGCATTTATAAAGGCATTTTAACCCTTTAAATTGTTTGTTATTATTTTTTAACTTTTTATTTTGAAGTAGTTTAAGGCTCGTACAGGTTGCAAAACTAACACAGAGAGTTCCATGTACCCTTCCCCTGGTTTCCCCCAGAGATATTATCTTTTTCATTTTTGAAAACTGTGGAAAAATACACATCAGGTAAAATTTACCATTTCACCCATTTTTAAGGATACGGTTCAGCAGCATACGCGCATTCACATTGTGGTGCCCCCATCACCACCATCCCCCTCCAGAACTTTTTCCATTTTGCAAAACGAAAGCTTTGTCCCCATTAAACATGAACACCCCCCGCCCCCACGTTCCCTCCTGCAGCCCCAAAAACCCACCACTCTGCCTTCTGTGTCTGAAATGGACTCCTCTAAGGACCTCCTGTACGTGGACCCATACAGTACTTGTCCTTTTGTGCCCAGCTCGTTTCACTCAGCATAATGCCCTGAAGGTTCTTCCACATCATAGCACGAGTCAGAATTTCCTTCCTTTTTAAGGCCGAACAATCGTTCTTTATGTGAATGGACCACATTTTCTTCACCCATTCGTTTGTCGATGGACGCTCGGGTTTCTTCCGTCTCCTGGCTATTGCGAAGGAAGCTACTGTGAGCCTAGTTGTACAAGCATCTGCTCAAGATCCTACGGTCCCTTCTTTTGGATATATACCCCAAAGTGCAGTTGCTGGATCATAGGGTAGTTTTATGGTCACTTTTTTGAGGACTCTCCATGCTGTGTCCCAGGGTGGCTGCCCCATTTTACCTTCCCGCCAGCCCTGCACCAGGGTTCCGATCCCTCCGCATCCTTGCCAACACTCGCTGTTTTGTTGTTTTGATGATAGCCATCCTCACGACGAAGGTTATATCCGGTGATGAGATCTTATGTAACCACAGCACCATTATCAAGAATATATGAGTTTTTTAGCCTTTTTTCCCTTTTAAATTGCACATGCGATCTTTGTGGCCCCCAGTTTTATTTGCTTAACAAAATACCAATACTTAACAAAAGCATGTGGTCCTGTAACTAAAACCTCTCCATAAATATCGTTTCATTTGGCAGCTTCCTAGTCTGCCCAAGGCCCATGGCTTCCCTGCCACGAGCGGACTCACAGGGAGGAGGGAGGAGCGCTAGAGTAGCCTGGTAGCGCTCCCTGCTCCCATGCTGCGAGGCCAGCAGGTCACTGGGTCTCTTATGTCCCGGGTGACCTCCTGAGCCCGCCGACCTGCAGTGGGGGTGCCGAGGGGGAGAACAGAGACTTCCTGGTGTGCACTTGGCTCCTTTTCAACCTTGCGGTGCAATAAGCCACCAGTCTTGGAAATATCACGGTAGGAGGTCCGTAGAGAACGCTGATTTCTAACACGTGTTCTTGAGGCTCAGCAAAGAAAACAGCAGTTTGGGGTTTGCTTAGGTTTGTGTGAGATTCAAGCTGACAATGGCTGATTGCAGGGACACAGTTGCCCCAGCAGTGACTGGCCTGGCTATCACGGAAGTTGGGGCAATTGGACCTCAGACCCTCAGTCGCTGCCCTTGCTGTCCGCACTCACTAAAACACCCCTCACCTGCCCAAGGTCCTTGCAACCATGCCCCCGAAGCCATGATCACAGATTCTACCCCCCACCCCCCATCCCCTGCCCCCGGCTCAGTTTTCTGTAGCTCCAGTTTCCTGCAACTGCCATGAGAATGTACCACAAACCGGGGCGCCCGGGTGGCTCAGGCAGTTAAGTGTCCAACTCTTGGTTTCGGCTCAGGTCACGATCTCATGGTTTATGAGTTTGAGCCCCACGTCTGGCTCCACGCTGACAGTGCAGAGCCTGCTTGGGATTCTCTCTCCCTCTCTCTCTGCTCCTCCTCCCCCCAAAATAAATAAACTTAAAAAAAAAAAAAGTTACCGCAAACTGAGTGGCTTAGAAACATTTAGAAACAAACATTTATTCTCCCAAGTTCCGGAGGCCAGAAGTCTAAAATCAAGGTGTCCAAAACCAAAGCTCTTGAGTCTTGGACAAATTACTTGATCTCCCTCTACCTCACTTTTCTTATGTACAAAATGGGATGTGCTTTCGTTTAACTTTATTTACCTGTATATAAATACAGTCATATTGGGGGTTGGGGGCTTCAACATAAGAATTTTAAAAGTAAGGGGTTCCCCCCCCCCGAATTATGATAATACAGTTGCATTACAAGGATCCGTAACGTCCCCCACAGAGGCTGGTCACAGGTACAATAGCAAAACACACCAGCCTAAAAGATAGCCTTCCTGGGCAATAATCTTGCCTCTGGCCTCCAGACGATGCCTCTGTGCTTGCGTGGATGATGTGAGACCCTTGCCCTGGCTTTCACAGATGCACCTGGCATGCTTGCAGAGAGGATGGGGGTTTCCAGGCCCCCCACCCCATTCCTCTCCTCCAGCTTGATCTCTCCAACTGCAGCTGCACCGATTCTGAGCCAGGGGAGCGAGTGGCAGGGGCGACCTGGGCATTGCCCCCCTTCCGCCTGACTGGAGGGGAGGTTCCCCGGGGGGAGTGCACGTTGGCAGAGGGCAGGTAAATTGTGAGCGAAGTAGCCTCTCAGACACCCTAATCTGGTGCTGGAACAGGCATGCCGCTCTGGCGCCCAGCCTGCCCCCAGCCATGTGCTGCCAAGCAGCTCCTGGACAGACACAAGTGGGAATTTAAAAAAAAAAAAAGGGAATTTCAAAGCCTGTGTCTGTGGTCCTCCCTGCTGCCCGCTTGTTAGTTTCAAAGGCTTGAGGCAAAACGCGCCGCTACTGTGAGTTAGAAGAGTTTGTAAAAGAAGCCCCCAAATAGGAGGTTTTGCCAGCATTTCTGTTTCACGCAGTCCTGCTATTTGATTTAAACGTTTTGGTGTACTTTCCCAGTGGTCACGACAGTGGTGGTCCGTGAAATCCTACTAGATCTGCCTGTGTTAATCCTGGGAAATGGTTCCAAAATCCTTAACGGTCACAACCCTAGAATTTCCCCCTCTTCACCTCGTTGGGAACGTTGCAGAACTTTCCAAGGCATCTGCCAGATTCCCCGCGGAAGGTGGCCCTCACATCTGCCTCCCTGACATTTTGTAGAGCTGTCACGTTTGGAGGTGGGACGTGGATGGACCAAAGCCCAAGGGAAATGCTCTATGGCATTTCTGCAGTGCTGGAAGCTTCCGGTTTGTTTCTTAACTGATAACTTCTCTCCTAGTGGATAGCAAGAGACAGAGGGAAGAGAGGAGGAAATTCCTTCTGGCCTATGGAATAAAAATCTGTCCTTCAACAAGTGAAGGGTGAGGGAAAACATGTGGACATTCCATCTTGTATATTTCTGTTCATAGAGGATGCTAAGAAGTTTCAGCTTTATTTCAGAGGGGACCCAGCCAGAAAGCTCTTAGCTGAACCTCCAAACCTCAGTTTTCTCTGGACAGGGAAGGAGGAGGAGCTACTGACAAAGAAGGCAACTGGGTCTCGATAGCTTATTAGTTCTACTGCCCAGGCTCCAGTGGACATGTGAAGGGGCAGGACAGAGTGGGGGTGGGGCAACAGTCCAAGGGAGAAAGAAAGAGAAGGCCTGGGCGTCATGGAGATGGGACAATTTCCTCTCGCGAAACTCAAGGCTGGTTGTCGGATCTGATTTCTCCAAATGAAATCTCCACATGAACAACGGCAAAGAAAAAAAAGACTGTCATCTCGCAAGACCGCCTTCAGTTACGATTCCAATAAATCCAGGACACCACGCTTTTATTAAATCCCCAAATACCTGCAGCTTTTGTTGGTATAATAGTATTGTGTCACTATCGTGAAAAAGGAGATAAAGCCTCTGAAATCAGAATCATTTACATCTTGAGGCACACCCAGGGAGTTATTAAAGGTCTCCTGACTTGGAAAGAGTGGAGACCATCTCCTTCAGGTGTCTCAAACCCTCCGAAGGAATCGTATTGTTTGCAATTCCTATTGCTGGAGTTACCAGTGATGTGGAGCATTTCACGTTTATTAGTCACTTACGTTTCTCCCAGAGACCTCGGCCACATCTCTTGCCCTCACTCCCTCCTAGGACAATTTTAGAATTATTGAGGATTATTAAGGAAAAGATGAGAAGAGTATGGTGGGGGATAGTGTGGGGAGGATGAGAGGACGGGAGGAAGGTTCTGGAACCCAATCCCCAGCCCCGGCAACCAACTTTTCCCCAGGGTTAGATTCCCTCCACTTCGTTCCCACTGTTTCCCCCACGGCCAAGTGAAGTCTCTTTAGGGGAGCTCTCTCTTCCCCTAAGATCATTTTCCCCAGGTTCTTTTTCTTAGTCACTTCACCCGGACAGAGAAGAACTTCAGTCCTGGATCCTGAGCCTCTCTCCAGTGGCACTCCTCTGAGGACAAGTCACAGATGTTCATGGTGACCCTATCTCATTTTAGAAAGTAAAACGTTCGCAGGGCACCTGGGTGGCTCAATAGATTCAGCGTCTGACTCTTGATCTCAGCTCAAGTCATGATCTCACAGTTGGTGGGATTGAGCCCCGTGTCGGCCTCTGCACGAGGGATCCTCTCTCTCCCTCTCTCTCTGCCCCTCCCCTCCTTATTTGTGCTCTCCCTCTCAAAACAAATAAACTTTATTTGTAAAAGGTAAAATACTCATGTTTTAATTGGTATGAAGCAAAATATATACCCAAATCCTGGCTTGGTGATCTGTCCCTCCCATGCGAGAATCACTAAGGCAGAAAGCTGCCTGATTCAACATTCACGTGACTATCCAGCCTCCTCCCCTGGGCTGTGAGGGAGCAGTTGCTGCCACCAGAGCCTGAAGAGCCCTGCCCACGTGTTCTTCGTTCCTTCCTTAAAGGTCAGTGAAATGCTGGGTGGTCTGGCCCTGAGCGATATGCCCAGTTTTCTTTTGTAGCAATTTGTCACATTTAATCCTTGCTGTCATGTAGGGAAATCACCTTGGTCTAGTGGACACTACCCTGAAAACAATTCCAATGGTCCCCAAACAGACAATGCACAGATCAAATTAAGATGCTGGCCTCCCGTGGTTTGCTAAATCAACCTAAAACTCACAGCAAGAAGCAGGGAGAAAGGGGGGGCGGGCAGTTACGACGGTCAGGATAGTGTACCAGTGAGTGGAAAGGCCACCCACCTGAATCCCGGCTACGTGGCGTGTACATGTCCTGTCTCTTGCAGCCTGCGTCAGCCTTCCACCATGATGGTTCGGTGCCCAGGTTGAACGGGGGCTCAGCAGGAGGAAGGTGTCTGGAGTCCACCTACGCTTGTTCGACCGGCGAGATGCAGGGACAACTGCGCCTGGCCGTGCCTGTAATTTGCCAGGTAGCTTGCTCGACCGCTATGGGTTTTATCTGCATTTCTTGGAAAGAACACAAAGGATTCAGGCTGGGACACACTGAGTGTCACAGATGGGTCGCCCATACAGGGATGACAAAACCATCAACTCAGAGGTGACATGACCCATGCCCATGGCTTGGTCTTTTCATCCTTTTCTATCTACAAGCGGCACTCTTGTAGGCCATCCTCCTCCTCCTCCTCAATCACATAACATCTCATACAGGATACTAACTTATTATCTACACCCAACATTTCTTATGGATTCTGCTTACGTCTCACAAGCTGCTTGCTTACTCATTCTCTGTATTTCACTTTAATTTCATGCACTCCATTTATTTTCCTGTCCTCTATAATAGAGTATAATATCCTCAAATAATGTTACAAGTTCCTGTTACATCTGCTCATGACCTAACTTTGGATGACAAATTCCCAAGACAATAATAAAAAAAAAGTGAATCAGATTTGTCGTATACTTAAGGCATCTAGATATCATCCACATGGGAGTCTTCAGAGGGGTACACAACACTCCGATTCTCACCAGCCCCCGCCTGCATCGCTGGTGGACCCCAGGGATTCAGGACTTACTTAGACTAGTGTATGGGAGTGGCGTCTGATCCAGAAAAGACAACTGGGCCGGGAATTGAGTGAGTCCAGACTGATTGAGGCCCAGTGCAGAGAAGTGGATGGGATGTGTGGTGTGGTTCCTTTGAGGGGAGAGAGAAATCTCGTCTTCTGTGTGGTGAAGAATTCAACTTTGCCCCAAGAGAGGTCTGGCTTTTGTCCTCAGCTTCGGGAGGAATCTCTGAGCTCTTCAGATGTCGTGCCTGGCAGGAGAGTGTTTGTTTGTCTGGAGATTTTGAGCTACAACAATGTGATTTGGGGAGAGAGGGGCTCTGGGTCACTCGGTATCAGCTGCCCTCCAGAGGGGCTGGAGACTGAGGTCAATCACGTGGGTGGCCAACGAGGGTCAAGCGAAGGAGCCCTGATAAAGACCCTGGACTCCAGGGTTTAGAGAGCTTTCCTGGTTGGCAGTACTCTTTGGTGGCAGATTGTCACACGTCTCTGCTGGGAGACCGCGTCTCTCCTGACTCCACCGGGGGAGGGCAATTGTAAGCTCTTCGGGTGGAACTTTCCTGAACTCCACCCCGTGCTCCTCTTCTCATGGCTGGTTTTAATCCGTACCTTTTCCCTGCAATAAACTGTAACCCTAAGTATAAAGCTTTCCGTGAGTTCTGAGTCCTTCTAGTGAATTACTGAACCTCAGGTTGGGGACTGCGCCCCACCCCGCCCCCAGACTTTGCAATGCTGTTGAAACCCAAAACACTGCATAACTCAAAGTGTTTATTTGCCAAGCCGAGGGATAGACAGGGTGGCTGTGGGTCACCCTGGCTTGGGTTTCCAGGATCCCATAAAACATGGTCTGGAAACTTGTTCACATAAGATGAAAGATTTATAGATGCCGAAGGGGCCTCTTTTTCTGATTTAGAATTTCTTGACGTAGTTTGGTGTGTGCGTGTGTGCGTGTGTGTGTGCGTGTGTGTGAGCGTGTGTGTGCACACACACACACACATGCACTCGGGAATCCCCCACTCTAATCCTGCAGGAACACGGAGGTCATAAAGCCGCATACATGTAGTAGCAACACTGGACTTAGGTATGTCATATTCAAACTGCAGGAAATCAAAGACATGGAGAAAATCTTGAAAGGATTTCGGGGGGCGGGTACCCCTTACCCATAGAGGAAAAAGCATAAAAATGACATTGGCTTTCTGTTCAGAAACCATGCAAGGGGCGCCTGGGTGGCGCAGTCAGTTAAGCGTCCGACTTCAGCCAGGTCACGATCTCGCGGTCCGTGAGTTCGAGCCCCGCGTCAGGCTCTGGGCTGATGGCTCGGAGCCTGGTGCCTGTTTCCGATTCTGTGTCTCCCTCTCTCTCTGCCCCTCGCCCGTTCGTGCTCTGTCTCTCTCTGTCCCAAAAATAAATAAACATTGAAAAAAAAAATTAAAAAAAAAAAAAAAGCAACCATGCAAGCAAGAAGATAGTGGAGCGAAATATTTATAGTGTTGAAAGGAAACCCACCAGCCAAGAAACCGGTGCTCGGCCAAATGATCCTTTGCAAGTGAAGGGAAAGACTTTCTCAGACAAACAAAAATTGAGGGAATTTGTCGTCCCTAGACCTGCCTTGGAAAAATTGTCGAAAGAGTTTCTTCAGAGGGGAGGAAAGTGACAGAGGTCAGGAACTCGTATTTGCATGAAGAAGGAAGGTAATCAATGAAGGTAAAATAAAATATTTTTATTTTTCTTATTCTTGATTGATCTAATGGATAACAGTGTGCACCGAATAATCATAGCAACAATGTATTGTGATAATAGCTTATGGATAAGTGATATGACACTACAGTGTGAAGAGAGGGGAAGTGTTGCTGTGAGGGATTCGTACTGCCCATCACGTGGTGGAAGGTTGCTGGAAGGATCTGGATCAGCGGTGAATGTATATTGCAAACTCAAGGGCAACTACTAAAAAAAAAATTTTGAAGGTGTATAAGTGATATGCTAAGAGAGGAGACAAAATGGAACCATATAAAATGTTCAACTGAAACCAGAGAAGGCAAAAAAGAGTGGAAGGCAAAAAAAGAAACAAAAGACAATGAACAGAAAACAGTTATAGACGTGAGAGATGTAGCGGTTCAAACATATCACTTAGCACTTTAAACATCAATGGTGCATGAATTCAAAGATGGAGACTGTTGGAGTGGATCAAAACACAGCACCGAACTATTTGTTGTCTACAACAAACCTACTTTTAAACACATAGTTGGATGAAAAGTGAAGGGATGGAGAGACCTATGTCATGCTAACACTAATTGAAAGAAAGCGCGAGTAGCTATATTCATTATCAAGGCAGACTTCAGAATGAGAAAAATCACCAGTGGTTTCCAGCAGTTTCAGAGAGAGGGAGGTGGGTCTGTAGTGGCCGAGCTTCAGGCTGGGATCAGCCCTTCCCACTCCCGCAGTGCCTGTGGAAGTGAGATCACCGTCTACTTCAGAGCCAAGTTAAGAGAGAACCGTTTTCCAGAACCTGGCTGGCCTCCCCTCCCCCAGCGCAACTGATCTGCCCCGGTTGCCGGGCACCTGTTTACCTTACGGATGGAACTCCCCGCAGCGTTCTGAGCGGTCAGCTGTGGCCCGTGGGACGCTGGCACTCAGAGGCAGAGCCGTGGAGCCCCACGCAGCCCTGGAGGGCCGGATGCCCACCACCGGACCCACTTTCCAGCTAATCCTGGAGCAGCCGTGGGTGCGCTGCTGGGGATTTCTGGGAGCTTCAGACACCCCGTGTTTCCCCGGGCGATCCCGGTACGAACTGCGGTGCCGGCTTTGGTCGCCAAGAGACGACACACGACAGGAAGCGTGAAGGCACTAGGCCAAAGGTGTCCCGCCCACGGTGGGGTCTGTGGAGAAGGCAGGGAGAACCTTGGACCGATGACACAGGCCGATGACGCGCTCAGGCTGCGCGGGGTGGAGGCCTGTCCCCCCACGTTACAAATCTGGTGCTTGTCGGCAACGGATACAAACCTGAGCAGGTCGTCCCTTCGGGACACTGTCAAGTTCCTGAAACAGGCACAGAAGAGCCAGCCTCCTCAACGTTTCCAAGTCATGGGGGGGGGGGGGGGAGCCCCATCCTAAGAGCATCGGAGAAGGGTGGAGGGCAAGTTAGGAAGAAAATAACTGACGATCTTCTTGATAACACTCATTTTCCACAAAGCCCAGAGCTACTCGACCAGGACATTTCAAGATAGAAGCAGAGAGGACAAGAGGAGGGGGGAAGAAAGCCTGGAGCAGGCCAGCCCTTTGCCCCCTCTCCTCCGAGATTACGCGAGAAATGGCGGGAACTGGGAGGAGGCTGAAGCGAGGAGGGAGCAGGAAAGGGCGATCACCCCGTCCATCCGTCCATCCATCCCAAGTGACCTGAAGGCTGTCGCTGGTGATTTTGGCCTCAACGCGCCCCTTCAGAGTTCCGACCGGGAACATCAAGAAGTCGCCAGACAAGTGTGGGAAGAAAAGCAAACGAACGAAGAGCTTGCAAGGTAAATAACGAGTCTCCAAATGGAGGAGGCATCTTTGCGGCGTGAAAACTCACAGCTCGAAAGGGAGATTCAGCGGCTGAAGCGAAAGCTTCAAGTTTTGCATGAGTTATATCAAGAACACATCCTGCCGCCTCCGAGAACGCTGTTTGGGGAGGAGACGCACGGCTTGGCAATCGAGAAGAAACTGTCCAGCCTGCGCAGAATGGGCGCGCCTCGTGGCAGATTCGCGGCCTCTGCGAGAAGATGGCCAAAGACGTCTGCAAAGAGTTGGAGAGAAACACCTGCTGCCGCGTCCAGGGCATCCTCTTCCGTGAGAAGAGAGTTCGGGAAGGCGGGGTGGCACTGTGCTGACCAAGAGAAAGCTGGAGGAGCTAAGGAAATACGGTGATTGCAACAGGCACCTGCTAGCCAACATCAAGTGCAATTGCCAGCCTTTCCCAAGTGGCCCTTCTGTTCCTGCTGCTCCCTCTGCCGCCCATAGAGCCCGGAAGTGTCAGGGGGCCCCCTGGGTCGACGGGCCCCCCAGGAACGAGGAAGATCACACCGTGAGGACTCGGAGATCCAAGGTCTCCTGCAGGTTTGACTCAGCTCACAGCACAGGGGGCTTCGAGAATTAGATCATATATAACGATTGCATTTTGACTTAAATGAAAGGGCCACTATTACTGTAACCGTCACTGAAATCTGGCCTGGATGCAGACAGTTGCAGTAAAAAAGGCCATTTCTGTACGGCATGAGAATTTTTGTGTGCCATTTTGAAACGTGTATTAAAGCAGGTATTAAAAGTCTGTAGAAGTAACTTAATATTTACCTGGATAAATTTTGACTATTTTTTTTAAAAACATTAAAAAAAAAAACCCTAAACAACACCCCATGCAAACTTCATCATATTTTTAGTAGATTAGCCCGAAATTCATAGATGAGTTTAGGAAAGTTTAAATTTGGCAGCCAATTTTTAGATTTTGGGTTTTTTAAAAAACTTTTTTGTTTCAAAATATTGTTTGCTGTTTAGATGTTTCCAAATTTTATGCAAAGTTTTCCCTTGATGGCACACACACACACACACACACACACACAAATGATAAAGCGGTACAAGGCTCTCTTAGTTGGTGTGTAACAGAGGACAGTATAAAAATAAAGCTGCAAATTCATTACTTTTTTTAATTTAAAGAAAGAAAACTCATGCTCACACAATTTGTACATACACAGAAGCTGCCTAACTCACAGACACACAAAAGAAGAAGTGGCTGATACATGGGACAAGATTCCAACAAGGAATTGTCATCCCCAATGGCATGGAGGATGAGCGTGCTGAAGGCTGGGTTCTCGAGCTACGGGCAGGGTTGGCGGAAGGAGACCGCCTGGGGAGACCCCCCAGCCCAGCCGCTAGCGACCGGGGAAGCTGCTCCCAACCCTGGGCCTGGAGACAGGAGGGCAAGTGATGTCATCCGGGCCCAGGGAGCAGCTGTCATCACGGAGGTAAAGCTGAGGGGAACCGGAACTGGAACCGGAAGCCGGCCCCACCCCTCCCCTCCTGTGCTCCCATTTCCGGCAGCCACAGGATGAACCCGGAAGTAGGGCCGGGAGGCGGCGGGGGGGGGGGGGGGGGTGGCCCGAGGGGCACACGCAGGCCAGAAAAGGGCGCGGTGTGAATGCGGAGGAAGACCCGCACACTTGGGTCTGTTCAGTGGACCCAGAGGTCGCACCCCGGCCTGCGGCAGGTCCAGGAGGAAAAAGGAAGCAGAAGGCAGCGATGGCAGAATCGGAGCCGGAGGAAGAGGACCAGGTGACGGCCAAGATCTCAAGGCTTGAAGCGGTGGCTGGGCAGGCTCCTACCTCGGCGGAGACCTTCTGGCTGTGGCCTGAGCCGGGCCTGACCCATGACACAGCGTCCAGGGCAGCAGCTTCAGAGCCCAGCGCGCAGCCCGGCGGCCCTGGGGCCGAGGTCCCTGAAAGCGTCGAGTACCAGACCGGGACTGAGAAGCTGCCCTCGGTCAGCTGGCGGGGCTGCCGGAGTGGGAGCTTCGCCTGTGAAGCCTCTGGCCTTTCTGCTGTGTATGATCACTCCCACCCCGGGGCTTGTTTTGTGGCTGGACCTGCGTCCTCAGGTTAGGCACAGCCTGGCGGTTGCGTGTCCGACTCCCCGCACCACCGCGTGCTAGCTGTGTGCCTCGGCCAGGTCACCGAACCTCTCTGTGCCTCTGTTTCTCATCTGTGAAATTCGATTGCTAGTCCATACTACCTGCCATACGCCGTTGGCGGGAAGCCATGCCACGACAGCGGTGAAGTGCTCGGGACAGTGTCTGCGCAGAGGGGACCCCGTGAGCACGCTTGCCAGCAGCAGCAATTTTCCTCTTGACCAGATGGAGCTCCTGGGTGGTGAGATGAGCCATCCACAGTGAGGCAGGCGTGTGGCGATCCAGCCTGCTGGTCGAGGTGCGGGAGGTGCAGCGGGCCTGGTGCCGGTGGGTCGAGAGGGGTGTGATGGCAGTGCGCGGGCTGGGTACTCAGGGAGCCGGGACGGGTCGCCGCAAGAGGTGATGGCAGACACAGGGAAGCTGGTGTGGGTCCCCAGGTCACCATGACTCCCTGAGCTGTGGGACCCAGGCTTCTCCAGTTTCCCTCCCCCAGGCACTCAAGAGTGGGGCTGGCGGAGCCTGCAGTGTTGACAGCTTTTAGGGGGCGGAGCTGGGCTGGGCATCGGGTCGGTCACCTGTAGACGCAGACAGAGACCATCAGCCCAGGTGGGAATATGAGTGAAACCAGTTCTCTAATGACCTCCAAGCTGGGGCACAGGTGGGGTGGACCCTTGGCGTTGCTGGGAAACTGTGGGTTCTAGTTTCTGGGCTTGAATATCCCTTTTCGTATGTCCTTCTGTGCCTGGAACTTCCCTGCTGCCCCTGGGGTGGCCTGTAACAACTACGGTTGAAGCCTGACCTTTCCCTACCGGGCTGATTTAAAAATAGCACGTTCTGTTCCTTCCACTCAAATGGCCCCATTCCTGAATACTCATCAGGGCAGTGGGCATGGGAGGAAGATAAATGGATCCATACTATACTGTGAGTGGCCATCAACACTCAAGAACATTTATATTTTTCAAAATGCTGGAATTTGGAAAGGTTGCAAGCAGTGTTTTTTCTGTTTCCAATACCTCTCGTTCATCTTCTCTCCCCATCTACCTCTCTGCCCCTCTCCCACCCTCTGCTGTCTCCCTTTTAGAGAAATTTCTGCTACCCAAAGTTATGCAGCAAGAGGAAGAAAGGGGAGAAAAAGGTGTAATTAGAATTTCTTTTAAAAAAATGTACTGCCCTTTAATTTCTACCTCCTCAGAAATTACTCTTTTTTGACCTTTGAGATTTGGTGGGGGTGGGTGGGTTATGGGAGGTTGTCTGAGCTTCCCTAAAGTTTAAAAAAATTTTTTTCTTAATGTTTATTTATTTTTGAGACAGAGAGAGACAGAGCATGAGTGGGGAGGGAGACACAAAATCTGTGTGGAGACACATAATCTGAAGCAGGCTCCAGGCTCTGAGCTGTCAGCACAGAGCCCGACGGGGGGGCTCGAACTCAGAAACCGTGAGATCATGACCTGAGCCGAAGTCGGTCGCTCCTCCGACTGAGCCACCCACGTGCCCCTTCCCTAAACTTTTTTTGAAGAAAATTTTAATTGACATCTAACATACATACAAGACAGTTTAAAATCACACAAACATCATAAACTTACAATTCAGTGAATCATCACAAATGAACACACTAATGTAACTACAACCCTGGTCAGGAAAGGGAAATTTATCAGGCTTTTAGGCTTCCTCCTAATTGCTGCGACCTTTCTTTTACCCTGAAATCTAACCTGGTAGGTTACTGTTGAAACAGATTTGTCTTATCTTGAGGTTGTCTTCTGTCCCTTACATTGTGTTTCTGCGGTGCAGCCGCCATGCATTCATCAATTGTATGAGTCTACATCGCTTTCTGTACTCATTCTCTTGTTAATGGTTGCTTGGGCTGTCTCCCTTCTGAGCTGTTACCAATAATGCAGCTGCAAGCATTCTCGTTCATGTCTTTGGATAAAGACATGGGGTACCTTCTACTAGCAGGGTATCAAGAGTTCCAGTGGTTCCACATCTGCCCCTAAATGGTATTGTCAGTCTTCTTCACTGTAATTTTTCTGATGGGTGTGTTTGGTTTTCCTTACGGCTTTAATTTGCATTTCTCCGATGACTAATGAGACTGCACACCTTTTTATTTATTTTCACTGACTTTATTTTTGGATATAATGAAAACTCTTTGCGCTGTGGCCTCAGCAAGTCCTGATCCATAGCAGATCCATGATTTAGAAAAATGTAAGATCTAAATTCACTTCCAAAAATGTTCCAGGGATATGTATTATTTGCCATATGGGATTATCACAAACTTTTATCTATCTAGATATCTATTAAATTTTTTTAATGCTTATTTATTTTTAAGAGAGAGAGAGAGAGGGGCAGAGCATGAGTAGGGGAGGGGCAGAGAGAGAGAGAGAGAGAGACACAGAATCGGAAGCAGGCTCCAGGCTCTGAGCTGTCAGCGCAGAGCCCGACATGGGGCTCAAACTCACAAACCTCGAGATCATGACCTGAGCCAAAGTCGGTTGCTTAACCGACTGAGCCACCCAGGTGCCCCTCTATTTAAACTGCTCATTAGGAGATCCTCTTTTATGTGGTGTTCAAACTTCTTGACCATGATTTTCCTTTGGATCGTCTTGCTGTTGTTTCATTAGAGAATTTCTTTATATAGTCTGGTTATATGTCTTTTGTCAGGTGGGGAGAATGCAGATGTCTTACCCCTTTCTGTGGCTTGCCATTCTACTCTTATTAATAGTGTCTTCTGATGAATACAAGTTCTCAATTTGGGTGAAATACGGTAAATCAATATTTTCCACTATAGTAATTGTTTTATGTGTCTTTAAGAAATCTTGGCTTATGCCCCTGCCATTAAGATGTTCCTCTCTTGTATTTCTAGAATTGTTCTTGTTTGGCTGTTTACATTTTGAGCTACGGTTGATCTAGAATTGATTTCTATGTATGATGTGAGGTGGCTGGCAAGAGAAATCCTTTTCCTTATAGTCATTTGGCTTAGAACCATTTACCAAAAAGCTCCTATGTCCCTACAGCACGAATCTTTCATTGTGTAACAAAAGCAAAGGTGTTCATGTACTTGTGGTTCTGTTCCTGAATGCCCTATTCTGTTCCATTGGTCTATTTGTCTTGTCTTTTTGCCAGTAACATGCTCCCTTAATGACTGTAGCTTTATAATAAATCTTGATTTCCAGGTACATTAAGTGTTCCATCTGTGTTGTTCTTCAGGGTTGTCTTGGCCATTCTTGAACTTTTGAACTTCTATACTCATTTTAGAATCAGCTTATCAATTTTCATGTACATACACAGATTTTGATTATGGTTACACTTAATGTACACTGTAATTATATCAGTCCATTTGGGAGAGAACTGGTATCTTTACATTATTGAACCTTCTAATCCATAAGCATAATATATGCCTTCATTTATTTAAGCCTTCTTTAGTTTTTTTAATATTTTGTGTTTAATATATGTTTGTGTATAAGTCCTCCATATCTTTTGCTATATTCATCCCTAGGTATTTAACATATTTGACCCTGTTATACGTGGGATAACTTAAATTTTTTATTTTCTAATTATGTATTATGGGTATATAGAAATACTATTGATTTCTGGGTTTTTTATATTGATCCCGTATGCAATAAAATCTAAATTCATTTCCAAAAATACTCCTATCAGTTAGCCTCTGTATTAGTTTCCTGTGGCTGCCATAGCAAATTACCACAAACTAGGAAGGTTGAAACAACACAGATTTATTGATTTATTGTCTCATGGTTCTGGAGGCCAGAAGTCCAAACTCGAGGTGTCAGCAGGCCCGTGCTCCCTCTGAAGGCTCTAGGGAGGAGTCCTTCCTCGCTTCTTTCGGCCTCTGGTAGCCCCAGGTGTTCTTTGGCTTGTGGAAGCTTAATTCCAACCTCTGCCTCATTTCCATGTGGCCTTCTTTCTGTAAATCAAATACCGTCTTCTTTCTCTCGCCTTATACTTGGATTTAAGGCCCCCCTAAATCCAGGACGGTCTCATCTCAAGATCCTCAGGTTGTTTACATCTGCAAAGACCCTATTTCCAAATGAGGTCTCAGCCATCAGCACTGAGCCTTAGGACTTGAGTGGATCTTTCTGGGGGACACAGTTCAAGCTTTCGGGCTTCCAAGCAAATACATCTCTTTTGTCCCTTCCTCACCCCGGTGAAGTTCTGCGCCTTGCTCTTTTTCACTTTGCGATGTATCGTGAAGATTGTTCCGTATTAGCCCCTCAGAAGCGCCCTTGCTATTTTGAAGGCTGCATAGCTCTCTGTCGGGGAAATACCACCACTTATGGGACTCATCCTCTTCTGCTGGACATTTGAAGAGACCAGGGCTTTTAGAGCCCATCCCCTGTCCTTGTAGCAAGTGGCCCTCCCGGGGCAGGTGGTTTCAGTCCGTGGCCTCAGGCTCCTCTGTAAGATGGGCAGTTGGAGCGATGGTCACAGCCTGCCTTCCAGCTGCCACTCATCAGGGTCTGTGACTCCCTAGTCCCTCCCGCCGTGTGCTCTCAAGTGGAGGTCCCGGGTGGGGGGGTGGGGGGGGAGAAGAGGGTGGTCTTACATCTCCTGCTTCCTGCCCCGGCACAGAGTGATGGTGGTTTGCACGTGTGGGAGGGAAGTGTGGGAGGAGAAGGATCCTGACTCAGGCGGAGGAAACTTCCCGAATGAAATCCAGATGGCCGAACATTCATGCCCCATCCACCACGTCAAAACCAGGGGCTCAAACTGTTGGGTGGAGGGAGGCTGCCAGCACCAGACGGCCTCTGCTGGTGGCACTGCCTCGTCTCCCGAGCACCCGCAGGACTGTCTCAGCCTCCAGAAGTGCAGGCCATTTTTCAACGGCTTGCCTTTGTTTCATCATCCTTTTGGCGACCTCTGCGACTTATGAAGGTCTGGGTCTCTAAAACAAAAAACAGGTGCTTGACGTCTCACGCCCGCGAATGCTTTTCTAGAACTCCCTCCGAGCCAATCGTCTCAGACAGCACCCGGCTGCTGCGAGCAGTGGGGCGCTGGTGGCTCCGAGGGGCTCAGAAGCCCTGCTGCAAAAATCATGTGTCATAATATTATTCTTCAGCAGAGATTAATTATAGTAATTTTTCTCAGCTCACAGCAGCTACAGAATTCTCTGTGACACACAAGGATCCAGGTTGCTGGGGTCCCGGTGCATCTTGTGTTTACTGCCTTCCCACTTACCTTGGATTACCTGGCCTCTGGTAAGAGGCCGCTGTCCTCATTCCTTTAGGTCACCTTGGTCTGGGTTTTGCAGAGGCCTGTTGCCACGCCATAAGCCCGGCTGCCCTCGCCCATGGCAGAGCTAGTGAATCCCAGAGCTTTAGTAGGGGATCTGCGGGCATAGGATGTGGCAACCTATGTCCAAAATGTCTTCTTCAACTTGTCCAACTCACCTGGACGCTATTCCTGTTTATTTGCAAGAGCAAAGGTTTCAGGTGCCGGAAAGGCTTGGGGGTCTTCATGGCAGAGTGGAGGTGGAGGGCTTAGGGTTAGGTGAGGCTGATCTTCTGGCTCTGCTGTACACGTTCTTGATCTTGGGCTCTACCTTCACAGACACTGAGCCTCAGTTTACCCATTGATGTGCTCAACCAGGTGCCGGGGTGACAGAGGAATCAGGCCCAATCCAAGCTCTCAAGGAGCTTATAATTCAAGATGGGAGACAAACATGAAAACAAGGGTTTAAAGGTACCTTAGGGGCTTTGGCCAAAGTCAGTAGGGGTGATCGTGGGGACACAGGGGAGGAAGAGCTGACATGTCCCCATGGGGGAGAGATGCACAAGACAGGCTGCACTGAGTACTACAAGGTGAGTGGCTGTTTGCCCAGAAGGCAGGAGAGAAGGGGCTTCCTGGTGGGAACAGAGATGGGAAACACTTGGCAAACTTGGGACACCAAAAGTGGCTTAGCGTGGCAACAGCATGGCAAACACAAGGCACTACGGGGAAGAGGGAGGGCTGAGTCAGGCAGGACCCTGTGTGCTCTTCCAGGGAAATTGTGCTTTCCTCCCAGATCACTAGATCTCAACCAGGGGCAATTTTGCAACATCGGAACACAGTTTGGATTGTCACCCCAGGGAGACAGGGATGCTACTGGCATTTAATAGGCAGGGGCCAGGGATGCTGCTGAACGTCCTGAATGTACAGGATAGCCCCCCCTGCGCCAGAAAATTATCCAGCCTCAAATGTCAATAGTCCAAGGTTGAGCAATCCTACTCCCATGGTAGATGGAGCTGTTGGAGGGTTTTAAGCTGGAGAGTGGTGCCCACAGCTTCTTTCTTAGGAAGATCACTGTACAAGCCCCATAGCGGGCAGATCTAAGTGGGGGAATATGAGGAAGGAAGATTGTTTCGGGCAAGAGATGTGATGTCCTAAAGCCAGGAATTGACAAACCATGGCCCACGGTCCACATGTGGCTTGCTATCTGTTTTGGTAAGGCCCAAAAGCTAAGCATGGATTTTATATCTTTAAATGGTTGGAAAAAAATATATAACATGACATGTAAAAATTATATAAAATTCAAATTTCAGAGGCCACGAATAGTGCATGGAAACAGAGCCACATTTATTTATTTGTTTGTTTGTTTATTTATTTATTTATTTATGTATTATGTAGACTTTGCACTACAATGACGGAGTTGACTGGTCATGACAGAGACCGCATGGCCCACAAAGCCTCAAATGTTTGCTGTTTGGTCTTTTATAAAAAAAAGTTTGTCGACTCCTGACTTGAACAAGACTATAAGGTGCAGGTGGTAGAAAGATATGGGCCCAGGAGTAATGGGGAAGTTTGCAGTTAATGGGGTTAGCTACCAGTTGAGTATATGGGATGAGGAGAAGAGACCATTTTCTAGCTTAGGAGCTTTGGTAAGAGAGGAAAAGGATCCAAAAACAGACAGTGAAGTAACTGTGAGACATCATGGTTGAACACACAGCACTGGGGCTTAAGAAAAATGTAGGGCTGGCGATGAATCCTCACAGATCTTCAGCCTGTGGAGCACTGATGAAACCAGGACAGCAGGTGAAATGGCCTAGGGCAATGGCCATAGAATCTACTGAAATCTTTGGCCCTCTTACCAGAAAAAAATAATAACATTCAAAAAATCTTCATATGGGTCCTGGTTCCAGAATCCTGGATATCATAAACTCCCGGACTCCGATTAAGAACCTCTGGCCTGCGCTTGAGAGCAAAAGAGGGTCAAGCCTCACCCTGTGGGAGTAAATCAACATTCAAGGTGAGGGCACTCACAAAGGAGCCTGCTAAGGAGGCCAGTCAGAGCAATGGGAAGAGAACTAAGATGCTTGAGAATTAAGCCAAGGTGGAGAATGTCCCAGGACGAATGATCGAAGGATCAAAGCATTCTGTGCTTATAGAGAAGTTTGGGGACATGATTGAAAGGCATCTACCATGGGTTTGGCAGTGATGGTCATGGGTGAGCTCAAAGTGGAGATGGGCGCAGGGCTGGAGCACGAGGAAGAGCAGACAGTGAATGCAGGCCTTCCCGAAGGGGGCTTGGGTGAGAAAAGAGGAAAGTTCATGTGTGGTGCTCAGACAGACTTGAGTTTTATATTTTGGCAATGAACCAGCAGATAAGTGGTGGAGAACACCCAAGAGAGCAGAGACAACTGAGGAGCAAGATTCTGGTCCTGTGGGAGGTGGTGCAGGTGGGGGTGGGTAGGGAGGGGTCAGGAGAGCTCACTGCTGACCCTCCAGGTTCCCACACTGCCCTCTACCCACCGGGCAACACCTCACCCGCCCGCCACAGTCAGAGTGACTTGGGCCGAAAGTCTGTGTCCTCCCCAGGTCCTTCCCGCCAACCTGTGATAAATTCTGATTTGGTTGGGAAAGTTTTTGGAACTTATGTCCACGATAGGTAGCCTACCTTAAATCTCACTAAAGAAGTCTGGATATTTGAGTTTATGGGTGCCATTAGCAGCTTTTTAGGGAACAATAAGTAGATGTTGATATCTTAATGACAGTCATCTTATTGAGTGGCCTGTGTAAAAATAGTCGTTCTAAGATGTTTAAACTGATCAAACACACACTGTATCAAATGAGAAGCGTAAATGAGTAGTAAGATATATAACGAACCATCTTTTCACGGGTATTGTTGAGTTTAAGAATTCCTGTCTAGGGAAATCGAAATTCTATTAGTAATCTCTTGGTGTACATTCCCAGAAAATTTTGTTAAAATATTTGTATAAGTGCTCAGTGTGGGAGACTGTTCCTTTGGTGGCCCCCAAAGAATCTGGCCTGGCCCGGGCCTGCTTTAACAAATAACATATGGGAGAAGTGACTTTGTGCTAGTTAAGGACTAGTTCTTAAAAAGACCCAACAGCTTCTGCTGTTGTACTCTGGGAAAGCTCCCCGCCACGTCAGAGGTCCGCCGCCCTGAGATGAGCATGCCTGGAGGAGACCCAAGCTGACTGTGTGAAGAAGTCACATGGAGGAAAATTGGGGAGCCCCCTCCCTCCCTTAATAATAACGGCTGAGGCCTCGGACATATGAGCCAACTTGACTCCTTTCAGCCAGCCCTAGCTGGTCAAGCTACCCAGTGGACACCATGTGGAGCAGAGACAAGCCCTTCCCCACCAAACTCCATCCAAATTGCAACACCTTGAGCAAATAACAAGATGGCGGCCGTTTTAAGCCACTAAATTTGGGGTACGTTGTTTTGCAGCCGTAGATAGCAGAGACACAGTGCATTTAAAACATACACAATGGGAGAAAGTCATGCATATTAATAAGCATTTGCAAAGGATCAATCAATACAGCCAGATCAGCTGGTTAGCCTTGGGTGGGGAGGAGAGGGATAAAGTTAGATCCTTCACTTCAAACTAGATGACGATTAATCCCAGACAATATTTGTACAACACTCTGCAAGGTGTTCTGAGACACGTCAGTACGATTGTATATTCATCAGCTTTTGGTCTCCTTTGTCAGGGTGTAGGGGTGGGAAGGGGACAGAAGCATAAACAATGTATGTTCCTTATATAAAAATCCTGAAGTCCAGATAAGCAAAGAGGAAGAAAATGAAAATTATCCACCACCCCATCCTGGAGATAACCACTGTTGGCATTTTTGTTCATATTCCCCTGGGGGTCTTCTCATGCGTGCTAATGATCACAAAAAGTAGGCTCATACTGTGCAATTGTTACAGATCTTGTTTTACTCTACACTGTATGTGAACGCCTTTTCCTGTCGGTCAATAATGTACGCATTAGGGCCTGGTAATACTGCATCAGGTGGGTGTTCCATAATTTGTTTAGCAAACGTCTGATTGCTGGACATTTGAGGCTGCTTCAACGAATGCTTCGGGGAACATCTGAGTAACTGTGTCTTTGTGCACGTATATACGTATTCCCTTAGGATAAATGCCGAAAAGTAGAATTACTAAGTCAACAAGTTTGCATATAGTGAAGGCTTTTCGATATACAATTTCAAATGATGGTGAAGACAGAGACCAAAAGTGTCCACCTGTCCCGTGGCGTCAGAGAAGAAGTCTCCCCGCATATATGCTCTCCCAAACTAGAGGTGATCTCACTCTTTTTTAGTTTTCAAGAAGGCGCTACTCTTTGAAAACCGTTACTAACATTCGCCTGAAGGGCACATATATTCCAATTCCAAATAGCCAAACACCAAGTTGGGGGTGGGAGTGGACAGGACCAGCTGGTAAATATTTTAGGCTTTGTGGCCCAAGAAGTAAAATGGAGGATATTGTGTAGGTACTTATATAAACATTTAAGATATAAGAACTAGGAGCGCCTGGGTGGCTCAGTCGGTTAAGCGTCCGACTTCAGCTCAGGTCACAATCTCGCGGTTTGTGAGTTCAAGCCCAGCGTCGGGCTCTGTGCCGACAGCTCGGAGCCTGGAGCCTGCTTCGGATTCTGTGTCTCCCTCTGTCTCTGCCCCTCCTTTGCTCACGCTCTGTCTCTCTCTCTCAAAAATAAATAAGCATTGAAAATTAAAAAAATAAAATATAAGAACTGTTCTTAGCTTATCATAGATGCACCAAAACAGGTGGTGGGTGGGACTTGGCCTGTGGGTCATAGTTGCCTGGGGCTCCCGCTGTCTGTGGGCACTCCATCCGACCATTTCTCAGCAGCCAGGGTGGGAGGTCACATGGGGTTACTCTCAGGGTGGAACTTGGCACAAAGGTCCCCCGTGGAAGAATTTACTAGAATCCTAGGTTGTCACCATTTTGTGTGGTCTGTTAAAATGCCCAGCCCCTGGGTGGGCCGTGGCTGTGTGAGTGTGTCGTCGGGTTTACAGGGCGGCCAGCTAGTGGAGCCTGGGCAGTCAGTCACCTGGGGGCCATGACACAGGCTTCCTTCTCACTGCGTACTTTATAACACGAAGGTGGGGTTTGTTTCTGGTCATAGAAGTATTACATCCTTGTAGAAAAGTACAAAAAATTATTAATTATTATACCCATCTTTCAGAGATGGCCTTTATTAATATTTTGGTTAATTTCCTTGTAGTTTTGTGCGTGTGTGTGTGTGTGTGTGAGAGAGAGAGAGAGAGAGAGAGACAGACAGACAGGGGAAAGAGAAAGAAAACGAGAGAGAGATAGAAATAGGGAGAGAGATGGAGAGGGAGAAAGAGAAAGAGAGAGATATTCCAAAACCGGATTGATTTGAATATCAAATGGCATTGTTTTATTCACCAAGCGCTGAGTTGCGATTCTCTCTGGTTGGTCGATACCACCTGACATGGACGTGCCTTTTCCTAATGAGTTCCCACCTAGTGGACATCTGGGCCTCTCCAGCTTCCCAGTACTAGAGGTCATGCTACAGCGAGCATCTTTAAATGTAAATCTTCCTCCATGTCTTCTTGGCTTGTACTAGTTCCTTAAAAGAGAGCCCCACAATAGGACCTGCCCCTCAAAAAGCAGGCGTGGAGTTGGTACCCTTTATACAGAGTGCCGCTTTGCTTTTCCAGAAAATTTGCACCAACTTACGACAGTGCACTTGTGTGATCATAATCACATCCCCAGAACGCTGTAGTGTATGTTGCCCCTGTCTTCTGATTGGCTCTTTAATTTTCTTTAGGTATCTTTTTTGATGTGGACAAGTTTGTGTTTTTGTGTTTCCAAATCTGGCCAGCCTTTTCTTTGTGACTCCTTCCCTGGCTTTCATGTTTGGGAGGCTCATCTCTGGGCTCATCTAACCCACAGCACCTTTGAAGTTTCTTTTCTAATGGCTCCATGTTTTATATTTAATTCTTTAAGCCATCTGGAATTAATTTTAGTCTAGGTTGAAATGAAGGATCTAACTTCATCCCCCTTTCCCCCCTCCCCAAAGCTAACCATCTGATCTGGCTTTACGCATTAATCCTTTCCAAACATTTATCATGCATGACTTTCTCCCACTCTGCGGTGTGGGGGGGTGAGGGGTCGGGAGGGCGGAGGGAGAGAGGGGCAGAGATTCTCTGAGCCACACTCCAAAGCTGCTGGTAAGTCCTGGGGGGCCTCGTGTCCCCAGCGGCCTGTGATCCTCTGCGATGCACTGAAAATCCCCGTGCGCAGAACTGTCGTTCTCAGCGAGGGTCAACAAGCCATTGACGGAGGCCTCTGACACCCCCCAGCTTACCCTGAATTATCAGCCTGAGTGGGTGGGGTGGGGGCAGGCGTCTCCAAGTCGGGCATTCACATGGGTGCCGCTGTGCTTTGTTCAGGAACTGCACGGACTGTCCGGGGGAAGATTCCCCCTCTGGACCCCTCTCCTATATGTGTAGTCAGGTACCTCATTACCCAGGAATTTTCAGAGATTCGTCACTGTCTCCTGGAGACCAGGCCCTGGGCCACGCCATGGGCTAGTTGTGAGCTCCCCTTGCTGGTTTCCACTCTGCCCCATTATCTGTGTAAATATTTACCATGTGGATAATGTGGGATCTCAGCCAGGACATCCACCACCCCTCCCTGCCCTCTAGGAACTCACAGTCTAAACAGCATGTGGCCGACAGATGCTGCCCTACTACCTGGGCCAGGGGAGGACCCTCAGGGTCTCTGCTGGGGACTGCAACCCTGCACCCACCTACCCACATTTCCTCACCAGCCTTTTCCAAAGGGCCTACAAATGTGTCTGGACAGGCTTTGGAGACAGGACCCCTGACATTTTAAATATATATTTATATTCATATATGTGTAAATATTATTATAATTATAAACATCTTCCTCAATTATTAGGAGGTCTTTCCCGGCTGGGTTTCCGCTGCCATTGCCAGGTTAGGGAAGCACTTGGCTCAAGGTCACCAGCAGGAAATAGCAGCGCTGGGAGTCAACCCTGAGGCAACCTGTTCTCACCTTTGCCTGTTCCCCTCGCAGGCAGGTTCGTGGCCCCTGATCATGATGGGTCGGTGCATCATGACTCATCGTTTTCCCCCTTCTGCCCCATCCTCAAACATATCCACCCCCCATGCACCATACATCAGCCCTGCCTCGTCCCATCAGGGCTTCTCTTTCCTTTCTGTTCTCTTGCTTCTTGCTTGCATCCACCAACACGTCTGTCTGCCTATCCCGCCCCCCACCCCATCCCTAGGTAGCTCCTACGCATTACACATCTCCGTTGGCAAAACGATGACTTTGGTATAAGACGCTTTCGGCCCTCAGCCCAGAGGGGTGCAACCATATTACAAATATAATCGGGTGTGGAGGTGATTTGTCCTCAGGCTCCATCAGCATACCAGGCTGCCAGGCTGGAGAGTCATTCCTGCAAAGATTTGCACATTAGGATTAGAATAAGCCCGAAGGGACTTTGCTTTTATTTCTCCCTGATTTTCCTCCCTCAGTATAATTACTGTTAATGTTTCCAGTGAATGATTTTTTTTTTTTTTTTTTTCACCAAAGACCCTTCCTTGTCCTTTGCAGACAGTTTTTCTGCAAGGATGCCTGGGGAGAGTTTTGGTGTTTTATAGCTCAGTGTGGTACGGCTGCATTTCCAAGGTCATGTGGAAGGTCACTTGTGGAATGTTCCTGTCCCTAAAGTGTGTGCAGAGGGAAACACATGTGAGCTCCTTTTTTCTTAAGTTTATTTATTAATTCTGAGAGAGAGAGAGAGAGAGAAAACAAGCACGTGCGCAGCGAGTGGGAGGAGGGGCAGAGAGAGAGAATTCCAAGCAGGCTCCACACCATCAGCAAGGAGCCCGATGTGGGGCTCAAACTCACATTATAAGATCATGACCTGAGCCTAAGACGGACGCTCAACTGACTGAGCCACCCAGGCACTCCCACGAGCTCATTTTGGAAGCCTTTTCCTTCCCGTTGAGCCCAGACACCCTTGTTGGGGGGGGGGGGAGTGTGCCTACCTCTCTGCTCCTCTTCCTCCCCTGACTCCGCCCTGTGAGCACAGCCCTGAGCGCCCACCTTAAAGGAAGAATAATAACAGTAACACTGTGACATCAGCCGCCGCTCAGGTCCCCAGGGTGCCCGGACTCTGCTTGGTGCTTTATGCGGATCTTCTCATTTAAACCTCACAGCAGCTGCCTGAGGCAGGAACTCCTCTTGTCCTACCCATTTTACAGGCTGGGAAAATTGAGAATCAGGGAAATTAATAGCTCAGTCGAGCTGAGGTTTGCACCAGGCTTTCTGCTCCAAGTCCCCACCCTGGGCCGTGGAGCTCTTCAGCCTCTAACACTGAGGCTTGGTGTACAAGGCCAGTGTAGGGGGTGTAGGGGGTCCAGCAGCCTGCCTTCCACCTGTGAGGTGCCCCAAGCTGGGGTCGTGATGGTCGTTAGAGCCGGGATTTGTGTCTTCTTATTGTACGGTGGCCCCCGGCCCTCTGTGACACCCCCCAACACACACAGCTGGAGCCACTTGATGTCCACCTGCGACGTGGACCCTGTTTCCACAGTGATGCTGAGCCGAGGGCAGTCCTTTCGGAGGGAGGAAGACCTCGCTTCTTCACCTTTGAGTTAATCCACTTCTGACGTGGCCGGGCTCTCACTCCATCTTCTACTTTTTTTTTTTTTTTTTTTAATTAAAAAATTTTTAAGAATGTTTATTTATTTTTGAGAGAGGGAGACAGAGCACGAGCAAGGGAGGGGCAGAGAGCGAGGAAGACACAGAATAGGAAGCAGGCTCCAGGCTCTGAGCTGTCAGCACAGAGCCCCACTCGGGACACGAACTCACAAACCTCGAGATCATGACCCGAGCCCAAGTCGGACGCTTAACCGACTGAGCCACCCAGGGGCCCCAACAATGGTGTGGTTACATGTGCCTGCAAATGTAATTTCTAGGAGACCTTGTTAAAAATGCAGATTCCTGGGCCTGCCCACATACCCGCCCCCCCCCCAGTTGATCAGATCCAACGTGGATGCTGTGCCAAGAGCTGCTCTAAGCACTTTACGTGTGCAAACTCACATAGACCTCACAGCCCAATGAGGCAAGTGCTGCTATTGTTGTCATCTTACATATGGGGAAATGGCAGAGAGAAGGTGGGCAACTTGCCCAGGTCACACAGCTCATTAAGTGGCAAAGCTGGGATCTGAGCCTAGGTTGCACAGCTCCGGGACCCTCTGCCCAGACAGTCTGAGAATCCCCGTCTTAGAGAAGCTTGCTCATTCTCAGGAATGGACCATCTACTTTCAATCTACAGGGCTAATTAGTGCTCAATTGCAAGTCAAAGCTTAAAGAAAATCTCACTAATCTATAATATTCATATTGATTCAACAGTCATGCTCCTTGATATTTACCCAAAGGAATTGAAAACTTGTGTCCACACAAAAATATGCACATGCATGTTTACGGCTGCTTTATGCATAATTGCCCAAACTGGGAAGCAGCCAAGGTATCCTTCAGCAGGTGAATGGATAAATACACTGTGGTCCATCCAGACAATGGAATATCTCTCAGCGCTAAAAAGGACTGAGCTATCAAGCCATGAAAACACACGGAGAGAACTTAAATGCATATTACTAAGTGAGAGAAGCCAATCTGAAAAGGCTACATACTGTCTGATTCCTACTATATGACCTTCTGGAACCGGCAAATCTATGGAGACTCGAAAAAGATCACACGGTTGCCGGAGGTTAGAAGGAAGACAGGGATGAATATGTGAAGCACGGAAGAGTTTCAGGGCAGTGAAACCCCTCTGTATGATACTGTCATGGGGGATGCGCGTCATTACACATTTGTCCA
This sequence comes from Lynx rufus, assembly GCF_022079265.1. Lineage (NCBI taxonomy): Eukaryota > Metazoa > Chordata > Mammalia > Carnivora > Felidae > Lynx > Lynx rufus. Next base: position 146,131,319 of record NW_025814867.1, read on the forward strand.
AATCCACAGAATGTAAACACCAGGAGTGAACCCTAAGGTGTACCGGAGACTTTGGGTGATTAGGATGCGTCAGTTCAGCTTTATGGATTATAACAAACGTACCTTCCTCTTTTTTTTTTTTTTAATGGTTATCTAGTTTTTAGTGGGGGAGGTGCAGAGAAAGAGGGGGACAGAGTGGGGGAGGTGCAGAGAAAGAGGGGGACAGGGGATCCGAAGCAGGCTCCACACTGACAGCGGAGAGCCCGATGCGGGGCTCAAACCCATGAACTGTGAGATCATGACTTGAGCCAAAAGTCAGACGCTCAACCAACTGAGCCACCCAGGTGCCCCACAAACGTACCCTTCTATGGGGGGTGCTGATAATGGAGGCGACTGGGGAGGAGGAGGGCAGAGGGTGTATAAAAAAATCTCTGTACCTTCCACTCATTTTTGCTGCAAACCTAAATCTGTTCTTAGAAGTAAAGTTTTTTTTTTTTTTAATCACATTTTAGTGGTTGGTGATTGATCAGCCACTTTGCTGTTCCCTAAATGAGGTGGTAGTACCTTCCCAAACTCTGTGAGGAGGTTCTTAACCTACTGGGGAGTCACTTACCTCTTTGAGAATCTGATTAAAGCGTGGACTGTCTTCACATAAAAAATGGCACTCACACACAAACTGTGTGTGTGATGGTGGGGATTCCCAAGAAACTTATGGACCCATGTGGAGAATCACAGCCTAGATGAACACATTAACCTTCTCTCAACCACACCCTACCTCTGTTTAAAAATTCGTGATAAGTAAGAAAGAATACATGGGAAAATTATTTGGTGGGAGACAAAGCAATTAAGACACAATTTTACTTCTCCTTGTTACTTATAAACACTCACCTTAACTCATTTTGAGTTAAGTGCTCATTTTGAGACCAGAAGGCTGCCAGGAGGCCGGATGAGAGGGAAAACCCCTTGGGTTTGCGAAAGGCCCCTGTTTGCTGGACGTGGGATTCTTATTAGTGAAGTGACCTTCTGCCTTGACTAGCTCAAACAGATTCTATCTGGCAGCAGATGTGGGCGTCTCGGTTTTTTTCTTTGAAGTCAGCTCTTGCCATAAACTATAGAGTTATGTTACTGTGTGTTACTTAACAAGGGTTCTTTCCCTACAATCCTACATTGGTGAAGTAGGTTAAACCAATTGAGACACATCCTCTGAAGTTAGTGTTACGTGTCAGCTTGGCTAGGCTACGGTGCCCAGTTATTTACTCAAACACTCGTCTAGGGGTTGCTGTGATGCTATTTTGTAGGAGTGGTTAACATCTGAACATCTACAGTCAGTTGACTTCGAGTAAAGGAGATTATCCTTGATAAAGTGGATGGGCCCCATTCAACAAGCTGGAACGCCTTTAGGAGAAAAGAACTGAAGTTTCCCAGAGAAGAAGAAATTCTGCCTCAAGACTATTGCAACAACTTCTGCCTGAATATCCAGTCTTTCAGCCTAGTCTATAAATTTTGGACTTGACGGCCCCTGTAATTGCATGAGTGTGTTCCTTTAAATAAATCTCTTCAGATAGATAGCATCTATGTTACCTATGTATCTATCTATATCTATCTACTTATCTATCATCTATCTATTTTCCTAAGATCGATGGATCTATCTGTCTATCTATCTATCTATCTATCTATCTATCTATCATCTATCTAATCTATCTATTTCCTAAGGAGATCGATCTATCTATCTATCTACCTACCTATCTGATCTATCTGTCATCTATCTATTTCCTAAGGATACCTGTCTATCTATCTATCTATCTATCTATCATCCATCCATCCATCCATCCATCCATCCATCCATCTGTATGTACGTATACCCTATTGGTTCTACTTCCTTGAAGAACCCTGACTGATGCACATCCCAAAGAACCCAGCAATCCATATAGATAACAACTTCTCTGTAACACACGAGTGATCTGTATGCTGTCAGATGTCACCTGTGTATCCCCACTCCCCTGCTCGACACCCCTGGCCCCTGGGAAGAGAGCTGTGGAGTCAGAACTGTGAGCTGGGGATAGGCAGTCACCTGGGTGCTTCTCCAGCTTTGCTATGCAGCGGTGTCACTGGCCAGTGTGGGAGGCATCGGGGAGGGAGAGTTTGTTAAAAACGCGGGTTCTCAAGAGCCCCACCTCCCCAAATTCTGAGTCTATGTGTCTGGGTCCAGAGCTCAGCGTTTTCACCATCCCACACAGCGATTCTGCTGCAGGGGACCCTGTGAGAAATAGAGTTTGCCAGGCTGGCCTCCAAGCCTCCAGATCAGACCAAAGTCCTTTTTCCACCCTCAGGACTTTTATCATCTGTCCCTCAAGTTCTGCATCTGGGAGCAGGGCATCCAGTTTTAACCCTCTGGGTCTCTTGATGAGATTAGTGGCCTGGATGAGCCATGCCTGTTGAAGTGCCAGTGCTTAATGTCAAGAAAGGAACACATGAGTCCTTATGGCTTCCACGGTGTGGTAGTTAAGGTCATGGACTCTTAGACCAACCTGTCCAGGTTTCGAATCCCAACTCAGTCTTCTGATTGCTCTTTTTTCCTTTCACTGACTTATAACTGCATATCACACAATTTCTTTTCTCCTGCAAATATGGTACTGACATATAGAGGACCTGCTTGACTTGCCAGTCCCAACAGTGGTTTGGGTCCTCCCCCCAAATGTCCCAAAATTCAAAGTGTAAGCTGAAAAATATGAATGTCTTGGTCTTAATATTCTGGGGGTCTCACAGTTTGATACTGATCTGCAGACTCATTTTATGAAGCAAAATACAAGTAAGATAGAAAAGAAACCAAGACCTTCCCCCAAGCACTGGCCCTACAATCACCAGTAGCTTTGGAGGCCCCCTCTAACCAGCCTCACCAGGCTTCCTTTGCCTGCATTTCAGAATGATGAATGGGGCTGACCTAACACTTCATTGTGGCTTTATTAAAGTCTTTCCCGGGAAGAAAACGGTCAGGATACTGGGCAGGTTACTGGGGGTGGAGGGAGGAGGAGAGAGGGGAGATGATGGTGGTCATAAAACATGAAGATAAGGAGGGACAGGCCCCTTCCTGCAGTGTCTGTTCAGTTGATGCAGATCTCTCCACCGCCTCCCCCCCTCCCCGGATGGCGTTCTGGTACCCACTTTTTCCTTAACCTTCCAGCCCCCTTCTCACTTGTCCTCACTCCTTACCTCCAGCCTCTCCTAGAAATGGGCCTGGAAAACATCTGGAAAACCAGGACGGGGCTGCCGTGGCCAGCAAAAGGGTCTCATAGAGTCTGCTTAGCTTCTAAGCTCTGATTTTATCTTGTTGATAAAACCCATATGGAGAGAGAAGGGAGAGGAGAGTAAGGGCTGGGGGGCACAAAACTGGGGCTGCTACTCCAGTAGGTCTGTTTCTGGTACCTGTGACATCTCTCTCAGGGCTGGCGCCTTGCCTTGCCCTTGTGTTACTCACAGGATCTTGTCAGGGCAGCCTGTCTGCTTATTTGAGAGCAACTCGTAGAAACGTTTAGTAAAGGAGGGGAAGACTCAAGGTTTCAGCTCCAGTATCAGGATGACTACCAATGTCATCATCCAAGCTTGTCCAGTCCCATCAACTGGAGACACCATGGATGTATGGTCCGCGAAGGCCTGGTCCAGATCTCTGCCACCAGCTAGTGTGGCCTTGGGTGAATTCATGAACCTCTCTATGACTCAGTTTTCTCACCCAGGAAGTAGAGCCAACATCTCATGGATTGCTTCTAAGGACCTGGCACCTAGCAAGGGCTCAAAAGATGTTAGCTGTTCGGTGCTGTTCCATGACCCTGAACAAGTGCCACATTTCCTTTCCTGGTACCGCCCTCCCCCACCTTATAGGGTTGTTGGAGAATTGATTGAGGCAGAATTTGTGGAGACACCTTGCAAACACAATTTGAACTCCACGCTAACGCAGGGGTCATGCTCATTACCTGCCAAAGCCACATCACACTATTGCTCATGTTTACCTGTCTGTCTGGAATGTGCTCCCTCTCCACCACTTTCTGCCTCACCAGTTCTTCCTCAACTAAACATCATTGCCTCCAAGAAACTCTCTCCAGTCCTGGCCCTCAGCTCTTTGGTTATTTCCCTCACTGAATAGAGGGAATTATAGTTACAGGTTTCCAACCTGACTCTACCACTAGAATCCAAGCTCTTTTAAGGACAGGAACTGCATCTTGTTCTTTTGTAAATCCAAAGGTCTAGCAGAATATTTTGCACAAAGTAAGGACACAGTAAATTAATGGATGGATGGATGGATGGATGGGCTAATAGATGGATTGATGGACAGATGGATGGGTGGATGGATGGATGTACAGATGAATGAACAGATTTTGTAGACATGTCTCAAGAATGACCAACAGTTGGGGTGCCTGTGTGGCTCAGTCAGTTGAGCGTTCGACTTCAGCTCAGGTCATGATCTCACAGTTCGTGAGTTTGAGCCCCGCGTTGGGCTCTGTGCTGACAGCTCAGAGCCTGGAGCCTGCCTCAGATTCTGTGTCTCCCTCTCTCTCTGCCCCTTCCCCGCTCATACTCTGTCTCTGTCTCTCAAAAATGAATAAATGTAAAAAATAAAAATAAAAAAAAAAAAGAATGACCAACAGTTGATATCTTTTCTCTGAGCTATCTCTGAATATGGTACTAAAATGATCCCCTTGCCTTCAGCTGACATTAGTCAGTGATGGGTACAATAAACACAGGAGGACTGATGGACTTTCAGCAAAAGGTTAGCTCACTCAGCTCCGCATCTAGAATATGGTCTTGGGTGATTTCAGCCTACATTTGGTCTTCCTCAAGGGAGACTGCCTACAACAGGCTGGTTGCTTGTCCCAATTGGGAGTCACAGTATCTATCCTGCCTTTCCAACGTCCATGGAAGATCTGCCATTGCAAACCCAACCAAGTGCATCACAGCCTCATGACCAGAATGGGTTTCTCGGCATCCTTTATGAATGTCTCAGGCTGTAGGAGAAAACCATTCCTTCTTGTTAAGACAGAACGTGATATTTAACAAAGATAGCTGGATGAGAAACCAGGACAGCTGCTCTTGGCCTGGTTAGCCACTAATTTGCTCTGGGATTTGGGGCCGGTCATGTCATCTCACTAGACCTCAGCCTGTTTTTGAGAAAAATGGGGACTGTATGAATCTCAAGCTCCATAGGGTGTGAGTTTATGTTCTGCAGGGCCAGTGGCCTCCGGAGGGATACAAAGTGCCCACACTGAGCCCTCAACCTTGCTCCTTGCAACGTTAGGGGCCCTCCCACTCCTCCCTGCCCACCATCTGCCTAAGGACTGCCACAGTGCGGGGACCATAGCCGAGGTGGAAGCCGCTCAGCACAGTGGCTTGGCTCCACCCTCTATCAGCTCAGTGACTGTGGGCAAGTTCTTCCACCTTCTGCACCCCAGTGTTCTCATGTGGAAGATGGAACAATGAAAGGACCCACCTCCAGAGCAGTTAGAGGATGAAAAAGGGCATAACACACACTTCGAGGTGCCTGATGCAGAGCAAGTGCTGGAAAGACACTGGTTTTTATTAAGGCATCTGTGAGAGACAGATTGGCAGGTTCTGGTTTTGAAAGGTGCCTTCAGCCCTCACACTGTTGGCATGAGCCTGGGCCAAGGAGGGGAGCCCTAGTGGCTTGAATTAAGCCAGTGTCTAGAGAAGGGGAGCCCAGTCCCGAAAGCAGGTCTTTAGGAGTCTGGCAGAGCAAAGGCCTATCATGGCTTTCCAGCCTTTCTGGACGTCTCTTTCTCTATTTCCTCCCTTTGTCCTTGTGGCCCTGCAGGTGCTTTTACCTGAATAGAAGGGCTCTGACCCCTGCCTGGGAGAGGGATGCCATCCTCCCACGTGGCAGTAATTGAAACCCGAGGCACAGCTGTAGGGCTTCCTGGGCCCAGGAGGGCTGCCTCACTCAAGGGGGCTCAGAGCTGGTGGCTATTCCTTGTCTGAACATTCTGAGAAGGGCTTCGTCTCCAACGAGCATCCCTTTGGCTGCCAGACTCCTGCATGTATTCATGGCATAAGGTGCAAAATAGGCCACTGCCCAGAGAGAAGAGAGAAAGGGTGGCTGTCCCTCTGGCAGCGAGGAGAGGAGCTCTGGGTTGACACTGCAGAGGGCTCAGGCCGCCATAACAAAGTACCGCACACCGGGGAGCTTGAACAGCAGAGACCGATTGTCGTATAGTCTTGGAGGTTGGACATCTGAGACCCAGGGATCAGTAGGGCTGCTTCCTCCTGCGGGCTGTGGGGGAGAGTCTGTTCCCAGCCGCTCTTCTAGATTCTGGTGGTTTCCTGGCACGCTTGGGTATTTCTTGGCTTGTGGACGTGTCAGCCCTATCTCAGCCTTCACCTTGACACAGTGCTCCCCCTGTGTGTGTGTCTTTGTCCTGACTCCCCCCTTTTATGAAAACACCAGTCATGCTGGATTAGGGGCCACCTTCCTCCAGTGTGACCTCATCTTAACTAATTGCATCTGCAGTGACCCAATTTCCAAATGTGGTCACACTCCAAGGTCCTGGGGGTTAGAGCTTCTGCATAAGCGTCCAACTTACCACAGTTGGTTGTTGCATGGGGAGGGGGGCAGTACTGTGCCTTCCTATGCCTGCGCATCAAAGCTCAGGGGAGACCCCCCCCCCCCCGAGTGTTTGCTAAGTTTCGGCTTCCACACGAAGGAGCTTGGAGGTCAAGGAGATCTATCCTTTGTTGGTTGGTCGCCTCTCTGGCACCTCTGCTTGCACCTGTCCATCCCGAGTGTGAACTCCTCTAGCAAGAGGAACTGAGCGCTATCTTTCCCCTCTTTGGGAAGCTCTTTAACAAAGTAGGAGTCTTTCCCAGTAGCTCCATCCACGATATCCTCTTTCTTCCCTTCGGATCAGAGAGCAAATCAGGTGTCTTTATCTCTGGTCTTCTTCAATACTGTAGCTGGCATTTATTGAGCCCTCACTATGTGCTTGAAACTGTCCTAAGCATTTCACACCTATCCTTACAACCATCTAGTGAAACTGGCACTATTATTGTGCCCACTCTACAGATATGGAAGGTGAGGCACAGAGAGGTCCAGTACTCTGCTCACAGTAACAGGAGGCTTGTGAGGTGGGCTTGGAGCCCTAGGCAGGGACTTCCAGGACAGGTAATGCTGTCCCCAGGAGGTGGCAGGGACCCTGGGATAAAATGGTTGCTTCTAAGTGTCTATCTGCCCTTTACTGAGAGGAGTGGACCAGCCTGACCGCCCCTTGTCCTTGGCTGCTGCAAGTATTTACGGGTGGTCTCCTTTGTGAGAAAAAACAAACTGTTAACCATCAACCCTGTTCTCTCCTCTGCTTGAAGGATGTGATTGACATCTTTCTCGAGAAGATACTAGAGAAATCCACAGAATTACCCAAAGTGTCCAGGGGTCTCCATCTTCCCCTCCACACCCATTAGGATGACCCTGGAGGGGTTGATCTCAGTTTTCCAGCTGCTTCTGGAACTTCTGGGAGGTCCTTCAACCTGAGCATCCCCAGAGGCCCATATGGGAGGTGGAGAGGTCCCCACAAGTCTTGTCATTAAAACTCGGACCAGGCTGGGTACATATGAGGCCCCGTGGGCTGTGACAGGTGCCCTGGGCTGGTGTTGGAAGATCTCAATGGTATTCTGTCCAAGAACTTGAGGGCTCTCTTTGGACTGGTCATCTGGCCTGGACAAAATGGGATGTTTTAAGCAGTCATGTGAGAGTGAACAGGCAGTGGTGGGCTCTCAGAGGAATGAGGTGAGCTGGGCAGAGCCAGGGAGGCCGGGTGACCACAGACAGGTGACTCACCTGCTTGGGGCTCCCCCGTCCTGGGTGTGGGCATCACGGTACTTGCGGAGGTGGGGGCGGGGGGTAGAGGATAAAGCATGGTGTGGAACACGTTTCTGGTAGCCAGTCTGGCAATGTGGACAGCAAGCAGAGGCACACGTTGGTTTCCTCTCCCAGATGCCATGCACCCCGACCTGGGTGGCAAGGCAGAGGCACCTGTTGTGTTCCTCCACCTCAAAGAGAAGTTCAGGAAAGTAGGGTCTGAAGGGAAGAAACACTTGGAACGTGATATGAAAACTAGGCAATTCTAACCAAACTTCACCATTTCATTGGATTCCACTTCGTACTGGATGAATGTCCTTCACCGCGTGCATTCTGGGTTGGTTCCTCACCCACATTGTGAACCCTCTAAAGAACGGGGAACGGGCAGGCCAAGGTCAAAGTCAGAGGTAAGGAAGGCAAATCCCTCGTGTTCTGCCCTCCCCACCCTGACGTCTAGGATGAGCCTTTTCACTCAGGTCACTGGTTTTGCCATGCTTTGTCCTCTATCTCCGAGCCCCCCAAATCCAGAGACCCTCGGGCTCCAGAGACCCTCTGACCAAAGGTTGCTTCCCCACCCCCGGACACGGGAAGTTTTAGCTGAGGCCAAGGAGCAAAACAAACAAGGCAATATCGGCTTTGTAGCCATCTGATGGCACCAAATTTGTGTCAGATGAAGATTTTACATCATTTATAAGGGCCCTGCAGAAATGTACTCTTTGTTCCTCCATGGGAGGCAAGCAGTTTGATTTTTTCTTTTAAAGCAAGGATAAAAGAACAATATAATATGTCAGAATACAAGGCTAAAACATGTATTCTTCCAGAAAAACAATAATAACCTATTTATGGTGCATTGCTAATGGCTATCAAAAAAGTCTTTCCAGGAAAATTACTGCCGATGTGAAGAGCTGTAGTTGAACATCTTTATACAGAGGGTGGTTGACGTTACTGAAACAATGAAAGTATCCTGGTTTCTCCCACCGGTTCCCTTGTCAAGTTCAAATTAGGATATAAAAGTAATGGGACGCCTGGGTAGCTCAGTTGGGTGAGCTTTGGACTCTTGAATTCCGCTCAGGTCATGAACCCAGGGCCATGGGATCAAACTCCACATCACGCACTTAGCTTGGAGCCTGCTTAAGACTCTCTGTCTCTCTCTCTGTCTCTGTCTCTCTCTCTCTTCCTCTGCTCCTCTCCTCTCTCTCTCTCTTTCAAAAAAAAAACATATAAAAACAATAGTAAAGCATAAAGGAGGTTCAACAAGATTCTGGTTTGTCTATGATGACTACTCTAGTATTTTTTTGAAATGTCAAACATGTAATTCTTTAACCTTTTTAAAATGTTTTTATTTATTTTTGAAGGAGAGAGAAAGACAGAGCATGGGCGGGGGAGGAGCAGAGACAGGGGAGACACAGAATCCAAAGCAGGCTCCAGGCTCTGAGCTGTCAGCACAGAGCCCAACGCGGGGCTCGAACTCAGAGACCGCGAGATCATGACCTGAGCCAAAGTCCGGACACTCAACCGACTGAGCCACCCAGGCGCCCCACCAAGCATGTAATTCTTTAAAGACACAAAGATTTCCTTGTTTTGCTAACATCTAAACATGTACTTAATTTTATCTCTTTGTGATTTGATGCCCTCATTCCTTAGAATGACTCGCCTAAGAGGAGATTTCTGAGCCCAAGGATATGCATCTTTGCAACGTTTTGAAGACGTATCGCCAAATTGTCCTCTAGCAACCACACACAAGTTTGCATTTTGTGGAGTGAACTTAGCTCCACACCCTGTTTGCTCACCCAGTTAGGTAAAAAGAGGCTCATCTTTGTCTCCATATGCATTCTATTGACTAAGGAGGTTGAACCCTTTTTTTCATATGTTAATTGGCTATTTACATTTACCGTGAGAATAGTTCTTATGCTGAGCTATTTGTTTCTTTCCTAGCCCTCTGTCAGCGCTCTTTGTATTTTAAGTATATTAAACCTTGTGTTTGTCATGTATTACAGCGATTTCCCCAGATATAATTGACCCCTCGTGCTTTTTTTAGATTTATAAAACTAAAATATTTTTCATAATCATTTCTCCCACTATGTTGTTTTATTGATTTTTCCTTTGGTGTTATGCTTAGAACATTTTTCCTATTACAAGATGATGTAAGATTTTTACCCCATTTTCCTTCCAGTACTTTGATGCTTTTAAAAAATATATGATCCATACGCAAATTATTACCATGGATGTTATGAGGAGGCAGTCTAGCTTGATTTTTTCCACATGGTTAGCCAGTTATTCCAAAATCATGTATCAGGTGACTCAACCCTTCCCCCATTTAATTGGACGGCCATCTTTATTATCTCTTGATTACTTATGTCTAGCGAGAGCTCTTTCTTTGTTTTTTTATTCTGTTCTTTTTCTTTGTTGGTTTCTAAGATAGTATCAGTCTATTTACATTTTTGTCCCTTTAAAAATATTTTAATATCCAACAAAACAAGTGCCCTTCCTTCTTCTAACAAACAAACAAACAAACAAACAGACTGACCAGTTTCACACATTCTGCTAAATCAACTTGGAAATCATCGTCAAGTTCCAAAAACAACCTTATTGGGATAGAGGCTGCAATTCTAATGAGTAAACAGAGTTAGTCTGGGATGAATAAGTATGTTTTCAGTGTTAAGCTCTCCCAACTCTGTTCTTTCTATTTCTAAAGTGAGCTCTTAAAAATTTATTGAGTAAAGTTTGTGGTATTCTGGTCCTAGCTCCTATATGCTTTTCCCCTCAGTATTTTATATTTTTGTCGCCATTGTGAATGGATTTCTCTTTTTTTCCCTTCTGTTTTCCTGACACCCACGGTTGCTGGTGGGGTGCTAGGACATCCTCAGGCCATTTGAGATCACCTTTCCCCTCATTAATGTCACCGCTGAGCAATCTGATGGCAGGCTCTTCATAGACTCAAATTCATTGGACGCTGCTGGGAATTCGTAGAACACTCTTTCAGAATCTCTCAACACCCCTTCGATGTGATAAAGCAAAACAGGTATTCCGGACACATTTCATATGTTACTCTCCGCAGGCAGTCTGAATTCAATTTCCTCTTCAGCCTCTCCTTAACGGAGGACCAGATACCCCAATTCCACTCTAGGATGTCCAGACAGAAAGCTCTTTGATGGTCTGTTTCACACTTCTGTGCATCCCTCAGGCTTAGCACCCCGATGGGCACCAAATCAGGACTCAGCATAAATCCCTGATTTGGACCACTTGGACACCAGACCCTGTTCAATGGTTTTCAACCCTGACTTAATATTAGGATCATCCAGGGAGTTGGAAATACTACTGATGCTTGGGGATGCTGGCTGAACTGTTCTGGGATTGAGTATCAGTATATTTTAACCCCCTACTGCACCCCGGACCCCAGGGAACTCTAACGTGCAGCCAAGGGTTAGAAGCACCGCTTTATTTTTTATTTTATTTTTTTTTAAATTTTTTTTTTCAACGTTTATTTTATTTTTGGGACAGAGAGAGACAGAGCATGAACGGGGGAGGGGCAGAGAGAGAGGGAGACACAGAATCGGAAACAGGCTCCAGGCTCTGAGCCATCAGCCCAGAGCCTGACGCGGGGCTCGAACTCACGGACCGCGAGATCGTGACCTGGCTGAAGTCGGACGCTCAACCGACTGCGCCACCCAGGCGCCCCAGAAGCACCGCTTTAAATGAGGCCCAACTTTTTGTCAAATTCTAATTTACAGCCAGCAGAAATAAACGATGGATAATATGTGCAAAAAAAGGGATTGATTTAAATAATATTTATTTTTTTAATTTTTTTAAATGTTTATTTTACAGAGAGAGAGAGGGATACACAGAATTCCAAGCAGGCTCCAGGCTCTGAACTGTCAGCACAGACACAGTCTGTGTAAGAATATGCTTATAAAATCTAATTTTATAATATTTTCCATAGAAAGAAGAAATCAGTTTTTCTATTGTCATAGCTGATATAAATATCTTTTTTAAAGCAGTCTTTTTAATATGGTTTTAGAGTTACAGGACGATTATGAAGATAATACATAGAATTCCTATAACCCCTCACCCATTTTCCGCCATTTGCATTTATTACAACTAATGAAACAATATTGACTGATACATTACTATTAACTGGGCTCTGCACTTATTTGAATTTCATTAGCTTTTCCCTAATTTCCTTTTTCTGTGCTAGGATGTCACCCAGGATAGCACGTTACATTTTGTCATCATGTGTCCTTGGGCTTTGCCAGACCGTGAGTTTCTCAGATTTTCCTTGCTTTTGGTAACCATGACAATTTTGAGGACTACTGGGCAGATATTTTGTAGAATGTCCCTCAGTTTGGGTTTGCCTAACATTTTCTCCTGGTGACACTGGGATTGTAGGTTTGGGAGAGGAAGACCACACAGAGAAAGTACCAGTTTCATCCCATCAGATGTTAAACTTGGTCACCTGGCTGAGATCCAACTTTGTTTCAGATTACTTACAAGTTTTGAAAGTTCCTTTCGGCTCATACCCATCATTGGCAACGTCACAAACCGTTGTTGGATTGTTGTCAGATTTGGGAGAATCTGTCGAATTTCATTTGTGATGTGAAGCTTTGGGAGGATTTTCCATAGACCAACCTCTGACTCTGTGCCTTCCAACTCTTGCTGTCCCCCACTCTCCACGTAGTTGCAGGGCCTGGCTCAAAGGACACATCCACACTGCAGTACAAATCCTCACCCTGTACCTTCATGTCTGAGGCTCGGTGAATTGGCACCGTAGGGGGTAGAAATGTTCCTCATAGCGTTGTGACCCCAGGGTGGTTAGCAAAGGCTATGGAAGTAATTACGAACTGCATAAACGTGTCACACTAAGCCTGAACTAGATGTATCCCAGCTCGTTCCCCGAAGTGCTGCAGCCACTTCAACCCCACGCAGCACAGAAGGAAGTGTTAACAAATGGTTGGTTGGCATGGAAGGGGACAGCAGTCTTAACCAATTGCAGAAAAATAGCTTGCTTTCACAGATTTTATAAAAACATGTGAGCATGGTGTCGGAACCCATTTTTGGTCCCATGAAGAGGCTCACGCAAGCGAGGAGCCCTGAAATTGGAGTGTCAGTAGACTCACCGTGATCTGGTCCACCAGTGCCTCCAGATGCATGCTGACCCCACTGGCCCCGAGAAGCTGAAGTTTGAACCCCTAGCACCGTCGTCTCTGAAAATGAGACGTAGAAAAGATTCTCCCCCTGCTTGCTTTGCTATGTCAACACCTTCTGATTCAAAATCTGGAGAGAGGGCTTTTGATTGACGGTGCCTAGATCACATGTCATCACCCTGGCTGCAGGGGAGGCTGGAAATGCATCTAATCCGAGCCTGTGGTGGGGAGGCGAGCTCTAGTTTCTAACGGGGGATCCCCCTAACTAAAGAGGAAGGCACACTGCTTATATTGGCATGAAGAAACATGAAAGGATACAAAAGCGGTTACCTAGAGGAGGAGGGTAGATGTGAGATTAGGAACACGACTTCTTAACGTGAACATTTGCATATCATTTCGAGTTTTGAAACATGTGCGTAGATTACCCAGCGACCGAAAATCTTAAAGAGTAATATAATCACATGGCCAGCTGTCACAAATCTAGGTAACATTTTTCTTTGATCAGCATTCTCGGCGAGGATTAAAAACGCGACAATACAAAGCATGCCACGTTTCAATCTGTGTTATTTAATGCCACCAAATCCATCAGGCCAGTTTGCTGCCTTCCTTTCTTTGCCTATTTTGGCTTGCTCCCAAATGACTCATCTTCACAATAGCGCCATGAATTGGCAGTGATCACCCTTGCTAGAGGGGGAGAAATGGTGTGGGTTTCCCATACAGTGCAACGTAACATGGCTTGGTTTCTTGTTGGGAGATTTCGGAACAGTTTCTCACAAACAACGAGCCCTGTCACAACCAAGCACCACGTTAGGCTCTGAGGTAGAATGGACTAGTGAAATGATCGTGAAGAGTTGTTTACTGTCCAGACATGAATCCCTAGGACTTGTCAAGTTGGGCTGGTGGCAGGGGTTGGTGGGGGGGGGGGGGGAGTGTGGAATTACCATCCAGGAAGAGATATGGAAGTTTCCAGAAAGTGTCCTCTGAGGTCATCTTTGTCCATCAGGAAGACCAGATTCTTCCTTGAGAAGAGAAAGCTCTTGGTAGGGAAGATAAGGAGAAGACGCAGCTAGGATGATACTCAAAATACTTAACAAGTCATATGGGATGAAACTGACCAGTCAAGTGGACTTCAGTTGTTACCTTAGTATCATCTGTACTGCTGATTTTTTCAACCCTGTCCTTAATCATCCACATCAGCATTTACACCAGGGTTTCTAGAGCTTCTCCAAAGCTCTAAAACACGTGATCCAGGAAGAGGAGGTAGAGAGACAATTAGATCCTACCTATTACCTTTCATGGGGCAGTCAGATGACACCACACATAATCCGTATAGACCCTGGACGAAGAAGAGAATGCGCTCCTTGCACTTAGCGGGTGTTCAATAAATATGTTTGACTTTGGGAGAAACATGGGTTCCTTAAGAGTGAGCTTCAAGGTGATACCCCTGAAACTCAATCCATTGTCAGGTACACAGAATGTGTTCAGTAAGTACTAAACACAGATCAATTAAGTGTGGTGGCTACAGGCTCCGCAAAAGTCTTTACACAAGGATCCTCCACCTGATTTTCGTCTTAGAGACATTCAATTCTCAATAATCCCATTCCAATCCAGTAGGACCTGGTCTGAGAAGTGGGGGAGGATCTTGGTTCTGAACTGGATTTTTTTCTTGGCAGGATGGGTGCGAATCTGCTATTCATGAGTTTATGAAGAATCTACCTGAGGAAGCTTGGATTCACCTGTGGTCACCCTTGCTTCCCACCCCCAGGAGAAGGGAAGGTGTTCTCTCTGGATACCATTTGGAGCCTATAATCTGCTCCCACACCCAGGTCTTGTGCCTGGCCATCAGCACACGTGGAGTGTCAGTTATCACGGATATAATTATCTGCTCCATAACCAGGTCAAGCTATATATATAGCTTGGAAATTTTCAGGTGCTCAGATTAGTTATCATAACCAATGTGATTCCAAAGTTTTTTCGGTTGGACCACTCCAGTCCTGGGTTGTTTTTTTTTTTTAAATCAGAGAGACCCATCCAAGCATCACAGGATAAGCACCCAATAAGAAGGAGCTTCTGGTATCTCAGCGACCCTCTGAGGGTATGACCCTCTTCTTCATGTCTGCTCGCTTTCCCTTTCCAGGATTTGGGGCTTTATCTCCTGTGATAATCCTGAGATTGTCCCTTGGATACAAGAACAGTTGAGTTTCTATCGGAGCCTCTGCCGCATATTTGATCCTTTGATCTTCCCTGGGGATAGGCCTTCCTGATCAAGAATGACACTTGTGTGCAGTATAGTATTTACCTTGCTGAATAAAGGTTTGGCCTTTGCCCTACCCCCTGGAAGATAGCCTCTAAGTCCTTGGGATGTCCTGCCTCATCAGAGTGCCTTTGCTTACCTGGGGGCCTTAGGCCATGCCGGAGAGTCTTTGCTAACAATGTGATTTATGGTGGGGGACCTTGGGCCATGTGGTATCAATTTGATGTCTGGAGGAGCTGGAGATAAAGGTCAACCCCGGAGACAGTCAACCATCTCTATGACTACATGAGTATAACCATGTCTACATGACTGAGCTCCAATAAAAACTCTGGACAGCCAAGCTTGAGCTTCCCTGGTTAATAATAATTTGTTGCTTGTCATCACACATCATATTGTATCATGGAGAAATAGGTGCTCTTGGCACGACTTGTGTCTGATGACTCCTGGCCCCTGCCCATATACCTCTTCCCTTGGCTGATTTTAATCTATATCCTTTTGCCGTAACAAACCATAACTATGAGCATATGAATTTACTCAGTTCTGTGAGTCCTTCTAGCAAATTACTAAGCCTGAGGGTGTTTTTGGAGACGCCTGAACTTTGCAACCCTAAAAGCAGAACACCAGCATCAACCCACCTGGCCAGAACTCCCATGGGAAGCAACGAGTATCTCCATCCCAAACCTTGGGGACATTCTATTCTTATTCTCATCCTGGTTTAACAGGTGTCTTCTCAGTCACCCCATGCTTAGAACAGTCTCTTTCTACTACTGGATTTTGCAGGCATCTCTGCCTCAGTCACAAACCATGTCAAGCCATCCTTCTTTCTGTTCATCTTTTTGTAGAAATACCTCCCTTTTCTGTATTACCAGCTTCTTCTGTCAAGCACACACCCCAGGCTCATACCTATCCAAATGAGATCCTCCTTCTAAGAGTCAGTTCCTCAACCATCAGAATTCATCATTTCCTCGTGCTAGCATTTGCATATCATACCAGCTTGCTCAATAAGTTCCAGTATACAGGCACAGTAAAAAGAGCCCAGGAAATTCACTATTTATCACAGAACCACATGGAGAGGCCTTGATGTAAATGCAAGAAAGCAGGAGGCTCCTGATTTGTACAGAAAGAAATGACACGAGAATTAAAAAAGACAGTTCTGCAGCTTTTGTAAGACAAATCCGTGAAACGCAAGAGAGAAAATTAGATTTCCTATTCTGTTTTTTCAATAGCGATCCGATTAATACTTGAGCTAAATGCCATCTACAATAGTATCATGTTTCTTGAAATCTCAGATTAAATGCTGGAGAAGTGCAGGAAAAACACAATAATTTGGATCAATTGGTAAAGAGCTCCATATGAGTTAGTGACAGAATTACAGAATATAGTGGCAGAAAAACAATTCTATTACTTCCAAAAAGTTACATGAATTTTTTAAAAAGATGGTAACCAAATAGATGTCTTATGGGTCAACTGTAATGAGTAGACAATTTTCCTATGCCATTTGACATTATTTAAATACAAATTGGTGTTACTCAAGTGCTTTAATAATGTAGAAAATCATTTCCATTCTTATTAGGTTAAATATTTTCCTCCCAAGGCCTCTAGTATTGTTTGGTAAACTTTGCAAATAGTGATTCTTGTCTCTCATGAAGATAAAGTTTGAGGGAGGAGAAAAGATGGGGGGGAGGCCGAATTAATAAAGAATTGCTTGATTTGAGTGTGTTGGCATATTATAGCTCAACACAATCAAGAGATGGCTTGCTTTCCACAGATAAAAGTAGATACACACACTGGGGGAAAAATGATCCAAAAGGTACTATGAACTCTTCACTTCATCTCTTTATTCTTCCATAAACTCATTCATTCGGCAAACATTTCTTTAAGACCTATGTCGTGCCAGGCCCCCTGTTTAGTTTTGGAAATGCCGACATGTGTAAAACACTGTGTCCTCAGGAAGTCCACTGGGGGTTCCAAAGGACTACAATTTGGGATAGATGGCCTCCTGGTGTGTTCTCACAGAGCCCAGGATAGGAGACACTCACCCTCTTCCTGAGCTTAGAACGAGATATTTTCTAGCCTTCTTTTAAGGTCATATGTAGCCACATGACTCAGTTTTCGCAATGGAATATAGACAGGTGTCATGCTGGCTCCAGCTGGGTCTAGGCTTTAAGAGATGAGCATACTCTCCTGCACTCTTTCTTCTCCTTGAAACTGAGACACAGTGGTCCCGCTTTGGCCACAAATGAGGGCAACGTCCTTGGGTCTAGGGGATGACGGAACAATGACTAGACAACCTGGAAGAAATTGAGTCCCTGCCCACCAGCCTGGCACCCCTGAAGGAACAGATGGAACAGAAGTGCCCACACACTTGGCACACTCACTTTGGTTCTGTTACTTGGGGGGGGGGGAACAACTATAGTTTTAAAGCCACTTTCTGATGGAGTCTGTTTATTTTTATTATGAAAATTTTCAAACATATAGCAAAGCGAGAGGAGTGACACAGTGGACACCCATCTGCTCACAACCTGGATTCCACCACTAACATTTTACTATACATTTCTTCATTATTACACGTCTATCCATATTTCCACCCATCTATTCATCCATCAGTCCTTTTTATTTTTTGGACATAATTCACAGTATATTGCAGATTTCTAAGTATTTCACCGTGCATATTATTAACTAGGCTTCAATAATTGTTTTCCCTCTCTCTCTCTCTTTTTATTTTAAAGAGGAGGGAGAGAGAGCGTGAGCAGGGGAGAAGGGCAGAGGGAGAGAGAGAGAGAGAGAGAGAGAGAGACAGAGAATCCCAAGCAGGCTTCACATTCAGTACAGAGCCCGACGCAGGGCTCAATCCCACGACCTTGGGATCATGACCCGAGCCGAAATCAAGAGTCAGATGCTCAACCAACTGAGCCACCCAGGCGCCCCCATAATTGTTTTTCTCTTGATGAAAACTTTATATACAACAAAATGCACAAACTGTAATTGTATAATTATAATTGTTGAGCTTTGACACACGTTACACCCACATTCCAAAACCCCTATCAAGTCAAGTTCATTTCATTTCTTTAGATGTTCTTTTAGAGTATTTCTGTTACAGCAATGTAGCTTTACCCTAACTCACACAGAGTAATAATTTTAATAATAGCTCCATGAGCTGAACATCTTTTATGTGTCAGGATTATATATGCATATCTTATTTAATTTTTATAATAACGTTATGATGTAGGTATGATTAGCTCTGTCCTGCAGATAGGAAAACGAGGCATAAGAAATTGTTCAGGTTCACCCAGCTGGTAAGTGGCAAAGGTGGGCTCTTGAAACCAGGTGTGTCTGATTGCAAGGTCTGCTAACTTCTCACTATTCCCAGTGTGACTGACCTTGCCCAGGGACTCAAAGAAGCTTCGCTTTACGGAGGAAGGACATGGGAGCCACATCTTGAGCCTCAGTCCTTGAAGACAGAGCTGAATCCACTCGCTAGATGGACAAAGCAGGGATGAGCCTCTCAGGCAGGCGAAGCATCCCACAAAGGCAATGAAGTGTGAGGTTGTAACATTTTGAGAACGGCTAATGACTTCATCTGCCCACAGCTTACGGCAACGATGTAGGGGCAGCGGAAGATGAGAGTTAGAAGTTGACCAGGATTCTAGTGCTTTGCTAAGCAGATTGGACTTGGTTCTGTAGGCAGTGGGGGAGCCATCAAAGGGGTTTAAGCAGGGAACTGACATAATTAGATTTGTATTTTACAATGCAATTTTAGAATACTGTAGGTGATATAGAAAATTATATGGGAAAGATACATGAGCTAAAGAGACCAATTATGACACGGGTGAAATAGTCTAGAGGCTTAAGGACCCAAACTAGGGCAGTTACTATGAAGATGGAGAGGACAGCTGGGGAGACAGACCAGAGAGTCCTGATCAGGTTATTCCTGGGCAGATTTCCATCTATTCTATATGTGCTCTGGCTAAGAAAATCTTTATTTATTTTGTGGTAAGGACCCCACATGGTCCTTTACTCCCTTCCATAGTCTGTGGCTTATCTTCTAATTCTTTTGTTACTGTCTTTTGCAGAACAGAAGTTTTCATCTTTACGAAGTGAGTTTCTCAACTCTTTCTTTGGCATCATATCTAAAACGGCATTACTATACCCAAGGTCATGTAGATTTTCATCTGTTCGCTTTTAATGTTATAGCTTTGTGTATTACATTTATGTCCAGGATCCACTTTCAGTCAATTTTTGTCACCGTCTGATTTTTCAACTCTTGTTTCCTCTTCTTGCCATCCCTATAAGAGAGGGCAAGGAGACTCAGCCGCACAGGCGAATCCCAGCCCTACTGCTAACAAGATGGCACCCTTGGACAAGGCAAATGATATTCACGGCCATTGAAGGGTTCGGGGCTTAAAAAGTGCAACTTATTTGGTCTGGAATTGGGTTTAGAGGGGATTCCCTGCTTCTAAACTGTAGAGTGAGGCTTAGCTGCAACATCAGTTGTGTTTATTATACATGTTGAGAAACCGTTCTCTCCATGAAGCCTCCTTAGCCAACTTGCTCCCACCCGGTGAGGACTGTGTTGCAAACCGATGGACCGTCCCTTCCAATCCTGCAGCCCTGTCCAACCAGGGAGACTTTGTTGGTGAACAGGCTGTAAGAAAAGAAATGGAAAATGAAATCTGTGTTTCCGGATGGATGAATACCTTTTCCTTCTGGGAAGTGTTTGGTCTGTGTTTCCTTTTCAGCAGGAATCGTCTTGTCGAGTAAGAGTTCTTCCTCTCTTTCTCTTTCTGCCTCCAAACCTCAGACCAGTGGTTTTCACTTCACAGTGGGCGAGCATCACTAGAAGAGCTTTGCAAAAACATCAGGTTCCTGTACCCTATTGTCCAAGGAATCAGAATCAGTTGACCTGTGGTGGGGCCCAAGAAGTGGTATTTTGAGAAAAGCCCTCCTAAGTCAGTTTTTATGGAGAATGCTCTGGATAGAATGCATGGACCCTAAACTTGGCTAATATTTTCTGTAGAATTAACAACATTTAGTAGCACAAACATTTCTTTTTTCTTTTAAGTTTATTTATTTTGAGAGAGAGAGAGAGAGCACACGAGTGGGATAGGGACGGAGATGGGGGAGACAGAGAGAGCATCCCAAGCAGGCTCTCTACTGTCAGCAGAGAGCCCAACATAGGACTTGAACTCAAAACTGTGAGATCATGACCTGAGCCGAAATGAAGAGTCAGACTCTTAACCGACTAAGCCACCCAGGCGCCCCCTAGCATAAACATCTCTGATGGAGAAGGAATGTCAGTGTCTTGTTTTGCCCTGGCATGTGGAAAGCCTGGGATCCGGGGTTCACTCCCATTCGGCCATACTTGGTCCTCCCAACTTCACTTGTTCTGAGAGCGGGGACTGAAGGGTTTTCGTTTCAACCCATTTTAGAAGCAAAGTCTGTTAAACGTCAAAGACGTGGAAACATCCTGAAGTCAGAGTTTCCACTCTGAGGAAATTTCAAGAATTTTCAACCCATGATCATTTTCCCGACCACAGGTTGAAAAGAAGTACAATTTTCGTGGTTGATTTGTGAAAAGCAGACTACCTGCCCCCTCTCCCTCCCTTCCTTGCAAACCTATCTTTCTTTTTACATACGTCATTTGGCTCTTGGCAGGAGAGGAAAATCTTTCCCGGCCTGGAATAAAAGCACTCCATCTCTTGCAAGAAGCAAGTAGACTTCTCTGAAAAGAATCCTCCCTGTTCCCCTGGAAATGCTCTAGAAAGAGGAGCTGTTTGTTTCCCCCCCTGGGGACTTTGATGTGTTCTGATTTTAATGAATGACCAAGGATTTTCTAGATCTAGCTACAAAAGCACTTGTAGGGGAAGGGAGTTTTTATAAGAGGGGATGTGGTAGAAATGGAGGGGGACAGGACGAGGCGAATTTAAGACATTCTGAAAACATGGCCACTACCAAACTACAAGGGGCACCCGTTTTGGAATCCAGAGGCCACCAAGAGCAAGGATCATAGTCTGCTGACGGCTCCAGAGTCATGAGCTGTGAATGCCCCATCACCTGCCAGTGTCCTCGCTCTGGGCCCTCACCTCTTCTGCCACACCCGAAGAGTAGGCTCTTCACCAAGGACCCTCTCCATGATCACTCAACCCCCATGACCTGCCTACCTTTGACTAGGATTAGCCAGCTGCACTGTGGGTCACCTTCTTGGAGGGCCCCTAGCCCCCATCCCAGAATCTTGTGTCTCAGTTTCCTGGAGCTGCTGTGACCAAGTACAATAAACCAGGTGGCTTAGAGCAACAGAAACCTACTGTCTCACAGTTCTGGAGGCCAGAAGTCCGAAGTTGTCCGCAGGGGCCACGCTCCCTCTGAAACCTGTAGGGGAAGGATCTTGCCTCCCCTCTTCCGGCTTTTGGTGGCTCCAGACATTGCTTGGCTTGTGGTCATATCATTCCAATCTGTCTCCTTCACATGACCGTCTTCCTTTGTCTCTGTGCCCTTTTTGAAAGAACACCAATCTTGGTATTTGCAACAACGTGGATGGATCTGGAGGGCGTGATGCTAAGCGAAATAAGTCAGTCTGAGAAGCACAAATCCCAGAGATCCCATTCACATGTGGAATTTAAGAAACACAAATAAAGAAAACAGAGACAGACAAAAAAAAACCAGACTCTTAACTGTAGAGAACAAGCTGGTGGTGGCCAGAGGGGAGGTGGGTGGGGGGATGGATGAAATAGGTAAAGGGGATTAAGAGCACACTTCTCCCGATGAGCACTAAGTAAGGTATAGAAGCGTGGAATCATTATACACTGAAAACTAATGTAACACTGTATGTTGATTATGCTTCAATAATAATAAGAAGAAGAACAGCAGTCATGTCGGAGTTGTATGTACTCTACTGTATGACCTCATCTTAACTAATTACATCTGCAGTGACCTTATTTCCAGATAAGGGCACAGGCTGAGGACCTCAGGGTTAGGACTGCAACGTATCTTTTTTTTTTTTCCCCTGGTGGTGGTGGCAGTGAGGGTCAGTGTTATAATTTAACCTGTAACAACTGGGATTAGAGGGATTTTGAATTGGAAATGCCGGAGCCCCTAAGCTGAATTAATAGGATTCCCTCTCCTCTCCCTCCCCTTCCTCCCCTTCTTTCCTTCCTTCCTTCCCTCCCTCCTTCCTTCTTTCCTTCTTTCTCTCCCTTCCTTCCTTCCTTCCTTCCTTCCTTCCTTCCTTCCATCCTTCATCCTTTCTTGTTTTTCCTCCCCTCTCACACCTTCTCTTGCTTCTTTCCCTCTCTCTCTCGTCCCCTCGTTTCTTCCCTCCATTACCTCTGTCCCTGCCCCTTCCCTCATCCATCTGTCCATCCGTCCGTCTCCTTAGGAGGCCCAGTGAGATGCACAGATGAGGAGTGTCAGGCTACCCAGAATGGCATCAGCTGGACGCAGCTCGCAGACAGCTCGCAGGCCCTAGGGAAGGGGGAGGAGGCCAGTCTCAATCTGAACGTCCTTCTGCTCTGCAAACCTTGTCTCCTCTGCCAGTTTTAGCAGCAGCTTAACTTGTAGAGACACTGCCCTGGCCCTCGTGCTGTCATCCCAACCTTGCGGGCGGTGCTTGGCTCTCCCACTCCACTGTCACAGGACACCCGCTGTCCCGCTGACAGCCAGCCTGCTTTTCTGACATTGTGAGGGATCTGCCTGGACAGCCAAGGCCAGCGCTGCAGTTGCCGTGGCAACCCAAGTGCCTGTGGGGACGCTAGTGGGACTCTGATCGACCGCTGGAAAGGCCCTGGACAAGATGTCAAGAGTTTAGGGACAGTGATCAACCCTCTGTGTTAGGTGTCGTCTGTGGCTCATGGGACGTCCTCACTCACCTTCACGGGGCCCCAGCTTGCTTCTCTGGTGAAGAATTACAAAACCTGGCTACCTGCTCGAGATGGGGATGGCGAGTAATACACAAAACACGAACACAGACTCTTAAATATGGAGAGCGAACAGGTGGTTGCCAGAGGAAGAGGGGGGGGTTGGGTGAAATCGATAAAGGGGATTAAGAGGCACACACTTCCAGTTACAAAATAAATATGTCACAGAGATGGAAAATATAGCATGGGGAATACAGTCAGCGAGACTGTGAAAACGTTTGGTGACCGACGGGGACCGCTCTAGTGGTGAGCACTGAGTAAGGGATGGAATTGTTGAATCACTGTGTTGTGTACTTGAAACCAATGTAACGGCGTGTTAATTATACCTCCGTAAAAATAAAAATAAAAATAAAAAAAGAAGCACAAACACAAGCTAACACTTAAATGGACCACCTTGCCAATTGCCTGGGGGCTTTGGGTTTGCCGTCCATGGGTGTTTGGGGTTATACTTGTAGGAGGGAGTGATGGTGAGACAGAGAGACGGAGGAGAGACAGGTGCCGAGTTTCTCCAGAGAGAGAGGCACAGGATGGGCAGAAGGCTTGGTTTTGAACAGAGGCACGTTGGGTCTTGCAGCCCCCACGGCACCAGCTGGGGCCTTGGAGATTCAGTGTGGGGCGGGGGCCCCTCGACTCCCTCTTTTCCTCAGTTTTGTCCCCGGTCATGGTGTAGCTCAGGACCTCTGAGGGCTTTGCTGCCTTGACTGGAGAACATCGGGACCAGGTAGCAAGTGCTGACGGGCCGGTGCCCAAAGGGCATGTCCCTTCTGAATCTGCCATGCTGGTGAGCGGCCATGAAGGCCTTGCAGGGACCACAGACAGGCCCCGGGGCTGGAGACTATGAATGAACACTTTTAACTTTGGGAAATATTCACGATAGCAGTGATTAGCTAGAGCTTCCTACTTAGGGATTTTTGACAACCTGCAATGTTCGTTTATTGATTCACTGGGATGCATGTCGTTTACTGGTTACCGAACACGGTCTAGGACCTGCTCGCCTTTCCTCCTGGTAGGAACAGAACCGCCCAGCTGGATGACATTTCCCAGCTTCCCCTGCAGTGGCCATGGCCACGTGACTAAGCGCCAGCAACGGGGGTGATGTTGCGAAAGTGACGTGTGCCGTTTCCAGGGTCCTGCCTTTCAGGGAGGCTGCTTGCCCTCCACGCATCTTATCTGGGCTGGAAAGTGGACTCGGGGACAGTGAAGCGGTTCCAATGAGGATGGCGTCACAGGGAGCAGTGGAGCAGGCGCAGGAAGGAGTCTGGATCCCTCCACGCCCTGGTGGATCACAGCTGCTGCCCTCCCCCTCAGACTGCCCCGCACAGCTCAGACTTTACACGAGAGAATACTAAACCTTCTGTCTTAAGTCACTCCTATTATCATCCTGTTAAAGCATCTGAATCAATAGATCCTAAGGGGATCAATAAGTAATCTGCTTTTTATCACTCACGCTCATTGGGCGCCAAAACCCACGAGCGTTAAACTTGAACCTACCTGTTCCTGTCGAAAGTTCTGCTCTCATGTTGCCTGTTTTTTTCCTGCTAACCAATGCAATCCACCACTTCCCTACAGAGGGGTTCTTACGTCCAGGAAGCTGGCCCAGAAGTCTTTTAAAAATATTCAGATTCTCTGGGGCGCCTGGGTGGCGCAGTCGGTTAAGCGTCCGACTTCAGCCAGGTCACGATCTCACGGTCCGGGAGTTCGAGCCCCGCGTCAGGCTCTGGGCTGATGGCTCAGAGCCTGGAGCCTGTTTCCCATTCTGTGTCTCCCTCTCTCTCTGCCCCTCCCCCGTTCATGCTCTGTCTCTCTCTGTCCCAAAAATAAATAAACGTTGAAAAAAAAAAATATTCAGATTCTCAGATAGCCCAAGGAGAGGTCAGATCAGATGGCTCCATCCCAGAGAGGAAACTTCAGAGGGAGCTTTGCGTTCAGGAGTTGTAGGAAGCCCTCGGGGCGCCATGACCGTATATCCCGGATTTTTATGACCCTTTGAATTTAAAATATTCTGGCCCAGTTTACAGAAATGTCTCTGTGATTGCGTGTGCCACACTTTGGGTTGAGAATTGTGGTCACGGTCCCCCACGGCCCCTCAGCTGGACAACATTGCGTTTTCATTTTGTCCTCCTGGTCCTGGGACAGTCAACCCCGGAAGGTATATCCTCAGCAGACTGGGGACCGCTCCCTCTGAGCCACTCGCCCTGGCCTGCTCTCTGACTTACTTTTTTCTGTTCTAAGCCTTGAACTGAACGGCACTTATCTGTAGAGAAGTGCTTTTGCCTATTTTTTTTTTTCTTGAGAAATTAAGCTCCTTTAAAGATTAAAGTTTGTCTCCCCCAGCCTCTTTACAAACTCCCAGGATGAAAACTGGGTCACAGAAAGTAGTTGCTCTGTTTTCTAATCAGACAATAGCTTCAGGCCGTGCCAGGTTCCCCTCCCCTGGGCCCACCTTCTGGACAGGTCTCTGCAACCTTGCCTCCTCTCCGGGCCAAGGGCACTCATCCTTGTCACTTACCAGCAAGAGCTGTGATGTCCCCTTTTTCTTGTCATCACTAATTTATGCTCTTGGCCTCCAGGGGTCCCCTCTCTGCCCCTCATCCCTTCTGTTCCTCCCTCCTCCCCACGGGATGCATCATGATAAAGGGCGAGGACATTTTATTTGGGTCATGGTGCCAGGGGTGGAAATTTTTGCCTGTCCTCGAGGGTTTCGTGCTTTGAGACTGTCTTAGATGGGGTCATTAAAAAATAGATGCTGGTCCTTCCAGAGGGAGATGATGCTCCGTCGTCACCCTCCCCACCCCCAGCACTGGGTTGGGCACTGCCACTTGCTCTCACCAACAAATGCAAGCAAAAGTCATGTGACATGTGTGATGTCCAGGCAAAAGCTTTAGGAACCAGTGCCTGGGGTGCTAGGGGGTCTCTCCCCTCTTCTACAAAGTGGACATGATGCAGCAGGAGGCACTTTATCGGCCTAGATTCCAAAACACAAGACAAGATCAGGGACGTCAACCCAAGATGGACACGCAGCTTGAGCAAGAATTAAGCTTTCGTGGCTGTAAGTCACCCTAGGTTGGGATCATTGTTACCAAGCGTAATTCGGTCTTTTCTGAGCGTTCCAGAGCATCTGTGGACACGGGCTCAGGCTGCTCTTCCTACGAAGCTACATTAGCTGGTCTTGGATTGGACAGGTGAGGAGACTGTAGTATCATGAGAATTACGATGTGGACAGATTAGTTTACCTCTGCTCTGTGCCTTGGAAAGAATCCCCCGCCCCGCCTCCCCCGCCTTATTATGGCCTTGGTGCATCCTTGATGTCAGCTGTTTCCACTTGCGCCTTCCGTTTTCATCACTGGTCTGCCTTAAGGCAGGATGTAGCCTCTCTTCCCAGGCCCCAGAAAGAAGGCGGTACCCTGAACTGGTAAGCGATAGTGACCGTGCTGAATCCTTCACAGGGAAGACAGAGAGGTTGACATCCACATCCCAGTGCCAACCACTCATTCACGTCTTCGGCAGTTCTGCATGGTGTGGCGCACTGGAGCCAAAACACTCGGGTTCAAATGCCAGCTCTGTCGCGGGCAAGATACTTAGATTATATGTCTGAGTTTTCTCTTCGGTAAATTGGGGACAGTAACATTTCCTGTCTACTAGGGTCGTTATTATTGGTCTCAGAAAAGCATGAAAGCTAGGCTTAAGCCAACCCCTTCCTGTTGAAAGCTTGCTTCATCCTTTACTTGCTTTGTCTTGGTAAGCTGAGATAGACACATAAAACGAGGCTGAGTGGGACTACAATGGCTGACACGCAATTGCACACTAGTGTCAGTTATCACTGCCATTCCCCTGTTGCTGAAAAGTCTTCATCAGAAATTCTTGCCTTCCTCCCACCATGTTGTTTGTGGAAGCACCCTTCCTTGGACCTTCTCCGCACAGCATCCAGCCTCATGGGCTACAGTCTCCTTCCTTCTGGATTGTGGCTCTCCCACCCCTACTCCCTTGTGGATTGGGAATCTGAGCTCTCTCTCTCTCTCTCTCTCTCTCCCGCATTCCTCTTTCTCTCCCTCTCTCATTTCTTTCTCTCTCTCTCTCTCTCTGTCAGCTGTTCTACCTTGGAGAAGTTACTTTCAGAGAATAGCCTGGAACCAGCACTGAAGCTCCAGCGGGAAGAGACAGTCTTGAGGGATTACATCCCATAGCCCCAGGCAAAGATTCAAGCTGGATACCCTCAGAGCCCGCAGCCCCCCAAGCTGGGTCTTCTCATCTCCTCTGCCGCTGTAGGCGGTTCAACATGGGTCAGGCGTTGTTCAAAAGAAAAGATGTCGGCAATTTGTTCCTCGGTATCTGTGAGTTTCAGTGAAGTTACAATCCAGATCTGGAGTATTTGCCTTTCAAGAATTATCTCAAAAACCC
Source organism: Lynx rufus (assembly GCF_022079265.1). NCBI lineage: Eukaryota > Metazoa > Chordata > Mammalia > Carnivora > Felidae > Lynx > Lynx rufus. The sequence goes on from NW_025814867.1 coordinate 146,158,859, forward strand.
TGGTTAAAGGTGTTCCAGGACGATGGAAAATTCTAGTTAACTTAGGCCAACCAAATGTGACTGTGTTCAAATATCCAGAGCCAGTCTGGGGTGGGGCAGATGACAATGAGATGACAATGAGAACATACCCAGAACTGTCTGAGATGATCACATTTACTTTTTTGATATCTATGTCATAGTTTCAGCTCATTTAGTCTTGTGTTGCACTAAGACCCTTGGATCTTCCTCATGGGATGCTTAGATTCTGATAAATTCAGTCTTCAGGGGCTGAGAGGTTGTGTGCCCCGTGTTTTAGAGTGTGGGGGTAGAGGCAGCAGACTTCCATTCCAATCCGGGTTTGCCCCTGAAAAGCACCATGAGGCTGAACAAGTTGTTCCTGGGCTCACATTCTTCATCTGTAAGATGATAATGGCTCTGAGCCTGTTTTTATTGGAAACTTGGGGGAAAACAGTATCTTGAAGTCAAGTACAGTTGACCCTTGAAATACGAGGCCATGAGGGGTGCTGACCCCCACACCCTGCACAGTTGAAAATCTGTGTGTAACTTGTGACTCCCCCAAAACTTAACTCCTAATAGCCTACTGTTGAGCAGAAGCCTTACTGATGGCATAGTCAATTGATTACCACACATTTTGTATGTTACATGTATTACAAATAAATACACAATAAGGTACGCTGGAGAAAAAATGTTCTTGAGAAAAATCACAAAGAAGAGAAAATACATTTATAGTACTGGACCGTAGTTATCGGAAAACACCCATGTATGCTTGGGCCTGTGTAGTTCAAACCCATGTAGTTCAAACCCGTGTTTTTCAAGGGTCAAGGGCAGTCACTCTTGCTTATCCTCAACGTCTCTGGTTACTAACCAGGGTTGTGGACAGAGGGCCAGCTTGCCCCGCTTAGTTCACACGCTGCCTTGTACTATCCACACCCGTGGGTCGTCCTTCCCGTCTCATTTCATGGATGAAGAAGTGGCCCAGGGTGGTTGAGACACTTCTCAAGGTCACACAGCCAGAAAGTGGCAGAACTAGGGTATGAACCAGAGTCTATCTAACCCCCAATTTTTTTTTTAACACTTTTCTAGCATGTTCTATGCTCCGGGCACTGTTTTAATGACTTCACAAGTATTATCTCACTGCATCCTAGCAGCTCTGCGAGGTAGGTACTGTTACTGCTTTCATTGTGTGGATGAGGAAACTGAGGTACGAAGGGACCAAGTCACTTGCCTGAGTTCACACAGGTTCGGGTAGCAGAGATGGAATTCAAACTCAGGCAGCCTGGTCCTGGCTGCCTCACGAAGCTGTTCCTCACTGCCTCTCGAAGTTCTAGTTTTCTCAGTGGATGGTTGCCTTCCTGGTATAGACATGCCCCCTTCCCGTCTCCCCTCAAGCCACTTAGTGGGGGAGCCAACGCTCCGGTGTTGGTCCCACGAGATCGAAAAGGCGAACCAGTCCCCTCCCCCCGGCCTCCTCCTCAGAAGCCAGTAGCCTCTGGCAGCAAACTCAGGTAGAGCCTGGGGGGTTAACCGTGAGGTTAGCTGCCAGTGTAGACAGCTCAGCTGTGAGTTCCCCAAGAGAACCATCTTGTCAGTGCTGTCCCTGTTACCGGACCAGAGCCAGCACCCAGGGTACCTGTCCCCTGCAGGGACCCCATCCTCTAGCAGGACTCCTCCTAGGACATCATTTCACAGCACGCAAATTCTTAGAAAGATAACCTGCCGCGCCCAACACCGTGAGATTCAACTCCTATCGGCCTGGGCTTCCGTAGATGCACCCAGCGCGCCCTTTGGCGAAATAGCCTAGAGACTGTTGTCAGAGGAGACCCGCTTTCTTTCCAACCTGGATTTTCTCTCCTTCGCGGGTCCTCCCCGGGCATCTGTGTTCAACGTGCTCTCTGATCAACGACATTATCTTCGTCTTTCTGTTTTCTATCGTCTTCAAATCTGAAAAAAACAAAAAACAAAAAAAATCCCCTTGGAGATTTGTCCAAGAGAAATGCTGAAAAGAGATTCTGCCAGAAGCAGGAGAAAAAGCTCTGGGTTACCCTTTAAAGAGAATTCTCCTAAGAACGTCAACTGAAGAGGCATCCCGCCACACTGCTCATCAACACAGTTGAAGCAGATGGCTTGGCAGTTAGGAAAAGGGTGAAGTGATCAGCAGCAGCCAACGAGCCGGCTTGGCTCAACTCAGCTTAAGTGCACTACGATTCCATCTCCTCCACCGCAAAGATATCACGGCAGCCTTCATCACCTGCTTCATGGGAATCAGATCACGTGTCGGATCATTCTCTTGAACTTGAAAACGAATACCTCCGAAACCACGAACACAAAAACAAGTGAGGTTGGTTTGTTTTTGAAGAGTGCATGCTGATTCCTGGTGACGGCTGGATTTTAAAACGTCCAAATCATCAGGTTCACGTTGAAATCAAATGGGACTATCTTAACCCCCAGTCATATTGACTGCTTCAGAGGAGGGCTCGTGACCCCAGCGCCACAAATCAGAGTCAACCCAGAAGCCTTTTCTGGGGCTATTTAGGACTGTTTATCCCCCCCTTTCATGAAATGGCCAAGCTTGGGGGACACAAAGCTGAGGTGTCTTCATCATCCCACGAATAGAACCTACCCGAGAACGAAGTCAACATGGAAGCAAGTGGGGAAAACAGGGTGAGCGGACTCCTCGTGACATGTTCTGATACCCCGATCCAGATGTGCCCGAAAACAGAACCTCGCTTGGACTTTTCAGGAGGCAACAATTCCCCCAGCGTGGCCGAGCCCCTAGCTTTTTGAAATTTACGTCTATCTCATTTTTTTAGCCCCCCATGCCAACCAATATATGCATTTAAGGATATACATTTGCTTCTCAGCGTGGCTTTTGTTGCATTCCCACAAGCTGTCACATGTCACAATTTACTTAGCACTCTAAGTAAATTACCTAATTTACTCAGCACTTAGAAAATATTAGACATTTTCTAATACCCATTGTGATTTCTTACTGGCCCCGTGGGTTACTTGGAAGCGTGTTGCTTAATTTTCAGACATTCAGGACTTTTCTGGATTCCTTTAGTTATTATATCCAGGTGCCACCTGTCTGGAAATTTTATGCACAGGTTCTCATTTTCCTTAAGGTTTTCCACGTCGAGTGTTTTGGAGACTCCACATAGGCGTCTTTCTTAGACGTGGCCATGAGTAAGTTCTCTTTCTTCAGGGGCCACGCCAGTCCCACTGTTTCCTGATGCGAATTTGCAATGTGGGGTGTTATCGGCTGGTTACTTCGCATGGGAGCGGGGGCCTGGAGTCTTCCGGATGTAAAGCTGTGCCTCATTCAGTGGTGGAGGGGAGAAGAAGGTTTAGTTGGCCTACCCAGCATCCCTTCCTTGGAGGAACGATGCTTCCACTCTTCCACGTAGTTCGAGGGGGGTTGTCAGTCCTTGTAAAGTCTCTCTCTACACGTTTTTTTTTTGGCAGAAAGAGGCATGTGACTCAGGCTGGCCAATCGGAGTCTTTTCTGGGAATGTTTTATAGAGCCGTCCAGGAAGACTGTCTTCTTCAACTGCAAGGTCATGAGTGTGAGTCTCTGGGGACCTCATACATAGCCCATGGGAAAGGTTCACAGAAAGAACAAAGTCCGGCTGAGATAAGTAGAGCTGAGAAATGGAACAAAAGCTAGAAAAGAGCCCTGGTAGCATCACTGGAGCCCTTAGATCCACTTGAAGCTCGAGTCTCCCCTATACTTGCCATGTCCACGAACACACAAATTTCCCTTTCGCTTATTTGTCACATAAAACCAAAAGAGCCCTATATGCTTATGGTGGGTTGAAGGGTGAACCCCTCCCCTCAACTCCAGACCAAAAAATAGTTGTGTCTATGTCCTAATCCCCAGAACCTGTGACTCTTACCTTATTTGGAGAAAGGGTCTTTGCGGATGTAATTAAGTTAAGGATCTTGAGAGGAGATCATCCTGAATTACCTGCATTGGCCTTAAATCCCATGACAAGTAGCCTTCTAAGAGACACACAAGAGAGAGGAGAAGATGACATGTGACAACGATGACGGAGACTGGAGTGACACAGCCACAAGCCCAGGGATGCTGGCATCTGCTAGAACCTGGAACAGGCAACAGACAGGATCTTCCCAAAAACTTCTGGAGGGAATGCAACTCTGGTGATAGATAACTTGATTTTGGACCTCTGGCTTCCAGAACCGTGAGAATAAATTTCTCTTGTTTGAAGTTACCTGTGTCATAGCGCCTTGGTCCTCACCCAGACCCACATCTGCCATAGAGCGTCAGGCAACTGGCAGAGAAGACTTCCGCCTGCAGAGGGAGGGAGCTGGGAGACAAAAGAGGGAAGGCTTGCAAATCCCCAGGCAGAGACACTCGGTAGGAGGGATTGGGTTTCTCTGGGAGAAGCTGAAGTAGAGGAAGGTGGGGAACTAGGAAATCTGAGCCAAGCACTGGGTCATCATTATCCTCCAGGTGCCCACAGAAGTGAAAGGCTAAAGAGAGAAGACCTGGAACAGGGCCAAGACGAGAACACTCTTCCCCCTTGCGGTCCCTAATGGTATGATTGAAGGAGGAGGAGTGTTGTGCAGGGAGAAGGCATGAGACAGGAAATCCACAAACTCCCGCGCAGGACTCGGTGAAATATACGTGGCTGTGTGATGCTGTTGCTGGTGGAAACCCAGAGCCCAAGCCCCGCTCCCCTGCCGCCATGCTGTGCTGTCCCCAGCTGTCCCGGGGCACCCTGTCCTGGCCCTTTTCCTCACCAGATGCTCCTCACGATTCCTGGCATCGACCCCTGTGCCAGAGCACACACTTATTCGCCATTACTCCAAACAGCACAAGCAAAGGCCCACTATGGAGCAGTCAGGCGGTCACTCCACTTTTAGGTGAAAGAGAAACGCCAGAACGCCTTCTTTGAATAAATCTGGTTATAATGTAAGTAATTACTATTTCTCACGAGCAGAAGTACAACTAAAAGTCAACATCATGCCAAGCCTCTTTAATTTCAGAAGGTGTTTATTTTCCCTCCAAAGCCAAGTAATATCTTTTTATTTTGTTTAATTGCATCCACATGGGGAAAAAATCAGAAACTAGAGGTATTTGAGGTTCCTGTAAAAAATAGTACTTTCTCCCACCTAATATGTGGGTTGCGTTCCTGGCTTGACACATTATGTTTGCCTGAGCGAGAAACGAGCCCCTTGGGAGATTATTGTCCATTTGATGGAAAGCCAGCTAGGTCTGTTGGAACGGGCAGACGCGCTGTGCATTGTTGGGAGCTGGGGGACAAGGGGGGGAGAAGGAGGGAGGGGAGGGGAGATTGGAGTAGCCCCGCCCCTTCGGGTAAGACGCGCCCTATGCAGTAGCTCGTCTCCCAACTTTGTCCAAATAGGACAGGTTTTGCCTTGTGTCACATATACCTTTCCTTCTTTAATAATTTCTGACTGTATACAGGAATGTTTGACTCTTAATGGAGGAGACTATAAATAAGGGAATTGAGAAGAGTATTTTGGAGGGTCATATGCAATTGGGTAATTTTTCCCCAGATGTTTTTACGTTATATTACATTCATCACATCTAAGCCTATCACCTTAAATAATTTCCTGTTATCCTCAGCGCTGATTTTCAGATTATGTATATATGCTGTGGAACTTGTTTTTCTCAAATGAAATCTTACACAGATCCTCAACATATAACAGATAAAAGTACAGCTTGAGCTAAGTTCTTTACAAACCACAGACGAGAGACTGGGGCCTTGACCAATGTGAACCTTACCAAAACGATGCTAGAGTAAGAACTGAGCGCGCGTAAAGATGAGGACCTGGTCGCTTCCATGTTTAAACGATTAGAAGGCCAGAGAGCACAGAGGAAGGAACGGGGAGAGAGGCCAGTGTACTCCCGGCCACAGGGCCCCCTCCTCCAGCCTCCACCGGGGGATCACAGGCATCCAACTCGCAGAAGAGCCTTCTTGAGGCCACATCCCCCCTTCCGGGCTTGGTCACCCTGTGGCGAGGTGGAGGGGCCCAGACACATTTGCACATCTGGTTCTGATGAGGGAAAACCCACCCAAGGCAGAGTGGCTTCAGTTTCCCAGAACAGCTGCTGCCCTCTCCTTCTTCTGGAAAAGTCCTTCTCCTCCTCCCATAAGGAAGGATCCCAGGCCTGTTCTCTGTAGGAAATGTGCTCTCAATAATGTTCACCATCAAATGAAAACACAACTATCCCCTTGTTCAAGAGAATGAGAACCACTCACAGTAATGTCGAGATTCTGTTAAAACACAGTATTTCCTTCCCTACTTTTCCAGAGCAAACTACCATTTTGGAACCCTTCGCATGCTGAGAATGACAGAATGTGTCACTGACAGCAAGGGCTTGGCGACAAGTTCGTGGCGGGACTTCTACAGAATGAACTGGACTTTCTGTACCTGTGTTCCCTCACCTGTAAAACTAGGGACAGGGCTGGGATGGAATATTCTGGAATTTCAGAACGCAGCGCAAGCCTCCGGCTGCAAAGTCCATTCTCAAAGCATTTAGCTTTGAGGCTGTCAGAGAATGAGCTCGAATTCAAGGTGCTGCAGAACTGAAAGGAACCAAGAGCTCTATTGGTCCAAATCCCTGCATGTCAGGTGTGATGGTCATGCTTCTGTGTCCGCTTGGCTAGGCTAGCGCACCCAGTGATTTAATCAAACTTGAATCTAGGTGTTGCTGTGAAGGTATTTTTGTAGATGGGGTTCACAGTTATAATCAGTTTTTAGTAAGTGAGGAAGATTGCCCTCAATAATGTGGGTGGGCCTCATCTTATCAGTTGCAGGTCTTGAAAGGCAAAATCAGATTTTTGAAAGAAGAAATTCTGCTTCAAGACTGTAACATAGGGGGCACCTGGGTGGTTCAGTTGGTTGAGCGTCCAACTTCGGCTCAGGTCATGATCTCGTGGTTCGTGGGTTCAAGCCCCATGACGGGCTCTGAGCTAGCTTGGAGCCTGGAGCCTGCTTCCGATTCTTTGTCTCCCTCTCTCTCTGCCTCTCCCCTGCTCATGCTCTCTCTCTCTCTCTCTCTTTCAAAAATAAACATTTAAAAAATTATATATTTTTTAAAAATACTGTTAACATAGAAACCCTGCCTGAGTTTCCAGCCTAGTGGCCTCCTCTGCAGATTTTGAACTTGCCAGTTCCTATAATTGCATAAGCCAATTTCTTAAATCTCTTTTCATAAGGTAGGTGGTCCTAGATTGTTATTGCTAAGAAACTGACAAGCCCAGGGCCCAGATCTCCTTGGGCTCGTACCTCTTTCCTGTTCTTCCTACCAGGACATACCTCTCATCCAGTTACTGCCCTACAACCTAAAACCTTACTTTAAACTGAACCTCCCTTCCCGAAAGAATTTAGATTCTTCTAGCAGAGCAGCATTTTTCTCTGCGAGGCGTGGACACAAATACTTCTTATACCGCCCCCCAATACATACATATGCATGCAAACATGTTTAGCATGTAATGAAACAAAAATTTCCTGAAATGATATTTCTCAGATGCAATACATTCGATCACTTCTATTTTATTGTACTTCACTTTTGAAAAATGTTAGTCATATGCTCTAGGTTGCTTGTTTGAGCCAAAATTGCCCACGATGGCCGATGTGTCTGGTGCCTGTAACACATCTCCCTCAGTCACAGCTGTGCTGGAAAGTTCTGTGTGAGCTCAGGCTCACTTCACTCATGGCATCTCACTCCAGGCATGGGGTGCACAGACCCCGGGCCCCTGTGGTGGTCCCTTTGGCTCCTAACCAAGTACAGCCTGGAAGCGTGGGGCAGTCCTCAGTCAGTGGGGAGAAGAGCTGGTCGATGGGTGGCCCAGCCCCCACCTTCAAACAGAGCACCTGCAGAAGCATTCTGTATGCTTCTCAAGAGGACCACAGCGGTGACCTTGACAATGCTCCTTATGTTAGCTCCCCTTTCCCTGCCTCCCCTGTCCTGTTGCAAACTGTGGGCTCCTGGCATCGCCTCCCAGATCAATCACTTGCTCCGACTCTAGGCTTCAAGGCTCTAATTTCAAGAAAGTTCAAACTCAGACCCATCCTTCTCCTCACTGTAGGAACCCTCTACAACTCCCTTCGGACGGTCACCGTGTATTTGCTGGTATCTCCAGGGATGACAAGCGTTCTTATTTCCTCAGCTCAGTCTTCTCATTGCCGGACAAGTCAGGGGGACGGAAGTGAGACAGAGGGCATCCAGGACTTCCCACGGGTCGAGCGCCGTGCTACTGTATTCTTTCACTCTCTTTGTTAAAAGGTAGTTTCGGGTTTCTTTAGACTTTAAAAACAGGCAGACTAATTTTTATAGTAGCTTTTTTGAGATATTTATGGTCCATACAATTTACCTATTTAAGGTGTACAAGTCAGTCGTTTTTCATATATTCGCAGGATTGTGCAAACCTTACCCCAGGTTTAGGACATTTCCATCACCTAAAAAGAAACCCCATGCCCATTAGCAATTACCCCCCATTTTCTTCCGACCACCACCCCACCCCCAGCCCCAGGCCACCACGGATCTCCTTTCTGTTTCTCGGTTTGGCTATTGTGGCTATTTGATATAAATGGAATCACACACTACGTCCCCTTCTGCGTCTGGCACAGTGTTTTCAAGGTTCATCCATATTGTAGCAGGTTATCAGCACTTCATTCCCTTTGTCCCGGAATAATATTTCATCGTATGGATACGCCACATCTTGTTCATCTATTTTTCACTTGATGGACATTTTGGTTATTTTGAAGAGTAGCTTCAAAATTTTGAAGAGTAGTTATGTTGCACTATAATCTGCCTTGGAATTTTGTCTTAGCTTTGAACTTCTAGGTTAACCCATGACAAACATCCTCCTTCTTCTTGCAAGGTCCCCATGGTGTGGATGTTCACCATCGGAGGCTGTTGATGCAATGGCGTGATCTCTAGCCCATGTCCTTCTCACCATACTGATCATCTCCCTCTGACAAACTCCAGTTTACCACAACCATCCTAAAAGTGGGATGGTCAGGGAGAATATCACAGCAAGTACTTATCCTTTTAATTATTCATTTATAGTATAATTAATGATAAGACAACAAGTTGAATGAAAATCGTACTAAGAAGCTCCAGAAGAGGTGTCCAAAAGAGGGTACATCCATTTTTTTAAAAAAATACTAATGTGCTCTGAGAAAACTAAGGGCCCGTTTTACTACAGCGACCTTCCTCTGGTCAAGGAGGAGGGCCCAGCTGCAATACTAATGCCAATCATTCAGGAAGCGGTTCAGTAATGTTCTTTTGTGAAATGGCTCCCTACCATTCTTTTCTCTGCTGTGTAAATGTGACCACATAATTACTTGCAGCTAAAGAAGAAGTTTGACAGAGATAGACCTGCTATATAGATGTCCAAGAGAATGAAAGGGATGGAGAGGGAAAGAAGGGCAAAGACTGCCCCATGACTCTCTTGTCTCCTTATCAGCACTGGTGATTCTAGCTGCACAATGTTTGCTGCAGAAGTGTGTCTTCCCAGATTGAAAAAGGACTCTTCTGGTACAAGGGCCCATCTTCAACCTGTCCCTAATATCCTACACAGGTCTTTCCGTAACCCCTACAACTATGTGCTCAGTAAATATTTTTAGAGAATAATAGATAAAGGGATGGATGGGTGGATGGATAGATGGATTGATAGATGGATGAATGGATGATGGATGGATAGATGGGTGGATAGATGGATGGGTGGCTGGATGGATAGATGGATGATAGATGGGTGGATGGGTATATAGATGGATGGATGAATGGATGGTGGTGGGGAGATGGATGGAAGGATGGATGGATGGATAGATGGGTGGATAGATGGATGGATGATGGATGGATGGGTGGGTGGATGGATTAATGGATGAATGGATGATAGATGGGTGGATGGGTATATAGATGGATGGATGAATGGATGATGGAGGGATGGATGGATGGATAGATGTGTGGATGAGTAGATGAATGAAGGAATAAAGGGAGAGAAGGAGGGATAGAAACACATAACCACAAAAATGGAATCATCACCTCAGGGTTTAATCAAAAGCTTGTATTGGGAAGCAGCTGGTGCAGGCCTGATCATGGCCAGCTTCTGGAAGCTCACTCTGCTTCTCCCAGTTGGTGAAAGAACATATCTTTTTCATATACTCACATCTGTGTCGGGTCTCCCAGTAGCCTGGGAAGAAACTGAAATGCTTACCATAATAGTTCAATGTGCATGGAAGGCTCTGTAACTATAAATCCCCATTTGGATGTGAATTGGGTGGGGCAGTGACACTATTATTTCCTTAGCGTGTTTGGGTACAGGATGCTGGTAGGTATTCTGTCTGCCCATTGGCAATAGCTTCAGCCTGCCACGACCCTTCTCCTTGGTGCTGTGGCAGGAAATTGAGGGCTAAAGAGTGTCAGGTGGTTATAGGAGCCTTAAAAAGTGGGGTCACCTTGCCCAACTACCTTGTTGTACAAATAAGGAAGCTAAGGACAGGAAAGGAGAGGTGACATATTTAAGGTCAAGTGAGTAGTTAGTAACTGATCCAGAATTTGGACCCAGGTTACACGATTCCTCCTTTCTTTCCCCAGACTTTCTCTCTAACATCTTCGCTGGATCATTTTATAAGGATCAAATTCATCTCGAAACCACTGCCGTTACTTTAATGACACCTTTCTGGAGACCCCAGCAGAGCACAGGTGAGTACTACAAATTCCCTTCTGTTCCTTTTTTTTTTTTTTTTTGAACTTGTTGACTTAATGGTAGGGTCTCCTGGTTCCTTTCAAACCCATTTCTTTTTTTCCCCAGAGTGTCCTTTATCTCCTGGTTTGGCCCAGTGGCAATAAGCTTGAAATATGCTGGTGAGAAGGGGAGGCTTACAGAGCCTTTGAGACCCAAGTGATGTCTCCGATGACGCACAACCTCCTCACAGGACGTGGTGGGCTTAAAAAAGCTCTTTCCAATCACTCAGATTATTTCCCCTGGTAGAGCTCTGGCCCAAAATATCCAACAGTCCATTCCCAGTGCGCTTCTCAAGGCTCAGATGCTGCAAGGATGGTGATCTTCCTGGGAAATGCAGCTGCTGTTACATAATAAGGGGTGGCTCTTCCCTGTCTTAGCAGAGACAACCGTCCCTGTTGATTGGGGCAGGGAATTCATCAAAGTCATACTTTAGACTCAGCGCTGACACTAACTCTCTTGGCTCCGAGCATTCTTCAAACTAGAGAGCACCTCATTTCTGCCTCTGGTAGGAAGCAAGCATGTGGGAGTCAGAAGACCCAGGTGGGGGGGGGGGGGGGGTGACTGCCTGTCCTGGACTTGTCAGGTGAGTCGGGTGAGTCACCTGACCTAATTGAGTTTTAAGTTCTTTATCTGTGAGATAGCAATAGTAATCATAACAGCTCTGTCACGGGCCGATATTACAAGTAGTGAGAGCCCTTGACATCAAAAATACCGCTGGGGCGCCTGGGTGGCTCAGTCGGTTGAGCCTCCGACGTCGGCTCACGTCATGATCTCGCAGGTTGTGAGTTTGAGTCCCCCATCGGGCTCGCTGCTGTCAGCCTGTCAGTGCAAAGCCTGCTTCGGATCCTCTGTCCCCCTCTCTCTACCCCTTCCCCGCTTGCGCTCCGCCCCAAAATAAATATCTTAAATAAATAAATACTACTAACGAAAAAAATTATTCGATGACCCTTGTGAAATCACGGCAAGGAAGATTTTATTCAAGGCAATAAGGACTAGGGACCACTGTAATGGGAAGCATTGGACTCAAGTCTGAGTACCACATGGGCGCATGAGATTGATAGCCACGGGGCAGGGTGGGAGCCAATGGATGGATATTATTAAGAGGAAACATCAGGGGTGAAGGGAGATTCTTGCTAAGTGGACCAAGGAGGATTCTTGCTGAAGGCAGGCTGAAGGGATCAGAAATCCTCCGGGGGATGGTGGAGGATAAGAAACTGGATTCAGATAGCAAAGGTCGGGGATCCTGGCTGTGTTGAGTCGGCAGGATTGTCGCCAAAATGGGGCAATGCGGAGGTGAAGATGAGAGACCGAAAGTCAAGGTCCTGCTTGCAACATTCAGCGGAGCCGAGTAATTTGGTAGAGGAGGGAATCTTCGTGAATACAAGTATTAAATGCCTTCCGACCTGGTTGCTTAGGACCAGTTGATAGCAAAGGGGGAGCGAATGGAGAAACCGAGGCACCAACGCCTTTAGAAGCGGGCCCAACAACTGACCTTCCGGCCAATCCCACCTTGCCCAGAGGCGATGGCCCACGCGGCGAAACATTTCCTCCTTAGACCTCAGATGCCGGAAAAATTCATCTCCGTTTTGATTTTCCGCTTGCAGACCTTGCGCGTAAGGAAGTAGCCGAGCCGAGACTGATGGTTCCAAACAGCACAGTGAACCAGCTGGGGAACGAAGGGGGGATCCAAGCGCTTCCCCAGGCGCTTCCCCACCCCAACCTAGGAACTCAGGAAGCCACTTCCGGGAGGCCTCACCTGGATGCCCACTTTCCCTGGCTCAGGAGTTGGAGGCACTTCGACAGGCACTCTAGGGGCCTCTGGACTACAGGTATGCTTAGAAAACACCTCTCTTTTAAAAAGCAAGCTCACGGGGCACCTGGGTGGCTCAGTCGGTTGAGCATCTGACTTGGGCTCAGGCCACGATCTCACGGTTCGTGAGTTCGCACCTCGACTCGGGCTCTGTGCTGACAGCTTGGAGCCTGCTTCCAATTCTGTCTCCCTCTCTCTCTCTCTCTCTCTGCCCCTTCCCTGCGCATGCTCTCTCTCTCTCAAAAATAAATAAACACTAAAAAAAATTTAAAAAGCAAGCTCACCGACCCCTTCATTTTTCAAGGATGGCAAAAAGATTGACTGGATTTCACACATCCAAGGAAGCAGAGTTTCCCTTCTTTCCCCTTCCAGGCCGCTGCAAACATGTCACCGCCAAACCACCAAGGTTTTGCTGGGACGCAGCGGGACAGTGCGACTTTACCTCTGAGCTTCTTCCTCGCCATCTGTGCTCCCCCAGCACTCCTCAGTTAAAACAGACATATGGAATTGGAGAATTGGCCCCAGAAAGAAAAAAGCGAGAGTCCCGAGCTAAAGGGTTTGGGGGGGGAAACGTGCGTTTTCAGAGAAGGAATGAGCAGCCCTTGGCTCTCGCGGGCTGGTTAATCATAATCAGCAGTGGGCACCGCAGGGCCCCCACCCCACCCCAGGCACAGTCACTGCCCCTCGGTGGCCGATGGACGGCCTCCTGCCGGTTGGGACCTTATTACTTCCTCCCTCCCCGCCCCCCACCCCCAGCCCTGCTCCGCCTCCTAGGCCTCACTTGGGGCTGCAATTAAACTTTTCAACTTGGAAGGTAAACATCAGGGAGCCAAAGGGGTGGATTCGGAGGCCTCACGGAGACAGCTAAGAGGTCGGCCCCGAAGCAGCCAGGGGAGGCCCAAGGGCTAGAGGAGAAGGCAGACCGAGGGGGGAGGTCTGCGTGTCTCCCACAGCCCCCCAGCGCGGGGAGGGAGGTGGGGAACCGGTGGAGGGGTGGAGGATGGGAGCTTTATGGAGAAAGCCTGGTAACACTGGGAGGAGGGGAGAGCGAAAGACGGAGGCGGGGAAGAAAAGAGCCACTCGAGGTACACAAGCCAGAGGGAAGTTTCTCTCAAGACTTATGAAATCCAACCACGCTCTTTCCTCCAATTCTTATTTTCTAAAATTAACAACAGAGTCGCAGAAGTAGCTTAGATTGTGAATGCAGCTTTAAAGGGCTCTGCATATTTTTTTGTGAACGTCCGGAAGGAGATCCTGTTTATTTCTCTCTGGACCCCAGACACCCCACCCCCACCTCACCGCCCCAGCCTCCCCTGCTGAGTCACTTTGGCTCCCCCCCTCCCCTCCAGGATGGTCTGTATGTAAATGAGGATGCCTTTTATAACATTTTAGAATAGTAATATTTGTTCTGCCTCACTGATTTGGCTTGGCTTTTCTTTTTTAATTTAAAAAAAATTTTTTTTGACGTTTTATTTATTTTTGAGACAGGGAGAGACAGAGCACGAACAGGGGAGGGTCAGAGAGAGGGAGACACAGAATCTGAAACAGGCTCCAGGCTCTGAGCTGTCAGCACAGAGCCCGACGCGGGGCTCGGGCTCACGGACCGCGAGATCATGACCTGAGCCGAAGTCGGCCGCTTAACCGACTGAGCCACCCAGGCACCCCTTTAAATTTTGTTTAATGTTTATTTATTTTTGAAAGAGAGACAGTGAGAGGTGGAGGGGCAGAGAGAGAAGGAGTCACAGAATCCGAAGCAGGCTCCAGGCTCCGAGCTGTCAGCACAGAGCCCCACGCGGGGCTTGAACTTATGGAGTGTAAGATCATGACCTGAGCTGAAGTCGGTCGCTTAACGACTGAGCCACCCAGGCGCCCCTTGGCTTGGCTTTTCCGAAATGCCGTTGAGCCCCTCTTGCGTATAGTCCTGCAGACACCCTAGTTCCCACTGCAATTTGGAAAGTTTGTGTGGTGCAAGGGAGAGCCAGGATGTGATCTAAGGAAGGAGAAGGGTGGTCGAGTAGAGGAACATAAGACCAAACTGTGAGCCATCCCTGATGCATGAAAATTTAAAGCATATCAATTTCAGCCAACAGGTTAAGTTCTAAGTCACCCGTTCTGGTCAGTAGTTCTGTCCCCTGGGGATTCTCTTGTGTTTCAAGTATTCTTTTACTTTTAATGCACTTTGTACCTTTAGCTGAAAGTGTTGCTCCAAAGGTGCGGGCCGGATTAAATGACTGCCCTGGGTTTCAAAGGGACTCCCAGCAATTCTCGACTTCCCAGGGGGCCATACACCTGATCTTGAAAGGCCTCTGCCCAAGCCCTGGCTTGGGGTCCTGGAAACGGCATCTGCCTGCAACCAACCATTTCACGGTTCAGAAAAATAGTCACAAAACTGGAGTGAAGAGTAGTCCTGTCCCATGTTCAAGTACAAGCAGCCGGTTGGTGCCAGAGCGAAGGCTAAATCCTAACTCTGCACCCCTACCCTAGTTCACACATCTCACTACACGGCCCTCCTTCGAAGGTTGGAGCTTCAGGAGCAACCTGCTGGAGGAACATCTTCAGCCACCAAGATGGCATCTTTGTGCTTGGAAAAAAAAAAGATACACAACCTGGTCAGCAGAATGAAGAAACCTGTGTCCAGGGAGGTAGCCATAGGCAGCTGAGTATCAAGAAAGAAGCAGAAATTTGGAAGGTCTCAAGACTTGGAGGCCCCAAGAACCCAGGATAGCAGGGATGTGGGTGGGACTAAAACTGGTATCAGCACAAGAAAGAACTAGACCTCCCAGATGGATGCAGCCCGGAGATTATCCTTCCCTGACCCGGCCAGACCTACATCAGAGTTTACTCCTGGAGAAGCTGAACCCAAGTGCCTTGGACTCAGAGATACCGGGAGGAGCCTAGTGGGGTGAGATAGCACACTGAGGGAAGGAAGGTTGGGAGAAAGTCAGCGTGCCTTTTACTCCCTCTGGAGCTCCCAGACACCCGAACACTGGGATCCAGGCTTGCACCCCAACCCAGGCAGGAAGTTGGAGCACTCCTGGCTGCGGAAACGGAACTGTCCAATGGGAAAAGCCAACAGATACTGACACTTGGAAACCCCCGGTGAGATGACAAGATTCCTGGCCAATCCCTTGGGGTCGGGTCTACCAGTCAATGGTCTCAACCCAGGCACAACAGAGATCCTAGTCCAAAGCAGGATGTACCCCTCCTCTCTGCAAAAAGAAAAAAAAAATGGTGATGAAACTCACATAGTATAAACCTACCCATTTTAAGGTGAGCAATTCAGCGGCAGTTGGTACATTCACAATATTGTGCAACCACCTCTGTCTCTTTCCAAAACATTTCATCGCCCCCAAAAGAAATCCTTGTGCTTCACTTTTGACTAAAACGTGGGCACCCAGGTGTCACCAGGCATCTTAGGGAAAAGTTCTAGCGTGAATGACAGAAAAAGACAAGAGGTAAGAGGAACTCAAACGACAGAGAGAGGGGCAGGAGCAGAACCTCTCCGTTATTATTTATTTATTTGGTTTTAGTTCTGATAATTATTATTAATTGTTGTTATATTAGTTTCACGAGCGCAGTGTAGTGACTCAACACTTCCGTACCTCACCTGGTACTCGTCACGACAAGTGCGCTCCTTCGTCCCCATCACCTACTTCCCCCATTCCCCACCCACCTCCCCTCTGGTGACCATCAGTTGGCTTTCTATAGTTAAGAGCCCATTGGTTTAAGAGCCTTGGTTTGCCTCTGTCTCTCTCTGTCTCTTTTTCCCCTTTGCTCATTTGTTTTGTTTCTTAAATTCCACACATGAGTGAGATCGTACAGTATTTGTCTTTCTCTGACTTATTTCACTCAGCATGATACTTTCTAGCTCCATCCATGTTGTCGCAGATGACAAGATTTCATTCTTTTTTATGGATGAATGATATTCCATTGTGCATATATACCACTTCTTCTTTTCTTTTTTAGCTTTTTGAATGTTTATTTATTTTTGAGAGAGAGACAGAGTGCAGGTGGGGGAGGGGCAGAGAGAGAAGGAGGCAGAGGATCCGAAGCAGGCTCCAGGCTCTGAGCTGTCAGACAGAGCCGGATGTGGGCCTTGACCCCATGAACTGTGAGATCACGACCTGAGCCGAAGTCAGATGTTTAACCGACTGAGCCACCCAGGCGACCCCCACATCTTTATCCATTCATCTATTGATAGACACTTGGGCTGCTTTCATAATTTGGCTATTGTAAAGGGGTAGAACATTTTTATTTATTTATTTATTTATTTATTTATTTATTTATTTTTTAGCATTGATTCATTTTTGAAAGGCAGAGAGAGACAAAGTGCAAATGGGGGAGTGACAGAGAGGAAGACACAGAATCCGAAGCAGGCTCCAGGCTCCGAGCTGTTGGCACAGAGCCCAACGCGGGGCTGGAACTCACGGACCGCGAGATCATGACCTGAGCCAAAGTCGGCTGCCCAACCGACTGAGCCACCCAGGCGCCCCAGGAGTAGAACATTTTTATTTTATTTTATTTTATTTTATTTTATTTTATTTTTAAAGTTTATTTTTGACACAGAGAGAGAGCGAGCGTGAGCTAGGGAGGGGCAGAGGCAGAGGGAGACACAGAATCCGAAGCAGGCTCCAGGCTCCAAGCTGTCAGCACAGAGCCCCACGTGGGGCTTGAACTCACGAACCGTGAGATCATGACCTGGGCCAAAGTCGGACACTTAACTGACTGAGCCACCCAGGCGCCCCTGGAGTAGAACATTTTTGAAACAAAACTTGAAAAAGTTATCCTCAGAAAGATGAGACGGTATTGCGTGTTTGAAACAAAAAGCTGATCCTAAAAAGGAGAGGTGATATTTGTAGAATGTAGAGAATGAGTGAGAGCTTGTGGAAATTTAAAGTATGAGAACAGAACTCTTTTTATTTTTTACTGAAGTACAGTTGACACACAATGTGGCATTAGTGTCTGGTGTACAACATAGTGATCTGGAAAGTCTGCATGTTGTACTGTGCCCACCACAAGTGTGACTGCCATTTGTCCCCAGAGAGCACTATTACAATACCATTGACTGTATTCCTATACTGTAAATTTTATCCCCACGATTTCTTCATTCCACAATTGTAAGCCTGTATCTCCTTCCCCCCCTTCACCTATTTTGCCCACCCCTCCATTTTCCTCCTCCCTGGCAGCCATAAGTTTGATGAGAATAGAAATTAAAAAAAAAAAATCAATGGAAAAGGAAAAAAAATAATTGAAGGATTAGAAGATAATGTGGAAACGATCACCCAGAAAGACAAAAAAAAAAAAAAAAGTAAAATTGGAAAGAGAAGCTAAGACAATTTCAGTCTGTGAGTCAAAGGGTGCGAACGTTGCATAATAGGAGTTCTACAAAGAAAAAATTGTATAGAGGGAAAGATTTTCTTAAAGAACGAATACAGGAGAAATTTCCGAAACTGAAAGCATGTGTCTCCAGATTGAAAGGGCTAACTTGAGTTTCCTGCATGAAGAATGAAAATGAGACCCACATCAAGGCAAACGATTGCATCATTTTAGAAGAACTGTCACAGGAAAGTATCCTAAAATTCCAGGGAGGAAAAAATAAAAGTAGGAAACCTATAGAGGGCTTGGAATCAGAATGGTATCAGAATGATGAAAAGTAATAATGGAATCTGGAAAATAAGGGAAAAATGCTTTTCAAACTAGGAGTGAAAATTATTTGTAAGCTAAAGTTTTATACCCAGCTGTGTTAGAATTTTCCAGAAAAACAGAACCAATAGGTTATATAAATACAGATTATCTACCGCTATAGATGCAGATGTAGATTAGAAGAGATTTTTTATAGGCATTGGCTCACATGGTAACGGAGGCCTAGAAGTCCCATAGTCTACTGTCTGCAAGCTGAACAACCAGGAAAGCCAGTGATACAGTTCAGCCTCGGGCAGAAGGACAGAGAACCGAGGTACCACTGGTGTAAGTCCAGAGTTCAAAGGCCTGAGCCAGGTGCTCTGACATCCAAGGGCAGGAGAAGATAGATCTCCCAGCTCAAGAAGAGAGAGTGGGGAGTCACCCTTCTCTCATTTTTGTTCTATTTGGGCCTGTTCACACCAGTAAGTATGGATCTTCTTTACACAGTCTACTGAATCAAATGTTCATCTCTTCCAGAAACACCCTCACTGGCATACCCAGAAATACTGTTTCACTAGCCATATGGCATCCTTTAGCCCAGTTAAGTTAATGCATAAACTTAACCATCACACCAAATTCCCTGGGGCACCTGGATGGCTCAGTTGGTTGAGCGTGAACTCAATTTTGGGTCAGGCCACGATCCTGGGGTTGTGGGGTTGAGCCCCAAGTTGGGATCCATGCTGGGTGTGAAACCTGCTTGGGATTCTCTCTTTCTCTCCCTCTGCCCATCTCCCCCACTCGTACTCTCTCTCTCTCTAAAAACAAAACAAAAGCAAAAAAAAAACCAAAAAACCCAGAAAAACTTAAAGTATCACACCAGCTAATCTAGCAATCAAGTGTGGAGGTAGAATGAAGTTATTTTTTAGCTATTTATAAACTCCATTTGCTAAAACACTCTACCAAAACAAGGAAGTAAAATTAAAAAAAAAATGATATGAAGTTAAAGAAATAAAGGATTCAACATGGGGAAGAGTTAAAAGAACCCTCAGAATGGTCCTGAAGGGAAATCCTATGATGAGTGTAAAAAGAAATGACAGAATTGCTGTCTGGGCTCTTCCTGGAGGCAGGTCTAGAAACTGTCTAGAAGAGATGTATCTAGGATAAAAACGGAACCTGATATGCAGGGATTCAGGAAATCTCAGCTCTGGTAGAGGCAACATTACCAATTAATGGTAAGGACATGAAAACGTAAGCAAAATTTTTAAATGAGGTAATTATTAATGGTAGGTATGAAAAAGAAAAAGTAATCCTGGTGAGTTCTATGGCACATCTGTGATTGATATTTACATGGCCAAAATAATACAAATCCGGGATGCTAATTTGACCAGACATCATTATAGAAACAAATCAGCTGGCTGGGGCACAGAGAAAGTAAGAGTATTGGGCTATAAACACCAATACTATGCAATACAATAGCAGGGTATACCGACATCCAGTGCAGAGAAAGCAAGAAATTGCAATACGCACGTGTTATTTAGAAACCCAAAGGAAGACACCAGAAGAACACCTCAAAAGATTGGGAAGTATTCGCCTCAAGGGAGAAGAACTTTTGAGGGGGTAGGGGGCAAGGGACTGCTGTTTTCAAGCAGCTTTTCTTTTAAGTTTATTTTGAGAGAAAGGGAGAGAGCGTGACAGGGGAGGAACAGAGAGAGAGAGAGAGAGAGAGAGAGAGAATCCCAAGCAGGCTCCGCACTATCAGCACAAAGCCAGATGCAGAGCTCGAACTCACAAACCGTGAGACCATGAGCTGAGCCGAAACCAAGAGTCAGATGCTTAATGGACTGAGCCACTCAGGCGCCCCTCAAGAGGCTTTTTAGCACTGTTTTGCCTTTTTAATCTAGGGCCACGGACTTCTCGAATAAAAATCTAGATGAATGGTTAAAACCCCTCCACGACTACAATCTGGCCTCAACAAAGTGAGTTACAGCCAGTGCCACGGGATGGTCCTCCTTCCTATAAGTGCTTCACGGACTGGAAATGCTACTGGCTGTCAAGTCTCATTCCTGAAAGATGGGACCTCTCTTTCAACCCCGAGGAAACGGAGCCGCTAAATACAAGTCAAATCCGGTTACAGTCAGAATCCGAGTGAAGTGTAGCCAAAATATTTGTAAGCCGCAGGTAATGGCCTAGTTCCCCCAGCATGATTTGTTGTAGCGGCATTTCGGAGCACTAAAACAGTTAACGCTGTTTCTCCACACCGGGCTCTCACAACCTCCCCCTGCCCTGACCCAGGCTCTTGTCATTCTCTCCTGTATTTCTTGGCCGTTGGGGTTTTTAAAGAGTTGGGTTCCTGGACTGTCTTGATGAGGACCAAGACCACAGCTGACTGATTTTTTATTTTTATTTTATTTTTTTGTCCCCTGTGTCTAACGCGGTGTATACCAATATATGGAAGGCACGCAGTCAGGGTTTGAATCGGTGAAGAAAGGGGGAGGAATGGATGAATGTAAAAGGAAATAATCCAAGCAGCCGCCGGGATTAGTGCTGCATAATGAAAAGGACCAAAAAGAGAGGTCCATTTTATTTATTTATTTTTAATTTTTTAATTTCTTAACATTTCATTTATTTTTGAAACAGGGAGAGACAGAGCATGAACAGGGGAGGGTCAGAGAGAGAGGGAGACACAGAATCTGAAACAGGCTCCGGGCTCTGAGCTGTCGGCACAGAGCCCGACGCGGGGCTCGAACTCACGGACCGCGAGACCATGACCTGAGCCGAAGTCGGCCGCTTAACCGACTGAGCCACCCAGGCGCCCCGAGAGGTCCATCTTAATAAAAAGTGGCGAATATGGCAAGGACCGTCGCGTGTATAATGTCGCGGTGTGCCGGGCACTGGCCTGGGAGCTCGACGAATCCTCATGGTGACCCATGAGGCAGGTTAACACTGCTCCCAAGTACAGAGAAGGAAGTAATGGGCCCCAAATCACACAGGAAACGATAGATGAGCCAGGTTTAGGACCCAGGCCACCTGGCTCCAGGGTCTGTGAGGTTTGCCCAAGGGCTGTAGCCCCAGGGAGCTGATCTGGCTGTGTGTCCTCCGCTGGGTTGGGCTTGTTAAGAAAAGGCCAGAGCAGAAGGTGTCTTTAGTATTAAATGGGGGCTTGTAGGATGAAAACTCTCGGGAGCCTTGGGGGCCTCGCCCCAGGGCCCCCAGCTGTTCAGGGGGAGGGCTACCTGTGCCTCCCAGATGTCGAGCCTGACGGGGGAAGAGCCAGCTGATGGGAGACCGTGACCAGGCACAAGTGGGCGTGGGCCAGAGGGAGGAGCCGTGAGGTGCCCCTGGGTGAAAACACTCTGTCCGATGTCCTGATGCTCCCTGGACGTCAGGGGAGGACAGCAAGAGGACTGAGCAGGTGAAGGTAAGAGCCGGTCCGTGAAAGTTTCTGCAGAAAACAAAGGATCCAAGGAAGCTCTGGTGAGGGAAATAGCAGGACCAAGGAGGTGCAGTTCACAAGTCAACAGACTATCTTGGGTCCTTCCATGACATCAGGGCACTATGGCATCCCTCACCCTGGGATACACTGATTACAGAATGGCTGCAGTCTTTCACCTCTGCCTGTGTCCAGTCCTTCCGATGTCGCTTTGCAGCCCTGACCCGCCTCTCTGATCCGCAGCGGACCCCAGAGGGATGAATGAGCCCAGCAGAGTCCGGAGACTGGTCCAGCCTACCCGTGGATAAAACAAGGCTTGCTTTACCCTCTTGAGGTTTGGAGCGGTTTGTTATGTACTAACTGTTACAGGAATGACTGGGACACCAGGAAGGGAAGAGTCGTGGGACAGCTCAGAGCTCCCTCTTTCCCCCCTCAGATGCGCCAGCTAGCCAGCAGAAGCCATCAACTAAATAAGAAAATAGCTACTGTTTAATGAGCACTTACTATGTGGAAGGCAACCTTGTGAGGTAGGGGTGAGGGCTGGCACTGACTTCTAGGAGCCTACCCAATACATACTCTTTTCTTTTGTTACTAACTTTATTTGGGTTCTGGACCCAGCTTTAAAAGTGCCATTTCTTAACCTCCCTTGCAGTTAGGGGGTGGTCATGTGACACTGTCCTGGTCAATGAGATGGGAGTGGGTAGAGCCCTGGGAAAGCTCTTTCGGAGACAAGCTGACCCAGCTGGGGCCTGCCTTTTGCTATTTTCTCTACTCATTCCTGCTTCCTGGAAAGGCATTGGAAGGACTGGAGTTGTTGCAGCCATCTTCCTACCCCGAGGGAAAAGCCAAGAGAATTGCAGCCACCTAGACCCTGACATCATGTAGTCTCTGAGCTAACACTGCCAACCACCTACCCCTGGAGAAAATAATAACCCCTGGATCATTCACACCATACTTATTGGGGGTTTTTATTACATGAATCCAGTCTATTTCCAATGAACACGCATGTTATTTTCCCATTTTACCAGTCAGGAAACCAACCAAGGTTCAGAGAGATTAGAATTTGGTCAGGGTCACTAGTATGGAGATTGTTGTGTTAATTCCCCAAGGCATTCTACTTCCCAGGATTCACATCCTTGTATAATCCTCACCCCCCCCCCACCCCATGTTAACTATGGACTTGACCATGTTACTTGCCTTGCACATCAGCACAGGTGATACGAGCAAAGGTTTGATAATCACGTGTGCATTGGAGCTTCCCTTTTTTGGAACCGTCTCTCCACTATGTGAAGACACTTTGTGTAGCCTCCTTGAGGATGAGAGACCAGGTGGAAAAAAGACCACATGGAGAGAGACGCCCAGCAGTCCCAATTATTCCAGACATTCCTGTTGAGCCCCCGGGGCATGGTAGTGAGTATATCTGAGATCAGCCAGCCCTCACTGCAGCCACATGAATGACCGCTCACAAAGACCAGCTGAAGAGCCTCCCCGCTGAGCCCAATCCCAACTGGGGAATTCTGAACAAATACATGGTGGTTATTTTAAGCTACTAAGAATTGGGGTGGTTTGTTACACAGCAGTATATAACTGCTACAGCTAGCTAGTAAATGGCAAACGCAGAATTTGAATTTAGATCTCTTTGACCCCAAAGACGAAGTTTTTCATCACTACATGCCACCATGGTATTCTTGTTTTCCTTAAACACATACTTCTTCTGGGCTTGGAAAAAGACTTGCATTGCTCAGATTGTGTGAATTCCCTTTGCCACCCTGGTGCTTTTCCTTTCGACCCTGGGCTCTGGACTCCTTTTGACAGAGTCCTCGTCAAAAACAAAAACAGTGGGGGGGCGCCTGGGTGGCGCAGTCGGTTAAGCGTCCGACTTCAGCCAGGTCACGATCTCGCGGTCCGTGAGTTCGAGCCCCGCGTCAGGCTCTGGGCTGATGGCTCAGAGCCTGGAGCTTGCTTCCGATTCTGTGTCTCCCTCTCTCTGTGCCCCTCCCCCGTTCATGCTCTGTCTCTCTCTGTCCCAAAAATAAATAAACGTTGAAAAAAAAATTTAAAAAAAAAAAAACAAAAAACAAAAACAGTGTAATGCTGACTGAAACGGCAGACCCAGCCTTGCTCTGATCTCCATGTCCGTGGGCTCCAAAGTCTTTAACACGTGTGCAGAATTCAATCACGCTGGAATGGCAGAGATGGAACAATTCAGAGAACATTCCACTCACCCTAATAATGAAATGTGGCTGTCCCTCTCTGCTTCCTCTCTGCTCCCGGCCCCAGCTGCAATTTAACGGAGAGCATTTTCCATTCATTCAGGGCGTGCCCTTCGCCATGGATGCTCCAAAATGCTCGGCAGTCCTGAATTAACCCTTCCAGTACCAAAACCTGCATCTCATCCCCATCTCTGGCTCCCAACACTCCCTCGAGAAGACCTCAAGATACGTACGTGGAATTGAATACCTTTTCCAAAAGAAATGCCTCTGAAGAATTCTACCTTCTACATTCTGGGATGCCAGGCAGGTTGAGTTAGAGACAACCGACCACAGGACAGGTGAGGGATTTACTAGAAGCGGTTGGTACCAGCCTCACCTGGGGCCCCTCTGTTCATCCCACAACCCCTCATCTTCAGTAGGTTGGACCAGCTTCCTTACGTGACATCCTCAGGGCTGTGTTCTCGTTTGGAAAGTCACTTTCACCACATCTATTAGTCAGAGAAAATCACAAGGCCAGCCCAATTTGGAGGGATGGGCAAATAGACTGCAGTTGAGCTACAAAGAACCTATGGCCATATTTAGTCTGCCACGCTATATTTGGGGTTAATTTTCTTGCCGAATATTATTTGTGCTGAAGAGTAGGACTGGTTTCTGTGAGAGGAATGCTTAGTCATCCATTCATCTTCAGCCTGAAGAGAGTAACTAGTCCTGACAGGAGATGCTGGGGTCAGTGTCGACACACAGGACAGTGCAAAATTATAGGGCAGGGCAGCTAAGAGAAAGACCAGGGTGGAAGGCCTGCCGTGGAAAGGCACCTGGCTGAGAATGTGTTCGTAGAGAGAACGAGAAAGAAGCCGAGGATGCTGGGGAGGTTGGGAGGAGGGGTGGGTTGGGCACATACCTACCATGCGCCAGGTGCCTGACACACGTCATCTCATTCGGTCCCCATAGCAACCCATTGTGATCCTAACAGCAAACGCTCCCATCATGCTTACTCCGTGCCAGGCACCGTGCTAATTGCTTTGCACATAGTCACTCAGTTAATAAGAGCAACGACCCCGAGACAGATACCAGCGTTTATCCCATATTATAAAAGGTCGCTAAGGCCCAGAGAGGTTAAGTAACTAGTGCAAGGTCACACAGCTAGTAGGCGATGGAGTTTGGTTCAACCATGCATGGATGAGTAAACTGAGGTTCAGAGATATTAAATCACTTGCCGAAGGACACAGAGCTGCACTAAGATTCATGCCTAAGTCTGATCCCCGAGTCTGGGCTCTTTCCTTGAATACCCTGGGCTTTCCTAGGGAAGCATACACTTCAAGAGAAAGATTATTCCAGACTCTTCCAGAAAGAAGAGACTGGAGGACCAGGGCACTCAGACCTTAATAGTACAACAGAACGGACACGAAATTAACAGTGGCCGTTTGTTTAAAAACAGCTAAGAACAGGGGCGCCTGGGTGGCTCAGTCGGTTAAGCGTCCGACTTCAGCCAGGTCACGATCTCGCGGTCCGTGAGTTCGAGCCCCGCGTCGGGCTCTGGGCTGATGGCTCAGAGCCTGGAGCCTGTTTCCGATTCTGTGTCTCCCTCTCTCTCTGCCCCTCCCCCGTTCATGCTCTGTCTCTCTCTGTCCCAAAAATAAATAAACGTTGAAAAAAAAATTAAAACAAAAAAAAAAAAACAGCTAAGAACAGAGACGGTGCGTTCTGGGCCCCTAATAATACAAGGGAAGTAGAAAGAGGTGGTATGTGCCTGGTGCTTGCATTGCTTTTCTTTTCTTTCTGTTTTGGCATTTTCTTGCTTGTCAGTAAAGAGAATTAACTGCTTCCTGTCTCAAACAGACGTGGGCATCTTCAGGGGGTGCTGTGTGCAAACACAGGCAAGCGTTTCACTGGGAGTCCCTTCGCAGGTGATTCTCCTGTGTCCCCGAAATTCACAGCCGGCCAGTCTGGTGGGATAGCAGCAAAGACACCCCCTGATGGCTCAGAACAGAGCGAAGGGCCGGAAACCCCAACTTCGGGCGCCCTAAGCCACCGGCGGAGAGGGGGCTTCCCCGGGATCCCCGGCCTGCTCTGTCTTCCCCGAGGCAGCATATGCACCTTCCTGCTGGGAAGGCAGCCCGAACGCGAATCAGACCCAACGCATGCCTGACTAGGGAAAGCAGAGAAACTGGCACTGGTCCGTCCGGGTCTGTGCTTGGAGAAACACCTCCTTGGGTTTTGTCAGTCTGTGTGCTATGTTCCAGAAAATTCCACGGGAGCCCGAGGGACGAAGCCATTCTGGATGGAGCTGAGAAACCCAAGGTGGCTACACGGAGGCGGGATCTCGAAGGCCCGGGGGAAGGGGGGTGGTGTGCGGGGCCAGCCCCTCTGAGAAGGAAGCTGGAGCTCCCTGCTCTTGGGGTGACCCTGTTCTGAAGACAGAGCGCTTCAGCTGCTGACTTTTCCAGGAAATGACTCGTGTGTGTGTGTGTGTGTGTGTATGTGTGTGTGTATGCACGTGTGAGCTTGGAGGTCCCGTGAGGATCGCAGCAGCGGCCACGAAGGATCAGAATGGCGCTAGTGAGTGGCTGAAAAAGCTCCCGTGAGGAAAAGGACCCCTTCAGCACAGCAGCGGGTGCTGGTGAGGGTTGACGTTTCTGTTAGCGTGTCCCCTCGGGCGTCCCTTCACGTCCCCTGGTACCCCCGGGGCCCCCGTGGGTGGTGGAGGGAAGTCCTCCCCTGTCTCCTCTTCAGTTAGGTGAGCCAGCCTCCCCACCTCCCCGGGGTTCCCCGGGGCAGGCCTCTCTTCAGTTCGCCCCGTCCCTGTCTGCACACACCATTCCTCTCGCAGAAGAGTGGAATTCTTACATAAAAGCAGGAAGACTCTCTCCTCTCTCCCTCCTAGTCCTCCTCCTCCCCTCCTCTGCTTCCCCCACCTTCTCAACCCTTTCTCACCGCCGCCCTCCCCCCCTCTGGCCTCACCAGCACCTGGTTTGGGCTCTTGACTACGTGTCACTCTGCGCCCTTCTACATTTCAGGCCACGGAGCATCATCACCAGGACCTCCTGCCTCTTGTTTTGGGCTATGGTCAGATGGACCCACTTTTGTTCCTTTGGGCCTCGAGCCCTGCCCCTCAAGAACACCCTCAGACCTCTAAGGCAGGCTGGAGCTTTGGCACCTTGGGGGTTCACACTGGGACCCTGGCAGATTGCAACTAACCTCTGCCAGGGTCACCCCCAGGGGATTGAGTGGCTTTGAGCCCAAACTTGGAGTGTCCCAGAGGAGAGGTGTCCCAGCAGATACGAAATTCGATTCGGTCTAACTTTTCAGAATCTCTCCAAACCCCCAAAGTCTCCCCAAAATTGTAATACAGATGAGGTCAGCCCCCTTCACTTGCAGGGGAGAGGGAGGGAGGGAAGCACATGCGTGCAATGGATAAACCGACCCTGCTTGAACTTGAACTTGAACTTGAACTTGGTTATCATGAACCAGTTTGCTGCTGGGATTGTGATTTTCGAGGAGCTGAGAGTGACCCACTTCATTAAAAGCAAACACACGGCTATGTACACCCAGCTCATTGTTTCCTACACAACCCCAATGCACACCGGGGGCTTCCAGAAATGTTTGTTGATGGAGGGAAGGACCTTGCCCTCTCACAAGGCTGCCACCACACCGACACCCACAGGAAAGGCGTCTGGGAGCTCCCTGTGGCAGGGAACTCATCCGACGGTCATCTTTTAGTTTGTTTTCTCTGAAGTCCTCACAGTGGGTACTGACTGTTCATATGTTACTGCAAAAAAAAGTTGCAAAACCTCCCTCCCAGAAAATCAAACGCTGCTTTACATGTTGTTGGAGCAGCATGATTTAAAGCTCCTCCGAAAAGCGCCAGGCAGAGTGATTCATTCTCTCTGCAGCGGTAAGCCTGACATATGCTGTGCACGTGTGCCCAGTGTAGACCGAGCAGCCAGGCTGGATTCGGAGAGGGGCCCACTCAGAAGAAAACTCTTTATTTTTACCCTCTGCCAAAAATGGAACCTCACCCCAATTCTCCCTCCTAAATAGCACAGCCAGGAGGCCTGCCATTTCAGAAAGGCTGCCTAGACGCTCCAAAATGCTCAGTTGAAGTTAGACCCCAAAAGGACAACTGGATTTATAGAAATTGAATCAAACTCCCACCTAAAAATAAAAGGACCCAGGTTTCTAAAAATACAGTAGTATTTATTCCCGGCCGGGCGCCTATGTTTGCATCCTTTTAGTTTTTCTTAGGAAGCTGTTCCTTCCAAAATGTGTTCTGGTGCCCTAGCCACGAAGGGACGTTTCCCAGGGCGGCAGAAGACTGTGGATGGTTCTGGAGGCTCCAGTTACACTGCAACCCTGGAGGAGGACACCTCGTGGAAGTGCAAAAGACACAGGTGTGTGGCGACTGAGAGGTCTGGGTGGATTTTTGTTGTTATTTTTAAAGGCAGCCGGAGAGTTGAGGGCAGTGCGAAGTGGCCCTGGGAGTAAGATTCAGTCCTTGCAAGGCACTGACTTGGCAGATAATAATGATGTTTTGTATTAATACTGTTACCCCAAGATGCATGAGAAATGGCAGGAAAACATCCCGATTGCTCCCTGGAGGAAAGGGAACTTGATTCACAAAGGAGGCTGATAGAGATGAAGCTATTTGCCCAATATTGTGCAGCAAATGTGGGTCCTTTGTTCTGGCTCCTTTCCACTGACTTGTCAGGCAAGCATCTCAACAGTTCAGTAAGAGCTAGCTCTCACCCAAGCCTTCTGCCTGGGGAGTGGTCTTTGTGGGCAGGGAAAGCAAGAATGGGTAAGGGGACAGTAATAGTGTCTGTTTTGGCTCCGGTGGGAAGAATTATAAGGATGTTTCTCTCCCACGATCGCTGAGTCTATTCTGTCTCCTAGTTTGCCAAGATCCTGACCCAGAATTGCCCAAGACCCCTTGGGCCAAATCTAGGCTTATGTCCCTCTGATGGGTTGAAATGACCCCACTCCGCCCCCAAGGATGTGTCCATATCTTAATCCCTGGAACCTGTCAATGTGACCTTACTGGGACACAGGGTCTTGCAGATGTGCTTACGCTGAGGATTTTGAAAAGAGGAGATTATCTGGGTGGCTCCACAGTGCCATCACAAGCGTCCTTGGAGGATGCTTGAACAAAGAGGGGGAGAAGGTGGTGTAAAGGTGGATGCAGAGATTGGAGTGACGTGGCCACCAGCCGAGGGACGCCTGCAGCCACCAAAGCTAGGAAGAGCTTCTCCCCCGGAGCCCACACAGGGACTGTGGCTCGGCTCACCTCTTGATTTTAGACTCCTGGCCTCCAGAACTGTGAGCAGAGAGATTTCTGTTGTGGTAAGCGGCCACGTTTATGACAATTTGTTACAGAAGCCACAGAAAACCAGCAAAGTTCCATCCGGTCTAAATGGAGGCCCCCAAACTCTGAAATCGTGGAGGCTGTTTTTCCTGTGTCATCATTATTTCAATGGATATTTCTTGAGTGTCTGCTATAGATGCTGAGATACGACGGTGAGCGAAAGGATAGGAACCCCGTCCTCAGGCAGCTTACGGTGGGAGAGATGGTCAGTAAGCAAATAACGCCGCTGTCATTACAGTCTGCAGAGCCCAGGGCACGATGATGACAGGTGATGACGCGGTCACAGCCTAGGGTGGACACTGAGGGAGTGAGGGTTAGATGGCCTCGGACTCCAATAGGGGAAGTCACACGGAAAAGTCTGCAGGAAGACCCAGAAGGAGGAATGTGCAGCATGTGTTCAAGCATTCCCAAAGGGCAGAAGGGAAGGAGGGTTCTGGGTGGGGGTGGAAGGCAGCCCATGCCAACCCCAGAGTCCAAGAGGAAGAACTTGCATCTTAGGGCATGTGGGTGGCTCGGTCAGTTGAGTGACTGACTCTTGACTTCGGCTCAGGTCCTGTCCCAGGGTTGTGGGATCAAGCCGTGCGTTGGGCTCCGTGCTGAGTGTGGAGCCTGCTTGAGATTTCTCTCTCTCTCTCTCTGAGCCCCTCCCCCACTTGTTCTCTCTCTCCCTCTCTCTCTCTCTGTCAAAGAAAGAAAGAAAGAAGACTGGCATCTCTATCCTAAAGGCATGGGGACTACAAGTTTCATGCAGGGGGGTGGCCCAATCAGACTAAAGTTTCACGGGGATCCGTGAAAAAGAGGGGCGGCAGCCAGTGGTCCTCGGCCAGGGAGGAGTCTCTGGAGTAGCCCAAGCAAGAAATCGTGGTGGTTTGGACTGGGATGTAGCAGCTGAGACTGGAGAAGTGGGTGGATTCTAAAGAAAGGCAGGCGGTCTGGCCTGGTGACGGAGAGGAGGTGGGTGGTGAGGGAGGGGGCGGTGTGAAGGATAGGGCCTGGGCTTCTTGTTTTTAACCATGGGCAGAATGATGACGCCAGAGCCACTGGAAACTCTGGAGAAGGAGCCGGGTTCAGGGAAAGAAGATAATTCGTGTTTTCCTTTAAAATTATCTGACTTCGGGGCACCTGGGTGGCTCATGCGGTTAAGCGTCTCACTTCGGCCGCAGGTCATGATCTCACGGTTCGTAGGTTTGAGCCCCGCATCAGGCTCCGCGCTGACAGCACGGAGCCTGCTTGGGATTCTCTGTCTCCTCTCTCCGCCCCTCCCCCGCTTGCTCGCACTCCCTCAAAATAAATAAATAAATGAACAGACTTAAAAATAAAATAAAATAAAAAAGATCTGACTTCTCCATTGTCCCTGGGACAATCCACATTATGCCTGTTACCTCAGAGTCTTGTCCAGACATGCTATTCCCCAGAAATGTCCTGGTTTGAACCCATAGACTGTATGGTCACCCTGGGCTAAGATTTGTGCGATTTGAAAGGCCCTTGGGACACCCAAGAGGAGACCGTGAGAATGTGAAGTGAGAGAGACGGGCTGAGGAGTGAGCCTTGCTGAACTTTAATGCCCAGGATGGCAACAAGAGCCAGGCTGGAAAGCCAGACAGAGGAGAGAGGCCAGGACACTTTGCATTGGACGTAGCCAGGGATGTTAGAGGAGACGCATGCCCCTCTCCAGGGGTGTTCCCAGAGAGACACCCTGTAGAGCAGAGGCCGGCAATGTTTGACTTTCCGGGCCACGCGGTTTCTGCCAAGACTCCTCAACTCCGCTGCTGGAACAGGACAGCAGCCTTGGACAATTCATAAACGATTGTGTGTGCTTGCCAGTGAAACTCACCGACAAAAATGGGCTGAGAGCCAGATTTTGCCCCCAGGGAGGAGTTTGCAGACCCTTCCTTTAGAGGAACGCTCTGGGGGCCTGTTCTCCTTATTCCTTTCCTTCCCCCACCCCCGGGGAGGTGTTGGGACTGATGGGTATTTCCCTGGAGAATTGGGGCCATCCCTTCTTTGGGGTAGCTCTGCTCAACTGCGGGGGGGGGGGGTGCGGCCTTATGGTGAGGACAGGACATCCAGGGGACAGGATGGGGCAGGACATCCAGGGGACAGCTAAAGCTATTCGTGCCACCAGTGACAGAGCCACAGTTGCAGCCTGATTCCAGGGTGAGGTCTCATCAGGCCCACTTGACTAAGAGGAATAACCATGGTCTCCAAATCTAGTTTTATCGGAAATGAAAGTGATATTGTGACTCCATCTGCTCGATACCTGTCTCTTATCTCAATTGTTCCAAACTTAGGAGACTGTTTCCCTGGCCAACTCCAACGGTAGGAGAAGAGTCTATTTCTCAACTCAGCCGGCCTCTGCGTTGGATCTCTTTGTCTGGAAGATTTGCAACTCTTTCCAGCAACCTCAGAAATGGTGTGGCCATGGTGGAGTCTCGTTCCATCTGTGTTCTCTTCAACTAATGAAAAACTGTGAAGGTCTCGTTAGTAAGTAACGCATGTAATGCCCGTTGATGTCAATGGTGGTTGGCGGGTAGAGTTTGTGTGGGAGCACGGCCTTTATGCCTTTGGGGGTCCCACAGGGCGCCTATGTTCTTGTTTCTGCCTCACTTTCAGATACCTGCCTTCCCTCAACACCAACATTAGGTTTGTCCCAATTAACAAGGTACTATGCACTCTTTTTTTTTTTTTTTAAAGTATTTTAATTTTTTTTTTTTTTTAACGTTTATTCATTTTTGGGACAGAGAGAGACAGAGCATGAACGGGGGAGGGGCAGAGAGAGAGAGAGAGACACAGAATCGGAAACAGGCTCCAGGCTCTGAGCCATCAGCCCAGAGCCCGACGCGGGGCTCGAACTCACGGACCGCGAGATCGTGACCTGGCTGAAGTCGGACGCTTAACCGACTGCGCCACCCAGGCGCCCCATATGCACTCTTTACTAACTACTATGATTATTAGAAAATACGAACAAGCAAAGAAAGAGGCAATGAGAACCCCCTTTAGCCCCAGCTCAGAGATAGCAATTATTAATAGTTTGATATGTATCTTCCCAGATCCCAAAATGAGATCATAATGTCCATGTTGTTTTGTAACCCGCTTTTGGCATTAAAATACAATAAATAACTTCCCGTGTCAAATAACTCTCCGTGTCCCAAAGCAGGAATGTATACCATGATTTTTCATCGTGACATGATTCATCCACCCAATCCTCTGCTATTGGCCATTTAGGTTGTTTCCAGGTTTGTTCAGTAAGAATAATGCAACAGTGAACACCCTTATAACCAATTGTGGGAACACATCCTTAATTATTTACTTAAGCTAAATTCCAAGAAGGCCATCATGACTATATAGTCATTTTTTCAGAAAAATCACACATTCCACATCTTTCTCAGGGGACCTCGACTTGAAGTAAATTCACCCATAGGGGAAGAGCAGGTTCATGTCTGTGTTTAGATGTTTGCTTCTGACAATCCCCCAGACAGCCCCTGTGGGCCAGGAGGTTAGAGCCCAAAGAATCCCCTGACCCAGAAAGTCACATCAGTGTGGAGTGTCTGCCCCTGGGGGGACGGGCTTTGTCAATCAATACTCAATGGAGACACCAACAAAATGGGAAGATGAGGAGACAAGATGAATCCCAGCCATTTGGAAGAAAAGGAACTGAGAACATCCTACATTACTGGGAATGGGCTCTCCTGTCTTGGGAGGAGTAGGTGACTCCTACTAAAGTTTCCTCCTCTTTTCTTCTATAGTTTACATTCTGTGTTATTAAGGCTCAGCAAGTTTCTCACAAGGGCTGGGAAAGACTTCTTGGAGGGCCCCCTCAAGCGTCCAGAAAACAACAGGAACAAAAGACAGAGGAAAGGGGCAGAAGCCTACCTCTAGGATTTAAAGGAAGGAGTTGGCCCAATTCAGAAGGTCAGGAAAGAGCCGGACTAGGGTCAAGTCCCCTGCCTCTTGCTTTGGTCTCCCCTATTATTCTCTCAGGCCCAATGAGGGGCGGCAGGCAGGCTTCAGTACCCACAGCAGAGTAGAGGGCTTCCCTGAAAAGGGGTCCGCTCTCCGAATGGCCCCCTAAGCCCCTAAGATGCTTTCGCACTGGTCCTCCAGCCCACCATGCATCTGAATTACAGTGTGCAGACTTAAGACACAAAGGCTGAGGCCCCAGAGGTTCTGGAGAGGTTCAGGGTGGAGCCCCAGCCTTGGTCAGATTTTCAAAATGTGAAGAACCACTGAGTAATCCCTTTAGACCCACATCACTGGCTACACATGTTTTAAGAGCAGGATACACGGGAAGTCTCTGTGCTTTGGAATTGGCTGATCGAGAATTTGGAGAACGGCAGTCATCGTGGGCAATGATGCACACCACTGTAAGGGGGCCAGCACGCGGTGAGTACTTGATGGATGGCAGCCCGATGTGTTGAAGAGCAGTTACTTGCGCGGCTGCGAGAGGGAAATATAAAAAGCAATGGGAGAAGGGGCAGGGAGAGGATCAGGAGACAGTCTCTTGCTCATCGAGACTGACCTGAAAGTCTTGGCACCAAAGAGCAATCGAGCTTTCTGCTTTGCCGTGAACGAAAAGCAAGAGGCCAGTCTTAAATTTCCGCTCTGGGGTCCAGAATGCCTATTTTTACCAGTGTGCTGTGCAAATCATATAAGGATTGAGTGGCCATTTAGTTTTATCTTCCCTTGCTGGCCTGCTGTTTAACCGGGGGCTGGGATCTGCTTTGTGTTAAAGATTATCTCCCCGGAGAGAGCGTAATCTGGTCTTATTATGTCTCGTAGGTGGAGGCCAACTGCTTTCCCACGGTCTCCGTCTGAATCCTGCTTTCCCCACTGCTCCATTTTGTAGCAGCAATTGGCCAAAGGAAAGCAACCTACAGACCTGAGTCCAAAAGCAACCTAAAGACCTGAGTCTAACAATCGGCATTTCCTCCTGCATGGTGAGGACGATCTCTTTGTCTAACTTACAAGGAGGCTCTAATTCCAATTAGGACTCACAGTCAAGCTGTCACACGATGACTTTCGTAAAGTTGGGTGCGGCATGAATGAGCCCAGGGTAATTCAAGCATTCTCTCTTCTTCGGATCACTTTATACTTCAAGATTCTGGTCCCTTGACTTTTTAATTGATCTTCACTCAGCACTTCACGCTTGGAACGCTTCAGCCAGGAGGTTCTTTGTCCCGCTCCTCAGAAATTAATGGCGTGTGGGGAAGGTTTTAGGTGCACTGGGGGGAGCTCACTTTGCCCAAATCTGTCTGCGTCGCAAGTTTGCGTTTCGTGTATTAGAGTTTCTTAAAATAGGACTCACGGTTGAACCTCACTCAGGTTCTGAGTTAAAGTCTTGAGCCGGGTCTGCAGGGAGCAGAGCGAACGAGCTGCTGTGTAGCGATGAGGGCCACAGCCTCACGCTGGGCTCTAAATCACAGCTAAAACCCCAGAGCTAAAAGCATCATTCCTCTCTGGCACTTTCGATTTAAAAGCCATGCTATATTTTTGTTTCCAATTATAGAAGGAGAAAAATAAAAGCATCTGGAACTCATTACTGTCCCTTTATTCCACACCATAACTTTAAGAAAGCAAAATAAGTTCTCTCCAAAATGCACGGGCAGGGAGAGGAAGCGGTGCCTCCAGCAGTAAGCCCTCACACCCCAGCCCCCGATTCCCCTGTGCATCTCCTCGGCCACATTGCAAACACATGGAGTGTGGGGTTTATGACGGAACCTTGACAGCTTGTCGGCTCCTGCAGGGAGGAAGTTCCAGGGAGCGTGAGGGTCACCCAGCTTCTCAGGCTGCTGCCTTCCTCTGTCTGGCCATTGCTCACGTGCAACACTTGACCCCCCCAGCCCAAGAATCCAAGTCCTCAGGGTCGGGCCTTCTCCCCAGACTTCTGCATGGATCGCAGATCCTGGTTCCAGAAACATAAGATTCCTGCTTTCGACTCCAGAGAGGGCAAGCCCATATTGCCTTTAATGCCTCACACAAGATGGACACGTGGCTACCTGCGGCCTCAGGACTTGAATCAAACTCTTGGGTATCCAACACAAGGCCCTTCCTGCCCCACCCTGACACTGCCCTGGATTTGTATCACTCACTCTCCCTGAGCATGCTGTCTTCTGCCACATGGTAGTTTATTTCTCTAAACACATCACAAACACGGAGCGTCTGGGTGGCTCAGTCGGCGAAGCGTCCGACTTCGGCTCAGGTCACCATCTCACGGTTCGTGGGTTCGAGCCCCGCGTCGGGCTCCGGGCTGACAGTTCGGAGCCTGGAGCCTGCTTCGGATTCTGTGTCTCCCTCTCTCGTCTTTGCTCAAGCATCTCCCTCACTTTCGAAGCCCTTCTTCAATCCACTTCCATGCCTTGGAAACTTCCACCCACTCTTGATCATCCGGCGCAAACAGTGCCTTTCTTCAGAACTCGCCGAAAAGAGTCACTGCGGCCAACCGTCTGCTACGTGTGAGTGTAGGCACCAGGTCTACAATAGACAAAAAGATGAGGCCCTCGCCCTTCACGAACTTAAAGGGGAGACTCCATTCTGTTTGATTCACTTTTAGCCAAAACCTAAGATGCATCTGGTGCTATGGGTTGCATTAGCTTCCCAGGGCTGCTATAACAAATGCTCACAAATTCAGTGACTTAAGACAGCACGGATCCATTCTCTTATGGTTCCATTGGTGGGAAATCCAACACAGGCCTTGCTGGGCAGATATCAAGGTGTTGGTAAGGCTGTGTGACTTTCTGGAGGTCAGGGTCCACTTCCTTGCCTCTTCCGGCTTCTACGGGCCCGAGGCCCATGGTCCCCGGCCTCCATGTGTATAGCCTGTAGTAATGGCAGCCTCTTTGTCCCATCGAATCAGGCTGACCCTCTGCTGCCTCCCTCTTCTGCTTTTAAGGCTCTTCATGATTTCACTGGGCCCATTCAGACCATCCAGATTAACTTCTTTATCTTCAGGCCCACTGATCGGTTCCTTGAATCCTATCGGCCACCTTAATTCCCCTGCACCTTGTAATGTAACACATGTATGCATTCAGACCGAAATGTGGACTGGACCAGGGGAGGGACATTATTCTGACTACCACGGAGGATGAGACAGTAAAGAGGATACTGTCGCTTCCCTCAAAAAGACTTTCCTGCAGAGCCTTCCTTGTATAGACACAGGAAGGATTAATAGTCCCTTTTATATTCCCATTACACTTTTTGCACTTTACAAACGTCTCTTCTACAACATTTAACAGACTTAAAGCGGTGTTCCTCGGAGCGTGGGACACGTGATACTTGATATTTTGCATTTAGTCATTTTGCTTTTTAACAATTAGGCACTTATGCTCATGTGAATTTGTTTTTTTTTTTTTAATTTTTTTTCAACGTTTATTTATTTTTGGGACAGAGAGAGACAGAGCATGAATGGGGGAGGGGCAGAGAGAGAGGGAGACACAGAATCGGAAACAGGCTCCAGGCTCCGAGCCATCAGCCCAGAGCCTGACGCGGGGCCCGAACTCACGGACCACGAGATCGTGACCTGGCTGAAGTCGGACGCTTAACCGACTGCGCCACCCAGGCGCCCCATCATGTGAATTTGAAAAGCATAAGTAGCATATCCAATCTGTGATATAATCTTGTATGTATTTTTTTTGAATTTTAAGCGTTTATTTATTTTTGAGAGACAGAGAGGGACCATGCAAACAGGGGAGGAACAGAGAGAGAGAGGGAGACACAGAATCTGAAACAGGACCCAGACTCCGAGCTGTCAGCACAGAGCCCAATGTGGGGCTCGAACCCACGAACCATGAGATCATTACCTGAGCCAAAGTTGGACGCTTCACTGACTGAGCCACCCAGGCGCCCCTATAATCTTTCTTTTAAAATTAAATTGACTTAAGCTTTTGAAGAGTGAGACAAATAAAACGTGAATTAGCAGTACATGTATAGGCCAAGGCAAAAACAAAATGTGAGGGTGATACTTGAATGACTGTAATATAGGAAAAGCTCTCCTGGAGTTAATGCTTTCCAGAGAAACCCTAAACTCTCTCAGGGCACAGAATTGCCCATCTTCTCATTATTGTGTCCCCGGATCCTAGCAAAGTTCCCAGCACAAAATAGGTTCTCAATACATACTTGTAAGATCTACGAATAACCAATTAAATGACTAACCCTCACGTCTTGAGGACAGGAACTGTGCTTATTAATTTTCATATTTCTGGAACCTATCACAGCACAGGCGCTCAAGGTCTACCAAATGAAGAAATAAAGTAGTCTTGAGCTGTGGGCACGAATGTATACCTTTTAGATTATTCCCACATTATGGAAATGTGGCTAAAGGAATGATGGAACAGTCATTGTCTGCCGATTTAATTATTTTACTATAATGGGATTTTGCTACACTGTGTACTCTGTAGGAGGTAATATATGAGGGCACAAATATTGAAGATTAAATGTA
This sequence comes from Lynx rufus, assembly GCF_022079265.1. Lineage (NCBI taxonomy): Eukaryota > Metazoa > Chordata > Mammalia > Carnivora > Felidae > Lynx > Lynx rufus. The sequence continues at coordinate 146,196,475 of NW_025814867.1, forward strand.
ACTGAAACCCAGATTCTTGGTAGTGGATTAACGACTGAAAATTACACGAAGCCCAGGAAGGTGAAAGTTTGTATACGCATGCAAAGCTCTCAGCTTTTCCCTCCTGGTTCCTGAATCTTCGCAGTAACAGTGTCCTGATTTGGTGGATGTTTCCTGAATTACATGGTTCATTAGCTTTTTCATGCATGCAGCATCATGGCAGGTCCACTGTGTGCAACAGTAAGCTATATGCGAAGGACACGAAGATGAATAAGACCAAATTACTATTTTTGACAAGCTTACCGTTCAGTAGGGGAGAGACTCACACTTACTCCTGTTATTGTGGTGCAATTGAAAAAAAACCCATCCCAGGAATGACAACAGGGCTTCGGAGCATTGGAGGTGAATTTGTAGTTTGAGTTCAACCAAATTAATTAGATGCTAAAACAAAAAAAGCGAAAGTGAATCAACTGTCTGTGAAAGAACATAACAGAAGCCAGAATTCCACAACATAAACTTTACAATATCCAGGACATAATAATTAAAAAAAAAAAAAAACAAACTACCCAACATAGGAAGAACCAAGGAAATATCACTTATTCTCAAGAGAAGAAGCAATCAACAGAGACCAAACAGATATTGAAATTAGCAGACTTGGATCTTAAAGCAGCTTTTGAACTATATTAATTGACTTAAAGGAAAACAAAGAACTAGAAATTATTTTTCAAAAGAGTCAAATAGGAATTCTAGGACTGGAGAATAATATCTGAAATGTAAAGTTCCCATGGGGGGCCTGGGTGGCTCAGTTGGTTAAGCGTCCAACTTTGGCTCAGGTCATGATCTCACGGTCTGTGGGTTCGAGCCCCATGTCGGGCTCTGTGCTGACTGCTCCGAGCCTGGAGCCTGCCTCGGATTCTGTGTCTCCCTCTCTCTCTCTCTGCCCCTCCCATGCTCGCAGTCTGTCTCTATCTCTCAATACTAAATAAACATTTAAAAAAATTAAATTAAATTAAATTAAAAGTTCCCTGTATGTGATTGAGAATAGAATGGAAATGATAGTCAATTAACTCAAAGATAGAACCATAGAACTATGGATCTAAACTATGGATCTGTTAAATGGGGGGGGGGGGGAGGGGGAGGGGAGGACAACAGAGAAAAACAATTGAAATAAACAGAGCCTCAGGAACCAATTGAAAAATTATCAGAGGGTATAACATACATATAATAGGAGGCTCAGGAGAGCTGGAATAGATTGGGGTGGAGTAGAGAAAATATTTAATAAATAATGGGTAAAATGTATCCCATTTGGTAAAAGACATAAATTTACAGATTGAACAAGCTTAGCAAACTCTAAGCAGGATAAATGTGGGTAAATATGAAGAAAATACGTACACATTTATGGGTACTTTATAGCTAAGTGCCAAAAATAAAATAAAGAGAAAATTTTGAAAGCAGCCAGAAGAAAATGACACATTACACACAAGGGAACAAAGATTTGAATAATGTCCAATTTCTCATAAAAAACTCTGGAAGACGGGGCGCCTGGGTGGCTCAGTCGATTAAGTGTCTGACTTTTGGCTTCGGCTCAGGTTGTGATCTCATGGTTCATGAGTTCAAGCTCCACATCGGGCTGGAACTGACAGTGCAGAGCCTACCTGGGATTCTCTCTCTCTGCCCCTCCCCCACTCTCTGTGCCTCTCTCTCAAAGATAAACTTTAAAAATTAAAAAAAAAAAAGAAACTCCAGGAGACAAAAGAAATGGAACAATATCTTTACAATGTTGAAAGGGAAAAAGACTTCCAACCCAGAGTTTCTTACCCAGTATAAATATTCTTTTAAAATGAAGGCAAAGGGGCGCCTGGGTGGCTCAGTCAGTTGAGCGTCTGACTTCAGCTTAGGTCACGATCTCACAGCTTGTGGGTTCAAGCCCCGTGTCGGGCTCTGTGCTGACAGCTCAGAGACTGGAGCCAGCTTCGGATTCTGTGTCTCCCTCTCTCTCTGCTCATGCTCTGTCTCCCTCTGTCTCCCAAAAAATGAATAAACATTAAAAAAAATTTTTTTTAATAAAGGCAAAATCAAGGTATTTTTGGATAATAAGAAAGGAGGATTCATTTCCAGGGAACTGCACGACCATAATTGCAAAAGAACATGTTCAGGTTGATGAGAGATGATACAAGATAACATCCCAGCTCTTTAAGAAGGAATGAAGAGGATCAACAATGGTAAATGTCTATGTAAATGTTACTAACTTGGTAAGCTGGGACCTACTCCCCACACCCCCTTTCCTATGAGTCCAGATTTCAGCTGAACAAAAGGGGAAATCCCATATTGCCAACAGAGGAGGAAGAAGTAGCCATTACTCTCTGAAGGCCTTTCCGAAGTCCTATGTCGTGACTGAGGAAGAAAAAAATTAGCTTTGGTTTACAGATGGTTCTGCAGGATATGTTCCTACAGATGAATAGCTCTATCACTATAATGCCACCAAAGAACAGTGGTTCTCCCAGCTGGCAAGAGTTCAAGCCATGTACCTGGTTGCTCATTTTGCCTGGAAGGAGAAATGACCAGAGATATGTGTCTATACTGATTTCTGGGTAGCCGCTAAGGGTTTGGTTAGAAGGTCAGGGGCTTGGAAGAACCGTAACTGGGGAATTAGTGACAAGAAGACCTAAGGAGGAGGTATGTAGCTCAGCCTTTCTGAATGGGCACCCTGTGTAAGGATATTTGTGTGTCATCTAAATGCTTACAATAAAGGGGCCGTAGCAGGGGAGGATCTTAGAATCAAATAGACAAGAGGACCCATTCTGTGGATATCAGTCAGCCTCTTTGTCGCCCATCTATGTCCTTGCCCAATGGACTCACGAACAAAGTGGCTAGGGAAATAGGGGTGAAGATTATGCGTGGGCTCAACAACATGAGCTTCCACTGATCAAAGCGAATCCACCTACAGTCGCTGCTGAACGTCCAATCAGCCAATCACAGAGACCAGCAACGAATTCCTGATATGTTATTGCTCCAGAGAGAACCAGCCCGCCACACGGTGGCATATTTATTCCACTGTAGGACTTCCATCATGGCAGGGATAGCATTTTGGTCTGAGTGGAATAGACACCGTCTGTAGGGATTTGCCTGTCTTGCCTGCAGTGCTTCTATCGTCATCTGTAGACCCATGGGGTACTGTCTTTAGTGTCCTGGTATTCCAAGTGGCATTGCTTCTGGAAAGAGCTCATTTTACCGCAAAGGGCAACAATGGACTCATGCTCCTGGAATGCCCTGGTTCAACTATCATCCTAAAGCAGCGGGCCTGATAGAATGATCGAATAGCCTTTCGATGACTCAGCTGTAGTTCCAGTTGGGTGGCAACTCCAGAATGCGGAATATCCTCTAAATCGGGATATGATGCTGTTTCTGCCATAGCCTGGGTTTAGATATCTAGGGTATCTAGATGTCTTCCACCACCAAGGGGTGGAAGAGGTAGTAGTTTCTCCTATTACCTTTCATGATCCACCAGCAAGGTTTTCACTTCCTGTCCCCATGATTTTGGAGCCTGTCACCCTAGATGTCTTTGTTTCTATCAGAAGACGCAATCATGGTTCTGTTCAACTGGAAGCTGAGATTAACCCTTGGCTACTTTGGGTTCCTCTCGCCAAGGAACCAATAGGAAAAGAAGAGGGTTATTGTGCTGGTTTGGGAGATTGATCCCATGGAAACTAGGTAGCCATTACTCGGTGGGGGCAACGGAGTACGTCTGAAACATAAGAGGTCCTCTGGGGCACCTCTTAGAACCCCCATGTCCTGTTATAAAGCTAATTGATGTGTATTTAACACCACTGAACAGTAAGTATATTTAAAATGAATTCGATGGGAAATTTTATGTTATGTGTATTTAACATAATAAGAAAATTTAGAGGGGTGCCAGGGTGGCTCGGTCAGTTAGGCGTCCAGCTTCAGCTCAGGTCATGATCTCATGGTTCGTGGGTTTGAGTCCCACGTTGGACTCTGTGCTGACTGCTCAGAGCCTGGATCCTGCTTCAGATTCTGTGTCTCCCTCTCTCTCTGCCCCTCTTCCCCTCAAAAATCAATAAACGTTAAAAAAATTTTAAAAAGAATCATATCCAAGATATCATATTACATTTTTTTAAAGTTTATTTATTGTAAGAGAGAGACAGTGAGTGGGAAAGAGCAGAGAGAGAGAGAGAGAGAGAGAGAGAGAGAGAATCCCAAGCAGGCTCCCTGCTGTCAGCACAGAGCCCAATGAGGGGCTCGAACTCACAAACTGCAAGATCATGACCTGAGCCAAGAGTCGGGCACTTAACGAACTGAGCCACCCAGGCACCCCTGGGATACCTTATTACATTTTGTTGTGTCTCCTTAGGCTCCAATTGGCTGTGACTATTTCCTAGACTTTTCCTTTTTTTAAATGACAATGACAGTTTTGGGAAGTGTTAGGGATTTTGCAGGCTGCCCCATTACTGGAAATTTTCTTATTTTCCCATATTAAACTTGGGTTATGTGCTTCAGGGGAGACTGTATCTGGTTCACTGATGTAACTTCGTTGCTAGCCCCAGACTGCACACAGAGGTTCTTTAATAAATGTTTATGGAATAAATGGATGTCTACCAGTTAGAAAATGGGTTCAGAAAGATAAGAAATGCGCCAAAAAAAATACCCAGCTAGTCAGAAGCAAAACTGGGATCAGAATCCAGGACTCTCTGACTCAGAAACTCTTCTCCTTTCCGATACATTCTATTAGCCTCACAATTATAGCAAAACATTTCAGATACTTTTCTAGATACTTTATATATGCTCTTTCTAATTTTCTCAACACTGTTTGAAGGAGGATATTATCTTCCTTTCTACAAGCTTGGTGGTACCTGGGAACTTCTCCAAGGCTACACAGTAAAAAAAGTAGCTGTGGGTTTGAACCATCGCTGGCTGTCGCCAGAATTTCTACTCATCCTTGTCACCATTACAAGGACGTTCAAAGATGACCAAACGTCTTTTCTCCTTTCAAACTCTCCGAAGCACTGCCTCCAGCCCTGCCAGTGAGACTCCCCACTTTTCTGCTTGCACCCTAAGCTCGGGGCACAGCGAGCACCTGGCAGTTCTCCTGAAGAGCGCACCCCTCCATGTGTCTTCGCATGTGCTGTTGTCATGCTTACAACACCTTTTCTTGCCAACCTCTAGGGATCTTACTGATGTTTCATCTATCAATTTCAACGCCCAACTCTATGAAACAAACCTTCTCTGACCCAACCAGGCAGTTTCTATCCTACCCACTCCATATGCCCAAAGTTCGTAGTATGTGCCTCTACACATTGGTCATACTATAGTGACATTATTAATTTACAGCTCCCACTGTCTAACCAGATGTTGAACTCCTCAGGGCAAGAAACCTGTCTCCTTCATCTCGGCATCTGCCACTCCTAGTGCAGTGCCTGGCATGTTACCAGTGTTTAATTAATTAGTTAATTAATTATGAATGGATGAGTGGATGGTTGGATGGATGGATGGATGGATGAATGAACATGGAAGGCTATATAATAATCTTCCACACGGGGACATAAAGCTCCTGAAAACGAACTGAATGCTGCCTCTACATTCTCTTCGCCAAGGCCAGGGGCACATGGCCAACCTCTCCAGGAGTTTTCAATCTTGCTATAAATGCATCTTGTTGGATGTGTGGCTGAGTAATGTCTGGAACCTGTGGGTGAGAAATTGGCCTAATCTCAGTATCTAAGTTATTTAATGGGCTGGAAATCCAGCTGAGCCTCTCCTGTCATTTTGCAAAGAAAATGCAAGAAGCGTCTCATCGTAAAGTACCTTAAAGGCCAAATATCTATTCCAAAAAGACATTTCCATCAGCAATATACAAGAGCATCAGATGCATGATTTAATCCCCCTTCCCTTCGGCTGTCCCTGAGCCATTCAAAGTAGAGTGAAAACCTGGCAGTTAACCAATTAACTTGATTGGAGTAAACAGCCAAAGTAGATCATTGATGAGCATGTTGCCAAATTTCCACTTCATTTTTTTTTTTTCTGGGCCCATTTAGCCCTGAGACTACAGATGCATTACAAGCAAACTGCCCAGTTCTTCTAGTGAATCCTTCTATATCTTGAATCTCACATCTTCCATTACCCCTGTGGCTCTTCTCCATCACGTTAGAAAACAACAAGAGATGCTCACAGCATTAGGATGCTTGCTCTCATGCCTGGTCCTGAAAGGAATCTGGTGATTTCAAGCTGGCAGGTCAACCCAGTCCAAGGTGATGAACTTGCATTTCCTTCCTGTATCAGCATCCCAAAACTGGCTGCTCTGTGATGTTTGTCACAGGAACCAAGGGAAGTGGAGGTCCCTTTCTGGAGGTCATGTGTTGAATGTGACTTGTTAAAGAATTGATCTTTTCTCTCTAGATTGTTACCTGCTGCCATTTTGAGTGGCTGGTGATTGAGAGAAGCCTTATCTATTGCTTCCCTAAGGCTTTTTTGGGCCACCGTTGGGTCCACGGAAGATGAAGTGGCAAATAATTTCTAGGTTAAAAAAAAAATCTGGATTAAAACCTAGAGGTCCAAAAGAGGCAGTCTTTTGTCATGGAGGCAACTATGGCCTATGTGGAGGGGTTGTTTTTAAGGTCAACCAGGTAAGAGTGTCAAATGCTCCGCACAGATTTTAATCAAGGGCGAGGAGGCTTAGGGACAGAGGACGGAGAGAACTGCAGAGCTGGTGTTAGCACAGCCAGTCCACACTGCAGCAGCCTTCAATTACTGGTTTTTAGACTGCTTAGGAGTTCTCAAACCTTTCAAGAAGCACATTTGTAACGATCCCAGATTAACCATACACTACATCGGGCCCATGCTGGGCCTTTATGCATTAAAAAAATTTTTTTTTTCATGAGCACCTACTTCATGCTAAGTGCTATTCTACAGAAATAATGACAAACCAGACAAATAACTCATAAGCCAGTCAGCAGACCTGCTCACTCCAACAAAGCTGACATTAAAACGCCATCTTGGGCGTTCTTCCCCACTCCAAGGACTGCAAACAAGGCAGAGAGTCAGGATTAAAACTAAATGCGGAAGACAGGTAGGTGGTTGTGGGGGATGCTCAACAGAGTGAGCAGCTACGAAAGGGATGCACAAGGCTGATTTTTGGTGGTGTCAGTGTTTTGTACGGTACTATGGTGGTGCATACATGACCCTACTCATTTGTCAAATCCCATAGGACTCTGTCTCACAAAGAGTGAACTTTAATGTATACAAATTTTAAGAAGAGCCCTCAACCAGAGGTCAGAGAATCCCAGGATGGAATGCAGACTCTGACGAAAGACTCTATCTTACAAAATGTGTGACACAACCTCAGTAACTGTGAGCATGCCAGTCGTCAGATATTGGTTTCTAAATACCATTCTCTAATAAAAAGAAACCACAGCCTTGGAGAAATGGCTGGAGCTAGGGCTGACACAGGGAAAATACGAGATGAACCTGGAGCATCTGGCAGTATTAAGAATGTATGGCAATGTCAAAAAAAAAAAAAAAAAGGATGGGGACATGTCAAAAGGACACAGAAGTCAAACTGAAAGATCTCCCAATGGGCAAAATTGGAACAATCTGAGCAACCAATGATAGCATAACATAACATAACATAAGGTAACGTAACATAATGTAACATAACATGATGTAACATAACGTAACATAAGGTAACATAACTAACGTAACATAACATAACTTAACGTAATGTAACATAACATAACAGTAATGTAACGTAACATAACATAATGTAACATAACATAGCATAATGTAACGTAACGTTACATGATATAACATAGCATAACAACACTGAATTATAACCCAAAGAATAAAATAATTATATATGAGTCCATACTGATATAAATATATGATTGAATAAGTAAATAAGGGAGAAGAGACTATTGTTTTCAAAGAAGAATTCCAAATAGTTATATAGATACCCCCTCTAAGAGATGAAGTTTAATTCTACTGCCTCTGCTTGAATATGGGTTGGACTTCATGACTTGTTTCCAAAGAAGAGAATATGGAAAGAAGAGAAGGGTAACTTTATGGAAAAACCATCCAAATCTCTGGGCTAAGTGATCAAGGTTAGCAACACCAGTAAGACAGGTTGAGAGCAAGCCCCCTCTGATACGAGGTGATTAGAAAGACATTTGTCTTCCAAAAACTAATAATAACCCCACGGTAACCATATGAAAAACATCAGCTAACCCCCAACTAAAGGACTTTCCACAGTAATACTCAGAATTCAACATCATGAAAAACAAAGACTGAGGAATTGTCACAGAGCAGGGGAGCCAAAGTGGATATGACAACTAAATACACTGTGGGATCCTGGGTTGGATCCTGAAACAAACAATGGAAAAGGGCATTAATAATAAAACTGGTGTAATCCAAGTAAAGTCTGGAGGTTACTGAATAGTAGCATAGCATTTTTTTAGTTTTTAGCTTTCATTTATTTTTTTTTAAAGGTTTATTCATTTAACTTTGAGAGAGAGAGAGAGGCAGAGAGGGAGACAGAGTATCCTAAGCAGGATCCAAGCAGTGAGCAGAGAGCCTGATGTGGGGCTTGAACCCACAAACTGTGAGATCATGACCTGAGCCAAATTTGGAAGCTTAACCAATGGAGCTACCTCGGTGCCCTAGCTTTTAGTTTTAAAAATACATACCATGGGGGCGCCTGGGTGGCTCAGTCAGTTAAGCGTCCGACTTCGGCTCAGGTCACGATCTCGTGGTATGTGGGTTCGAGCCCCGCGTCGGGCTCTGTGCTGACTGCTCAGAGCCTGGAGCCTGTTTCAGATTCTGTGTCTCCCTCTCTCTCTGCCCCTCCCCCGTTCATGCTCTGTCTCTCTCTGTCTCAAAAATAAATAAACGTTGAAAAAATTAAAAAAAAAATAAAAAAAATAATAAAATAAAAATATATACCATGGTAATATAGGATAATAACATTAGGGGAGGGGCGCCTGGGTGGCGCAGTCGGTTAAGCGTCCGACTTCAGCCAGGTCACGATCTCGCGGTCCGGGAGTTCGAGCCCCGCGTCGGGCTCTGGGCTGATGGCTCAGAGCCTGGAGCCTGTTTCCGATTCTGTGTCTCCCTCTCTCTCTGCCCCTCCCCCGTTCATGCTCTGTCTCTCTCTGTCCCAAAAATAAACGTTGGAAAAAAAAATTAAAAAAAAAAAATAACATTAGGGGAGGCTGGGTGAAGGGTAGATGAGGACTCGATGGGTTATCATTACAAATTTTAGGTCAATTTAAAATTTCTTCTAGATAAAGTTCATTTTAAAATAAATGTAATTTGTCAAAATCCATTGAATGTACGAGACCAATGTGGACAGTAATGGAAGCTGTGGACTCTGGGTGACGATGTGTCCATGCAGGCTCATCAATTGTAACAAATGCGTCACTCTGATGTGAGATGTCCACGGTGGGGGAGGCTGTGCATAAAGGCTTGTGGGAACTCTATTTTCTGCTCAGTTTTGTTGTGAAACTTGACTGCTCTAAAAACAATAGTCTCTTAAAAAAATACAAATGCAGGGGCGCCTGGGTGGCTCAGTCGGTTGAGCGTCCGACTTCAGCTCAGGTCACGATCTCGCGGTTCGTGAGTTCGAGCCCCGCGTCAGGCTCTGGGCTGATGGCTCAGAGCCTGGAGCCTGCTTCCGATTCTGTGTCTCCCTCTCTCTCTGCCCCTCCCCCATTCATGCTCTGTCTCTCTCTGTCTCAAAAATAAGTAAACATTAAAAAAAATAAAATAAAAAATAAAAAAAAATACAAATGCAGAGTTTTAATTCTAGCTGCGATGGAGTAAGTTCTTAGTAGGCCGATGCTCCCATGATGTGCACACACACACACACACACACGCACGCACACACACACAAAGAGGAGCTGTATTAAAAGAAAAAACCCGAAACCTTCTGAAGGCATTAAAGAGCTTCCAAGGAAGCCAGGACTTGACACAGCAGATCCCAGAGAGAAACCGCATTGAAGAAACCCAACTTTTGCATGAAGCTTTTCCCTTCAGGGCATTTGCCAACCTTTGTGTGGGGCTGAAAAGCCAACCAAGCTTTACAAAACCTCACATGGTGAGGAAGACAAAAATCGGAGATTCTGGAGGCCACAGCAGCCACGTCTTGAGAGGCCAAGATTCGGAAGAAAAGAAAAGCACAGGAGGTGAGCCTGACAGCATCAGCTTTTCTATTGAGGCATTTTTTTCCCTCCGCAGGCACGATGCTAAGAAGTCAAGGAGAAAGAGCTGAAAATCAGAGTAAAGTTCTCAGTGGTTTCACAGTGCTGAGACATTAAAATCCCGCCTCAGCATTCACCAAGAAGGAGCCCTTAGAAATTTCTCGGTTCTTAGACCGAGCCTAACAAAACCCACAAATCAGTCTTGACCTTTCTCAGTCCCTGTGTAGATCAAGTTGCATTTGTTTCTGTTGTCTGCCAGGGAAAGGGTGAACCTTCTCTGGAGGTAGTTAATGTCATCTGGAGCTCTATAACTTACCACGCACAGTATCTAGCATTCAATCTAAAATTATTAGTGAATAGGACCAGAAGAACAGCTAGAGAGTAGACCCACAGGTGCCCATATATTCAAGTTACCTGACATAGATTTTTTAAATCTATGTCAGAGCCTGACATGTGGATCGAACTCACAGACTGCGAGCTCATGACCTGAGCCACCCAGGTGCCCAAGATTTTTTTTAATGTTTATTTATTTTTGAAAGAGAAAGAGCAAGCAGGGGAGGGAGGGGGACAGAGAGGAGGAGAGAGAGAATCCCCAGCAAGCTCCACGCTGTCAGCACAGAGCCTGACTCAGGGCTCGAACTCACAAACTGGGAGATCATGACCCGGGCTGAAATCAAGAGTTGGATGCTCGACTGACTGAGCCACCCAGGCACCCCTACCTGACATAGATTTTAAAGTAATTGTGATTGATATATTCAAAACACTAGATTATCAAATGGACATTTTTACCCAAGAACTGGAATCTATTTTTTTTAAAAACAGGATGAAAATGAGAAAACTAAAAATTATGAAAACTGAAAGTGAAACCATTGCATATGAGTTAACAGTGGATTAAACACAGCTAAAATAAGGATTCGGGGGCTGAAAGCAAGGTCAGCAGAAAATATCCTGACTTTGCATGGAGAGCAAAAATAACGAGACATACAAAAACAAAAACAAAAACAAAAGCAAAAACAAAAACAAAAATGCATGAGACACATAGCCTGGGATGAAGGAAGAGCTAATGTCCACGGAATTAGAACAATATATGAAGAGATAATGACTAGGGATTTTTTCAAAATGAATGAAGGACATCAAATTACATACACAAGGACCACAGACATGAAGCAGAACACACGGAGAGAAAATCACACTGTCGTATATCAAATTCAAGTGCTGAAAACCAAAGACAAGAAGGAAAGTCTTTAAAGCTGCCTGAAGAAAAACATATTACTTTCCAAGGAGCAAACATAAAACTGGTGTCTCAACAACAAAAAGAGAAACAAGAAAATGATATGTTGCTATGGATGGAAAGTCTGCATCTCTCCCTAATTCATATGTTGAAGCTCTCGCCCGCAGTGTGGTGGTATTAGGAGATGGGGCCTTTAGGAGGTGTTTGGTCGTGGGGCAGAGGCCTCATGAAAGGGATTAATGCCTTTATAAGAGATACGAGGAAGATGAACTGTCTCCATCCTGCGAAAACACGGCAAGAAGGCGGTCTTCTATAAGCCAGGAAGAGAGTTCTTAACAGAAACTGAATTGGCCAGCACCTTGGTCTTAGATTCCCCAGCCTCAGAACTATGAGAAATAAATGTCTATTATTTAAGCCACCCTATTTATTCTATCCTGGTATAGGATAGGCATTCTACCACAGCAGCCTGAACAGACGAAGACAGACATCATATTGAAAGTGCTGAAAGAAAATAAATCGCAACATAGAAACCTACACCAATTTTTTTTTCTCATAAAAGTGGGAGAGAAATATAAAGCAGTTTTTGGTATTGGTGCCCACCGACTTGTATTAAGGAAATACTAAAGGGATTTCTTTAGGCAGTTAGAGATGTATGAAGAATGGAACTCATTTTACATTGTATGTCAACTGTACTTCAATTTAAAAATATCTACATATGAAAGAATTAAGGGCAACAGAAAGGGTAAATATATGGGCAAAACTAAATGTGTATGGACTGGACAAAACTACAATGTGTTATGTGGCTTTCTCTATATCTAAATAAAAATGCATACAGCAACAGCACAAAGAATAAGAGGGAGGGAAGTTGAGTGCAAGGGTTGTAAGGCCCTAGAATTATCTGGGAAGTGGTAAAGTTACTAGTTAATAAGATCCTTTGAAATGGCAGTTGTAGGGGCGCCTGGGTGGTGCAGTCGGTTAAGCGTTCGACTTCAGCCAGGTCACGATCTCGCGGTCCGGGAGTTCGAGCCCCGCGTCAGGCTCTGGGCTGATGGCTCAGAGCCTGGAGCCTGTTTCCGATTCTGTGTCTCCCTCTCTCTCTGCCCCTCCCCCGTTCATGCTCTGTCTCTCTCTGTCCCAAAAATAAATAAACGTTGAAATGGCAGTTGTAGTATTTAAGGTGGACACTAAGAGAATAGAAGAAATATATATCGCTAACACCCGAATAGAAAGTAGTAAAACAGAATTAATAATTTTAAAGGTATGAAAATGAAGGGAAAAGGAAAATAAGATAGCTGTAACAAATGCAATATAAAAAGTAGGATAGTGGATATAAGACCAAATACAATAGTAACTCAATGTAAGCAATGTAAATACTCCATTTGAAAATTAAAGATTGGGAAGGCACCTCTAGGTTGGCAAAGTAAAGACCCCCAAAATTCCACTCCTCTGTAAGAGGAAAAAGAACTCTAGCAAAAATTGTCAAAATGAACTTGTCCGGAACTCTAGAAATTAACCAAAGGCTTGCGCTGATATGAGGAACATTTATTCAATAAAAACAGAGGAATGTTGGTAAGGACTGTGTCACAACATTTTAATTTACCCTATTCCCCCCTCCCCATCTTCTCTATAGTTAGGCAGTAGATTTTTAAGCCAGCAGTTTCCCAAACACAGTAGCTGTGGAAAAACAGCCACTTAGCAGCCACTGGAGTGGGCATAACAGGTTGGAGGCCACCCCTCCCCCCCAACAAAAAACCATTCCCAGAGAATTGTCATGATCTGACCTTTGTGGCAGCTCCCTGGAATAGCCCCATTCATAAACCTTCTCTTAATTGACCTGACTCAGAGCTTGCTCAGTGGGTATTATCAAAGGCAGTCAGTGACAATTTAACAGCACAGCTGCCTCGGTTAGCAAGACTGGTTGACCCCAACAAGAGACTGGCCAAAACACAAAAGGAAAACATGGAGAGTGAGACGTCCGTAAGGAGGTTTTGAAAAACTCGAACACATTCCTTGAATCTAGAAGGTCATGTTCATAGGCAGAGCACACGCATGCCCGGGAAATATCTGAGAAAGCCTTACTCTCTTACCTCTGTCTGACCTTGAGGCTGTGTACAAGAAGGAAACGGAGACAACAGCACAATTGTAAATTACATTGAACATTGAAGGTATACCCCAACACATAGAGTTCCTTGGCCAAGCGTAGGATATTTACTGGCATTTACGGAAATCTTTGTCTAATAATTAGATGAGCATTAAGCTGATCAAGTAGAAAAGCTTCAGTGGCCATACACAATAAAGAATAAATAGGTACTTACAGAATAAGCCCAGGAAAGTCACTGAACAAACAAACAGAAACAACAAATCTTGAGGAGCAAAGTATGATCGCCAGAGTTGCCACGTTATATTATTTTAAATGTCCAATATTTAACAAAAAAATGACAAGACAGGCAAAGACATAGGTAAGGATGGCCCATACCCAGGAAAAGAAGCAGTCGATAGAAATATCCCTGAGTAAGCCCAGATATTTATCTTACTCTATAAAGACTTTAAATTGGCTATTATAAATATGTTCAAAGAACTAAAAGAAATCATGTCCAAAGAATTAATGAAAAGTGTGAGATTGATGTCTCGCCAGATATGGAATATAAATAGATGGAAATTATTAAAAACAACAAAACAGAAAATCTGGTGTCGAAAAAAGTAAAATAACTAAATGAGAAATTCACTAGAAGGGCTCAACAGCAGAATTGCGCTGGCAGAAGAAATAATCAGCAAACATGAAGATATGTCCATTGAAATGACATAAAAAACAAAAAAGAAAAAGAATAAAAAAATTAAGAGGGATTTTGGATACAAATGTGTGCATAATGTGAGTCCCAGAAGGAATGTAGATGTAAACATCTTCAATAAAATTCTATGAAGCCAAATCCAATATTATATAAAAAGAGAATACGCCATGACCAAGTGGGATTTATCCCAGGAATGCAGGGTTGGTTTAACATCCCAAAATAAATCACCGTAATACATAATATTCATAATATAAAGGGGAGGGAACCATATGATCATCTCAGTAGATGCAGAAAAAGCATTTAACCAAATCTAACATTCTTTCATGATAAAGCCCTCCAACTAAGAATGAGAAGCAACTTCTTCAATCTGGTAAAGGGTATCTAGAAATTTTCATATTCAGTGGTGAAATGCTGAATACTTTCCCCTAAGATCAGGAATAAGATAAGGATGTTCATTCTTGCTACTTCTACTCAACAATGTGCTGGAGGTTTTAGCCAGGGCAAGTAGGCATGGAAACAAAATAAAATGCATCCAAATTGAAAAAGAAAAAGTAAATGATCCCTATTGACAGATGACATGAACTTGTATATTGAAAAAATCCTAAGGAATGCACACACAAAAAACTACTCAGATTCATGACAGAGTTCAGCAAGGTTGCAGGATTCCAGATCAATATACAAAAGTCAATTGTATTCCTATGCGCTAACAATAAATAACCTGAAAATGACATTAAGAAAACAATTTCGTTTATGATAACATCAAAAAAGGAAATACTTAGAAATAAATGTAATAAAGCAAGTGTAAGATTTGTACTCTGAAAACTAGAAAACATTATGAAAAGAAATTTTAAAAGACCTAAAAATATGCAAAGACATTCCATGCTCATAGTTCAAATGATTCTACACAGTTAGAGGGCAATACTTTCCCAAAATGATCCTCAGATCCAGTGTAATCCTATCAAAATCCCAGCTGCCTCTTTACTTTTACAAAAACTCACATGATCCTGAAATTCATATGGAAATGCAAGGGAGTCGGAATAACCAAAGCAATTCTGGAAAAGAAAAATGAAGCTGGAGAACTCACACTTCCCAACTTCAAAACTTACAACAAAATAATTTTGTACTGGCATAAGGACAGACAGATCAGTGGAATAGAACGGAGAGTCTAGAAATAAATTCTCTCACTTTTACGCTTAATTTATTTTCAACGAGGGTACAAGACAATTCAGTGGGGAAATTCAACAAATAGTGCTGGGACAACTTAATACCTGTATGAAGACAAAGTTGGACTTAACCTCATATTATAGGTTTATCAATTCAAATTGGATCATGGACCTCTCAGCTGAGGTCTTGATCTCAGGGTCATGAGTTCAAGCCCGCTTTGGGCTCTGCGCTGGGCATGAAGCCTACTTTAAAAATAAAAGATTAGGGAAAAAAACCCCCAACAGATCATGGACCTAAATGTAGGATCTAAAATTATAAAACTCTTAGAAGAAAACAGAGGGTTAAATCTTCATGAACTTGAGTTAAAGAATGGTTTCTTACATGTTGACACCAAAGCACGGTCAACAAAAGAAGAAAAAAAACAGATAAATTGAACTTCATCAAAATTTAAAATGTGCTTCAAAGAATACCATCAAGAAAGAGAAAAGACAACTCACAGTGGGGCGCCTGGGTGGCTCAGGCGGTTGGGCATCTGACTTCAGCTCAGATCATGATCTCGCCGTCTGTGAGTTTGAGCCCCACGTCCGGCTCTGTGCTGACAGCTCAGAGCCTGGAGCCTGTTTCAGATTCTGTCTCCCTCTCTCTCTGCCCCTCCCCTGGTCATGTTCTGTCTCTCTCTCTTTCAAAAATAAATACACGTTACCAAAAAAAAAAAAAAAAAAAAAACCTCATAGAATGGGAGAAAATATTTGTAATTCATATACCTATTTAGGGACTTCTATTCAGAATTTATAAAGAGCCCTTACAATTACAAAAAGACGAACATCTCAGTTTAAAAATAAGAAAAGGATGAAATAGATATTTCTGCAAAGGAGATATATCAATAGCCAACCAGCACATGAAAAGATGCTCGATAGCATCAGCCGCTAGGGAAATATAGATCAAAAACACAGGCAATCATGACAGACCCACCGAGACTGCTAGAATCAAGATAGACCGCACCAAGTGTGGGGAAGGATGTGGAGAATTTGGAACTCTCATGCATTGCTGGTGAGATTGTAAAACGATGCAGTAATTTTGGAACAGGGTTCGGCAGTTCCTGAAAATGTTAAACATTGAGTTACCATATGACCCAGTGGTTCCACCCCTACATATATATCCAAGAGAAGTGAAAACATATGCTCATAAAAAAAAACTGTACTTGAATGTTCCTAGCAGCATTTTTCATAATGGCCAAAAAGTAGAAACAACCCAAATGTTCATCCATGGGTAAATGAATAAACAAAATGTGGTATACCCATACTGTGGAATGTGATTTGGCATTAAAAAGAATGAGTACTGATGCTGAATGTCAAAAACATTATGTTACATGCAAGAAACCTGTCACCAAATACCGCAGATGGTCCTATTCCATTTATATGAAATGCGTCCAGAGGAAGTAAATACACGGTGACAGAAAGGTGATCAGTGCTTACCGGGGGTGAAAGGTGAGGGTAATGAAACGTGGGGTTTCTTCGGGGAGTAATGAAAATGATCTAAAATTAGGTCAATGTGATAGTTGCAACACTATGGATATACTAGAAACCACTGGATCATACATTTTAAACCGGTGAATTTTATGGTGTGTGAATTATATCTCAATAAAGATGCTATTTAAAAACAGCAAAGATTCTTGCACTGGATTTTTAAAAATATATACTCTGCTTACAAGACGCCTTAAATACAAGTTGAAGTAAAAAAAGATGAGAATTATATACTATGAAAAAACACTAACCAAAAGAATGCTGGGGTAGCTATCAAACAAGGTAGGTTTTCAGGCAAGAAACATTACTAGAGATAAAGTGGAATATTTCTCAATAATACAATGTCAATCTTCTATAAAGATAAAACTAAATTTTCTTGCATGTAGTAACATAGCTTCAAAATACGCAAAGCAGAATTTGAAACAGTGAGCAGAAGTGTAGACAAATCCACACTACTCCCAGTAACTGATAAGGCAAGCAGAAAAAGTCAGCATAAATGTACAAAATTTGAGCAACATGATTTAGCAACTTCACTTAACTGACACCTAGAGAACATGACACTCAGTGACACATGTATACATTCTATTCAAGAACACATAAAACATTTATTTAAGTAGACCATATCCAGGGTGCCTGGGTGGCTCAGTCGGTTAAGCGTCTGACTTCGGCTCAGGTCATGATCTCACAGTTGGTGAGTTCGAGCCCCGTGTCGGGCTCTGTGCTGACAGCTCAGAGCCTGGAGCCTGCTTGGGATTCTGCGTCTCCCTCTCTCTCTGCCCCTCCCCCACTCATACTCTGTCCCTCTGTCTCTCCAAAATAAATGTTTAAAAAAAATTATATATATAAAAAAAATAGACCATATCCCGGGCATAAAATAAATGTCCACAAATGTAAAAGACAGCCAACAGCAAAGCTGACCAAACCAAAAGACTATTGAACAGGGATGTGTTTAAGAGAAATCTAGAACAGGCTTATTAATGTAAAGAATTCGGAAATTTCTACATTCAGCATGGTAAGCAAAATGTATTTGGGAAATTAATCAGACACGTCCCCTTCTCAAGGAACTTCATGGATCAGACACTCAGGCCCGGTCTTTGCTTCCAGACAGGGGAACCTTCAGTGAAAAAACAGTGGTCTTCTTTGGGTTGGTTTCACAAACACGGTCAAGGTGAAACTGTGCTTCTACTAGGTCAGAGTCCCATTTATCCACAGATCAAGGCAGAAGCCGGCTCCCAAGGCCTCTGCTGCCAGACCCCATCATGCCCTCGCTCTGCCCCTCAACCACAACGGACCTTCCTTTCTCTTCTCCCAGCCAACCTTCCCAGAGTCCCTCCCTCACAGCCCTCTTCTCCGTGATCTTATTAATGCATTGATTTTGTCTAATTTTTCGCAATCACAGAGATGCTGCCATTCATGTTCTTGTGCCTACGTGCAAGTTTCTGCAGGAAAAATACCAAAGAGTAGAATTGGTGGATCATAGGGGATGCACACTGTCCCTCTTAGATGTCACCAGAGTGCTTGTCAAAGTGGCTTCCCAACGGCACTCCCAATGGCAAGCATGGGCAAGTCTGGTGTTTCAGATCTTTGCCAACAGGCGGTAGTGCCCGATTTTAATTCTTAAGGACCTTCTCTCTACAAACCGATCCAATGAACTTCTCTCTCTGACCTGCTGATGGGTAATGAGTGACACATTTGTGTTGTTCTGGGCTCCTCTGGACATTGGAACTAAAGCAGGAGTCCACAATTTTCCTCCAGGGTGAGCTGGTGTCCATTGATTGCTCCCAGTGACTAACTGGGAGAAGGGGGGGGGTGGTTCTCTAACTTACTAGGAGTGAGAGCACAGGCCGGTGAAAGGAGGAGGATTCATTCCTGAGGCTCTGAGGGCCAGGGGGTCGGTGCCAGCACCCCCCCCCATCCCCCCACTGCTTACTAGCATGCGGCTTGAGGCAGTGAAACCAGCCTGTTTGCTGCCTTGGGCATATCTTTTTTTTTTTTTTTTTTTTTTTGAGAGAGAGAGAGAGAGAGAGAGAACAAGAGCATGAGTGGGGGAAGGGCAGAAAGAGAGGCAGAGATAGAATTCCAAGCAGGCTCTCCACTGGGCTCAATCCCGTAAATAGTGAGATCATGACCTGAGCCGAAATGTCATATCTGCCAGTGAAAGAGAGGCCAGGATAATGGAAATCCCAGGTCCCAGGGCCAAAGAGCGAGGAGACATCTGGCCTTCTGACGACAGATGGCAGTCCAGAGAAGGCCAGGTAAGAAAAGGGGCACAGAAACAGAAATGATGGAAACAAGGGTCTTGGTAGATCTCCGTGCGTATCTGTATCTGAGACAAGAGTTTTGCTGTCACTTCCCTCGTCAGCGTCTAGAGGCTGCAAAGGCAGCAGAGTAAGGGTGCGACCTCAGAAGCAGTTAATCTGGGGTCTTTTACTTACAGATCCTAGACCTGAGGTACTTTATTTAACCTCTCCCTGCCTCCGTGTCCTCATCTGTAAAGCGAAAATATTCAAAACATATGTGCAAGTTAGGCATGAAAAGAAACGAGACAATACTAATAAAATGCTTAGCAAAGGTCAGGTCCATAGTAGGAACTCAATAAAGGTTATCGTTCCTATCGCCATCATTACTGATGGACATAAAATCATTAGACATATATGAAGCCCCTGACCGATTCCATCAGATCGAGCTATATAGTATCAGGACTAGCAGCTGGTTTTCAACCTGTCGAGGAGAATTCCAAGGTCACCGCTGGGCTCAGGAAAAGGACAGGACACTGTGACCCACCGGTAGTGTCCTGCCATGGCTCAAAATGACAAGCAGTGGCAGGCCATGCACACACCTCTCGGTGATCTGCATTTCACGACTAATCCGAAAGGAAATACCGATTCAGGAAATGTCCCATCACAAGTCTCCAAGAAGGGATCTATGAATGGACGAAACAGGACTGATTTTTATGTGAGGTCAGTTGCACACGGCTCTTTTTAAAATATATTGAAAGCAGGCCCTGCCTCCTTTTCTGTCCTGAGTTCTGTAGAGAGTTTCCTTTTTCCCATTTGCTCACCGCACTGGTGCCTAGGATAGTGGGTGAGCCCCAGGTGGGCTCATCAAAAGCAGAGGTGGCCCTTGTCTTTCCACAGTCGCTGCTCTAAAGCAGAGAGCCCCGGGGGGCGGGGGGAGGAAGAGATTCACACGAGAACATGATGCGATGGAAAAAAGCTGGGGGACCCTCGGGCATGGATTCTAGCTTCTGCAAAAACAGCATGGAGCTGGGTGGGCCGGGTGACTTCTCAGGGACCTGGTATCCCGTCTCTAAAATAAGGTAAATGTTCTCCAAGATCCCATAAAATTTTTGTTTTTCTGTTCTGGGAAAGGAAAGGCACATCTCTTGTACTTACTACGTTTTTGAGACAGAAGTGTGCAACAATGTATACGTGTGCACGAAAGTACAATGTTATATGTGCACGTTAGTAGGGCCTTGACCTCCTTGAAGGATCTTCCAGAATTTTCCTAGATTCCCAAATAGTGAAATGCCGTGACAACCCAGGTTTCTCCTGTGGATTAGTTTTCCTAGTGGAAAAGAGATTTACCAGTACAAAAGATGATATTGTGTCAAAGCAAAGATTCAAGAACGAGACCTCTTGGGAGGGGAATTTGGGGGTTGGAACCACATCATGTACGGGTACCCTTTGCCCGCCATGCTACCCCACATACTCACTCATACACACACACACACACACACACACACACACACACACACACACTTCTTGGCCCCCTGAACCAAGACCCTACCAAACTTTCAGCACACCGTGCTTTGGATCCAAAACATGGGGCAATGGGAAAAGCTGACCCAACAATTTCTTCAAGACAACTGCTCACCCCACATGATTCACTCTGCTTCAAGTTTAAAAGCCATGGGCGGAGACTTGGCTTTTACCAACGCAGGTGGACACCATCCAACCCGCTGAGGGCCTGAATAGAACAAACAGGCAGAGGAAAGATAAATGTGCCCTCGTTGAGCGGGAACGTCCATTTTCAGCTCTGCCCTCGGACATCAGAGGTTCTGGGGTCTTCAGACTCAGTCTGTATTTACACCACCTGCTTTCCTGGTTGTCCAGTTTGCAGACAGCATATGGTGGGACTTCTGAGCCCCCATAACCCCATTAGCCAATTCCTATAATAAATCTCCTCATCTGTGTGTGTGTGTGTGTGTGTGTGTGTGTGTGTAACCTCCTATTGGTTCTGTTTCTCTGGAGAACCCTGACTAATGGGCTATTTAAGGGCATGGCATTCACTTGGCATTTTGAATGACCAAGTTATGAGACTATTGGGTGTTTCCAACTCCATCTCTGAACCCTCCTTTCTGCCTCACCCTCTTCTTCACTTCCTTCTACATGGCCGTGTCAAAATAGCCACCTCAGGAAGCCCCTGGCATCACAACTGCCCCGTGGGAATGTCAGGGGTCAAGAGATTCTGTCGACTCTGATGCTGCCCTCCGAACATGATTAGCTTTTCATTCCCTCTCCCGGTATGAGGCCTTGAGGCAGGCCATTTTCCAAGGCACCATTAGGGGAAACTAACACACCCAGGATTTCATTCCCACACTGAGGGGATAGCAAATAAAGTGTCCAAACGCCATCTTCTTACTCACTTATAGTTCTGCTACTAGGCTGAATAGAAAATGCCAGAGTCAGGTTACATTGGTTCTTCTTTAGGAAATGGAACATTTGAAATCTTTTCTCAATCTCCGTTCTTGCACTGACTGTGAAAAGGTCACCAGCGACATCCCAATTACCACACTTAACAGTTCCCAATCCGTCCTCATCTGACCTCACTGTTTGACACCTATCCGCTCCTGTTCTGGTAGCTCCCCCTGGGATGCACAGAGATTCCCCACCCCCTACATTCCCGTCCCTCAGGACCACAGGTGTCCTATGTTCGCCTTCAACTCAGTGCCCAGAAATGCACACCTGTCCCGCCCCACCATTGGCTGGGCTCCCTCTGCCCAAGCCACCATGTCTGCCCATGGAGTACCATTCCCTCAGTCACCCAGGCACAAACACAGGCTCCTTTGAGCTGCTTCCTCTCCTCGTCCCCTGCCGCTATCCACTAGGTCCCAGCCATTCCACCCTTTTGTGCCACGCCCAGGCCACCCACAGCTGGTCCTCTAGTTCAGACCCTTCCTACTATGGCTCCAGACCAGCTCCTACGAGGCTTTCTCCCACAGTCTCTTCCCTGGGAGAATCCAGTTGACTCTTCAGTCATGGATCAATCTCCCCCAAAGGCCGCTTGAATCATCTTCTGAGATTTTCAATGGTTTCTATTGCCCAACGTTTACACCACAGTCCTTCTCTTGGCAGCCAATGGAATCTTCATTTGGCTCCCATATAACCCGGGCAGTTCAGATGGGTCTATTCGCGATTCTCTGGACCCTGTCATTTGAGGGGATCCCATCTCCGGCGCAAGTGGTTTCCACTGGGGAAAGCTTCCTCCCACACCGGGAGGAGGAGTGACTTCTCTAACTGGTTAGTTTGGGAGAAGGAACAGGGCCGCATAGCCCAGCACCTTTCTCTTCCTTTTATATCTTAGGAGCCAGGCCGCGCACTCAGTGCATCCAGGCCACATTATAAGAGGCAGCCCCCACAGCGGGGAGGCCAATAGGGGTCCCAGGCTGCCTTTGCGGGTGCTAGGGAGCCAGCTCCTATAGGTGTCAGTACCACCCATGTCTTCCAATCCCAGATTTTTCGGTAGTAAAGTGATTCGTTTGTGTCTCCCATTTGCCTTATTCCTTTTTACTACTCTCAATTAATGTAGAACTCAAGGGAGGAGGGGAGTTCTTTCTTGGACCCCCTTTTATCCCAACAATAAGGCAACTTCCCTGCCTCTCGTCTTACTTTCTCCCTTTCTGGGAACACCCACCGCCTCCCTCTGTACGTCTAGTTCGCATTCTCTTTCCGGATCCTCCCCAACTCCCACATCGCCGTGAAGCCTCTCGGGTCCCTGAATGTCCCCTTCCTCTGCACTCACCCCTCCTGGCTGCTCCCGCTCCTTAGCAATCATACACTGCCACGTGATGTTCCTGGAAACCTCACTTTGCGCTCTGGTGGAACTTCTCACGTGTTTGTATTTTCCTTCCGGTAAATTACACCTGAGGGCAGGTACAGTCTCCCCAGACTCATTATCGTTCTCACCCTCCACAGCACCTGCATGGGGTCCTGTTCAAGGCAAGCTGTGGGTAGCTGGGTGTTTAATTCTGCCACTGACAGTGTCCGGGAGGCTTCCTGCCTCCCCGTCTCGGCCCCGGCCTCCGAGGCCCAAGGCGTGGCTTCAAGGCCACGCTAGCGTGGTTCTTGTAACTTCTCACACTGCGGTGGCCTCGGACGGCAACTCCACTCGAAAAATGGAGAAATGATGACCACGACGTAGGAGATTTTCAGAGACCCTTTTCTCTGACCACATGTCTATTCTGTCCCGAATGGTTGTGTCTCGAATAGCGAGCAAAATACAAGATAACGAGCACACAACAGAGACATGGTACCTTCCCATCTCCTGTGTGCCCGTGGGCTCCTTCAGAACGGGCCTTACGTCTTTTTGGCCTCCCCAATGGTGACGGTGCTGTATACAGGTAGGTGCTCAGGGAACACGTGTTAACCCAAGTTTTTCTGAACGATGGGAATCCTCTCCAAACTCTGATCGGGTGTAGGTCTGTTCTCCGATTATGTGACACGGCGTTTGGTTGCTTGAGGTTAGACTTTATGCATCAGCGGCAGATAGAATACAGAAAGAAGAGAATGATGCACATAAAACTAACTTAGGGGGTGTGCGTGTGTGAACGAGAGAGAAAGGATGACGTGTACAGAGACAGAGAGAGACTTCAGGGCCGTCTTAAGACCAAGCACCGTTCACACAGGCAAAATTCTTCTCGTTGCAACCGTTTTACAATTCCCTAAGCCTCCGTGAGCGCCGAGTGGGTGGATATCCCTCTTTGAGCCTGGGCAACAATTGGCAAAGTAAACCATTCGTCCCTGTCTGGTGCGTGGGGTCCAGAGAGAGCCCATTCTGACAGGGAACAAAGGTTTGGGAGAAAGCGCTGCCGTGCACAATGCAGCGTAATGATTGACAGGCTGGTTATTAGGCCGCGTTGTCCTCATCTGGCCTTTTTTAAGGGCAATATGGTATGTGCATAACATGACATATGAAGGCTAAGTTCCTGGCACTTCCTGCAAGGGAGACAATGCAGCTGGCAGCCTGACACCAGAGCAGCTGGGAGGGGAAGGCTTGGTTTCTGCACATTAACACATTTGACATTTGGTATCAAAAGGGAAGAGCTAATAAATAACCCGCCAACGATGACACTCCGTAATGACAGCTTTTGTTACCAGCCAGTTAATCCTGCACTCCCGCTCTGTCCTTCCAAGCCATCTGGCGTCGAATTCTTATTTACTTACTTTTATTTTCCTGGGGCTTGAACTTGGAAAGTTAGCCTCCCGCCAGTGTCATCTTTGGAAGCTAATTCAAGGACGAGCGCAACAGCTGGCTGTAGGTGACTCAGCACCGAGGTCTGCAGAAAATGGGAGCAGACAGAGAGGTCAACAGGTTGTGTGTGGAGTTCCCCTTCCTGAAGACAGGAAGTCATCCTGGGACCAGAGGAGGGGGGAAGTTCGCCTCCGGACGACTCTCTCTTTTCCGAACCAATATGTGTCGTTTCTGCCTCAATGGAATCCCACACACGTTTACTGATAATCCACTACACGCCCCCCTCTAGAGAAGATGTTCAGGGACATACAAACAAAACTATGGAAGATGCAGTCTATCCCTTTCAGGTCAAAGCTGACAGGCCGGCAGAAGAGGCCCTCACGTAACAAATCTCAATGATGGGACAGGAGCTATAACAGGAATAAACATAGAATGCCAGGGACTCGGGAGTGAGAGGGTAATTCCTTCTTCCTTGGAGGGTTGGAGGAGGAAGTTTTCCAGAACTGTGAAGGGTCTCAGGTTTTCCTCAGGTTAGCTGGTGTTAGGGACTGAATGTGTATATCTCCTTCCAAATTCCTATGTTGACGCACTAACCCTCAACGTGATTGTATTTGGAGGTGCGGCCTTTAAGGGGTAATTGGGTTTAGATGACGTCAGGAGGGTAGGGCCCTCGACGGGATTAGTGGTTTTTTTTTTTTAAATGTTTATTTAATTTTGAGAGAGAGAGAGAGAGAGAGCAGGGGAGGGGCAGAGAGAAAGGGAGACACAGAATCCGAAGCAGGCTCCGGGCTCTGAGCTGTCAGCGCAGAGCCCGACACGGGGCTCGAACTCACGAACCGTGAGATCATGACCTGAGCGAAAGTCGGACACTTAACCAACTGAGCCCCCCAGGCCCCCCAAGGGATTAGCGGTTTTATAAGAAGAACAGGCCAGAGCTTTCTCTCTCCACCCTCTGAGCATACAGCAAGAAGGCCAGGAAGACAGCTCTCACCAGACCCAGCCAGGCTGGTACATTGATCTCGGACTTCGAGCCTCCAGGACTGTGAGGAATAAATGTCTGTTGTCTAAGCCACCAAGTCTATGGTATTTTGTTATAGCTGCCTGAGCCATAACAGACAGCTAGCCAGTTTCATGGATGCTTCCCGAAGACACGAGACTCCTGAGTCAGAGACAAAAGACTTCATAACTCACAGTTTCCAACTGTGAAACTTGCAGTTTCCCCCAAGCCCAATCCCCACAGAATGACTCAAAGGAGGCCAGGTGACCCCTGTGCCCCCTGAGAGTTACACTGCAACAGAGGAACTCTGCACTCGGGGAACCCGAATCTTTTATAGTGGTAGTGTAGTATAGACATTCACTCCATCTCCCAAGGCTATTCACTAGACAAATACCCCTGAAAAGAGAGTCTGGAACAAAGATAGCGAGTGCCTCTGTTCACAGATGCGCAAAATGACCCAAGAGTTCTCTCGTGGAGAACTGGCCCCCAACAGAGGTCATCAAACCGATGACTGTCAGTTCTCCGTCCAAAGATTTTCTAAAGCCCAAGACACATGCAGAGAAAGAAGCAGAGATTTTCTCAAGATTGCATTTCTCTCAGGTTGGGCTCTCTGTAGGATCCCCTTGAAACGCATTCAACGGCGGCCCTTCTGGGATAACCCCCCTCGGCTGTAATCCCATGGACGAGTAGATGGAGCCATGGAGAAGCAGACAAGGTGCAGAAAGCCACGTGGCTCAGTGTTCAGATGCAGCAGAAGTGAGACCGGAAGAGGCACCACAGACCCCTCGTGAACTGCCTTGTCCAACTCGCCAGCTGCGTGTCTGGAGCTCCCTGCCTCATACCTCATGCTGCAAGGGCTTCCCACTGCCATGCCCTTGGTTCCACACTTTGCTGCTTCCCTCACCCCTTGACCTTTTATCATGCAGCCCTTCCTGTCTTTCTCACCTCAAAACCCAGTTCTCTTGACTCATTCCTCCTCCTTTCAGACCTGTCACCTGTAGGCAGCCCTCCTGAATCATCTCAGGCTGGGTGAAGCGCCCTTCCCCGTGCTTCCTGGAATCCTCTCCGTCCACCTCTCTCACGGCCTTTCCACACCACTCTTGGTCATCTGTGCCCTTTCCCCCCCGACAAGACTCTGAGATACCTGGAGCGGTGCCGTCACCTTTTTGTTTCGCCATCAGGGCGCCCAGCACCGAGCAACTGCCCAACCAACACTCATTAAATGAATGACTCTCACTTTCTCTTCCACCCTGTCCTTGACGTGACAGGTCTGAGTCCACAAAGGTCTGAGGTCGTTAGCAAACGTGAAGGTTCCAGAACTCAACCACGCGCTACAGAGAGCTCGGTTATTGGCAAGTCGCCTCCAGAGTGTCAGGAAGCAGTGAAATTTAGTTCTTTTCCTCCACTCTTATTCTTTGACTATTTCCCCGTCTTCCTTTCCTGAAATGCAGTCATCAGCTATGTCATCCCTTGTCTGTCTCCCTTTCTCTCTCTTTCCTTTATTCCCTCTTCCCTGCGTGTGCACAATCCTACCAGTTGTATGCAACAGTATTGCACAGTCTCCTGGAGGCATAAAGGTGCCACCCGCCTCTGTTGTGCAGAGGAAAAAGCGAGAAGTGAAAGATGTCCAGTTTTCTGGTGGTTCCAAAGCTTAATTTTTGTTTTGGGAGCTGGTGATGGGCACCGGGGAGAGAGACCTCTGAGAATCTGATGCATCCATAGACCTTCTCCTCCCCTAAATGTATATGCCCACCTACCCTCAAGATTTTGCAAACAGCTGCCTGGGGCTGGTCAATGTCCACAGCCCTCTGGTTAAAAAAAACCAAACACTAAGCAAAGCACCCAAATTATGCCCCTTACTACTTTAATTTCCCTCGATCCTGAGCCTCCGAAGTGATGGAGCACAGAGCACGCTTTTTTTTGGAAGGGGGCTCAGGTCCTATAGCCCTTTGTGAACTAAACCAACCATAGGATATGACAGAAGCAACCAAGGAGCAGGTGGTATGTGACCGTTTGATGACTTTGGTCTCACTGTGTGGGGGTGATAAATAGGCAGAGAAGCCATGAAAATGGTTTTCCATAATCTTTAGCCCTCTGAACGTTCGGCTTGACCTAGAAATTCTGCGTTTATTGATTTGACCTCCTCCTGCTCCTGGGCCATCCTGAGGTCCCTCTGTCACTGCAAGTCTTACTGCACCAGCAAAAGTGAGTCATACGTGCCATAAATACATTCCCTGTGTGTGCCCCCAGCCGCCAAATACATCCGCCTGTGTATTTTGGCGGATGGGGGCACACACGGGGAATGTGTAGAACAACAGAACAAGTGTAGAAGGAAGAAGCAAGGTATCGCATACGCCAGATTTATAATCTGAGTTCAGCAGCAGGCACCTGTCTAGCTCCTGGGCTGTGCACCCTCCAAAGGTAGAAACTGTGTGGCGTTCATGTCTGCATCCCCCAGACCCAACATATACTAGGTGTTCAACAAACAAATTCCCAGTAGACAAATAAGCAAGTGAAAGAATGTTTCTGGTCTCAAGTTCGCCTTAAATTACCTCAATGTCTTTTGTCCTCAAACGTGAAGACATTGACTGTATTCCACAGTCCAAGATTCATCTCAAGTTTTTAGCATAAAGGTCATGCCATTTTTGTTTTCTTGTTTTTTGGGGTTTTTTTTACCTATGCTCTCCCCCCCCCCATTTAAGGGGTGGGGCACAAGAATTTGGGGACAACAGCAAAGTGAAACTTCTCAAAGGAAAGCGACACCATCAACCAAGGCTGTTACGGACTGAATGCCCACTCATCTGTTAAATCCTAACCCCTAATATGATGGTGTTAGAAGGTGGGGCTTTGGGGTGTGATCGGGTCATGAGGGTGGGGCCCTTGTGATGGGATTCGTGCTCTTATAAAAGAGACCCCAGAGAGCTCTGTTGCCCCATTTGAGGGAAGAGAAGCCATCTATGACCAGGAATCGGGTTCGCACCAGACAACAAATCTACGAGTGCCTTGATATTGGACTTCCCAGCCTGCAGAATTGTGAGAAAGAAATTTTTGTTATTTATAAGCCACCCAGTCTACGGTATTTGTTATTCAGCTTTAACAGGCTAAGACAATGGTACTAATATCACCTAGTTTTTATTCTGCTTTCTGGGTTCTGTTGACTCCTGTATCTGGGCATCCGCCCTCCGCTCAATGGCCCCGTGAGTCCCCCAGTCCTATCAGCCAGCCCAGAGGGGATGAGCTGTCCTAGACCTGGGTGTCCTAGATGGTCATGAGTCCCAGATGCACATGTGGTCATACTGACCTTCATACCAAACCCTCTGCAGATCAGCAACACCACCCTAACCCCACCCTGGGGTCTCCCTGGGGTGCCTGACCTCTGCTCAGGGACAATTTCACTTAGTTCTCTCCCTGGTCTCCACATCAGGCCTCCTTCGTGTCTGCTCCCCACCGCCCCCCGCCGCCACCCTGTCCGGAGTTTGGCCAGTTCTGCTGGGCGCCCCAACCTCCCAGGGCTCTGAAGCCACACTAGAAGGTAGAAGGACAGAGACCAGCCCCCTCCCCAAACCTCATCTGGATGTGCTACAGTCTCACGTGGCCTTGGAAGGAGGAACAGTCACCTGTCAGCCCGCCGGAGCAGCTGGAGGTCCTTCCCGGACACAGCTTGCAGGGCTCCTAGGAGCCACGAGGCAGGCACCTGCAACCGCTTCCGGATGGGCCCCCACCCCCTCTTGTTTACCTGATTAGGTCAGACTAAATCAACATCAAGGGCTGCCTGTGGGCATGTGAGAAAATAAGACGAGCGACACTTCGCTTTCATGATAATGAAAAATGAGGGAAGACAGCAAAGGTCCTATGCCCAGAATCTGTCTCAGATTTTTATTTTGGTTTGTTTTATTTTAACAAGAGCTGAAAAGGTCCCCTGGCCACCTCTGCCCCACGAACAGTCAGTGCAGTTCGAAAGAGGGCACGAGAGGGCCAGGCCTGGGGCTCCGCGTGCTGTTTCATCCATCACAACAAGGAGAAAAGGTCCTCAAATCCTGAAGCGTTCATGACACAGCTCTGCATCATCAGGTCTTCCAGCCACTGCGGGTTTGAGTAACTTTGTTGCCAAAGTTCAAGCAAGTCGTTCCTGACATGGTACATAGATGTTAGATGACAGGTAGATGATAAATAATAATAACAAAGACAGATAGATAATAGAGAGAGATGATGATGATGGTGATGATAGATAGATAGAAAGATAATAGATAGATGATAGATAGATGATAGATGATAGATAATGATAGATAGATAGATAGATAATAGACAGATGATAGATGATTGATTGATAGATACATAGATAATAGGTAGGTAGATAGTAGATAGATGATAGATTGATAGATAAGTAGATAGATAGATAGATGATAGATGGATAACAGATAGATAGATAGATAATAGGTAGGTAGATAATAGATGATAGATGATAGATAATGATAGATAGATCATAGATAGATAATAAACGATGGATAATAGATTGATTGATAGATAATAGGTAGGTACATAATAGACGATAGATAGATGATAGATAGATAGATAGATAGATAAATGATAGATACTGACATACAACCAAGCTGAAACCAGGAGGACCTCTAGAACTGCATGAATAACTTCAAGAGAAGAACCTGTAGAAACGATCTCCGTTTCCCATTTGGCCTCAGTCAGTAGCCATTCTTTCTCTAAGAGATGTATTTTATTCAAGAGGGCTGCTGCTTCCAACTGTAACCTGTTAAACTTCCTTCTTTTGAGACAGCAGGTTCATCACTGCTTTGGTTCTGTTTTATTTTTCTGATGTTTCAGCCCACGCCTTTGCAAATGGCCAGGAAAGATTCGGTGACAATTTTGGCGTAAAATTCTGCGATGGGTTCTCAGTGTCAGCCCTACTGATACTTGGGGCCTGAGAACTCGTTGTGAGGCCAGTGCTGGGCACTGGAGGATGTCTAGCACTGTCCCTCGTCTCTACTCATCTACTGATGCCAGTAACACCCTCCTCTCCAGATGTGACAACCAAAAATGTCTCTGGACGTCAAATGTCCCCTGGGAGACAAAATTGCCCCCAGTGGAGAACTACTGTTCTGAAGCAATAAGGCAACAGGAATCTCAGTCACCTGCACTGAAGTTTGGACATAGTATTTTTTAATTAAAAAAAAGGTTTTTTTAATGTTTATTTATTTTGGAGAAAGAGAGAGAGAGAGTGTGGGGGAAGGGCAGAGAGAGAGAGGGAGACAGAATCCGAAGCAGGCTCCAGCCTCTGAGCTGTCAGCACAGAGCCTGATGTGGGGCTCGAACTCACGAACCGTGAGATCATGATCTCCTGAGCCGAATACCAACTGAGCCGCCCAGGTGCCCGGTATTTTTAAACTCTCCAGAAGTGGGAGGAGCCACACCTGTACCTTCTCACACACGCCCCTGTACCTGCGCAGGAAACACGGAAACAATCATCAGCTTTGTTAGTCCCTCTATGGGGCCAGAATTTTAAAAAGCGAGAAGAGGAAAACTTTTAGGAAAACAGAAATATCAAAATACATTCGTACATCCAAAACAGTCGGTGAAGACACACGGCACACTTCAGTCGTTTGAACCCTGCAGGCTTCTGTTTTCTACACGAGGTGCAGAGGGAGCCGGTCAGAGCCCCCTCACCCCTGCCTCATGGCCTGTTGCTTCCTCTCCCTGAAGCCACAGCAGGACCCCAGGGGCTCGTGAATGTCTAAGGATAAGTCCTTCCACATTGAAAGGACTCGAGTCATTCGCTAATACCCAGAGCTTGAGGGGAGCAGGGCGCGGTCATTTAACCAGCACTGAGATGAGCACCTTGTCCAGAGGTGGGTACAAACGGGTTCTCCAAAAGGACAGGAGGTAGGAATCTGCAAGAACGCTCATGTTGGGCCGACAGGAAGGAGGTATCTGCTTCTTATCTTCCGTGCACACGGCTCTTCCCTGCGGGAACTGCCTTTTCTTCCATCCCAAGTGACTCAGTCAATCTCTAGCAGGAACCTCTTTGACCCTCTGGGGAAGCCTGTGTACCCGTCCTCAGAAAAATGTTTTAAAGTTCATAAAATGAACACAGACGGTTACAAAGGCAAGTAAGTATATTGAAAGACAGTTATCAAAAAGATTATATTCTGTGATAGAGTTACATCCTTGTATTTATTAATGCGTTAGCTCAAAGGGTTCTGGGATGGGCCCAATAATTTCGCCACTTGTTTTAAAGTCTATTTATTTATCGGGGGTGGGGACGGGCAGAGAGAAAGGGAGAGATAGTATCCCAAGCAGTCTCTGCACTGTCAGCATGGAGCCCAATGCAGGGCTCGATCCCACGAACTGTGAGCTCATGACCTGAGCCGAAATCAAGAGTCAGATGTTCGACCAGCTGAGCCACCCAGGCGCCCCTAATTCCGCACTGGTAGACGGGAGATGAACACACATGATATTTTGAGATTTCTGCCTTAACTTTAATGTGATACAAAATATATCTGTGATTTCTATTGGCTTCAAAGTTGCAGGCGCTATAAATACCACTGGCCTATGTTTATCATTAAAAGAAACATTCCATTTCAGTTCAGTCATGGTTAAAATAAAAATCCGAGGCCTGCGATCAAGTTCACCAAACTCTCGGAATTTGGAGGACCAAGGATTTCCAGCAGATTCTATGCCCTCGTATAGGAGCTCTGCCTCCCTCACGGCAGGGAGTGCCTGGTGCCCCAAGCTGGCCCGTCGAAAGCCCCTCCCTGTGGACCTAGTGAGTTTCTCAAGGATGGGTACTTTACCCAAACCAGGCCAATCAGTGTCCTCTCTGGAACTTTTCTGGCAAAATTCTCAAGGAAGATTGTCTTTGTACATGGGGGATACTGTGGGTGTATTTAAGTATTTTTAAATATGGACTTCACGCTCTAGAGGAGCCTGGAGGAATTGGAGGAAGGAGGAGGGTGCTTTACATTTCCACCCATCTGTGATGGTTAACGGTACGTGTCAACTCGCCTGGACCATGGGAGCCCAGATATTCGGTCAAATATTATTCTGGAAGTGCCTGCGAGGGTGTTTCTGGATGAGATTAACATCTGAAGCGGTGAGCTGAGTAACGCAGAGCCCTCCCCAGTATGGGTGACACTCCTCCAGTGCACCGGAGGCCCCAACAGAAAAAGGGCTGAGGGAGGGAGGGAGGCTCGTTCTCTCTGCCTGACTGTCTTCACTCCGGGGCATTAGGAATCCCATCTGACTTAGACTCAGACTAGAACTCCACTCAGCTCCCTGGGCCTCCAACTTGGACTTCTCAGCCTCCGTGATCATGGAAACCAATTCCTTATAATAAATCTTTAAATATCTTATGTATACTTATATATAATATTATCTTATATATATCTTATATAAATATCCTTATAAAGGATATATGTATATCCTATCAATTTTATTTCTCTGGAGAAATCTGAGTGGTATACCAGTTGAGCCTAAGGTCCGTGATACAAATGTGTAAGATGTGGCAAACACACACAGAAACAGCCTGTAGACCTACTTCCTAAGGTAGAGACCTATTTTTTATAATGTTTTAATCCCAGGATGGTAGGATTTAAAAAAATAAAATTGCTGAGAGCAACTGAGCCCCCCCCCCCCCCCCCCGTGGAATGAACTAATGCAGATTTACTATGTGGCAAAGACAATAATGCTGAGAAAATTAAAGAGAGGTTCTGGGGTTAAGGGCCAATCCCTTCATGCTGTGCTAGAAAACGCCTTGGCCAGAGTAGCTAAGGGGCATGACTTGACTTCCCTGGTTCTAGAGAGTTCCCCTACCTCTTTCATCCCCTGGTTCCTGGCTCCCTAGCCCCCAAAGAGGTCCCAGCCTCCCCAGGGAGGAGTCACGGGGCTGCGGCTGAGGGTTCGTGGCGGTGGGGGGTGGGGGTGCGGGGTCTCATCTGTAGGGATCCAAGGCTGGTGGCCCAGGTCGGGGGGAAGAGGAAGGCCAGAAGCAGGCATCATAAACCGGAGTGCAGGGTCAGGGGCCGAAGGCTCAGAGAAGCTGGAGAGAAGGTCCAAGAGTCAAGAGAGACAATGGGAGAGGCCCTGGGGAAGTCCTGTGACCAGGCCGCTGTCTGGGAGTCACCTATTATCCTAGCACAGCACACTGTGGGGCAACGGCTGAAAGTAAGGAGCCAGGCACTGGGGGCTCTGGGCTTGGGTGTGGCCATCACGCAGTGCCCTTTTCTGGAGCCAGTTCAGGAGCCAGTCCTTTGTTCTGTTGGGGTTGACACACGGAGAGCAGAAATGCTGCGTCCCCCTGTTGGTAATTAATCCCAGTTCAGACTCAAGGCCCGGGCTCTTTGCCTGCCGTGTTTCCAGAGCTCCACCGGGGGTGGGGGGAGTTTCCATCTGTGACCACACGGCCCTGTGCACTCAGGTGTGAGCACCCCAGACAGCAATTGGGCAGAGCCTCTCCTCTGTCTAAAACAGAACACTAAAGGGGGGCCTGGGTGGCTCAGTCGTTTGAGCGTCCGACTTGGGCTCAGGTCATGATCTCACAGTCTGTGAGTTCGAGCCCCGCGTCGGGCTCCGTGCTGACAGTTCAGAGCCTGGAGCCTGCTTCAGATCCTCTCCCTCTCTCTCTGTCCGTCCCCCACTCACAGTCTCTCTCTCTCCATCTCTCTCTCTAAAATAAACATTCAAAAAATTTTGAATAAAATAAATGAAACAGAATACTAAAAAAATAACATAAAATATTGCAAACTCTGATGTAGTCACCCAACACCGCATTTTTCATTTTGTGGGCGAAAGGTCAGTTGCACAACATCTCGGGAGGGTTAGGACAGGAAAGGCCTCATTTAAGGATGTATGCTCACTTGACAACCTAAAAACAATGACCGGCCGCAGTTTCCTGTTCATATCCAGGATTAGCGCGTCTTCACCCTGTTAGACTCTGGGGAGGTTTGGGCTCAGGATCTCTTCACATTCTCTGTCCTCATTATTTCAAAAAAAGGCATGGATTTGGGTCTCCACATCTGCGGGTCCTTTCTAGCCACACTGCATAACAGATGACCAAAGCCCAGGGACCCAAAAAGGAGGGGTTTTCGTTGTTTTGTTTTGCTTTCTGATAGTTCCGGTCTTTATTCATGTCTGACAAATTATATAGCCAATAGACACTATTGGGTTATCTTCTGGAGATATCAGTGATGTTATAACATTGGGGACGGCTGACCATGAACGGTGACAAGATGCTAAAAGCTTCTGTACTGACATGTGGATTCGCCTGGAGCCTGCTTCGGATTCTGGGTCTCCCTCTCTCTCGCTCTCTGTCCCTCCCCCACTCACGCTCTGTGTCTCTCTGGCTCAAAAATAAACAAAACGTTTAAAAACCAAAAAGAACAGAAGGACATTTCATGGGCTCAGAGGCCTCTATGGCTGGTAACCCTTCTTGGAAAGGACAGTGCTTCCCAGCAAGACAAAGGTTTCACAATCACTGGACGAGACTGAGTCAGGTGCCACCTTTTGCCAGCACACTGAGTTAAAGTGGCATCCCCACGCATAAATGGCCAATCCTGTTGATTCCATGGAAGAGGTAATTTCCACTTCTAGCACACATACAGACTCTCAAGAAGGAAGGAAAGGTTTTTAAATTGATTCCGTACTCCTGGTTTGCTTGCGGCATCTAAGAAAAGGTCTCAGGACCCATAAGGCTGGAACTGCCTATCTGGGGCGACTTCACACGAATGAAACCATCAGATCAAAATTAGCAATATTTAGATCGTTGCCGTGAAAACTGCCTGCTCTCTGATTAAAGCCCCGCGGAGAGTTTCCTTGTAGTCGCCTCCCTTTTCACTGGAAGGCGGGAAACTCACTTCAAAGATGCGCGGGCGCCTAAAGTCAAGGGAAGGAAAGCAATCGGCGCCTGAGTTCTAAGCGACGAATCCCAGCCACGGAGCTGTCTTCCCCACCAGCACCTCGCGCTTGGCCCAAACCCGGCCTCAGTCGTTTTCGGTCCCTTGCCGTGCTTCTAATTCCAAAGAAATGGCTGTTTTGTTTGGCTTTCACCCCATTTCTCACGCAGCGCAACATGTCTGTGCGGCCACATGTCCAAGAAAGTGAAATGGAAGAGATTAAAAACAGATTTGTCTGGTGAACAGGTGTCGAGCATTATCTAATAGCAAACTAAATATAAAGCGGGGGGACTAATTAGAGTCCTGGCATCTCTCCGGCTGTTGGTTTCATAGCTCGTTAACTCTTGAAATGCTCCCCAGATAGAAGACCAGAGCTCACTGGGAAGGGGAGATAGCAGCTCCTGTATCTGGGGTCTGTGTCGGGGAAGGAAGAGGGTCAGGGAGGGGGATGGCATTGCCGGACGATTCCAAACAATGAAGGACACTGATAAGGAGTCGCTGTCCTAGTGAGGAGAACCTACTCTTCTAGAACCTTGCTCCTTGAAGGGTGGTCCTCATACCAGAGCATTAGCATGCCCGGGGAGCCTGTTAGATATAGTCTCGGGCCCCATCCCAGACATACCGAATGGGAACCTGTATTTCCAACCACCGATGGCCAGTTGACCCACGGGCACGTTGAAGTTTCAGAAGCACCTTTCTTGGAACGGAGGTGAGTTGGTGGTAGGAGGGGGGTGGGGTAAGGCTCAGGAGGTGCGTCCTGAAGGGGCAGATTTGGATGGGATTCTCGGCGGTTGCCTAAGGCAGGGGTCAGCCAGCTGCTTCTGTCAAGTCCAGAGAGTAAATATTTAAGCTTCGCTGGCCATACAGTCTCGGTCACAACTAGTCAACTATATCACTGTGGGGCAAAAAAAACAAACCAAAGCAAAACAAAAAACCCAGCCATGGACACTATGTAAACAGATGGGCATGACTCTCTTCCAGCGAAACTTCACAAAAATACACACTGGGCCCAGTTTGGTTCATGGGCAGTAGTTTGCTGACCCCTGGTCTCACGGAACAAGTGTGTCTTCATTTGGTATGGAATATTCTAGACCAGTCACAGGTTTCATTATCTCTGATCCTAAAACGTGGGGCCTCACTAGCTTCTGAATCCAGCCCTGTCAGTGAGGCAGAATACGTTAAATCAGGGGGTTTTCTTTGAAAATCAAGGACATGTGATCTAGCCATGCACCTCAAATATGCTTCTTATTGTAAAAAAAAATGCTAAAAACTCAGGTTCGTGCATTGGCTGTTTGGAACGCTTGTAATTACCTCCTGAGATGACCCTCCGTAGGCAAGAGAACTAGAGGAGGAAGAAATCAATTACCTGAGGTAAACCCCACGGAGCTCATCAGAGCTTATAAACATTCTCATCCAGCTGTAAACCAACAGACCTGGGGCTGGTGCCCTGCCCTGTCACCTTTCATGGCCAGCCTTTTGGGCTGCCCACAACCACCCCCATCCAGATGTCTGCCGACCCGGATCTCATTCGGACTCCTCTTTCTTAGTCTGCCACATGGAGGGGTGGATCACAGAAAGTTGTAGGGGAGGAAAAGAAGCACCAAGAAAAGATCGACAGCCAGAGGCCCTGCCATGCTGGGTTAGCAGGAGCCATTGCCTGACATCGCACTGCAAAGACTGGCTTAGTTTGACGCGAAGGGCGCACAATACCTCTCGCCTCTTTAACTTTCGTGACCTCAGAGCAACCCTTGCAAAATTCCGTTATCTTGGTTCGGGTCCCCCCGGCAGCAGACGCTGAGACAGATTCTAGCGCAGTTTACTTGTGAGGCGAGACCAGTGAACCCTGATAGGAGAGCGCGGAAGTGAAACAGGGAAGGAAAGGGAGCCACAAGAGTACGTGCTGTCAAGGTGGTTGCTACTGTGGGCAAATGAGGCTCAAATCTTCTCCATGATCCCTGGGAACCAGTATAGAGCCTGCTTCAGAATTATCCCACTTGAGGGACAAGGGAGCTGGGGTATTTCTGTACCAACCCCACCAGCCACTGGTTGGAGGATGTTCCCAAATAGTGAGAACAAGGGGAACATTAACTCCCTGAAATGTCCTTCCAGACTGTTCCGTGTATAAAGAGAACAGGCCCCAGGGGCTGAAGGAAGCCCTCAGGCAAAGTCATAGGTGCTGGCCAGATGGAAATCAGGCTGCCATGCCGAGAAATGGTGAGCACCAAGGGGTGACGTCTGGGGCACCAGCAGGAGCTTACCTTGTCACCGCAGACCACAATTTCTGTCATCACCCTCTCTGAACATATAACTGCGCATAGATTTCTACTAAAAGAGAAAATTCGTGTCAGCGCGGGCTGTGTTCCGTTGCAAAATAACTGAAAATGTGACTAAACAGAGGTTTAAATATATTAGAGATTTCGTTTTCTCACGTAAGAAATACATAAGCCCGGCAGGTCGAACATGGCAGCCCCCGCATTGGCATCAGAGACCCAGCCTCCGCTCTCAGCCATCCTTTTTGTATGGCTTGGACCCCGTGTTGGTCAACTAATAGCTGCAAGATGGCAGCGCCAGCCTCAGCGTCCTGTCTGCGGTCTAGGCAAGAATCAGGGAAAGGACAGAGATCAAAAGGATTCATGCCGGGGCGCCTGGGTGGCGCAGTCGGTTAAGCGTCCGACTTCAGCCAGGGCACCATCTCGAGGTCCGTGAGTTTGAGCCCCGCGTCGGGCTCTGGGCTGATGGCTCAGAGCCTGGAGCCTGTTTCCAATTCTGTGTCTCCCTCTCTCTCTGCCCCTCCCCCGTTCATGCTCTGTCTCTCTCTGTCCCAAATAAATAAATAAACGTTGGGAAAAAAAAATTAAAAAAAAAAAAAAAAAGGATTCATGCCAACTGAGTGAGCTCCATTTAAAACAGCTCTCCTAAAAGTCCTGCCCGTTTGCATCCAATGTATCAGGAGTCTCTAGTCTCTAAAGGAGACTGGGAGATGAGATTTAACTTTTAAAAAAAGGTTTTTTTAATGTTTATTTATTTTTGAGAGAAAAAGAGAGAGAGAGAGAGGGCATGAGCAGGGGGAGGGCAGAGAGAGGAGACACAGACTCTGAAGCAGGCTCCAGGCTCGGAGCTGTCAGCACAAAGTCCGACATGGAACTTGAACTCAAGAGCCATGAGATCATGACCTGAGCCAAAGTTGGACTCTTAACTGACTGAGCCACCCGTGTGCCCAGGGAAATTTAACTTTCAATAATTGCTGTCCGAAACAAAATTGAGGTTCTGTTGGTAAGGAAGTAGAGGACAGGGGACAGAAGTAAGTGTGTGCCACAAAATGTTTCCCACACATACACTGTGATGTTGATATACTACTAACCTGCGGTGGAGGTCTTTTCCTTACGGGAAAAAATATATATATGCTGTATCCTAGAAAACATGTGAAAACTGCAGAAGTTTTGGACTGAGGATAAAGAGAAGGGAACCTAATCTACACAAGACAAAAGTTCCTTAGGGCAGATACCTAAGTAGGCCAGGCTCTGTTACTGCAAATGCCATGCCATTTTTTTTTTTTTTTTTTTTTTGGTCACTTAAGCAACTTATTTTGCAAGTTTGGCCCAGCATTTGGACAAAGAGAGCCAGTTTCTGTGAAATGGGGTGTGATGAATCCTGGCCAATGAATCAGAAACAAGAATGACATTTCCCTAATAATGTGGACGGTGTTTTAAGTCAACGGTTGTAACATTTAGTGAAACAGATTAACCTTGCAGATTTTTTCTTCTCTTGCTCCCAAGACTCTGGAAATGACAACAGGAAACATTTTCATCGTAAACCTCAAGGACAAGAAGAACGGGGCAGGAGTCCAGATAATAGATTACCAAGTAGAAAGAGGGTGGTAAGTATTGAGTTCAGCTCCAGAGTACGGACAGAGAAGTAAGCCAATCCCCCACCCCCATGGACTATGGAAAACCCCAGGAAATGGAGACCCCAAATACACAGAAAGTGAAAGCAAGTCTCAAGGCTGAAAGAAGAGGACAGTCTAAGAGTATATACAGGACAAGTGAGTCTCTATTTTCCCCACCCCTGTCTCCTAGATCTGATCTAGAAAATTCATTCTCTAGAGGAAACTGTCAAGCGAAGGAGGAGGAGAAGTGGCGAGCAAGCAGGAGGCAGATGGAGAAACACGGTTATAAATATGGGAATGAGGCAAACCATAAGAGACTCTTAAAAACTGAGAATAAACTGAGGGTTGATGGGCAGTGGGAGGGAGGGGAAAGTGGGTGATGGGCATGGAGGAGGGCACCTGTTGGGATGAGCACTGGGTGTTGTATGGAAACCAATTTGACAATACATTTCATATTTAAAAAACATATGGGAACGAAGTGAAAGTCTGTGTGCAAAATGGTGGGATCCTTGTACCCTCCGCCCCTCAGAACTCTGGAAGGCAATTAAACTTTTCTCTAGATATTCTAAAAAACAGCAGAATAAAGGCCTCCAGATGTTGACATTTTGGAATCCCCAATTAAAATGGCTGCCTCACTGTCCCCTGATTCTCTGGTGAAACCTACCCATCAAAAAGCTCCCCCAACGCAGAGATTTCCATCCAGCTTTGCATTACCTCACTCAGATATGAACAGAAGGCTGAATGTTACCTGATATTTGAGGAAAGCCCTCAACATCAAAGATAAATAACAGAAGAAACTAGAGACTAAGGGACCTTGAGTTCTAGAGATACTGGAACAGAAGATATTGGAAACAGAAGAATGTATTTTTTAAAAATTGCAATGGGAAAAAGATTATTCCTCGGAAAGAGAAGATTTTGAATTCATGAAACAGGCACAAGATGCTTTGTAAAACAATTAGAAAATAGAAAAGAGCTCTTGGAAGTGAAAAACACTGTGGCAAAATATGGATAAAATTTACCATCTTAACCATTTCCTGTTTTAACATAAATACTTTAAATTTTATTTTTGTTTTTTATTCAGTTTTTTATGTCAATTCCAGCATAGTTGACATACAGTGTTA
This sequence comes from Lynx rufus, assembly GCF_022079265.1. Lineage (NCBI taxonomy): Eukaryota > Metazoa > Chordata > Mammalia > Carnivora > Felidae > Lynx > Lynx rufus. The sequence goes on from NW_025814867.1 coordinate 146,236,742, forward strand.
TATAAGTTTCAGGTGTGCAGTATAGTGATTCAACAATTCTGTACATGACTCAGTGCCCGTCACAAACGTACTCTGCACTCCCCATCACTCATTTCACCCATTCCTCTACCCATCTCCCCTCTGGTAACCATCACTTTGTTCTCTATTGTTAAGAATCAGCTCCTTGGTTTGCATCCCTCTCTCTCTTTTTTTTCCTTTGTTCATTTGTTTTGTTTCTTAAATTCCAAGTATAAGTGAAACCGTATGGCGTTTGTCTTTCTCTGGCCAACTCATTTTGCTTAGCATTACACACGCTAGCTCCACGCGTGTTGTTGCAAATGGCAAGATTTCATTCTTTTTTATGACTGAGTAATATTCCTGTGCGTGTGTGTGTGTGTGTGTGTGCACGTGCATGTGCGTGCCCACGCGCACGCGTGTGTGTGTACCACAACCTCTTTATCCATCCATCTACTGATGGACACTTGGGCTGCTTCCATAATTTGGCTATTGTAAATAATGCTGCAGTAAACACAGAGGTTCATATCTTTTTTTCAAATTAGGGTTTTTGTATCCCTTGGATGAATACCGAGTAGTGCAATTGCTGGGCCATAGGGTAGTTCTATTTTTAACTTTTGGAGGAACCTCCATAGTGTTTTCCAGAGTGGCTGCACCAGCTTGCTTGCCCACCAGCAGTGCATGAAGGTTCCTTTTTCTCTGCATCCTCACCAATGCTTGTTGTTTCTTGCCATGTTAACCACTCGTAAGCATACAGTTGAGTGGCATCAGGGTTGTTGTGCAACCATTACCACCATCCATCTCCAGAACTCTTTTCATGTTGCAAAACTGAAACTGTACCCATTAAACAGTAGCTCCCCGTTCCCTCCGCCACCCAGCCCTGGCAACCACCATTCTGCTTTCTGTCTCTTACTTTGACAACTCGAGGTATCTCATATAAGTGGAATCATATAGGCTTTGACTTTTTCTGACTGGCTTATCTCACTTAGCATAATGTCCTCAAGGTTCATCCGTGATATAGCATGTGTCAGAATTTTCTTCCTTTCTGAGGCTCCGTAATATTCCATTGTATGTGCTTACAATTTGCTTATCCATTCATCTGTCAAAGGATCCTTGAGTTGCTTCCCCCTTTTGGCTATTGTGAGTAAGGCTTTGTAAGCCTAAGACATACTGTGAATAACTCATTAAGACCCTGCTTTCAGGTCTCTTGGGTATTTACCTAGAAGTTGAATTTCTGGATTATATGATAATTCTATTTTTAATTTGGGGGGAAATCTCCATTCCGTTTTCTTAGAAACTTTTGTTTATGCAATAGAAAGTTTTATAAGTATCCTCAAGATAAAGGTGTAAGACAACGTTCTCTCAGAAGAAAAAACAAAGAGACTGGGAACATAAAATAGAAAAGAGGAAAAAAATAGAGGATCAATTGAGGAGATATAAAATCTCACTAGGAAGAGTTTCATAAAGAAAGAATAGAGAAGATAAAGAGGAAAATTGTTATCTTTTTTAAAGTTTTTTTTTTTTGAGAGAGAGAGAGCTAACAAAAGAGGGACAGAGAGAGAGAGAGAGGGAGAGAGAGAATCTCAAGCAGGCTCTGCACTGTCAGCACAGAGCCTGATGTGGGGCTTGAATTCACGAACCACAAGATCATGACCTGAGCCAAAATCAAAAGTCAGATGCTTAACCAGCTGAGCCACCCAAGCACCCCAAGAGGAAAATTATTATTAATAAAACAGTGCATATTACCAAGTGAAAAGTGCCAATATAAAAAGGCCACATACTATACGATTCCAACTACATGACATTATGGAAAAGGCAAAACTATGAAGACAATCGGAAGATCAGTGGTTGGCAGGAGTTGGGAGTGGGGAAGGATGAATAGGTAGGGCACAGATAATTCTTAGGACGGTGAAAATACTCTCTCTGTTATCATAATGATGGATATATGTTATTTTACATTTGCCCAACTCATAGAATATACAACACCAAGAAGGAACCTATAAACCATAGACTTTGGGTGATTATGGTGTGTTAGTGGAGGTTTATGAGTTGTAACAAATGTACTGCTTTAGTGGGGCATATTGATAACAGGGGAGGTTATGCACATGTGGGAGCAAGGATATATGGGAAATTTCTGTACTTTCTCCTTAATTTTGCAGTGAAACTTAAACTGCTTTTTAAAAATCGTCTTCATTTTTTAAAAAGTGCAGAGCAGAACATTTTTTCCTAAAGTTAAGGAAAGTAGTACATTTTTTAAATGTTTGTTTATTTCTCAGAGAGACAGAGACAGAGCATGAGCAGGGGAGGGGCAGAGAGAGAGGGAAACACAGAATCCGAAGCAGACTTCAGGCTCTGAGCTGTCAGCACAGAGCCCGACCTGGGGCTCGAACTCGTGAACTGCAAGATCATGACCTGAACCGAAGTTGGATGGCCAACCGACTGAGCCACCCAGGCGCCCCAGTGAAATTAGTTTCTAAATAGAAAGGGCTCACTGAGTGCTTAGTATATGTCAGCATGAAATTTCAGACCCCAGAGATATTAATGTTTTTAGAGAGTGAGAGGGGAACCTAGTTATGTACTAGGGAGTAAAATGACCATTTACTTCTCACTATCATCCCTGGAAGCTGGAAAACAAGGTAGTGATATCTCTAAAATTCCACATAAAAATTTGTCTCAACCTAGAAATCTATACCCAACTAAACTATCAATCAAGTGTGAAGGTGGAATAAAAACATTTAAAAATGCAAGGAGTGTGGGGCACCTGGCTGGTGGAGCATACAACTCTTGATCTTAGGGTTGTGAGTTCGAGCCCCATGTTGGGTGTAGAGATTACTTAAAAAAATTTTTTTTTAATCTTTAAAAATGCAAGGAGTAGAAACTTTACCTTGCAGCAGTTGTTGAAGATGCTGGGAGATTTTTTTAATACTAAACCAAGGGATGAACTAAGAAATAGGAAGGCCTAAGACTCATGGATTCAACTCAGAGAGATGCACAAGTCTCAGGAAGCAAGAAAAGGGCAAGACAAGAACAACCAAACTGCTAAAGGTATAGAGGCCCCGGGAAGGAAGTCGGCAGGAAGAGTAAATAAACAAATGAATTACAGGACATGTTTGCACATTTGTAAAAGAACCAGTTGCTGATGGGATGATTAGAAGGGTTCATGTAATATGAAAAAATGAGGCAATTATTAACTCTGGAAAAAGCTAAAAAACTCGAACAAGAAAGGAAATAGAAATGTGTGTAATGACTACACTGAAAGAGTCGTAACTTAGATGCAATTTAATTTTAATTTTTTTAAATATTTATTAAAAAATTGTTTAATGTTTATTTTTTGAGAGAGAGAGACATACAGAGCACAAGTGGGGGAGGGGCAGAGAGCGTAGGAGACACAGAATCCGAAGCAGGCTCCAGGATCCTAGCTGTCGGCACAGAGCCCGACACGGGGCTCAAATTCACAAACCGCGAGATCATGACCTGAGCCGAAGTCTGAAGCTTAACCAACTGAGCCACCCAGGCTCCCCAGATGTCACTTAAATTTAAAGCTATGCCCCTCTGAATACTCAGGTCTATGGTAGGTTGACTACTCAGGCTTATGCTCCACCTCGTTTTCTCGTTTGCTAAGCAAAAGTTCTGGCCTTGTCAGGATGGGAGCAGTGAAAAGAAGGGAGAGGTAAGGGGATAAGAAAGTCTCCCACCACCTCCACTTTTTTGGGTTTTTTTGGATGTGTGCGTGTTTAGAGATGATGCCTTCTCTCATGGGGCACTTTGGGAGAGGGAGGAGACACCCCCACCCCAGTGATTCTTGGGATTTTGTCACCTGTAATTTAAGGTTTATTTATTTATTATGAGGAAGAGAGAGAGAGTGGGAGTGGGGAGGGGCAGGGAGAAAGTCAGAGAAAGAATCCCAAGCAGGCTCTGTGCTGTCAGCACTGAGCTCAACACCGGGCTCTAACCCACGAACCGCGAGATCATGACCTGAGCTGAAATCAAGAGCCAGACGTTTAACTGACTGAGCCACCCGGGTGCCCCTGTAATTCTCCCGAGGCAAACGCCTTTCTCTGGCTGGCCACCCACTGTTTCCCCTTTGTTTCCTGGGAACCCAGTGGTCTACCTCCTGTCGGGATCAATATGCTCTTCCAGACTATCCTTTTGGACATAAGGTGACCTCTCTCGTGTGGGCCATCTGACCCAAGCGACACGTCCTTCAACTTTTGCTCTGACAAACTCTGGGCATGCAGGGCATCCCCAAAGCTGTCACCTCTTTTGTCCCCGGCACCAGAGCCACAGCATCTCATTTTTAGGTTTTTCAGGAGTGATTCAGACACTACTAGGTTTCCTCGAGCTCTTGGGGACTTGGAACGGGCTCTCAGAGGACCCACCGAAGCCCCTTTCCCCAGGCTGCAAGTGAGGGGGAGAATTCCTCCCACCACTCCCGTGTGTGTTGGTGTGGGATGGGGGAGGGGAGGGCTGGTGTTACAGTTCTCCGCATTCTGACAGCTCTCTCCAAAACTATTCATCTAATCCCCGACTCCCTAGGTTTCTACAGCCCCTTTTTAAAAATGTGCATTTATTTCTTTTGAGAGAGAGAGTATGTGTGTGTGTGTGAGCCGGGTAGGGGCAGAGAGAGAGGAAGAGAGAATCCCAAGGGGGATTTGATGCGGGGCTCAGTCTCACAAACCGTGAGATCATGACCTGAGCCCAAATCAAGAGTTGGACGCTTAACCCACTGAGCCACCCAGGGGTTCCTCTACAGCCCCTTTCAATGGACAGGAGCTGGCTGGTCAGCTAAGGGCAAAATCTAGTCATTTGATTCTCGGCTGCAAGTCCTGCTCAGGTGACCCCATGCCTCACTTTGGAAAGCCGGAATCAATACTATCTGTCGTGTTGGAAACGTAGCCTACACTGAGAAAAAAAGGCGGGGAGGGGGCCCCTCTTTAACTTCCTATTGCCCATGATATGCAAACTGACTCAGCGGTAAACAGTATTTTTACGAGGTCCTAATAATGTAGACACCGAAGACTGATTTAACCAAAAATGATGATGGGAACATAATGGCAGATGAAGAGCCGCGTGTGTAAGTCAAGGCTCCCAGGTGCCGAGAGCAGGCTCCAGTCTGGCTCGTTAAAACAGGAAATGAGGTTGTCGGGGATATCAGGTGCGCTCCAGAATCTCTCTGGGAGCAGCGGCCGACGCGCTGCGGGCTGCCCTGGTAAGTGCCCGCACTGTCTCCAGCGCCCGGCACCCACACTGCAGCCAGCCCAGGACGCCCCTGGCGCCCAGACCACGTGACAGAGCCCCTGCCCCTTTGGCCTCACAAAAGCCAGACCTCCACTTCCATGGGCCCCGGCAGACTCCTTTCTCTGGGGGCCCCTTTCCTCGCGTGCCCCCTGCAGCACCAAAATGCGAGCAGGTGCATCTCACTGATGACGTCTAAATTACATCCCTGCACCCACCCCGCTGAGAATGCAATTTTTGTGGCTTCTATCCTGGGAATGCAGGAAATGACCAGAATATGAGGAGTCCTCAAAAAATATCGAGCCTCGGCAAATAACAACTGTCAACAGGCATCGACGAAAACCTATGAAGCCAAAAATTGCAGGCAAGCATCTTACCCAGAAAGATGAGGGTAAATACCACCAGAAACAGCTCCAGTGGCAAGTCCTGGAAAGAAGGATGGAGAGGAAAGGGTAGTAGGTTAAGGGATAGCTGGGTTTTCATAGACGTCGCCAGGAAGCGATCGTTTGTTTCACGGCATGTGTACGTGCTACTCTGATCGATAGAAAATTGTTAAAAGGGTCACGGGTTATAAGCCACACACTTTAAAGGTGATGCATCTCAGATACCCTGGGGGGCTGGCCTCGTACAACCACATGCTGCCCAATGATGTGTTTGCTGCTAATCTGCCCCCAGCTGTCCCCCGTGGAGGGAGCGGCTGTATCTCTCGCCAACAGTTCAGCATTGGCATGAGTAGGGAAACAGATTGGCTTCTGTTGGATTTTTTTCACCCATCATAAACACGAAGACCATATTAAAGTTTAAAGGCAAATTATAGGGGCGCCTGGGTGGCTCGGTCGGTTGAGCGACGGACTTCAGCTCAGGTCACGATCTCACCGTTGGTCGGTTTGAGCCCCGCGTCGGGCTCTGCGCTGACAGCTCGGGGCTGGAGCCTGCTTCGGATTCTGTGTCTCCCTCTCTCTCTGCTCCTCCCCTGCTCACACTCTGTCTTGCTCTCAAAAATAAATAAAGATTAAAAGAAAATTGTAATACCAAGTTCACCAAACATTTCTCAATGCAGGGTATTATAGTTTACAAGGCTACTACCCTTTCCTCTCCATCTTTCTTTCCAGGACTTGCAACTCAAGCGGTTTCAAAGATGGACCAGAAGAGCCCACTGTGCCTCTCTGCTCATGCGTTACCCGTGCAGAAGGACCCTACGCTCTGCTATTGCTGTCTCAAAATTCTTAATAACTTTTTGGCAAGGAGCCCCTGCGTTTTCATTTGGCACTGGGTCCTGCAAACTCTCTAGCCTGTCCTGCAGGTGCCTTAAAGTCCGGGACTAAATTTAAGAGTTAGACAAAGACGACACATTAGTCGAGGGTTTAGTGTATTTCTTTTCTCTCTCTCCTCTCTCTCTCTCTCTCAGGGATTCTTACTCTGGGGGCTGCTGAAATTGCACGCAGTCTTTTCTGTGGACATGTAGACATGCGCCCAGGCATTTTTCTCAAGTCTTCTTAACCTTTGTCAGGTTCCCCCAAATTCCGTGAGCCTTGAAAGTCTAAGAACCACCAACGAGACGCGACCTTCCAGTCCCTCTTTAACAATGCAGGATAAATGTATAGTTCATCCTAAGTCACCTCTCGATTTTGTTGACAGTGGGTGGCATGTAAATCATGACATCATGTGTGCATGCTGTAGGCTGACCCCATGTGCTTGTATTTCCCCTCTAGGCATCCCTTCCAATGGAAGAGACATGGCCAAGCAATGGGCATCCTTCCCTTGTTTAAGGTGGTTAGAAATAGCACAGCTGTTAGATTCTCTTCTTGGGCAAAAACTCAGGTGCTTAGAAGCAAAGCCGTCCGTCTGGAAGGAGTCATTTTATTTATGTAAGGCAGCTCCTCAAAAGGAAAATTCATTTGCTACAGTGTGGCTTTAAGAGTTACTTGCCTTTCATGGAATCCTCTTGATAATCATAAACTCTGAAAAAAATAGAATCAAAGCATGTTAAAACTGGATGGGTTCCTAGAGACGGATGGGAGCTGCTCACGCAAAAAGCTGAGCGTATGTTAAAGCATTTTTAGGGACAGTTTGCCAAAGTTTATTTAGTCTTGTGATTTTGACAGGTTAAATGGACCCTTGAGATCTTTCTTCCTCAAACACTCAGGCTCGGTTGTGTAATTAACAGAGTCCCAGAAGAGCAGGGGGTGGGGCCTCAGCTCCCGTCTCTTGCCTAGGAGTCTAGAGTTAGCAAAGGGCTTCAGCTGCCCAAATGACTATATTTGATCTTCTCATCTCCATTGTTCCAGTAAAGAAATCACAACCCAGAGAAGCTGCATAACACAGAATGCATGGAATAGAGGGGCACCTGGGTGGCTCAGTCCATTGAGCGTCCGACTTCGGCTCAGGTCATGATCTCGCAGCTCGTGAGTTGGAGCCCCTCGTCGGGCTCTGTGCTGACAGCTCGGAGCCTGGAGCCTGCTTCGCATTCTGTGTCTCCCTCTCTCTCTGCCCCAACCCACTCGCATTCTGTCTCTGTCTCTCTCAAAAATAAATAAACATTAGAAAAAAAAAATTAGAACACATGGAATAGAATAAGGCATGCTGTCGCCAACCCCTCACCAAATTCTTCTTCCCCTACCTCTCTAGCTTTGAGGGACATCCGGGCAGCAACACTCCCCCAGATGGGTTCTCTGCAAAGTCTCAGACTTTGCAGTTGGAAGTTGGTTCCAAAGGCTCTATTGGGAGGCTCTGGTGCCCACTCCCTCGCTGTGTGGCCTTAGGTTGGTCACTTAACCTCTCCGTGCCTCAGTCTCTTTAACCCTACTGCTACCCTTCTCACAGAATTTCGGTGAGAATTAAATGAGTGTTTATTTGTAAAAGTGTTTTTTAAAAGTCCTGGCTCACAGCAAGCACCGTGGTGTTCGTTGATCGTATTAGCGGTAACACTGTCAGAGTTATCCTTAAATGTCACCAATATTGGAAATTATTTCGATTTTACTTTTTTAATTTTGGAAATCGTTTTTAAAAAGCTTCTACAGTTTGGAGACAACAGCAATCAGGAGACAAAAAAAGAAGAATCTCGGTGTTGTTTTGCTGCTCGCACTGGGAGACCTAGAGAGACGAGCTCTTCTTTATTTGCCATTTATATTTATTTTGTGCCTGACCTCACTGTGTGCTCATGCATTTTTAATGCTGAGCCAAGAAGGGTTTGGGGTTGACGTTGTTGATTGGATGGGACTGATTTATTTTAACGTGCCCGCGCCCTCATTCTGCGCACTGAACGGCGACACTAGGCTGTCGTGAACACAACGGTCTCCTGAAAATTAATGTCGTTGTTCCCTTGGAGCAAAGTTTGAGGAGAGAAATGCTTTCTCTGATAACTCAGAGTGTTAACAACTCCACGGGTGGGGAGAAGGCAGACAATACGACCACTCATTTTTCACGGAGGCATTAAAAATAGATCTGGTTATTCTTCAAAGATGACTTTTAAATTCACATGCAATCTGCTGTCCCTTCTTTGTCCAACCAGTCTGCGGCCCACACAAGCCAACCAATGGGTAGGATTTTTAATTGGAGAAATGAAGGAGTAGATGTAGAACTGTTCCAGCAAATCACACCTCTCTCTTCTTTCTCTTTTATCAGTTTCAGTCGGGAAATTAAATGTGCCCCCTGCCAGCTGTATTCTCTAACTGGCACCTCAGACACCAGCTCCTAACAAAAGGATCTGTTCTCAGAGATGGCTAGCACCTCGCTCTGACCCTGTTTGCAAGGTGCCTGGGAAAGAAATATGCTCAGCAGCCCCCCTGCTACCTTTGAGCTCTGCTCTGAGGGACATCTGAACATCCAACCAACCCGTGAAGGAAGTCTTAGGAGGGGATCTGTATTAGACGGGGATTTGAAACTTCTCTTTGTGAGTTTCCTGTTTCTAGTGCTGACCATTTGGCCAGACATTTTTCTGATGGACTTCATAACAGCACACACACACGCGTGCACACACGCGCACGCAGGAGGAAAGAAAGACGACTGGAATACCATGTACAAAGAGTGTGGCCCAAACACGATTTCATCCCCATCTGCACTGACAGTCTCTTTATGTTTTTCAGAGATTAAGTATCTGGTAAGCCCTCAGACTCCATTTTCTCCTCTCCCAGTCCTCACTATCTCAATACACACAAAGAGATTCCGCATCCCCCATACGCACTCTGATTTTAGCATAACAGATACATTTGGGGAACTATTTGGTAAACAAGAAGTCTTTGGTAAGAGAGGGGGTCTAAAATTAGCAACGCCTTATAACCGGAACATGGGTATGGGCTGATTACTCTCCTCCTGGTGACATAAACCTGCAGGGGGCAGCACAGAAGCAAGGCAAGCCGGAGAGAAAAGGCTAACATCAAGGAAACCTGGTATGGTTTCTGAGTAGCTGGCTGATTGTCCCTCGTATAAAGCTGTTATTCAGATTACGAGGAGAGGCTTGATAAGTGTCAAATGCAGAGCAATCAGAAAGCACAGCTTTAATGTGTCCTGAAAATGCAGTCATGCCTTTGTCCTTCCACATTCCAGCATAGGCGGGAACACACAGCAGCTCACTGCAGCTGTCCTGTCCCTGAACGCCCCGTACTTTGCTTCTCAGCACCAGGCCCTAAAATTTAGCAAGCCATAAAGAAAGAGCTTTCTATTCAAGAAAGAGCTGGAGAGATCAGGCTCTCACATCTGCCTCTCCAGGAGAACTGAGAGCCAATCGGGAAGGAGGGAGAGAGGGTGCTGGCCTCCATCCAGGGGCCCCGTGACCCAGGTAGGTGTGCGGCTGCCGGGGACACAGGGCAAGAGGCTTCCAGGCTGGGGCGCTGGGGCCTCACGCAGGGACCCAGGTCTCCTCCAGACTCCATTCCCAGAGTTACTCACGGTTTCCCAGTTCCCACGTGTCAAGTTGTTAGAGGACATCAAGTCAGATGACATGTTATGTCGCCAGGAGCTGGGGGACAGACACTTCCAAACACTGTTGCTGGGCAGCACTGTCTCAAAGGTGGGCAACTCGGCGATATCTAGCCAAATAAAAAAATGCACATGTCCTTTGGTAGAGCCATTCCACGGATGCAAAGCGCCATATTACTAGGATATTCGCTGCAGTATTATTTGAACCCGAAGGAAATTGGAAACAACCCAAATATCTATCACTAGATGACCGGTTGTGTCAATGATGACATACAGGGGCGCCTGGGTGGCGCAGTCGGTTAAGCGTCCGACTTCAGCCAGGTCACGATCTCGCGGTCCATGAGTTTGAGCCCCGCGTCGGGCTCGGGGCTGATGGCTCGGAGCCTGGAGCCTGTTTCCGATTCTGTGTCTCCCTCTCTCTCTGCCCCTCCCCCGTTCATGCTCTGTCTCTCTCTGTCCCAAAAATAAATAAACGTTGAAAAAAAAAATTAAAAAAAAAAATGATGACATACACACGAAGAAATCAATATCGCTGTTACAAACAAGAATCACTCCCCGCCCCCCGCCCCGCCGCAATCAACCCCTGATACAGTATGAGCTCATAATACTATGCAGTGGAAAAAGAAAGGGCACAAAACTGTATGATATGCCACTATTAGCCCACGGCATACGTCTGTGTGCATACATGCTTGTGTGTGCACAGAATTACTCCGAAAGCGTCCACAAGAAACTGCTTAACTGCAGTTCCTTCTAAGGAGAAGAATCTGGTGGCTGGGAGAGAGGAGAGGAAAGAGAGTTTCTTTGCATTATGTATCTTTTTCCACCCTTCAAGTGTGGACCATAGTCAAGTATTGATTTTTTTAAACAACCCCCTCCCATACACATTTAACTATAAAAGGCATTCTGACTGTTACCAGGAATTCTTCTAATGTTGTTGAGGTCAGAAGTCCAGAATCAGTCTCACCTGGGTTAAAGTTAATGTATGAGCCGGAGTGGTTCTTTCTGGAATCTCTGGAGGAAAATCCAGCTCCTGGCTTTTTCCAGTGTCAAGAGGCTACGTGCCTTCCTTGATACGCGGCCACATCGCTCTGGCCTCCACTTCCATGGTCACATTCTCCTCTCCGACTCTGACCCCCCTGGCTCCCTCCTAGAAGGACTCTTGTAATTAAGTTGGGCCCAGAAGAGTCCACAATATTTCACAGACTCTGGAGATTAGGATACGGACCTCTGGGGACCATGAGGCAGCCGACCACAGGGAGCATGGGAAAAACACATTTATGTTCTCTCTTCGTTACTTTTTTCACCTGTTCTCTTAGCAACGGGGATGACCACCCTGGTGAGCACCTGTCATTCACCACCCACCGCGCACCAGTGCGAGGGTGCACTGTGTTAAAGGCCTCGCCCCTACACTTCCTTGGGTGCCCGTGCCCTTGACCCTGCACTCCTCCACTTTTCTTCCCTGATGAGCACGGTAATCAGGTCCACCTGCAAGGCCTGGAGGCCTCCACCCTGGGACAAGACATCTGAGAAGCCACTACATTCCCCTGGCGGTTTGTTCAAAGCTCCGCATCGTGGCAGCCAGGGAGGCCTTACCTAGACTGTCCACTGCATCCGGCCCGTTGACACTTCGGACAATGCCAGATGCACCGGCCAGAGCCCCGGAGGGTGAGACGGCCAGGATTTAGACAAAGTCCCAAGGGTCGCGGTCAGGGAGGTTTTGTGCCACACTTCCCAACCCATTTTTTATGGATAAAAGGTTGGCCAGTGACCCCTTGATTCATGTCCTTCTATCAGCTCTTGAGTTTTAAAAGCTTTTTGCTTCCAAACAATTTACATTTACGAAGGCGCAGCCCGTGCGTTCTAATCACAGACGAAGGCATAACTTCCATTGTGCTTTCAAACATACCCAATAGAAACACACAGACCTCCGTTACCATATGTAGGGATAAAAGTCTGGACGGTCCAAGGAGGCTGCGTGGGGAAGCGCAGACACAGAAATAACACGGAGCCAACAGCAGTGTTAGTAACAGTGCCAAGAGCACCGGGCCGAGGGGTGGAGATGCCCGGAGCTGTGCCACTCACTAGCTGTGCAAAGTGGGGAAGTTGCTTTCCCGCTCACGGCCTCGGGCTCCTCGTCTGACAATCACAGGCTTCTCCCCCAAGGCTCTGGTTTCATCGGCCCAGAGTGGGATTCAGGCCTTGGTATTTTTAAATGTTCCCCAGATGACTGTAATGTGAAGCCCGGGCTGAGACCACTGGTTGGCCAGGATCTAGCCACCCCAGAGAACACCCGGGGCCCGTGTCTGATGGCTGGTCCGGGACACAGAGGGGAACACCTGGGACCCTGCATGCGAGAGCGAGGGCAGCTGGGAAGGCAGGTGGGGCAGTCTGGGGGAGCGGAGCAGACCAAGCGGGGCCTAGAGGCTGCAGACATGGACTCCCAAGGGGCCCGGGCCACCTGGTGAGGCCAAGCGGAAGAACTCTCGCAGCTCTGACACAGCTCATCAAGTCAGCGACAGCCGGAGCCTAATGTGATTTGAAAGCCCCCGAAGGAGACATTGCAAATCAGGGTCACGGCCAGGGCCAGTCAGCAGTCTGCTGGCTGGGTTCGCCCCGCTGTCCCTCCCAAGGGGGCCTCTTCCCTCTGCACTCGCCTTGTCTGAGCTGAATCATTGTTCCACCCAAACTTTCAAGGGCAGCACTGTGGGGCAACATTTAAGAGACATCTCTGGCGCTCGCCTGGCTGTTAAAAGCTTCACCGTTAACTTTTTCCAAACAGAAAAGATAGCAGCTTCCCAGCAAGGCTGATTTCCCAGACGATGGGAGCCTGGTAGGCCAAGAGGCAAGGGATAGAGGTCCGAGGTGGGTGGTGGGTTGGGCCCTGTGCTAATGTCTGCTAGGGAATGGTCTAGGACTTACACAAGGCCAAGGTAGGGCAGGCTCTGTCACCCTCACTGAGATCATAGGGTAAGCTCGTGTCCGTCTAAGTGGGACCTCAAGGGGGAAGACAGAAGCAGGCTGAATTTAGAGTTGGTTTTTTTTTTTTTAATGTGTATTTATTTTTGAGAGAGACAGAGACAGTGTGAGCAGCGGAGGGGCAGAGAGAGAGAGAGAGACATAGAATCTGAAGCAGGCTCCAGGCTCTGAGCTGTCAGCACAGAGCCCGATGAGGGGCTCAAACCCACGTGAGATCATGACCTGAGCCCAAGTCATATGGTTAACCAACTGAGCCACCCAGGCGCCCCTAATTCAGAGCTTTTTTGTTGGGACACAAAATTAACTGCTGTCTTTCTTCTTTGCCTTGTTACTCATGCCTTTGTCCTATAGAAGATCTAGAAGAGTCTCCCAGCTTCTTTGGAGTAGCCATTCACTCCCCTGTTTCTCTGGCATGTGATGATTTTGTCCCATAATTAGAGTGATCTGATATCTGAACCAAGAGCTGAGAGATGCAGTTTAGTAGAAGTTGTTTTGATGGTAGGTTGTCCCATCATTTGTAGCTCCATGTAAACAAGAAGACAGCAAGATACAATACCAAAATTTAGACCATGACGAAAAGTCTAACATTTGAAGATGAAGTTCTAAGACTCTGTGGTGTCATCACCATAAAAATGCCCTGGGGTTGGGGAGGATGTCAGCAAAAATGATGGAATAAGGTAGACTAACAGTGCCCTAAACAACGGGCCAACCGAGAAGCTAGGAAATGAGTTATTCACAGGGGGTTTTGAAAAGCTCGGGCACATTCCCGGGATTCTAGAAAGCCACACACATGAGTAGGATCATAGGCATGCCCTGTGTTGTGTCACGCTCAGGAAAGACTGAGAAGGCCTTAAGCTCTCACCTCTGACTGACCTTGAGGCTCTGTGCAACCAGGAAGTGAAGGCTAAGCAATGTTGTAAACTACCTGTCAAAGTTTGGGAGACTCACTGGTTCCAGGCAGTGAAGGAACCTCTGTTCAATCATTAGCCTATCACTAACCTAGGTGAGCAGACACTTCGTGGCCATCCATGACAAAGAGTACAGACTTTACAGGATTAATCCAGAAAAGCCACTAAAACGATAACAACACAATAAACCCTGGAGAGGGGCAAGAATCTGATTTCCGGAGTTGCCACATTATATTATTTAAAAGATCCAGTGTGACCTATGACCTAGCAATTCAACTCTCAGGTATATATTCAAGGGAAATAAACATCAAGTTCACTTAAAAACACGTGTAAAGGGGGCGCCTGCGTGGCTCAATCGGTTCAGCGTCCGACTCTTGGTTTCTGCTCGGGTCGTGATCTTGCAGTTTTGTGAGTTCGAGCCCTGAGTCTGGCTCTGTGCTGGCAGCATGGAGCCTGCTTGGGATTCTCTCTCTTCCTCTCTCTCTGCCCCTTCCCTGCTTGCGCTGTCTCTGTCTCTCTCAAAGGAAATAAATACAATTTTCAAAAATGAAATAAAATTTAAAAAACATAAAAACACGTACACAAATGTTCCTAGCAGCCCACTCATAATGGCAAAAACAAAAACCAAAAAACCAATCCAAATGCCCATCGGTGGATAAAAGGATAAACACAAGGTGGTGTATGAATAGTAGGAAAGATTACTTGGCAATACAAGGAATGAAGTCTGGACACACTCTATATCCAGCTATCACAGGGATCAACCTTGAGAACGTTACACTAAGTGACAGAAGCCAAGCACAAAGACAGCGACCTCAAAATTTCCCTTTCCTCCCTCTCTCTCTCTGCAGGCTATTAGAGATGAGAAGAATCATCAGGAACTTAGAAATCATCGTTTTATCCTTCTTGTCCAGCTCTGACGTACACAGTAGTCACAGTAAGTGACTGTTTCTACGTGACAACGTGACGTCGCCACAAAGAGGCGATTGTCCAAGCTCCCTTAACATTTACATCCTATGCAAAGAAATTCTAGTCCGGTTTACAAAAGAGCAACAGGTTTCTTTAAATAGGCCAGAGTTTAATTGCTTTCCTGGATAAATTCTTTGTTTCTTGAAATAAAGGCAAGAGTCAATGAATTCAATGAGTTCAGCTCAGTTCAGTGAGCAGTACGCTTCTTTGCTGTGCAAATGACCTATTTAGAGATAATCGCTTTTCCGAATTTTCTTCAGTTGTTTTAACCAAGGGTCTTGCACATCAATTGTTCTGTAATCTGCAGGGTGGAGGTGGGGGAGAGAAACAAAAGAAATAACAAATTAATTATATCTTGGAATCGGGAGGAAACTACCATGTGGAGGTTTGCTATTTTGTTTACGGGAAAAGATTGCTATGTGCAGTGACATTGTAATCGAAATGACTGGAAGCAGGGAAGGAATTGCAGGCATACTGGCTTTTTTTAAGCTTAGGCACAGAGGATAAAGTGGGCAACAGCCACATATTTGGTTCTGGTCAGAATCACTCACATTTCTTCTCTATAATTGCTTGACCTTGGCCATCGGTTCTGTGCTGCTCCTTTTTTACTATTTTGGGCACATGCAATTGTCTTGCTGGGAGTTGTAATTCAGGTCATCTGATTTTGCAGGGACGGGACCCTAATTAGATCACCAGGTTGGAGGCAAAAGCTTGGGTGGCTGGGACTCACGAAGATCCCCCTCTACCGCACCTGCACCGCACCCCCATGGGCTGTTGTTCCGCCTTGCCCCTAGCTATGGCCACTTGATCCAAGGAGGGAGACGCTGGACTCAAACTGGGCCAAACACAAAGTGGAAGATGTTCTACAGAATCCTTGACCAGTATCCCTCAAAACTGATGACTTTGATGAGTCATCAAAAACAAGGAAAGTCTGAAAATCACATTACTGAATGTAATGCAGGGCCCTGGGTAGGATCCTGGGACAGAAAAGTGTCATTAGTTTAAAAAATTAGGTTAGGTAAAAAATAAGGACATTTGAATAAACTATGGAGTTTCGTTAGCAGTAAGGTGTCAACATCGGTTCCTTACTTGTGACAAATGCACTATAATAGTGTCAACAATAAGGAAATTTGAGATGGGGACCCTTTCTAATAGTCTCACGGCTTTTTAGCAAATCTGAAAATCCTCTAAAATCAAAAGTTGATTAAAAAGGCAGAGAGACAGAAACGCAGAGGCCACAAGTGGTTGGAGCTGAGCGTTATGGCACCACCCCAGGAAGCCGTCTGTATTCCTGGACAGCCGTAGAAGCTCCCTCTGATTCCGCAAGTTCTTCCAGTTTCCTTCCCACAGTCCTCATGTGCTGAAGTTACCCGGGATGGACTGATTCTGTTGCCTGCAATCGGAGGGTCTTGCCCTCAGTTCCTGCTTCTGAGTCCTCAGGAAAGAAGCGGTGCCAGCTGTCAGTTTATAAGGCAACGGTTGGGCCGTAACACAAATCACTTTCTATCATCTCCACGCCCTTCCTAGCTGAACATTTTTAGCAGTGGGACATGGAACGGCACCTATTTCAGCGCTTCCTCGCCTCATCGCACCAGATCTCTACGCACTTCTCTACAGAGATGGTGCCCGTGCCCGTGGCAGACATCGCTAATTGATCACGGCACTCATCCCCCGAGCTTGAATGCGGAGTGATAGATGCTGGGGGTGTCCCGCCCGGATCCTCTTTATCAGAATTTACACTTGCCCGTCTCCCAGCTGCTACGAATGTCAGCTGCGACAGGTGCCCAGCTGTCCTCATCTGCAGAGAATTGCCCTCAACTAAATGGGAGGCGCCTCACCCAAGATAGCCTACAGCCACCAACTGACAAATAAGGGGCTACAAAAGTCCAGCCCTCTTGTCTCAAGGTGGGACCGACTCTGAGGTGTGATACGTGCTCCCGGGCCCCCAGGGGATCAGACTGAAGTCGGGCTGCAGCTGAGACCATATCTTCATGTAGCTACTTCCCTACCCTCTCTGGCTTCCTTTGATCACTTTCTCCAGAAAGTCCTCCCTCAGTAAGCCCAGAGCATCTGAATCCCTGTCTCAGGGTCTGCTTCAGGGAACCCACCTGAGACATATGAGGCAGAATTCTCAACATGGTGACCATGCTGCCACTACCAAGAGTTGACACAGGAGGTGAGACCTATTTGGCATCTCTACTGGAAGAATACTAACCGAGAATATACCAGCACAAAATGGAACATCGACAAAGAAGCCAGAAGCCTAGATGAACTGTCAGTTTAACCGCTGACCTCTGCAAAGACAGAGGAGAGCGTACAGCCTATAGAGTAAACAGCCTGTGACTTCTTGGTGGAGACACAGGGTTTGGAGACCTGTCCACCTGTATTTCTTCTTCAGTCCACCATTCAGGACAAGTTTTTCTATAGGAAAGATGTCTGCAAGACACAGTGGGAAAAGGTGAAGTTAAAGAGGTACATCCTTGCTCCAAGAATCTGTCATGTCTAATAGTGGAAGGCATTTCTCACTCTTTGGCTGAGTGTTCTCGTTAAGGAGCAGGATGCTGTCTTAAGAGCATCCTTACAAGTGGCATCGGGGAACTATCACAGTTGGGCATCTTTGTTACTAAATATAACCTTGCTTTTTTCCCCCTGCTATTGTTTAATGCCAGCTGAGTTTTACAAAAATGGAATGTATTGGGTAGGAAATGGAAGACTGCTGAAATACAAACCCAAAATAACAGTGGCAAAAAATAAATCAAAATCTATTTATCTCTCATGTAAAAGGCCAGGCTGGAAGAGTGGCTCAACAGCACAGATTTTGAGGAGGTACAAACTCCTCGTACCTTGCCAATTTGTCATCCCTAGGGTGTCACTCTTGTCCACCGACGGCCCAACACAGTTCTAAATTTTAGACACCTGGAAGTGGCAAAGGGTGGCGGAGAGGGGATCTATCTCTTCCTTTTGAGAGAATGATCCGGATCACGGATCATGGTGGCTTGCGTTCCGTTGACCCAAGAGTTTGACACACAGCCACAGCTACCTCCAGGGGAGCCTGTGGAAGGAAGGGTTTAACCTGGGAGTCCAGCTAGAAACTGAGCATTCTGTTACTGTGGGAGAAAAGACAATGGATGTTAGGGGACAGCTAGTTCAATGGCAGGAGCACAGGCAAGGACCTGAGAAGAACGGTATCATCTCAGGGAAAGTAGGCTGGTTGATGGAGTCAAATTCTCCAAGTCAGTGCCTCTGGTCACCAAATTCTGCTCTTCTCTCATGGTGACCCTCCCCCCACCATCAAGTTGCTTCGGCCAGTGAAATGCGGGCAGCAGTGATGTGTGTCGCTTTCAGGCAGAAGCTTTAACGGCCAGCACCTGGCTCATGGTGTCTCTCTTCCCTCTGCCATGAGACGGCGATGTTCTAGACAGAGGCTGCCAATGACGTGAGCAGAGCCCCAGGTTCCCCGAGATGGGCTTGTAGCGTGAGGGAGAAATAAATCTTGACGTTGCCGCGAGCCGGTGGGATTGCCATGTGGCTGGTGTATTATGGCAGTGTAGCCCAGCCTAGCCAGACAGATTCAGCCCCCATGCCTTCCTGCCCGCGGATCTGCGGTGGAATCTTTGTTCGAAAAGTACAGCCCGTCGACATAAGCATAATAGTACCAAGGGCTGCCTTGTATCGAACACTTACGATGGGCTAAGCCCAATGACATGATTGGCATTGGGGGTGATAATCAATTTACAGATGTCGCCTAATGCTTTCACTTTATAATTCATCACTCAACTCCATGCAGGTTACTGCTACTGGAAACAACTCTACGGGATGGATCCTTGTATAAAACAAGAATCTTTGGGGAACAAGCCCTACCTCTAAATATGTTTTCTGCGTTCAGCTTTTCACAAATGGCAAAACTATAAAATTACATTCCCAATAATTTAGGGGAAATGATATCAATGATTTTAATGTTGATGTACTACTGACCATTAAATGGGTGCCTAGGACGTTGGGACTGCAAGTAAGGAAAGAACCAACTAAAAGTGGTTAAAATGAAATGGGTGCTCCTAACTAGTTCCATCAAAAGCAGAGAGGGAGGGAAGTTTCAGGATGGTTCACTGGCTCTGTGGGATCACCGAGGACCCCCAGATGCCTGCCGTCTTTCTTCTCTGCCATCCTCAGAATGTCAGTGAGATCTCCCCCTCATGGTCCCAAGGAGGCTGCCACACCCCCAAGCACCATATCCACTTACGACAGCATCTGGCAAAAGAAGTGGGGAGAAAGATAGTGTCGCCTCCCTTGTCTCCTCTCCTAAGGCGGGAAAGCCACTTTTCTGAAGCCCCACAGTAGATCCCCACCTGTGCCACACGGGCACTTTGCCCACGCCAAGCCACGAGCAAGACCAGGAAAGCGAAGTTCTGTCACTGTGGGCCTCCATCGTGGGAACCTGCATGGCGAGATAGTCAGGACAGGATAGGTTGTGCTGCTGTGAAAAACACACCCCAAATCTCAATAGCTTAATGCAACTCACCTTTGTTTCAGATGCTTATTCCAAAATTCCCTGAAGTCTGTTAGGGATCCAGGTGCGCCATTTATGTGTGAGGCCTCCTTGGTCCCTGCAGCAGAGGAAGAAGAAGGTGGAGAGTTCTGCACCAGTTCTTTACTTCAGGCTGGGAGTCATCTATGCTACTCCCACCTTCTTTAATCATACCTTGCCCCATGACCTTGCCTTCCCATTCAAGCAAGCCTGAATGTGTACAGACATGGATGAAACCCCATCTCCGCCATATTGGCTTTTTCTCATAACACCTCTCCCTCTGTTACTCTTGCCCCTTCCTCAATCAACCCCAATACCATCACCACTGCGCCCTTGTTTCTCTGGCCCGTGTTATCTCTCCCTTCCTCAGATATCCATGGGTCCGAGTCCTCCCTGAATCTTAATGACTTCTACTACTTAATGACTTCTAACTACTTCTACTGACTCAGTAGAAGTTCCTGCTGTGGAGAAAAGGGAGGGATGAGTTTGGGGGGCTATAGGTAGACAAAGAAGGACATCAGGAGTCTCCCATTTCAAGGTGCAGTTTGCTTTCTCCGAAAATGTTTAAATGATCATTCCAACCTTACACCACGAGGGTTCATTTCCTGGAAAAAAAAAAAACCTTAGCTCTACGAAAGAGACACAGACCCCTCCTGTTGACATAATATCAACTTTATAATTTTAGTTGTGTAAAAAACAAACAAACAAACAAACAAAAAACAGGGGTGCCTGGGTGGCTCAGTTGGGTAAGCATCTGACTTTAGCCCAGGTCATGATTTCATGGCTCGTGAGTTCGAGCCCCACATCGAGCTCTGTGCTGATGGCTCAGAGTCTGGAGCCTGCTTCGGATTCTGTGTCTCCCTCTCTCTCTCTCTCTCTCTGCCCCTCCCCTGTGCACTCTCTCTCTCTCTCTGTCTCAAAAATAAATAAACATTTAAAAAAATTTTTTTAACGATCCTATATGTGCACTGAAGAGAAACCTTAGCACAATGTTGATAGTGTTTCTACCTGTGCAATGGGGTTATGAATAATTTTAATTTTCTTCTTAACATACAAACGTAACCCTTTAATGACGGCACAAGGGAGGGACTTTTTTTAAAGTTGGGCTTCATTTCAGCTCCAGGTGTCTCTTCCCTACATTTGTGCTGAGGGTGACCGTGGGAAGTTAATTCCCAGCACAGTGGTCAAGTAGTATAGTTACCAGGGATTCGTTTTCTGCTGGGGAGACAGGAGCCGGGGACAGGGGAACGGATATTTTACCTGAACTTAAAGTTGAAACCATCTACGCGATTTGCAGTTTCCGGACACTACTTTCCAACCTGCCTCCCGTCATTGTTGCCCCAAATGTCGGCAAGAAGGCTGAAGAGGGTGAAGGAGCTCGCTCCCCACAGGTGGCCTTGAGCTGTCCTCTCTGTTCTTTGTAAAACTGTCACCAGGAAAATGTCCCCGTGAAGGGGGGATCACAGGCAGGCAGGTGGGAGCAGCCGCAGAAAGGAGATGAGATCCTTGAGCAACTGTAGGCCGCGGTGTGGGGGTCGGGGGGGGTGGTGCTTTCATAATAGCTGGCCGCAGAGAAGCCACGAGAAAAAAAAAAAATAAAACCAGAATGGGAGGAAGCCTCAGCTGAGTTCCACCCTCCGGTTTGGTGTTTGCAGCTTCTCAAACAAAGAAAGCTCAAACTCTGTCTGGCCCTCCCTGGAGGAAAAGGGCCACGGGGTTGGCACATTAATTACACGCCGGGGGCATCTTCCTAAGGAAACCTTTAGTAGCTTGAAGGGAAAATACAGTGCAGTTTGAATGGAAGGGGTTCCTGGGCTGTTCCCAGTCACATTTCCCGAACCACAGGCTTCTGCCTCTGTTTGATTCTGCGGAAACGAAGGCAGGTCTAACTAAAGAAACAGGGACCTTTGATGTTGGAAGTGAATCTTAATTGCTGGGAATCGTGTAGGAACAATAGGCCCGTGTCTGGCGGGGGGTGGGGGGGGGGGGAGACACTCGGTAACATCAGTGTCAGCACGTCGGGAGGTTCTGGAGACAAGCAGGACTTATGTGGTGCTGGGCAAAATCAAGGGATGGAGCCGGACTCAGTTTCTGCATCTGTAAGATGGGGATAATAACAGCCCATGACACTGTCGTCAGGATTAAGGCTTGGGTATGTGTGCGTACAAGTTGGCTCCCTTTCCGCTTTCTACAGGGGCACACCCATCTCTCCCCATGGGGGCTTAGAGGCGGCCACAAGTGTCAATGCCCCCGAGGTTTATTATTACATTTATTATTATTATTTGTTATTAACGTCACCGTTTCATTGCCGTCTTTGAGCGTTTGGTTCGTTTGGGTTTTCTTTTTTTTTTTTTAAGATTTTTTAAAACGCTTTTTATTTATTTTGAGAGAGAGCGCGTGCACACGAGCGTGAGCAGGAGAGGGGCAGAGAGAGAGGGAGACACAGAATCTGAAGCAGGCTCCAGGCTCCGAGCTGTCAGCACAGAGCCCGACGTGGGGCTCGAACTCACGAACTGTGAGATCCTGACCTGAGCCGAAGTCAGATGAGGAACCGACTGAGCCACCCAAGTGGCTGTTTTCTCTATGTGCTCAAGAAAATGTCTCCAGCAGTCACTTCCCAGTGAAACATTACTGCCGAGTCCATTCACACACCTCCTCCCTGGATTCATTGACTTGTGCTTTATTTTCCTAGCAGCCACTGCAGTCCCAGAACATGGGAAGTTTCATTCATGGCTCACTTCTGGAGACTTGACAGATGCTGGTTAAATATTGTAGAAATTCCTCTTTAAAGAAAGGAGCGAAAAATGAGGTTGCTCAAGCTGCTAAAGTGTGGTCCTACCCCTCAAAGTCACATTTAAATGTCAAGGTTGTATTTCGCTTTCAGTGTTTTTGGAGGGGCCATAGTGATTTTATATTTATGGTTGTTGTTGTTTTGTTTCAAAGTCAGAACGATGATATTACCTGTTCATAACCTTCATGTACAATCTCATGGCTCTGAAAATTAAACATATAACTAACTGTTCACGTTTGGGTTTAAGGAAATCATTGGGTGCGGTTATTATGAAAGGAGAACTTCAAATTCTTCACCAACCAAAGAAAACACAATGGAAATCCAGCAACATTCCAGGAGAGAGCTGCTTTATTTGAAGAAGCCAAGTGTTTAATTGACAGTCAGAAACACTCACGAATGGAAAAGGACAAGTTCCCATAGATGGGACACCGCAGTGGTGACTTAAAAACGATCACTCGATCACTCACGGGGCGCCTGGGTGGTTCATTTGCTTAAGCAGCCAACTTCGGCTCAGGCCATGATCTCATGGTTCGTGAGTTTGAGACCCGCATGGGGCTCTGCCCTGTCAACACAGAGCCCGCCTCAGATCCTCTGTCTCCCTCTCTTTCTGCCCCTCCCCCTCCCTCTCTCTCTCTCAAAAACAAACATTTAAATACTTTTAAATTAAAAAAATGACCACTCACTATCAGTGAAGGCAGTGCACTAGGAAGATGCCTTAGATCCTGAAGGTTCCCTTTTTTTTTTTATGTTTATTTATTTTTGAGAGAGAGAGAAAGCGTGAGTGGGGGAGGGGCAGAGAGAGAGAGGGAGACACAGAATCCGAAGCAGGCTCCAGGCTCTGAGCTGTCAGTGCAGAGCCCGACGCAGGGCTCGAACCCATGAACCATGATGAGCTGAAGTCAGACGCTTAACCGACCGAGCCACCCAGGCGCCCCGAGGATTTTCCATTTTGAGGGAAACGTGGAGCAGACCGAAGCAGAGATGTGAAGAGCTGAACATCGGAGCAGTGACAGGGGTTTCTGTCTCAGGCTGAGTTTCTGACCCTCCCCCACCCCTGACACCCATGTCAACCCTCAGTAGCTCAGAGACAGAATTTCATTATAAAGAATACGGGTAGGCACACCGCCTAACCAAGCTCTTCCCGTGTCCCACCGAAGGCTGAAAGCAGTCTTGCTTTGTTGATCTCTTGACAATCAATTCCTTCCTAGAAAAACTCTTTATGGCAGCAAGAAACAGACTGACACTGCCGAGTTTCCCACTATGAGCCCCAGTCCACGCCGGGACGAAGGACGATAAGACTTCCGTGGACTGACACTCCTCAGACACACCTGGATGGGGACATTTGAGAAGAGGCAAGGTTGTCCTGGTCTCCTTGTTCACGTTCTTTTATTGAATAAAATAGGTAATCTTAGATATGAAAGATATATCGTCCCCCCCCCCCCTTGGGATCGAATAGAACTGTTTCATTTGGATTGAAAAAAAAAAAAAAAAAACATAGGCCATAAATATATTTCTTTACCTGAATTAGGCTACACCGAAACAAAAACAAAGATATTTCTCACGACTGCAGCCCAGCAAAATGCCTCTGTCTGTTCCTCACTTGTGACTGTTATTTGGCAGAAGCCTCCCTCTGAAGGTGACCTCCTGTCTGTCTTCTTGAACACAGACCGGCACTCCGCTAATCCACCGCTAGTCGTTTTATTGAACAAGTGTCATCGAGCACTGCTGTGTGACAGGCCCTGTACTGGGCTCATATCAGGAAAGCCACTGTCCCTGCCTTCAAGAAACTCACAGGGCTGTGGGGCTAAGGCAGAGGGACCAGGCCGGCGAAGAGGCAAATGTGGAGAGAACGGTACTACCCAGAAATGTTGCAAGAGAATTCTTCTGAGGCGCCCGGGGGCTCAGTCGGTTAAGCGTCCAATTTCAGCTCAGGTCATGATCTCACGGTCTGTGAGTTTGAGCCCTGCATGGGGCTCTGTGCTGACATCTCGGAGCCTGGAGCCTGCTTCCGATTCTGTGTCTCCCTCTCTCTCTGCCCCTCCCCCGGTCACACTCTGTCTCGGTCTCTCAAATAAACATTAAAAAAATTTTTGAAGATAATTCTTCCTATAGACGTGTGAGCTACGTCCTAACAAATGAGAGAACTCTTTGTTAATCTGTCTCACCAAGACAGTGTGGTAATCGTGCAACAAAACAGGATCTAGAAAGAGACCCACACAAATAAGACCGAGTGATTTTTTACAAAGGTGCAAAAGCAATTCAAGGGAAGGATGAGCTTTTTGAACACATGCCACTGGAGAAACTGGATGTCCATAGGCCAATGGGAAAAAAAAAGAAAGAAAGAGAAAAATCATTCATAACGTCAACATAAACCTCATGCTTTCTCCAAAAAAAAAAAAAAAAAAAAGAAAAGAAAGAAAAGAAATTCAAGTAGATGATAGCCCTAAATGAAACATATAAAACTTTAAACTTCTAAGAAGAAAACATGGCCGAAAACCTTTGGCATCTGCGGTAATTTAGCGAAGAGTTCTTAGGACACCAAAGAAGATAAAATTGTTAAATTGGGCTTCATCAAAATTAAAAAGCTTTGGTCTGGGAAAGCAGTTAAGAGAATGAAAAGGCAGGCTGCATATTTGAAAATCACATAGCTGACCAAGGGGACTTGTATCTAAAATATACTGAGAACTGCTAAAAGTCAATAAGGAAAGAAACAACCTCACTTAAAAAAAAAAAAAATCAAAAAGCTTAAACAGACACTTTCCCAAAAAGAATTACAGGTGACAGATAAACACATGAACAGGTGTTCACCATTAGTCCTTAGGCAAAAGCAAATAAAAACGCCCACAAGGCACACCTATTAAAGCAGCTAAAATTAAAAATCTAATAAGAGCGGGTGCTGGTGAGCATGTAAAGAAAGCAGAACACATAAACAGTTCTTATAAAGGGAAACATGAACTTCGCACATGACCACAGCAATGCCGCTCTCGGGTATTTACCCTAAAGAAGGGTAAGCGCTGCTCACAGATTTGTATGCAGATGTTAATTCGAAGTTTTTACTCATGATAGCCAGAAGCGGCAGACAGCCCAAAGGTCCCTCTGCTGGGTGAATGGGAAACAAAGCGTCAGTAGAGTCACACATTGGGTCATCACCAGCAACAAAGAGGAAAAAGTCTACTGCTTCCTGTACTGACCGTGGATGACCCCAAAAACATCACGCTCAGTGAAAAAAGCCAGACTCTAAAGACTACATCCTGTAGGATTCCCTTAGTATAAAATTCCAGAAAAAAAAAAACAAAAAACAAAAACCCACCATGACACAAGACAGAACTGCAGGCCAGGGCCCAGAGGTGAGGAGGGGACAGGTTGCAAAAGGGCACGAGGGAAGTTTTGGGGTGATACATTGTCCGATATCATAACTGTAAAGGTGGTCACATGACTATCCATTTGTCACACCCCATCGAATTGTACAATAACTTTATTTCCCACTAATTTTGTTGTATGTAAGCGATGCCTCAATAAAACTGATCCTTTTAAAATATCGAGCGGAGGTGAAAACCCATAGGGGAAGCCAAGAAATTTGGAAAAGGCACGACGGTGGAAGGATTGGCTCCAGGATACCAAAATATACCCTAAGGTTATCGTAATTTTCAAAGCGTGTCAATGACGCAGCAGCAGACCAATAATCAATTGACATAGAGCCTGAAACCTATAGGGTCCAGATCAGTGTAGATTTTTAGTAAATAATTTAGGAAGCCATTTAAGTTAGTGGGGAAAAAAATGGGCTATCGAATAAGGAGAGTTGACATCTGGGTTTGATCTGGAAAAAGAATCACGCCAGCTCCGTAATTCACACCATTCTCAAAAATGAAACCGTCACTGGTTAATTGGTCATTGACCTAGTGTGAAGGCTCACTCCATTGATCTCATTACCCCGTTAAGTGCTGAGGAGACCGCTTCGCACGCTATGGTGAGGTCTCCCCGTAGATGAAAAGGATTCTAAACAACACCCACACTAGCGGTAGGCACTTCTGCCTTCTGATGGGAGGCGGCCTCATTCATCACAGGGGGGAAAGTCACTGTCCAAGTTGTTCCCTGCCACCTGCACAAAGGACAGAGAAATGGTGGAGTCTGCAAGCTCTTCCGAGATGCTGAAGGGTGAAATCCAAAGGAGACAGACGATCACAGGGCGCTTTCATGCTTGGACGTCCAGCGGAGGGGGGGGGGGCGGGGGGAGTGGCTAAAATTCTGTCTCTGCCTAACCAGAGGAACTTTGTGCGAGAAGTCTCTTCTAAGAGCGCAGGATCTTGCAACACAAGAGAAGCTATAGCTCGGGCAGGAGGAAGGCAGGGGAGAATTCTTGGTGGCAGGCTCCCCGAAGGACACCCAAAGAGCGAGAGGGCTAAGGGCTGACATGCAGCGTTAAGCGGCTGTCGTCCTGCTCCGTGACCTCCCCCTCTGTCACGTCAAGCGTCCGTAAAGAGTTCTCAGCCTGAATGTCTGGGCTGGGTGGTCTTGGGGACAGCAGCAGGGTGGAAACGTTTTTTTTTTTTTTCAGATTCCCCATTCCTGCCATTTCCCTTCATGAGGCAAGACCCTTCGCATAAGGCTCCAGCCTCTGGAAAGAAGGTCAGTGACTCTATCATTTGTTGGAAAGAGTCACCTGGTCATCACTTAGCCCCTGCCTCCCTCCCTCATCCTTCAGATCCACAGGGCATTTAGTGTGTCCCTCCTCAGTCGTACAGGAGGGGGTATGATTCGGTGGTTTCTGTGAGGGAACTCATCACTGTGCCCCTTTTTTTCTTCTGCTCAGTTATTTCTGGATTCAGGCAAAGAGGGGAGGGTGTGCTTCCTTGAGCCCCTCAAACTCCAGCAAGGGGTTCTGTGTAAAGTAAAAGCCCCGACAGTCATCCAAGGAAACAGTAAACCGAGGGCGGGCTCCCTGTGGGAACATTCCAGAGCACAGAGATGAGGAAACCTTCTAGTGGTTATCTCTGTCTGACTCCGTCGCCAGAGTCCTGGCAGACCCTTTCCAGAGCCTTCTCTCTCAGTAACCGGCCTTCAGAGTTTCCAGGGCCGCATAGGGAGCTGTGCAAAGACATCTCAGCAGTGCTGACCACAGCCGGAGCCTGGCAGACAGGGTGATGACTGAGGGGTACACGCAGAAAGTGACTTTCTCTGAGACGTCCCCCCCAAAACAGGCTGCTTTGGCTCCAAAGGGCAGAGTTTCTTTGTTTGGTTTTGGGGAGGGGGTGTTTTGGGGGGAGGGGGGAGAGGGAGGAGCACAGAAGAAAAAGAGATGAGTTCCTTTTGACCAGAAAAAGGTCAGTCAGTCACGGAGGATGGCTGGCTCCAGCCCAAACAAAGACTATGGGAAACACCCTGTTCTGAGCAAGCACGGGCACAAGCACAAATGCTTTCTCGGTCACCCCAGCCAACACCAATTATTACCTCTCACTTTGGCACCCTGCCCTTAACCACTGCAAGTCTCAGAGTCATTAAGTCGTTGGATCATTGAGTCCACTCACCGCTATCTACTCTCCCCATTTTACACTTGAGGAACAGACTCGAAAGGTGACAGACATCTCTTGCCCACTTGGTGAGCAGCGGCATAGCCCAGACCAAGACCCCGAGCCCCTGAGTCCCAAGTCCGTGTCCTTCCCATGGCTTGAGATTTCATGGTCCCCCGGAGGAGGATGAGTCCCTTGATCACAGAGACCTAGTATTTTACCCGGAGAAGAGGAGAGGACCAGCATTTGAAAAGAACCTACTATGTTCCCATCCCTGGGGTAGGGGCATTACTGATGCCCAACTTTGGGCACGTCTCCCCAGCCCTCAGCCAGCCTCTTTGTTGGACGGCATCGTTGTGGGCTGAACTGTATACCTCAAAAAGTTCACACTCTGAAGTCCTAACCCCGGTACCTCAGAACGTGAGTGTGTTTGGACAAAGTGTCTTTAAAGGGGTCATCAAGTCAGAATGAAGCCATTATCATGGGCCCTAATCCCATATGACTGGTGTCCTTATAAGACACAGACACACACTGTGAAGACACAGGAAGAATACGGCCATCCACAAGCCAAGGAGAGAGTCCTCAGAAAGAAACAAATCCACTGATATCTTGATCCTGGACTTGTAGCGTCGTCCAGAATTGTGAAAAAAACAATAAAATAAAATTCTGTTGCTTAACACACCCAGTCTTTGGTATTTTGTCAGGGCAGCTGTAGCACGCTAATACAGGCATCCACTTCCCGTCCCACCCATGCTTCTAGACTGGGACCTGCCCTCCGTCTGTTGCTAACCGAGCCACACAGACTCTTTATGTCAGAGTGAGGACTGAGAGAGTCACAGAGCACAGCACTTGGAGCAGAACCTTGTCTGGGGAGACTTTGAGGTGAATAGACTCCAGTTGCTGAAACCCCCAGAACATCCTGGGTCCCTGCTTTCCCTGAGGCCCCCAGGCTTTCCTTTTCAGTGAATTCCAGGAGAGACCCCAACACCCTCCTAACGCCTGGCTCCCTTTCTTGGTTAAACTTGTCCTAAGTGGGTTGTGTTGCCTGCCACCCAAATGACCTTAACCATGATATTTATGTATGTTATCTCATGTGGGTTAGTTTCTCCCCTATGTGTTCCTGCCCCACCTTACAGATAAGGAAACTGAGGCCCAGCACCAGAAAGTAGCTGGTCAAGGTCGCAAGATGGGGGTAGCCGGCCAAGGTCACAAGATAGGGGTAGCTGGCCAAGGTCATAAGATGGTGGTAGCCGGCCAAGGTCACAAGATAGGGGTAGATGGCCAAGGTCACAAGATGGGGGTAGCCGGCCAAGGTCGCAAGATAGGGGTAGCCGGCCAAGGTCGCAAGATGGGGGTAGCTGGCCAAGGTCATAAGATAGGGGTAGCCGGCCAAGGTCACAAGATGGGGGTAGCCGGCCAAGGTCACAAGATGGGGGTAGCTGGCCAAGGTCACAAGATAGGGGTAGATGGCCAAGGTCACAAGATGGGGTAGCCGGCCAAGGTCACAAGATGGGGTAGCCGGCCAAGGTCACAAGATAGGGGTAGATGGCCAAGGTCACAAGATGGGGTAGCCGGCCAAGGTCGCAAGATGGGGGTAGCCGGCCAAGGTCACAAGATGGTGGAGCTGGGGTTGGTACTCATGTCCCTTCCACTCTCCGCACCGTCCTTGATGACACATCTCTTCGGAGTCCCCCTGCGGGTATGTCGTAGGTGCTCAATAAAAGCTTGTTAATCGAATTGAATATATAGACTTACATGCTGTTTATAGACCAAGGGATAGATGAGTGTGTGGCACGTCCAAACAACTGGAGACAAAGGAAATAAAACTCATGCGAGAATTTCGTTCATCTTTCTGACCTCCTTCTCTGCTCAGACCTAACGAGGCGAGAGATCGTAAACTGGGTTTGCAGTGGAACTCTGGCTAGCTAGGGCAGACGAAGACACGGTTTGGGCCCCACTGACTTCACAAGTCCTAACTCTTCCCCCGCGTGTGATGTTTCTCTAATCTATGGACGCAGGCAGCTACTCCCCCAGTAGGACTTCGCATTTTCTAGAAGAAACAGCTGCACCCTGAGTCTCTCTTACGTCCTCCCCTTCTCCCATTGGGCACGCAGCAAAAGGATATAAACTACCCTTTGTCTAGGACAGTAAACTTGCCTCACACGAGGCCCGGGAAGTTATGGGATCAAGAAGCTAGGAAATAAAAACATGAAGAAAGGGCTCAGCTGGCAAGTATTTCTGGGTAGTTTTCTCGTCTTTATAAAAATAAAATTACTTTCCCCCTCTTGCTTTGGAAAACCCACAAAACAAATCCGGGATCACTTATATAGCTGTCATTAAACTTCCCTGGCTGACCAAGACTCCAGAGTCTGCTGGCAGACGGAAGGATGGTTGATACGGCCTTGCCATCTTGTATTTCAAGGCGGGGTGGGGGGGGGATGCCTGGAATTCGGGAGGGGCGGCCTGGCCTCTCACGCAGCCTCACGGAGCCACGAGAGAGCGGTTCATTAATCTCTGACCCGTTGCAGATCAGGGGAGAAAGGCTGAGCACGGGGGTCTTTTCCTCCACCGCGTGGCACTCTATCCAGGGCCCCCCGGACCTGCTGCCTGGGCCCCCTTGCTCCCCACCCTCTCACGCAGGGCCCCAGCAGGGAGAGACACAGCATGAATGCAGGAAAATGCTGAGCAGGGGGCTCGTTGGCAATGTTTGTGTTTCCGTTCTCCAGAAGCCATGATTAACGGGTTAGAGGTGAAGGGGAGGCACCATGGATACTCCATCCTCGCAGCGAAGAAAACCACACCAACTTGCTGGTCAGAGCTCCGCGTTTATGTGGCAGTTCACCAGTGTTCATGGAGAGGCTTCATTATGGCCCCTCAGCCACTCTATAAGGTACCACGTGAGCCTCTCGACGGTCCCATTTCACAGAGGAGAAAACTGAGGCTTGGGAGCCAGCTGCTTCCTGACAGAAAGGAGCAGGGCAGAAACAAACCCACCCCTCCCCGCCCCCCCTTCTCCCTGCCTTAGGGCCAGCCCCCTTCCTCACCCTTCTTCCTCAGTTGAGAAAGCCCCCCAGGATTAAGAGCCCTGGATGTGGCTCCCCAAAGGAGGGTATTTTGGTTTTGGTTTTGTTTAATTAATTTATTTATTCTTGAGAGACAGAGAAAGAGACAGCCCGCATAAGCGGGAGAGGGGCAGAGAGAGAGGGGGAGAGAGAGAATCCCAAGCAGGCTCCACACTGTCAGCGCAAAGCCCAGTGCGGGGCTCGAACCCACGAACCGCGAGATCATGACCCCAGCTGAAATCAAGAACCGGACACTTAACCCACTGAGCCACCCAGGTGCCCCCCCAAAAGAAGGGTTTTAAACAAATTCCTCCAAGGCTGTCCCGTAAGAGGTAACAAAGAAGTACCAGTGAGCCTACTTCTTACCAGCGTGAAAACGGTCTTAAGGAAACCATTTTCCAGGATGACTTTTGAGGCTCCTCAACGTGCTAGGTCAACGCACAGTCTCTCCCCCTCCCTCTCTCTTGCTGTCTCTTCCTTTCTTCCACACCCCCTCCTTTCACGTTGTCTGCCCCCAAACCCTGAGATAAGCCGACCAACAGCGTGGGTCCCACCAGCCCCTAACATTTGAACCAAACTAAGCCTCGATTCTTGCCCCGATTCCGCCCCCCCCAATTGAATACCTGTACTGGGTTTTTGTTTTCATAATTATAAAATACACACTTGTAAAAAAAAAAAATGTTTTTTGAATAATGTAGATGTTCTGTACCCACCAAGCCTCCCCACCCCCAGCAGCAAATCCACCCACTTGAGGCAGGACCTCACGTCTCTCCTGCCCCCCAGTTACTTCCCGGAGCTCCCCAGAGGATGCACACACAGGCCGCCCCCCACCAGACCCCTTGGGCAGTTCCTGTCTCTCCTCCCAAGCTCTCGCTGCCGCCCGGCTGGCGTCCAGAGGAGCGCTCGGGCCGTCCAGAAGGCAGGACTGAGCTTCTCGTAGGTTGACTGCATGGTGTACAATCTTATTTCTCTCTAGCTCCCCCCAAGCCCCCTTGGCCGGGCCACTCTGGCACAACCCTTGGACAGCCCCTTTCCTCACCCTTCTTTCTTAGTTGAGAAAGCCCCCTAACATTAACAGCCCTGGATGTGGCTCCCCAAAGAAGGGTTTTACACAGATTCCTCCAAGGCTGCCCCCTAAGAGGTAACAACAAAGTTTCAGTGAGCCTATTTCTTTTTTTTTTTTTTAATGTTTATTTATTTTTGAGAGAGAGAGAGAGAGACAGAGCACAAGTGGGAGAGGGACAGAGAGAGAGGGAGACACAGAATCTGAAGCAGGCTCCAGGCTCCGAGCTGTCAGCACAGAGCCCGACCCGGGGCTCGAACCCACAAACCGTGAGATCATGACCTGAGCCGAAGTCAGACGCTTAACCGACTGAGCCACCCAGGCACCCCTCAGTGAGCCTATTTCTTACCTGTGTGAAAACAGTCTTGAGGAAACAATTTTCCAGGGTGACTTGTGGCTCCTAAATGTACTAAGTCAACTCACAGTCTTTCTCTCTCTCTCCGCACTCTCGCATCCTCTCTCTCCTATCTCTTCCCTTCTCCCACACCCCCTCCCTTCAAGTTGGCTGACCCCAAACCCTCAGATCACTAACCACCACAAACCCCCTCAAGGCACCTTATGCCGAGTCCAGGAAGCTCAAAACATGACCTTTAACCTCTCAACCCCCAAATGGAACCTTCTGCACATCTGTTCTCAACCTCGACATGTAAGAGAAGAAACCCAAATAAAAGCTGTCCCTCCCCTTCCGATTTGCCAGCAGTTGAAAAATGAAGCCGTCCAACAAAACTAGGAACTTGATCTTTGAAGGCAAGCCGAAAAGTTACCTATTTGCTCCAAATGAAGGCTTTTCCTCCAAACTCTGCTGAAGAGTTTTTCCTCCAAACTCTGCACAGGAGACTGTGCAGTGGGGATTAATTACTCTCAGAAGCGTCCATGGTTTTCCGCTCATGGTCCGTCGTAGACTCTTGCCTTTTCTATTTATCAGGTACCACCAGCCTTCCTTTGCACTTAAACAACAACTACAATAAAAAGTCCGTTGTACCAGTATGATGCCGTGTCGTCCCCGTTTTCATCAATCTTAAAACCTGGGGGAATGTGCTGCTACATTTACTTGGTCAGCATTATATGGCATATTTAAAGTAGCTGGGAGAACCTAAAATAATTGCAGTGGAGACAGCCACAGCTAAGCCAAGAAAGGGCTCCAGGCTAGCACCTGTCCGTCTCTGCACGAGCAGAGTGGGCGTCCTCCTGTCCCTCCGCCCCATCGCTCCCACTTCCAGAAATACCCTTCCCTTCCTGCTCCCTTTCTGAGCTCAGTTCACCTTCCATGGAAGGTTCCGCCTACAGGGAACTCATGTTTTCGGGTCATCTCCGAGGGGGGGGGAGAAATATGCTAGCTTTACAACACCCCTTTCGGGGAACTCAGAAATGTTGTCGTTACAGTTGGGGGGTTACCGTTTCCTTCTAATTGCAAGACGTCTTTCCCTGTGGGTGGGAATAAACGTTGTTTTTTTAGGGACCCCGAGAATTACTGCGGGGTTCCCACAAGCTGCATTCTCGGCCAGGCTGGGCGGGAGACCCTCGGCCCCCTCTCTGTGTCCTGTGCTGTTCACTCATCCATTCAGAGAACACAAAGATCATCAGAGGCCTCACAGAGCACCGTTCACCCCCCCGTCACAACCCCCCCCCCAGAATTGTGCGCCGATGGCCTGCGGGTGAGGGGCAGAGGGAGGAGAGGCTCTGGACCCCTGCATGTTTGCCCGATGGAATTCTCCCCCTCGCTTTTCCATCCTGTGGGTGAACGGCAGGTGTGAGGGAGGCACACGCAGTTTCCAGCCACAGGATTGTCTCCTTGGGGTTAATTCCGCCTGCCAATTTCCATTCCTGCTCCCGACTTGCCCCCAACTAGAGCTGGGATTCCCAGGATTCTTTACGAAAATATTTTCCCCAGCCTTCCCTTCCAACAGCCGTGGTTATCTCTGACAGCGGGCTGGCCTCTGTCTCTCTCAGGCTGGTCGGGATCAGCCCCAGATCACTCTGGGTAGCTAGCTACCTCCCCCGCCCCCCCCACTCCCAGGTCACACACCAAGGGTTACTTCCTTTGCAAACCTGTGCTCCCTCTGCCTTTGGTTTGCGATCATTAGCTGGAATGCAGGCAGGCAGATGTCTGATTAGCCAGGGCTCTAGTAGCTTCTCCCTGGAAGCGCTCATTCAGGGGCCACAACTTCCAAATTACGAAATGCTTGTGGGTTGGTTCATTAAAATCAGTGTTCCTGGAGAATGCAGAAAAAAAAATTGGAAGCAGTTTTAGTCGATGTAATAGAATTTTTTAAAATGGCATTTTGAGGGGCGCTTGGGAGGCTCAGTTGGTTGTGCGTCCGACTTCGGCTCGGGTCATGATCTCACAGTCCATGAGTTCGAGCCCCACGTCGGGCTCTGTGCTGACAGCTCAGAGCCTGGAGCCTGCTTCGTATTCTGTGTTTCCCTCTCTCTCTGCCCCACCCCTGCTTGTGCTGTGTCTCTCTCTTTCAAAACAAGTGAATAAACGTTAAAAAAAAAATTTTAATGGCATTTTGAAAAGAAAATAAGAAGTCCCTATAAGGGTAAACTGCTTTATAATGTTAAATGGTTTTCCACACATTACCCAACAAACCCTTACAGTAGCCCCATTCAAAGGACAAGGTGCGTTAATTATGTCTAAGTTTTGTGATGTTAGGAATCAGAAAATTAAAACATAGAGAAGTTAAGGTATGCACTCAGGGGGAACCTGGGTGGCTTGGTTAACCATCCAGCTTTTGCTCAGATCATGATCTCGCGGTTTGTGTGTTCGAGCCCCGCGTCGGGCTCTGTGCTGACAGCTCAGAGCCCGGAGTCTGCTTCGGATGCTGTGTCTCCCTCTCTCTCTGCCCCTCCCCTGCTCACACTCCGTCTCTCCTGCTCTCTCAAAAATAAATAAACATTAAAAAAAAATTAAAAAGAAAAAAACAGTATGTTATCAGGGTTATATGTCTGGGCCGGAACTAGAAACTATGTCCCCTCTTCCATTCGTGTTGTGTGTGCTTTGCACAATCAGATCTCAAGTAGAGCCCAGTGTTAACGGGTCTCAGATGGCCCACTGAAGTCACACATTCCAGATGCACTCACTCTGTGTGCACAGAGATTCTTCTAGAAGATGTTCAATTCCTCATTGTTTGTAATACAAAACGTCTGGAAACAGCCTCATGCCCAATGCCAAGAATTTGCTTAAATGAACTCTTCAAAACTGTGAAATATTATATAGTTACTAAAACAATGTTCTATGAGTATAATTGCTGACATTTGCTGACAACTGTTCCTAATATGGTAATAATAATTATTATTACAGCTATCATTTTAATAATTATAGGTATAAGTAAAATGTATGAGAAATGGTGTGCAAGGATATATACTAAAATATTTACAGTGCTTGGATTACAGATGATTTTATTTCTTCTTTCGGTTATCTGGGTCTTCTACTTTTTCTACAGCAAAAATACATTTCTTGAGTACTTTACAATGGACCAAATGTTGTGACCCTCCCAAAATTGATGTTGAAATCCTACCCCCCCAGTGTGATGGGGTGTATCAGGAGGTGGGGCCTTTGGGAGGTGAATAGTTCATGAAAATGGAGCCCTCATGATTGGGATCAGCGCCCTTTATTTAAAAAAGGGACCCCAGGGGCACCGGGGCGGCTCAGTTGGTTAAGCATCCGACTGGCTCAGGTCATGATCTCACAGTTTGTGGGTTTGAGCCCCGCATCGGGCTCTGTGCAAACAGGGCAGAGCCTGCTTGGGATTCTCTCTCTCTCTCTGCCCCTCCTGCTCTCTCTCTCTCTCAAAATAAATAAACTTAAAAATAAAAGGGGGGGCGCCTGGGTGGCGCAGTCGGTTAGGCGTCCGACTTCAGCCAGGTCACGATCTCGCGGTCCGGGAGTTCGAGCCCCGCGTCAGGCTCTGGGCTGATGGCTCAGAGCCTGGAGCCTGTTTCCGATTCTGTGGCTCCCTCTCTCTCTGCCCCTCCCCCGTTCATGCTCTGTCTCTCTCTGTCCCAAAAATAAATAAACGTTGAAAAAAAAAATTTTTTTTAAAAAATAAAAGGGGGAGCCCAGAGACCCCCCTTGTCTTATCTCTACCACATGCAGATACAGTGAGGAAACAGCCACCTGTAGCCCAGGAAGAAGGGTGCCCCAGAACCTGACCTGCCAGCACCCTGCTCTTGGACTTCACGTCCAGCCTGCGGAACGGAACTGTGAGAAGTAAATTTCCAGTATTGATAAGCCACCCAGTCTATGGTATTTTGTGAGAGCAGCTCAAAATAGACTAAAACATACTTTTTAAAGTTTTAAGATTATTTCATCAAGAAAGCTTGTTTGATCAAAGACCATGTATGCTTGCCCCCGAGGTGAGTATATTTAATATCATAATAAAATAGCCTTTTCGGTTTATTTTATCTTATTGTAAGCGTCCTATGTATGGGAAACTCAGTTTACTTTTTCAAGGATAATAATAAACATATTTCATAAGTGTATTGAGGCTCACTCTTAGTGAATTTCTTTAGGTAACAGGATTAATCATAAACCACAAATGCTGTCACACGAATTGTGTTGGGATTTTTTTCCCCCATAAACGTGAATGTATTTCCGTTCAAACGTAAATCATAATTATTATACTGTTTACTGGATGAAGTCACAAAACCATGGCCGGGGCCACCCCCAAGTCGTGCTTCCTCGGAGACAACCTCACTGTCCTTTTTGTTCACTTCTGTTTGACTCTGTTGCATTTCCCCAGGCTGCTGGCCAACCGCCCCCCCCCACCCCCTTCTCTGTTCTTGTATGCTGCTCCCACTCAACTCCTCTCATCAGAGGACCAGGAATCTTGATCACTTGAGCCTCGTGATTTTCACTCTCCATTAGCTGAAGGGATCTTTGTTGCAAGGACTTTCTTGCCACCCAGCACAAAAGGTGGGGTGACCTAGGCTGGCTTGCCTCGGATGGTTTACGTCTGTCCTCTCGGCTTCATTGTTTTTTTTAATTTTTTTTTTAATGTTTATTTATTTTGGGGACAGAGAGAGACAGAGCATGAATGGGGGAGGGACAGAGAGAGAGGGAGACACAGAATCGGAAGCAGGCTCCAGGCTCTGAGCC
This sequence comes from Lynx rufus, assembly GCF_022079265.1. NCBI lineage: Eukaryota > Metazoa > Chordata > Mammalia > Carnivora > Felidae > Lynx > Lynx rufus. The sequence goes on from NW_025814867.1 coordinate 146,273,787, forward strand.
ATCAGCCCAGAGCCTGACGCGGGGCTCGAACTCACGGACCGCGAGATCGTGACCCGAGCTGAAGTCGGACGCTTAACCGACTGAGCCACCCAGGCGCCCCTCGGCTTCATTGTTAAGTCTGCCCCTGTCCCTCTCTCCTGAGCCCTGGTTTGGACAATAAATGTTAGTCTCACTACGAGAAGAACATTCCAAGACCTGAGCTGCTCTGGTTGGGGGCTATCCCTTACCCTTTCTCCCTCATCTTGGCTCCTGCTAATGCTTCCTCCATTAAGTGACAAAAAGTCTTTCTTTTTCCTGCGAGCATTCTGACTGTTACTTCTTAATCATTGGAAGGCCGTCCAGTGATTCTCAGACCACGGCTCTGCGTCTATTTTAAATATGCTGTTAACTGCCCACCGCAGAAGAGTTCAATTCAAATCCTCATTTCAGGACTAGAGCAAATACATGTGAATAAGACGTAACCTTATGGAGAAAAATCAAAAACGGGGCTGGAACCAAAGTGTCCTCATTCACAGACTGTCTCACCCCGTGCTGGTTCTCTTCAGAGCCACGTCAGGATGGAGTCTCCCAGGGTCCCCTCCAGACTGGGGAGACAGACAACAGCGGTTGCCGTGGAAACTGCGGGGTGGGCTGGCATCACGGGGTTCTGCTGGCCCTGCTCTGTGGCTGACACCCAGCCCTGACGACTTTAAGTTCTGGTTGGCTATGGCTTTGCTGAGGGCTTTGCTACAGTGATGGGGGTGGGGAGCCAGGAACAGACACCAGCACGACAACCGACAACAGTAAGATGACTACAGCGGGGCGCACATCTCTTCCCCTGAAAGAAACTCAAGCAACGGCCAAAGAAATCACTAACGTACTTTAAAGATTAATATGCTTGGGGCACCCGCGTGGCTCAGTGCGTTGAGCGTCTGACATCGGCTCAGGCCATGATCCCACGGTTCGTGAGTTCAAGCCCTGCATCAGGCTTTCTGCTGTCAGTGCAGAGCCCGTTTTAGAGCCTCTGTCTCCCTCTCTCTGTGCTGCTCCCCCGCTCACGCACTCTCTCTCTCTCTTAAAAATAAATAAAAGATTTTAAAAAAGGATTAATATTCGTGATGAAACAGTGGTGACCGGAGATGCTGTTAAATAAAGTGTTCACGTGCCCACGTGTTAATTCTATTCAGAATTCCATGAGCTGATTCAAGAATATCCTCAAGACGCGCCACCTGCAGCCACCTACGACTCACTGCCAGGAGCAGCGGCAGCAAATGTGGGTGGTACTTCCATTCGAAGGCTCTTCTGTGGTCTCGGTTCTCCAAAAGGGAGAGTATCGTCAATGGCCATCTGCTTCCAGATGCTTTGTCTGACCTATCAGCTATTGGTCAAGTTTGCCATTCCAAATCAATGCTTAATTGGAATAGCAAAACACGTACGCTGATAAGGAAGAACGTGATCGATCGTTCTGGTCAAGCCTCTTCATTATACAAATGAGGAAACCGAGGCTGGGAGCCAAGGACAAGACTTGCTCTGCAGGTCAGAGGCACGCAGGACACAGTCCCCAAGGCTCCAGGCTTCCCAGTCCAGTCTGGCCTCACAGCACCTCTTTGCCTGGGCTACATTCTGTTGAGTAAAATAATTTAATGCTTAAGTAGATATACCCATACATAAAAACTTCCATTTCGAGCCTGACTTAAAATAGGATTGTTGAATTTACTTTAAGGTTTTGGAAAATGTATTAAACTGAATAAAATGCTTTTGAAGACTTGTCCCATAAAAAAAAGATAATAGCGTTCTTTCATGTTTCCAGAGGAACGAATGGCACCAACACAGGCTAGGATTCCTGGGAAGTCCCGTGAGTCAAGCATATTAGCAAGGTGATCAGAAATGTGCTTTTCTTCAGGAAGGCTGTCCTCTCTCTTGATTGGCAATTCCAAAGGGCTCAGGCAGGGGCGCCTAGGTGGCTCAGGTGGTTGAGCATCTGAACCTTGGTTTTGGCTTCGGTCATGATCTCACGGTTTGTGAGTTCGAGCCCCACATCAGGCTCTGTACTGACAGCTCTGAGCTTGGAGCCTGCTTCAGATTCTGTGTCTCCCTCCCTCTCTGCCCCTCCCCCACCCAGTCTCTCTCCCCTTCAAAAATAAATTTTAAAAATGTTGGTGGGAGGGAGGGGAGGGTAGGTGATGGGCATTGAAGAGGGCATCTTTTGGGATGAGCACTGGGTGTTGTATGGAAACCAATTTGACAATAAATTTCATGTATTAAAAAAAATGTTAAAAAAAAAAACATTTCAAAGTGCTCTGGCAAACACTGGATTAAGCCCTCGGAAAGCACTGGGGGAGGGGAGTTAGTAATGAACCTGAGTCATGGAAACTTAAGAAGTGACTGCAAGAGAAAACATAATTAACTTCTCAGTGTAAAACCTAAGTCTCTTGGGGAAATGCTCGTGGGAGTGTAGGTGTAGACAATTTCAGGAATGAATACTGAGTAATCTAAGCTGCTGGCAATCTGGTGGGGGTTAGCGGGGAGAGGCCTTGAACGTGACTTTAATTAAGGGGCTCGCTTGCGAGGGAGAGGGATAAACTCCAGGTTGAGATGAGGCAACCCATCCACGGGAAGGGCCCTCCTGCAGCTCCCCAGCTGGTGACCGCCAGACTCGATGAATATTTATGTGGTAAAATGCGGCCCCTTGTGGTCAGATTAGGGAGAAAAAAAAATCCAACTCCAAGCCGGAGCATAATCCTCACCTGCTTCATGGGGTGTTCAACGAGGCGCAGAGGAAACAACTAGGATATTCAGAGAACGTTAATTGTGACCGAACAGATGAGGGTACTAAAGGATATGTATTCACTGTCCTCCAGACAGCCCATCTCAATTTCGAACATGCATAGGGACCACCCCGGGGTCTTGTCGAACTCAGGTCCAGGATCACAGCAGACTAATAAGCTCCCAGGGGACGCCCCCCCCCCAACCGTGAGTCTCCAGTGGCTCGAGAGAAGTCCCCTGCCCTTGGGTGGGCCAAGGCTGCCCCATCAGACTCCCTCCGTGCAGGGACCACGGGCCCCTGGAGAGCATCCCAAGGGGTTACAATCCCCCACTGCCCCAACACCAAGATGCCTGGGTAACCACTTTTCTTTTGCCTCTTCAAGCTCAAGGGCCTGTCTACCCCAGTTCTAGGATTATCCTTTCCCCCAACAAGGAAAGAGGGTCCTGAGATAAAGCCCACTCCCTGACTCCTTCCTATCCTATCAAGACCTCATCAGAAGCAACTTGTTCAGGGGCACCTGGATGGCTCAGTCCGTTGAGCTTCTGACTTTGGCTCAGGTCATGACCTCGCGGTTCGTGGGGTTGAGCCCCGCGTCGGGCTCTGTGCTGACAGCTCGCAGCCTGGAGCCTACTTCGGATTCTGTGTGTCTGCCTCTCCCCTGCTCTCGCCCCCCTGCTCTCTCTCTCAAAAATAAACATTAAAAAAAATTGTTTTAAAAGCAACTATTTCCAGGGCGCCTGGGTGGCTCAGTCGGTTAAGTGTCCGACTTCAGCTCAGGTCATGATCTCGCAGTCAGTCCATGAGTTCGAGCCCCGCGTCGGGGTCTGCGCTGACAGCTCGGAGCCTGGAGCCTGCTTCCGATTCTGTGTCTCCCTCTCTCTCTGACCCTCCCCTGCTCATGCTCTGTCTCTCTCTGTCTCAAAAATAAATAAAAAACATTTTTAAAAAATTAAAAAAAAAAAGCAACTATTTCCGGTGGCCACAGGACTGTGCCTGTTGGATTTCCATGTTAATAAAGGTGGTGGGATTCTTTCACGGCTTTCCTGATCACGGAAGATCCACTGGCAGAATATTCCCAATGCCATTTACTTCCAAATCTCCTCTCGTGCATCGCACGTTTGAAGGCGGCTTATGACGTCTATCTGCTAGGCTTCTCACCCACACCGAGGCGCGTGAGGCCCACGGCGATGCTGCACCTTGTTTCAAGCCACAGGGTTGCATGTGCACGCACACCCAATGCCAAGAATTCATTGTAGTTGGTTAGTACTTTTTACCTTGATGTGGGAGGAGAACGAGGAAATAGATAAAGCAGAATGATCACAGGTGGGGAATTACACGTGTACATGAGTTCAGTTTGGTATTTTTTTCCCGTGAGTTCCTATTTACATGGTTGACATGGAATTCTAACCCCACACCACCAATGCATATTGGGATAGTTTCTTTCATCCTTATATGTCAATTCTGAAATATTAAAAGTGATCTAGAATGCTTTAGTATAAACATTTTTGTTTTGCTTTTCAGAGTTTTCCATTTACCATCGTGACTGTACAAAGTAGACAGGAGATGAAAATTCTCTCTTCATTTAACAAGTATTAATTGCCTCCAACATATGAGTCCCTACATGTTGGGCCTCTGGAAAAAAACTTGTTAGTCTTGCAGGAAAGTTTCCCACATAACTATAATATGAAATCAAATGAGGCAAGAAAAACATCCTGAGGGAACTTAGGAATGAAGTGGGAGAAATTACTTCTGACTGAGAAATCAACAAGGGCTTCCTGGAGGAAGTGACATCCAAGCAGGACTTTGAAGGACAAGTAAAAACTGTATACATATTAAAAAACGGCATATTGAGACACAGAGTGTTCTGGTTGGCAAAAGTTCAGAGTCCCAGGTAAACAAATTGGGAGACGGAGCCAGGAAGCCATCTGGGGCCAGAACAAGGGCCAGGAGTCAGATCAAGAGACCTACATTCTGGGTGCTACGTGGTAATGTCGAGCATGGGAACATGCATTTGACAATGGCGTGTTCACTGGATCAGGGGTAGGGAATTAAAGCACGAAGACCAACTAAATACAGTAAAACCCTGGTTGGGACACCTGGGTGGCTCAGTTGGTTAAGCACCCGACTTCAGCTCAGGTCATGATTTCTGTTCACGAGTTCAAGCCCTGCATCGGGCCCTGTGCTGACAGCTCAGAGCCTGGAGCCTGTTTCAGATTCTGTCTCCCTCTCTCTTTGCCCCTTCCCCTGGACTGTCTGTCTGTCTCTCTCTCAAAGACAAACAAACATTAAAAAACAAAAAAACCTTGGTTTGCGGGTATAACTCGCTCCGGAAACATGCTTGTAATCCAAAGCACTTGAATATCAAAGGAAATTTCCCCATAAGAAATAACGGAAACTCAGATGATTTGTTCCACAACCCAAAAGTATTCATATAAAAATGATTACAATACTGCAATATAATAAAAAATGATACAGAAAATACAAACTATGAAGAAAAATAAATTAGCCTGCACTTACAGGGCTGGTGTGAGGGAGACAAGAGAGAGGAGGGTTATTGCATAGGACGATTTTCACTCTCACTAACGGATTTTGACTACAGGACGGTATTAATAAACTCTTGTCATATACTGTGTTGAATGTCACTGGCAATAAGACAGCAGAGGAAAGGGTCTCTATCTGCAGGCAGCTGACCTAGAATGAAGCGAGCATTCCTAGGCTTACTCTTGTCTGGAAGAGCAAAGGACTGTCCATGTGCTTTGAAGTGACAAAAAAATACTAGTGCCAGTTGTGGGCACCTTCCAACGTCCTGAAAAATCACTGATCTCTGCCAAATGCCATGGCCTGAGACGGAGCATCCAAGAACGGGAGATGATCATCCACAATCCCACAGAGAGAGAGAGAGAGAGAGAGAGAGAGAGAGAGAGAGAGAAGAACCATTGGCTCAGTTGTGATCATGTGACATTCAGTGGCACGTTCTACTTGTATTGCAAGACATTGCTCGTTTATCAAGTTAAAATTTATTAAAAATGTTCATCTTGTGGAACAAGTTACTCGCCATCCAAGGTTTTGATGTAATTCAAGCAAGAAGTAAGGATGCCTAAGGGAGAAATGGGCAGGGGAACACGTGACTTTGGGAAAGGAGGGCGGACCCAATGGTGGGTTGGAGGAGGGGCAGGGAACGAAGAGTTCGTGTGACCAGGGTTTCAGGTCCAGGGCCCACGAGAGAGGACAATGTCACACAGAGGGCACCTGGGGGCGGGTGCAGGTCACTGGGGATTCGGAACTAGGGCCTGAGGGAGACCGACTGGGCTGTGGGGACTTGGGGACCCAGGATGGTCACTGAAGTCAGGACAGGACGGGAAGTGTCCAGGGAAGACTGGAGAGAGAGAACAACTGGAGAGAGAGGGCAGCAGGTGAAGGTGGCAAGCAGGGGAGGGCAGGAGGGGCAGGTCAGAGGTCATTAATGATGGAGCATGAGCGTGCACTCGTGGTTTGGCTTGACGAAATCTTGCAAACACTCGCAAAAAACGAAGTCATAACGAAGCCTCCACACCTCGTCAGTGATGACCGGCCACGATCAATGGTGTTGACCACCCCTGCCGTGTGGTGACTTCAGTGAAGTATCTCACAGCAGATCCCAGGCACCGTGCCATTTTGGTCCTGCCTATTTCATCATGCATGGCTAGGAAATATGGACAACTGGGAAGAGAATTCTAAAGGGGAGGACAACTGAAAATTTGTCAGCAGAGTGCACGACACTTGATCTTGGAGTCGTAAGTTCAAGTGCCACGCTGGGTGTGGAGATGACTTAACAAAATAAAACCTTAAATTAAAAAAAAAAAAGCAAATTGTTGCAAGTTGGAGGGATTTCAGACAGATAGGAACACATTGTGGGAACCTTCGTTGCTAGCCTTCAAGAGAGTGGTTTCAGGAGAATGCCCGGAGTGGACGATCGAAAGGCCACAGCTTGTTACGAGCGGGTCTGGCTATAGGTGGGAGAGCCGTGCAGCGAGGTAGCCGGGCCGCAGGTGCGCTCGCCACCAAAAGGACGCCTGAGCGCGCCTGCGGGGCAAGAGTAGAGTCCGCAGAGTGGACTGTGGCTGGAGATGTGAGAAATTAGACAGGTGACTCGGCAGAAGTCATCCTGCTGAATCGTAAACGAGCACTGACTGTGCGGCCGCATCCCCTTCCAGCCATGTCCTCGTGGAGATCACCCTCCAACAGAGAGACAATAAGCTAACAAACAAGTGTAATCTGTGACTTCCGTGGTGGTAAGTGCACTAATGTAAAACAAAGGACAGGAAGGAGGGGGTGCAGGGGAGATCCGAAACACGGGAAGAGGGCAGGGCTTGCAAGCGGCCGGGCCGGGGAACCTCAAGGGAGAAACAAAGGAGGTGGAGAGAACTCGCGTCAAAGAGCCCCCAACAGCTTCATTTTACAGAAAAGGGTTCTAAACCCTTCTAGATACCAAAGCTGCCAACATGGCGGTGACTCACCTTCCCTTAACATATTTGATTGCTAAGAACCAAGGGGGCGTCCCAACTGCAGCTCAGAATAGATGGAGGAGGCAGAAGTGAGGCAGAGCCCTGGGGAGTCAGGCCGTTAACTTCTCTGAATCTGTTTCTGCATCTACAAAATGGGAGTAAGGATTCCCGTGAAAGGGGGTTTTGTGAAGACTGGGGTGAGCCCCCAGCTCCAAGCACAGTGCGGAGTACATAGGAAATGATCGTTAAACGCTACCTAAGAGGAGAAGTCATCCCTAGGAAGCAGCTAGGAGTAAAAAGCAGCCGTCTGTCTGTCCCCTAGGGAAAATCCTTTGAAGGCTCCAGAACCTTTCTCTTCAAAATGGTTACCTTCTCTTATATTCGGTTTGGAAAATGGTATTCCATCAAACACACACCCTGCTTATTCGTAATTTGCTATTCTCAGGAAGCCTCCAGAATCCTAAACCCGCAGCTCCGGATGACGGTACGGTGGTCAGGGGGAGGCACACAGAGGTGACAGCATGCGTGGGGAAGAGAATTCAAGTCTGCAAAGTCGGTTCATGGATTCTTGTTTCTCTTTGAATTACTTCTCATCTCCTTCAGCTCAAATGGGCTGGAAGGTTGAAAGGACCCTGGGGGGGGACCTTGTCCATCTCTCTGCCTACAATTAGATGGAGGATAGCTAAAGCCACGTGGCAATTGTTTGGGCGGTGGGGGGGGGGGGGGGGGGAGTTAGGCTTAATGTTGTCAGACCAGCAAAAGTCAATAGGAGCGGACTGGAACGAAAGGAGGCGGATTCTAGTTCAAATCACATTTGGGCCAGTAAGACTCCTGTCCAGCCTATCACTTCTCTGACCCCCTCACTTCACGCTGCCTTCCAGTTATCATCACAAGAATTTAGGCAAGTGTAAACATTCTGAAGAGACTACAATTACACGGATTGACCCTGACGGCGGGCCACCATGATCACCTGCCTGGATAAAACCCCCTCCCGACAGACGGAACTCAGCTCTTACAAACAAAATTAATGACCGGTCCCCAAAACGAGTCTGGGTTAGATCAAATGATCTTCCCTCAGTTCGCAGTAACTGCAAACGAGCTTTCTGTTTCTTTACAGGCACGCGGCTCCCCGCTTATTTATCTCAATCAGGAAGAACAGAAAAGATCTACAGCACTGACTATCGATACAAAATTTTAAGTCATCAGCTTTCAGGCATTTTCACTTTTTCTCCAGAAGAGGTGAAGAGTGAGTGTGGCTGTAATCACTGAAGTCTTAAGATACAGTGTTTCCATTTATTAAGTGAAAAGATGTGAGGAATGTCATCCCGTAAGATTACACTTAAACAGGCTCTAAAATCAGTGTTTCGTTAAAAATACAGTCACGAGAAATCAGGTTATAGAAGATATTTAATAATTGCAGAAACATAGCAATGAAGTAGTTTATGTGAAAACAGTATGTTCAGTAGGATTCCAAATTAGCATACAAAAATGACTACAAAGATATACCCCAAAAAGTGAATAATAATTGTCTTTTAGTTGTGAGAGGACGCGTAGGTTTTATTTTCTTTGTGTCAGGCTTCTATTTTTTGAATCTTCTACAATGTTCATATGTTTGTAACTGGAGAAAGAAATTCAATAAACGGTAATATTTATATCTGTATTACAGTGTTTCAGAGGTTTCCCTTTCCATCCATAGACTCCCATGGGTATACCAGCTAGAAGAGTGAATCAGATCAACCCATTTTAAACAAGGTTAAATCGTTGTTTATTTTTGTGATGCTTTACTGTTTTCAGAGTACTCGCTCTTAAGCATTATCTAATTTGATGATCTATGATTCAAGGAAAGGCTATTATGTCCTCATTTTACAGATGAGAAAACAGAGGCTCAAAATGATTAAATAATTTGCTCAGGGTCACACGGCTCATAAAGCAGTTAAACTGGGACCCTGACCTGGAATTTCTGCTACCCGTGAGATCTTTTCTCAAAAATAAGCTGAGGGAACCTTCACTCACGGCTTCTTCGTTCAAGAAGTTCCCGCTAAATGCCTAGACCCCATTCTTCAAGGATGAATTCTCCCGATTTTGCCCAATTTAAATGTCCAGAGCTTGACTAGAATCATCCATCCAGGCATCGATGCTGCACAGAACAATGACCTCAGGGGGCTCTTGAGCTCGGAAATTTATAAACACGATGGGAGAATTTGCTGAGGACAGAACCCACATTCTGGGATGAAACTCTATATAACGTTCTACACAGACATAGTTAGGAGTCTGTAAAGGCCACATAATGGGTTCTGGTGCCGGTTTCCGTATCTTCTCCCTGAAGCACTGGGGCGCACCCTTTATGGGGATGGCTGGAAGAACAATTTCAGGGGAGATCTGCCTGAAGGCTCCTTGCCGGGTCTTATGCAATTTGGGGGGAACGACCATTTCTTGCTTCGGCGCCCTCGTTCCTGCTCACAAGCAGCCACTTACCAGAGCTTGGTAACCAGAAACAATGGCACGCTGTGTTTTTCAGTTGCAAGGAATAGAAACAAGACCCCATTGCCTCACATCTTGTAGGTTTTAGGGTGGAAAGACAGGGTGAAGTTTACAAAGCAGCATTCTGACGAGACCTCACGCAAAGCCGGAAAAGCCAGGCTTACCAGGCTTTCGGGAGACACGTGGCCCAAGGAGAGGCTGTCCCGGAGTCGGGCAGACCCCCTCCTTCTGCAAGTGTCACAGTGCAGCATGCAGGGGACACAAAGCAGTCCCACTTGGACCCCTCGGGGTGAGCAGTTTGGGAACCTCGGCATCGCTGTCCCACGGCAGTGGCAAGGACACCCCTTCAGTGACATCACAGGCAGAGGCCAAAGATGAAGAACACGACGGTTTCCTGGCATTTCCGGTCAGATGCTTCAGTGAAGACCACGTGACAAAATGTGTGTGAGCTTTCCATCTGCACCCAGGACCGGTGAGCTAACTTCATGTGAAGGACCCTCCCTGGACATACAGCTCCGGGGACGGCTGACCAAAGGCCCGCCCTAGAGGCAGCCTAGGGCACGGGAGCCATGCTTCTCTCCTGACCCACAACAGGGAGGCGTCAGCACTGTGGCGACTAGAGATGAGTTTTCCTTGGTGAAATGAGCACTTTTCAAGGCGCATGGACTGGCATGTCCCGGTATGAGCAGGATATTATGGAATTAGGGAGCCAAACCACCTGTCCTTGGAACAGCCCCCAAAGTGACTGTCAGCGTACTGTTACCTGCGCAACCAGAAAGTCAGCTGAATCCTGCTGCCGACTTCCTCTCCCCTCTCTTCTGAATGTGCCCCTGAAGCACCTAAGGCAACAGACACTCGGGACTGCATCAAGCTCATGGCGGCAAGAGGACTCTCTCGTCGCCAGCGGGTACGGGTGTGTGCTTTCTCTCCCCCGCATTCTACCCTAGAGGGTTCACGGATTTCTAGTTATTAGAGGCTATTGCCAACTGGTCAAAAATTACTCAATAGCTTTAAATGATTCAGTTGATCTGACTTAGCACCTTTGGTTAGGGTACTTTAAGTATTCTGGGAAAGAATTAGGGAACTTCTGAGCAGAAACCGAGTTGAATTACTCCTACGTTCTGAGTACTAGTGTCATGCGGCCTCATCTGCACCCAAAAACAGAAAGGGGCCTGGAGAAATCTGGGGTTACCCTTATATTCCTGAGCAGCCTTCCACAGTGCAACCGGTCCGGTAAACATGTACAACTCATGGCGTCAGGACTTCTGACTTCAGTTAAATACCACAACTCAGTTTCGTAAAAATCAACTTTAAAATGCTTTGTTTTAATCTTTATTCTCTCTCTGATTTTAAAAATAGCCCATGTTTACTCTAAGTCCCACATTATAGAAAACTGAGAATCCCCTAGAATCCCACCCTCAGAGATGACTACTAGTCTCTTTGGTGAATATTATTCCAGATTTTTTGGGGCGTATGGTAGTAAACAAACAGATCAAGTGGAACTCTGCTACCACTGGAACATATGCTCGTCTGCTCTTGTGCAAGTTTTCAAATAGTTCTGAGAAATAACTCAACTGACCAGTTTCTTCAGAGCTTTATGCATTAGTCTTCAAAGATTCTCTCACACAGTGGGTGGAAAAACCACCAAGATTTTCTTGTCCTTCAATATCAAATATTTCCCAAAGTATTCAAGGTGAATAAGTTTTTCTTAAGAAAGGAAATGAACAATGATGAATTTGATACAAAGGAGAAAACAGTACAGAAAATCATAGCAGTTTATCAAAATAAAAACTCCAAAATTCCAATTTCAGCAAGTATCATAAAACGGCTTTAAATTTTGACTTTGGGAAAGAATGTATCCTAAAAGTAATGCTACAATTCTTCTCATCTGATCAATACACGAGGGTGCGCTGTATTCATACGGCCATTTAGAATTCTTTCCATTCCGAGCGAAATCGAATGACTAGAATTGCTACAAAAGAAAGCATCTACCTGCAGGGAGTCCAGAATGGGGCACGTGGAAGACATTTCAGCTTTTGCAGCTGGTAAAGGACAACTTTGATTCAACCTCCCACAGCTTCGCTTGTAATGCTTTCAAAACATCTTCCATCTATCGAATTGAAAAAATACTTTAAGATACACATATGATCATGATTAAAATCGCACCATTAAGTGATTAAAATATGTATCATTAATAAAATGTATGACTATGATATGCATTACACATATTCAGTGTTTAATGAAATTATTTAGAGGCATAAACTAAATTTTATATAAATAAGACATCATCATATTAACAGTAGTTCTCTAACCTGGAGTTCTCTTATACACACATCAGAATGTTGCCTATCTGGCCATGAAAAGATGTTAACGTTCAAAAATTAGGTTGTTGGGGCGCCTGGGTGGCTCAGTTGGTTGAGGTCTGACTCTTGATTTCAGATCAAGTCATGATCTCAAGGTTCGTGCGATCAAGTCCCATTGGGATTTTCTCTCTCTCTCCCTCTGTCCCCCCTCCCCACTCATGCTCACTCTCGCACTCTCTCTCTCAAATAATAAATAAATAAAGAGCTTTTAAAAATCGGGTCGTTTATACCATGAGAATTGAATCAAATGAAATACAGTTTACTAGTTTTAGATTATACACTATTTTGATTGAGGCATGAAATGACTTATTTTTTTTTGATAAAGCTTTAGCTTATTGTAGTTTGGCTCGCCCCCAAAATCAATTTTACTAACAACTGAAATAAAATAAGCACTCTCTTACCATGAAAGTACTAAGATCAAAACAGATGCCTTTGTGAGGAGTATTTGTGGAGGAGCCCTTGTTCACTAACAGGGAAGTGGTTCATACAAAGATATATGAAGTACAGAACAAAATTACCTGCTTTAGAGACTTTTCTATTTCAACTCTGCTTTCAAGATTAAAAAGTTCTTTATCTTCTGACACGATTTGCTTTTCCGAGGACCCTAAAATATAACTGAAGTACAGTGCAGTACGAGGTTACAATATGAAAAGGACGCAAATATTAGATTCATTTTAGTTAATATTAAAACTCTAAGTATATTACACTATCTGTTTGTACCAAGTAAACACAGAATAACTATTTTTGTTACTAGCAACCTATGTAGGAAGTTGTATTACAGAAAATCGTATTTTTCTCCGTAACAGCTTTGTCCCGATATTCCTACATATTTTCCAACACTCTAAGTATTTCATTACTGGAACGAACTGCTCTTTAGTTAGCTGGGTGCCAAAACATTAACAGTCATAGTTCAAAATTCTATGATTAAAAAATTTGAAAAGATCCTGAGGAAGCCACTGCTTTTTTGGTTTCTATAACTTCGGGGAACACGTGTAATTTCAAATCGGACTTGTCGTAAATAATCTATGGAGTCAGTTCTGGTCACCCCAATGTGGCAACTTCAACAGTAATCGTCCAAGTTGTTGTGCCCGGCTCTCTGAGGTTAGGGGATGCTGTGGTGCAGACAATACGCAGGAAGAGAAAAACTGGCCTGGAAACAAGGAAAACGGGCCCAGTGTTGGTAACCCAAGAGATCTAAACAGCAAACAAGAAGGTGCCAGTATTTCTCCAAAGAAAACTTGATTAATTTACATTTCTTTTGAAGTCTTTTATCACATGTAGTAACTCCAGTATGTCACTTCTTTTGTCAAATAAGAACTATCTTCTCGTGGAAACCTCATCGATTGTATTTCTGAAAAATGGCATGGGAGACAAAATTGCAGAAGGCAAAAAAATGAGAGGAGGTGGGAGATGAAGTGGCACTAAGTAATTTACAAAACTGTAAATAGGGGCTCCTGGCTGGCTCAGCAGGTGAAGTGTGTGACTCTCGATCTCAGGGTCATGAGTTCAAGTCCTGCACTGGGTGTAGAGATCAGTTAAAAATAAAATCTTTTTGGGGCGCCTGGGTGGCGCAGTCGGTTAAGCGTCCAACTTCAGCCAGGTCACGATCTCGGGGTCCGTGAGTTCGAGCCCCGCGTCAGGCTCTGGGCTGATGGCTCAGAGCCTGGAGCCTGTTTCCGATTCTGTGTCTCCCTCTCTCTCTCTGCCCCTCCCCCGTTCATGCTCTGTCTCTCTCTGTCCCAAAAATAAAAATAAAATCTTTTTTTTTTAATTTTTTTTTTTTTTTTAACATTTATTCATTTTTGAGAGTGAGAGAGACAGACCATGAGCAGGGGAGGGGCAGAGAGAGAGGGAAACACAGAATCCGAAGCAGGCTCCAGGCTCTGAGCTGTCAGCACAGGGCCCGATGTGGGGCTCAAACTCACGGAGTACAAGATCATGACCTGAGCTAAAGTCAGACACCCAACCGACTGAGCCACCCAGGCGCCCCAAAAATAAAATCTTAAAAAAAAAACAAAAAACAAAAAAACAAACAACAAAAAAACTGTAAATAAACACTTCTAAAACCAAGCAGTTTCCTTGGCATTAAAATTCCACCCTAAGAGGAAAAAACAACTTCAATACTATAATCTCCTGTGGCAAAGTTTTCCACGTTTCCTTTTATACAGATATGTACCACTTTTGAAAGTTTTGTACCAAGCCGACCAAGCTGAGATTTCATGTCCTTTCACACTTGTCCTCTCCCTCACTTAATTTTCACAGATCTTTGTAAAATTCTCATGGAGATTAAAGGAGCATCTGTTTGGGCCTGGGTCTTCTATTCCTATCTTAAAACCAAAACAGATCTGCTCTCTCTCCAGACAGGCCTCCATCCACACAACAGTGAACAGTACCTGTTCATCCTTCTTTTGTGTGAGGGCTGTAAGAAGTTTGCGGAGTTTAAAATTCTGGTCTGAACCTGTCTAGTTTCAAACAAGGTGGCAGACTAAAGTTATCAAAGAATAATTTGATGAGAAATCACAATTCTGATGAATACTGTTTTAAATCTTTTGAAGAGAAAAGCTGAGGAATTCAGCACGAGTGACAAAATACCTCAAGTAATGAAAGTATAAGCTCTTTAATTTCTTCTTAAATTTTTCTTCTTTTCTGATATATAAGATTTTTAGGCATCTTTAAAGTCTTGGGGATTACATCTTTTCTAGGATAAGTGAAAATACGCAGGAGTCAAATGAGTTATTTAATTTTGTGTTTCCTAGTAAAAAAGGCTAATTATGGGGTGCCTGGGTGGCTCAGTCGGTTAAGCGTCCAACTTCGGCTCAGGTCACGATCTCACGGTCCGTGAGTTCGAGCCCCACGTCAGGCTCTGTGCTGACAGCTCAGAGCCTGGAGCCTGCTTCAGATTCTGTGTCTCCCTCTCTCTCTGCCCCTCCCCTGCTCATGCTCTGTCTCTCTCTGTCTCAAAAATAAATAAAAACATTAAAAAAAAAAAAAGGCTAATTAGAAGGCCATTAAGATCTCTGAAATTCTTTAACTGACGTCTGTCATCAGCCTCCCATTTGCCTTGTTTCCAAATGTTTACTTTTTAGAAATCATGAAGAATAAGGCACTTCCTTGCATCCTCAGAGAAAGCAGGCGATTCTTCACTAGACTCAAGAAAATGGTTAGACTTTGTATTTGTTTTTCCAGAACACCAAAGGTACTTCTTTCCCAACTAGTTTTGAAATTCCTAACTCTTCATGATATTCTAGGCTAAAAAATGGGGGAGAAAATAAAATGGACAACACATATCGCTTAAAAACCTTTTCAGGAAAAACTGAACATATTTTTACTCTGAAAAATGTTCTCGCAGTGCTTTCTCCTTATAATTTAGTATGTCTGATTTTCCCATGCCAAATATATCAGGTCAAAACAAAAAAATCATTGGCTTTTTGTCAGAAATTATTACTTGAAAATGTATTTTAACCAAATAGTGTTGATTTCGTTCTGCTGTTTTTATACTAATTTTTCTGCAGAAAACTGAGGAATCGGGAGATAACCATTTATTTATCAAACTTACCTTTCAATGGCTTCAACCCTGAGGCAAAACAAGTCTCTCTTGTAATCTAGGCTTTTGGGTGTGCATCTGTAGATGTGACCGAGGTTGAGCGAGCACCCAGAGCAGTACAATGTCTCCAGAACACTGCAACAGCGAAAGGCCGGTGCTTCAGCAAACAGGGTACAACTCGTTATAACAAAGATCCCACTGTTAAAATCCAGAAACATTTAACATCTAAGTGGCTAAAATATGTTATTTCAACCTTACTAAGTCATATGAATAAGGAAGGAAAGAAATGGTAGTAACATATATTAGAAGTGTGGACAGTTGCCTCCAGGCCGCAATGACTTAAACACCTAGTGACGGGGGACACACAGAAAAGTGACGAGAGGATACTGATGTGGAGTTTTTCTAGAATGTAAATGCCTCAATCTGGTATTAAGAAGAATGATCTAAAACTTGAAAAGAAGGAAAGGATTCCACAGGCTCTTTTAATCTCATATTGTCCACCAAGCCCACTGAGAATCATTAACGCTCTGGGACAGGGGTGGACACATTTTTTCTGTAATGATCCAGGGAACAAATATTTTAGGTTTGTAGGCCACATGGTGTCTGTTGCAATGACTCGCCCCTACTAATGTAGCACAGAAGCAGCCACGGACAATACATAACCAGATAGGCACTATGTTCCAATAAAAATATATTTACAAAAAGAAGTGCCTGACCCATGGGCCACACTTTGCTCTACTTGAAAGGTGACATTGGGCGCTTACTACTTACTACGGATCAGGGCCCAGACTCTGAAGTTCGATGAGGACTTACAGAAAGCAGATTAGTAAGATTAACAATCTGTAACACCACAAATGATTTTAGTCTGCTGGAGAGGCAAATGTTCTCTGCTAGTACAAAAGATAACCTCAAAGGCGGAGGCTTTATTGTCCTGGGGGACACGAACTAGATTTGTTCTCCAGAGAGTGTCCTTCTCTAAACCAGCTTTGCCATGTTCCGATTCCCTCAGGAAATGAGTGACATAAATCTTGGACACGTGCTCATCGTGCATCTGTTAGAGAAGCTTTCTCTTTTTTAATTAGACTTCGACCTAACTCTCTTCTACTCACTCCAGACATGCTCCACATAGGCAACTCACAAATATTCTACTTAATGATCCAAGTTCTCCACGTAATTAATTGCTCCTTCATTCTAGTTATTTCCCAACTCAGGATCTGCATATTTGAATATAATTTGCCCCACCAATGTCGATTCATGTCTTCTTTAAATCTTAGAATCCAGGGGTGCTTGGGTGGCTCAGTCAGTTAAGCGTCCGGCTCTTGATTTTGGCTCAGGTCATGATCTCATGGTTCATGGATTCAAGCCCCGTGTCAGGCTCCATGCTGTCAGTGCAGGGACTGCTTGAGATTCTCTCTCTCTCTCTCTCTCTCTCTCTCTCTCTCTCTGCCCCTCCCCTGCTCACTAGCTCTCCCTCAAAATAAGTAAACTTAAAAAAATATCTTAGAATCCAGTCACCCAAATGCCTCATCAAATTGACCTACCCAAATTTGCCATGCTATAAATATCTATACGAAAATTACAGTCCTGTCGCATAGCAAATTGATAACTGAAGATTTAAATTTCGTGATGATAATATACATCACAAAAGATAGCTATTATTTCAAAAGAATTATATCATGCCTTCTAATAACTAGCTATTCCTGTCATCAAAAAAATGGAGCCAACCAAGACTCAAACAATCTATTAGACTGCATTATTGTTTACCTATAGATACGGAGAGACTTTTTTAACTACTGCAGCTCCATAGGGAGCCAAGAACAAAATGAATCACTGCCCAGTAAATTATAAGTTCTCACTGGTAATATAATTAGCTACATAATATGCCATTGATCATATATTAAGCTTCTATAGGCTTTTATATTTTTTACTTTATATTTTTAAATATATTTTATGTTTTTTGGATATTTTAATATTTTACATTTCTATTCATTTTATATTTCTCCATAAAGCCCAGGAAGGAACCCTACCTATGCTACCAACGGTGAAGAGGAAAATGTCCACACTACATATCGAACCTCATAATCTTTACGAGGCTGCCATACACAATTACCAAGACAGTGAACTAACATATGATGCAGGTGTAATCAGCCAAAAAAGGATACTTAAATAAAGGTAAAATACAAAACACACTGATCAGTGGGTAACATTGTTTTATCCCAAATTATCAAAATCAAAGTAAACACCACTGAAGAATACATGCAAACCCATTCACTTCCAGAGTGATCTTGAGAAGCAATGAAGAGATAGTAGCTACAATTATTGTAGGGTTTTTCTTTTTCTTTTTTAATTTTTTTTTAATGTTTATTATTTTTGAGAGAGAGAGAGAGACAGAGAGCAAGCAAGGAAGGGGCAGAGAGAGAGGGAGACACAGAATCCGAAGCAGGCTCCAGGTTCTGAGCTGTCAGCACAGAGCCCGATGCAGGGCTCAAACTCACAGACCACGAGATCATGACCTGAGCTGTAGTTGGCCGCTGAACTGACGGAGCCACCCAGGCGCCCCAGTTTTGTAGCGTCTTTCTGTTTTCACAGCTGGCAAGGATTTGGCCAGAACCTACCCTTAAATTTGGACAATAATATTGAGAAAGCAGTACCAGAAATCACAGGGTGATTTTCGACAAGAAATGAGTTAGCATGTAAGAAACTTAACAAGCGACAGAATGGACCCAGGAAACACTCCTACTTTAACGACACATTTCTGAAACCCACAAGTGTTCTTGTTGACCAGCTGCAGAATGACGCAAGCAGCTATTCAGTAGGACAGGCCTATCAAAAACATATGAGCATTCTAAAGCGATCCGATATTTCCCCAAGTGTGGAATATGGGACCCTAATGAAATTTAGGACAGTGTAATGTGGCATGAATGATGGGTTCAGGTGATACAAGTAAACAGGACTAAATAACACTGGCTGACAGAGGATGAGTCAATTCCCCTTTAGTTCTCTATCAATCCCGATTATAAGAAGAAGAAAGTCTCAGTCTGGTGCTAGGAAGTCTCGAACACGAATCTCATAGGTGCAAATCTTTCTACAGTGAGAGAACAGACTTTGGGCTCAGAACAAGTGAGGTGACAGCATCCCTGCTAGAGTTTAATAACATCTGTTTTCATTGTAGTAAACATCTAATCAATGGCAAATGATATATGTATGGCAGTAATACATTAGATTCCTTTTTAAATAAATTTAAATAAAATCCTGAGTCAATGTAATGAAAGATAGTAAGTACATGATAGCTGGTATATGAATATGGCAAAAATGGTGAAAGTGGCATCAAAATAAGTAAAATTGGGGTCATCTGGATGGCTCAGTCAGTTAAGCCTCCGACTCTTGATCTCAGCTCAGGTCGTGATCTCATGGCTCGTGGGTTCAGGCCCGTGTTGGGCTCTGCATTGCATGTGGAGACTGCTTGGGATTCTCTCCCTCTCCTGGCCCCTCCCCAACACGTGCTTGAACACGCGTGCATGCACACTCTCTCTCAAAATAAATGAATAAACTTAAAAACAAAAAAAGTAAACTCGGCAAGAAGAAAGAACACTTTGCAAGAAGGGAGGGGAGACACAGCACTGTGCTAGCTCTAACCACTGCACCGTCCTGTCGCCTATCTCCCCAGGCCTTCCTTTCTTCATCTACAAACTGAAAAACAAGCTAAGTCTGGCTTTTCCAAACTGAGGTCACCTGCGTTGCCAGCAGCACCATTTCTGCCACCTACACATACTACCTGTACTACCATTAATGTAATTCTCCTTAAAAAGAGTAATCTCCTAATTGAAATGCACTTTATTTGAATTGGACACTCTAGCTAGCATTACTTTAAAAGGAAAAACCAGAAGTTTTAAGTACACGTGAAAAAACATACATGATTATTAATTTCTGTTGAGCTGTTTGTGTACCGCCTACAGTTACTTCATATATATCGGTAAAGCACACCCTGGGCAACAATTATACAGGCAGAGCCTCCCATTCAGTTTACTGAAGATGCCACTTGTAGCAGTGGATGACGGGGATGCCAAGAGAGTGACGCCTTCAGCCCTGGGAGCGGGAGCACGGGGCCTGGGGCTTGCTGGAGCCCCCGTGCTGGCTGCCTGCAGCCTCACGCAGCCTTGTCTGTTTACCTCAACAGGCCACATGTACATGTGTGTAAGTGTGAGACTAGCATTCTCTATGGGTAGCATGACATTAAGAAAACATAGGTAGCGTTGGTCTAAGGCATCCTTTGGCTAAGATTTTATGATATAGACTTTTTTTTTTTTTTAATTTTCAACTTGTTTTAGCACTAAGCCCAAACACCCAAAAGAGAGTGTCAGAATGTGACTTTAGAAATTTAGAAACTCTTTTGGGGCGCCTGGGTGGCTCAGTAGGTTGGGCATCCGACTTCAGCTCAGGTCATGATCTCACGGTCCATGAGTTCGAGCCCCGTGTCGGGCTCTGTGCTGATGACTCACAGCCTGGAGCCTGCTTCGGATTCTGTGTCTCCCTCTCTCTCTGCCCCTCCCCTGTTCATGCTCAGTTTCTATCTCTCAGTAATGAATAAACGTTAAAAAAAAAAAAATTAAAAAAAGAAATTTAGAAACTCTTCCATTGCAATATCTAAAAAGATCACCAATGCTCAAGAGTTAATACATTAAATTGGCTGATTCTATACTGACCACCAGAAAGAAACTTTTATCCCAACTAATCTTACTGGTAAAGATCTTTTTAAAGATTTTTAGCTGAAAAATAAACATTTTCTCAAATACACATATTCCAATAGATAATAATAGCCTTACTCACCAACCATTTTCATTTTTACGTTTGGACAGTATCTGTTCCTTATCCACAGAAACATTACAGGAAACACCTAGAGCAAAGTAACAATAATTTATTAATGTGGTTTGCTATATGACACATGCAGGTATTTAGAGAACTTTTTTTTTTTAAACATTTATTCATTTTTGAGAGACACAGAGACACAGAGCGTGAATGGGGGAGGGGCAGAAAGAGAGGGAGACACAGAATCCAAAGCAGGCTCCAGGCTCTATCTGTCAGCACAGAGCCCAACGTGGGGCTTGAACTTACCAACCGTGAGATCATGACCTGAGCCGACGTCGGACACTTAACCCACTGAGCCACCCAGGCGCCCCTAGAGAACTTCTAATTCAATTTTCCTTTTAGAACTCAGAGAACCAGGAAAGATAAGAGCCCAAAGTCCCACAGGCATACAAGGGTGGCTCAAAACAAAATGTACCTCTGTACATCTCCTGGAAAAAAGGAGGCAGAATGAGAGTTCTTTCTCATCCGTGAAAACCACTGACATTAACAAGTAAAACTAGAGGGGAAAATACAATCACCAGTAAAGACGGAACACCTAGAACCTCAGTCACAGATTACCAAGAATACCTGCAAGGTACAGTAAAATTGGGATTAAACCCAAGAAAGATGGGGAGCCTGGGTGGTTGAGTCAGTTAAGGTTCAACTCTTGATTTCACCTCAGGTCATGATTTCGGGGTTCGTGGGATCAAGCCCCCCCACCCCACCCCCACCCCCCACCACACACACACCCCACATTGGCTCTGCACTGTCAGTACTGATTCTCTCTCCCTTTCTTTCTGCCCCCGATAGCACGTGTGCATGCGCTCTCTCTCAAAATAAAGAAACATTTTTTTTAATTAGTCTAAAAATGAATAAAATAAAACCAAGAAAGATGTTAAAAGGCAATGCATACACCCCCAGGTTTCAAATGCAGAGCTCTCAGGGACTTGAACAAAAATCTTTTATTTAGGCCATGACTTGGATGGTGTCACAGCTGACCCCAGAAGCAGGAAACATTCCCAGAGGATCTAGGTCCAGGATACACTAAGGAAGGGATGGGGGACAGAGGGAAATGAAAAAGACCTCACACTTAAAATGTCCAAAGCAATAGGTTTCACCTCCTACGGTCTACGTGAACTGGGTAAATTCCATCTCCATCCACCAAGTTGCTCATATCAGAACGCAAGGTGTCACCCTTGATTCATCTCATCCTCCGTAACCCCCATATCCACTCCACCGATCAGTCCTGGCAATTCCACCTCACGAAACTCACTCTTGCTCCCAAACCATCACTACGTCCTCTTGCCTAGACTATTGCACTAGCTCCTACTGAGCTCCCACTTCCACACCTAACCTTCCCTTCAGAGCTTCCTCCAAAGAAAAATCTGGGCCATATCACTCCCTTGCTGAATAGATTAGAATATTCTAATATTCACTAGAATAGAATTCTATTCTATTCACTCACTAGAATAGATTCCAATTCTGAAGAACAGCCTCGAAGGCCCTGAATTTTCTGACCCCTTCCTTCCTCTCTTTTATTGCCGCCTTCTTCATTCTGCTCTTCTGTCACACCAGCCTCAGGGCCTTTGCACTAGCTGGTCCCTGCCTAGAAAAAGCAAAGAGCATGATCCCAGAATTGTACATGCAGTCAAGAGGACGTTCATGTGAAAGAGAACAGAAAGGCATTTTCAATCACTCAAATTTGAAGTTTTCTTGGGGATTGGTGTGGGGGTGGGAAGGGACTACTGATGATGATTAATGAAATAAACAACTCAGAAATGAGAAAGCTATTAAGCTTTCTTTTATTAATAAGAGTCCTGGAGTTGAGAAACAAATTCATACAAACATTACATTAAGCTTCAATGACCAGGCTATGGCTACAGAACAGAACATAGATGTTATAAACCTTGACAAAGTAAAAATAACTCACTCAAACTGAGGCGGAAGGAAATGGAAATTAATCCAAGAGTTCATTTCTTTATCTTTCATGGCAGCAATGGGGAAAGGCACAGGGTGGGGGGTGGGGTAAATTGAACTGTCTAAAGCTGACAGTTTTTAAAATTTAAAAACTGTTATAGAAAAAGTAAGTAACAGAAGGGGTTTTATACATAAAACAGAACAAAAAAGCATGTGGAAAAAGATAGTTCTACTTTCTGTAAAAACAGAAACTACAAGCAAAATGAAAGATTTAACACCATACATATTATGTCTTGCCTACTTAAAAAAAAAAAAAAGATTCTCCTACTGTATCAAAAATCTCAACCCAAGTACATGCTGTTCTAACGGAGGCAACTCTGGAAGCAATCCAAGATCAACAATGACAGATTGGGAGGATTAACGGTATCTCCGTTACAAAAATCACTTCAAGTGGCCCTTACTAGCCATTTTGAGCTCATGATACACATTAACTCATTTAATCCTCCTAACTACCGCGTGTATGTATTATCCAAATTTAGTTGGTCATTTTTTTACTGAGCAATGTAAAACCACAAGATGCTGGTTCAATCGCTGCTCTTCTGGGCTGGGGGACCCCAGAAAAGGACCGGTCTCATGAGCCCAAGACGCAGGGGTGACCCTCCTTCTCCCCTTTTCCTGGGACAGCTCACCTTCCCAGATTTTTCTGCTTTTAAAAACCCTAGACAGCCCCAAAACACCCCTCTCTCCTTCTCCTCCCGGGCCGTCCAGGTGCGGCACGCTAGGAAAGAAGGTGGCCCCAAGCTTCCCCCCGCCACCCCACTGCCCAACCCACTGCCCCCCCCCCACCCCGGCGCGGCAACTGACAGCGCAGCAAGATGCAGTTGGTGTCCTCCTGGCTCGTCACCCAGCTCAAGGAGTCGCCCAGCGGTCGCCGGCAGCCGGAGCACAGAAACACCAGCGGCCTGTCCTCCTCCTCGGCCGGCTCCACAGCCTCCTCGCGCCGCGTCCTCTCTGCACAGGCCACCGACGGGTCCCCGCTCAAGGAGGTCCAAATGCTGGCCCACTTCTGCAGCAGCTGGTGACGGTCCGAGTCCTCCGAGAGCCGCCTGCCTAACAGGGAGGAGTCGCCCCACTTGCCCTTGTCGCCGCCACACGTACAGCTAGTAGAAGAGCAACCTTTGCAACCCGGCGACCAACTGCCCGCCATTCTTCCAAATCGCCCGCGCCGCGGAGCGCCACGGGAAGAGCGCCCAAGCGCCTGCGCGGGGCGGGGCCAGGCCGCGGAGACCGGAAGGGGGCCGTGGCTGAGGGGCGGAGCCTAAGGGAGAAGAAACGGCTGGCAACCTGCTGGTGCGCCTGCTCCTTGTCGGACTGCTCCAAGGCGGCTGTTCTTTGCTGCAGAACAGCTTGAGGAAGTTGAGGCTGCTTTTCCAGCTTTTAGGAAATTGAGGCTGCTAGAGATCTGGCGGCTGGTCTACTTGGGTAAGGGTGTTGAGCCCCTTACATAGGAGGGGCGGTGTCTTTGAGAAATTTACAGGTCCCAAACTAAATTACCAACCCTTCACTGAGACTTTCACAGTGGTTACTAAAGTGAATACGCCTCCCCACACACTCCACCCAGAGAGAGAGAGTTGGGACACACTCTTGCTTTGTACGGCCTCATTCCCCCACCCTCCGTGCTACAGCCTTTTAAATTTTAGCGTGCCTAAGAGTTACCTGGGAGCTGACTAAAACACAACTTTCCAGGCCCTGTCTTCTCGGATCTAGTTCAGGATCTAGTTCAGAAGGTCCGTTGGGCCCAAGAATTTGCCTTTGTAACAAGCTCCTAGGCGATGACAGTGCCGTCAGTATTGCCAGCTCCACTTTTGATTGCCACTGCTCTAGTCTGTCTCGTTTCCTCGAAGTGGAGAAAGAGGAGTTATTGGGAAGCCACCTTCTCAGGTTTCTTTTGTGCATTGTTTTTGCTGGAATGAGACCCTGGAAAGGGCTCTGGATCACTCAGGCTAGCAACGCAAGGAAAAAGCTGGAGAAGCGAGTGTGAACAGCAGCAGTGTTAATGGAAAGTTTGGAAGTGATTGTTGACCGGTTCCGGGAGCCAGCCATTAGCCCCTTGCATGGAGGGGGCATCCCTTATGGATGGTAAGGACAGACTTCCTCAGCTATCCGCCAAAAGCCAGACTTGAAAGGACCACGTCAGGGCAGGAAAGGTTGGTGGCGAAGGGACAGCTGCATCATGGACAACTTTGCAGCATGTAGGAGAAACGGTTCCCACCAAAGACTAGATCAGCTCCTGGGACTCTCCTATACCCTAAGACACTGCCCACTTCACTTGGTCTGCTAAACTGTTTACATAAATTTTACTTCCAATGTGGTTGCCTCTGGGCAGGAGCAAAAGCAAAAGCTTTGGAGTCAGAAATGGCAGGCTGACCTAACCCTCCATTAAACAGTAACCATGTAGCAAACTATGGAAAGGCAATTTTCCTTCCGAGTCTGATTCTTCATGGGTTAAATGGGTCAGTACCCCCTGGGGATTGTTAACAGGGGGATCAAGTGATATGATAGGCTTGAAAATGCTTTAACCCTAGTGTACCATGGCCATGTTAATTAGCCTCCAATGGGAGGAAAATTGCCCTCCCTCCTTCTATTTTTTTTTTCTTTTTCTTTTCTTTTCTTTTTCTCTGTGTGTGTGTGTGTGTGTGTGTGTGTGTGTGTGTGCAAGCCTGACCTCCCTGGACTGCTGTTTTCAAGCACAATAATATATCTGGTACAACAGTGATACAACCCACATCTGTTCTTTAAGCAAATGGGTAGTAACCTTGGAATTCAAAGGAATGATCCCCTTGCTTCAGGCTTTGGGTTCTTATTGGCAACACTTAAATTCTATGATGGGAGAGCCCAGTAAAGAAGGAATGCACAGCGTGGCTGCCTGAGCAGATTCTCACCAGTGCACTTTTAGGCCCAATCCCCTAATAATAATAATAATAATAATACAAATTACATTTTACAGCTGTATTGCTACTAAGGTGAATATATAAATATTGTATATTAAAACATTTTCTTTAACCTAAAAGTTCCTTTTTTTCTTCTGATTTTAAAAGAAAGTAAAACATTTCTATGGGGCGGTACAAATATCATGGGCCTTGGGCCCTGTGCCTAATGGAGAAGTCAGCCCCAATGCAAAATGAACCCCTCTCGTAGTCACAAGTATGTCTGTATTATGAGTACACAATATTTAGATTCCCACAAAACCATATCTTACATGGGGACAAAATCAGAGGCTCGAGTAAGATGACCTTGGACTGGGGGGGGGCAGAGGCTTCCTGAACAACCATTCCAAACCTTCCTCTTACTTACACAGCCAGGAGATTTGCATAAGGTGTTGAGTCCAAGTTTCACGTCCCCTACTGTCACCCCCAGTTCCAGGAATGGATCCCCAGAGGTTTAACCCAATGAGGGTAAGCCACCTCTCTTCCGGTCTTGGTGCAGTGATGGCTCCCACCCAAGGCTTAAGCCAGTCAGCACATTAGGCGCCCCCGGTGATAAGGATTGGCTCAGGTTAACAACTGAACCTGAGC
This sequence comes from Lynx rufus, assembly GCF_022079265.1. NCBI lineage: Eukaryota > Metazoa > Chordata > Mammalia > Carnivora > Felidae > Lynx > Lynx rufus. Next base: position 146,299,742 of record NW_025814867.1, read on the forward strand.
TGTCAAGTTTTGACCAGAGTAAACCTCAAGACTCTTGTTCAGTGGTTAAGGGAAGGGATGTCCTCCTTGTTGCCTGGATGTGGACAAAGAAGCTCATACCCAGAGTGCTTCAGGCAGTCGTCTTGAAAACACAGAGAAGGGGGGAACTGAGAGAATCAACGAGAAACTGAGCCCCCAACCTCCGAACTCTTTCCGTTACACGAACCAACAAATTCTCCTTATTGTAGGAGCCAGTTGGAACTGTTTTGTTCTATCCAGCAATTCAAAACGTACGTCACAGTCTGACACAGTACGTCAAGATGAAGACTTTGACTGAGACTCCAAGATGCAGTAAAAATGACGTCCCAAGAGGTGTGAGAGAAGAAATTGCCTCTCTCCCTGGAAGGATCCTTCAGAGTGGATGTTGGAAAATTAATTCCCTCCTGCCCTTACGCCTCTTCCCACATTTCATCGAGATTAAGGACTAGAGAAAATAGTGACCAAGATGACGTCATAAGAAGGATTTCTTTGGAGACGGGCTGGGCTGTGAGCTCCACTTCTCCCCACTAGAGAAGGTGGAGGGTATCTGCCCCCGTTGCCTCCATCTGGCTGAGAGGAGACACTGAGGAACCATTTGCAGGGCCCGCGGGCTCCCAGGTGTTTGGGGATCTGGTGGCGGGGGGGGGAGAGCCGGGCTGTCGAGCTGTTTTGGTGGCACAACAGAGATGAGCCAGACAGGTTGTCAAGCAGATATGGACTTTGCTGGTGGGAAGGCCACCTAGAGTCTTAAATTCTGCCCAAGATAACCCGTAAGGTTGAAGACTCTCCAGCAGTGAGCATCCCAGCGTGAAAGGGCCCCTGGAGGTCCAGCCCGAGGGGAGACCTTCCTGGGTCGTGGGTGGGCAGCTGCAGGTGGGAGTGCAGGGGGTTTCTGGGGGACTAGGGGGGAGTTGCTTCTAACCATGCCGGGCCAGAGGGTGCAAAACCAGGTTATGATGGAACCCATTCAAGTGAAAACTGTTTTGCCCCCTCTGTCCCCCATTTCAGCCTGGGAATGGAAATAGCAGGGAGCAGGTAAGGTGAGAAAGAACGCAGAACCAGCCACACTAGGGGCAGGTGTCCACCAACAAATCCCACCTCGGGGAGGAAGATAATAACTCTTACCCTCGAGCAAAGACTACAGTGTAGATTAATATCTTGGACTGGATACTACCATTTTCTGTCACAGATTCTGTTTATAACTGAAGTAGCTGCATAATTATTTACTCCCTAAGAGAGTTACACTCAAACTGCAATAATATGGGAGGGTTACTTTACAAAGTGTCAAATGAGAAAGGTAGAGACAGCACGTAGCAGAGATCCTCAAGGGCCCAGGAACCCGTATCCATAGCCTTGACCCACAGGGATGCAGGGAGGGCATCTTCCCAAGGGAAAGAGAGCTGTGAAAAGCAGACCACGGAGGGAGGATCACCCTTCCATCAAGGGACGCAGCCAGATGAGTTGACCTGGAGAGAGGCAGGAGATTAAATTCCTGACCTTGTTCTCTTCCCTTCCTCCAGTTTCCTGCTGGAGCTCACCATTGCCCAAGTGCAACCAGAATCCAGAGGGCACACAGCATATTGATGTGGCCCATACAAGTCTGCTTGGTGAGTGGGTCTGGAGTGGCCAACGGAGGGAACCCCGCACACAGGCTGCCCTTGTCCTCGTCCAGGGGCAAAGAACAGGCTCCCCTTACCAAGTAAGCTCTAAGAACATAGTAGGAAGCACAATTCAAAGCAAGATTTCATTTTGATTCTATCCTTCCATCCTTCTTGCTCAACATACCATTACTCAGACTACCTGATTCAACTATCATTTCTGGCTGGGTTCAAAAACCATGCACGTAAGGGGCGCCTGGGTGGCTCAGTCGGCTGAGTGCCCGGCTTCAGCTCAGGTCATGATCTCACAGTTTGTGAGTCCGAGCCTCGTGTCGGGCTCTGTGCTGACAGCTCAGAGCCTGGAGCCTGCTTCGGATGCTGTGTCTCCCTCTCTCTCTGCCCCTCCCCTGCTCATGCTCTGTCCCTCTCTGTCTCAAAAATAAATATACGTTAAAAAAAATTTTAAAAGCCATGGCGTGTTTAACAAACAAATTCCAGTCTAATGAATATCTGTGGCAAGCACTAGTAGAAAGAGAGAGAGACAAAGCAAGAAAATATAACTAGGAGAGAGAAGGAACAGGAAAAAAAGGGGGGGGGGGGAGAAGAAACAAATGAGACCTTGACAATTTTGCTGGAAGAATTTGTGCCTTTTTAAAAGCGCACCGGCAATCGAGGGAAATCAGAAATTAATGGCTGCTGGTTACCATCATGACCTAGATTGTAACTGCTACACTTCCTGACCCTTACACAAGAATGACAGTGAGGAGTGTTTGCAGGTCCCAGGGTCCATCAGCTGGTCCCACTAGTAAGTAGAGAGCTAGCTGCAGTTGAATTTGAGGACCTCTTGGTCCAACTCTTACTGGTAGAGACACTGGGAGCCAAATGGCATCCACAGCTGCCTGCCCTGACCAGCTGGCAACCAAGAGAATGCCATGCTGGGCACTCAGTCCCCAGGGACCTCCTGGCACAATCAGAGCCCTCCTCAGGGGGATAAAATGTGCTGTGGGAAAAGTTTGGTTAGCTATTTCTATCTGTGCTGCAGGGGCGAAACAATAACTACAGGAATATGCTTCACCTTCTTCACAATCCTGATGCAGGATGTTCTTTAAATAGTTCTGTTTCCCTCTCCTATTTAATGTGTGGAATCACGCTTTTCCGGTCTTTAGCAGATATATTTAATTCTCACGCAAGTTAAAAAAGAATAAGGAGAAAAGCATCTGATTTTCAGTAAATTCATAATATATTTGAGCTGGGGGCGAATCAGAGAAGCGCCTCATCTCCATGTCTCACTCCACAAATAGAAAGGCTGAGGCCCAGTGTGGTTTGGGAGTCCTGGATCTAATTAGCGGCAGAGATAAGTGGACATCTGGGCTGTTATATGCCCAGCACGCTTCCCCTCTTCTTGGGAAAACTACACCACCCCCTCCCTCACTCCTACAATGCTGCTCTGGTGGGCTTTCCATCCTGAAGGTCTCACTCCACGCACGTCCCATCCCAGACCACGACCTTCCCTCAATTAGCCACATCTTGGGGCGCCTGGGTGGCGCAGTCGGTTAAGCGTCCGACTTCAGCCAGGTCACGATCTCGCGGTCCGTGAGTTCGAGCCCCGCGTCGGGCTCTGGGCTGATGGCTCGGAGCCTGGAGCCTGTTTCCGATTCTGTGTCTGCCTCTCTCTCTGCCCCTCCCCCGTTCATGCTCTGTCTCTCTCTGTCCCAAAAATAAATAAACGTTGAAAAAAAAAAAAATTAAAAAATTAGCCACATCTTGATCGTTGTTGAAGCTGAGTGATGGTTACATGGAGTTTTATTACTCTGTTTTTGCTGTTTTTGGAAATGTTTGAAATTGCCTATGACAAAAATAAATTTTTTAAGTCATGTAAAGTTTGTATTTACTCTGTTATATCCCCATGTTTGCCTCATATTAAAATGTAACTCTTTACCGAAAATCACTCTGTTCAATTCCTATGCTTACATGTAACTCTTTACTAAAAATCTTTGAGGAAAATGGACACTCTAGAGAAAAGTGCTGTGCTTATTTTAAGGGTTTGTGTACCCACAACATAGCATTGTTTGCTCACGTGTTAGGTTGAAGAATAGCCCCCCAAGATATCCATGTTCTAACCCCAGAACCCTGTGAATGTGACTTCATATGGCAAAAGGGATTTTGCAGATGTGACTAAATTAAGGATTTTGAGATGGGGAGATTATCCTGGACTATCTGCGTGGGCCCAATGTAATCCTAAATATCTTTATAAGAAAGAGGAAGAGAGATGTTTGGCCACCGAAGACGGTGATGTGACAAAAGAATCAAGTGGTAAAAGACGATGTGACACAGGAGGGGCCACAAGCCAAGGAATGAGGGCAGCCTCCAGAAGCTGGAAAAACCAAGAAAACAAATTCTCCCCCACTCCCCCTCCAGGGTCACCGGAAGGAACCAGCCCTAGCAACACCTTGATTTGTAGCACCCCAAGACTCATTTTCTGACTCCCAGGACCATAAGATAATAAATTTGTGTCATTTGAAGCCACCAAGCATGTGGTAATTGGTTGTGCCAGCTGTAGGGCATGAATACACCCCAGTTTGCAAGTCCCACAGGTACTGGGCAGGGCAGGAAGGCTGTCCCACCTGTCTGCACCCCAGCTTTCTGCCTGGGAAATGGGGCTCCCAGCAGCTGAGGTGGAAAGTTGTGAGAATCACACAAAGTGCTCAGGTCATCGATCAATAAATGTCTGTTCTCCCTTCTTAACGTTTCTTCCTCTTACCTTCTCCCCTTCGCTCAATCTCTAGTCACAGTGACAGCTAACAAGTGTGCACGTTTCCTACAAAAGAAAACACTGTTGGGGCACCTGGGTGGCTCAGTTCGTTGAGCATCAGACACTTGATTTTGGCTCAAGTCATGATACCAGGGTCATGGGATCGAGCCCCAAGCCCAGCTCCTCCCTGAGTGTGGAGCCTCTTTGGGATTCTCTCTCTCCCTCTGCTACTCTCCCACTTGCCCACACTCTTTCTCTCTCTTTTTCAAAATAAATAAACATTTGCAAAAGAAAACACCGTTGGAGAAACAACTTCACCTCCAAGCTTTGGGTTATAAATTAAAATGAGAAGAAAAACAATGCCAACAGACAAGGTCTTTGAGGTAGTTGCTGATATAACTATGTTGCTATTATCTCGGAGAGTTGACCTTGATGGGAGTATTAGTTCTTACACATGTCAAAGGGGGGAAAAGTTTTTTTATGTTTATTTATTTTGTGAGAGAGAATGAGAGAGCGTGGGGAGAGAGAATGTGAGAGAATGAGAGAGAATGAGAGAATGAGAGAGAGAGAGTCTGGGCAGACAGAAGGAGAGAGTGAGAATCCCAAGTAGGCTCCCACTGTCAGCACAGCTTAACCAAATGAGCCACCCAGGCACTTTCTGGTTTTCCCATGGAAAAAACAAATGGTTAACTGATAGAGATCGCGGTCATGCAGAACAGGGGTCTCCATCAGTTTGCAGCTGTCTTAATGATTTACAAGGAAAAGGGCTATCTCCAGAAACCTACAGACTCAATTTCCCGGAGTCCTAAGATCGCCTTCCCCTTCCCTGGACAGAAAACCTTGTATCGTCAGTCACTCCTCACAACCCGAGTGCAGCTCCTTCTGCCCACCCGTCCAGTCCCCGTGTTTTAATAAAACCACCTTTTTGCACCAAAACGTTTCAGGAATTCTTTCTTGGCCTTCGGCTCTGAACCCCAACACTTCAAACCGTATCACTTTCATGGGTATTTTAAAGTCACGACTAGTACCAGACCAAGAAACTCCTTTTAATAATCAGTATTTTGTCAGGTAGAAGTGAAAATTCCAAACGAATGGAATTCAATTATGATCAACTTGAAGATGTATGATGCAAGGAGGGAAAGGAAGAGGAAAGGAGAAAGAGGAAGGAAGCAAGGGCTAGAGGCAGTTAGTTAGGTTCTAACAGGATACTGGAAGGCAAAGGGGAAGTCATAGGCAGCTATTCGGAGAGATGGATAGATAGATAGATAGATAGATAGATAGATGATAGGTAGATGGATGGATGGATGGATGGATGGATAGGTAGATCTCCTTAGGAAATGATAGATAGATAGATAGATAGATAGATAGATAGACAGACAGGTATCTTTAGGAAATAGATGATAGATGATAGATAGATAGATAGATAGATAGATACATAGATAGATCCTCCTATTGGCTCTGTTTCTCTAGAGAACTCTGACAGAAGGAAATAACACAGAAGGAAAGAAAGAAAAGGGTAAAGTTATCTACAATTCCTTTATTTAAAAAAGGCTACATGAAGATAGAAAGCCCTCCCCTAAACCCCAACCAACCTCCTAACTTTGATCCATAGATTTACTTCTACAAATTTGACGACATTTGGGAAAGTCTATAAGCTTCCGCAAGCCATGTCCCAGCCTCACTTCCCAGGAGGTGGACCCAGGAACGAAACCAGGCTCCGGATCACCCAGCAGGCAGGCCCCACGGCGCGCTTGGGACACGGTCAAGCAGAACCCCGCCCGCCATACCTTGCTGACAAACTGCACTCATGAAGAACTCCTTCAAACCGAAGTGTACATTCCCAACACTAACAGATACCATTCTGTAGACAGAGGCAATTGACTTGACTTGTTTTGCTTTTGTTTTGGAATTGGCCCTTTTTAAAACAGCATTTACTTTGTTTACAGATCAGGTAAATTTACATACAGCAAAGAACACAACTCTTAATGTACAATTCGGTGAGTTTTGAAAAATGCATATACTTAACTCACATCTGTGTTGAAAAAGAAAACTGCCATCGCACCCAGAAAGTTCCCTCTGGTCTCTCCACGACTGCCACCCCCAGACACAACCAATTAAACAAATGGTTTCTGCAGTTTTGCCCTTTGCAGAATCACACATATATGGAATCATACTATACGAGGCTGTATGTGCCTGACTTCTTTCCTTCAGAGTGGTTGTACCATTTTGCATTTCCATGAGCAGTGTTTGAGATTTCCAGTTGCTCTGTATATTCACCAACATTTAGCGCTGTCGGTATTTTTTCATTTTACCCATTCTGTTATGTAGAGAGGGATCTCCTGATTTTATTTGCATTTCCCTGATGACTAATGATGTTAAACATTTTTTAAAAATTTAACATTTTTTATTATTTATTTTCGAGAGACAGAGAGAGAGTGCACGTGGGGTAAGGGCAGAGAGAGGGAGACACAGAATCCGAAGCAGGCTCCAGGTTCTGGAGCTGTCAGCACAGAGCCTGATGTGGGGCTCAAACCCATGAACCATGAGATCATGACCTGAGCCCAAGTTGGACTCTTAACCAACTGAGCCACCCAGGGGCCTCAGTAATCTCCTCTTTTTATAAGGACACCAGTGTATTGGATTAGGCCCCCCCAACAGCCTCATTTTAATTTCCTCTTTAAAGACCCTATCCCCAAATATAGTCACATTCTGAGGTATTAGGGGTTAGGGCCGCAACATATAATTGAGAGGTTACACAATTCAACCCCCAGCAACAGAGCTGTTTATGTTCTATATGAATTTGGGGATTTTTGTCTAGTTATTCTACCAAAGATTGACACTGTGATGTTTAAAACCCAACTTTGTAGATTTTCCTTACTCCATTTAGTTCTATGCATTTTTGTTTCATATATGTTATACTCTCTCATTAGGAACACAAGATGTTTTTACTGTTAGGCTTTCTTCGAGTTAAATCTTATCCCTGCATGGTATGCTATGCTTAGGTGTGATTTTCTTTCTATTTATTCCCTTTGGGGTTTGTCAAGCATCTTAAGTCCCCAAATTTGTTTTTAAACCAATTTAGGGAATTTCCAGCCATTTTTTCTTCAAATTTTTTTTCTGCCCTGTTTTCTCTTTCCTGCCCTTTGGGATACCATTTACATATATATAAGGCAACTTTCTACTATCTCATGTATCACAAGAGCACCCATTTTCTAAATCTTTCCCTTGGTTTCTTGGGTTGGAGAAGTTCTAATTACTGTTCCTCTGTTCCCCCACCATACCGACTGCTGCCGTCTTCATCACCGTAAATTTTTCATTATATAGAATCTATACTTTTCAGGTCTGGATTTTCCATTTGTTTTCTTGTCCTTGTGGTTAGGTTCCCTTTCTTTGCTCAGATTCCCCCATTTGTTCATTAATTTGGGTCATATTTTCTATTTAGGTCTTTGGCGGACATATTTATAACAGCTGCTTTAAGGTCCTTGTCTGCTAATTCCAGTATCTAGATGACCTTGGAGCTGGTTTCAATTGACTTCCTCTTCTCCAGACCGGAAGTCACGGCTTTCCCGTGTCTTTGTAATTCCAGTGGTTTTTTTATGGTATAGTGAACATTGTGGATGACATGTCCTTTCCAGATTCTGTAACTGCTATCTGTGGGCCAGTGTGATGCATTCCATGCCACAATTATTGAGAACCATTTGACTGGGCTTTAATTTCATAATGTTGCATGCCAAGGACCTGGATTAGTTGACGACTGCATCATTCTTTGCAGCCTTAAGGTTTCTGGTTAGTAGGAATAAGTTTTTGTTTATCTCATTGGAAAGCTTTTAGTATGATTGAGACTATCAACAAATACTGATATCACAGCTACTGAATAAAGCATGGGCTCTGTCTTCAAAAACTTTAAAAGATAGCTAGGGAAGCTAGGATGCGTCCAGAAGTGAATTTTAAAATGTGGTAGACCTTACTAAAATAGCTAAGCATGAAAAGGATTGACAATACTAATGTTGGTGATGAGGTGGAACACGGAAACTCTCGTGTTTTATCAGTTACGTTTTTCTGTGTAACAAATCACTCCAAAATGAGTGGCTTAAAGAAACAACAACTCAATTAGCTCAAAATCTCACAGTTCTGAAGATTAGCTCAGCAAGGTGGTCATTGGGTTTTTGCTGTGCTCCGTCACGGGTCCGCAGTTAGCTGCTGGTCAGAGAGGGTGCTCTGCTCCGAAGGGTCAATTGGCTCTTGACTGGGCGACGTGTCTCTGATCATCCAGCATGTTAACTTGAGTTTATTCACACAGTAACTGGGCAGGGGCCTGGGAAAGTGGACACGCGGAAGGCTTCCGAAGGCCCTGGCCTGGAGCGTCTCATACAATTTCTTAATAGTTGTATTAGTCAAAGCCAAAACAAGTCACAAGGTCAGCCCACATTTGAAGGATGGAGAAATATGCTTTGTGTTTTTGATGGGAGGAGATACAAAGTCTCAGTGTATACAAGGAAAAGAATTGTAGCTCTTCTTGCAAGATGACATATATTTATTACTGTGGGGATGTAAATTGGTACTGATGCTTTTTTTTTTTTTTTTAGTGTTTATTTTTCAGAGAGAGACATACAGAGTGTGAGCAGGAGAAGGGCAGAGAGAGAGGGAGACACAGAATTCGAAGCAGGCTTCAGGCTCCGAGCTGTTAGCACAGAGCCCGACGCGGGGCTCAAACTCACCAAGGGTGAGATCGTGACCTGAGCTGAAGTCGGATGCTCAACCGACTGAGCCCTCCAGGTGCCCCGGTACTGAGGCTTTTGAAGACTATTAGCTGTACCTAGTAAAGCTATCAATTCCATTTCTGATATACACTCAAGACAAATTAGTGCTTATGTCCACCAAATACATGGGAAAAAAATGTTCTCAGTCCATTTTTATTCATAATAGCCAAAACCAGGAAGCAATGTAAATGTTCATCAATAGAAAAATGGAGACATAAATTATGGAATATTCATACAATGGAATACCATATGGAAAAGAAATAACAAATGACCGCACAGGCAACCATTTGTTGAATAAAAAGAACCAGACACAAAATGAGACATACTGTATTATTGTATGATTAGATTTAGTTGAGGTTCGAAATTGGGCAAAACTATCTGTGACCATCGAAGTCAGTACAGTGGTTTCCTTGGTCTGGGCGGGGGGTAGTGGAGGGTTTTTAATGTTTATTTATTTATTTTGAGAGAGAGAGAGAGAAGGAGAGCACAAGCAGGGGAGGGGCAGAGAGAGAGGGAGAGAATCCCAAGGAGGCTCTGCACTGTCAGCACAGGGCCCAGCACGGGGCTTGAACTCATGAATGTGAGATCATGACCTGAGCCGAAATCGAGAGTTGGACATTTCACTGACTGAGCCACCCAGGCGCCCCAGGAATGCTCTATATCTTGATGTGAGTGATGGTCGTGTGTGAGTGTTAGTGTATGTGTGTGTGTGGGGGGGGTGGTGTATGTGATATTCGTCAGGGTCTGTCTGTAAGATTTATGCATTCAATTTACTGTAAGTTATACCTCAATTTAAAACAATTTTTTAAAGGGTGGTGGCGATGACAAATACATGTGATTGGAGTGGAGAGCAGAGAGGGACACTGGGGCCCGGCACGTCCGGAGGTCGTTTGGGGCCCTGGGGAACTACACTTGAAGGAACCAGGAGGTAGCAGGCTTTGGGGACTGGCAGAGAGAAGGGCAACCACTCCCACCTGACTCGGCTACCCTCACGCTCTGCGTCCACTCCACCTGCCAATCTTGCCAACCCTCTTGACTCCAACCTTCCGACCTTCTAGAATGAGAAAATTAAAAAACGACAGTGACTTGAACAGATACACGCCAAACTGCTCAAAAAAGTATCAAAACACGTACAACCCAAGCTGAGGAAGAGCCGGTGGCATAACTGCTTTTCTGTTTCGACACACCCTTAAAAGTCGGACACACCAACCCTATCATCCCTGCAGAAGTTTTTAGTATCGTGTCGGGGGTAGCGTGCTGGGGGAACGGTAAAGTCCTCAGCAAACACAGATGGATAGCTGCACGCTATCGATGCCCAGCTTGACTCTGGAATGTAGACCGGAAACAACCAACAGTTGGAATCTTGGAGGGAAAGGCCCCGTCATTCTGGGAATTTGGACTTCCTCACTGATTCTCTGTGAGGCTACACTCTCTGGCTCCCGTCACACTCAGTCTTGCTCATTCCAAATATTTGGAGTATTCCTCTTGATTGTGTCCGGGGCTCTTAGAAACATGAGTTGTAACTTAGAGCCCTTCCCTTCAGAAACCCAGAAGAAACCCCCTCACACTTGTTAGCCAAGGGCTGGGTGAACCCTCAGGCCCTATTGCCTAAGAGCTGGATCCGTGTGGGATTGATTCTGGCCCAGGCAAACGACCTAGGCAGTCAGAACAAATGCAGCTGACTGGTTGGTTCTTTGGGACTTCAATAAAAGCCGGAAGGGTGGGGGTGGGGGGTCGGCGCCTGGGTGACTCAGTCAGTTGACTGTCTGACTTTGGCTCAAGTCATGATCTTGCGGTCTGTGAGTTCGAGCCCTGCGTTGGGCTCTGTGCTGACAGCTCAGAGCCTGGAGCCTGCTTCGGATTCTGTGTCTCCCCCTCTCTCTGCCCCTACCCTGCTCTCTCTCTCTCTCTCCCTCTCTCTCCCTCCCTCTCAAAAACAAATAAACATTAAAAAACAAGCAAACAAAAGCTGGAAGGTGTACTCAATTGGACAAGAGGGCTCTTCGGGTGCAATTAATTGGCTCTGTGTGCATGAGAGAGGCTACGAGTTCAAGGGCTGCCATCACTCAAATCCTGCCCTCAGATACTAAATCTGAACCAGTGACTTGCTGATTGCTCAACAGCACCAAGAACCGCCCTAATGTACGTCAAGGGCACCGCCAGCCTTTCATTTGGGTTTTATTAATTTTTTAAGCAGGAAAGCAAACAGCGAGTGGCCTTCCTAGCCCCTGTTCGGCATCTTGTCTTCCAAGGGGCCCAGGTATCCCTTTTCCCGTTCTCGCCCAGAAGGGCGAGCCAGAGCCGCGCTGGAAACCCGGTTTCCTGCCTTGTGGCTCTGTTTGTCTTGGACTTTTATCAAGGAGGAGCAGGGCGGAAAGTTCTACGTGCGGGCGGAGATGTCAAGCACAGCCCCCTGGCCTTTCTCCCAGCTAAACGGCTCCGATAAGTAAGTGGGCAGGCCTTGAGCCCCGAGACCCACAGACACACTTGGATGACTTTACAGAAATCAGTCGGCCGGTCTTTCCGAGGGCTCTGACTAGCTCCGGATGCGCCCCCTCCCAGCACCGCGGACATGGCCAACCAGACCAATGCCTCCACCCTGTACGACAGCTACGAATACTACTTGGACTACGTGGACCTCATTCCTGTGGATGAGAGGAAGCTGAAAGCCAACAAATGTGAGTCCTCGACTGGGGGAGCCAGCCAGGCAGAGGCTGGGGGTTGGCCCGAAAGACTTTCTCTGGCCACTTCCTACTCCCAACAGATGTCACAGATGAGCCCAAACACGACCCTAACCCTAACCCTCAGAGATATAAGTAAACGGGAGCAGAATCTTATCTGTCATCTTCTGTAAGAGGTTTGGAACTAACCTCCTAAGAAACTAGGATGATTTGGGAGCAGAATATGCTTTTATTTTTTTAATTTTTTATTTTTAATGTTTACTTAGTTTTGACAGAGAGAGAGAGAGACAGTGAGAGCAGGAGAGAAGGAGAGAGAGGGAGGAAGACACAGAATGTCCAAGCAGGCTCCAGGCTCTGAGCTGTCAGCCCAGAGCCCAATGCGGGGCTCGAACCCATGAACCGTGATCACGACCTGAGCTGAAGTTGGATACTTAACCAACTGAGCCACCCAGGTGCCCCTAGAATATGTTTTCTTTTTTTTTTTTAAGTTTATTTATTTATTTTGAGAGAGAGACAGAGCACAAGCAGGGAGGGGCAGAGAAAGAGAAAGAGAGAGAGAATCCCAAGCAGACTCCATCTGTGATGTTCGCTCAGAGCCTGACTTGGGGCTCAGTCTCACAAACCGTGAGATCGTGACCTGAGCCAAAATCAAGAGTCTGATGCTTAACCAAGTGAGCCACCCAGGCACCCCAGAATATGCTTTTAAGACAGACTTTTTTTTTTGTTAGAGTGTGATTTGCCTGGGTTCCTGTAAGCTAGGTGAAATTTTTTCAAATTGCAGATTTCGCATTTTCTCTCACTCTATGCAGATTTGGGGGAGGTTACTGTGTCCACTCCTAAGATATATGATTTACTGGTTTCCATGAAAACACCAATTGATTGGGGCGCCCGGGTGGCTCAGTCAGTTAAGCAACTGACTTCTGCTCAGGTCGTGATCTCGCAGTTCGTCAGTTCAAGCCCTGTGTCAGGCTCTGTGCGGACAGCTCGGAGCCTGGAGCCTGCTTCCGATTCTGTGTCTCCCTCTCTCTCTGCCCCTCCCCTGCTCGCGCTCTCTCTGTCTCTCAAAAATAAATAAACGTTAAAAAATTTTTTAAATACCAAGTGATTTTACTCTTCATGGTCTCAGTAAGGACCACCAGAGCAAACCAACATGCTTTTTTTGCTCCTCTCTCTCCCAGTCTCTATCCCTTGGGTAAGTTGGTGCTTTGTGAACAATCTTCTCTGATTATTCCAGCTACTTGGTCAAGATAACAAGTTAGCTGAGGGAATGAGTATGAAAAAGCAAACCAAACCAAAAAAAGTCTCAGGGCTCTGCCATCCTGAAGTCTCGGGCTCCTTGGCTATTTCTTTATTTTATTTTTATTTTTATTTTTGAGACAGAGAGAGACAGAGCATGAGCAGGGGAGGGGCAGAGAGAGAGGGAGACATAGAATCAGAAGCAGGCTCCGGGCTCTGAGCTGTCAGCACAGAGCTGTCAGGGCTCTAACTCACGGACTATGAGATCATGACCCGAGCCGAAGTCGGACGCCTAGCCCCTCCTTGGCTATTTCATGCCCTATGATCACATAATCTGTCAAGAAGTAAGTGCAGTCACTAGAAGGAACAGGATGCTTTTCCTATGAAAAGCACGATCACTTGTTCACGCATCAGCTCAAAACTGAAATCCATTTGGATGTTATCGGTAATAAAAGGTAGCAGATCCCCGGCAGAGCCCTTGGAGAAAGTTGTCTAGAATGTCTTGTTAGGAAGTGTACCTGTTTCCACTTTCATTTACAGCTTCCAGGAGTCCGGGTACCCATCCACGTTTGCTGCGTCCCCAGCCTGGTAGCAAAGCTTTTGCGGGGGACGATAGGTTTGGTGTGTGTTTCCTGATGCGGGGTATATACTCACGAATCAAAAAGCAGAATTTTGCACAGACAGCTCACAGTAACAGGGAGAAAGTGGCAGGGTTGAAATAGAAGCCCACTGATATGTATGGTCAGAAGTTCAGACCTGCAGGATACATATTGGTCTAGACAAAATGTAAATCTGTATTCGGGAAGGTTGTTTTTAAATTAACACGAATTAGGGGCGCTGGGGTGGCTCAGTCAGTTAGGCCTCACACTCTTGATTTAGGCTCTGGTCATGATCTCAGTGGTTTGTGAGATCGAGCCCCTCAACTCTGCACTGGGCCTGGAGCCTGGAGAGATTCTCTCTCTCTCCCTCTCTGCTCCTCCCCCACTCCTTAGGATGTGCACGCACACGTGTGCTCTCTTTCTGTCTCTCAAAAAAAATTTTTAACCTGAATTAAATAAAATGCTGTTAGCTTCAGACACCCTCATCCTTTTGTACACCAGACATCCCGCCTGGTCACCACCTGGGCTCCAAAGCTCTCTCCCCTGCTCTGAGTGGGAGCCCTCTTTGCTTATTCAAAGTCTTCGAACCTACAGTCTCAACCTCCTGCCCTGTGTAATTACCCATGAACAACGTCCATTTCTGGAGAAAGTGGTTGATGTTCTCTAAACTGTGTGTGAGGTTTTAAAAGAAATACTTTTTCTTGCACACATGAGCTAGAGATAAAAAGTTCATAGCCTGCTGGGCATACAAATGAGGAAACTCCTTCCCGGGGCGCCCGGGTGGCTCAGTCAGTTGAGCGTCCGACTTTGGCTCAGGTCATGATCTCACGGTTTGTGAATTCAAGCCCCCCATTGGGCTCCTTGCTGACAGTGCAGAGCCTGCCTGGGATACTCTCTCTCTTCCTCTCTCTCTCTCTCTGCCCCTCCCTCACTTGTTCTCTACCTCTCTCTCTCTCAAAATAATAAATAAATAAACTTTAAAAAAAGCAACGCCTTCCCAAACTCCCAAATGCAATATAGACCATCTCAGTGAGGAAACTGTCCCGGGGGAGGCCAGTCATTGGGTCCCCCAGACAGCCTAGATGTCAGGAGTCTTTGACACCCACGGAGAGAGGTACTCCTTCTGGCTTCCTTGATTTCTGTTTGTATCTCAGTCTTCATGTGTTCTCTGAATTTAATCTCCACCTTCTCTGGAAAAGGAGTTTGAGGCTAGACAAAAATACTCTCCCAGGGTGTTTCTGTCCCAGATGGGTAGTTGTCTAGCTTGTGTTTGGGGACCGGCCGGGAGGCAGTGACACACGGATCAGAGGCCGGGCACGTGGAGCCCTGCGCCACCTGGCAGGAGTTCACATCTGAGCTCTGCCACTTTCTAGCTCTGTGACTTGGGGCAAACAAGTTACTAAGGCCAGGCCAGATTCAAGAGGAGGGAATTAGAACCTATCTTGCAGTGAGAAAAGTGTTGAAAACTCAAAGCAGCCTTCCACCCACCACAAACAAGAAAAAGTATGGCAGGCGGCAAAATAAAACAGGAAGGGTAGCCAGGGAGAGGTGGGGCCCTAAGAGGAATCAGGCGGTTGGTAAAGGCCCCCCAAGGATTACCTGTGAGCAGGTGAGAGACCAAGCCCTGAAGCCGTCTCTGGGAGGAGCCTTCCAGGCCACAGGAACTCCGAAGACAAAGGCTCTGAGGCAGGGGGATATCTGGTGTGTTCCAGGAATGAAAAGCGATGGCAGTGACTATTCCCTTGTATTTTGGAAACTACCTGGGAAATACCCTTTTTGCCCCTTGAAACGGAAGCCATTTTCTTATTTCATAAGTCAACACAACCCATCAATCAACAAGAAAAAAAAAAAACAATAGAAATATGGGCAAATGATACGAGAGCACAGTTAACAGAAGAGGAAACTCAAAGGGCCGAGGAACGTGAGAAAACGCTCACCTTCACAAGTACTCAGGGAGCGCCCTGGGAAGGACGCTGAGGTTCCATTTCACACTCACTCAATGAGCAAACATGGAAACACTGATACTCAGTGTGTCGGGGTAGGAAGTGGAGAAATTTGTATTGCCACACGTGGATGATGACCTTAACATTTTAATATCCTTTTTTTTTTTAATTTTTTTTTTAACGCTTATTTTTGAGACAGAGAGAGACAGAGCATGAACGGGGGAGGGTCAGAGAGAGAGGGAGACACAGAATCCGAAACAGGCTCCAGGCTGTGAGCTGTCAGCACAGAGCCCGACGCGGGGCTCGAACTCACGGACCGCGAGATCGTGACCTGAGCCGAAGTCGGACGCTCAACCGACTGAGCCACCCAGGCGCCCCTTTTAATATCCTTTTTTAAAAAAAGGATCTGGAGGAAATACTCTGTGTATTTCTATGAATTTGGAACATTTTATAATTCAAACTTTTCAAGAACGTTTATCTATTCTGAGAGAAAGAGAGAGGGCACGTGTGCCTGGGCGGGGGAGGGGCGGAGAGAGAGAGAGAGAGAGAGAGAGAGAGAGAGAGGCAGAGAGAGAATCCTCAGCAGGCTCCGCGCTGTCAGTGCAGAGCCCGACGAGGGACTCCATCCCGTGACCATGAGATCGTGACCTGAGCTGAGATCAAGAATCGGATGCTTAACTGACCGAGTCACCCAGGTGCCCCTCAAATTTCTAAAATGTAAGTTGTGAAGGTTAATATGCTCATCGTAAAAGACTCAGACAGTAAATTACTGCACTTTACCATTCAGAAAAAAAAAATCAGCATTAGCATTTTGGTGCCTGGCCGCCTTAGGATTTTTCTGTGTCTTCAAAACACAGAATGTGCCTGCACGCACATATACACACATGCCGTCCGTGATAACAACTGAGGGGAAACTGAGACCTGCCTTGAGTGACCTCTCTCCTCCCCGGGCCTGTGACTACCAGGCAGAGCCCAGCGGGCGGCAAGGGGCCACCCTCTCCAATGGATGGACGAGCGCGGCTGGGAAGGACAAGGACCCTGAGCCTGCTGGGGACAACAACCCCACGCTCTGGGCAGTTTGGCAGGATTTTAAACATTTCGCTCATGTTGACAAGGACCCTCTTTTTTATATTATTACTAATTGAGGGAAAACGTGCACAACACAAAAGTGACCATTTAAGCCATTTTAAGGGCACAGTTTGGCAGCAGTAAGTGCCTTCACATCATGCCACCACCCATCTCCGGAACTTTTTCCATCTTCCCCAAACTGAACTCAGTACCCGTTACACACCAGCTCCCCCTTTCCCTCTGCCCCCCTCCCCCCGCCACCGCCTCCGATAACCACCTTCCTGCTCTCTGTCCCTATGAATCTGACTGTTCTGACCATCTGCCACGGACTGAGTCCGGGGTCCCACCCCACCAAACTCACGTGAAACGTGAATCCCCAGTGGGATAACATTTGGAGGCGGGGCCTTTGGGAGGTGATGAGGGTTAGACCAAGTCATCAAGCCAGGGGCCCACTGTGGAATTCGTACCTTTTTGAGAAGAAACAAGAGTGCTTGTCCTCTCTCCCTCGTTCACGTGAGGACATAAGCAGGAAGCAAGCTCTCGCCTGGAATGGAACCCACCAACACCCTGATCTTGGACTTCCGGCCCCTAGAACCGTGAGAGAATAAATGCCCGTGATTTAAACCACCCAGTGTATGTGATTTGCTACAGCAGCCTGAACGGAGGAAGACAGTACGTCACCGAAGGGGAATCATACGCCGTTTGCCCTTTTCGCCGTGTGGCTCATTTCACGGAGTCTTCACTCTGACAAGGACCCTCTTGGGAGCCAGGCCCCTTGGCCAGTTTACAGAGCTATCTGTGGCAGAAAGAAATGTACGGCAGGTAGCTAAGACTACAAAAACAACCCGGAGGTCGATAGTCTCCTGACACCAGAGATGTAAACTCCCACGGCATGGCGATCGTATCAGTCAGCGTTCTCCAGAAAAACAGAACCAATAGGAGGTACGTCGATGCGGATAAGAGGAGGCTGGTTATAGGGACTGGCTCATGCGGTTAGGGAGGCTGACGAGTCCCACCATCTGCCTCCTGGAAGCCCGGGAACCCAGGAAAGCCGGTGGTGATTGAGAACTACAGGAGCTGATGGTTCGAGTCCTGGAGTCCAAAGGCCCAAGAACGAGTGTCCAGAGGCAGGAGAAAATAGACGGCCCAGTGCAAGGAGACAGCGCAAGAATTTGCCCTTCCTTTGCCTTTTTGTTCCATTCGAGCCCCCAACGGCTCGGCCGATGCCCACCCACACTGGTGAGGGCAGATCTCCTTACTCAGCCTACCGAATCGATGCTAATCTTTTCTAGAAACACCCTCACGGACACATCCAAAAATCGTGTCTTACCAGCCGCCTGGGCATCCCTTCGCCTAGTCAAGCTGACGCACGAAATTAACCATCGCGGAGCGTAAACCAAGAGGGTCACCAGATGAGGACTGGGAGTGCGTGGTGTGGAGTCACAACAGTCGCCACAGCGGGACGTGGCAGAGACCTGGTCACAGGGGTGATGGATGTGCACAGGTGAACCGGCCCGGGAGTCCCGCGCGGGGTGTCCACTCGTTACTTGGTCAAAATGCCGTCACGTGTCCCCACGGCCCCTCAGCGGAGCCTGGGGGTACTTCTCCTCCTCCAGCTTCTTTCCACCGGCTTCCTCATCCGTGTCTGAAACACACACGGATCTGCATTCCCGCTGCCCTCTTGGACCATCGGCCAAAGGTCCCTCTCTCTCACCTCCGGTTGCCAAACTTCTCAAACTCGTGAGCGCTTTCCCCTTCTCTGGTTCCCGGCATCCACCGTCATCCGAAACAGCTGCTTCGGAAAAGTCACCCTGCTCGCTCGCCTCCTTCCTCCCCCTGGTTTCTGTGTCTCTCCAGCTCCACTGTCATCTCTCTCAACCTCTTTCCTTCTTTCCCTAGTTTCACTCTCCTTAGGGTGACCAAGCCCCTAGGTTGGCACAGGACTGTCACATGGATGCATCTTGGGGAACTGAGGCACATCGGATGGTCATCTTAACTCCCCTCTTCTCCCTCCAGTCCCACAGACAGGAACAATGCCGCCACTACCCCCAGATCATAGGGAAATCAGAAAAAGGCTCCTACTCTGGGGACACAGTTCATCACACCTATCCAGGTGGAATTCCTTGAGCAGTGCACAACCTGTGCAACTCTCCATGGTGTTACTGTGTAGGAGGGACTCCAGGCACAACCATGTGCCCATTGCACTGTTCCCTGCCCCTGCCCTCTCAGATAAGTCTAAGCTCCCCATTTTGTCTTAGCAGTCCTCTGAAACTCGGTGCTGTCCATTCTTTCATTCATCTCAACTAGCCCCACTTCCACACCATACTAGAAACACACCATTCCTGACCCACCTTCTTGCTTTTGCTCGCGATTAATTCAACAACCAAATTTTGCAACTATCCGTGACAGGCCAGGCGTTGCACCGAGAGTTGGAGGCACAATGCAAAAAGACCAAATCCCCGTCCTTGATATTTTACGAGAATGATTTTATTTCGTGGCCACTATTATCTGTTTTACGGTGGTGTATTTCCAAGTAGGTTACGGACATCAGGGCATCCCTCCACCGGATTTAGGAAAATCGTAACAGGAAAGAACGTAACACGATACCCAGACATTTCAATAATTATGTCTTAGTGTCCCCCAACAGTCTACCTTCATCGTCCCACATTTCCCTAAAAGGTGCTTATAAGCTACTTTGTCTGTTCCATGTTGATGTGCTGGATCTGGTGACATCTCTTTGGTCTATCTTGGTCTAGAACTTTTTGTAGAAGACACTGACTCGAGGGAGGAATCAAGCAGGTCGCTCTTTCCATCCTCGACTGTTTAGTGAGGTGGCCGCTACTGATCATGAATATGCTGCTATTTGATGGACGGTGTTGTGCTGGAGAATGTGCAGAAGTGGCCAGCAGAGCACAGAGAAGGACACCCTTGGGGAGAAGTAAGACGTAAGGAAGGCTTCACAGGGAAGGTGGGCTGAGCTGAGTCAGAAGACCCAGGGGGACTCTGCCCGTCTGATTCACAGGGGCCGGTCCGGCGGGGCGGGGTTGGGGGTGGGGGCAGAATGGTCACACTCCTGCTTAGGCCAGAGGTGCTCTGGGGAAGAGTGAGTGATGGAGGATGTGCTCCGGACCACGTGGGGGTCGGGTTCTTGCAGGTCAGTCTCAGAAGATTCCTGGGAGCTGTGGGGAGTCATTCAAAACCGTAAGCAGAGGGGTGCCTGGGTGGCTCAGTTGGTTAAGTGCTGACTCTTGATTTCTGCTCAGGTCGTTGATCTCACGGTCCATGAGTTTGAGCCCCATGAAGGGCTCTATGCTGACAGCGTGGAGCCCTGCTTGGGATCCTCTCTCTCCCTCTCTCTGCCCCTCCCCTGCTCTCTCTCTCTCTCTCTCTCAAAATAAATAAACACTAACAAAAAATTAATAAAATTGTAAGCAGAGAAGAGACAAGGTCCAATTTGCTGGCTAAAAATATCCCTCTGGCGAATATATAAATTGGAGGTTTGGGTGGGAGGCAGGTGATACATAGGCAGGTGAAACAGCCATATGCTGGGAAAGGTCTGGAAGCATAACATTGGAAAGATCTCTACCCTTAGGAGGTGACAGTCTAGGAAGGAGGGGCCTGCCTAAATAAATGAGCGTGCTATGGTATCCCAGACATGGGAATAAAAGTATGTGGGGGTCCCAGGGCCCAGAGGGGCCAAGTGATTTGCTCAAGGTCACCTAGTAAAACATTTGCAGAGCTGGGACTTAAATTCCAGGCTCTGATCCCTTAGGACTCGTCCCAGGACACTTGACACGATTAGTGGGCAGATTCCCACCAGACTGTTCCAGCACAGCAGGAACCCTTCCCTGTCTTGCTCCCCACCCCCAGCTCCCAGACAGTGCCTGGCACATCTCAGGCACACGAGAAGTCTCTGCAGAATGAACAGATCAACTGCTGTGAGGCACGCAGCTCTTGTACATACTGGTCATTTTCATGATGCGTACCTGTGTCAGTTATCAGTTTACTGTAATTCCGTGATCAACGATGGAATGCCTTAAGACTGAGCCGGGAGTGAAGCTTTCGCAGGAGGGGGCCCTGGCAGGGGCGCAGCAGGACGGCCGTGCTGGGGCTGGGAGGTCGGCAGTGAGGGTGTGAGGACGCGCAGGGCCAACAGCCCTGGTCACTGGCCCAGCACGTGGTCCCGCTGAGATCCTGCAGCCTCGCGGTGGCAAGAACCTCTCAGCAGCCATCTTGACGGAAAAACCAATGCCCCGGGGCAATCTGGGGCCGGTGGGTCGGGGGAAGAGTTGCAAGCCCAGATGGGGGGGGACCCCACTACGGTTGTTGGTCATCTGGGTTGTCTATGGTTCATCCAGCAGCTCCAAACCAGTTAGGCCTGGCTAAAACAGCCAACATCTCTGCTATCCGGTAACCAAACCACATCCCCAGGGAGGTCTGAACCTCTCTCAAGTATGTCCTTCCTTGGGGTTATGGGCTGGACTGGGTCCCCCCGCCTCCCCCACCAAATTCCTATGTTCCTCCCGTACTTAAGAATGTGACTGTAGGGGCGCCTGGCTGGCTCAGTTGGTTAAGCGTCCGACTTCGGCTCAGGTCATGATCTCACGGTTCATGGATTTGAGCCCTGTGTCGGGCTCTGTGCTGACAGCTCAGAATCTGAAGCCTGCTTCAGATTCTGTGTCTCCCTCTCTCTGCCCCTCCCCTGCTCATGATTCATCTCTCTCTCTCAAACGTAAATAAACATTAAACATTTTTTTAAAAGAATGTGACTCTATTTGGAGATGGGGCCTTTAAAGTGAGAAAATAAGTTTCTGTTCCTTAAGCCACGGTCTTAGTCTGTCTGTTCAGGCTAATACAACAAAACACCTCAGACCGGGTGGCCTATAAACCAGAAACATCTATTTCTCATGGTTCCGCAGGCTGGGACGTCCAACACGAAGGCACCAGCACGGTCGCACTGGGGTGAGGGGCCCCTTCCTGGTTCATAGCTGGCATCTTCTTGCCGGGTCCTCACATGATGCAAGGCGTGAGGCAATCTGTCCGGAGCCTTCTTTATACAGGCACTAGCCTCATTCACGGGGGCTCCGCCCTTATGACTCAAGCACCTCCCAGAGGCCCCACCATCAAATACCATCCCCTGGGGCATGAAGATTTGACGTAGGAGTGTAAGGGAACACAAGCACTCTGACCACAGCACAGCCTGAGCAAACGCACCTGGGTCCCCCCTCCCTCCCTCCTCAGCCCCAGCACACCTTGTAGAGTCGCCTCATATCTTACACTCTTTAATCCTTCTGAGTAATTCTTCGTATTAGACTTCCCGTTTCACCTGCTGTGTGATTTCTACCTCCTGACTGGGCCTGGCCTGTCACAATGTCCTTCCAGTCGCAATGTCTTTTTTCTCCCGCATCTGCGTAAACGCACCCATCACGCTGCGGCACGGAAAGAGCAAGTTCATGGCGTGCAGTCAGAGTGCTGCTCTCATCTTTCTCTGACCGCTCGTGCAGACCTACTTAGTGGTGCTGGCTCTTTCCCTGGAGTAGGTCTCATGCTCACTCTTTTTTGTTGTTGTTTTGTTTTTCTGTTTTGTTTTGTTTTGTTTAATTTTTGAGAAAGAGAGACAGAGACAGAGCTTGAGTGGGGGAGGGGCAGAGAGAGAGGGAGACACAGAATCCGAAGCAGGCTCCTGGCTCCGAGCTGTCGGCACAGAGCCCGACGCGGGGCTTGAACTCAGGAACTGTGAGATCGTGACCTGAGCGGAAGTCGGACGCTTAACCGACTGAGCGCCCCTTACTCTCAAATTTTAAAAAATGTGTCTATCAGGGCACCTGGGTGGCTCGCTTGGTTGACTTCCGCTCAGGCCAGGATCTCGGGGTTCGTGAGTTCCAGCCCAGCATCGGGCTCTCTGCTGTCAGTGCAGGGCTGCTTCAGATCCCCCGTCCCCCTCTCTCTGCCCCTCCCCAGCTCGTTGTCATTCTCGCTCTCTCTCAAAATGAAGAAACAAACTTAAACCAAAAAATGTCTACCGGCCAGTCTAGTTACCGGAGCAAATGTCTAAGCCGATGAAATCAGTTTCAAAAATACTTAAAACCAAACCGCCTTCAAACTTCATTCAAAGCGAGAACTTCCTCTTTCCCTGGCTTGGGGGCAGGAGCGCTTCCTCCTTCTTTCCTCAGCAAGCTCCTCTTCCCCAGCCACCTGCCCCATCCTGTGTGGCGACACATCTTCGCTGGAGCGTCAGGGATGGCGTGGGGTGAGAGGCAGAAAGGACGAGGGGGTTTGCCAGGGAGGCGGCTCGGATTCCGATTCGGACGGCAGCCGCTCAGCACAACAGACACACCCGCACAGGCGGCCCTGGAGGGCGAGGAGGACATCGATGTGCGTCAGCCGTGTCCACAAAGGGGGGCCCGCTACTTGGCTCGGGGACTCTGCTCCTGTCGATTTCGCCGCCCCTCCTCATACCAGCCTGTGTGACGGGTGTCCTTTGTGCATTCCCCGGGATGACGGTCACCAGCCCCATGACCTGAGGGTGGGGAAGCGAGTCTCCTCTGTAGCCGTCCTTACTTTTTGGCCGAACTCTTGCACTGGCCTCCCCACTGGCCTCCCCGCCCTCCAGCTTGACTGGCACTGATCCAGGCGGGGGCGTCCTTGATGCAAGCTGGCTCCTTCTCTCCTTTGCAAGAGATCTCCCACCACAGGCAGTGCTCTCTCTTGCTGGCCTCGTAGGACGATCCTCGGGACCCTGTGCTCTGAGGCCAACTTCCGCCTGGACCCGCTCTGTGAGAGGCCCGACTCCCCTTCAGGCTGTGCTCCTGCACGTGACCCTTTGGGCCAGCTCTGGGCTGGCACTCAGCCCGCACCCTCCCCTGAGGCCCTCGGGGACACAGCTTTGCCCCTCAACGGCCGGAGGCTGGCTCCTTCCACCCTGCTGACACTGATGGCCCAGTCTCTTGCTTTTAAGATGTTCTCGAGCACACATCATCAGACTCCAGTCCGCTGTGTCCCACTAACTGCAAAGGACACGTGCAGAGTGCCCTTGAGCGGCCTCTTCGCAGTTCCACTGGAGGGCAGGGCACCGGCTGCCCTCCTAGACAGAGTGAGGGCTCTGGGGGACCATCTACCATCTCTGAAGGAAATCCCTTGGAGGTAAGCAAACCCAAACCAGATTTCAAGTAGTCAATGCCTATTTTAGTCTACTCAGGCAGCTATAACAAAGTATCATAGACTGCGGAGCTTCAACAGATATTCATTTCTCACCGTGCTGGAGGCTGGGAGTCCAAGGTCAAGGTGGCAGAAAAGTCAGTGTCTGGTGAGGACGTCCTTTCTTGCTGTTGGGCTCACATGGCCTTTCCTTGGTGCATGTGAATGGAGAGGGGCTGGGGGAGAGGAGGAGGAGGAAATGGGAGAGAGAGAGGGAGAGAGAGAGAGAGAGGAGGGAGAGAGTGGGGGAGGGAGGGGGGAAGTGGGAGGGGGTGAGAGTGGGGGAAGAGGGAGAGACAGAGAGGGAAAGAGAGAGAGAAAGAGGGAGGAAGAGGGAGAGAGAGATTCTTCCTTTTATTATAAGGACACTAATCCCACCATGGTGTCCCACCCTCATGATCTCCTCTAAACCTAATCACCTGTCAAAGGCCTCACCTCCGACGACCACCGGTCTGGAGATCAGGGCTTCCGCATCGGGAGGTGGGGGGACACATTCGATCCATAGCACGGCCTTTCTACAGAGTCCACTGTGAACATCCCGTCTCCCCTGCAGATTTCAGGGAGGATCTGGCTGTGTCTGCTCTTTTATACTTTGCCCTTATTGACTTCACAATATGTTGTTTTCCTGTGTCGTGAAATATTCTCTCACAAAGTTTTGTAAATAACTGCACGACGTTCTAAAAATGTGCGGTTTTGAACACGGAGAGTGGTTCCAGGATTTTGCTATTACAAGCAGTGGACTTGGGAAGAAAAAAAAACTTCTTCCCCTGTTGTGTGTCCACGGTATTTGAATTCGAAGAAGTTCACTTAAAAAAAAAAAATCCCCAAAATGCAAAAGTAGAAATCTCCATCACCCGCACGCTGTGCTGCTGCTATGATGATGTCACTCTTGTGATCTGTAATGGTCAGCAGAAGGCGGTGTCAGGGTGTCTCAGGGAGGCTCTGTTGACCTGGCTTTGAAGGTGGGGCAACGTAAGCGTGAGTCCGGGTGAGGAAGGACAGAGGTCACACCGCAGAGAGCAGGCGAGCCTCTTTGCTGACAAATGCACCTTTCTCTCCTCGCCAGTTCCTCTGGGCTGGATCTCCAACCCAGTCAAACAGATCAGAAAGCTTCACTTGTGCAGAGGTTCACATCAAAGACAGAAAGATGCTGGGACTGGAGCCAGAAGCCAGGGATGCTTTAAGGTGAGACCAAGGCAAAGCTTCTGGAAGATCGCCTGGGGCAGCCGCTTGAACCGTGGAAGGCTGAGTTTCACTCCTGTGCCAAGTACGGAAGGAGGCGACACAGGAGGGAAAATACCTAATAAGCAGGAGGGATTTTAAGACTTTTGTGTTCATGCCCATATACTGGAGTTTATTCCGTCATGGATGGACAGATCATTGGAAATACCTAGGGATATGGATATATATATATGTATATACATATATATACACACACATATATATATGTATATACATATATATACACACACATATATATATGTATATACATATATATACACACACATATATATATATGTATATACATATATATATATATATATATATATATATATATATGGCGTATTCAGCGCTAACTTGAGGAATCTGGGTTCCTCTTTCCCAGGGTTAGCTTGAAATCTGGTGTGATTTTGTTACAGGGACTTCACAAGGATTTTCACCCTTGTGATTTTACAGATGTGACTTCTGTTTCGGGGAAAGGTTAAGAATCTCTCCAATGCTGTCAGAAAGGTGGGGCATGCAAATCTGTTTCCTGGGCCTCTGCTTGAATTAATTATATGTTTGCTTTTCTATCTGTCCCCTTTTCAGAGGCTAAGCTTAGGAGAAAACCAGTCCCATATAGCAACCTCACAGCGACCACACACATTCTAATGCGATGAATCTCCAGATACCGCTCTAATGCTCCCTTGCACGGAGCAGCAAGATGGATTGATTTCCCTTGGGTAGGGTCTGGCTTTCACGCTGTGTTATTTACTTCTTGGGTCAATATGTCTTCTTCCTTTAATTATGGCTTAGGAAAAATTTGTCATAGCCTGTATGGACTTCCACTGATGCACCAGCTCTGGCACCTTCGATAATCAGGCAGTCTGTTCACCTGTTGCCCCGTCAGCTGGGAGAGGAAGAACAGAAACAGGCCACCAACCGATCTCTTGTGAACGCAAGGCAGAGAGCTCAGTGAAAAGACTGAGCAAACAACTTACATAGAACTCTCTTCTGGCATTCGGAGCAATCAATTTCATGTTACAACTTTCACCGAGACTTCTAAATCTTCTTCAAATGGTCAGTCCTACGGGCATGATATAAGGAGTGAAAGTGATTTTTAGGGGTGCCTGGGTGGCTTGGTCGATTAAGCGTCCGACTTCGGCTCAGGTCATGATCTCAGGGTTCGTGAGTTCAAGCCCCACAGTGGGTTCTGTGCTGACAGCTCCGAGCCTGGAGCCTGCTTCAGATCCTGTGTCTCCCTCTCCCTCTGCCCCTTCCCTGCGCACACTCTGTGTGTCTCTCTCTTTCAAAAATAAACATTAAACATTTTTTAAAAAGTGATTTTTAAACAGAAATATGAGATTGTTCTCGTAACGATTTTCTCATCAAGGTAGCCCCAACTGAAGGCGCTACACTTGAATGATACTATTATTGTTCAAAAACTGCTGGGACTCTTCTTTTGGAACTGACTTTGGTAGTGACAGTATATTCTATGGAACGTCCACAGTGAAACTATGTATATCTTTCGAGGGTGGATTTGCTTTTGGGAAATAGTTAGGAATCACCCATAAACTAATCAGGTGAATGGATCGAGCTGACTGATACCACCTGGGTGTTGAAAAGGAAATATGATTTTACAAAGTAGCAAAACTGGTGTGTGTGTGTGTGTGTGTGTGTGTGTGTGTGTGTGTTCCTTGATGGTAATTCCAAAAGAATAATTTAGAAGTGTTTATGAAGGTTTGATAAATGTTTACAAATGTTTAATCAAGACATGTATTTTATTTTATTTATTTATTTTTTTTAATGTTTATTATTGAGAGACAGAGAGACACAGAGCATGAGCAGGGCAGGGGTAGAAAGAGGGGGAGACACAGAATCTGAAGTAGGCTCCAGGCTCTGAGCTGTCAGCACAGAGCCCGATGCGGGGCTTGAACTCACAAACCGCAAGATCATGACCTGAACTGAAGTCGGTTGCTCAACCCACTGAGTCACCCAGGTGCCCCAAGACATGTATTTTAGAAAAATTTATATGATTCTATGATAGAGAGAGGATGATTATTTTGAACGTCAGCATTCATTTGGATTTGTAAGTTTTGATATGCTCGTTTAAAAAGCTGGCTCCTTCTACTGACTCAATAAGGAAAACTGGTTACAATTAACGGAGTACCAGACAAAACAGAGGTTAATTTCTCTTTCACCTAAAAGTCTGCAGGACAGCGTGGTGGGTCTGGTCCATGAGATCCTCAGAAAGCAGCTTCCTTCCAGCTCATTGCTCTGCCATTCCCCGGACATGTCCCTCATCATCACATCCATGTTCTGGCCAGCAAAATGGAGTAAGGAAATGCAAAGGGATACAAGGTCATGAGAAATCTATTAGTCTCTGCAGGAGGACTCCTAGTAACTCCCTACTCACAGCTCATTGGCCAGAACCTTGTCACATGACCACATCTAGCTGAAAGGGCATCTGGGAAATGTAGTCTTTATCCCAGGCAGCGAAAGGTAGGGCTTCTAGGACTATGAAAGCACCTGAGAGCAAACATTAGGATTGACAACTAGCAGTCTATAAATCACAATTACGTTTACTGGTATCCACTTGATTTTAGTGGAGCTTGAATCACAGAGATATCACTTGCCACACTACCCTCTTAACAGAAATAATAATTTTAGTTCTATTTACCTATCATTTCAAAACCATTAAACAAGGAACTGTGCTATGTGCATTACATACACATGGTATATTATTTAATTCACCTAACAGTCTACATAACACACACTAACATCCCCCTTTAACAGATGAGAAGACAGATTTAGAGGTGTAAAAATCCCAGCCTGCCTGAGACCCCATGGTTAGAAAATGGCCAAGTCAGATTTTGAATTCAAAACTACCCACTTCCAGAGCTCAGGCCCTTAACCCCATTGTTTTTCCAAAGAAGGGAAAGATCTTGGAGTTAATCTCTTACCAGGACTCTGGGACCCAAATGTTAGTAGTGTTTGAAGAAATGTTAAAGTGGAGGTTTAGCAGTTAACAAAATCTAACGAGACTGAGGTGCCTGCTATGAGTAGGAAGTACTTGGATCAGATTAAGCTGTCAGCTCCAAGGTGGGATGAGAAATTCCTCAGTGTGATGCCCCACCATGCCATCAGAGCCTCTTCTTGTCAGTTAATTGTGGATGCCTAAGTCCCCTCATTCTGCCAGTGTGGTGGAAGGAAGAAAGGAAGGAGAGAGGGAGGAGAGAGAGAGAGAGAGAGAGAGAGAGAAAGAAAGAAAAGAAAGAAAAGAAAAGAAAGAAGAAGAAAGAAAAAGAAAGAAAGAAAAGAAAGAAAGAAAGAAAAGAAAAAGAAAGAAAGAAAGAAAGAAAGAAAGAAAGAAAGAAAGAAAGAAAGAAAGAAAGGAGGGAAGGAAGGAAGGGACAGGGAGAGGAGAAAAAGGAAGTAAATGAGGGAAGGGGAGAAAAAGGGGAGGGAGAAAAAGGGAAGGGAAAGAGAAGGGGAGGGGAAGGAAAGGGAAGGGAAGTTTTCCACGGCTGGACTAGTATTGTTGTCAAGCCAGCCTGGTGCTCCTTGTTGTAAAAACAAGCTCAGTGATGTTTAAACAATTCCAACACTGGAGAATGACAGCTCTTGCCCGGGAACAACATGTTCTGTCCGAGCACTAAGGCTGAACCTTCAGCAGGAAGAGGAACAAGAACTCTATTTTTTTGGCCACCCTTTTCAACAGGACCATAAACGAAAGAGAATTTAGTACAGGAAGTGGCAAGTAGCTACTGATCGCCTTTTTGGTCTGAAAAAAATTCCAATTTCACTTCTCTGAAGATACTGTGCTCTGTGAAAGGTGTCGCTTCATTTTCTGCTCAGTATGTGGGGATAATGACCAAGGGCCAAGCAGACAAGTGTGAGCCCAGGAGAAGGGGAGGTGGGTGGGGGTGGGTCTCAGCTGCCAAACTTCAGAAGCTGTTTTCTTAGAGGCCCCAACGGCACTCATATAGGCGCTGAAGATCTCCAACCTTATGTTCTCTTTATGAAGGAGAAAGAGCAGTGGGGTCTGCCTAAATCTAAAACACCCCTGGGGTGGCTGGGTGGCTCAGTCGGTTGAGCATCCGACTCGGCTCAGGTCATGATCTTGCAGTTTGTGAGTTCGAGCCCCGTGTCGGGCTCTGTGCTGACAGCTCAGAGCCTGGAGCCTGCTTCGGATTCTGTGTCTCCTTCTCTCTCTGCCCATCCCCCGTTTGTGCTCTGTCTCTCAAAAATAAATAAATAAATGTAAAAAAAAATAATAATAAATAAAAAAATAAAACACCCTTACGGAATAAACCCCAAACTTCTGAAAGCATTTATACTGTCATACTTTGCGGTAGTTATAAGATAAATGTTGACTGGCCAGTGGGGCTGAAGCAGGTGTTAGAGAATAATGTGCGGTGAGCAGTCACGGAATGCTGAGAAACTCAGAGGCTCCTCCCAAAAGTCCTTCAGTTTAGGACAGACAGTAACAACCTCGCTCCCGAGTTCCCAGGAGCCCACACACCTCCTTAGCCTGGTTGGCGCTCAGGGGCACCACCGTCAGTTTCTCAGCTCAAGGACAGACAGGAGAGAGGATGCGGGAGCCTGGGGGTCTTTGCTGTCCTGGCCTTTCTGGAGTGTGAAGGCCAAGCTACTGATGCCTTGTTACAAGGCAGTGGGAGCTCGATTCCTTTGGCAAGTATGGCATCTTTTCCTTGGGACTGTTTTTTTGATGCTGTTAAGGTCCAAGATCAACAGGCCTTCAAGTTTCTCTTTCTACCTGTCTTGGGCCGTGGAGAGGACAGGGGACACCCCTTACTCCAGGTACCATTATTTACCCCTGGGGCCTCTACTTCCATATTCATGGAGGTGATGCACAAATCTCTAATACCCCATTATTTGTTCGTTCATTCATTCATTCATTCATTCATTCAGTTTGTTCATTTCCTCATTTGTTTACCCATTGATAAACATCTTTTTGTTTAACAGAATACAACATGGAGCAAGCAGGTGTATCATCGGAAGTACTACTGGAGTTCAGAGGAGCGTGTTGGGGGAAGGGCGAGCAGGACAGAGGCGGCCGCTGATGTGGTTTGAAGCGTTGGGGTTCAGAGTCAACGGCCAGGAAAGAATTCTTTAGATGTCTTGGGTGCAAAAAGGGTGTTTTTTAACATTTATTTATTTTGAGAGAGAGAGAGAGAGAGAGAGAGAGAGAGGGAGAGAGAGAGAGAAAGGTGTGAGTGGAGAAGGGGCAGAGAGAGAGAATCCCAAGCAGGCTCCGTGCTGTCAGCTCAGAGCCCATTGCGGGTCGCGATGCCACAAACTGAACCGTGAGATTATGACCTGAGACGAGATCCAGGGTCGGACGCTTAACCTACTGGGCCACCCACGTGCCCCACAAAAGGGTGGTTTTATTTGACCACGGGGCCAGGGCTTTGGGGCAGAAAGAGCTGCAGTGGGGTTGTGGCGAGTGACTGATTATACACCCTCAGGTTGGGAGGGCGTTAGGGATAACGTAAGTCTCTAAGGTATTTTGGAAACAAGGTTTTCAGGACCTTGAGGCGTTAGCTGTTGTTAGGAAAAGGTCATTACTGTTTAGTACAAACTCAGTCCTGGGATCCTTCAGATGTGTATCAGGGGGCCATAAGCTTGGAGTATGATTGCCAACATACATCTTGGGGGCGGGGGTTTCCAAAGGAATTTTTCTATGTGAAAGGACACTTACAGGATCCTGGGGGTCAGGATAATGTTAAGCTAAGGTTACCTTCTGCCCCTTAGCGAAGGGTCATCATCCAGGCAACTGAGTTCTAAGAGGAAGGTCAGTCTGTCTGCCTCAAGGACTTATCAATGGGCTGTAGGCAGTAAGCGAATTTTGCTTTTCTTTTGCCTTAGTTTCCCACATCAGCAGCGATTCCCAGCGTGCTAGCTTGGTCCCGTCTGAATCCTCATCAGCGCCTGGCAGAGCCTGGCTTGAGTGGGTGCTTTCCCCTGAAAGAAAGGGGCCAGGGAGGCCCGGGGGAAAATCTCTGCCTTGCCCGCCACAGGAGCACTGCAGCACCACAATCTGGACTCCGAAGGGGTCTCTGAAGCGGCCTCTAATGGAGCGGTCCCCACAGTCCCCTGCGGCCCTCACAGCAGAGGGGAGGTTGGCTGTCACATGAGTGGCCCACGGCCCCTGCTTCTCCCTCTGAGGGAGAAAGGGAAGGAGGGGAACAGCAGCAGCAGCTGAAAAAGCAAATCCACGGGGTGCCACCCACCTTCATTCACTGCTTTTCCCTCAACGGTCACCCTAACGGACCTTGAAGCTAGTTGCTCTGGGAAAAGGCCACTTCCCTGCCGGCCTGTTCCTTCCCAAGGTTCTTGTCAGTGGAAAAACCTTCCCGGTGGTCACTGCTGAGAGGCCGGAAGACGAGAGAATGCCAACACTCAGGGCCCTATTTCCACGCTGCTCAGGGGCCCTCACGTCCCCTCGCCGTGGGCTTCTGGTGGTGTCACAGTGACGTTGAGATGCACTCTCCCTCCCACAGATCTGATTGTCATTGCCTTCTGGGTGAGCCTGGCATTTTTCGTCATGCTTCTCTTCCTCATCCTGCTCTACATGTCCTGGTCAGGGTCCTCGCAGGTGAGGTGAGTAAGGGTGGCGGAGGGGGGGGGGTGGCGCATGTACAGGTAAGTCACGTGGCTAAACAGCGAGCGGCCACACGTCCACGCAGCGGAATGTTATGTGGCCACAAAAAGGAATAAATCACCGATTCCTTCTGCAACACGCACGAACTTCAGAGTCACTGTCCTGAGGGATAGAAGCTAGACACAAAAGGGCCCGTATTGTATGACTGATTCCATTGCTATGAAACATCTAGAATATTCTAAAGCAGATTGTGTTGATGGTTGTATAACTCTGGGAATATACTGAGGATCTGTAGTTTTAGGTTTTAAATGGGTGAACTTTACTGTATGTATCTCAATGAAGTTGTTAGAGAAAATAGAGCCTAAATGACCCCACACGCCAGTTAGGTCTTGCCAAACAACTCACCAGGAAAATGGGACCCAAACTTAGGCATCTATGACCACCATGTGCTATTGAATACCTACTATGTGCCTTAGAGGTTAAATTCGGTAAAACCTAGGAGCTCCAAGAATTAGCTAGTAATTAACCTAGCTCGTTACGCATTTTTTGAAAATGTTTATTTATATTTGAGAGCGAGCAAGGGAGTGAGCGGGGGAGGGGCAGAGAGAGGGAGACAGAGGATCCAAAGCCAGCTCTGTGCTGACAGCAGGGAGCCCAACGTGCGGCTCGAACTCACGAACGGTGAGATCATGACCTGAGCTGAAATCGGACGCTCAACGGACTGAGCCGCACAGGCGACCCTAGCTCATTAGATGCTAATTCCTGTGCTAGACAACTGGCTTACCACATCCGATTTCCTCTTCTGGCTTAATCTGCCCCCACGGCTACTGCGGTCTAAAATGACTGTCCTAACAAGGGACCCTATAACAAGGGACTGCCTGTCTCTGCCTTAGCCGATGGGACCAGGGCTGCCCAAACTCCCCTGAAACGTGGGGCCAGGTAGCAGAGCGATCCCGGGCGAAGACTGGGGCCGGACACCATCAGGGGCCAGGCAGTCTTGGGGAGTGGAGACCGGGAGCCGGCACAGGATGCTGGCAGCAGGCAGATGAGCAGAGCTGCTCTGAGAGGAGGGGGCAGGCAGCGGGAAGGCCCTGAAAGACGAGAGGGCAGCCTCGCCACCTGGGGGCGTCCCGCTGCTGGCTCAGGGAGGACCTGCCCATCTGTGCACGCCTAGCTTCAAGGGGGCTCCGTCTCCCTCCTCCGCCCTGCCCTGCCCGGGGTGACTCACCAAGTCACTTCCGGTTCCCTTTGGTCATGGGGGGAGAGGCCGGGCCAGCTTCTGAGCAAATGCAGACCTCCGTCCTTTTCTTCCAGTTTCTACCACTCACGTGAAATTTGGGCAGATTTATAGCCCCAAGAGGTACCTGGGGGATAAATGAACGAAACGAGCTTTCTGAGGTGGCTCGTGGCCAGCCCTGTGCCAGGGACGGTTTGCAAGAGAAAGCTTCCCGGCCCAGTGGGCACACAGGCGGCCGAGGCTGAGGGGTCCCGGGTGTCTTCAGCGCTGCAACTTTACAGGGCAAATGGATGATGCTGTTCCCCGGCACCAGAGAAAGCACCCTCCAGACACTGTAACAGGCAGGGAGGGCTCAGGGGAGCCACCTGGGTCTTCAGTAAGATCTGGGAGACAGACGCAGGGTTGCTCCCTGAGGACGTGCTCTTTCAAGCCTCAAAAAAAAAAAAAAAAAAAGTCTGCCGGCATCATGTGAAAGGAGGGCTCTGCTCCTTCAGGCCCCCTCTCTGAGCCTCCACATTCATGTCAGGATTGCAACTAGTTGAAACTAGTTCTCTGGCCACGCATCACCTCACGTCACCCTGATGACACCTAAGAGGCGATCACGGTCCCCCGTCTCACTGATGAGACGAAGGGCAGGCGGGACGGGGCGGGCCGGCTCACGTCAGGCGGCCGTGCCCACTGCCCCTGGCGCTCAGGAGAGGCATCCAGAGAGCAGATTCCTGGCTAAGATACAAGTTGGCTGGAGGCACAGGTACCTGAGCTCTACACTCAAACCTGTGGACGGACGGAAGGCCAGCCTGCCCACTCCCCGTCGTGAACGGACACATGAGGGAGACGTGACCTCGGAGAGAACTAGTCGTCAACGTAGGGTCTGGGTCACCGTCAAGCACTGCCTGTCATCTTCCATTTCTGCACAGGGGTGACCTTTGTGAGCCAGGTGACCCACCCCCAGGGTCTGCTCCCCTGGCCGAGGTGCCCTTGCCCCGCGTGCCTTCTCTACGGGCTTTGGGCCGGCAGTGGGGCGTAACAGGAAAGCATCCAGTAAGTTCTCTCACCAGCTTTGATGCCTGCCTCCCATCTGCTCTGTCCACAGGAACAACGCCCAGCACCACCCAACACGCCCCTGGAGTCGCGGCCTCAACCTCCCGCTCTGCATCCGGAGGCACCCCACAGGCTCCCCCGGGCTCGGGCAAGGAGCCAGGCAGCAGAGCATCCCGCCCTGAGCGGCGGCTGCGGCCGGGAGCACCTCCGCCCTGCCCCACCTGCCCCGCAGACCCACCCTGCTCTCTTCTGGGAGCCGGGGCTCGATGGGGACCCCCTACAGCAGCAGCTGACAACAGGGACGAGGAGGGGGGACCCCTCCCGGGAGACAGAACCTCTCAACTGTAGCCTGGATGCCAGCAAACGCCTGGTGAACTCAAACCAACCCGGACCCACAAGTGCCTTCGAAAAGCCTGTTTACGTGTAGCAGGAAGCGTGACTGGGTCAAGATACGCTATACGAGGGGGCACTGGCATGCATCATCCAAGGCCTGCAGCAGCCCAGCTAGCACGGGGAAGTAGCCCCAGATGTTGTGGATTTTTAGTGCATTTCACCAGCATACTTACTCCTTATGCACTTTGGGAAGGGCAAAAAAATAAAACACGTATAAATTAAAAAAAAGTTTGCTCGCCCATCTTCACTGGGCCACTTTTTAGCTTCAACTACTAACTGCTGTAGTATTTAGCAACCCTGAGTTCTAAGCTGATTGGAACCTTCTTCAGGGCACCCAGAGAGGGCCTGGGAAGTTCCTTCCGATCCCCCACTGACTCCCACTCTTTCCCAGACAGGGTGGCGCACACCTGCCAGGCCAGCTGACTGCGGTCACACTCCCGACCCCCCCCCCCCCCCCCGCCGAAGCCTTTAAAAGACAAAGCCCAAGGGGAGGTGGTCTGCATCAGAATGCTGCCAGAGAAAGTCTTTGGGCTGGGAGGATGGGTCCCATCTGGGTGACTTTATGGGATCTCTGGTGTGAGCCCTCTGACGGACTCAGTCCTCCAGCGCCCGACAGCCTGGCCCTGGCAGGGAGACGGCGCCCAAGTACAAAGCCCATACAGCCCACTGCCGCCGAGGCGGGCTGACGGTTAATTCCCCAAGTTGACGGCAGACTCGGCCTCGCCTTACTCGGGGGTGGTGGGCTAGAAAGGGAGACGAGGGAGGGAAGGCTCACGAGCTCCAGAGACGCAGAAAAGGGGCGAGAAAGAACACGGGGCTCTTCTAACTTGAACCTAAAAGCAGGATTCTGACATGGGAATGTTCTCAGAAAATGCTGTTGCGAGTGTTGTGTCAGGCGGCGGGGGGATGGGCAGAGGGGAGGGTCCACCCCCTGCTTTCTAGACAATGAGCCCATACGTGGTAAAGGGACTGGAGGCAGACAGGTGTCACTCGTATCTTGGTTAAAACGTGAGGTCGTTAAGAACAACCGGGGAACACGGCGTGCGGGAGGGACGCGGGCACACGCCAAGCTCCAAGCGCCCAGGCTCCACAACTCCACTGGGTTTGCCAGCCGCTGTGCCAGTTGCTATAGGAAGGTTAAGAGTCAGATGCTGACCCTCTACGACGCAGGCTGCTGTGAAATGAAACGGCCTATTACCATCCATAAGCAAAACACAAAAGCGTAACAAAAATAGACATTTATTAACAAGTTATAGAATCCCAAATCCTCCCTTTGAAACAATTTAAAAAAAAAAAATTACAGGCTTTCTTCCCAAGACAGAGATCAAATCACTTTTGTACTATAAGGATTTAGCATAATACCCTTTTATTTACTAAAATAATTAACACTCAAGAAGTTGTACACATCTGTGTTAGACTTCACCAGAAAGAAAAGCTGAAGCACCTCTCCTCATGCTCCTTTATCTGACGCCTTCTATTCTTGGACCCTTTAGCTTTAATGTCCACAAATCCCTTCAGTGCTCAGAAGCGTTACCTCAACTTGAGGTATTTTCTTTGAAGAGCACTGAAGCCAAGAGGAAGGGTCCTCCCCGTGTGAACACTGAATGGGCCTGTGGGCCGGAAGCACCCAGGCCTGCTTCGGCTTTGACCGCTTTGTGCGCGCAGTCCCCGGAGCTTATCATTCATCGTTGAGTTAAACAAAGCCAACTTCGCCTGTCAGGAAACGGAGTTAACATTGATGGAACTTGTCATTATACGTGCTTTCCACGGAAACCCTCGACTCAACTAACCTTCTAGAACCTGGTGCCAGAAGGCGCCGGAGGGCAGGGCGTCAAGCGTTGGGGACCAAGGCGGCGATGTCCTTGCAGAGCATGACGACAGCCTCCTCGTCACCCTTTGGCGCATCCTCTGTGGCGTCACGGATCATCTGGATGTGGGTTAGGAGGGTGTCTGGCTGCTGAGCCCCCAGCCAGACGTCCTTAATGTACAGAGATACCAGGAACGCTGCGGTGGCTGAGGAAGAGGGCAACAAGGCCATCAGGACACAAAGGTACTCCGCTGGAAAACAAGTCACCCCACCCACACGCCTGGGGACATGGGAGCTTTGCTCGGTACCCAAGTAAACGGTGCCACATGCCTCTGGCAACAGGAGGTGAGCAGGTGTTCAAAACAAATTAATTTTGCTTAAATTTGGGGTTCTTTTTTCTTTTAAAAAAATTTATCTTTCTATTTGATCAATGTGTGTGGAATGGAAAAAAAAGTTACTACAAGCCAAGTTTCTTCTTGGTCCTGACCACCCGTGCTGAGAACCAGAACCGTGGTTTGAGAAGAGGTTCCAAGGATCCCTTCACACCATTTCATCAATAGCATGGGCCAGAGGACAGGGTTTCCCAGGCACAGACTCAACTCCCTGACGGCATCGAGATGAGAAAAGAGGTCACTCTCAGGGTGAGTTCACCTGCCTCGGCTGTTGGCCCATCTCTCTTTCCTGGTCCCCTTACATCCCTCCGTGAAAGGAACAACCCTCTCAGATGGAGGAGGCCACGTGCACATGGTCAGCCTCCCTCTGTTCTCCTTAGCCTTTTAAGCCTTTGCTGCTGGTTCATTCATTCATTCCTGCACTTAATCCCTCACTAAGCACCTGCTAAGTGCCAAGCACATAAACTGTGTATTTTCGTGCTTGTGCACATATATGCAAATCCACACACACACACACGCATCCATCCGCACTGCTGTGAAGCGTAATCCTCACTTGGGTAATGGCTGAAATGTAGCAAAGCCGCTGCTCTGCAGCGGTTCTGAGGGGCGCTCGCTTCTCCACTGCAAACACAATCGTCACTGGCGCTTGACCAGAGAGCAGAGGCTTCCTCCCTGCCCGCTCACGGCCCCATGGCAAACTGGGTTTGGTTGGGCCCCATCCATACTTCATCAAGGGTCCCCGACAGGCTCTAAGGACCGGGAGTTGCTCCGGACCCCGCACCCGTTGGTGCATTCCTCCAGCCTCTGACGAGCGAACCAGCCTCACCTCGGGTGGCTTCGTCCTTCTCCTTCAGAGACGAGAGGCAGAGGGTCTCGACCGCCGGGCGGAAGGCGCTCCCCACCGGGCCCTGGGCCGCCAGCTGCAGCATGACCGTGTTGAAGAGGCAGGCCACGCTCTGCGCGGGGCCCGCCAGCTGCTCGGCGCTGCAGGACTGGCTATACAGCCTGAAGATGCTACTCCTCACAGCGCGGTCCCCGAGAAGCTCTGCCACGACCACCGGCTGTGGCAAGATGTGGCTCTTCAGCCAGCCAAGGAGTCCCAAAGCCTCTGCCCTGCCGGGCGGGCGCTCGGCCACCGACCGCAGCACCCAGCCGACCGCCAGGGAGGCGGCGGCGCACGCGAGGCCCGGGGCCTCGCTCTCAGGGGCAGCCCCGCCCACGGGGCCCCGAGCGCAGTCAGGGCTGGGGAACGCGGGCCCCCAGTGGGTCAGTATGGACCTCAGGAGGCCCTTGCACGTCTCCAAGGCGGACGCCTGCGGCTCAGGGTCGGCCGTCTCCTCCGCCTCCCCAGGCCTCCTCTTTCGGCCCCGCGGGCCTTTAGCTCGGGCTGGCACGGCGGGCTTGTTCTTATCCTTGCACATTTCTGTTGCACACGGAGAGGAAGGCAGTGAGACCGATGCCCCCGTCCCCACGCAGCTCCAGGTGGCGGGCGGGTGCCGCAAGGGGGGGCCTATAGGCCCCGAGGGCTCGGCCCCAACAGGACACGTTCCTACGCCTGGAGCGCGGCGAGTGCTCCACGTGGGCCTGTGACGGTCCCCGCTGCCGTCACGATGAACCCGCTTCATCCTCACCACCGCCCCTCCCCCTCATGGCGAGCACCGGCCGTGGCAGAGCCAGAGCTCAAAGCCAGGTCTCCCCAGCAACCTCTGCAGGGCTACGAGGACGGGTGTGCCCTGTTCCTAAGCCCCGACAGCTTCGGAAATGCTGCTCAGAAAGGCAAACCGCTGGGTGCTGTGTGGGGAGCTGGGCACAGTCTGGGGAACACCAGACAGTCGGGTCCCGACACTCACTCAGCAGCTCCTTGACTTGGTATTGCTCAATGGCTGCTCTCAGGTCGTCCTGGAGCTTGGCATCTCTCTCGATGAGGCTCCACTTGTGCAGGAGGACGAGGACATCCTTGGTGGACAGCACTGTCTCATTCACTGTGAAGCGGTTCATGTCCTTGAAGGCCTGCACGACGGTGGCCCGGTACCTCAGCACGGACTCGAGCGCCCCGAAGAAGCCGGTCAGCTGGGCGGGGGCCAAGGTCGGCCTGTCGGGAGCCAACGTTGCAGACTGAGCCCAAGCTGCCTCCTCGTCCCATAGCCCAGGACGGGGGTGGCTGGGCAACGCCCAGAGGGTCAAATGGCCCACCCACCGCCGGAGTGTGCCTTTACAACAGACAGGGAGCATGGAACCAGCACAACGAACAAGAGAGAGCAAGCCACGTCAGGGGAGGCACAGTGGAGACCGGAGTCCGACCTCCATGCTGGAGGAACAGAAATCTCTGGGAAACCATGGCTGACCAGGGAGAGTGAGGTGGAGACAGTGTGAGCGTCTGGGCACCAGCCACCTGACACAACACTGTGGGACAGTGGGCTCCCTGTGCCTCACGGCCTCTCAGACTCAGCCCCATCCGTGGTCCAACCCGACGATGGGCACCGGTAAGAAATACGTTCTGAACCCCAGGGAATTTAAAATACGGTAGCACCTGCTCCACACGATTTTAGAATTATTTCAAATTGCCATCAGTTCTCAAAAACCAACCTGTCTTTCAACGACCCTGAAATAAGAAACAGGTCTGTCGGCACTGACTTAACAACTTAATTCAAAACAACCTAAGACCAAATGTCCTGTCCTCTATCAAGAAAGTTTTCACTCTGAGATTATAATCCATTTGTGATCAATCTTCTGGTTCCAATTAGCACACCTCTGTTCCTAAGTCAGAACTCTGAGGGCACAGACTCTATTTTCTCTAAGACGGTGGGATCTGAGGAGAGTGTAGCTGAGGAAATCAGGAGGATTCTTCTAAGAGGTCATATGAAAATACTGAAATTTTCAAGAAGATTCTGGGATAAGTGAATCTGTGCAGGCTAACGAAGGCAGAAGCAAGTCTGGGAACATGCTTTCTTAAGGTGATGGAAAATATGTTCTTTCTACAAAATACATGAGTGCTTGAATCAAAATATCAAGGGAGTTGTTTGTCTGCTAAAAGCCATCTGGTATGACAGGTTTTAGGTGTTTAGAGTGTTAAGTTCTCGGCGTCTTGAAAGGAGCCTCATAAAGTTGAAGTAGAAAAGCAGAAACAGCTAAGAGGTTTCCTGACGTCACCCACAACTGACAGCAGCCGTGTGGCTCAGCCCTGTGAAGCTGTGACCAAGGGGACCGCTGAGCGGTGATGTCCACAGGTGACACGGTCACGCCTGGCGGGCAGGGGCTTACCTCAGGTGCTTTGTGAGCACAATGAGAACATACAGGAACTCATTGACCAGGTGCAGGGCGAGCAGCTTCGGGGGCTCCTGGGACCCTGGCTTGCGAGGAGGCGGGCCCTCAGACTCCACTCCCTTGTCCCCCAGGTTGGTCACCCACAGTGTGTGCAGCAAGGAGATTATGTTGGACAGGAGCTGGGTCTCCAGAAACCTGAAACCAAATACGGAACGCTCACTGCCACGTCCTCTCCTCTCAGCGACCTCGGCTGGAGCAGGGGTGGGGGGCACCTTGGGACACACTTATGCCCACAGTGGCAGCGCCTGGTGGTGGGTGGCAGGCTATCCCTTCTCGCAGTGATTCCTTCTGCTCACCCCCACCGCAGCCCCCAAAGTCACAGCATCCACGTGAAAACGGGGAGCCTGCCCTCCAAATGCTGCAACCCAGGGTGGGGCCCCGATTCTCCTTCCTAGTGGGCGACCGCTAGACGGGATGGACTGTTCGACACATTTCCAGTCACCACTAAAGCCAGCAGTAAACTCCACGGTCTCCACCCCACCCTCTCCCCACTCCGCTCACACATGAGGCGCTTACTTGCTCTCAAGGATGTGTAAAACCCACGTTAAAAGGCTATAGTCCCGTAGGATCTCGTAGGCAGACTGGGCATCCCGGGCAGCGTTCTGTAGAATTTCCAGAATCCAAATCTGAAAACCCAAAATGAAGAGTTATTTCTCAGTAGGGAAACCGAACTTACTCGGTGAAAGGAACAACTTAAACAGCGTAACGGTATGTCGTATCCATTTCCGGGCGCTGGCCGCACAAGACGCTGGCTCTGCCGCGTAAGAGTGGTGGCCGTGGCCGGCCAGAGGACACAGACATCCACAGCAAGTGCCAGGCACTGGGGCTGACCGCCCCTGCTAACCCATCGTAAGGAACCAACCCACAGGCACAAAGACACGGCTCGGAAAGCACATGGCCCAGTGTGAGCCTGGCAGGGGATGTGGACCCATTTCTAGCCCAGACAGCTGGCGGCCCATTTTGTCCCTTCAGTTTCAGCATCTGGAAGGGAGGACATAAGAATGCGGCCGCCCCTGGAGCTGTGAAGTGGGTATCTTCTCATTCTCCCTCGTCAGGAGAAATAACTATCATACCCAGACTCCAGTTTCTTCCAGCGTGTTTCTTGCTTCTGACTTGCTCCTATTTATACAGGTTTTATATCCGGTCAGACACAAAAGCTGACGGGGCTGGAAGTTAATCCAGATACTGAAAACTCTACCTACTTACTCCTTCCAGCCACCCAGGGCATTGAGGGGACGGACACACACACACATACACACACAAGCTCTCGGTTGAAGGGATTCCCTCCCTGGTTGCAAGACTGTCGGCTTCAACTCCCGACTCTTGTTTCCTAGCTGGGTTTCGAGAACCTACAGCTTCTGTGCGTTTAGTGAAATACTGGTGGCTCAAGAAGGTCTCCGCAAAAGAACGTCAGTCATTTATGGGGGTAATTTGTTGCTGGGCTTCGTAGCCAGCTCCAAAGGTTCATGATCACTGTTTTGGCTCTGCCCTCTGCACAGACCTCACCACCAGGTGAGGGCACGGGAGAGGAGCCACAAGGAACAGCATTTCAACAGGAAACGGCAGCAGCGAGTGCCAGCCTTTCCCCTCGTGGGAAGTCAGCTTAATGTCACATGAGTGGGTTGGTCACATCCAGGCTGGGATTAGAATTCACACGGGTCTGACTTCCAAATAAAAGCGTGAGCAAAAGCACGGACCTTTCATTCTCAAACAGACCGCGGTGCCCGCCTACCTGTGCCTCGTCGTCACACAGGGGGCTGCTGAAGAAGGCCAGGATGATGTGGAAGACCCCTCGCCGGGCGTAGAGCTCGTAGCAGTGTTTGTCCCGCATCCCCTGCCGCAGGATCCCGAACACCCATTCCTGTTCCGTCTTTTGCTGTGACCCAGGAGAAACGGGAAACTACTGTTACGCAAGTGAAAGACGGCTCTTCCGACCCCACTATTTTCAAGTGGTGGCAACGGAAGCAGCCACGG
This sequence comes from Lynx rufus, assembly GCF_022079265.1. Classification (NCBI taxonomy): domain Eukaryota; kingdom Metazoa; phylum Chordata; class Mammalia; order Carnivora; family Felidae; genus Lynx; species Lynx rufus. The sequence continues at coordinate 146,341,590 of NW_025814867.1, forward strand.
CAGCAAACAGTCTGTCTACTTCTGATTATGTGATCAGAATCCCTCAACACCCGATTCGGTTCCTTCAGATCAGAAGGAAAGGAGCGTGTCAAGTTCACACACTGCACTGGGTCCACTCGAGCAGGTGTCCTACAAAAGCACATTTAATGCTTAACCCGGCCAAGAAAATACGAGAACGCCACACAGCTTAGGCCTCAGAAGTTTTTTAAGGTGTGAGAAGCCACCTAAAACTTAACGCGTGGAGTGAAAAGCATTTCCACGAGCACGACCACGTGATCTTCCTGCTCCAACACAGCTCGCGCAGCCATGCCACCAACCGTGCCGAGCAAGGCAAGGAAGGACAGCAGTGGCTGCAAGTCCAAAAGAGGAGTCTTCTGGGGGCCCCCGGGGACTTGAGAAGCATTACCTCAAAGTCTGAGCTGAAGAAGAACTGGTAGAAGCCTGGCACCTTGTTCATATTCAAGTACTCGTGTGACAGCAGGAACTTGCTGATCTTCAGGTACATGTGTTCCTCTGAGGACAAAGGCAGACAGTGGCTTCCAGCAGGCACCAGCGGGACCCTCGTGCTCTGCTGGAGTTGGGGAACGGGATCTGGGGGGGCAGACGTCAATCCCTTCCCCCCGGGGAGCTTTTGCATCCTTATCCAGGTTAGCAGCTCTCGAGAATCAGGCTGCAATAAGGCACCTTAGTTCTGTGCTGCGTGCAGACTTTTGCTCACGGTTCCGAGACCGCGAGCTGCCCCTCCCCAGCCAGCGGCCCACTGCGCAAGCTCCAACCAGCTGGTCCGCACAGCGGAACCTGGTTACACAGATGGCTGACACCCAGCCCCGTCGGCCTCCAACTGAAGGTCACTGTCACAGCACAGGAGGCTCAGACACCCCCGGGGCACTTGGCTCTGGAACGCAACGAGGCCGATGGGGACAGATGCTTCCTCCCCCTCGATCGCCACCTCCAACCTGTCCAGACGCCTGGGTCCTCGGAGCCACCCCGTGCCCACTGCTGCTTATGCCCCTGACCCTGACATGAGGTCTGAGAGGGTGCACTGGACAGAAGGCCAAGACCAACCACCATGGCCTCTGCTAAGATATTTTCTCGGAACAGCCTTTTTCTTTAGAGTCTACAAATGACCAATTACTCGCTTTCCTCCAGTAATTTCTAAGGAGAAGAAAAAATATGCAGGAGTAAACGAACACTAGATCTGAATTCTAACAGCTGAATTGACTACAGATGAATTGTGGGGCCTCGGACAAGCTATGTAACCATGGGGGCTTCAGGCGGGGGGCTGCTTCCCCATTTGAATACGACCGTGCCACTGGATGACCCAGACACGTCCCTTCTCACACGTGTGATGGACCACGCCTGCGGGACTGACGCCGACAAGTGGATGTGCTCAGTCTCGACATTTCAACCTCACCCCAACCTAGTCCTACCAGCAGTACCTGGTTTCAAAATCTGCAGGGCTGCTTTGGCAATGAAGAGAGTCAAGGTAAAGGTGAGTCTCGTGTTCTGAGTTCGGATCCCATTCCGGACTACATCCAACAGGTAAAGTAGCTTAAAACCAGGAAAGAAGAAGGGGAAAAAAAAAAGAATTTTCAGAACAGCTGTGATCAGCCTCGACTCGTGCAGCTTAAACCACAGCTTTGCCGGGTGGCCCGCTCCTCACATCCCAGGATGCACATAAAGGCAACGTCCCTGCTCACTGCCATCTTAAGAGTGCTTCTGCTGTCTCTTGAGGAGCCAGGCAGGTGCACACGGGCGGAGAACCCTGGCTTCACACCCCAACAACCCAGTCTGTTCCTGTTCCCCGCTACCTTGGGGCACACGCTTTTGAGCCTCAGTGCGTCCTGGGTGACAGCTGCCTCAGCCACAGCCCAGGCCAAAGAAACCAAACTGCTCTGCCCACCTCCGCACAAGAAGACTGTTGAAAGGGGAGAGCTTTCTCAATCTCCCCGGAGTTGAGAACCAGAGGCAACCCCCAGCATCATCACTCCCTGAAGGGGAACGGACCTCGGTTCCTTATCAGACAACACGCTTCTGTGTTACACAGAAGGCCTTCTACCGGATGCGGCGGAGAACCGGCTCCCTGAAGCGCACTCACCTGGGGCTGCTCTCGGAACCGTGCCCCCTCCAGCTGCGAGTAGTAGGCCGCCAGGACGTAGTAGGCCGCAGCTCGCATCTGAGGGTCATAGCTGCTGAGAGCCGCGACGGTTAGGCCCAGAGAATTGGAGTCCAAAAATTTTCGACAATCTACCACAAATTCTATGGGAAATAAAACAGAGCATTAAATACACACACACACACACACACACACACACACACACACACACGATCACAATGCTTGTGCAACACGGACAATTAAATTTCCTTTTGTGTTCTGCCATCATCAGCAACAAGTGCTGGCTAGATACAAGAAATCCAGGTCTCTCCAGCCCCCCTTAGCTTCTGCTGAAGTTGGACAAAAGCCGGTCTTCCCTTCTATGACAAGAAGCTATATTTTCAACTTCTAAAATGCTTACAAATCCCAATCAGGACTATTTCATTACTTCTCACAACATTCAATGAGCCAGAGAAGAACGGAGGTGCCATTCAGACCCGAGACATGAGATCCGAGCATGCTGGTGACCTGGGGGACACGATTGTGGGGCCAGCAGAGAAAACCAGCTCCCCGTTTCCACCTTGTTCAGTCTGCAGCATCTGAGTTCCTAGTTCCAAAGACCGCTAAGGAAAATACCAAAGGCAGGGAAGCTGGGAAATTCAGCCAGTGCAAACCAGTCTAACCCGGCCCAACAATTCTATGAAGGATTAACTTATATGCATTCTGCAACCCTATCCTTCCTTTAAGCAAACCACGAAAATCTCATAGAAGAGAGGCTCACCACACTGAGCAAAAGTTAGAGTCTAAAGAGTTTGCTAGCTGATATCCATCTGTTAGATGTGAGGCCTTGTAAAAACCCATAATCAGGTCAGGAAATGTGACCAAGCAGGAAGGTCAGATATACAAGGGGACCCCAAGGACCACAACTTAAAGGGCTTGGTTACCAATAACAAAATTCAGGACGCTTTAAACCCTCTTTAACAAAGACCCAGGCCCTTTTACAACATAAATACTGTCATAAGTTAGAAGATAAAACCTGTGAAGAAAAACCATTGGACAGAGATGGGACACCGTGTTTAAAAATGATGACGCAGGGTTTGGTCATGATCATCACCCATGCAGATGTTCTTTAGGCTGAGGCACCGGTGACGCAGTTAAATGAGGCACTAAATACAAACCAAGTGAAAAGAATACCCAGAAACCAAGTGAAATGTGCAATCTTGGAACATACTGCCTATTGATAAAAGACACACCACTAATGATGTTTTTAAAAAGCCAAGCTTTTTTTTTTTTCTTCTTTTCCCGAAGTGAGACTTTTAAAAGGGTAATTTTGGCAATTTAAAAACGTTAAGCATGAACAGTAAGAGAAAAACTACCAATCAGCTACTCCTCTGTACTGTAATCCAAACAGCTACACGCATGGGCACGCGATGATCCCCCAGTGAGTGGCTGCCCAAAGGTGCTGAATTCACTTTAAAACATCAAGTGTCCTTGTCCCTCAGAAGTAGCACAGCTCCTTGTAACTTCCACCAGCACTGCCCCCCACCCCCACTGCCGCCCCGCGAAGGGCAACCAATGGCTGCGTGGATGCTTCCACACAGCCCCCTTCCTCTTTCTCAATGTTTACGCCGCCTCAAGGGAGAACCAGGATTTCCACTTCCAGCCGAAAGTGGCAGAAACCGGATTCCCCTGTCCACCTGAAGCAACTAAAAAACCAGACTGAACAAATAAAACAAGGATTTTCAAGACACTGGACGTGAGGCGATAAAGGAGAGCAATCTCCAAGAGTGAAAATGAACAGGATGAACCTTCCGAGAGTCCCAGCTCGCAGCCTGGAGGCTTCTAGGCTGAGACTGGAGAGCTCGGAGTTGTGCGAGATGGAGCAGGGGGCCTGGGAGGCCAAGGTGGCCAGATGTCACAAGGGAGAGTCCCAGAGAAGACAGTTCCACGGAGAGAGCACCAGGCTCTTTGGCCGAGTGCCCCGCCCTGGCAAGAGTGTACGAGGAAGCTACCGAGGCTGAGGACCAAAGACAACCCCGGGCTCACACCTGCCTGGACATGGGTCCTGTCCCACCAGCCAGGGCGAAACCCGCACATTCACCGGGAGAGGGCACACTGCTTAGCAGGGTGTTTCTTCAGTGGTGAGGTGAAGTCTGTCTGTCCTGGACTAAAATGCTGCTTTGGTCCTACCTAACAGAGATTCAAAGCAAGGCTGGAAGGATCAAATCATGTCTAAGCAGCTCAAATGTATCCTAGAACAAAGCTCAAGAACATTCACAGGAATACAAACATATCCAGCAGCAGGGCGCCTGAGTGGCTCAGTTGGTTAAGCATCTGATTCTTGATTTCAGCTCGGGTCAAGATCTCAGTTTATGAGTTTGAGCCCCGCTTGGAATTCCTCTTTCCTTCTCTCTCTCTCTGTGCCTCCCCAGCTTCCGTGCATGTGTGTGTGCGTATTCTCAAAATAAATCAATAAACTTAAAAAAAAAATAAAAAATATCCAGCACCAAATAAGGTAAAATTCATAGTGTCTGCTTTACACTAAAAAATTATCAGACATTCAAACAAGAAGGAATATAGCCCATTAGAAAAATCCACCATTTGAAGATGACTCAGATAGGACAAAGGTAACAGAACTAGAATTCTAGTGTAACTAATATAACTATATTCTACATGTACAAGGAGCTGAAGACAATACTGAAAATGTTAACTAGACATATGGAAGCTATAAAAACCCAAAACAAGGTTCCAAAGATGAAAATTAAAATGTCAGAGATGAAAAATGCACTGAAGGAGATTATTAACAGATTAGACATTACAGAAAAAGAGATTAATGAACTCTAAGACGGCAACAGAAATGATCCAAATTGAAACACACAGAGAAAAAAAATTTTAAACCAGGAACAGAACATCAGTGAGCTGTGGGATCATTTTCAAGTGGGCTAATATATGTGTAGTTGAAGTCCTGAAAAGTTTGAAGAAACAATGGCCAAAGTTTTTCCAAATTTGACAAGAACTATAAACCTACAGAGCCAAGCTCACTGAATACCCCAACTACAAGAAACATAAAGAAAGTCACACGAAAGCACATAATTAAACTGCTTGAAACCAATAATATGAAAATCTTCAAAGCAGTCACACAACATATACAGAAACAAAAGTAGGAACAACGGCTGGTTGCTTGTTAGAAACAATGCAATCCAAAAATCGGGTGGCATCATCTTTCAAGTTCGGTAAGAAAAAGAACCTGTCAGTCTAGAATTTTATACCCCATGAAAACCTTTTAAAAGTTAAGGTTTTTTTCCTATGAAAAACCTGAAAGAACTGATTAGCAGACATGAATGACCAGAATTCTTTTTTGAGAGAGAGAGAGAGACAGACAGACAGACAGACTGCGCGATCAGGGCAGGAGAGACAGAATCTTAAACAGGTCCCATGCTCATTGTAGAGAGAGCCCGATTCCACAATGCTGGGATCATGACCTAAGCCGAAAATCAAAGAGTCAGACACTCAACTGACTGAGTCATCCAGGTGCCCCTCTTTTTTATTAATTTTATTTACTGTGTGAGAGAGAGAAAGAGTACAAGCAGGGGAAGGGCAGAAAGAGAGGGAGAGAGAATCCCAAGTGGGCTTTGTGCTATCAGGGATTTAATTTCACAAACCATGAGATCATGACTTGAGCCGAGATTAAGAGTCAGACACCCAATTGACTGAGTCACCCAGGCACCCCTGAACTACAAGAGCTCTTTTTTTTTTAAATTTTTTGTGAGGGGGGAGGGGCAGAAAGAGAGGGAGACACAAAATCTGAAGCAGTCTCCAGTATCAACACAGAGCCCGATGTGAGGCCTGAATTTACAGACTGCGAGATCATGACCTGAGCTGAAGTTGGACGCTTAACCGACTGAGCCACCCAGGCGCCCCTGAAACTACAAGAACTCTTAAAGGAAGTACTTCAGGCAGAAGCAAGGAGATAGGAATCTGAGTCTACACAAAGGAATGAAGAGAACCAGAAATGGCAACTGTAAAATGGTAAATATAAGACATTTAAATCTCTTTAAAAGGTAACCAACGATCTGAAGCAAAAACAACAACATATTGTGGGTGTCACAGCACACAGGAGTAAAATGTATGGTAAGAACAGCATGGAAAACCAGGAGGGGCAGGGATGGATTAATAACTGTTGTACGGTGCTTCTACTATCCACAGAGTGGTATATAATCCCACTTGAAAGTGAACTGCAATAAACTGAAGGGGAGTACTACACATCCTAAAGTAACACACACACACACACACACACACACACACACACACACACACACGCACTGTAGCTAAAAGCCAACAAAGAAAACAACACAGAATCGGACCAATAATCACACTAAATGTAGGGGCGCCTGGGTGGCGCAGTCGGTTAAGCGTCCGACTTCAGCCAGGTCACGATCTCGCGGTCTGTGAGTTCGAGCCCCGCGTCGGGCTCTGTGCTGACTGCTCAGAGCCTGGAGCCTGTTTCCGATTCTGTGTCTCCCTCTCTCTCTGCCCCTTCCCCGTTCATGTTCTGTCTCTCTCTGTCCCAAAAATAAATAAACGTTGAAAAAAAAATTAAAAAAAAAAAAAATAATCACACTAAATGTAAAGGGTGTACACATTCCAACTAAAAGGCAGAGATGGTCAGACTGGATTTCAAAAAGGAAGAGCCCAAATCCATGTGTCAACAGGAAACCACTTTTAATACCAACATGCAGAGTACAAGTAAAAGGATGAAAAAAGAATAATGGGAAGCCTCTTGGGCTCCAAGAGTGTACAGACTAAATTTTATCATTTCTAACAAGTGACTAGTTTTGATGAGGAGGGAAAACTCAAAAAGCTTTAAAAAAAAACATCCAACTGTGGGATAGCATACTGTTTTGGGAAAGACGAGATGTGTTAAGATACAGCTACACACCTCCATAACCAACACATGTAAATGGAATATATTTGAGACTGAGAACAGTCTAAACATTTAATATCACGCTCACTAAAAACAGCTAGTACTCAGCTGGCTAGGGTATTTTTAGTAATCAGCGACATTCTCTAAGACAAATGGACTTTCCACGTGTCCATGAGGAAAAGTCAATTTCACGTCTGCCGTCATCTGCTGTTTCAAGAAGTCCTGGCTTTGTAACATTTAAGGAAAAGAGCTGTCGTGGGGGTGCAGAAAGTATAATAGGCTATTAAAAAAACGGTTATAAACACCACTCTCTGTTTCAGGGCCCTGCAAACAGCAATTTGGCCTTGCGAAAACAGATCTTCAGATGCTACCTGAAGATTAAAGATTCAACCAGGCTCAACCAGCATGGTTCTCAAGGATTAAAATAAAAAGCAGCCCCTCTTTTGTGGGCTTCAGTGGCGGTATTATGGAGCTGCCAGGCTCCTCCTGACGCCTCCTTCTACACCACTTCCCTCCGGGGTGGCCTGGCAGGTGAGAGAGGAGTCCACGGGGCCTGTGTCCCCATGGTCTGGTGACGAGGCTCAGAGATCTGCACACCGGCCTCCCTGTTGGGCGGCACACGTGATTTAGGAGCTGAAGATCTCAGCCCAGTTCTGTCGAGGACAAGAATTCGCTGTGGAAAAAGCATCTGTCACTGTCATTGCTAACAGCCCTGGCTGACCCTGTTTCTCAGCCAAGGACTCAAAGCAGGGAAGCAGTAAGGTTAAGAAAACAGGTTCCCCTTTACAGCAAAAGGCTGAACAGGAGAAGTGAGACTGTAGTTTCTCTGAAGTCTGGCAGTCACGCTTAAAAACTAATCACATGCCCAATTTAGGATCGCAAGACGTTGGCAACACTTGGACCCAGGTGTCACTGCAGGAAGTAACAACATTTTGTTGAGAGCTTTCTGTGCTACACACGGTATGAAGGACTCACGAGCATAATGTGGGGTAAATGGAGTTGAGACAAGAGAACACATAATGCATAAAGTTCAAATACAGGGCCCTGGCTCCTGTTGAGGAGGAAGGGATACTGACTAGGGAGAGCTGCCCACTATGTTCTGCTCCTTGATCCAGCTGGTGATTTCACCAAAACTCCCACCACACACATAGGATTTGTGGTCATTTCTCTACATCACACTTCAATTAAAGTTCATTCAAAACATTCTTTGTGATGGGGCGCCTGGGTGGCTCAGTCGGTTAAGCGTCCGACTTTGGCTCAGGTCAAGATCTCACAGTTTGTGGGTTCGAGCCCCACGTCGGGCTCTGTGCTGACAGCTCCGAGCCTGGAGCCTGCCTCGGATTCTGTGTCTCCCCCCTCTGTCTCTCTCCACCCCTCCCCTGTTCGCGTGCTCTCTCTCTCAGATATAAATAAACATTAAAAAAAAAGTTAAAAAACAAAACAAAACATTCTTCATGCTTGCTTCACCAGAGCAAAAGCAAAGAGAAAAACACGTGTTAAAAAGAATATGAAAAAGAGATTCATGATTTAATTCAACAACAATAAACCTAGCCTACATTGGCCATATGCTGTTCATAGATTTCTGTTCTGTTCAACTCACCATTTTACTGCTAGAAATTTCCCTACAAACTGGTATGCTTCCTTTTATCGGATGACAAAATTTATTTAAAACATTACGTTTCTACTTTTTGTTCTGAACAAGTATTCCTAAGTAAAATTTAATGACCTAATTTTTGTCTATTTGTTTCTTTTAATATTTTCATTACTTTCATCTCTCTATCCACCTCTATACTTTTCAAAATTTTCTCCTTTACTATGAATGACTTGAGTGTAACTGGTATTTTAAGCTACCACAAATCCTTTTTAGGGCAGGCATGTTTTGCAAATCTTCCTACCTGTATCATGCCAATAGAACCTAAAATAGGCTGTGTTTGGAGATTTCCCTAACTTAAAAGCCCACTTCCTAATTAGCTCTCTTCACAAAAGGCCTCCCAGACACTGTCCTCCCGACCCAAAAAGGGCAATCTTCAAGATTCCGAGAAAAACACTGTGTCCTATTTTTAGTACTTTTCTATTAGTGTCGTCCAAGCCTCTGCCTTCTGTCTCTTAAAAGCTCTATTAAGAGACCGAGCAACCGACTAAATGATTTGTTGTAATCCACTCAAGTTACCTCATATTTGCAGACTGTGGAAAATCTATTTTCACATTTGATGAGAAACAGACCTCACCAGTGCTGCCAGGGCAGGGGTGGGGGAAGGAGAGCTTCCGGCCGCACGCTGGTCCATGTGCCTAGGTTAATCTGCTGCGAAGTCACCGGGACGGTTAAGATACCCGCTTGCCATTACGGCGATCTGCGGCGGGCCTGAAATGCCTGGCTCTCCAGCAGATGAAATCTAGCTCAGCCACAGAACACCACGCCTCCGGAGGCCAGGGCACTACAGCAACCCCAGGGGCCACCAGTGGGAAAGCCCTGAGGAGACCCAGCCCTGTCATCCTGTTGTTAGGAAAGGCAGCACCAATCTGTTCACGCTGGAGCATAAAAAGACACCTTTAAATCTTTTTTTTTTTTTTTTAATGTTTATTTTTTGAGAGAGAAAGAGAGAAAAACAGAGCGCAGACAGGGGAGGGGCAGAGAGAGGAAGACACAGTATCCCAAGCAGGCTCCAGCCTCTGAGCTGTCGGCACAGAGCCTGACACGGGGCTCAAACCCACGAACTGGGAGATCGCGACCTGAGCCGAAGTCACTTAACCAACTGAGCCACCCAGGCGCCCCATAAAAAGGCAACTTCAAGCTGAAAAACGAACAGAATGGCACGAATAAGGACACATGGTCTCCTAGTGTACCTAAATCCATGTGGATGTTAAGTTCAGCAGGAAGGAGCCTGGGGTCCCTGCCGGCATCACACCGGCCACAGCAAAGAGCAGAGACATGGACCGCACGCCTCTACCCGCACACCACGCCTGTCCCTGGGCGGCCCTCTGCGCAGGCCCAGCTAGAGTCATGACAGGTCTCAAAGAAGCAAGCTGGGCCCAGGAACGCATGCGAGGAACAGGTAACGTGTCCCCGCTAGGAGGAAACAATGGTGAGAGGTCGGGGGGGAAGGAGAGTTTCACCGCACACCCTTTGGTACCACCTGACTTTTGAACTGTGACTATGACATCTAATGGTAAAAATTACTTAAATTAGATGTATAATTCTGGGACGATGGAGTTGACGATATTTTCTCTACTTTTACTAGTAAGTACAACTCAAATATACTGGACAGGTGTTAAGACGACTCTAAATGGTGGAAAGGAAGCTGACCGGCTGGGGGACCTCAGGTGAGTTCCCTGTGTTTTCTTTCTGCTTCTGGTGTCCCAGACTTCGAGCTGAAGAAGGCAGCAACTCCGAAAATCAACAGGCACAGACAATACCTGAACAAAAGCCTACTCTTTCTAGTCTCTAGACAAAAGACTAGAAAAGAAGCAGCCTAGCCAGACAGAAAACTCAGGTAATAACTGCTCCGCTTCAGCCAAACACCTCACAGAAAGCCGCGGGGCTGGCTCCCACCCGCGCCAGTGAAGGCAAGTGCGGAGCCCGGCCTTCAGCCTCCCAGGCTGTGACACAGAGCCCCAAGTCCCCTGCCGGATTGGCGTCTGTCGGAGGAGGCCTAGATGGAAGTAGGGGGAGGGAGGCAGTAACCAGAGGCCCCTCCTGCCCCCCACTGGGCATCAGAGGCTAGTCAGGGGGAGGCCCAGTGAAGAGCAGTCATGGGCCACTCTAGCCTCTCCAGCCAGGAATACCAATACAAGTGTGATCCATAAAAAGGAAAAACGCTAAATTGACTTGGCCAGAACAAAAAACTTTGGCTCTGTCAAAGACTTTGTGAAGAGGATGAAAAGGTAAGCTACGGATTGGGAGAAAATATTTGTAAACTGCATATGCAACGGAGGATGAGTATCTAGAATATATAAAGAACCCTCAAAAGTCAACAGTAAAAAAAAAAAAAAAATCCTATTAGAATATGGGCAAAAGAGGGGCACCTGCGTGACTCAGTCAGTTAAGCGTCTGACTTTGGCTCAGGTCATGATCTCACGGTCCATGTGTTCGAGCCCCGCGTCGGGCTCTGGGCTGACAGCTCAGAGCCTGGAGCCTGCTTTGGATTCTGTGTCTCCCTCTCTCTCTGCCCCTCCTCTGCTCATGCTCTGTCTCTCTCTCTGTCTCAAAAATAAATAAAAACATTAAAAAAAAATTTTTTTTTTTAAAAAGAAAATGAGCAAAAGACATGACCTGACATTTCAACAAAGAGGATGTACAGATGGCAAATGAACCACAAGACGCTGGACATCATCAGCCACTAGGAAAATGCACATTAAAACCACAATGGGATATGACATGCTTGTCGCTGACGAAATGTCCCAAACCAACAGAGCCGCCTGACCTGGGAATCAGACCCATCCGCCCTAGTGGGTACGTGTGCGTATGTCTGCGTTCTGCCTCCTCCCTCCCGTGCACTCACGAAGACTCCCACCCTCAGGCTACTAGACACAAAATACAATTTCAAAAATATACTTAACCCAAGAAAAAGCCAACCTCGGCAGGCTCTCACTCATTCTCAAGGATAAAATCTGGTGGTACTGGATCACTACCTAGTGAGGATTCAGAAAAGCCTCTTGCTACAGAGTTAGAAAAAGATCAAGCGTGAAGGGACGCTCCCAAATTTTAAAATTACAATTTTTTTTTTTCAAATCACTATATTCAAAACATTCACTGTTACTTTCCTGAAAAGGTGAGAAGGCAGATGAGGATCCTCCTGGGATTAATTACAATCCTCAATTGTCACGGTGGGGACTACCATGAGAGACCCGCTCCTCCGGGGGCACCTGGGTGGCTCAGTAGATTGAGTGTCCGACTTCAGCTCAGGCCATGATCTCACGATTTGTGAGTTCCAGCCCTGCATCGGGCTCTGTGCTGATGGCTCAGAGCCTGGAGCCTGCTTCGGATTCTGTGTCTCCCGCTCTCTCTGCCCCTCCCCTGCTCATGCTCGCTCACTCTCTCGCTCTCAAAAATAAACGTTAAAAAAATTTTTTGTTTAGAAAAGAAGCCCGCTCCTCCGGCCGCGCACCAGAGAAGGCTGCAGTTACCTGGCCTGGTCAATTCACTGAAGAGATGTAGGAGAAAGCAGGGGTCATAAAGGCCATCTAGATCCACTGTGCTCCTGTCTTTGAAGATCAGTTCCTGTCCATCCTGAAATAGCGCGAAACAAAAAAATGTGTGGTTTGGCCTCTTAAACGTAATAACATGTGAATGCTCACCCACTGTATCTAGAGTTCCAATTATTGTGAATATTTAAAAGCATAAAATAAAATGGCTCCATAAAAAAACTGCTTCTGCATGAAATGGATATCGTTGGCTCTGCTTCGAGTTAGCCTTTCTTACGGGGGAAGTTACAAATGAAATTTGCACAGCCAGCGCTCATAACTGTCGAAGCTGAGTGACGGGCCAATGGGGGTCCTGTCTTGGTAGCTTTGCATACAGTTGGGATTTTACTTAACTTGATGTTAACAAACCCTAAGAGAAACAGCGCTGGCATGTCACAGGATGTACAGTGTGCCAAAGTAGAGGGTGCAAACAGAACCCGCAAAGGAGCAAGCACAACGGCACCCATAGCTGCCGGAGCGTTCCCCAACAGCTCTGCCCTGGGGCCCCCCCCTGCACCTCAGGGGGCAGCAGCCTCCGGTTCTGGGGGAAGTGGAGGATGGTCTTCATCATCCGGTCCCGATCCAGCAGGCGGAGGATGTCCCCGACGCTCGGCTGCTGCCACAGCGACTTGCCCAGACTCCGGCACGTCTTGTGATGCTCCACAGCCACTGGGCCCCACAGCAGCACTCTGGAGCGGCACAAGGGAGAGCACACTGGTCACAGGGCCCCACGGGAGCAGAATCGATGCTGATGACAATGACTGTCATGGGTAGGTTGGTCGAGCAGCCAGCACACTCCAGGCATTGTCCGGAGCATGTATCATTTCATTTCCATCATGACACAGGGGGAAGAGGGGTGGTGGAGATGCCAGCAATGAAGAGGGTGTGTGTGTGGGGGGGGGGGGGGGGGACAATGACACCTGTATGGAGCTTATGATGTGCCACTTACTCTAAACCCCCCACACCCATTAATTCGCTTATCTGTGTAACAACCCCATAAGGTAGGTACTGTTGCTACTCCCATTTTGCAAACGGGGGAAGAGACACCAAGAGGGATAAGAAAGTTGCTCAGCTAGTCGATTGCCCAGCGGGTTAGTGGCATAGCTGGAAGGCAAAACTGGGGGGGGGGGGGGTCTGGCTCGAGTCCATCCTGGGTCACAGCAGCAGAATCCTGGCTGCCTGATGACGCTTTACCGATTCAAACCCTCTCCTGTTCACAGGTGGCCACGAGTAGAGCAGGTCTGCACGAACAGCCTTCTGGCCGTCCCTGCCTCGAGTCTTTTATATAAACACCTCGACCTTTTATGACACCAACACCCATTACAGCTGCCCCCAAGAAACCACCTTGCCTTCCTCCTCCCTCCCTCCCCACTACCTCCTCCCTACCTCCCCACTGCTAGAGGATGCTCCCTGAAAGCCCAGCTCAGAGGAGGGCCATGTCTCTGTCCCAAAATGTCTATCAGCTATCTCGTTGCCTGGATGGAAATGATATTATTTCAGTCTGATATTTAAAACCCTTACCAACCAGCCTGCCTAGCTTTCCCACCACCTTGTCCCTACACATATCCCGTGATGCACAGAAGCTGACCTCCTCACCGTGCCCAGAAATGTATGACTTTCCCGACTCACAGCCACTGAGACACTGTTCCCTCCACATAGTGTCCCCAGGCTCCGCCACCAACTTCAGCTCCATCAAATCCCTCCAATGCCAACCCTGTCACGAAGCATTCCCTGGTTCCCCTAGGGAGAGGGTGCCCTCACGTGCCATAACCGCCGGCCTTCACCACCAAAGGCCAATCAAAAGGAGTTACACTTACAACAATCTGACCCCCTCAACAGACAGCAAGACTGTGTCTTATTCCTCTAGGTATTCTCAACAGCGCTGACCCAGCACCAAGCCCCGGCAAGGGCTCAATGAACCTATCTTTGAATTCTCGATACACGCTCATTTCTGTGCAGATCAACGACAGTCATTCAAGTTAAAAAATAAATAGTCTGGGGCGCCTGGGTGGCGCAGTCGGTTAAGCGTCCGACTTCAGCCACGTCACGATCTCGCGGTCCGTGAGTTCGAGCCCCGGGTCGGGCTCTGGGCTGATGGCTCAGAGCCTGGAGCCTGTTTCCGATTCTGTGTCTCCCTCTCTCTCTGCCCCTCCTCCGTTCACGCTCTGTCTCTCTCTGTCCCCAAAATAAATTAAAAAAAAAAAAAATAGTCTGGGGCACCTGGGTGACTTGGTTGGTTGAGTTTATTTTGGCTCAGGACTCGTTCTCATGGTCCCTCGTGAGTTTGAGCCCCAAGTCGGGCTCTGCAGTGACAGTGTGGAGCCTGCTTGGGATTCTCTCTCTCCCTCTGCCTCTCCCCTGTTCATGCTCTTTGTCTCTCTCTCAAAATATAAACAAACATTTAACACATGAATAAATAACCTTCTTTGCGAGGCTGTTCCCTGGTGAGTAAACAGGCAAGCAGCTAACAGACTGGATACGCACGTCGAACGGGCACCATTTACTGGCATGAGATCCGTCCGCTGAACATCCGCAGGGCTCCTATGTGGCTCCCTAGCTCGGGCCTGCTCCTCCAGGGATGGATGTGACATTCACGTTGGCTCTGAGGAGACTCTTCTGTCACTTCGCCGCACAGAGTCGTGTGAGCACCACCTCCCCTCTCCTGGGCTGAGAGCCGGCTGCTCCCATAACCCGCTCTGACCCGCCCTCCTTGGGCAGCCCATTCAACTTCCTTCACTCTCGCAGACAGAAGGTGTTCTGAGGCCCAAGTGAGACTAAAACGGCTCTTTCTTCCCTTTGCTCTCCTCTCCCTTACGTACACGAGGACCATTTATTTATTCCAGAAAGGGTACAGCTGACGCGGCACCAATTCCAAAGCAGTAGGTGAGGCCAGTTCATTAGGGGAAGGAAAAGAATGTTTATTCATGACCTGGGCATTCTTAAGAGATAGAAACGTTTTTTTCTGTTTTTGTTTTTCCTCCTGTGGGGGCTGGGTGGCTTCTCAGCTAATACTGCTTTTATCTTTAAATCACAAAGCGGGGGGGGGGGGGGGGGGGGGGGGCAACGGGGGAGGGCACCTGGGTGGCTCAATCAGTTGAGTCTAACTTTGGCTCAGGTCATGATCTTGAGGTTCATGGGTTCGAGCCCTGTGTCAGGCTTTGTGCTGACAGCTCAGAGCGTGGAGGCTGCTTCGGATTTTGTGTCTCCCCCTCTCTCTGCCCCTCCCCTGCTCGCCCTCTATCTCCCTCTGTCTTTCAAAAGAGAATAAAAATATATATATATATAAAGTATGCCATGGAATACTTTAAAAAAAAGTACTCCACCATGAAAATTATCTTTTTCTCCCCTCCGCAGAGTTCCTCCCGAAGTATTTATCTTGGCCCAGTTCACTCACTTCCTGCCTTAAAACACCAGGCTCTTCTTCATGTACGTACTGGGCAGATGTTAGGGAGCGGGCCCTAAATGGTAAGGAGAAAAGACTATGCGAGGGCAGCACAGAGAAGCTAAGATGCTTTCCACGAGCAGCTCATTGGACAAAAGTCCCCTGTTAACCTTGACCCTGGGGGGGGGGGGCATGGCCCTCAGGGGAAGGCATCAATCTTGGCCCCTCAGGCCAAAGCTGTGCTGCCCAAGGACGCAGCCCCTGGGGACTCGGGAGGGACAGACAGAGAGGCAGACACAGAACGAGACAAACACACAGGGACAGAGACAAGTCCAGACAGGGAGAGTGGATTAACATCCAGTCAGCCCCTCACTCCTCTCCCCAGCAGCACCTTGTCAAAGTCACTCCCATCTGAAGTAAAGCGTGAGAAAAATCAGCCAAACTAGACACTCCAGCTCGAAGTGAGTTTGGGGGCAGGTCTGTGACAGTCAGGAGGGTGACCCCGCCAATGCAGCCCTGCCAACAGGCGAACCTTGGAGCATGAGGCCGAGTTTTCATGAGAACCAGAGCGTGTTAGGGGAGCCCCATCCATCCCACCCTTCCCCCGAGAATCAAAAACGTATGAGGGGTGCCTGGGTGGCTCAGTCGGATGAGCATCCAACTTCAGCTTAGGTCATGAGCTCACGGTTCATGGGTTCGAGCCCCACGTCGGGCTCTGTGCTGACAGCTCAGAGCCCGGAGCCTGCTTCGGATTCCGTGTCCCCCTCTCTCTCCGCCCCACCCCTGCTTGTGCTGGGTCTCTCTCTGTCCTTCAAAAAATATGAATAAACATAAAAAAAAAATTAAAAAACAAAACAAAACACATGAGAGAAGATCCGGGGAGCCTGCTGTGCACAACGAGCCCCAGTTTTGGGATGGCCCCTTCAAAGCCTGCTGCTCACACCCCCAGGCCCAATGCTCACCTGAAGTTCACAAGGCTGAGGTCGTTCTGTTCATACGCCCGGAGGAGAAGCAGAATCTTCTGGTCTAGAAGTCAAATCAAAGTCCATTTAGAAAACTGAAACCCGGGGCGCCTGGGTGGCGCAGTCGGTTAAGCGTCCGACTTCAGCCAGGTCACGATCTCGCGGTCCGTGAGTTCGAGCCCCGCGTCGGGCTCTGGGCTGATGGCTCAGAGCCTGGAGCCTGTTTCCGATTCTGTGTCTCCCTCTCTCTCTGCCCCTCCCGCATTCATGCTCTGTCTCTCTCTGTCCCGAAAATAAATAAACGTTGAAAAAAAAAAAAAATTAAAAAAAAAAAGAAAACTGAAACCCTCACATGCTCCTTCCACTTTAGAACACCGCCTGGTCCCCACGCACTCCCTGCTCATATGGCCTGGTGCCCTTATTCTCCCTGGTTATACCACCTGTCCTGTCCCCTCACACTCCCTGGTCACATGGCCTGGTCCCCACACACTCTGGTCACACCACCTGGTCCCCTCTCACTCCCTGGTCATTCCACCTGGTCTCCTCACAATCCCTGGTCACCTCACACTCCTTGTCACATGACCCAGTCCCCACACACTCCCTGGTCATATCGCCTGCCTGGTCCCCTCACACACTCCCTACCTGGTCCCACACACCGCACGATCATATCGCCCGGTCCCCACACACTCTCTGGCCATACCACCCGCTCCTCACACCCTTACCCAGGACACTGAGAG
Organism: Lynx rufus; assembly: GCF_022079265.1. Taxonomy (NCBI): domain Eukaryota; kingdom Metazoa; phylum Chordata; class Mammalia; order Carnivora; family Felidae; genus Lynx; species Lynx rufus. Next base: position 146,358,871 of record NW_025814867.1, read on the forward strand.
TGGCGCCATAGGCCCCAAGGAGCACTGAAAAGTGACTGCTTTCACAGACAGAGGGACACAGCTTTACCACCACTGACATCAGATCCACCAGCGCTTCTGGAAGAAAAGAACACTGAAATGCACAACAGTGCGGGGGGATGTGCACACAGAATAAAAGCAGAGGAGGAAGCATTTCAGGGAACACTTAAGTGATTCAAATATCCTTCTCTGAACAATACTGGTCTTTGGACTGTGCCTCGATCATCTTTTGCTTTTTTTTAAGACAAAAAAACACGTCTTCACAATGGTCTCTCTTCCCAGGTCTTTGACAAGCCGCCATCACCCTCTTCACTCCCCATCCCACCAAAGATTTTAAAACCTAAGCACTTTCCTCCATGGTTACATTAGCAAAATCTCTAACACATCCCTACTCCTGCCTAACTAAAGGGTGGGGCCTTTCTGCTTTTCCTACTACCCACACCAGTAACCTGGGTGATGGTTTCGTCAGCTTAGCAGTTTATTACAGACCGACCCCACGGTGATTTCTCCCGGTTGGGCATGTTGTCTCTAAGCAGAGCGTGGCTTCAAGAGGACAGAACCCTTCAGACCATCTCGTCTGACCTCTCCCACAACCTACACGAAACTCAGGGTCACAGGGGCTAAAATAAATGCCACTGAACTAGGGGCAAAGCTTCAGAACCTGGGCTTTCAGAGACCTTCCTGGCAGGGAACTGTTAACAGGGACGTTCGAACCCTTCACCCTCAATGAAAGTTTCAATCTTTTCATGAAAGCATCTCATACAAGCAAACAATTCCTCCCAGGGCAGACACCCATCTAACTTCCCCTACTTCCCAGATTATAACATGGGCCTGCGATACGGCAGTAAGACCTTAAACGTGACTTCTGTAATAACAGACTGAAGAAAGGTCTGTGCTTGCTGCTTGACCCGAAGTCAGAGGGAACACTGCTTCAGCTTGGATTTGATAGAAACAAAATAGCCTAATGCCATTTTGGTAATGCTCCTCAGCTCCGGAAACACACAGGTGCTAAACTCTGGTGCACAGCGAGCTCCATGAAATTAGGAAATAAAATCTATGTGAGATGAGAGGGTGGGGTGAGGGGTCACCTTTTACTTGACTGTCTGGGTTTTCCTCTTCTTCAGACTTGAGTAGAGTCGGCAAAAACAGAGAATGCTGCGTGAGCATCATGTGGATCGCTGGAAGCTGGGTGAGCTGCGTGCACACGGAGTTTTCCGGAAGGTACAGGCGTTGTATGGCAGCATGGAGGGCCTTTAAAAACATGTGGTCCTGATACCGAAATCTAGGAGGCAAGAATCAAAGCGGGAAAAAGCTTCATAAAGGGGAGTTTCATTTCACAAGAGACAAGAAAAAACTTTTGATGTTTTATTAAGAAACATCTCTAGGGGCGCCTGGGTAGCTCAGTCGGTTAAGCATCCCACTTCGGCTCAGGTCATGATCTCACAGTTTGTGGCTTTGAGCCCCACGTCGGGCTCTGTGCTGACAGCTCAGAGCCTGGAGCCTGCTTGTCATTCCGTGTCTCCCTCTCTCTCTGCCCCTCCCCTTCTCCTGCTCTGTCTCTCTCTCAAAAATGAATAAACGTTAAAACATTTTTTTAAAAATCTCTAACACACCACAAAGATGAGAAGTCTACGGTGGCACATCCATATCCCCATCTCGATTCTACTGCTGTCGCTCCATTACACTTGCTTTATCACCCCCCCCCCAGCCACCCACCCATCACAGGGGGTACTTCTGAATCAGGGCTGGGGTGCATTTATTTTCCTGATAGCACAAACACCACACGAACTTCCTGTTTAGTTCAAAAGTCAGGAGACCCAGGAACAGCCAACCCTGAATAGAGATGATGCTCGCTGCCCAGCCCACCTTGCCAGGTCAGCCTCCCCCTGTTCCTTCCATCCTTCCAGCTACTCAATATGCCCGTCCAGTGGCTCAGACCCCCTCTCTGTTTTAAATCCCTCAGAACCCCCTGAAGGAGGGGGGGTTTAAATCCCTCAGAACCCCTGCTCTAAAAAAGGGCAGCTTTTTAGTCATATGTGAATGATGTTGAGAATCACTTAGCATATAGTGGGCATTCTAGAAATACAAATTAACTGAAGACTGAACAAAATGTCACCATGTCGTGATGGTAATCCATGGCTGTCATTAACCTGTAACCCACCTTCACATCTTTCTCTCCTCTCAGGTATTGTATTTTCCTCTGCTCCAAGTTGGTGAATAACCAGGGAAATGAAAATTACAGGTACGACAAAACACCGTTTCATGGTCATCCGCTTGTTAAAAACTAGAGTCTGACCATATCAAGTGCTAGTGAGGATGTGAGGAAACACCACGCTAGGGTGGCTCAGAAACTTTGGAGAGCACGTTAAAATTCTGGTGAAACTGAAGCTATGCCCACACTAACAGACAGCGAGTGCCCCACCCTGAGACAAGCCAGCACAGGGCGCTAAGAAAGGCATCCTTCGGGGCAGGAACGGGAGGGAGAGAGGGAGGAAGAGGTCCGCCAGCAGGGGACTGGCTACATCGACTGTGGTGTGGTCTGAAGACAGAATTCTGTACCCCACCTCGCAGTATAAGCAAATGGGCTTAGGACTCTGTGTAGCAGCAAGGGTAACTCAAAAACACTCGTGTGCCACAAAGACAAAGGACACACAACGTGGACGTGTACAGAACGCTAAGCAAACTAAGTAATACCATTACTGTTTAGAGACCTGCCGGCGTGCAACCAAAGTACCAAAACCGTCACGGCCGTGACAGAGCCTGACCTCAGAAGTACGCTCTCGGGGGAGGGAAGAGAATAAATCGGGACAAATACAGGAAGTGGTCGGTACTTATTAAATCCGGGTGCTGCTGTGTTATCCTCTGCACACTTCTGGTTTCTAAAAAAACATTTCATTAAAAAAAAAATTTTTTTTAACGTTTACTTTATTTTAGAGAGGAAGACAAAGCACCAGCGGGAGTGAGGCACAGAGAGAGAGGATGACACAGAATCTGAAGCAGGCTCCGGGCTCTGAGCTGTCAGCACAGAGCCCGACGTGGGGCTCGAACTCACGAACTGGACCGTGAGATCGTGACCTGAGCCAAAGTCTGACGCTTGACCGGCTGAGCCACCCAGGTGCCCTGAGGATTTCATTTGTTCACGGCCGCTTCTCTCATCATCTACAAAAGCAGACTCCACGTCAACGGGCAAAGCATTCAGCCTCTCCACAGTACACCTCGTTATCTCTGCCAACAGAACAGGGCCTGTTCCATCACAGACACGGTGCCAACAAGCTCCCAGGCTGGCCCTGCGGCGTGCACTCACACCCTTACCGGATCGCACCGAGAAAATGAAATCGTCTTACTTGAGTCCAGTCTTCACAAATTTCTGCCAATCTCCAGGATCCACTTCATTAAGGAAATTCTGTGAATAAAACAAGCAAGAGATATACAGGGGAGACTGTCCTTTCGCTTTTGTTTATATATATATTTTTTAAGTTTATTTTGAAAGAGGGAGAGAGAGCACGCATGTGCAAGTGCACACACGTATGAAAGCGAGGGTGGGGGGGGGCAGAGAGAGAGAGAGAGAGAGCGCGCGAGAGAATCCCAAGCAGGCTCCGTGTTGTCAGTGCAAAGCCCGACGCAGGGCTTGAACTCACGACGAGATCATGACATGAGCTGAAACAACAGTCAGACGCTTAACTGACTGAGCCACCCAGGCGCCCCTTCAATTAACTTAAAATAAAGAATACGGAACTTAAATTAGAGTCATTCGGCAAATACGGAATACACCCAAGCAATCTACAAAAGCATGTGGTTGCTTCTGACTTTAATTTTTTTAATTGTTTTATTATTTCTGCTAGCAGTTCTGTCAAGAGCTACTTGTCTACGATCATGAAAGGAGTAGAAAAAAATTTCTTAACAGTCGTGTTATTTTTCCCTTTGTCCTCCATTTCAGAAGGTACTAGATGACGGCACCACACACAGGTCCGGCCACACATGGCTCCTTAAACACAGGACAGCACGTATCTGCAGGGGAGACCTTTGTACCGCTAGTCGAGCCAATGCAGGTCCGCAGTCACTGACGTAGAGAACATCTCCAAATACGGCACAGTGTTAAATCAGAGGGGTGCATGCTCTCGAGGGAAGGAACTTTCTGGGACGATGAAAATCTTCGGCAGGAGTGTGGGCACAATCGTAGGTACGTTTGTCAACATTAAACTCTACTTAAGAGCCTGTATTTCCCAACATGAAAATTATTCCTCAGTTAAAAAAAAACAAAAACAAAAAGGGCTGGTCTGGGTGGCTCACTCGGTTAAGCACCCACTTTTGGCTCAGGTCATGATCTCACGGTTCACGAGAGCCCACATCTGGCTCTGTACTGACAGCTCGGAGCCTGGAGCCTGCTTTGGATTCTGTGTCTCCCTCTCTCTCTGCCCGTCCCCAGCTCGCACTCTCTCAAAAACAAAGAAACGTTAAAAAAAAATTGTTTTTTAAAAGGGGGGGCTGGTGAGGCGTGCTGACAGTGGGGCAGACTGTGTGTGCCTAGGGGCAGGGAACACAGGGGAACTCTGTACTGGCTGCTTAACACTGCTGTGAACCTAAAACCATTCTAAAAATGTTACATCTATTAAAGAGGGAAAAAGAAGAGAGAAAGAAAGGTGGGGGAGGAAGAAGGCATGCCTGAAGAACGCAAATCTTCATCGGCTATCAAGCCGGCCTGCTGGGTGGGGGGCTGACCATGGGGCCGCACAGGAGGGTCCACTGTCACCTGTGGTGGGGGAGCCCTGCACCCTCCTCTACGCTCAGCTCTCTCTAGATATCAGGGATGTCCCTTCCTCCCTCCTTGCACTGCCATATTTGGGCTCCTGTGAGCCTCGAATGCATAAACCTGTAACAATGAATTAAGACTGAAACACAGGTTGCAAGATCTCTTAATACAACACAAGCACACTGCTTCATCTATGACCTATAAACATTTATCACACAACTGTCACTTGGGGTTATTTTCCTGAGGATTACTTTTTAAATTTTGGGTGCAGGGTTTTTAACACTAGTCACAGACTCTAGGAGTTTTAACACAATTTGACATCATGCATTGAGAAATAATGCCTTCGCTTCAGGATATTATTTCTGTACCAAAAAATAATTTTTTTTTAAAAAGTACACTTCAGGGGTGCCTGGGTGGCGCAGTCGGTTAAGCGTCCGACTTCAGCCAGGTCACGATCTCGCGGTCCGTGAGTTCGAGCCCCGCGTCAGGCTCTGGGCTGATGGCTCAGAGCCTGGAGCCTGTTTCCGATTCTGTGTCTCCCTCTCTCTGCCCCTCCCCCGTTCATGCTCTGTCTCTCTCTCTCTGTCCCAAAAATAAATAAATGTTGAAAAAAAAAAAAATTAAAAAAAAAAAAAAGTACACTTCAACAGGAGGGAATAATGGCCAAAAATAAGAGCTGAATATTTCCAAATTTTATGATAGCCCTGGGCTCACAGAGCCAAGAAGCTCCATGAACCTCAAGCATAAAAATCTTAAAGAAAACTACACTAAGGTACACCATGATCAAATTGCTTTAAAAAAAAAAAATCCTAATAAAAAAAAATCCTAAGGGGGAGGAAACAAAGATAAGAATGACAGATTTCTTATCAAAACCTATGCATACCAGAAAACACTAAAGCCACTCTTTCAAAAAGCCTAAAAAATATATAAAATCTAGATTTTTATGCCCACTGAAATTCTTCCCAACTCATTCTGAGAGCTGTGTTACCTGTTCCTAAAACCAAAGAAAGACACTGCTAGAAGATAAAATCACAAATACTCAACATGCACGAAAAAATTGTTAATAAAACATTAGTATGTCAAATCCAATAATATGGAAAAGCCATAATACGTTATAACCATATACATATACCCTGGTAAAGTTGGGTTAATGACTGAAATCAATTTATGAAAGTCATCTTAACAGAGTAAACGAAAAATAAGACCACACGACCAACTCAGTAGAAGCAAAAAAGTGCCTGAAAAGATCCAACATCCGTGGCTGGTACAAGGAGGCCCACCGTTTCAGGGCTGCCTGTCACCTGCCGCTCTGCCTCCCAGACACGGCCCGGCCCGGCTCGTCTCCCTCTACTTTCCATTCAAGCCACCTAGCCTGGGGTCCGTCTGTCCACCTTGGTCTATTTGACTCCTTCCCTTAAAAACGTAGCCAGGGTCCCTAAGAAGAGGAAAGACGCCTACCAACAGCTCACTAAATCTCAGCAGCATCTGCCTCTCCCGATCCTGGGTGCCGTCCTGGCCTTGCTGGTCGCCACTGAAAGACACGACCAGCCATTTTACACAGGACGCCAACAGAGTCCTTCTCCAGGCACGCAGCTCTTCTGCCGACCCGTCCAGGACTGCAGACACAGAGTCGGCCACGCTCCAGCTGCAGCAGACAAAAGGCACAAAGTCAGAGGGATGGCCTAAATCCCTCCAGCTTAAGTGTTACCACCATTACACTGGGCACCTGGGACTGGCGCCCCGAGTCCCCTGCCCCTACAACACCCGAAGACAGGAATCACAGGCCACCCCTGCCTCCTTGCTCCGGCGTCACAGAGGTACCAGCATTTTTACAATTAGGCGAAACGATATTAGTGCACCAGAAAAAAAGATAACATTGTCCGGGCTTCGCCTAAATGAGACTATCTCCAAGTCAGCACTACTGACATCCTGAGCAGATTATTCTTTCTCGTAGGGGAGAAGACGGGACCGTCCTATGCGTAAGGTATTTAGCAATACCCCTGGCCTCCACCCTCTAGATGCCGGAAGCAACTACCCCTCACTCACATCACGATGATAAAAAAATGTCAGATGTTGGCAACGGTCCTCTGGAGGTGGCAAAATCAGCCCTAGATAAGAACCGCCGCTCTCAGGGAATCAGAACCAACCATCCACTTATGGAGATGCGCTCGCTCCAGGCAGGATGGCTGGAGGCAGACTTCCTGTAGGAAGTGCCTTCTCCCCGAACGAGCAGGGAAGCAATTTCTCACTAGTTTATGTAAAAACTACAGGGAAAAGTGAAGCGGGAAGAGGAACGGCCGTCAGACAATCTAAGCCTTCATACCTCTCGTGCCTGCCTGGGGTCTGAAGCAGGCTAGGCAAACGGTCCATGAGGATACCAAGGTCCTTGGCTCTTGCAAACGGGACCAGCTGGGCCAGGACCTCGTGATGCAGCCCAGACCCTGGAGGCCCATCCGCACTGAGAAGCCTGGTCTGTAGCTGCCTCCACAGAGCTTTCCTCAAGACGGGAATGACAGCAGAGGACACTAGGCAGAGACAAAAAGGACAGTCACACACCACGCTGTGCTGGAGTTAGCGTGCAGCAGCTCACAGAGCCCGTGGCTAACCCTGAGGCATCTTGTGACGGGGAGAGGTCACGCTCGCACCTTGATGTTGGCCAGGGCGGGAGTGCTGATGCCGTGCAAAGTGGCAAACACAAGGGCCGGCAGGTTAGACGCTGACCAGCACAACACACGGGTCACCTGGTCAGTCGACGCTCTGACGCTAGGTCCCGAGCACAGCACCTGGCTCGATGCTGGTAACGAGCGCGTGAGTACCAAAGCCCTGAACTCGCTCGGGGTTCGTGCCTCAAGGACACGGGAGCTGGAGAGGCACGTGAGCAGCAGTGCACCAAGAACCGCTGACTCGCCTGAAACTCTACGGGTGGAGCGAAAAGGCTGAGCCCAAGCTGCCCAGACTCTGGGTAAACTCATGGATGCTTTGCGGGGGAGACAACGGGGTGGGACAAGGACGGCCATCCCGAACGCCTCCTCTGGCCCCGGTGCGGCTCCCTCCTTGACCCACCCCTGCCCCCTTCCTGTGGGGAGCTCAGGGTGGGCAGGAGCGTGGGGGCGGCACCTCAAGCCACAGGCCCAGACAGGGGAGGGGTGGCGAGTGAGAATCTCCCCGCTTTCTCAGTGTCCAGAGGCGGGTCAGTCAGCGGCTGAAGGAGCAACAGAACTACACCACAGCCTAAACGTGGACGTTCCAGGCGCAGCAACGGATCTGCTGCTCCCACCTCCCCATCCTCGGACTTAATGCCTCCAGCTGCCCGACGTCACCGGTTCCCGTACCTCCCGCCGGGCGTGTGAAGCGTCCCCGCGTCCTGCACCGGAGGTACATGTGGACGAGGGGGAGGAAGTCGTCGAGGCCTTCCTGGAGGCAGAGTCCCGAGCCGGGCCGCCCGCACCACAGCTCAAACCGCAGCAGGTGGGTGGAGCTCAGCCGCACGAGTAGGGCGGCGGTGCTGAGGGCCGCCTGCGTCCGCCGGGCCAGGCAGTAGTCCAGCACGTCGACCCCGACCACGGGGACCAGCACGGGCTCTCTCTGTAGAGTGTGGAGAAACACGGCGTCCAGCTCGTCCACGGCCAACGTGGGGAGCAAAGCCCCCAGGCCTTTCACAAACTCAGAGGCCCAAAGGAGCTCGCTGCTCTGCAGCTGATCCTGGGGGCTGCGGGTCAACAGCTGGACCAGCGTCTTGCCGAGAGCGTTCAGGTGTCTCTCCTTCCCGGGGGACTTCGGGGGTCCCGGGGCCACCAGCTGGGCCTCGGGCAGGCTCAGCAAAGCCAGGGTGACCTCACGGAGCTGGGCGCCCTCCATGTACGGATGCAGCTCCTGCAGGGCCTCCAGCTGCGGGAGGGTCTCTGCCTGAGACGTGGCCCGGCCCGCCCTCCTGTTCTGCAGCTCGTTCAACACGCTCCGGGTGATGGCCTCCGAGTACCCGGCCAGGAGGCCCAGCTGACGGATGCTCCGGAGGATCGGGGCGCTCGCCAGCAGCAGCTGCAGGACCCCCGCACTGAGCTGGGCCGCCAGGAGCTTCACGAGGATGGGGCTGAGGGCGTGCGGAGGGAGGGCCCGTCGCTCCAGGGCCAGGTACCAGCCCTCCAGCGTGGGATGTCTGAGGATGGCCACCAGCACCTCCTCCAGCGTCTGAAATACGGCAACAAGGCACAGACCTCACTCGCGGCCCAGGGCCAGCGGGGAGTAGGATGAAGGGCAGGGAGGAGCATTCCTAAGCCACCCCATCCCCCAGCCCGAGTTCTGATGCCCTTCTCGGGGGTGCCCTGCAGCACCCCAATCTGAGCCCATCACAGCTGTAACCCGACTACAGCACACCCCCTCCCCGGGGCGACTGTGACGGCTCAACCGTGACTCAGCGGGGGCCCCACCCACACCGGCACGTGTCTGAGGAGTTCAGCTTGAGTGAATTTACTGCACAGTGAAACTGCTCTCCGGTCCCTCTGGACAGCAGACGGGCTGTGTAGGAAAGCCGAAATGTGATGAAGGCCAGTCATCTGGACTCCGCTCAGCAGCCCTGCCCTCCAGCATCAATCTGACTGGGGGGACGTGGGGATCTCCCGTCAACCGGAGCAGCGTGATCACGGTTTGGGAGAGACCCCGCGCCCTGGAACAGTAGATGGGGACACAGCTGCAAGACCACGGTCTGGAACTAAAGGTCACGTTCCAGGAGGCTGAGCCTTGAGTGACCCCTGGGGAACTCGCTCAGACCCAGCACTGGGTTTAAACCACCGAGCACAAAGCAATGAGCAGCCTGGCCGGGTTAGGGAATGATCTTTGTAAGCAGCCTCGCGGAACAGGGTTCCTAGCCAACAAAGTCCCAACAACAGTCCCCGAGGATGGGAAGACGCTGTCCTTCCTCCTTCACTCGTCAAGGAAGGAAAGAGGAATCCATCACACCTTCCAACAGAGCTGCGCCCGTTAAAAACAGAAAAGTGTGGGGCGCCTGGGTGGCTCAGTCGGTTAAGCATCCGACTTCGGCTCAGGTCATGATCTCACGGTTCGTGAGTTCGAGCCCCGCGTCAGGCTCTGTACTGACAGCTCGGCCTGGAGCCTGTTTCAGGTTCTGTGTCTCCCTCTCTCTCTGACCCTCCCCCGTTCATGCTGTCTCTCCCTGTCTCAAAAATAAAATAAACGTTAAAAAAAAAAAACACAAAAAAAACAGAAAAGCGTGATTTCATGTTAGCACCGCCCTGCCCCTGTCAAACGGCTCATAGGTGGTCCTGCCGCCCCAGCCACCTCCCGGGAAGTCAACCTGGAGATCAAAGGGAGGAGGCCGTCTTTAGACCGTGAGATGAGGAACTTGTTTGCAGGTGAGATGCAGACTGAGAGAGAAGGGTTCACCCTGGCCCCAGCCCCACAGAGGCCGCACAAGGTTAACAGCAGGACAAAGGCCCCTTCTCTGAGCTGCAAGTTCCCAGCGTGTATTTGCTGGGACGAGCCACACCCACTGCCCAGCCTTTATTCGACACAGGCTGCAACTGTTCAAAAGAAAAACATTCCTCCTGGGTTTCTCAAGATGTTCTCGTCTCCCGGTGTAAGGAGAGGGGAAACAAGTTGCAGGGAGGGCGAGTGGGAGCAGGGAACCGACTGGAAAGAGAAACGCCCAATGGCACCAAGCTCATCTGTGGGTGTGAGGGTCACGGATGGCTTGCAGCGTCTCCTCTACGCTGCATTTCCTCGTTTACCTGCGATGAACACGTACTTGTCTAGGGCCAGAAGCAGAGGGAAAGCCAGGGTCCGAGACTCTACAGGAGAAGGCTAACAGGAAGGAGACCCACGGAAGGAGGGCAGCGGTACCTTGTCACTGGCCAGCTCCAGCGAGGCCACGGACTCCACGTCCAAAAAGAGGTCGGATTCGGCCTGGGCGGCCTCGCGTTTCTGCTGGTTCTGCGCGTCCAGCTGCGCACAGTGGACGACCAGGAGCCTGAGGAGGTCCAGGAGGAGCTGCAGGACGGGGGGCCCTGCGCTTCGGCCCAGCTGTGAGGATGAGAGCCACACACGAGAGCTCAGGCCAGGGAAGGGCTCCCAGTCACCGTGACAGTGACCGAGTCCCTCCGCGACCAGAAGGTGCCGTGTCCCCAGAAACAAGGACTGAGGAGGGAGGCAGGCCAGCGCGGCCGGTCCTTACAAAACCCCAACAACCTCAAGGTCCTTTCTCAGGAAGATGTGCGCCCTCAACCTTCATGAAGGAACCGGGTTTATTTTGACCAAGATGAGGAAAACGCAAGCTAAAACTCTGTAAACCACACTGGAGACAGAAAGCTCACCAACGAACTACGAAACTAACGCTTCTGAGAGAGGCAGCATCTGGCCACACCGGTCCAGTCTGCCGTGGGAGGGGCCCTGGCCCGACTGACAGCTGCCCCAGCAACAGAGGTCGGCCATGCTGTCTGCGCCTGCTGAAGGTCCAGAATCTGCAAGTGAGGCCCGCAGAAAACGGGTGCCGCAGCCGCCTCTGCACGTCTGCTCCGGGAGGGGGAGCAGCCCGGCACAGAGCGGCGGTGAACCAGCAGCTCAGGCTCCCAGCTGAGGGGAAGCGGCGGGGGCGGGGAGGAACCTCCGTGGCCCTGCGTGTGTCACATCACTAAGTCCCCTTGTGTGCAAGGGGGTGACAGCGAGACTCTATCGACACGGTCGCCGGGTCTGGACTCGAATGAGAGGCGGCCGCTCTGTAGGCAGAGACGTGGGAGCACGCAGGGGCTGTGGGCCCGGGGGTGAGCAGCGCTCACCTGGCCGAAGGTCTCCACGGTGCTCCTGATGTAGAGCAGCAGGTGCTTCGCCGAGCGCAGGACCTGGTGCATCGGGAGGTGCGGGAGGGCGGCCCGCAGCCGCGCCTGAACCTGCTCGTCCAGGAGCGCGCCCTCGCTCTCGTAGGCCGTCTGCAACAGGGCGGAGAAGGAGGAGGCCGGAGGACCCTGGGGGGCGAGACTGCCCGGCGTCTGAAAGGGCTTGGGAAGGCAGCAAAAGCCCGGACAGAAGGAAAGAAAAACCACCACAGATGAACAGGGTGCACAGTCTGCTAAAAAAGGTACAGGGTGGCGTTCACGACAAGGGGACGTTTCACAATTGTGTCCTCAAACTAAATAATATGTGACTGCCAGGCATTTTATTTAAGGAAGAAGTTAAGCCCAATGTTTTCAGTCACACATCCGTTCCCAGAGTGCGTGAACACGAAGGCACTGGATCAGGAAGGTGCTCGCACACCGAGAACAGACGCCGCAGGCTGGAGCCATGAGGGGCGCTCACTTGACTCTGAGGAGTCACTGTGACTAATCACTGCCAATCCTGTAAAGGAGCCAGCTCAGCAAGCTCTTTGCCTTCCAAAGGCCCTTGCCAGGAGCCCCGGTCGGACTATCTTGTTGGGAGAAAAACAAGACAGTGGACAGAATGAAAAGAAATTTCTGGAACTCTACCTCACACTGAAGTTGTTAATTTCTTCTACAATAACTGCCAAACTGCCTTCTTTACTGACCCCACGTGCCTTTTATTACCGTATCTCCACAAACACTCCACTTTCTAAAGCCAACAAAACCAGGTCGCAAGGCCTGGAGACACAGCAGGTCTCCAGGTGGGGTCCCTGGACCAATCAGCAGGGTCGCCAGGGACCGGGTGAGAAAGGCCAATCTCCAGGCCCGCTGCGGACACGCTTAGCCAAACCCACTCAGGGTGGGGCTCAGTGACTATATCTGAACAAGCCGCCAGGGGACTGACATCCCCTCCAGGGTGAGAAGCACCGCTGTGACCTACCCACCAGAGAGTGGACACCTTCCTTCGAGTACCCGTGAGACACAGCACCGACCTGCTAAGCTCTGAACAGCTACATCCAATTCTGAACCACAGCTGAGCCTGCAGGGGAAGGTAGCAGTGGCCGGGCAGGGCGTGGTGCTGGGGCGGACTGCTGGGGCGGACTGCCTGAGCCGAATCCTGACCACCCCCCCCTCCCCCACCACTGCTGCCTAGTGGTGGAATGGCTATGCCTCAGGTTCCCCATATGTGTAACGAGCACAGCAGGTCCTAACCTTCCTCCCAGAGGTGCCGTAAGGATTAAATGCCTTGAATTACACGTAGTACCCTTGGTACCAGGCCCTGACGAACGGGAAATGTGCCCTCAACAAAAGCCATCTGCCACAAGTTATCACAAGACAAAGAGGTCCCCAGCCGCCTGCTTTTTCACAAACAGCTAACACTTGTGAACGAATGCACAAAAGGCATACCACAAAGTTAACCTCTCCCACCCCCAGCCCCCAACATTTGTAAATACTCTGGTGCTGGGGCCAGATGAGCAGGACCCCGTTACAGGTATGTAGCCCCCACGCAAAGAACATTCTTTCTTTGCTTCCATTTTCCCAGTCTTCACAGACTGGAGACTGCCAGGGGCCACCAGCGGCCCCCTCGCACAGCGGAGCATGCGGAGCCCAGGGGCAGGCTGAGGCCCGCTAAAGGAGGCTAGGACCCAGGCACGCCACATCACTCGGTGAGGAGACCAGAAAAAGCAACCTCCCTCCCGCCCCAAAGCTGGCACGGCGACCAGGCAATCCCGCAGCCAGCGGAAACTGCAATTCTGCTGCACCACTGAGCCATCTGTGCCCCCGTCACACCAGCTAAGCAGCAGTGAGGCCACGGGGCTTCCTCTCCCGCCCGGGGAAAGCACGAGGCTAACAGGTTTCTCCCTGCAGGCCGCACAGCGGTAAGACTACGCCGTTGGGGCACAGCAGGTGCGGCCCACGGAAGCCGTTGTGGGGTTTTCCAGGGAAAGGCCGGGTCTCCACGGGGGCGGTCACGCCGTGGCTCACCAAGCCCTCGCGGACTGGCTCTGGGATCCAGCGGCTGTAGTACGTGTGGAACCGACAGAGCTGGTGGCAGCAGGGTGGCACCGGAGGCTCCAACTTGTCATAAGCCTGAAGCAGCAGACACAGAGCCAGCGGGTCCCTCTGGGTGTGGAGGAGGTCTGTCAGCACCGCCGTCATATAAGCCACGATGCTCTCTCCTGCAAAGAAATGAGACTTGTGTGGGTGGCCCGCCGAGACCCTTCCGTGACCCGTCGATATCACCAACTCCCACAGGTATTCAAGATCCAGAAAAACACGCACCAATTCCACAAGGGGTCACACAAACACACTGGAGGGCACATGCTATCACCGCTCGGCACACCAGGCTCCGTTTCACTAAACGTGTGACGCACAGTCAGGCTTCAGTTCCCAAGGCCTGGGAGTGGAGACCCAGGCCTAGAAGAAGTGACACAAAAGCCATCTGGGGCCAAACTTGCTTGGTGCTCACTAATCCAGCTCTTGGTCCTTGGCACATGGGCTTCCCCCTGTGGTCAGGGTGGGACCATGTGGCTGATTCAACCACTTCCAGGCCTGGCCAGAACAGCCTCTGCTTGACTGTGCGCTCGGTCTTCCTCTTCCACAGTGACCTTGGAAGCCGTATGTTGAGATGGTGCAGCTACAAGATGGGAGTGGCCTGGATCCCTGAGCTGCCTCCTTGAGGACAGTCACCCAAGAGAGCAACCACACCTGTACTGAACTATGACAAGGTCCAAAGAGAGACCTTCGCCCATTAAACCACTGTAAGTTGGGCCTTATTTGTTACCGCAGCAAAGCCTGAGCAACCCTGACTAATTACACCGTTGTGATCTATGAGTATTTCCTTGGCACTAAGTTGCAGTAACTTCCAACAAGTATGAAGGACTCACACCCTAGCATGGTGAGGGCAAGAATAAACTTTGAAGAGAAAACATCAGTGTTACAACAGGTGTCTGTGCAGCCATACAAAAAATGATTATGGACTTATCCCTTAAATAGCCAATTTCCCAGAAGTCCACTAGCCTCTAGATTCTTATCCCAACATGCTTAGCTCTAAAGGCCAGGTGGCTATCACTCAGTGGGTCTGAACCTTGCTACCTTGGGTTCTCAGCAATTATTCCCAGAGCCTCTGGAATCACACCTCCTACCCCACCAAGACCCAGCTGGATGCACCCAGAATATCCCAACTCTACACGGGTACCTGTTTCACTTTCCGTCCCAAGGAGCAACTTATTCCTGGCTTCCAGGGCCGCAGGGACCACCGCACTGAAGGGGAACGTGAGCAGGATCATGTCTTCGTTCAGTAAGAATCCAATTTCCTCATCTAAGCCTTCGCTGTCCTCCACCAGGACGTCCACCATGTCAAGAACATCTGAGACAGAAAAAGGACAGTCCAACTAAGGCCAGAGACACCGAAGGACCCCACTGCAAAGAGCTCCACAGGAAGGGATACATAAGGGAACGTCTGAGAAAAAAAGGAGGCATAAGAGCCAAACATCTCTGGGGGGAAAAGATTTAATATGAAGTTTGATTCTAAACACACAAGGACATCATCTATCAAATCTTAAGATCTCTGCCAGACGAAACACAGGATGTTTAGCTCGTGTGATAATAATCTGAAGTTTCCTCAAGTGACCCTAAGAAGCCCCAAAACCTTAACCTGGGTATTCAGGTGAACGAGTCAAAATCGGAGAAGCAAAATAGGGTCAGGGGCTGCAGCACAGACCAGAGCCCGGGTCTGGATTTCAAATCCTGAGTCTGCTATGTACTAGCTGTGTGAGCTTGAGTTAATTCCCTAATCTTTCTGGGCCTCGGCTGCATTATCACTGTATAAAATGAGAACGATTACATCTGCCGCTTAGGGTGGCTTATGTGGTTCCAGGAGTTAGATCTGTAAAGAGCTAGGATCAGCACCTGGCACAGAGTGAACACTACACAAACAAAAATAACCCAGCAAATAGGCTCTGTGCCTACTCCCCCTTGGATGAGCAAAGAAGGCAATTTTCATTTCCGGAGTAGGCTGATCTTTAACTCAAAGAAACGGACACCTGCACTTGGCGTAAGACATTAACGCAATTCTCATTTTCATCACTGATCTGCCACGGCGGCTGGAGCTTCAGAAGCCCGAGGAGCAAAGAGGCAGTGGCACCTACCATCGATGTGGGAGACCGGAATGCTGACATCATCAGCCTCCTGCTTCGTCCCCGCGGCCTGCAGTGTGCTGGCTTCCTGGACAAAGTCAGATGCTTTGTCTGTGTAGGAATAGGGATTCGCCACCAACGTCAGTAAAACCTGGGTGTTGAAGAGCCAAGCAGAAAACACTTAGGTGGTCACAAATGAAATGGAAAAAAAAAAAAAAAAAAGCCAAAAAAAAGTCACCAGTAATACAAAGGGAAGAGCTAAAATGTTAATAGTCCCCAATAAGAACAATTTTTCTGCAAAGTTTCTTTTTAACTTTTTGTTACAGAATTAACAAAAATTTCCTTTTGGTTTAAACCACTGCTTTGAATATTGCTCTAAGCACACTACTATTCTCTTGGTGCAAAAACAAATCCCCAAAAGGAAATTACACGGTACACAGTAATAGAGTCCCATTTTACAGATTCTAAAACTGAGCAGATTCTGACATCTCAGCAGGAATTAGGAAGGAAGCCAGAAACACAAGGCTTCTGGCACTGGCACCGGTGCACCAAAAATGCCTTTGTCACACTAAAGACCACATGGCACATTTACTAACAGGCTCCTTCACACTGGAAATAGGTGCTTACGCGTTCCAAAAACTGAATCACGGTTTCTCTCTTCTCTTCCACGGTGTCATGTAAGTGCTCCAGCCACAGCTCCAGCTCCTTCCAGGTGTGCTCAAACACCCCCGTGTCCCGAAGAATCTGTCGGGAAGCAGACCCGGGGCAGGGCGTCAGGACGGAGCCAGCGCCCCGTGGAGACAAAGCAGCACAGCACAGAGGGGGTCAAAGTCTCATCTGCAGTTTTACTCCAAAAGCCACTCTTTCACAACAGCGCTCCCAGACTTGAAGGAAACGAGGAAAAGAGACCATTCTGAGCTCTATTAAAGACCACATAATCCTTGGTCTTGCTGCTTACTCCTTTCCTTCAACTCCTAAACAATAAAAAGATTAAAAAAAAAAACCAAAACCCAGCTGCTGCTTCAGAGGCTGATTTTTACAGCTGGATTTTCACAACCAGGTAAACGAGCACGACTCGGCCCCTCACAGCCCCCAACCGTCAGCTTGCGTGACGTTCTCCAAGGTAACAAACCAGTCACGTCACGTCACCTCAGTGCGCCCCCCCGAGCCTCAGACCCGGGACAAGAAGCAGCGGTGTTTCTAAGAGAATGGAATGTGTTAAGAGGCAGGACCTTGAGCCAACACCATTAAATGATGTCCCCAAATGGCCTGGTGGCACAGACTCCCACGGCACGAGCCCCAACAGCGCACCAAAGAGTGACCCGACTGTGCCAAGCCCACCTACGTGCACTAAACGGCCACGAAATCAGGCCTGGGTCAAGTGCACGCCTACAGGGAAACGGCAGCTTGTAAAGGTCAAGGCTGAGATGTTCATGCTCTTCAAGCAGCTCAGGTGAGGAGGTTATATCAATGCTGCAAAGATAAAATCTCTGCACCCCCCCCCAAACAATGAACGTGCAGTCCGTTGCATCTGTAGCACCCAAGACATTTGCTGGGTGGCGGAAACGAGATTTCCTACGGTGACGTCCAGACCGGGGGACAGTAGCCCTATAGAGTGAGGATCGCGTGTGAGAAAGAGAAGCTAACAGCCCAACTCCCCGTTCCCTTCCAGCGACTGTGAGGATACCTGTGCTGCGGGTGACAAAGGAGGTCAGAAAGGCTGAGCCCCTGGAGAAGGCGGAGTCTGGACAGGTGCGGAAAGGCACCGCCCATTCAACAGTTCCCTGGAGGGCCGGAAACCGGACACGTTACTGAGCCTACCATGTGCCGGGCCTGATCTACTGCTTGATCTCACGTGCGCCCTCCTTTGCAACCCTACCGTTTCATCCTTCCCATTCACCTGGGAAAACAACGTTCAGAGAGGTTGGGTCATCTGCCTAATGCCATCCAGGAAGAAGTAGGACCGGGACTCAAATCCAGGAACAAGACTTCAGAGCCCATGTTCTCCACTTCACCGTGCTGCCTCGGGAACGTAGCTAAGTTTAGACATGATAAATTAAAACTGCCTTAAAACCTCCGAGCTTTAAATTTACAGAAGCCCTGACGCTTCCTGAATTCGACAGCTGTTTACTAAGCACCTTCTGTAATGAAGACTGTGAAAACGCTTCCCAGAACTAGGAATGGGTAGGGAACGTTCACCTTTGTGATCAGAAGTTTGGTGGATGACTTGAGCTGTAGATGGCTACTGGTCACGAACATTTTCATCAGCAAGTAAAACACAGATCGTTCTCCTCCAATAATTTCTGCCTCTGGGCCTTCCTGGAGTTTGAACAGTAACAGATGATAAACATTACACAGGTCATGGATACACACGGAGCCCAGTATGGCTCCAGGCCTCTTATCTCATTTTAACTACAACTCGGCAACACGGCTGGAATTTTACACGAGGAGGCTCAGAGGCCAGGTGCTCAACCAAAGCCCCAACAGCAGCTGGGTAATTGTATTTGCTGCATTTCAGCAAGATGCGGGTGCCGACAGAGTCGATCCCTTATACGTAATTTAGCTTCTCACAAAGGCTTGTGAGCTTTGAACATACGTCTAGAGTTCATGGAGCTCCAGATCCCCCCCCGCCCAAATGCCACTGAGGCTGTGTTTGGCTGGCGTCCCTGCAGCCCCTGGCAATGAGGGTGACCCTGAACATGGGAAGTGCTGGTGTTCATAAAGCCCAGCAGACTTCATCTTATAAGCAGAAGGTGGGGCACAGAATATAAATTAATATTTTTTATACCAGTTCTTTCAAAGTTCAGAGGCCTCCCTCTGTTCACTTCCCAAACGAATCACCAGGATCCCACCGGCCCTGTTCAGCTGCGGTAAAAAAACTCAGTGGCTCCCCGGGCCGGTCATCCCTCTGGGGTCTGTGGCAGTGGCCTCATGGTGGGTGCAGAGGTTGAGAGCAGGGCCGTGGGCAACACTGCCCACAGCCAACCCTGGACCCTCCAGTTACGGCCAGCACACTGCAAGGGTGTCCGTACTACTCTGTGCCCCGGCTGCCTCTTTAAGTGGTGGTAAAGGCATGGATGCACAGGGCACACGTGTCAACCCTCAACTGCGATGCAGCTGAACCTCAGGAGAGGACCTGGGGGAACATGCACAGATGCCAGTGCTCCCACATTCTCACGCTTTTCTGGAAATGTGCCATGTAAAAATACCTACATATGTTTCCATGCTACTGGTTCTATAAAATTTAAAAAAAAACTTTTTTTTTTAATTTTTTTTTTTAACGTTTATTTATTTTTGAGACAGAGAGAGATAGAGCATGAACAGGGGAGGGGCAGAGAGAGAGGGAGACACAGAATCCGAAACAGGCTCCAGGCTCTGAGCTGTCAGCACAGAGCCCGACGCGGGGCTCGAACTCACGGACCATGAGATCATGACCTGAGCCAAAGTCGGACGCTCAACCGACTGAGCCACCCAGGCGCCCCAAAAAAAACTTTTTTTTAATTTAGTTTCCAGAGAGAGAGAGAGAGAGAAGAAGAGAGAGAGAATGAGTGGGGGAAGGGCAGAGACAGAGAGGGAGACACAGAATCCGAAGCTGGCTCCAGGCTCTGAGCTGTCAGCACAGAGCCCCGTGTGGGGTTTGAACCCACAAACCGTGAGATCATAACCTGAGCCAAAGTCAGACACTTAACCGACTGAGCCACCCAGGCACTGTGGTTCCATAAAATTTTAAATAAGACCTAAATCGCTGAAAAAAAATCACCATCAGAGCTACTAAGAAACACACTTAGAAAACGCTTAATTCTGCCTGGTTATTTTTCCTCCTTGGATAGAAATGATAGAGCGTCCTGTGCCTAAACACACAGGTAAGTGTCTGCTGCAGCCTGGGTTGCCTTTATGAGTCAGCATTATATTCTCCAGAAGGTCCTAGAAGACACTGTGACAGGCAGAAAAAAATTCCAGCAATCTTTACTGGTTTTTGCACCAGCCTCGGTCCTCTCCCGGCTTGGTATCTATTTCCATCTCTGTCTTAAGTTCTTCCAGGAGGAGGACAAAGGAAGAGGAGTTATTTTGTGTTTCAAAACGTATCTATTTCCGAAAAGGTTTTAAAATGACAAACAAAATATAAAGTAATCAAGGTAAAACAAACAAAACAAAACCCCTCCCAATACCCACCAACAATCTTGTTTCAGTAAGGACACACTCAACATCCTATTTTGCAAAAGCAAACAGACTCACAGGCCTCCTGGTTCATGAATCGGAACCTGGCCTCTGCTCTAGATGCGTCCAAGAGGGGAACCGTGCATGTCTTCTGTATAACCAACTGTCGGGTTCTGATCCAGTTAGAAACTTCCAGGCCAAAACATGCCCAGGAGTTAGTTAACAGACGCAGAAGCTGTCCGCTTCCTACCTGTGCCTTTAACCACAAGAACTTGCTGGCGGGCAGCTCCAGAGCCACCTTCAGGATGTGGTGCTGCAGAATGGGAGGCACCTCCTCTCGAAGGCCCTGCTCGGAGATGACTCCTGTGGCAGAAAGAGGGAAACAGACCAGAAGTCATGCGCAGGGGGGCACCCAGCAAGGCCGCCCCTGGCCACAGGGGCCAGATAAGGAGCTCCAGCTGTAGAAATAAGAAGGGGGCTTGGGGGCTCTCTCCTCTCCTCTGCCCAGACGCGCCCCATCTGGCACAACCTCCCCTCCTGTGGTCTATCCAAATCTTCAGCAATAAGCCCTAACTCCACTTGCCCAGAACAGCCCCTTGGCCTGAAGTGACCTCTCCCTACAGCGTGAGGCCCACACCTCTCGCTGCCTCCTGGGTGCGGTCTCTCATTAACGTTGTCTCGGGCGAGAGGCGCCGCCTTGCTCCCCAGACCGCAGACGTTTTGTGAACACACTGTGGCCACGCGAGCCCAAGACCGCATCCTCATCCGCTGGCCTGATTTCTGGATTTCCCTTTGCTTGGGAATGACACAGTGCTAGTAAATTTCGTATTCTCACAGCAAAAAGAACCTTTCGCCTTCCAACGATTAAGAAGTTAATTACAGCTTTTCAGTGGAACCATCCCAATAGCTTATATAAACCCCAGGAATGACGCTTCTGCAAGTTTTCCTCCGTGGGCCCAATTATGAAGTTATTAGACACACTTTTCCATCAAGGAAACGTGACCAGACAAGCGTAACGTTACTTTTACAAGATGTGGTTTGAACCTGACTCACTGGGTAAACCATGAGTAACTACGTCCAAAGTGCCTCTGCGGGAACGGGACATCCCTTCTAAGGGGCTCTCATTTCTGCACCCCTGCTCCTTTGAAGAGGGGCTTTAGCATTAATGCACACAATCTGATTTGTCACTTATCTAAGGCAGAAACCTCTGGCAGCCTGGCTTCTCCCTGCTGTGCCCACTGCTGCTAAATGTTCATCTGATATTTACTTAAGGACAACTGGCGATTTAAAAAACATTAGTGCAAATAAAAATAACCAGTCAGGTGGATCGTGTGCACCAGCCAAACTGCCCACCGGCCTCCCCGGGCCTCAGCTCCGGTTCACGAGCGTTTCCTTCATCCCCGCTGGCAGAAAGAGCAGAGGGGCCCCCGCCGTCTCCTGAGACGCACCTTTCAGGAGCTTGCTGAAGTCGAAGTTGTACTGCAGGACCACATGTGGGACCACCTTCTGGTACAGGCATATGACCTGGAGCAGAACAGCCTTCAGAAGAATGGTTTCCGCATCATCTGAACCAAGATAAAACACCTTAAATTAGGAAACACAGTCGGTCTCTGTCTGTAGTCAGCAGGTGGTATGCGGTCAACGGCCACAGGCAGAGGCTGCGGACGGATCCCTACAGAGTCTACGTGGGAAGAGTCAAGACTGTTCAAACAGACTGGGTGTAAGTCCTCATTTTGGGGCTGTAACCTAGGACAGGTTAAAGCGACTGTCTCTCTGTGTGTCAGCACCTTCGTGTGAACAACGGGGACTAAATAGGATATAGACAAAAGGTACAAAGCCCACTGCCCGGCAGGCCAACAGCAAGGTCTGAGTCAATGTGTCTCATTACTGGGGGGGGGGGGGGGGGGGGAGGACCATGAAGCCCACCTCTGCCTGCACAGCCAAAGAGAGGCCCTCATGGAAAGGCCAGAGCACATGGTGCCCATCGCTCAAATCTTTAGAGAGTCACGGTGCTTGTGTAAAGCCTGGGCACATTTGCAACAGATGCCTCCAAAGCCCCTGTAGGCTGGAGGGGTCCCTGGCTGCCTGTGTCACCTCTGTCTGCAAAGAGCAGGGCCCCACGCAGCCCTCACCGCACTGGGGAGCCACGCAGGCAGCAGGAGTCTGGATGCCCCTTTTCTTTCCTTTCTCATCATCCTGTTTTGTCTCCTGCTTTCGAAGTGACTGCCAGACCCACACGATGGTGTTCAGGTCTGGTAAGACCTGAAAGGGAAAAGACAGTCACGTTAAACAAGAGAGAGTCGAGGATGAAATGAGTCCACTAAGGAGAAGCTAAACACAAAGGGAGGACACGAGCACACGTGGTGTGAGTGTGTACAAGACGGGACGTGGGGGGAGAACGGGTCGGAGCCCTCTGTGAGCTCTGCTTCGCGCTGTAATCCCCACGACTGTGTACAACAAGGACGTGGTTGAAAACACAAGCGCTGATAATTGTAACAAAGCTCCGAGGCCTCCTTCACCTGAGCCAAACACTAGAAATGAAGACACATGTCCGACGACCGGCCGGGGGCCGCGTCCATCATGACTTCGGCTCCTTTGGGGCAGGTACCCCGTCTGCAGATGACTGCCCTTCCTTACTCACCAGAACAGGCCTCCCAAGCCACCCCCTCGCCGTGGCCCTGGCCCTCGTGCGTGCGGCAGTGGGAGAGCACGTCAGCTTCTAGCGAGGAGCACCCCGACCCCTATGCTATGTTTTGTTTCGCACCTGCCCTCTGTGCTCCCGGAGCTGCCTCTTCCACCTGGCGTGCTTACCTGTGACAGCTGTGAGGAAAGCCCCGGAAACTTCCCCGGAAAGGCCAAACCCACCTCCCACGCCTACCTTGCTCAGGGCTTCTCTGAAGAGGCGCACGAACTCTTCTATCGCTGCGGCCGTGTACACGCCTGATTCCTGCCACGTCTCTTTATTCAGGCAGTGCTCGATCGTTTTTAATGCTCTTTTCAAAATGACGGAAACAAGGGACAAGGCTGTGTGCTTCACTGATATGCTGTCCAACTGGGAAGAAAAAGAGCTAAATCCACACGTCTGTAGGCTGCACTGTGGACACAGACCTCCCAAGCCCCGGGTGTGGCTGGCTCTGGCCTCTCCGGGGGTCACTCCCAGGGAAGGCTGCGTGAGTTAGGACGCCATGAGAAGAGGTGGCCTGGGGACCCTGCCCCCTTGACCTGCCACAGATCTGACCTCAGCACCTGCTGAAGAGGTGGCTACTAGAGTCTGAGAGTTATTCTCAATTTTGTTTCACTGTGTTTGGTAAGTCTTTTCCGATAGCCACTGACCTCATGTGGATTATCCACATCAAGAACAGCCATGATCTCACCAGCACCCACCCAGCCCCAACTAGCACTCGCTGTCGGGCGCACAGGTGACAAGAAAAGGCACCACACACTTAGTAGGAAAAACCACCTCCAGGCTTGGGAAGCGTGCAGCCCCCAAACATGGGCTCAGGGACCTTCATAAGGAGAGCCAGGAGACTTCCGAATCCTCCCTCGCTGCAGAGGTTGAACAGAATTCAAGAACCGGAGCAATCACCAGAACGAGGGTACCCCCGGGAGATGCCGTCTCAGGCCCGGCCCCGACCAACTCAGGCCCAGGGGCACCCCAGGGGCAGGGCGGGCTGGGGCGAGCCAGCTGGGCCACAGCAGAGTGAGGGGCAGGGAGACACAAAACGGCTACCCGATGGGCTTTCAGTTTAACAACTACAACGCCCCATTCCCTCGGCGTTCCAGCGAGCTGGGGGGTTCATTTCGTACGTGTGCGGTATGCTAAAGTAGCACTGCATTAGACACATGCCTTTCAGCTGTTTCCCTGAAAGCCCCTTGAGATAAAACACTTTGTCTCCCCCACCAGACAGATGGGCAAGCGAGCAGGGTCCCAATTTTGACTGTTATGATTTGGCAACCAGAACAAAAGGCCTTTCGTTCTGGCCTCCCTGCTCCTCGCCCACAGCCCACTGCCAGCACAAACCCTGGACAGGCACCGAAAATGCTGAGCCCCAGGGCACCTGGGTAGCTCAGCCGGTTAAGCATCTGACTTCTGATTTCAGCTCAGGTCCCGACCTCACGGTCACGGGATCGAGCCCCACAATGGGCTTCATGCTGAGTGTGGAGCCTGCTTGGGACTCTCTCTCCCTCTCTCTCTGCCCTCCCCTGCTCACACGCTCTCCCTCTCTCTCTCAAAATAAACATTTTTAAAAACAATGCTGAAGCCGGCTGCATATCCTAGGGAGTCCTCACCACTCTGTGCTGACCGCCCCCTCGCTGCCAGGGCCACCTCCTGCCTGTGCGGCCCACCCTGGCTGACCCTGGTCCCGCTGTGTCCACACAACAACCCAGCCTGCTAGAAGCGTGGGGACACTCGGCCTTCCCAGCTGAGTGCTGAGGAAGCTGGGTTTAGGAGGGGCTGGCAGGGCACGGGACCCACGTGTGCCGACAGCTCACAGCCGTTCGCTTGAGGCCACGGTGCTGTGGTGGGAGACACATGAGTCCCTGAGAAGGTGGCTTCTGGAGGGACTCAGGGACCGCCATCACGAATAACGATATGGAATTTCACTTCTCCGTGCACATGTCCTGTCAAAATGCCCGACACAGCTCATCCTCAAAGTAAATGTTCCCCAGAAATCTCATTCACTTAAATCACAAGAGACGGGATTTGCCAGGCAAATTTCAGTCCTACCCCTTCCACAAACCCTGAGCTAACACTTTCATACGTGACACTGGGCTGTAGCCAAACACACTTCCCTTCCTCTGAGTCTAACAGGCTC
The DNA here is from genome assembly GCF_022079265.1 of Lynx rufus. Taxonomy (NCBI): domain Eukaryota; kingdom Metazoa; phylum Chordata; class Mammalia; order Carnivora; family Felidae; genus Lynx; species Lynx rufus. The sequence goes on from NW_025814867.1 coordinate 146,383,619, forward strand.
CCACCCTCAGGCGAGCGCAGAGCCATGCAGGGGTCCATGGTCCTGGCTGTGCTGGAGCAGGAAGATCCCCTGGCCGGAACGTGCCTTGGGCTCCAGGGGCCCTTGTGCAGGTGAGTGGAAACATGGAAAGCCTGAGGCTCACTGACAAAATACCAGCCACTGAATCCAGGCAGGCGTTCTCGGAACAATCCCCAGCATGGCCAGTGCAGTGAACGGGAGACAGTTCTAGAAGAAAGGTGACCACTTACATTTAATGCCTGGGTGAACATCGTCTTATTGCACACCAGGGGCACGGTGGTCACCATCACCATTGCCAGGAGCCGAGGCAAGGGGATGAACTCTCTGGTCTGAAAGGCCCGGGAAACGTCTGGCTGGGCTTCATAGATCTACGACAAAGAGACGAGAGCATGAGCTGCTACAGGTTCCGTTGCAAACCAGGCCAACTGCAGGCACCCCACAGCGAAGCCAGTCCAATGCAGCAGTCCTAGTGACGGACGTCCGGGGACTTCCAAGGAACAGGCTCCGGACGGTCAACCCCCAACTCTACTAGTCAGAGAAAAGTCAGCTCACGAGCCTGCCTGCTACAGGGCCGTGACCTTCAAAGCAGAGCTCTGCCTGCGGCCTGGGGAGCCTCTTAAAACCTCTGATGGCGACGAAGTCACCGCTGGAAGTAACAATCGCGCTACTCACCGGCTGTGGCACCTGACACACTGTGTCATCTTTTTAACACTTCATGACCACCCTTTAGGGTAGAGACCTTGGACACTAACAGTAAAAAGCGTTCGTGGATGACAAAGCTGGATCTCAGTAAGATCCCGTAACTTCCCCCGGGGGCACCCGGCTAGGAAGCAGTGACACGAGGGCTCGCACCCAGGCCAGCAAAGGCTGCGCACCTGCCCCCCCCCACCCCTCCCCGGGGGAGGGCGGAACCAGAGCAGCCCCCAGCGGGGGTGGGGGTGGCCACGAACCGCCCCCCTCCCCAACGTAAGGGGCAAACGGCCTCCTTCTCTCCCCAAGATCCACATGGGGACCGCACGCGCTCAAGGAGAACGAAGCCAGCGTGGGTGAGAGCTTGTCTGGCAGATAACCCGCGCCTGCCTAGCGGAGGCACAAGACCGCAACCCTCGCTATTTCACCACCAGACCTCGAGTCGGACAGCGCACCCCGAGCCAGGCAGCGCTGCGAAAGAACGTGCAGCAGGCACGTCCGCGGCAGTGGGTGAAGGAGGGCGGACTCTGATCAGGAGGACATTCGCGCACCGGCACCCAGACAGACACAGCATCGTTTCACAGCGTGTCCTACGTCGTTCTAAGTATTGAAGACGGCGGTCTTTAAACACGGTTCTCCATTTCACACCTTTCGCTCACGTCAGCCTCAATGTGCCAAAATTCACCGAGATCTCCCTCTAAGCAAAATCTGGACGAAGCAGACGCATTTGTCTTAACAGATGCAAAAGGCGTCCACCTCGAAGTTCTGCTCAGCGAAGAGCAGGATGTCCTCAGAGGACAGGGACGCCAGCCCCACGTGAGCTGACGTCGCCCCTGCAGAATGGCTGGACGAGTTCTCCGTCCTTCCTGCAGTCAGTCGGCTTGTCACTCCCCCTCTCCCTCTCCCGGCCCCTGACACAGGCCAGAGCCCCGGGGGTTTCACCTTGTTCAGCAGTTTGATGTTATTTGACCAAGTGGACTTCGCTCTGGGCAGAAAGGAAAATGTTACTTCCTTGAAGTACTTGTTCAGCAAGTCCGGGCACACTTTGAGGATGTTCACCACCAGCTCGGCCACCAGCTCGTCGTCTGCTGCAGTTTTCAAACCCAACAGGAAGTGCAGGAGGGTCAGGTTCCCGCCTCTGCCAGAGAGAGAGAGACAAGGGTTGGCAGGGAATTTCCACAGCACACTGAGATAATTCATAATTCATGATTCATTCATAATAATCTCAGAATAAAAACAAGCCTCTATTCAAAATAAATAAACTTAAACTGAGCGCTCAGGGTCAGAGCGGCAGCTCCTCGAAATCGCCCTCAGGAAACACAGTTGAAACACGGCAACCGGCAAATTTCACCTTTGAATTTCCCTCGTGACACTAAGTGGGGTGTTTTCATGGCCTGCAGGGTTCCAGCTCCCCAAGAAAGGGCTTGAATCTCTCTCCTCTATTTCTGAGTAGCTGAAAAAGTCTCTCCTTTCCTGTCTCCAACCTCTCCTTCCCTCCCTTGAGTTCCATCTGACTTTTATTTATTTGGGGGGCGGGGGGTAGGGGCAGAAGGGAGAGAGGGAGAGAGGGAGAGAGGGGGAGAGAGAGAGAGAGAGAGAGAGAGAGAGAGAGAGAGAGAGACCCAAGCAGGCTCTATGCTGAGCACCGGGCTAACACGGGGCTTGATTCCACGACCCTGAGATCATGACCTGAGCTGAAATCAAGGGTCTGACACTCAACAGACTGAGCCACCCAGGCACGCCTCCGTTTGACTTTTAAAGAGAAGGAAGAAACCCACTCTCTGTCTCCACCCTGGCCACCTACCAGTCTACCCAGAAGTCAAGGCTAATGTAAAGAAAGGGCCAAACCTGCAGGGAGGAATCCACTCCCCTAATTTCCCCGTGGGATTTTCCTGACCTCTTTCCTCCAACCGCACACGAAAAGGCATGTATGTAAATAAATAGACGTGTAAGCATTAGGTATAAAAAAACAGAGAATGCATTTAACTTTTGAAAAGATTTTTACGTGAAGGGCGAATGAACTGCCCCACAGTCCACAGTGCCATAAATTATTTCTAAAACTCGGCAAAATGGCTCCAAGTCTTTCCACAGGTTTTCTGCCTCCTCCGTTTCTAACGTATTTCAAATTCCTATGCCTTCACTGAGCTGCTGCAAGAAGCTAACGTAGAAAAAAAAAAATCTACTGTATGAAAATACTCAAAACTTGTCCCTAAGTGAGCAGTTTTCAAAAGATCATAAAAATAAGAATCAGGAAAACCTGTAGACATTAAATCTTGCGTAAAGGAAGGAGCTAGCCCAGGATCTACACAGCCAAGCCCACGGTACTCTAGGGTTACCCCCAGATCCTTCTAAGGGAGGATGACTTTTCAGAGCTGCCTGTTCCCGGGAAGTCACGAAATCCAAAACATCTCAGAATGTATCACTAGCATGCCACGTTGACGGCTTCCAGAATCCTCACTGTTCTGTGTCCCCTTATGAATTGACTAAAATTAAGATGCATTATGACAGCTTTACCTACAATAAAACATTTTTCAAAAATTGAATTAGAGTGGAATTTTGATCAGAAAGCTATCTTTTCAAAAACTTAAAATTCTTGGGGCGCCTGGGGTGACTCAGTCGGTTGAGCAATCAACTCTTGGTTTCAGCTCAGGTCATGATCTCCTGGTCTCACGGGTTTGAGGCCCGACTGGGCTCTGTACTGACTGTGTGGAGCCTGCTTAGGAGTCTGTCTGTCTGTCTGTCTGTCTGTCTGTCTCTCTCTCTCTCTCTGCCCCTCCTCTGCTCGTGCTCTGTCTCTATTCAAAATAAATAAACTTAAAAAAAAAGTTTAAAATTCCTAATATGAAAATTTCACGAACAAAACAGTTTTTGCTGTCAAACAAACACGTTGAATACTACAAAGTACACCAAAAATACTATAAACATCCACGTTATTTTAACGGACAATGCAATAAAGTAACATATTTCCACAGCGTGCAACGTGGGCCGGGCACTGCTCTAGGCAGTTCCCACGCTCTACTTCCCCCTGAAGTGGATGCCAACTTTATTTCCATTTTACAGATGAGGCAACAGAGGCAGAGAGCAGTAGGACTTGTCAAGGTCTCAGAGCTGACCCCAGAATTTGTTCTCTTAACCTCCACACCAGGGGTTGGCAAACTGTGGCCCACTATCTATCTTCGTAAATAAAGCTTTATCGGAACACAGTTACACCCATTTGTTTATGTCCATGTCTGCTCCGGCACTACAATGTCACAGCTGAGAGGTCACAATACAGACCGCACACCACGCCTCCAATACTTACTTCTTCCCTTAGAGAAGAAGTTTACCAACTATAATCCCTGGCTTTCACACACCCACTGGGTGCCCGGCACTGTCCTAGACACTGGGGATCGCAAACAGACCAGCCTCTGTTCACATTGGTTCTCATCTATCACATAATGACCAAGCAAATAGATAAATGTGCAAGGTGGTGGCAAGTCATAGTCAAGAGCAAGGCAAAAGGACAGGGACAGTGGAAGGGCTATTTCAGAAAAGGGCTGCTGGGGAAGGCCTCCTGGATATAGTGACATGTGCACAGACACCTGAATGGAGGGAGGGAAGGAGCAAGCTTCACCTCCGCTGGGGAACCGCACATGTCGATTTTCTCAAAACTTTCCATTAACGCCCCCACAAACAAAATTCCCTTCCTCTCCCCTAAGCGCAAACATTTGTCTTTTGTCCCTGGCTTCAAAAACTGACATAAACCACAGCTTATTCGAACAGACCCACACCCACAAGCTGATTCAAATACACTCATCAAATGACCTATTTTATGGGTCTTACTTAGGGGGAAAAAATGTGTTTTAAGCATGGTGTTACATCATACTAGACGATAAAAGTCTGCTGTTACATGTTACCAGGAAGGTGAGCTTGTTTTCCCTGATGAGAGCAAAGTTACAGTATCGCTGAAACAAAGTTGAAAGAAAAAGAAATAATGTGGCAAATTAAGTCATAATAATCTCAGAATCAAAACAAGTCACAAGCAGGGAGAAAAATTTCCACAGGTGTTATCCCATTCTGAAGGAATCAGTCATTTCCTAACTGGTAGAAACTAAACCAAACCATCCAGATCCTTATGATAAAAGCGCCACAGAGGTAAAATAAAAAAATTTTTAAAAATGAAGGTATTCACAATGAACAGAAAATATACCCAATATTTTTACCATCGGGGGGAAGAAAAGCAGGTTGATAAATCTAACATTAGAGTATTTTGGTTATTAAAAATAGTAACATGGATATGTGTTTACCGTTAGACTAACAGAGAAAATCTAAAAGAATATCATCTAAACCATCAGGTAGGGACTTTATGTTTCCTTACTGATGAAACATTGCCATAAGTGTGTACCATGAAACAAAATTTTGAAAACCCAGCACATCAGCAGCTTTGAGGAGAGGAAGGACTATTTAGCTGTTACGAGGATAGACTTGGAACCAAATTCCCGGGGTTTAAAGTTTATTTATTTTGGGAGAGAAAGAGAGAGAGTAGAGGAAGAAGGTGGAGGAGGAGGAGGGGGAGGGAGGCAGAGAGAGAGAGAGAGGGAGGGAGGGAGGGAGAGAATCCCAAGCAGGCTCAGCACTGTTAGCTCAGTGCACAACATGGGGCTTGGTCCCCTGTGAGATCATGACTGAGCTGAAATCAAGTGTCAGTCAGCCAGGGGCCCCCAGATTCCCTGGGTGTAAACCCTAACTCTGACACACGCTGAGTGACCCAACTTCTCTGTGCCCATTTCCCTCACCTGCAAAACTGGGAGAGCGGTGGCTCCCGCTTCCGGCCTGTGAAGGGGCCTACCCTCTCTGGCAAGGTGGCCGTAAGACTTTCCTCGGACCCAGCCGACGCCACAGTCTTGAGTGAAACCCGCAGCACCCCCCTGGGTGAGACACCTCCTACTGGGGGCCTAAGTCAGCAACTACCCTGAGCCCTGTGCCCTAAGGGCACGTGATGAGCAGGGAGTCTCTGGGCTTCCAAATGTTCTTCCCTGTAACGAGTGAGGTCATGTCTAAAATTCTAGTTGTAAACCACCACAATTCCGTTATTCTACAGACTTCCGCTGGAAGTCATGTACATGACGGAACACAGGCCCGCGCTTCTCAAATGTGCCACTTTACCTGCCGACGGTACCGAAAGATGCGTCGTGAAAATTTATCCCATGCTTGAGTGAACAGCAAAGATCCATCAGGAAGGTGTGAACAAGCTCCCTCACCAGGATCTTCCCTGCGTCCTCAGAAGAAGTCTACAAGAGTTTTTTAAAATTCGATGAAAATCTCAAGTTCATGAGCCTCGGTAACATCTACAGAGTAAAAACTGGGCGATACCACGTGCCTGATGATGACTTAGAAAACATCTTACATGCTTGGTATCATTCAAAAAAAACCCCAAAGAACAGAAACACCAATCAAGACAAGACAAAAATACTCTCATATGTGGAATATAAAAAGAAGAAACTGAGTAATAAATTAAAAAAAAAAAAAAAAAAAGCTCATAGATACAGAGAAGAGACTGGTGGTTGCCAGAGGTAGAGGTTGGGGGGGAGTGGAAAAAAATGGGTGAACTGTTTTTGTTTTAGTTTAAATACGCTGAATTTAAAAAGAAAATATTTATTCTTAACATTGAACAAACAAGGAGTTGCTGGAACAAGAAACAACAGATAAGGGGACACTTTAAGTCATGTCTCATTGTTTCCAAGCACTCCACAGTAAGGGTTCTCATTTAATTTTTATGGTAGGCCTATGACTCTGGCAGGGTAGAGATGATTACACCATTTTATGTAAGGGCAAACCATGGATCACATAGTGGAACTCCCCACTGCGTTAGCAAATACGGAGCAGATCAGTATCCGTACCCCCATCATTAAAGAATCTCTCTTGGGGCACCTGGGTGGTTCAGTCGGGTAAGCATCTGACTTTGGCTCAGGTGAAGATCTCACGGTTTGTGGGTGTGAGGCCCACATCGGGCTCTGTGCTGACAGCTCAGAGCCTGGAGCCTGCTTTGGATTCTGTGTCTCCCTCTCTCTCTGCCCCTTCCTCCACTTACGCAAGTGCATGTGCTCTCTCACTGTCTCTCAGAAATGAATTAAAAAAAAAAAAATAGAGTCTCTCTTTACAGCATACACTTCAATTAGAAAATCATTTTCCTAAGCTTCTATTTGCTTTTGCGTTGTGACTGATATTGTGATATAAGAAATAAATACACGGCACAAAAACAGACACATAGACCAATGGAATAGAATAGAAACCCCAGAACTAGACCCACAAAAGTATGGCCAACTCATCTTTGACAAAGCAGGAAAGAATATCCAACAGAAAAAAGACAGTCTCTTTAACAAATGGTGCTGGGAGAACTGGACAGCAACATGCAGAAGATTGAAACTAGACCACTTTCTCACACCATTCACAAAAATAAACTCAAAATGGATAAAGGACCTGAATGTGAGACAGGAAACCATCAAAACACTAGAGGAGAAAGCAGGAAAAGACCTCTCTGACCTCAGCCGTAGCAATTTCTTACTTGATACATCCCCAAAGGCAAGGGAATTAAAAGCAAAAATGAACTATTGGTACCTCGTGAAGATAAAAAGCTTCTGCACAACAAAGGAAACACTCAACAAAACTAAAAGGCAACCAACGGAATGGGAAAAGATATTTGCAAATGACGTATCGGACAAAGGGCTAGTATCCAAAATCTATAAAGAGCTCACCAAACTCCACACCCAAAAAATAATCCAGTGAAGAAATGGGCAGAAAACATGAATAGACACTTCTCTAAAGACGACATCCAGATGGCCAACAGGCACATGAAAAGATGCTCAACGTCACTCCTCATCAGGGAAATACAAATCAAAGCCACCCTGAGATACCACCTCACGCCAGTCAGAGTGGCTAAAATGAACAAATCAGGAGACTATAGATGCTGGAGAGGATGTGGAGAAAGGGGAACCCTCTTGCACTGTTGGGTGGGAATGCAAACTGGTGCAGCCACTCTGGAAAACAGTGTGGAGGTTCCTCAAAAAATTAAAAATAGACTTACCCTATGACCCAGCAGTAGCACTGCTAGGAATTCACCCAAGGGATACAGGAGTACTGATGCATAGGGGCACTTGTACCCCAATGTTCATAGTAGCACTCTCAACAATAGCCAAATTGTGGAAAGAGCCTAAATGTCCATCAACTGATGAATGGATAAAGAAATTGTGGTATATATACACAATGGAATACTACGTGGCAATGAGAAAGAATGAAATATGGCCCTTTGTAGCAACGTGGATGGAACTGGAGAGTGTGGTGCTAAGTGAAATAAGCCATACAGAGAAAGACAGATACCATATGGTTTCACTCTTATGTGGATCCTGAGAAACTTAACAGAAACCCATGGTGGAGGGGAAGGAAAAAAAAAGAGGTTAGAGTGGGAGAGAGCCAAAGCATAAGAGACTCTTAAAAACTGAGAACAAACTGAGGGTTGATGGGAGGGTGGGAGGGAGGGAAGGGTAGGTGATGGGCATTGAAGAGGGCATCTTTTGGGATGAGCACTGGGTGTTGTATGGAAACCAATTTGACAATAAATTTCATATATTAAAAAAAAAAAAAAGAAATACAGCTGACCTTTGAACAACACAGGTTTGAACTGCACAGATGTGCTTATGTGTACTTTTTTTCCCCATGAATGCAGTACAGTACTATAAATGTGTTCTCTTATGATTTCTTTAATAACATTTACTTTTCTCCAGCTTACGTTATTGTAAGGATACAGTTTACAATACATATGACATACAAAATATGTGTTCATTGACTGTTTTTGCTACGCATAAGTCTGCCAGTCAACAGTAGGCTATTAGTAGAGTTAAAAAAATTTTTTTTTCTTAATGTTTATTTATTTTGAGACAGAAAGACAGATAGCGAGCAGGGGAGTGGCAGAGAGAGAGAGAGGGAGACACAGGCTCCAAAGCAGACTCCAGGTTTCTGAACTATCAGCACAGAGCCCGACACGGGGCTCAAACCCACCAACTGTGAGATTATAACCTGAGCTGAAGTCGAATGCTTAACTGACTGAGTCACCCAGGCACCCCAAGTGTTTTTTTCTTTTTTAATGTGTATTTATTTATTTTTTGAGAGAGAGAGAGACAGAGAGAGGGGGAGACTGAATATCCCAAGCAGCCTCTGCACTATCAGCACAGAGTCCGAAGCAGGGCTCGAACTCATGAACACCAGATCATAACCAAGCTGAAATCAAGAGTTGGGTGCTTAACTACTGAGCCACCCAGGTGCCCCAGTAGTTAAGATTCTGGGGAGTTAAAAGTTATACACGGATTTTGACTGCATGGGGGTTGGCCCTCCCAGCCCCTGCATAGTTCAGGGGTCAACTGTATTTGGTCTTCAACCCCAGCTCCTGGTGGAGAGCCCCTAGAACCCCGGTAATTTCTTGTGTGATGGGGGTAACACCAATTCTCACACAGGGCTCCAAAATCCCCTGGAATGTTCCACGTGGTAGGAACATTTTTTATTCTAATGAGGCAACTCTTAACAGGCTCCTGGACAGCTTCTGGCTGGACACCAGAATGTAACCAGTAGTGAGAGCATTACTGACCTCCCTGAATTTGAATGTCCTCACCTATAAAGCAGACACATTAAAAAAAAAGATTAAAAAATACTCTTAAGAGGGGCAAGTTTAAACCTGTAGTTTTAAACAAGCTTAAGAATGACTTAATTTCTCTTGGTCTTTTGAATAAAATTCCACATTTGGGAGTCTTTTTATTAAGCCCCCGAGGCTTCCTGATAATAGGGCATACAAAACATGTTCAAAACAAGAGGACACAGGCCAGTCACAAAGATAAAAGGACGTAAAACACAGGGCTCTTGAGAGGTAAATTACTATAAAGTTCACAGGAAGTCTGAGCCTTCACTACTCTGGCCAAGTCCATGTTCCGAAACACCATGAAGAAAATCAAAATGAGGATTAAAATGTACACTGGCCTTGGGTCAACTTGAAAGGAATTCAACGTTTGAGGAACTATTACAAAATAAATTACACATGTCAGTAGGTGAGGAAATTGGGGTTTTCCTAGACACTTGGAAGTAAAAGCAACGGGCCTTGAAACTCTAAGAGCTGGTATGAACAGGATGGAAAGAAGGAAAAGAAGAGGTAAATGAGAGGAGGAGAGAGCCTAGGTCAATACTATGCGTCTACTGGGCAAGCCCAGCAGGGAAAACCAGCATGTCACTCAGCTAAAAGGAGTAACGGTTTTCCCTTCAAGGGAGAAAAAAAAAGTCTAATATCAAAATACCTCAGAGAATAGAAACAATCTTATAAAAAAAAAAAAAAAAAAACTTTAAAAAGATCATATTTCATCTAAGCGGAGAATCAATATAACCACGAGCCAAGAGAAACAGATCGAATGGAGGGACTTTAGGGGGTACGTTCCCCAGTCTCCAGCTGTGAGGCTCACACACTAACAGTGAGGTCAACTCAAACCCAACAGGACTGTACCTTGCCATGTTCCAGGTTCACGTCAACAATCCCATTCCAGCTGTAGAGAGCTGCTATATGGTTCAACAACTGCCCCGTAAAGAAACGCACCTTCTGGGTTTTTGTGATATTTTTATTGTGAACTACCTGAAAACAATAAAACACATGAATTTCAAGGAGCTCGATTTTCACAACAGTGTGTATTGTTTTTCATCATTACCAAAATCCTGTGGGCCCATGGCAAAATATTTGACCAGAAAAAGGAAAAACATAAAGAGAAATACAAATTCATCGGTATCTGAACCGTCCTAGGATACAGTTAGCATCTGGTATACTTCCTTTCATCCCTCCATCCCGCAACACAGAAGATGTATGTGTATCACTGTTGTGTTTTGTTTTGTTTTTGTCTCTGTGAGATTATATATAGTTTTCTGCCTACTTTTAAATAGTATGAACTTTTCCCACATTATTAAAAACTCCTTTAGAACACCACTTTGGAAGGCTATCGTTCTAGCGACCATAATTTATGTCACCGTTCCCCAGGGGTGCGAAGTGAGGTTGTTTGCACTCTGTCGTCTGCTTCCTTGCACCGAGTCCTGCCTGCGTCCCTGATTATGCACTCAGAATTGTGGCACAAGGCCTCAGCTCCCCTCAAACCCACTCCCAGTGCCTCCCAGGGTGTCCTGGGTGGTTCTGAGGTTCCCAAGTCTGGGAACATGTTGAAGACCTCTAACGCACACCGCCAGACCTGCTAGAACACTGCCTCCACAAAAGCACCCGACTCAAAGGTACTTTTGCCAGCACCGAACGGCATTGTTTTAAAAGGTCAGTGCTAATTTGGTTGGTGAAAAAAACCTGTACCTCATGACCTGTGTTACTTTAAATCAGGGCTTCTCAGCACCACTGACATTCTGGCCCAAATAACTGCTGCAGGGGACGGACCTGTGCGGGCAGGACGCTGGGCCTGGTCTCTACCCACTGGGTGCCAGTTGTTACTTCCCCGGTTATGACAACCAGAAATGTTTCCAACACTGCCAAATGTCTACAGTGGAGGGGGCAAAACCACCCCCAGCTGAGAACCACAGTTTTAAATACTATGCTAATCAGCCATTTTTATATGGACTGCCAGTTCATGGCTTTTAACGACTTTTTGTGTTGGCAGAGTCATAGAGTTTTTCTAACTGAGCGTTTAAGTTGCTTCTGTATTAAAGTCAGTGATTCGTTCAGCCAGTTTTAAAGTTTCTACAAGATGCTTGTAAAAGGCAGAATATATAAGGCGATACAAAGTCACATTCTGCCGGGTGTGTAAATGAAAACAGCCATAACTTACAGCTCCCAATTATCCCTGTGGCTCCCCGTGAAAGGGCGAGCAACAGCGTGTCTCCTGGGGTGATAAAACTGCAGCCCGAAGGAACAGTTTGCCATCCCACAGCCTGTGCGCCCTAAGACATTGTAGCTCTAGGGTCCTGTCACACCCTGGAGAAGACAAACCACAGAACACCACTGAGTACCAAACACGTACCTTTGTTTTCAGCGTGGATAACAAAATATTGACGGTAGAAATCCTGTCTTCCTTTATGCCCGAGCTAAAAATGCAAGGAATAAATTCTGAAAGGAAAAGGTTCAAAGCATTAAACTCAAAAATATTTTGAACACGAGAGCAGATGAGAGAACAAATGACTTCATAAAGTGGCACAGCAAACAATGCCATTCGCTCCCTTTTTTATTTTTTGAAGGTTTTGCCGTTTTCGATTACACATGTTCACAGTAGGAATAAACCACTTCATGACATGGGAAATCAATATCTAAAGGTAAAACAATGACAGAGCCATTAAAGAGGTTCAGTAGTTCTGTTTTACTGTCCTTCATACTGACTATTTGACAGAGAATGTACGTACAATTTTGCGGAATTTCTCTCTTTGCTTAGATTTGCTGATACCTATATCTTTATCTATATATGTTTTTTTGGTGACAGGGCTAGCAGGGAGAGGGGCAGAGGGAATGAGGGAAAGAGAATCTTAAGGAGACCCCGTGCTCAGCACGGAGCCAGATGTAGAACTCGATCCGTCTTCAACGGAGACGAAATCAAGAGTCGGACACTCAACCGACTGAGCCACCCAGGCGCCCCCAGATTTATATTTTAAATCATTTTGTTAACTGTGGTAGAATTTGGGATGATGTGTTTGCTTTCTTTTCATGCTTTTGATCTCCAAGGAATCAGCTACCACAGCTCGATGCCGTATCATGACTAACGTAATGGTGACACTGGGCAGAAACATCAAAGCAATTAGAATTTTGCTTGCTCCAGAGGTGCTCAAAGGGCACACACATATTTTCTACAAAGGAAATTCATTCTCAAAAGAAGAAAAATCAGAAAATACCAAACAAACCAAAAGGATGAAATCTGAAAGCAAACATAATTCCACTACCCAGAGGTAACTAGTTAACCGCTAACCTGATATATCCATATTCCGTTAAATGTATCTTTCAGTAAAATGGGATACTAGAGTTTTATAACTGAGTCTACACCCGATCATATGTTGTTTAAAAGGCTGACATCGGGAAGCATATTTCTACGTCATTTCTAACAGCTGCGTTCCACCTTACGATTAGTCCTGTTTGTGCAATCAATCCCTTGACGGTCAACAGTTAGGAGGAGTCCAATTTTCAGCGAACATGAAAAAATTATCCACTAAGAAAACCTCTACTCACATCATTAATTCTACCCTTAGGATAAATGGCCAGACGTGGAATGGCTGCTGGATCACACATTTTTAAAGTTTCGACGCATTTTTCAAGTTTTGCAAAGCGCCCTGCAAAAACATTAACTGAAGTACAACCCTGCCCCATCAGCAGCGCACATGAGTAACCCCAAACCTCCGTCCTTTAATAAAGGCCGGACGGCGCAGACGACCACGGGAATTCGGAAGAACCCTAGCCCTGGGAGCAGCAGCAGCAGACCTCACACAGGAGCGGCCACAGCAGTTAAGGCCTGTCTGCTGCACCGTGCTACGAAGGGGTCTCCTCCGTGGCACCGCCTCCCCCATCAATGGGGCTACCTGCATGGACCAGGGCTGACACTGTATGGAGCGACCGGCACCCACCACCCTGTTCTTAAACGGTCGCTGGCTGTTGTCCAGAGAGAGGTCGGGGCTCCCACCCTGGGGGAGGTGAGAGAAGGACTGGAGACTCGGCCACCCCGGGCCACAGGCACCGTGCTGTTCCTCTGACTCCCAGAGCTCTGGCAAGGACGTGGAACCTGCGCACAGAGCCTGGTATCACACCGAACACCTGCTACGTGCGAAGTGCCTTCTAGCGCCATCGTTCTCCGTCTTACTCAATCTCTCGATGAGAAGCAAGCGGCCCGAACAGGCTCTCGGCCACAGCCACCAGAAGGTGGTCCAGCTAGACTTCTCTGAAGCTCCATTACCGATATTCTGGTAACACTCAGCAAGGCCACCGAAGTAACTAAACTTTAGTTTTCCGAAGCCAATTACTAAGGAGGGCCGGGCAGCCAGGGCTACGTATCTGTGCATGTTCTGGAGCCACAGAGCCTCCTTTGTTCGTACGGGTCTCTCAAGTTTGCATCTCTCCTTTGTCAGCACGTCGCCCAGCATTCCAGGTAGCATGACAGGAATGCCTCTGTCGGTGCTCACGAGCGACATCAAAACCGCACTGACCGCGGCTTCGCCGCACACGCGTCCTCCATTCTAGTGTGTGCAGCGGCCGTAAAGGTTGCAGACTGCTCAACCTGGAAAAATGTTTTGCAGCAGATTTTCCAAAACATAATCGCCACCAGGCTTTGCTACGAGACAAAGAGGCGCACCTACCTTTCAACTCCAGAACCTGTGCTATCGTGCTGTCATCACCGGCGATCAGAAAGGAGAGGGCGAACTGAATGTAGGCCAGCCGGACGTCGTGCACACCCTGGGGGGGAGAAGAAGACCACGTGTCACGTGCAGGAAGCAGGGACTTGGCGGCACGCACGCCCCTCCCGTCCCAATGGCACAGAGGCCTTGGGGCTTGTGCCGTCAGAAGGCTCAAAGTCTAAAACAATGGTCATGTCTCTATGGGAACATGGAACCTTTTCTCTGCTCTTCTCCCTCAATCTTCTGCTCTACTTTTCCTTGTCTTTCAAGCTGTTTCTAAATAGAAAAGAATGGGTAGGGGCACCTGGGTGGCTCAGTCGGTTAAGCGTCTGATTTCAGCTCAGGTCGTGATCTCACAGGTTGTGAGTTTGAGCCCCACGTCAGGCTCTGTGCTGACAGCTTAGAGCCTGGAGCCTGCTTCGAATTCTGCGTCTCCCATCTCTCTCTGCTCCTCCCCAGCTCACACACTGTCTCTCTCTCAAAAAATAAAGATTTAAAAAAAAAAAAATCTTTTTTAATAAAAAAATTAAAAAAAAATAGAGAAGCATGGGTAAAGTTTGGCTGAGTCCCCTTCCCAGTCATAACGTAGACACCCAGTCATTGGGTGTCTGGACCACTTTGGTATGGAGCAGAAGATTCCCAGCCTGTCCAGACACCATCTACTTCACTTTCCAATGAAATAATATACGCATTTTTGAAAATCCAAAGCCAATGGAAAGACTGGTTCTGCTTTTGCTGACACCAATGAGGTGCTGTCTGGGTTTCATCAGGTATTATAAATTCACACCAGACACCGCGGCCCAGACGCTGTCCTGTTACCAACCCTGCGTGGCCTTCCTGGGACTGACATCTGCACTATTCTGCCACCACCCAAGACAGTGTCAGCCGCGACCCAAGACAGAGGGCGTCCCCGAGGAGGCCCACAGGCCATGACCAGTAGCCAACACTTCAGGGGAAGTCGCGGGGGCCATCTGATCAGCTTTCCCTCCCAGTAATTTTAAGACACACGCATGTCTCCTCATCGGGTTCACACGCCAGGAGTCATGTGGAACGCTCACCGGCTGTACCAGCAGCAGCTCATACGCTGGGATCCTCCACTCCTTCAACTGTCACCTCCTCCCTACTTGAGTTATTCCAAAGATACCCTGATTGGTTGCCAAGAAATAAGTTAATGCCACAGAGAATTAGTTCCCTGAATGCCCGGAAAGATTAAGAAGTCTGCCCTCCAGATGGTTCCGTTCCATTTGGTAGTGGCAGGGTGGTGGTGAGGGTGAGGAGGAGGAGGAGGAGGCGGCGAATGTCATTTACTGAGCATTCACTACACCAGACACTAAGTCAAAAGCTGCACATCTGTTACTTCATTTACTCCTCTGAACTTGAGGTGGAGACGCCTTCTACGCCCATTTTACAGATGAGGAAACAGGCTTTAAAAACTCACTCAAGGACATGCAGCTACTAAGTGAGTACGTACTGGAACTGGAAAACAGGAAATAATTGTACAAACATACTGCCTCGTGCTCGACTTTACGTCTGACTGGACAAGTGCTTTCTTCTCCGAGCTGCCACGGCATTTTCATCTTGCTTTTTCTCAATCTGCAAGGATCGCACTTGGAACCACCTAGGCCTCTACATGAGAACTGAATTAATTCTGTCTTGTTTTGTCGGGTGTCTGTTTCTTGGGGAGAAAAGAAAGGCCATCAGACCCCTACCCTGCAACATCCAGACGGAGGCCTTGCACATTCGCTGTCCTCACTGGGTCTCCACTTCCATCCGTGCCCCACGGCATTTCAGCAAGACCCTCTCAGACCGATCCTGGTTTATTCCAAATACACTAAGCGCTCAAAACTATGCTCCCCATTCCGGGGACGACTCTGTGGGCCTCCTCACAAGACAGAGTTTGGGTACCACGGTCACTAAGGTCTTGAAAGTGAGCTGCTTTTCCTCAGCGTACCTGCAACGCTTTAGTGCCTTCAAAACACAACAATTCAGTGGTGTGCAAACAGCAGTTATATTCAAGACGCCATAATCTCGGGCTGAGAGACGACTCAAAGACGACTAAGATACCATCCCTGTCCTCAGGAAGCTTAAAGGAGCCACCGCTCCCGAATTATCTAGATGCCTCGTTAAAAGAAACACATCAACTAACTCAAGCACAGGTAACTTGTTATCTCGACCCACGTGTGCCTCGTGTTCCGCAAGAATGCTGGAGAGATGCCAAAACTTGCCTGGTAAGGTTCAGTGAGGTACTGCTAGCTGGCTGGCTGGAAAGGTTCTGCAAGTTTGGGGGGGTGGGGGGGGGTGCCCACTTAAGTACTGGGAGTCAGGGCCCTGGAAGGTCGGTTGCAGTTATGT
This sequence comes from Lynx rufus, assembly GCF_022079265.1. NCBI lineage: Eukaryota > Metazoa > Chordata > Mammalia > Carnivora > Felidae > Lynx > Lynx rufus. The sequence goes on from NW_025814867.1 coordinate 146,400,044, forward strand.
GCCACTCTGGATCCTTCCATCCTGCTTGTACACAGAAGCTGGACTAGATCCCCTCAAGGGTCCCCCCAGCAATGAATTTTGAACTGATACGCAAGTGGGTCCTCACCTCCTGGCCTCCATCTCGCATATCCCAGCCAGCCCCCAATTTCAGACCCCTGACTGTGAACACACCAAGATCACCCTAGACACAGCGTGCACCCCCTCCAAGCAGCCACTGCCCTGCCTCCCGCTCACGCCCCCGGCCAGACAGCCCCTCACTGTCCCCTGGGCCTCTGCCCTCTGTCCCAGCAAGCTCCATCGAAGGCAAGAGGGCCACATGCCCCATTCCTACTCTCTTGACTTCACAGCGTTATTATCCTAGGAAGAAAGCATCCCGGGCTCTTTACGGCTCGTTCTGCAAAACGCTGTCTAAAATAGACCAAAACGTATTTGGTAAAACTGCTCTCTGGCAAAGGATTTGAACAGCGCTTTCTTTGGCTGGATGAAAAATAACTCTTTTCACAAACCTTTAAGAATTCCCTCCAAGATGCTAAAACACACCCATTAAGAAAAAATAGATCTATCGATCTATCAGCTTCTTCAATAACCGAAGGGCATGAGAAAAAGGTTGGGGGGGGCGGGGCTTTGAGAAAACTCAAAGCCAGGGAAGGAATTTAAGAAACATACCCACCAAACACAATGGGTGGCCCTTGTCTGGATCCTGATCTGAATCACAAAGCGTAAAGACATTTCTTTTTTTTTTTCAATGTTTATTTATTTTTGGGACAGAGAGAGACAGAGCATGAACGGGGGAGGGGCAGAGAGAGAGGGAGACACAGAATCGGAAACAGGCTCCAGGCTCTGAGCCATCAGCCCAGAGCCTGACGCGGGGCTCGAACTCACGGACCGCGAGATCGTGACCTGGCTGAAGTCGGACGCTTAACCGACTGCGCCACCCAGGCGCCCCATGACATTTCTGAGACAGTGGGAAAAACGGAGACCGAAATGGGCATTCACTGATACTAAGAATTGTGAGCAGTATTAGGTGTGGTGATGGTAGTGTGGTTTTGTTTTAAAAGCTCACTTTGGGGTGCCTGGGTGGCTCAGTCAGTTGAGCGTCCGACTTCAGCTCGGGTCGTGATCTCGCGGTCCGTGAGTTCGAGCCCCACGTCGGGCTCTGTGCTGACAGCTCGGAGCCTGGAGCCTGTTTCAGATTCTGTGTCTCCCTTTCTCTGACCCTCCCCCGTTCATGCTCTGTCTCTCTCTGTCTCAAAAATAAAACGTAAAAAAAAAAAAAAATTTTAAAAGCTCACTTTTTGTTAAAGGTACACGCTGAAATTTTTACGGGGAAATGCGGTTCCCGGGTGGGATCTGCGGCACTAGACCGTCCCGAAACAACCAAACATGTGGGAGAGGGGGCCGTGCCTGCAGCTGGAGGACAGGTAGGTGGGGATTCTCTGTGCTGCTCTCTTTTTTAATGTCCCTGACATCCCTAGATGGGAAAAAAAAAAATTAATGTCTAAAACCATTTCCTAAAACAAAACATTTAAGGTATGCCACAAAGTAAAAACACTTTCATCTTGACGATAATTCTCATTTTACAGACCGAGGAAACGTAAAATAAGTTGCCGAGACCCCGAGGTGAAGCGGGCGCAGCCTACAGCCGGGGTTCAGGCAGGGACGCCCCAGTCGTGTCTTGGTGGGTGGTCTGGGCACTGACATATTTTACTTAGGAGGCTGAGCTAGTTGAGGTCAAGAGAGAGGGAGTGGAAGCAGGGAGGGAATCTGCTGGGTAATTACTGGCAGGCTGACTGCCAGGTAAGACCAAAGAAGCATGACATCTGCCCTATTGTGCAAACGGCACGCAGATTCTTTTTCGAGATGCATTTAAATGTCAGGAGCCATCACTCAATGCACGGAATCTGTTGACACAGAGTATGTGAATAATTCACGGTACTAAAAAAAGAGAATCCGCGAGACACTAAGATCTGGGATTTTTTTTTTTTTTTCCTCAGGGAACACCTTGTTTGTAATTCCAGGAAAACCCTCAACACGGGGCCCAACCTCCCGAAGCCAACAAGTTACTTGATGTTACTATGATTAACCTTCAGTCTATTACCTGGAGGTGCGGAAACTCCGAATCCCTGAAGAGTTAGAGAACGGGGTGCGGAAGTAAATCACGCTCACGTGGCCCTCCACCTGGGCAGACAGGTTGCTGACCGTCGGTCTGCCGTCTGTGCTCGGGATGGGGGTGTGGAGAACGGAGCCCCAGCTGTCGACGGCACAGCCATGCCAGCAGGGAGGGCTCACACAACTCTTTGCAGCTTCTGAGTCCTCAAACTCGTGCTTTCTCCTCAAGAACCTCTCTCAACCCAAGTGAAACTTCTAGGGCCACCAGGGAGCTTTTTTTTTTTTTTTTAATGTTTATGAGAGAGAGACAGACACACAGAACGTGAGCGGGGGAGGGGCAGAGAGAGAGGGAGACACAGAATCCGAAGCAGGTTCCAGGCTCCGAGCTATCAGCACAGAGCCCGACGTGGGACTCGAACTCACAAACTGTGTGACCCGAGCTGAAGTCAGACGCTTAACCGACTGAGCCACCCAGGTGCCTGGGAAATTTTTTTTTTAAAAAAACACAGCTCTCCTGAGGGGCATGTCCGAGTTCGGCTCAGGCCATGACCTCATGGATTGTGAGTTTGAGCTCCGTGTTGGGCCCACTGCTGTCAGCACAGAGCCCGCTTCAGTGTCTCGGTCTCCCTCTCTCTCAAAACTACATAAACATTTAAAAAAAAAAAAAAAAAAAACTCTCCTGAAAACCATTCACACTTCCATTCTCTTTGGCACAGTCCAGCACCTACTCTTTATAAGATGTACAAACAGGAGGCACAAGAAACATTAAAAAGCCTTAAGTATCTTCCTTGATGATGCCACTTCCTAGTTGAAACTTCCAAGGGTTTTCTCCAAAACGGACAGAATAGGACCAGGACCGGGACACCCCACGAGGTACGTGGGAGGTTATTCCGTCTACTCTGTGAAGACGCTCACGAGCTATGTCATCCTCACGGGCCAGGAGGGCATGGCGATGCTGAGCCCCCAGAGAAGCCGTCCTCAGATGTCCCTGTCATCCAGGCTCTGCCACACATACAGGCCTTCTACTCCGCCCCCATGAAGACCAAAGTCGAAGAAAGGACAAGAAACTAACTGCTACGGCCCTCCAGGGAGCAAGGAAACACACGGGAGGTACAAGACGCTGGGAGCTCCTCACCTTTGAATCCCTCTTGGTCGCCAGGGTGTACAAGGTCTTTTTATTCAAATCAAAATGGCTGCAGACGTCCCTGGCGGCCTCAGGACCCTGGGTCACCATGGCGGCCATCAGGTTGAGACAGGCTCGAGCCATCCTGTGGGAACATCAGGCACGTGAGGAAGAGCAGAAGCACAAAGCCACTTCACTGCAAAGCCAAGTGCACTCCAGGCTGTGCGGTCTGCTCTCCCCAAATCAGAAAAAGGAAGGAAACAGATAGGCAGGCATGCTTAAAAAAACAAAAACAAAAACAAAAACACCCAAAACCAAAACTTCACACAATCTCCAAATAAAGCTTAAAAACGGAGTCTGAAGAGGATCCAAGAATACAAAATGTGAGACACAAAGATGGCAAGGTCTCTCCCCACTAACTCATCACGTAACTGGGAGACCCGCGGCTCGTCCCCGCCACTGAGGGCACGAAGACATCTTCGGAGCGGGCGTCTCCAAAAGCAAGCTCTCAGCTGCCTTTCGGTTCCACTGCCCCCCAAAACCCGTGGTTGACTGCGTGCCTACCACACCCCAGGCCCCGTTCGAGGTGCTGGAAGACAGCATCTCATACGACACTCAAGGCCCCCGCCTGCATGCACCTTGCATTCCAGCAAAGGGAAGTGGACAGTCAATAGACGGACCTAGAACATTATGTCAAATGTCTGGCTGCACGAATAGACCTACAAATGGATACTTCTGCCTGCCAGCTAAAAGGACAGAAAGTGACAGCAAATGGAGGACAGTGGAGCAAGGCCTCCCTGAGATGACACTTCTGGACCACAGGGTCCTGAAGGAGAGAGGGAGGGAGACTGCGGTGACCACAAAGAGCCACTAGGACAGAAGGGCAGGAAACGTAAAGAATGTCCAGAGTGTTCCCGTAACAGCAAAAAGAACAGCAGCACAGGCGTGAAAAGGACGCGTGGTAGGGGTCTACGGCGTGAGGGGCTGGCCCCAGGGGAAGCAGAGGCAGAGCCATGGCTTTACGAGGGAAGGAAAGGTCAAGAGCACTCCCAGAGAGCTGAACGCAGACCGAGCCCACGGCTGGTCTTGCCACATAACAGCGGGCAACTTACCTGTAGCCCGAGGCATACAGGGACTCACAGATGAGCTTCATGTGGCTGTTCAGCAGCTTTTTCACGATGTTGGTTCCCACAACATGGAAATGGGAAAGGTCGCTCGCTGTCCGCAATAGTATGGCCTCAAAAACTTGAAATATTAATAGCGTCTGCAAAGACAGAATTAAAATGCTTATGAATCAGCTCATTTCTGGTTTTCCTCTATACATACGCTCCTCCTGTCCTAGCCAGTCATTTAAAACCTTCAACGTGCATGACAGGCCTGCTCAGATCCTGAGCCAAAGGCAGGAAGGTGACAGCTTCACAGGCTGCTCGGCAGACCCCCAGCTCTGGAATTAGTCCTGCTCCCACGGTCCAGCTAAGTGGAGAACTCTTCCCTGCTTATAATTACACAAAATGAAATGAAAAGAGAGATCTCTACTCATGACTGGACCTCCCTGCTCTGGGGATATTCAGGTCCACAGTCTTACAGCAATAACCCTGAGATTTCAACAGGTTCATAAATATCCCAAATTCTGAACGTCTCTGGAACCAGAAGTCTCAACTCAATATGTGTCTGCAACTATGATATGCGGTTTCTACCTATTTCCCTTTTGTCAAAACAAACCAACCATGTCAAGGGGGCGCCTGGCTGGCTCAGTTGGTGGAGCATGCGACTCTTGATCTTGGGGTTACAAGTCTGAGCCCCAGGTTGGGTGCAGAGATTGCTTAAAAACAAACCATGGCAAAACCAAGTGCATTGAGATTAAGGGTCTATGGTCCTTCCCTCTGGTATCATTCACTAACATGAAGTTAGCACTTTCCATTCACATGCTTTAAAAAGTCATGATGCAAAATTGGATGTATTCCTATGACACAGGAACAAAACATAGTCTTCTATAGAAAGGTGATAATGTTCTGGAAATTTCTATCACATTTCTCTCCATCAAGCTCAACACCATAGTGGCGTGAACTTTGTCTTCTCTTCAGCAAGCCAGGTGAGGAATGACATACTTCACTTTCCGGCCGCTTCTCCCCGCTCAGGAGCTGGAAAATCTCTGCACATTCAACCGAAATCTTTATGTACCCTTCCACAACATCATACACGTCTTCCCTCGGTAGCTTCTTGGCAGCAGCGACAAATGCTTCCAAGGCTGAAATAAGAGTAACGTTCAAATGTTAACAGGGACGGTCTCCTTAGCAACAATCACAGCCGCGGCTGCGACAGAGGCAGATTTCCAGCAGAAGCATCCAGGCGGCTGGAGGTGCCGCTCACCCGGAGGGAGAACACAGCAGCAATGCGGAGACGGGGCCATCCAGAGTTCTGACATGGCCTTTTCTCTATCTCCACTGAGGTAAAGGGGAACAACTTTCAAAGGAAGAGCTTTGGAGCCAAGCCTTCTAGGGGCAAGGATCCTCCCCACCACTGACATCGATCCACTCCTGGGCACCCTCTGGGTCTAGACCAATCTAACCCTGAAGCCATACACTCACCTCCATGAAGGGGGTAAAATCAGAGAACGGATAAAGAAAATGTGGTGCAGCTGATCTGTATCTAAGTGTATATACAAGGAACTATTATTCAGCCAGAAGAGAGAAGGAACTCTGCCTTTTGCAACACGTATGGACCTTTGAGGGCACAGAGTGAAGTAAGTCAGAGAAAGACAAACGCTGTATGTTCTACTTATAGGTGGAACCTAAAAGAGCCAAACTCATACAAACAGAGAGCAGAATGGTGGCCAGGGATTGGGGGGTGGCAGAAATGGGGAGATGTCAGTCAAAGCGTACAGACTTTCAGCTATAAAGATGAGTACATTCTGGGGCACCCGGCTGGCTCAGTAGGTAGCGCATGCGACCCTTGATCTGGGGGTGGAGAGTCTGAGCCCCACATTGCGGCCAGAGTTTGCTTAAAAGAAAAAAAATAATGAGAAAGATGAGTAAGTTCTGGGGATCTAATGTACAGCATGGTGACTGTAATTAACAGTACTGTAGCATATACTTGAAGCTTACTGTGGTAATCATTTCACACAGTATATGTGTGTCATCATCTCACTGTACATCTTTTCAAGTTTTTCTATTTTGAGAGAGAAGGAGAGAGCACGCGCGATGGAGGAGCAGATAAAGAGGGGGAGAGAGAATCCCAAGCAGGCTCCACGCTGTCAGCGCAGAGCCCGACACAGGGCTCAATTTCACGAACCGTGAGGTCATGACTTGAGCCAAAACCACGAGTGGGATGTTTAACTGACTGAGCCATCCAGGCACCTGTCATCGTACATCTTAAACTTACATCAGTTATGTCAATCGTATGTCAATAAAGCTACGTAGGGGCGCCTGGGTGGCGCAGTCGGTTGAGCGTCCGACTTCAGCCAGGTCACGATCTCGCAGTCCGTGGGTTCGAGCCCCGCGTCGGGCTCTGGGCTGATGGCTCAGAGCCTGGAGCCTGTTTCCGATTCTGTGTCTCCCTCTCTCTCTGCCCCTCCCCCGTTCATGCTCTGTCTCTCTCTGTCCCAAAAATAAATAAAAAACGTTGAAAAAAAAAAAATAAAGCTACGTAAAAAGACAACACAAAAATAACAACAAAAAAACCTTTCCTAATGCCTGGATGAAATCAAAACCCCCAACATCTGTCAATTCCACTTCTCTGATCTGTCAGGAGATCACATCACAGGAAGCTATGAGAACACATCAAAAGGGAGACAGAATCCAAGAGAGAGACCAGATTCAAACACAAATTCAACACAATCTCATACAACAGATTCACACTTTCACCCACTGACTTCAGCTTCGCCGTGTCTTCCAACTACCTCATCTGTACCCACTGCCCGTCAACCCGAGTTTCCTTCTGAGACCTGTTCAAATGCAGCACCTGACTGCCAAGGAGCTGCCTGAGCAAAACCGTGAACACGTACATGAATACAATCTTTCAAATCATTAAGCATGCTCTTTCTTCTGCCAGAATGGTTCCTGTCCCTGTTCCTACCCCAACCTACAACTCCGCTGAAAAGCCACTCCCTCTGGGGAGACCTCTTTGATCCCCCAGATTAGGTCTGAGGACTGAAGGCCCTATGTACCTCTCCTTTGGAGGACCGGTACTTGGAACTCTTCATATGTAATTATATTCATTGACACCTGCCTTCTCCACCTCACTATTCATGTGCTCCAGAATGGCAAGGCCCAGGTCTGATTTTTTACTCACCATTTTCTCTCTAGCACATCACAGCCCCTAGTAAATAACGCAGAAATGAACGAATGACTGAAATGTAGCACTCTGAGCTAAAGCAGGTATCATCTTCAAAGCACTGGCTGGCAGTTGCAGGCATCAAATGTTTAAAAACAAAATTTATGGGAGGACAAATTGTTAAGTGGGGCTATCCTGGCCATCAACTTAATAATCTCTTTAACCAGGGAGAAATGCTGTCACTTCTATTTTGACACACTACCAGTGCTCTCACATACTAGCATATTCAATCGTTGGGGCTCCTGGGTGGCTCAGGAGTGGCTCAGTCACTTAAGCAGCCGACTCCGGCTCAGGTCATGATCTCACAGTTAGTGGGTTTGAGCTCCAAGATGGGCTCTGTGCTGACAGCTCGGAGCCTGGAGCCAGTTTCAGATTCTGTGCCTTCCTCTCTTTCTGCCTCTCCCCTGCTCACACTGTTTCTCTGTCCCTCAAAAATAAACACCTTAAATTTCTTTAAAAAATTCAATTGCATTTTTTTCCTCCTAACCTACATACTTTTCCAATGGATTACAAGAGGTTGTGAAGCGTGATCACACTTTTCAGAAAGTGAAATTACAGAATCTGTTCCGTATTGGTCACTAGTCCAGTGACTAGACCAGTTCCATATTGGTCAACTGACCAGTCCCTGGGACGCTTCATGCGGTAGTTTATTACATGTCATCGGATCAGCTTGAGTGTTGGGGGCTCAAAGCTCTTGAAAATAGCGCTGACGGCCACAGAACCAGCAAACTGTCTCAATGAACGGCCCCGAGCTGACTCACAGTTGGGACTCGGCAAGTATACATATATGCTTCTCTGACAATTGCAATAGAGGTTTTGGAGGTTGCTAAGGAATGCCGCCCGGCCAAAAGAGGCGTGCAGTCGCGTGGAACTGTCACGACCGAGCAAGGCGGATTCCACCAGCTGACAGCCCAGGGCAAGACAGTGCAGCGCGCGGCCCTACAGCGGCCCCGGCCGCCCGGGACCCTGGACGCCTGAGCACCGGGACCACGGTTTCCCGTCTGCAAACCGGAAGGCCCGGCTCTGAGACTCCGGGACCGAACAATGCACAGAGGAGGGCTGAGCCTGGCACGCGGCCGCGACCCGCCTCGCCCGCACGTGCTCCCCGCCCCGGCCAGCCCCGCACTCACCCGGCTCCGCGCCCTGCGGACCCCGCAGCTCAGCCTTGAAGCGCACGCCCGTGAGCTCTTCGGAGCGGGGCCGCTTGGCTGCGCCCGCGCGGAGAGCCGTGCTGTCCTGGCCGCCCGCGGCCTTCCTCTTGGGGACCCCCATGGCCGAGAGGGCAGGGGCGCGCCGGGATCTACACACCAGGAAACCCGGCAAGACGACGCGCGGACAGCAGAGCACCACCTCGGCGTGCCAGGTGCCCACACGTGCGCAGGAAGGGGCGGGACCGGCGGAAGGGGCGGGACCTCAGTGGGAGGTCGGGGCGGGACTGCGCGACTGGGCCGGCGGAAGGGGCGTGGCCTGGGGCGGGGCGGGGCCTGAACCGGGGCGGGCGGCCGGGAAGCTAGACACCGTTCGGGGAGGTGCTGCAGGCGCCGAACCCCGAGGTTTCTCCTGTTTCTGTTGTTCACGCTGGCTCGCTCGCTTCTTAGGACGAACCGACACAGCCCTGCCACAGTGAGGAGGAGCCCTCCTGCCCCCAGTGGCTCTCTCGAGGGTCTTGGCGGGTGGAGTCCCCGGGTTCTCCATTCCTTGGGGGCACGAGCCCCGGTGCTAAGCGGCTGCACAGTCGGATCAGTTCTCGACCTGGGGCGCCCTGACGCTGCCGGTAGAAGAACTCTCTTGTCAAACAACGGGCTTCGATGCTTTCCCTATTTAAGGGCCTTCGGGTTGGCCGGGAGGGTGACTGCCCCTGGCTAAATGCCAGGCGGGCTTGAGCGGGAGGTCTTCCTCTGGCACCTGGGCCGAGGGTCGTGCAGGTGCCCTTAACTCTGACCGCACCTTGTCTCACAGCCCGAACCAGACCCGCTTGTCGGGTGGGATGTCGCCCCACACTGGCCTCCATCCCAGGCTTCCCCAAACTAATGGGAGGACGTGAGCCCTTCTGGCCAGGCAGGTGCGAGGAGAGACGTAACTTCTGTGAAAACCCTTCGTGAGTAGTGCAGCGGCTTCCACATCCAAGTTCCCGTCCTTGAAATGGAGCCAGCAGAGCCAGCCCTACCTAATCTTTGGGGCTGTCCTGAGCTGAGAAAGTGATACATTGTGTATGAAAAACTGCTTTGACGGGGGACAAAAAGTTCTGTGTTCTTGTAAGATGTCAATGACTTGAGAGCCGAATTAAATGCTTTGCAGTAAAGTAGAGGTTTAAATGAGTAAGTAAAAACTTAAAGTGGCTCAGAAGTGTGTGGATGGATGCTTCAGACTCAGTCAGCCTAGTGCCATGAGTCACTGATGCCAGATCCCTAACCCCACTCGTTCATGTATCGGGCTTACCAAACTTTCAAGTAGTAAACTTCCAAGTAGTGACATGGCTTTCTATATTAAAGGCCTTCATGGAGAGAAAGGGCTTTATTTGTCCCGAAGAACACTCTGCTCTGTTAAAGATAAACACCACTGCCCCATGACATTCTAAGCTGGTATCCTTTATGGGGCTATTGCACTTGCTGTTTCTTCTGAAACTCTGCCCAGACCTCACATGACTCATACTTTCCTTTCATGTGGGCTCTTCCTATCCATCTTTCACTCCCCTTCTTCTCACCCTCCTCTATTTTCCTTCATTGCCTTTTTTAAAAAGTTTATTTATTTATTTGGAGAGAGAGTGGGCGCCAATGGGAGGAGGGGCAGAGAGAACGGAGAGAGATCATCTCAAGCAAGCTCTGCACTGTCAGCACAGAGCCCAGTGCAGGAGTCGATCTCATGACCAGTGAGATCATGACCTGAGTCAAGATCAAGAGTCAGACACTTAACCAACTGAGACACCCAGGTGCCCCTCAATTTTTAAAAATATACTTCCAAATCCACTCAGGAAGTCTGCACTGATCCTGGTACAAGAGCCATGTTCTCAATAAACATGTGTTATGTCAATGACCAGAATCTTAGACTAGACCACTCAAAATACAAGGTTATTGAATTGATGGCCCTATTCTTTGAACAGCAAAATGTAGCAAAATCCACACCCAACTTAGAGAATAAAATATCAAATGATAATTTCAAGGGTATTATGGAGACTGGTCTACCTACCGTCTTCTCATTACACAGAAATTTTAGAAAATATAGAAAATTTGAGTAACAACAATATATTCATGATGATAGTAATAGAACTTTATACCCATGAATAGAGAATATATGTTCTTTTGAAATAACATTGAAAGACATAAAATTGACCATGTTCTAGGCCACAAAAGAGGCCCCCATAAATTTTTTAAAAAATCAACATTTACAGACCATGTTCTCTAGCCACCAAGCAATAAAATTTAACCTTGATAATAAGAAGATAGTTTTGTTTTGTTTTTTTTTTAAATCCCAAAAGGCTGGGAGGGAGAAAAAATCTAAGTAACCCTTGGAAAGCATCTGGAAAATCATGAAAGATTTGGAATGCAACAAAAGGAACACTTCATACAGCAAAATCTGCGGGACACAGTTCTTAGAGGAAAATTTATAGCTTAAAATATTTTTGTCAGAAGTCAAGAAAAATTGAAAACAAATGAGCTAATAATACATGTTCAAATGAAGAATTGGAAAAAGTACAACAGAAACAACCCAAAGATAAAAGAAGGGAAAAGAAGCAAAGATGAGGAGAGAAATCAATTACAAAGAGAATTTAAAAAAACAAACACTAAACTAAAGAATATCCAGAAACCAAAAGCTATTTGTTTTTGTTTTTTAGATTAAGTAAGCAAAACTGGCAGGATTTTAAATAATAAAGAATATTAGAAACACCTATCCCCAAAACTTTCAAAACTAAAAAAAATGGATACATTTCTAGAAAAAGCAAACATACCAACACTGGCACAAAAGGCACCAGAAAATTTGAATAGACCAACAATCATTAAATAAAATGACATTATAATCAAGCCTTTCTCGAGGTACAGATAATTTTTAGGTGAATTCTACCAATCTTTTAGGAAACAGATAATCTTTATCTTATTCAGTTTGTTCCATAAAACAAGAGAGAAGGAAAGTATCCCAGTATCTTTTTTGAGGCTAATAGAACTTAAATACAAAACTAGCTAAGGGTAACACAAAGTGAGAAAATGATGGGCTAATCTCACTTGTGGACATACATATGTGTAAATAACATATTAACCAACCTGAACCAACACTGTACTTAAAAAAACAAGGGACACCTGGGTGGCTCAGTCAGTTGAGCATCTGCCTTCTGCTCAGGTGATCATCTCACTGTCCGTGGGTTCGAGCCCCATGTCAGGCTCTGTGCTGACAGCTCAGAGCCTGCAGCCTGTTTCAGATTCTGTGTCTCCCTCTCTCTCTCTGCCCCTCCCCCGCTCACACTCTGTCTCTCTCTCAAAAATGAATAAACATTTTTTTAAATTAAAAAAAAAGAAATACAAGGATGGTTTAATATGTCTGTCATTAACCACATTAATGGATTAAAGCAGAAAAACAAGTTATTATCTCAATAGATGGGAAAAGGCATATTGTTTTGAAAAAAAAGGTTTTTTGAAATCTATTTTTTGAAAAAATCTATGATTTATTAAATTCACATAAAACTAGGAATAGAAAAAGCTTGATAAAGGCTCTATGTCCCAAAGCCTGCAGCAATCATCAGGCGTAATAGAAAAACTGTAGATGCACTTGAATTGTGACGGGGGGCAATAGGAAAGATAGGGATACCCACTGTTTATGCTACTGTCTATTACTAAAGATCTTGGGTGATGAGATGACGTAAGACAAAAAAGAGATGAAAGAATGAAAAGAGATAAAACTGTCATCTAGTTAGAATATTCAACAGAAATAGTAACTAGAGTTTCACAAGGTTGTCAGATATGAGATTAAATTACCAAGTCAGTATCATCCCCTCTACTTTAGCAGTAGCTAATTTAAAAATGTAATAGAGGGGCGCCTGGGTGGCGCAGTCGGTTAAGCGTCCGACTTCAGCCAGGTCACGATCTCGCGGTCCGTGAGTTCGAGTCCCGCGTCGGGCTCTGGGCTGATGGCTCAGAGCCTGGAGCCTGTTTCCGATTCTGTGTCTCCCTCTCTCTCTGCCCCTCCCCCGTTCATGCTCTGTCTCTCTCTGTCCCAAAAATAAATAAACGTTGAAAAAAAAATTAAAAAAAAAATAAAAATGTAATAGAAAACAAGACACCATTCACGAAGGGGAGTGGGGGAAACCAGTAAATTGTCTCAGAATTAAACTAAAAAAGAGTGCACAGCATGTTTAAGGAGAACATTGTAAAAGATTTGACTAAATAAAGAGACATGCTGTGTCTGTAGAAGAAAGTCTTCATGTTGCAAATTTGTTAACTCTTCCTAAATCAAACTATAAAGCCATTGCCATTTCAATCAAAATTAGGAAACTCAAAAAATCATGATTACTTTGTACGGGAAGATAAAGGTCTGTGAATGGCTAAGCCAAAAAGAATAAGGAGATCTTCCTTATCATGTATGAAGACCTATGTCAAAGTTTTAATAATCAAATTCTACAGGGAATGGTAAAAGACTAGACAAATAGCCCAGTGGAACAGAATATAGACTCAAAAACAGACCCATGTTACGGCGATATGGGTTACCAACTCTGAAACTGCTTTTCATGTATCCTGGGGTTGAGGAAATCAGTAAATGGATGGGAGAAGATGTGGGCCACGCTTCCAACTACTGGAAAGGAAAGTTACCTATAATCGAGAAGGTTGGGCTAGAATGAACCCTGTAGGACTGGATTAGAGTTAGAGACATCAGCATGATCTCATGTTTAGCTTAATGTAAACAGAGATGGAGAGATACTGAAATAAGTATATGGGTGCATTCTACCTAGGTTGGTACATACGCATATATTTTTTAGTTCTGTTCACTGAAGGGGCCGGTAGTAATTAGCATACCCAGTGCCCGGAACTTGGGTTTTAATACCATTATCAAATAAAAGGAACCATGACTCCTTGGAGAAGTGGCTGATTCTAAGGCTGGGACAGAGCACACATAAAATAAGCCTGGAGCATCTTGTAGTACCATAAAGTACAAAATGCTGGAGAAAAAAAAATAGCAAGGGAGAGGGAATATGTCAGAGGGACACAGGAACCAATTGGAAATAATTCCCAATAAAATAATATGAGTGACTAAATAATGAATATAGTATTCGATTATCACCTAAGGTATAAAATAAATATACATAAGTCTATATAATATAAAATGATATAATATAAAATGATATAAAAATGATTGCAAAAATAAATTAATTGGGGAGAAAATCTTCCTTACAAACCAAGTTTCCTTACAAATCTTTCTTATACAAGTAATCCAAATAATATACGTAGATACTCCCTGTTCCAAGAAATGGAGCTTAATTCACACTCTCCCTCCACCTCCGCCAGTGTAGACGTACTGAGTAACTTCCAAAGATTAGATTAGGAAAGAGGGAAATTGGTGCTTTATTGTGGAGAAACACGGTAAACACCTTAACTGCGTGATCAAGGCTAACATCACCAGTGATAAGTTCTGTTGCTATCTTGTCCCCTTGCTGTGATATGATGAGAAGGACATCACCTTTGCAGTCTCTTTCCCCAAACCCATAACCCAGCCCAGTCACATGAACAATGTCAAATAAATCTAAATTGAAGGACAGTCTAAAAAATACATCACCTGTGCTCTTTCAAACTGTCAAGGCCATGAAAAACAAGGAAAGACTTGGAAATTGTCACAGATCAGATGAGATTCAGGAGATACGATAACTAAAAGCACGTGATACCCTGGGCTGGATCTGGAACAGAGAAAAGACCCTGAGAGAAAAGCTGGTGAACTACAAATAAAGTCGGGAGTTTAGTTAATAGCAGTGTACACATGTGGGTTCTTAGTTTTATCGAACGTATCGTAGAAGTGTGAAAAATACAGATATTAGAGGGAACTGGGTGAGAGTATACAGAATCCTTCTCTTTTCAACTTTTCTGTAAATCGAGAATATTCCAACATAGAAAGTTTATCCAAAACAAAGACCTATGCCTATGCATATATAGCAACTTGGTGCATGGTGACGATGACACCCCTTTTTTGTCACGGGTTGGCCACCAGAACAGAGGTGTGGTGGAAACCACCGCTGAATCTCAGCCAAGTGAGAAAGGAAAGATTCCTACCAGCAGGGTCATCATTGGACGTGTAGATTCAGGCAAGTCCACCACTACTGGCCATCTGATCTACACATGTGGTGGGATCAACCAAAGAATCGTTGAAGAATTGAAAAGGAGGTTGCTGAGAAGGGAAAGAGGCCCTTCAAGGTGCCTGGGTCTTGGATAAACTGAAAGCTGAACCTGAGTTAGTATCACCACTGATAGCTCTCCACAGAAACTGGAGACAAGTATTACGTGACCAGCGTTGATGTCCCAGGACACAGAGACTTTATCAAAAACGTGATCGCGGCACATCTCGAGCTGACTGTGGGGTCCCGATTGTTGCTGTGTCAGTGAATTTGAAGCAGTATCTCCAAGAACGGGCAGATCTGAGAGCGTGCCCTCGGGCTTACACACTGGGCGTGATGCAACTAATTGTCCGTGTTAACAAGGTGGATTTCTTCAGCCAGGAGAGGCATGTGGAAATCGCTAAGGAAGTCAGCACCTACATTTAAAAAGTTGGCTAGACTGTTTCCGATTCTGTGTCTCCCTCTCTCTCTGCCCCTCCCCCGTTCATGCTCTGTCTCTCTCTGTCCCCAAAATAAATAAACGTTGAAAAAAAATTTTTTTAAAAAATAAAAAAAAAAAAAGTTGGCTAGAACCCCGACACAGTAGCCTCGGTGCCAATTTCTGGTTGGAATGGTGACAATGTGCCGGAGGCAAGTGCTAACATGCCTTGGTTCGAGGGGTGGAAAGTCACCCCCAAAGATGGCAATGCCCGTGGAACCACGCTGCCGGAAATTCTGTATTGCGTCTGCCACAACTCATCCAACTGGCAAGCTCTTTTGTCCGCCCCTCCAGGATGTCCACAAAATTGGAGGTGCCGGTACTGTCCCCGTAGACCTAGTGGAGTCTGGTGTTCTCGAACCTGAGATGGTGGTCGGTCACCTTTGCTCCAGTCAACATTACAGCTGAAGTCAAGTGTGTTGAAATGCGCCATGAAGCTTTGCCAGGAGCTCTTCCCGGGGACAACAGGGACTTCAATGCCAAGGACGTGTCTATCAAAAATGTTCATCATGGCAACCTCGCTGATGACAGCAAAAATGACCCACCAATCTAAGCAGCTGGTGGTGTGACCCAGGTGACTATCCTGAACCATCGAGGCCAAATCAGTGCTGGCTACACACCTGTGCTGGATGGTCGCGTAGCTCCCACTGCTTTGTGAATGTGCTGAGCTGAAGGCGATTGATGGCTGTTCAGGGAAAAAGCTGGAAGATGGCTCCAAAGTCTTGAAATCTGGTGATGCAGCCATTGTTGATATGATTGCTGACAAATGCATGTATGTTGAGAGCTTCTCTGACTACCCTCCTCTGCGTTATTTTGCTGTTCCTGACATGAGAGAGAGGGTGATGTGGGTGCCATCAAAGCAGTGGCCAAGAAGGCTGCCGGAACTGGCAAGGTCACCAAGTCTGCCCAGAACATTCAGAAGGCTAAATGAATACAAACCTGAATATGTACCACCCCTAAATTAATCAGCGATGGGAGAACAGTCTCAGAACTGTTTGTCCCACTTAGCCATTTAAATTTGGTGCTAGGGGTACCTGCGTGGCTCAGTCAGTGAAGCGCCCGATTTTGATAAAAAGCAAGTACCGAGAAAAAACAACATAGGGCAGAAAATAAAGATGGCGGTGTCCAATCTGATTTCAAGGTTGGAGAGTTAGTGACATGCCCAACAGGTGCACATACCTCACTAGTAAATAATGGTGGTTAGATAAGAACAAAATAAAAATGGATTTTTATTGGGGGGGGGCACCTGGGTGGCTCAGTCGGTTAAGCGGAAGACTCTTGATTTCAGCTCAGGTTATGATCTCACAATCGTGGGATCAAGCCCCACGTCGAACTCTGTGCTGAGCGTGGAGCCTGCTTAAGATTCTCCCTCTCTCCCTCTGCCCCTCTCCCCTACTCACACTCTCTCTCTCGAAAACAAAAACAAAACATTTTCTTTCAATAAATGTGTGTTTTTTTCAAACAACTACTTAACTGTTGGAACATAAATACTTATTAAGTTTGGATCTAGCTACTTAACAAACAGAGCAGTTCAGATTTTTGTTTGTTTTGACCTAGAGGCTCTATGCAAAATCACTGAGACACTCAGGACACCATGAACTGAAAAAGTTCTGGAATCTCTGCTCTATACCCTTAATTGGAAATCACTTTTTGTTGATTCTGAATTCCTGTCAATGGACTTGTATTTGTTTTCCTTTTGGTAGCTTTACCCTTTTTCTTGGGAATGATAATTTAAATTAAAACCATTTTTTTTATACCCATGTTCATTATTCACAGTAACCAATGTGGTGTAAGCCACCTAAGTTCCATGGATAGATGACTGGATAAACAAAATGTGATATGTCCATACAATGGAATATTAGTCCACATCAAAAAGGAGAGAAATTCCGACATTTGCTACAACATGGATGAACATTGAAGACACTATACTAAGTGAAATAAGTGAGTCACAAAAGGGCAAATATTGTATGATTCCACTCGTATGGGCTACCTAGAGTCGTCAAAGCATTAGGCACAGAAAGTAGAATGGGAATTGCCAAGGACTGAGGGGAGGGAAAATGGGGAGTTCGTGTTTAACGTGTATAGTATCTCACAGTTTTGGAGAATGAAAAAGTTCTGGAGGTGGATAGAAGTCATAGTACTTAATACCACTAAACTATACCTTTAAAAATGGCTAAAATGTAAATGTTGTGTGATGTGTATTTTGCCACAAAAAAATTTATTTTTGGAGTTCATGGGCTCCTGTCACCATTACTAAGAAAAAATTAAGATTCTCGCCTACAGAGGGCGCCATTGACAGTTCCTGGTGGCATTTCTTTGGCAAGCGGTAATTGAACCTCCTGAAGCTCCAGCTTTCCCCTTTCCCGGAGCCTGTGCAACAGTCCTGGGCCTCCCGGCCAATCCCTCACCTCCCTGAGACTTTTGCTGACGGGTTTTTACTGCTGTTGACCAAGGGGGAAACTCTGACCATCCCCTTTTCTTCTTTAGGGGAGAGACGATGTCACTAGAGGTGGTAATGTGGTACATACATACGATGGAATGTTCCTCAGCCATGAGAAAGAAGGAAATGCTGACACATGCTAAGGCACAGATGAATCTTGAGGACATACTGCTACGTGAAATAGACCAGTCACAAAAGGGACAAATGCTGTATGATTCTACTTATATGAGCATCTGAATTAGACAAACTCCTAAAGACAGAAAGTAGAATAGTGGTTGTCAGGCCCTGGAGGGAGGGGGGGAACGGGGAGTTAGTGTTTAATGGGAACGGAGTCTCAGGGTTGCAAGATGGAGAGTTCTGGAGATGGAGGGAGAGACGGTTTCACAACTATGTGAACGTACTTGATGTCACTGAACTTTGCACTTACAAAATGGTTAAGACGTTAAATTTTATGTCATGTGCATTTTATCACCACAAAAGTAATATCTATCTAAGTATATTTATATCTATATCTACGGTGTCAGACCTTTGACGCTTTGAAGAGCTGGTGTCAGATTTGGCTGCCATTTTGAAGGAAAGCCCGGTCCCAAGAACTCGGGTGTATCACAGAGGGTTGGGGACAGGGACACTTCCAGGCAGAGGAAGAGGGTGAGGAGGTGGGCCAAGCCTGAGGAGACTGACAGAGTGGATCAGAGGTGGGGGGAAGAAGGGAATAGTCAAAAACCAGGATTGGGGAGAGTGTCCTAGTCAGTTCACAGGAAAAGGAAAACTAAATTCTGCTAATTAAACCCATTCCAGGGTCCCACCAGGGGACCAGGGGCACTGTTATTGAAAGGAACAAGTTGGAAAACATTTTAATTATAGTCTAAGAAGGAAAAGTATATTTGATCACGAAGACATTCCCAGGGGTTCAAATGGGAATCAAACACTGTCTTCTGCTCAGTAAATAATAATTCACTAAGAAACGGTTACACTTATTATCACAGCTACCACCTATGAGGCCTCTACTCTGATTAGTCTCAGCTACATTAGCTCTAAATGGCACCACCTTCCGCTAGAGTCCGTACTGGCAGAGCTAGGATTCGAACCTGTGTGCGCAAACTCCGAACACAAAACCCATACAAGTCACCATTGCCTTAGGTTGTGCCAGCCTGCAGGGCAAGCTTAGTTTATGTGCTTCTTTCCAGCACACTACAGTTTCCTTCTATCAGTACACTTTCCTTTCTGATGGCAGAGAGCTGGGGAGGGAGGGTGCCTGGTCCCCAACAGGGAAGGGAGGAGGAGACAAGAGGGTGGAGAGGCGGTTAGGGGTCCCTGGAGCAGACTAGGGTCTCTCTCAGGCAGATCTGGCTTCCTGTAGCGCTTGCTAGAAGGCAGCAGGAAAGCCAGAGAGCTTCCGTGGGAAACCAGCACCTTCACATCTTGTGGGGGAAGGGTCTGCTCCCCTTCAGGAACTGAGTTTACCGCTTTGCATGTTTGGGAATTTTCACCCTGAAAGCTCCCACGGATCAGATTCCAATCAATCATCCACAATGCTCCAAGAAGCCCCAGAAGTTTGCTTGTGCTGCTTTTCTTCTTTAAGAAAGAGAAAAAATATGATTCACATAGAAACAAACAGATAGCATATACAAAAAAAAAAAATGAACGAAAATATGTATTTGAGAAAACATCAAGGAATGTCAAGGAATCAGTATAGACTGAGCCCAATTTTCTGAAATTCCACATCTAATTTAAATAGGCTATGGGCTTTCAGAGCCACAATGGACTTTATGGTCCAAGCTTTTCATTTTGCAGATGTGGAACAATGAAGGCAGGGAGGTTAAATGCCTCCAGGCATGGCAATGTAGACATTATTGCCCTTGATGCCTTTGACTTTGAATGGACTGTCATATAGACATCAGTTCTGCGCACATATTCTTAAAGGCCTCCTTCCATAGGCTTCTGGGCGCAAACATTCCCTACACAACCTTCCTAGTGCACCCCCCAGCTTTCAGTTTTAGTGAGCAGGCTCTTTACTATTGATGTGGCTCTTTGGTGCCAGCTCTATAAACAAACCACCATTTGTTGCTTTCTAAAAATAAGCCTTTTTAGCTCTGGACAACATTCGGCCTCACTCTGCTGAGCTGAAAGGTTGGTTTCTTTGAGGCTGACAAATGGTGGCTTATGTCTTCTGAGGACGGCTACAGCCTGTCTTTGTTGAAAGCCCAAAGCCTTACCTTGATGGCCGAGGAGAGAGGTCAGGCTCAGGACTGGAGTCTGAGCACACAGCACACAAATAGCCTCCAAAATAGGCTCACCTCCGTGGAGAGGGAAGTAGCCAGGGTCTCCAAAGGAAGGAAAATAGGAATGTTCCTTAGAGCTGGGAAGAAGGGGCAGGATTGCTTCAAAAGAAGAAGAAGAAAAAAGGCACGGAACTTACAATGTCCTGCACAAGTGCCTTTCACCCAGAATAAATGTGGCAGGTGCAGAGGCAGTTCTCACATGCGTGCAAGGAGGGTCAAGACTATCCAATGGTGCCATGGCATAGAAAGGAACACTCTTACTCCATACCAGCATCCATCCCTGCTTTCTGTGTCTTTGTAGGTTTCTTTTAATGTTTATTTACTTATTTTGAGGGAGAGAGAGACTCCCAAGCGGGCTCTGCACTGACCGCACTGTCAGCGCAGAGCCTGATGCAGGGCTTGAACCCACAGACCGTGAGATCACGACCTGAGCCAAAACCAAGAGTCAGATGCTTAACAGACGGAGTCACCCACGTGCCCCCCACCCATGTTTGTCTTAATGCTCTGCTATCACTATCTTGAAACTCTTAATTATTTTTGAATACGAAGCCCTCGCTTTCATTTTGCATTAGACCAGTAAATGACGCAGTTGGTCCCGGTTAGTACGTATCTCAAAGGGCTCCTGTGAGTATTGACATTTAAGGAGCACTGTTGTTTGGCTCATCCTCCTCGGACTACATTTGCTTTGATTCCAGCTCCCGCAGTAGTGCTGAATTACCCAAGTGGCTGTGATTACTTGTGATTTTTAAAATTCCATCATAGGAGGAAGAGTTCAGGGGGAAATTATCTTGGTGGAAAGGTTGCTCTTCATGCCCCAGATTGATTTTTACAAGAGTTTCCTTGTCTCTGAAGTGCGTGCTTTCTTCCCATCTTCCTGTCCTTAGAGTTTATACGGTGCCCCAGGGTTGAGGTGTTTGTACGATATTTACAGAGAGGGAATGGGCATAGGCAGTAACTGGTTTCCATTTGGTTCGAGGCATAAAGGGACTTGGAAGTGTGGGGTCCAGAGAGGAAGATAAATGGAATTCTTTGATTTTCTTGCAAGATTCCAAAATTCTTCTTTCTAAAGTTTATTTATCTATTTTGAGAAGGGGGAGGGAAAGAGAGAGAGAGAGGGAGAGACAGCATCCCAAGCAGGCTCCACGGTGTCAGCACAGAGCCCGATGGAGGGCTCGAACCCACAAACTGTGAGGTCATGACCTGAGCTAAAATAAAGAGTTGGATACTTAACTGACGGAGCCACCCAGGCATCCAAGCTTCCAAAATCCTTAAAGAGATCAGATTAGGACTACAGTCTGGCTTAACAGCAAGCAGCTTAAGGGCAAAGCCAAGGGCAGCTGGAGTTTCTCTTCAGGGTCCCTCGTCCCGTGTCCCACAGCCGCCTGGTCATCCAGCACTATCCACCCCCTCCCAATGCCTTTCCAGTTTGGCCACTTGCCCCTTCTCTCTGCGCCCGAGAAGCCCCAGCCCAAAGCACAGCCATAGCCTCCTGGCGACACTTCCCCCTGGCCATCCCTCTCGGACCAACTCTGATGTTCTTGTTAGATTTGAAAACAACAACAACAACAGCCTTACGGAGATATAATTCACACACCATACAACTCACCCATTTAAAGCACACAGTTTTGATGGTTTTTGGAATACATTGTTAATTTTTTGAAGTTGGAAAAACCTATAGAATTTGCCATTTGAAGTGTACCATTCAGTGGCGTTAATTACATTCACAACGTTGTGCAACCATCACCACTATGTATTTCCAGAGCTCTTTTATCACGACAAACAACACCTCTGTACCCATGAAGCACTAACTCTCCATTCTGCCTTCTCCCAGTTCCTAGGAACCTCTACTTTGTCTCTGTGAATCTGCGTTTTCTAGATATTTCACGTAAGTGGAATCATACAATGTCTATCATCTTGCGTCTGGCTTAGTTCACCTGGCATAATGTTTTCAATGTTCATCCATGTTGTAGCAGGTGCCAGAGGTCATTCCACTTTATGGTTGAATACTATTCCACATTTTCTTTATCCATGCATCTGATGATGGACACCAGGGTTGCCTCCGCCTCTGGGCTATTGTGAATAATGCTGCAGTGAATGGTGGCTTACAAGTACCTGTCTGAGTCCCTGTTTTCACTTCTTTGGGGTATAAAAATCCACAGACCCACTTTTGACTCCTCCAGTCCAGGGGCACTCAGCAGCCAGCCCAATGTTTTCCCAACGCACACCTGGTCACCTCCCTCACCGGCTAACAACCTTTTGGTGGCTTACGATACCGATGGCAATGCTCACAAGGGCTTGGGGTAAAAATGGAAGTGCTCACCAAAGTCTCTGGATCCCTGAGCTCTGGCTGCCAACAACCTGTCCGCCTCACCGTGTCCGCCCTCTCATCTCTGCCCGGTTCCCTCTAAACTTTTCTCCATTCTTTTTTTTTTTTTTTTTTTTTTTAATTTTTTTTTTTTCAATGTTTATTTATTTTTGGGACAGAGAGAGACAGAGCATGAACGGGGGAGGGGCAGAGAGAGAGGGAGACACAGAATCGGAAACAGGCTCCAGGCTCTGAGCCATCAGCCCGGAGCCCGACGCGGGGCTCGAACTCACGGACTGCGAGATCGTGACCTGGCTGAAGTCGGACGCTTAACCGACTGCGCCACCCAGGCGCCCCAACTTTTCTCCATTCTTCTACGGAGCCATGCTCCTTTTGGATTTCACACATGCTGGCCCCTTTTTTTCTAAAATGTTCGCCCTCCCAGACACCCAGCTTTGGCTAGCTGTGGCTTGGCCAACTCTTCTCATGTTACTCACCTTACCTTAAAAACAAAACAAAGGAACAAAGAAAACACACTCATAAATACAGGGAACAGATCAGTGGTTGCCGGAAGGGAGAGGGCTGGGGGTATGAGTGAAGTAGGTAAAGCTCATTAAAGGGTACAAACTCCCAGTTATAACATAAATCAGTCATGGAGATGAAAAGTACAGCACCGGGAATATAGTCGATAACGCTGTAGCAACACAGGGGGACAGATGGTGACTATAGTTATGGCGGTGAGTGTTTTGTAACACACGTATTGTCAAATCACTATGTTGTGCACCTGAAACTAACAAAACATGCTATGTCAACTATACTTCAATAAAACATTTTTTTTTTTAATTTAAAAAGCCCCTAACACCTCTCTCCCTCCCACTCGGCTCCGCCTCTTTTGTTCCCTGGCCTCTTTTAGTTCCTGATTGTCCAATCACTGTCTTCCTGTCTGCAATAATGACTAATATGGCCTGAGCATTTACTGCTTCCAGGCCCTGTCTTACCCATGTCACCTGTACCAACTAATTAAAGCATCACAAGTCTGAGACTTTACAGAGAAGGAAACCTGGGGGTGCACAGTTAGTAAGAGAGCCCACACTGGCATCTGGAAAGCCAGTTTATGCCTACAAGACAGTGGGGGCAGCCCCCCAGCTCCGTGGGAGCCAGGTTCTCTTCCTGTGCCAGCTTCCCCAGCACACACCAGCTCATACCCAACCAGATGGGTGAACAGATGGGATGGAAACTACATGAGGGACCTGGGTATTGAGCAAACGTTACTTACAGGGTGGCTGCTAAGTGCTATGCATCCCTACCTACCTTCCCACCTCAGTTTCCCCAACCTAGAACGTGCACACTAATAGTTACGGCCAAAAGTTATTGAGAAGGTTGAGTCCTTTTTTGAAAATATTAAAAAAAAAAAAATTTTAAGTAGTCGCCACACCCATGGTGGGGCTCAAACTCACAACCGAGAGACCAGGAGTTACATGCTCTACCGACTGAGCCAGGCAGGCACCCCAAGAAGGCTGAGTATTTTAATACAGAATTTGAAACTCATCGTGCCTAGTAGAGTGGGTCCCCCAGAACGTATATGGAGGTTTAGCATTTGCCACCCCACCTCCGGGCAGGCAGGAAGGGGAGGGAAATACCAAGTCCTCTGACCTTGCTCCTGCTGGAGCACTGTGGGACTCCAGTCACCCAGCCCCGCCCCCGGATCCTTTCGCGTATCTCTACGAGGGTCCCACGGGTAGATCAGCGCGTCTTGGTTTTCTCTCTCCAGGCCTCCCCGCCGCCGTACCGTGCGGCCCTCACAGCGCATCTGGGAGCCCGCTGGGGCGGTGCGCCTGGTCCCGCCCTTGGGCCTCATTATCTACGTTTCCGCGTCAGGCCCGCCGAGAACTTGGCAGGGCCTCCCCGCGGTGTTCGGGAACACTTTGTGCCGAGCGCCCGCCCGCCCAGCCCTCCTCCCTGCCTCCCGCGTCTACTGGCCTGTCCGAGGGGGTTTGGGTCGCTGGAGCCCCAGGTACCCGTACCCCGCGCGAAGCCACGAGTCCACATGCCTTCCCACGCACTTGTCCTCTATGTACCCGAGTCCCGGCCACACAACCCGTTCCTCGCCCACGGGCTGGGCCTGGGTCACACTGCGCGTAATCGAGAGGTTCAGAAAGATGCGGTGGCCCATTTTAAAACAAAGCCCAATTATTAGCGCTCGGTGGCTATTTATGCCCGGCCAGTGTCAGATCCTCTGAGCGCTGCGGACAACCAGTACCCAAAGGAAGCGCACAGTCCCAACCAGAAGAAAGAAACCGGCTCTGGAGTCTTCTGACCCATTTTGAACCCCCCTCCCCCAACCCCGCGCTCGCCCACTCGTTCGCGTCCTGGCTGCGTTAGCTCCGGCGAAGCGCGGAGTCTCAGTCTCCTCTTCCAAGAAATGGGGAGAACTGTGCGTGCTTGGTGATTCTACTGCGAGGCGCGCAGCAGGTCGCAGGGACGTCGGTGCTGTAGTCACACACCTCCAAGACCCCACCTTCTCGCGGCTCCTGCCTCGGCCCCGCCCCGGGGGCTCCTGGGCTCAACCCGCGGCGCTGGCTCCGAAGTGCGTCACGGGCACCGGCCGCGCTCCTCCGGCAGCCAGGGCGAGGCTGGCACCGGGCCAGCGCGGGCCGGGCCAGGGGTGCCGGGCCGTCTCCGGGGCGGGGACCCAGGCGTGGAAGGCGCTCTAGTTGCGCGGCCCTCGGCGCGCTGTTGGGGGCGCCCTCCGCGGCGGGCAGCTCGCCAGGGACCGGCCTCCGCAGCCCGCCGGGCGCGCTAAGGCTGCACTTTCCCTTCGCCAACACCCCCCCACCCCCACCCACCCCCACCGGTTTCCTCCCGCGGGGCGGCAGCGGAGATTTCCTCTCGGGGAAACTACGCGGATCCTTCCCGGGGCTCCTCGCCCCGCCCCACTTCTCCGCCCCCTCCCCTTTGCTGGGGAGCCGGTACCGGCCTGCGCCGGGAAGAGGCTCTGGCAGCCTGAGCGGGAGGTGGCGGGGGGCCACGGAGCCGCTGGCCACTGACTCGCTTCGCCATGTGACGCTGCCCTCCGCCCAGGGACCCCCATCGAGCCCCCGGCCCGCGCCCGCGCTGGATCGCGCCGGGCACCATGCTTCTGCCGGGCCATGCGCGCCCGCCGCCCGCGCCGCAGCCCGCGCAGCATCCTGGACTCCGCAGGCAGGTAGAGCCTCCCGGGCAGCTCCTGCGCCTCTTCTACTGCACTGTCCTGGTCTGTTCCAAAGAGATCTCAGCGCTCACGGACTTCTCTGGTAAGAAGCGCCCTCCCTCGTCCTGCGCCCCCCGGCGCCGCGCTGCGGTGCGCTCAGGTGATACCTCGGCTGGGGGCAGCCTCCCGAGGGAGCACAGACGGGTTGGATTGAAGTTGAGGCACGCTCATAGCCAGATTTCTTGCCTGGTGTGAGCCCTTGGCAGAGGTGGCTCCGTGTGGAGCGATGGCAGAGGAGTCCCTCCCCTCCCCAAGGAAGGATGGGTAACATTTGGAGTTTCTCGCCCCGGTGTTTATCTCGTCAAATTCCCTGCATCGGGTCCCAGCATCAGGTTCCCGCCTCTGAAGGACGTGTGTCCCCTGGAGGCCCCTTAAGCTGTGCCCTGTGCCTCACCCAGCGCTGTAGAATACACGTGTTGTGATCGGAGGAGTTTCACTTGGTTTGCCGCTCACAAACCCGGGTAGCCCGGGTGCGCCCCAGCCAGCCTCCAGGGTGCCCATGTAAGGACACTAGTCCTGGGGACATCTGACGTGAAGTCTGCGCCGGCAGGCAGGGATGGGAAGCCAGCCGGGCGGGAGGTCTGTGTGCCGGACGAGGAGAAATGTACAGAACGGAGACTCTGGGTCTTTACTGCCAGATGGTACCTGCCCTCCACCCTCCAGTCCCAGGCTTCTTAACAAAAATGCTTTTCTCCTCCCAGTAAACGGTGAGGCTTTTCTTCGGGGAGACTCAGACCAAAGCTCCCACAGCTTATCTCAGTTCTGGGGCTGTAGGTGTGGCACCACAAAGTGAGAGAAGTTTCTGTGTTGATGATGGTTGTAGGAGCCACATTCTTATGTTACCGCTGCACTTGCTTAGAGTAACAAAGTCCTTACAGTTGTAACAGACCTGGGTCTCCCTCTGGTGAGGCTGGATGCCTTCACCCTTTCCCAGCCCCTGCCCACCCCAGGAGGCAGCTCTGAACCCCACTCCCCACCCCCACCCCCTTCTCCAGGGATCTTCTGCCAAGTTTAGGCTTTTGCCTGCAGGGACTTTTGCAATCCAATCGTGGTAAGCGGAGTCACTGCTCACCCTGTCCTGCAGTAGACTAATACACAGCAGAGAACACTGGCAAACCAGAAGCTGAGTTGGGTTTCTAGTTTACTTACAGAGAATGTCATTGTTAGCTGAGAGCCCTTGGGTCAGAGGTTCTTTGCTTTGAATATTTAATATCAAGGCAGTGTTTCTACCTAGCGAAGGAAGCCAAGATATGCCTATTTGGCAAGCAAACCGTGGTCCTTAAAATCGAGCACCACAGGGTCAGAATGCTGTGGTAAATGTGCGAGGGAAATGCTTTTCAAGTGCTATTGACTTTTTTTTTTTTTTTTTGGTGGTAATAGAACTTTCTTGGCTGCTAGAAAAGTTTTATATTTGCTGATTTCAGCTCTGGAGAGCAATTCTGATTCAGCCACCCTGTAGCTCTGACTAGTAAGGAAAGAATTGAAAGCTGACAAGCCCTTTTTGCGTGTGTGACATCATTGCAACTGAAAAAATAGCGCTTTAGGTAAATTGCGGTGTGACCATTATATTGTTTTCACAGATTATAGACACTCTGTCTTTAGTGAAGCAGTTGCAATACTCCCGGCAGCCTGCAGGTTATCACCCACATTAGGAATTGTCTGTATTCTGTATATTACATTGTACATTATAGTGCTTTGGCTGTCACAGAGGGACTATATCCCGAGGGAAATGGATATTTTGATACATGTTCTTCTAAATGATACAAATGATGGAAAATATTTCCTTCTGCTTTCGGTGTGAACTTGAATTCCAGGGTTGAAAACTCGTTGAGTCCGCAGTAGGTGGTGGTAATGCCAGGTCCATCCACAAGTAGCCCCCATTCTTTCCTCTAATCACCTTTGCTGAGGTGACCTGAGGACTAGGGAGACAGTGTCAAGGCGGGGGGGGGGTGGTGCCTGGGTGGCTCAGTTAGTTAAGCGTCCAACGTCAGCTCAGGTCATTCATGATCTCATGGTCCGGGAGTTCGAGCCCCACATCGGGCTCTGTGCTGACGTCTCAGAGCTTGGAGCCTGCTTCGGATTCTGTGTCTCCCTCTCTCTCTCTGCCCTTCCCCCCACTTTCTCTCAAAAGTAAATAGACATTAAAAAAATTTTTTTAAAGGGTCAAGGGAACCTTTTTGGGAGAAGAAAAGAAAAAACGCCGTCTTCTCAAAGCACAGACACATTCAGGTTTAAATCTAAACGCTGTATGTGCGGCACTGGGGAAACGTTAGAGAAGGCTCAGGGGTCTTTCAAAGTTGATCAATTTGACTTGAAACTTTTAGGGACCCCCTAACTGTGTGATACACAGCGTTGAGGACAATTCCCCAGCTCTAAAGATGGGTCTGAGGGTTCAGTTGAAGGCTTTCGTCAAAGCTGTGGAGACTGATCACTTAATTCCAAAACCCCTGGGCGGGGGGGGGGGGCAAACCGGATGCCTGCTTTCCTGGGGACAGGTGGTCTTGTTCTTTTTTGTGCACTTCGAGGGGTGTTTAGAAACCAGAGGCCTGTAAGGAGACAGTCCCCACCCCTGCCCCGTCCCCCACGGAGCCTTACAACAATAGCCCAGTGCTAGAGAGCAGCAATCCACAATGCAGATACTTGCTTGTTTTTCTAAACGAGGGGAACATCAAAAACTGAAGCTGAGGGAGGGTGGAGGGAGCTTGGGAGCCCTCCGCCCTGGGAAGAAGGGGATGGAGAAAGGATGGTGTTTCCACATGAAAGAAAGTACCAGAATATCAGGGGTCCCAGCCATTGTGTGTACAGTATAGGCCCTCCCAGGAGATTAACAGTGCAGAGTTTTGGAAAGTTACTTAAGCCTTTCTCTTCTTTGCAACTCTTCCTTCAGCCTTTTCCTGAGGCTGTCAGCTGGTGTAGTTTTCCTGGGTCATTGGGTTTTTTTTTTTGCCCTGAGGATTCCAGCATCGGATCTCACTCTTAATAAGCCAGGGGCTGTGTCCTGGCCGCCTCCTCCCCCTGCTTGCTCGTGACTTGTGCTAATCACCTCCAAGCCTGCTGGGAAACAGCCTCCCCACACAGCCCCTTCGCGCTCATCCCCGAAGATGTTGAGATGCTGCCAGTGGCCACTGGAAGGCTATCATCACTGCATTAAAAACATATCCCAGGAAGACAAGAGCAGTTCATGCAAAATTAGTGCCTGTGATCCTTAATCCCACACCTAGATGCACTCAGTTTTCCTTTTTCCTCCTTGGGATGGAGTTCTGTTTTTATTTATTTATTTATTTATTTATTTATTTATTTTGTTGGTTTGTTTGTTTTTTTCTTTGTTGTTGTGTTTTTGACTGCATTCCCAAATTGGGGGTTTAGCCTGAGAGGTCCAAACTGATCATTGATTTTTTTTTTTTTTTTCAAATAGAAGTATAATGCCAACATCATCTTTGTTCAGAGAACAAGGTAGGGGTGAGGGCTGAGAGGAGGGGGGGTGCCATTTTGGGTTCCAGCCATCAAAAGGAAAGGATCCTCTGTATATTGTCCTGCTTTAAAGAGTTCCAGAGTGTCTCTCAAACTTATTTTGCCCTCGGGTCCTGTTCATTTTTTTGGTGATTTTTCTCTCCATTCAAAGTGATTGATGGGCTTATTGAGAGGGAGGTGGAGGAAGGGGGGCAGGGAGGGAAGGGGTGGAAAATTGTTCTAGTTCCCACTTGGCGTCCTAGAAAAAGGTCGTGAGCATGTGTTCGCACATTTGGTTTTACCCCAGGGCATATAGTGATGACTGTGGGAAGCAGAAGGGGAGGAAGATGAAACCCAAGGGGAGTGGGGGCAGCCTTTAAAGACCTTCCTGGCACCAAATTGTCCCCAGGCTTCAAAGATGGAAGGGCTTCTCTGGGCAGATGTCCTGCTCCCTGCCCAAGCAAACAGGAAGTGATGCGCGTTAACCACATCATTTGCAGCTCAGCAAATAAACCCAACCCTAGCTCCTGGTTTCACTGGCCAGGAATTTCAGAATATTGAAAAATGGTCATTCGATCGATCTTGAAGTCTTGGGTCCTGATGGAGGGAACACAGGTGTCCATTTAGGGGAGGCCGAACCTTCCCGTTCTGCTCAGGTAAGCAGTGGGTCTCAACCCTGGCTGTGCATTAGAATCGCTGGACACGGAACAATGTGTGGGTGCTCAAGCAGCACTCCCCGACTTCTCGTGTAACTGGTGTGGGGAGAGCCAGGCCTGGGTCTCATTTTTGAAAGCCCCCCAGGCAATTCTAGTACAGCCAGAGTTGAGAACCACTGCTCGGGGTGATCAGAGGGCTGGACTACCTCCTGTGTGCATCAGCTCTTTCGGGGGCACACGGGCACGACTGGCTGCCCCTTCACCCCGCCCCCCACCCCCGGTCAGGGTCAGGGCTCCCCACCAGGGAGACCAGGACTGTATTTTCCCAGCTACCAGTTTGTCTCTGCATGCCAGCACACGCACACAAAGTTCTACATTTTCTATTCCCTTCTTTCCTAACGTTTATCCATTTATTTTGTGAGGGGGAGAGCACGCGAGGACGTGAGGGGCAGAGAGAGAGTGAGAATCCCAAGCGGGCTCCACGCTGTCAGCGCGGAGCCCGACCCGGGGCTCGAACTCACGAACGGTGAGCTCGTGACCTGAGCTGAGATCAAGAGTCGGAGGCCTCACCGACTGAGCCACCCGGGCGCCCCAGAGTTCTGCATTTTCTGACGCCCTAGTCACACCGCCCTTTTATTCGGGGGTTGTCTTCCCTTTCAGAAATTTTATGGGATGAAAAGCCAGCTCATAACCAAAGAAAAACAAACCAAACGTCTGCAGGATTGTGCAGCTGTCACAGAAGAGGAGAGATGAAGAGAAGCTCTGAGACTGCTAGTCTGTTTCCATGGAAAGTAACTACATTTGAAAAGTGTTCTGCTGGCTCTTTCTGCGGCAGAGAAGAGGAGTCGGGGCCAGCGAGTGACTCCATTATTAATGGCTTTGCTCTCCCAGGCACTTTATTGGAAAGGGCAGCCTAGCAGCGGTTTCGGGGAAGGGACAGAAAGACAGGGAGAAAGAGTTCATAGAGCGCTGTGTTATCTCATTTCCTCTTCCTGACAACCCTGTGAAGTAAGTACTCGTCCAGGCTCAGAGAGGTTAACTCACTTGTCCAAGACCACCCAGCTATGAGGCAGAGCGGACTCAGGCTCTGACCTGCGCAGGGCAGGGGTGGGGGCGGCTGGGGCACTTGGCCCGTGTGGGTGCTGGGGTGGGGGGGGGTGGGGGGGAGGCAAGAAGAAACGGGCCACCATCGGCCTAACCAGCTCACGGAGCCACCACCGCTATGCCGGTTGCCTGCTGAATACACCGCCCTTTCTCCGTTCCTTCCTTCAGCATCTTTCTGACCCCGGCCATCCAAACTGGGTGCGCACACAAGGCGATCCAACAGATGTAGGAGGAA
The DNA here is from genome assembly GCF_022079265.1 of Lynx rufus. Classification (NCBI taxonomy): domain Eukaryota; kingdom Metazoa; phylum Chordata; class Mammalia; order Carnivora; family Felidae; genus Lynx; species Lynx rufus. The sequence goes on from NW_025814867.1 coordinate 146,431,114, forward strand.
AACGTTAGAACTTCTGTCTTTTCGTATCGGTTTCTTTAAGGTTTCAACCTTAAAAAGAACCTTAAAAAGAAAGGTTTCAACCTTAAAAGGTTTATTTATTTTGAGAGCGAGCGAGCGAGAGAGCAGGGGAGGGGCAGAGAGAGAGAGAGAGAGAGAGAGGGAGAGAGTGAATCCTGAGCAGGCTCTGTGCTGTCAGTGTGGAGCCCAGCGTGGGGCTCGAATTCACCAACCGCGTGACCCGAGCCGAAACCAAGAGTCGGACGCTTAACCGATGGAGCCACCCAGGTGCCCTGACGTTCGTGATTTTAAAGATTTGGAGGTCACCGGTCTCAGCCACCCGGTCAACATCTTTAAAATGCTTGCAAAGGCGCCACTTTGGGGGTGATGCATGCGGAATGAACACCTACTCCCCAGTTACCTGCCTCTGCCCCCAATCTCGCTGCCTACCTTGGCTCTGGTTAAGTGTAGAGACAGGATTTGAACCCAATAACCGTCTGGTTTCAAAAGTCCATACTCTTGTCATTCAAGCTAAGTAATGAACCGAGAACGTAGAGGTGAGGGCTCTCTGAAGTTTTATGATACTCAGTCACTATTTTAATGAGGCGCCCCAGACAGACACTCTTCTAAAAACTGTATGTTGATTTTTTAAAACTGGTCAGACACATTCTTTTTTTTTTTTTTTAGTTTATTTATATATTTTGAGGAAGAGAGAGAGAGAGCATGAGAGAGAGTGGGGGGAGGAGCAGAGAAAGAGACCCTAGCAAAATTGTCCAAAACTGATTGTGCCCCAAGATAGTTGGCAACACACACACACACACACACACACACACACACACAAATGCTCCCTACATAGAGACATCATCACAGACTCTATAAGACCCCTACTGATGAAATCCTGGTTATGAACACACAGTCCAAACTACATTATATCAGCAACAGCCAGTGGTAAAAACAACAGAGTTCTTAATAACAGGAAAACTAAAAACAGAAAAGCAAATAAAAGAGCAAAGCTAAAATGTGACTAAGGAATGAAAGGCGATAAAGATTTGAAAACGAGCAAAATATATCTGCTAACTATACTAATACTACTATACTAATGAAAAATATATTCATTGAAATTAAAGCTTAATAGATCAATCATGTACAGCCGAAGAGAATCAATGAACTGGAACATAAAGCTGGAGAAATTATCTAGAATGCAGCAAAAAAGGTAAAGGCATGGAAAATATGGAACAAAGTTTGTAAGATACGGAGGATGGAATGAAGGTTTAACATACATCGGATCTGTATTCCGAAAAGAGAGAATATGGAAAATGAGGGAGTGGTAATGCTCGAAGTGATACTATCTTGGAATCCATTTTCAAGAATTAATGAAAAATTCAGATTCATGTATCCCAAGGAAGATAAATAAAAATAAATTGATACCTATTGTATTTAAAGCATAAAATACTAAAGCCAAAGTGACGGTCTTTAAAAAAAGAGAGGAAAAAATGTCTTCTATAAAGTCTTTGCCACCACAACAGTGAAAGCCAGAAGCCAGTGAAATATTTTTCCAGGTTCTGGAAAGATGGAACAAAACAGAACAACCTGTCAGAGCAGAACTGTATACCCAGCTAAACTATCTTCTAGACAGCGTGTGAAATGAAGACATGCTCACCACCGATAAATGCTGACTGAAAGGACTACTAAAGGATATCCTTCATGGAGAAGGACACTGAGTCTAGAAGGAAGGACCGAGTTATAAAGAAAAGAAATGGTGAGCAAAGCAATGGTACAAAGAATGGCACTTCGCCTACATTTCTTGCTCTGTCCTCCTTCTTAGAGACTACCGTCTCCTTGCCTGCAGGAGGTTTCTTGAAGCTATCTTGTCCTTTTGGCAGCTGAAGTCAAGAGACAGATTTGTGACCGAATTGAGCTCTTCTACTGCCTTATGACTTCCAGCCTGAGGTACCCACGCCTGCTCCCCAGGTGGCCAGCAGTTCTACCGTGACTACACAATGGGTGTTCTGTATGAAAGAACGGGAAATGTTCAGTTCTTTCAGGTACCAGATGCTGTGTGTGGTATGATACAGAGCTGCCCTAAAGAGCCAGTCCTGTCCTGGAGAAACTTCCTTCTCAGTCGATTCATGGACACACAGACACAAAGAGACTTGAGGGGTCAGTACTCGATTGGGCAGGTCGCATTCTCCGAGTGGTACCACAGAGCGTGGAATTGAGGGTTTAGTAGCGTGCTCACAGACCTCCCAGACAACTCTGCCCGTGCAGAGATTTTACATTTTCATACCTGCATTCTGGACACCTGTGTCACTTGCTCACTCAGGCCCCTGAAATGAAATTTCTCTTGCATTAATAAGCTAGGGAATGAAGTGATGCTTGGGGTTCGTTTTGACCCGAGAGCCAAGTTTTCCACACACAGAGAACCAGGCAACATTAAAATTCGAAACTCAGGCCACTGAATCTGAAATGTATGTTTGCAAACTGTCTGATTTCATGTCTGCCTCAGATGTCTCGTGAATACAAATCGCCTCATTTGGGGTCGGAGGAACAGGGAGGAGGAAACCTAAGAATGATCTCCAAAACAAATCTTTAATTCGGATGAGTATAATAGAATGTAATCCCATTTCAAGTCTGTCAGCATTCTTTTGATGATTACAAATGAGTCCCTTTTCCCCTGCAATGTGGGGGAATAATCTGGATAAAATAACCCTTTTTGTCTGCAAGGGCCAGTGTGATGCGTACTCGTGACAGCTTTCAGAGTAGTGTTTCAGGATCTGAGAAGAGCACTGTGCTACGACGTTCTTCCTTTCTTCCTCTTGACTTAGGAGATTTTTTCACTCTTTTTATGTTCAGCAGCTTCTGAAGTTCTCAGGCTCAGAAATCATAAATCATCGTACTGTACTCTGGAACAAGAGAGACCTGGGTCACCAAGCCCTGTCTCTCTCTGCCCATTCGATGGGAGACAGGTGGAAATGAGAATACTTGACCTTATCCAGAAAAGGCCCAATTTGTACAGCTTTTGAGGGATACACTTCAAGGAATGCATACAATTTTATAGCCCCTTTTCTGCTGGAAAAAAATGTACTTGAACCCCAAATCAGACTTACACACCTGTCTGATTTTTTTTTGTCAATTTGGTTGTAAAATTAAGGGAAGGGCATTTTTTTAAATGTTTATTATTTTTGAGAGACAGAGAGCAGGGGAGGGGCAGACACACACACACACACACACACACACACACACACACAGAATCTGAAGCAGGCTCCAGGCTCAGAGCTGTCAGCACAGAGCTCGACGTGGGACTCGAACTCACAAGCCGTGAGATCATGACCTGAGCTGAAGTCTGACACTGAACTGGCTAAGCCACCCAGGTGCCCATGGATAGCCTTCTTTTTTTTAATGTTTATTTATTTTTGAGAGAGAGAGAGAGAGCACGAGCAGAGGAGGGGCAGAGAGAGAGGGAGACACAGAATCTGAAGCAGGTTCCAGGCTCTGAGCTATCAGCACAGAGCCCGATGTGGGGCTCGAACTCATGAACCTCAAGTTCATGACCTGAGCTGAAGTCGGACGCTTAATTGACTGAGCCACCCAGGTATCCAAGGAATAGCATTTTTATTTTTATTTTTTAAATTTTTTTTAACGTTTATTTTATTTTTGAGACAGAGAGAGACAGAGCATGAACGGGGGAGGGGCAGAGAGAGAGGGAGACACAGAATCAGAAGCAGGCTCCAGGCTCTGAGCCATCAGCCCAGAGCCCGACGCGGGGCTCGAACTCACGGACCGCGAGATCGTGACCTGGCTGAAGTCGGACGCTTAACCGACTGCGCCACCCAGGCGCCCCTGGATAGCATTTTTAAACTCCTTCCCCCATTCTCTGAGGCCTGAACCACTAAACGTGCCTTCCAAAATCAATGCCAAATGCTTTTTGCACAGGTTAGACAGAATGCAAAGATGGTCCCGTCCACAGCCTCAGGATGAAAAGGGATCTCGAAGACCCAGAGCTGTGGGACCCACTGTGTGGGAGTGGTCACAGCAGGCTGTGGAGAATTCCACTGAGCGGGTCTTGAGGTCTTGTCTGTTCTGCCTCTCTAATCCCTGGAGTTCAAGTGTAAAGGTTCCACTCTTCTAATTTACCTTTTGTTTTTTAAGTTAGATGCCCCAGGATTTTTTTTTTTTCTCCAGAATTCTTTTGAAATGGTGTTATGGCTCCCTAAAGCCATAAGCCAGTGCTTTGAAGCACTTTGTCTCAGACTTCTGTCCTCATCTCTGGTTGGTCCGGGCATGTTATTTGGGGTTGTCAACTTTCACCAAAAATGCCATATGGTCCTTCTACTGGATGACTTATCTTTACTGATGAAAACTTCGCTTGGCCTAATGGTTAGACTGAACCCGTGGTTCCCAATCCAGGGAGATACCATCCCCTCGCCCCCGGGGATATTTGGCAATGTCTGGAGGCAATTTTATTTGTCACAACTAGCCGCGCTCCTGGCACCTAGTGAGTGGGAGCCCGGGAAGCTGCTAAGCCACCCACAACACACAGACAGTCCCCTCTCCCCGCCCCCCGCCACAAGGAATGACCCCCAACCCTGGGCTTGAGGAACACTGGGCTAGACCAGTTGGCGTGTCCCTGTTTTATTTGCTACACGTTCAGCATCAGAGGAGGGTGGGGAAAATTTGTAATAACCAAAGGGGGGGGTCTGGAAGACCTAGACACGGCTCCTTGGCGCCCTTCTTCAAGGCCGGCTTGCCTTCTGCAGCCGCCAAGAGCAGTGTCTTTAAAGCCCAGGAAACGGAGATGCAGCCACTACCTCCCGCGTCTACACCCGCTCGTGGGCCCCGTGGCTCCCAGTCCCACCCCTTCCCTCCACGGAACTTGGCTCTGCCTCGGGCCCTTTTGCCCTCCTGATTTCAAGCGCGCACACTCGCCATCATTATCGTCAAGCTAAAATATCCCTCGGGAGACGTGTTCAGACTTGAAGTCGGTTGCTCACTCGCGCCGCGTGGATGCATTTGCAACACCTCTCAATTATTTCACAACTCGGCGAAGCAGTCCTGTGACGGGGAGGGGGGGTGCAATTTAGTTTGCATTTTAAAGAGAGAGAGTGTAAGTCACAAAAACTGTGCCTAGATCTGCTTTCCCTCGGCAGCATCTCTCCCCGCCTCCTCCTCCTTTCCTCCCGGTCCCTCTTGCACCTGCTCTCTACGACCCCCACCCCCACCCACCCCTGCACACCCGCATTCACACGGCTCCTGGCACATCATACCCACGGTTGTGTCTGTGAAGCGTTGCGTCCACCTCTCGGTGCTGCGTGTTATACACTCTGCAGAGAGACAAGTTCGAGATGTTTCTAAGAGGGCTAATTGCGGGAAGAGTGTTCTTTCAGAGCGACACTGTTCACCACGCCCGGTGCTGAATGTTACGCACTTACCAGGGCGTGCTTGAAGCCGATGTGGCCGTGGGGTTGAGCACCATTGCACGCCGCGTGGAAGGAAAACCAACAGGTCCCTCTAAGATGGTAACTTTGCCACCCCTGCTCGGAGGCCACCAGATCAAAGGACAGCCACCCACTTTCAGACCTGCCCTTCCCCAGTCACCCTCTTTCAAACAGCTTGCAAGTCCAATGAAAATATTTCTTTCCTTCGGCCAAACACAGAGAAAATAGAGTATCGTTTCCAAAGGAAGGGACGGGGCACCCGCAAGAACGGGTGCGCAGTATTTGTGAACCCTGGTGACTCAGTACATCTGAATCTCCAAGCATTTTAAGAGCTTTGTCCAAAAAAAAAAAAAAAGGTCTATTGTGTGGCTGTTGGCACTGAAGAAAATAGCAGGCCTGTCAGAACTCTGTTTCAGATTTAATTTTAAAGTGGGTGATGTAAGAATGCCGTCCAACAGGAGGGCTTTGCTCTTTTTCTCGTCCCTGCCTATTTGGTGTGCTAGAACCTGGGTTTTCAAGAATCAGTTCATATGAGAAGTCAAAGCACCTTCCCTTGATGCCCGTTTTACAAAAAGGCATCATGTTCTTAAGCAAAGACTAGTATGTTTTGGAAATGAACATGGCTTCCAGGGGCACCTGGGTGGCTCAGTAGGTTGAACGTCCAACTTCAGCTCAGGTCATGATCTCAGGGTTTGTGAGTTCGAGCCCCAGGTTGGGCTCTGTCCTGACAGAATGGAGCCTGGAACCTGCTTCAGATCCTCTGTCTCCCTCTGTCTCTTCCCCTCCCTTACTCACGCTCACTCTCTCAAAAATGTAAACAAAAAATAAAGTAAAATGAAATGGTTTCCTGCAATGAAAGTAAAAACCTATTTATGTTTATATATACATACACGTATGTATGTACATACCTATATATGCAAAAGATTTTGTGTATATATGTATTTTGTGCATATATGTATTTTTTTAGATGATCCTCTTGCAAGATCATACTTTTCTTTGTTGCAATGCAATTTTGAAAATGCAGGCCTAAAGACGTTATTGATTTTCCCAAATGCCTCATGCATTCGGTATTTACTTCTGAGTATTGATGCTATAAAAATAAGCAGGAAAAATTTATTATGAAAATTCTCTTTCCTAGTTGTTTCCTTTCCAGAACATTAAACAGTGAACAGTGATTTTTCTTTATCACGTATATGTATATGTTTATTTTAATGTATACCCATTTTGTCCTCTGTGTCTCTGCCTTCTCTTGGGCATAGAGATCAGGTACTACATGAAAGAAAGAAAGAAAGAAAGAAAGAAAGAAAGAAAGAAAGAAAGAGGAAGGAAGGAAGAAAGAAAAAGGAAGGAAGGAAGAAAAGAAAGAAAAAGAAAAAAGAGGAAGGAAGGAAGAAAGAGGAAGGAAGGAAGGAAGGAAGGAAGAGAAAGAAAGAAAGAAAGAAAGAAAGAAAGAAAGAAAGAAAGAATCGAAGCATCATATTCAACCCCTGGGTTCAACTGAACTATGAATAAGTTGTAGTAGGTGGTTGCCAAGCACTGATCCGTGTTATGGAAGTAGCTTTGTACCCAAACCAGTCACTTGGGTCCTACATCCGGAATCACCAGACCTCAGCAGAACAGCCTCTGTTTCTTTCTTGCTGGTTTCTGGAAAAGTCCCTTGAAGACCTAGACAGTCTCTGAATTTAAGTTTGTTTGTTTGTTTGTTTGTTTGTTTCCATAATGGGAAACTTAACGTGGAGACTCTACACACAGCATGGATTATACCAGGTTGGGTCCGAGATAAAATCAGACCATGGAGAAGATCAGTGTCTGGAAACAGAACACACATAAACCCGTCTCAGCTCTCTGTGGTCCCAGATCAGTTAATGTGAAGAAGGCCCGACCAGAGGGCACGTCTTAATTAATTACTCCTGTCTATGTAGCTAAAACACACACACGCACAAAAGCAAAGGGACTCTTCTCCTTAGAAGGCAGTCAGACAGTCACATGCAAACCAAACCCAAACCAAAGATTTCCGGAGAATCCTGTGGAACCTTCTGGAATGTAGACTTGAGTCTACTCTGCACCGTTTATTTGCATTACCCACGTCTTCTCTTTCTGTGGGAAGGTAAAGCATTAGGTGGCGTATGCAAGGCCCGGTATATTCATTGAAAGCTTTACTTTACGAAGGTCAGATGTGTGTGGTTCAGCAGCACAGATGGGGTTAAAATCACGGTGCTGAGGGTTAGGTTGTAAATTAACGTAATTACCGTTTTGTTATTCAAGAAAGCTGCGAGGAATGGACATTCCCTGACAGTGTCGGCCCCTCCGTGGGATGTGGGCAGGAGTGGATTTGCCGGGATCACAGAAGTCTGCGAACCACAGGGGGAAGTGGTAAGCACTTCTCACTGACGGGCTTTTAGGGGTCCAGGACTGATGCCGTTGCATACGAAACCCTTTCTCCATTGGACTGTAATACAATTCTACCAGGGCAGTATGGTGCACAGGACAATACGAACAGAGCCGTGCAGGACAAATGTGATGTAATGCCAGCTAGTCTGGTAGCCCCGTTGGCAAAAGTGAAAGCAAGAGGTGAAATGAATTTCCATAGTTAAATTTGTTTCACCCAAAGTGTCCTCATTTCGACATGAATACGTTAAAAATTACTAATGAGATGTTTAGGTTTCTTTTCGGCTCACAAAGACTTGGGAATCTGGTGTGTATTTACCACATCACATCTCAGGTCTGACCGGCCGCGTCTCAAGGGCTCGATAGCCATGCATGGCCGGGGCCACCAACCTGAGACAGTGCAGTTTTAATTTTGTTTTTTAATATTAATTTATTTTTGAGAGAGAGAGAGAAAATGTGAGAATGGGAGAGGGGTAGACAGAGAGAGAGACAGACAGAATCTGAAAACAGGCTCCAGGCTCTGAGCTGTCAGCCGAAGTCGGACACTCAACCAACTGAGCCACCCAGGCGCCCCCTGAGCAGTGCTGTTCTAGAAGGGGAGTCTAGAGCGGGGCAGAAGTGGAGTTCTGGGATCGGGACGGAGCACGTTTCTTAGCACCTTCTTCCCACAGAGCCTCTGTCAGGCCTGCCTCGTGAAAGGGCCAGTGGCAGGTGCCCAGCTGCCCCTCGGGAGCTTGGCCTCCCCAGCTTGCCCCTCTGTTGCTTGGAGAAGGACTCGTGTCCCCTTCCTCCTCCAGCACCTTTTCCAAGAACTTCCCCAGACTTCAGTCCTTGGGAAGGGAGGGGCCTCCAGGGAGTCACCCAGACTGTGACAGGACCTGCCAGCAATACCAGAAGTCGGCCAGCCCGACTCACCTGGTTCTTTTTCTGCCACCTGGATGTCACAAGGCTTTGAGGCTGTCATCGTGTGTCAACCCACCCTGGAGCCCTGGGGCCCCCAGAAGCAAGTGCTGGTGAATCATTGTGCCTTGAGGCTGCCCTCGTTTGGTCTCATCCACGGGGGAGAGAACCCAGGCTGGGCACAGGGAAGGGACCGACCAGGACGTTTCCCAGCTTAATGGTGGCGGGACCAAGACTGGACCCGGGACTCGGCACCTGGGCTGAGTCACTGTGTTGCTCCCAGGATCAGCTGTCACAAGAAGCGGAGCTGAGGGGCTCAGAAAGATCCCCAGCTCAGAGCTCCCCCCTCACCTCACAACACCCCAGGCTGTTTGTCATTCCTCTGGGTTTTATGCTAGAATCACCTCGGGGCAGAGGTGGGGGGCTGCTTTTCCAATGTAGTGATGTCTGAAGCTTCACCCCAGGCTGAGTGAATCTGTATCTCTGGGCTGGGGCCTGGGCATTGATGTTTTTAAATCCCCTGAGGTGACTCTGTGGTGCAGCCAAAGTTGGGACCCTACTGGAAAGCACTGCACGCTTGTAATCCATCTGTATGTTTATTTTTTATTTTTCTTTTCGTTTTAGCCTCATGTATTTTATTTGTGCATTAAAAACGTTGTTGTGAGAAGGGTTCGTAAACATCAACACAGTGCCAGATAGGTGTCCGTGGCCCCCAAAAGGTTTTAAAAAAAAACACTATACCATGAGGAAATGAGTTTTTCATTTCATTTCATTTCATTTCATTTCATTTCATTTCATTTCATTTCATTTATTTATTTACATCCAAATTAGTTAGCATACAGTGCAATAATGATTTCAGGAGTAGATTCCCGTGATTCATCCCTAGGTTATAACACCCAGTGCTCATCCCAGCACGTGTCTTTCTTAATGCTCCTTGCCCATTTATCCCATCCCTCCCCCACATATAACCCCCCCCCCAGCAACCCTCAGTTTGTTCTCTGCATTTAAGAGTCTCTTCTGTTTCGTTCCCCTCCTTGTTTTTATATTATTTTTGCTTCCCTTCCCTTACGTTCATCTGTTTGGTCTCTTAAAAGTCCTCATATGAGTGAAGTCATATGATATTTGTCTTTCTCTGACTGACTAATTTCACTTAGCATAATCCCCTCCAGTTCCATCCACGTAGTTGCAAATGGCAAGATTTCATCCTTTTGGATTGCCGAGTAATACTCCATTGTGTGTGTATATATATATATCACATCTTTTTTATCCATTCATCCATCCATGGACATTTGGGCACTTTCCTTGAGAGCTTGTTTGGAGGTTCTAGGAGGGGAGCGCAGCTACTCGTATACCCTTGACTGAAGAACGGTCCTCCTCTATCGGGGAAGGTCGTCCCCTTCGACCGAGCGCGCAGCTTCGGGAGGGACGCACATGGAGCGGTGAGGGAGGAAGGGGACACCCGCCTAGCCAGCCAGATCAGCCGAATCAACCCTGGCGATCAATGGGGTGACAGATGTCGCAGCCAGATCGTTGGGTGCTTTCCATACTTTGGCTATTGTCGATAGTGCTGCTATAAACACGGGGGTACATGTGTCCCTTCGAAACAGCACACTGGTATCCCATGGATAAATGCCTAGTGGTGCAATTGCTGGGTCGTAGGGTAGTTCTATTTTTAGTTTTTTGAGGAACCTCCCTACTGGTTTCCAGAGTGGCTGCACCAGCTTGCATTGCCACAAAGAGTGCAAAAGAGATCCTCTTTCTCTGCATCCTCGCCAACATGTGTTGTTGCCCGAGTTGTTCATGTAAGCCATTCTGACAGGCATGAGGTGGTATCTCAGTGTGGTTTTGATTTGTATTTCCCTGATGATGAGTGATGTTGAGCATTTTTTCATGTGTCTGTTAGCCAGCTGGATGTCTTCTTTGGAGAAGTGTCTATTCATGTCTTTTGCCCATTTCTTCACTGGATTATTTGTTTTTTGGGTGTTGACTTTGGTAAGTTCTTTATAGATTTTGGATACTAACCTTTTATCTGACATGTCATTTGCAAATATCTTCTCTCATTCCATCGGTTGCCTTTTAGTTTTGCTGATTGTTTCCTTTGCTGTGCAGAAGCTTTTTATTTTTTTTAATTTTATTAAAAAAAATTTTTTAACATTTATTTATTACTGAGAGACAGAGAGACACAGAGTGTGAGCAGGGGAGGGGCAGAGCGAGAGGGAGACACAGAATCTGAAGCAGGCTCCAGGCTCTGAGCTGTCAGCACAGAGCCTGACGCGGGGCTCAAACTTACAAACTGCGATATCATAACCTGAGCCGAAGTCGGTCGCTTAACCAACTGAGCCACCCAGGTGCCCCCAGAAGCTTTTTATTTTGATGAGGTCCCAATTGTTCATTTTTGCTTTTGCTTTCCTTGCCTCTGGAGACATGTTGAGTAAGAAGTTGCTGAGGCCAAGGTCCAAGAAGCTCTTGCCTGCTTTCTCCTTGAGGATTTTGATGGCTTCCTGTCTTACATTTAGGTCTTTCATCCATTTTGTGTTTATTTTTGTGTATGGGGTAGGCAAGTGGTCCAGGTTCATTCTTCTGCATGTCGCTATCCAGTTTTCCCAGCACCATTTGCTGAAGAGACTGTCTTTATTCCATTGGATATTCTTTCCTGCTTTGTCAAAGATTAGTTGGCCGTACGTTTGTGGGTCCATTTCTGGGTTCTCTACTCTGTTCCATTGATCCGAGTGTCTGTTTTTGTGCCATTCATCTGTATGTTTATTAAATGTTAAAAAATTACTATTATTTTTCCAGACTCAGAAAATTTGCAAGAGTAATACAGAGACTTCCTTTATACCTTTTGCTCAGATTTCCCAAGTGTTACCATTGTATCACATTTGCTTCATTCTTTTCCAAGTCACAGGCAAGATGTCTTTACTCCTAAATGCTTCTGCGTGTTCTCAAGAACGGGGACTCACAGAACCAAGAACAATGATCAGAATTAACCTGCCGTGGTACTGTTTTCTAATCTACAGCCCTCATTCAGATTTCACTAGTTGTCCCCATAATCTACTTTAGAGCAAAAGAAAACCCCTACTCACTGGGATTTTTCAGGTTTCACGTCTCTTTAGTGTCCTTGTGGCCTGGGACAGTCCCCCAGCCTTTATCTTTCATGACGCTGGCGTTTGTGAAGATTACAGGATGGTTATGTTAGAGGATGTCCCTGAGTTTGGATCTGTCTCGTGTGTCGTGATTATATCCCCATGCATTTGGGCAGGACCATCACAGCAGCGACCTTGCGTTCTCTGTGCGTCACATGGGGAGGAATGTGGTGTTCCGTCACTCGCGGTTCCGAAGTGAGCTTTGATGTTCGGTGAAGGTGGGTGCGGGCCTCTTAGATTGCAGGTGCCCTTGCCCACCATGCTCACATAGATGCATTGAGCCTTTTAGTTGGTAATGTGTCTAGCAAAGCTGTGAGGGTCTTCTACTCAGGATAAGCAGGACTTAGAGCGGGAGAGAGTGGGGAGGAAAAGGTTCTGGGACGTGGAGCTTTGGCAAGGGGAACTGCTCCAGAGAAGACACCATCAGTGTTAGTCCTGGTGTTGGGATGAAGAGAGGAGTGCATGAGCGCGGGAGGGGCTGTGGATTAAGGAGAGAGGTGCGGATAAGACCCCATCGGAGCGCCTCTCGCTGTCTAGGCTCTGACCCACCTCCCAGCTCCGTCTGTTTTTTTCCTTGGGGGTTGATGCCTTCCAAATTAGCCCCAGAAATACTTTCAGTTAAGGCGATGCCCGGTTTGACCCTTCCGGTAACTCACCCAGTTTCCCACCTGTTGCTTATCTCCGGATCAGGTGCGATTCTCACCACTTCAAAGAACATCAGAAGTTCAGTTCGTCGAAGGCCTCCACTTTGCCTCGGGCTCAGAAGGCCTTTCTGCTCCACAGGTGAAATCTGTCATCTTCACAGATCATCCTTCTGCACGCGTGTAGGGAACAGTGTGTTGGCTGAGGTCGAGAAGGGGTTGCCGTTGATTTCTGTCCGCCTGTATCCCAGTTCCCCCGTGGGCTCCGGGGCAGCCGCGGGGAGACGGGGCAGCGAGCCGCCTTCCCTCTCTGCCTCGCTGTCGGTATTTCTGCCCGTGGTTGGCTTTGGCTTCTTATCAGAACGTGCCATTCCCTTTTCTTTGTTCCCTCTGCTTCCTCCACGTATTTACCTTCACCTGGGCAGCTGAGCGCGGCTGGAGAAGCGTCACGTTGCCATGGAGATTGTGACCACAACACGTCTGGGTTCCCCAAACTCAAGCTCTTGCTGGCCTCTTCCTCATACCTTTGAAGAAAACAAGAATAAACGGAGGGAGTCAAGGTGAAGAAGAATGTTTATATAGCAGCTTGACTCTGGGCGGAGCAGTTATGGGTTGAATCGCGTCCCGCTGCCCCCGATGCCAGAACCACAGGTTGGAGTCCTAACCCCTGCTACCTCAGAATGGGACCTCCCTCGTAGAGAGTGTCTTTACGGCAGTAATCAAGTTAAGACGAGGTTATCTGGGTGGCCCCCGGCCCAAGATGACTGGTGTCTCCGAAAAGAGGAAATTTGGGCGCAGAGGCACGCACGGGGAGATTGCCATGTGAAGGTCACGGTGACGTTGCCCCAAGCCAAGGAGCTGCCGGAAGCTGGAGAGAGGCCTGGAACAGAGCCTTCCTAGAGACTTCGGAGGGAGCGTGGTCCTGTGGGCACCTTGGTCTGTGCCTTCCGGCCTTGAGAACTGTGGAAGGCCACAGCAACCCCTTGCGGCAAACGGTGTTATCAGTACCCTCATCTTACAGATAGATGACCGTCTGAGGCACGGGGAGACTGGGCACTTGGCTCAAGGCCACTCGAGCTAACCACACCTCACTTTGGTCAACACTCTCACATCCGCCTCTGCCCGCCATCTTATTTCCCGCCTCTCCTCCACAGCCACCCCACGCCCTTCCCTTGCTCCTGTGGCCCTCCCTCTAGGCTCCCTTCTGGGACCTTCTTTGTTGCCCCATCTCTGGACCGTCTACATCTCTGCAGACCTGCCCACAGTCCTGCCCCCAGCCACCCCCGACCTCAGCCACCACTTGCTGGTCCTCCTCCAGGGCCTCTCTTGGAGCTTCTGACCCAGGGCGCTCAGTGGGATGCCGGACTTCCCAAGTGGACGTGCCACCGGTTCAAAACCTGGAGTCATGACCGTATCTTCCCTTGTCCCTCCTGCCACGTTCTTCTCCCCGCCACCCCCCCCCCCGCCCCTGTCCCCTGTCCCTACTGATCCTGGGGACAAATCTCTGTAATTTGAGTCTGGACCAGCTGCATAATTTGCAGGGCCTGGTGCAAGGTGAAAATGGGAGCCCCTTGTTCAGAAATCAGGGGCAACGTGCTGTTAAAGGTAGTAAAATACAAAGATTTCCCTTTCCTCCTGTGGCCTCTCTCCCAACCTGGTATGGTGCTTGTATTTGCTCTCCGTGTCATTCTGAGCAAAGACGATGAGCAAATGAGCATTGTGAGTTACTAGCATGGATTTCACTGTTCCTCTTCACGTTGGGCGATGCCAGTTTTCAGTGCGACTATGAGGGCATCTAACACGTATAAGGAATTACAGAAGTGGCACAACGCCTATTTCCCGCGTGCACCACACACTCTGTCACCGCTCTCTGCCTTTGGCTTCCTGACGTGTGAGGAGGGACCAAAAGCTCCCCCTTCTTTCCTCTTCCTTCTGTGTCCTCGTTTTCCGACAAGTGGCAGCTCATCCCGAAGAGACACTGGTAAGGAAGGATGTGATGGGGCTCCTTGATCGTCCCTCTTTCTCACACTGCTATGGCCTCGCTTCTCCCCAAACCAATTCTGATTCTAACGGAAGCTGTGGCTGCCCGGGGCTCGCTGTCAGCATCTCTGTTTCCTCGGTCCTGGACAGAACCCGCCTTTCTCGTGCTCCCTTTGAGTTTTCCAGGACGCGTTGCCCTTGTGGGTCGGCCAGAATTCTATGCTCAGGGCATCTGGAATGCATCATGGGAATGGGGTGACAAGGAACAGCAGTGACTCATACTATGGGTGCCTCCTGTGCCCACGCACATGCCCCATCGTCCTGGCGGGCTTCACTTACAAAACAGGAGTTCAGGGTTTAAATTATGAGGAACTTCAAGATGGTGAGAGCAGAGCGTTAAACCAAGCGCGGGGGCCCTTCTGAGTGCGGGGCTGTGTGCAATGCTCAGGTCATACACTCGTGCTGTTGACTCTGGTCTCAGCCCCTCCTACCCCATCCCCTGCAGCCAGGCTCCCTGGCAAGATTGCAACCACCCTCATTTCATCACGGGTTTCTCCAGTCCATCCAACGCAGACCAGTAGAAGGATTTCTCTGAAATGTAAATCTGACCAGTATCGCCTGCCCCCAACAAACCTGCAGTAGCTCCCCTCTGCCTTTAGGAGGAAATCCAGACTCCTTAGCAAGGTACAGCTTACTTCAGCCTTTGCACCTGACCTCCTACCCTACATGCTGGCCAGGCTGACTGTCTCCACACACCCGCTGAGCCTTGGCACTTCTGTCCCTGATGCCCGAGGCTTATTTTCATTTGGTTGGCTCCTGCTCTTTCTTCAGGAGTTACCTCCCACTTGGAAGCCCTCCTGGCCTCTTGGGTGTGTCACATGCTTGTTTTATTGGCCTTTCCCTCCCCCCCCCCCCACCGTGTTTTGAACACTCCCTGTGCTTCCTCTACCATAGTATTCAAGGCCACCCCAATATTATATATAATATATATATAGCAATAACCTTGTAACAAAGTGTAGAAGGAGAAGTGGTGAGCAGTTCCTCCTCCATTCGGAGCCCTGGATTCAAGGTTCACGAGGAGCCCCTTGAACCTGGAGAAGAGACTCCAGACCAGAAGCCGGAGCGGGGCCTTGTCCTGTCCCCGTCACGAGCTGGCTGTGCCACCTTCCGTGCAACCCAGAGTGAAAGACTTCCTTGGCATCACTGTTAGCTGTTGTGAGCTTCATAATGAGCAGGGAGATGGCAAGGATTTTTTAAAGTATTTATTTATTTATTTGAGAGAGAGAAAGAGAGAACAAGTGGGGGAGGGACAGAGAGATTGGGCGACAGAGGATCTGAAGCCGGCTCTGTGCTGACAGTGGAGAGCCCGATGTGGGGCTCGAACTCACTAACCGTGAGATCATGACCTGAGCCGAAGTCGGACACCGAACTGCTGGACCACTCAGGCGCCCTGGCAAGGATTTTTTTTTAAAGGTTGAAGATTTTATAAAAACAGTAGGAATGAATAATTGTGTTTTTTTAAAAATCAAAGGCAAAGTTCTGCCACATTGAACCTTGTTCTGAAGGCAATCCCAGACAGCAGTTCTGACGTTTGAGTTATATAAGAAAGGTGTCCAATCGGAAGGCTAGCGATCACGTGGCTACATAAATCCTACTCTATCTCATATATAAATACACTTGATTTTTGTTATTTGAGGTACTTATAGCCTATAAGACCATTGCTTTACAACACTGAATTAGCAAATACTGAACACTCATCCGTAGGGGAATACGTGACCTCGTTTTATGCGTGTTTCTGTTTCATGACCCCTTGTCGTTAATATTGAACTCGTGGCCAACAGCAGTATAACTCATGCCTGGAGGAAACTTGTCTGGCACACGCATATTCCTCCTAAGGCCTCACCCAGCCTTCTTGCACTTAGGAATACCTGAGGGTCCTTCAGCACTGTGCTTGGACCCATTTTACACCACGAAGCCACCAACACTTCACAAGAGCGTGAAAAACACTGGCATTAAATAGACCGTGGAAAGGACGCTTGTTTTAGGTAGGAGAGCTGGATCAAGAAGGCAGAGCATCTGTCGCCCTGCTCCACCTCCTCTGGGGCCGTGCACGTTGCCGACGAGAATTTTTTGAGCTAAGCAAGCCCTGCAACTCTTGACCCGGGAGTTACGAATCAACGTTCGCGAGTAGGCGAATTTGCAAATACGGAATCTGTGAATAATGAGGGTGGGCTGTGTATACCAATGACCAGGGTCAGACTTTTCCCCAACTTAGCCATCCAGACGATGGCCGGGAGCCAGTCACTGGAAAACTCCGGGGTGGTGGAGAATAAAGTAGACCAAACAGGGCTCAAAAGTGAGAGGTGTAATCACTCAGCTGGACCTAAGCCGTTGAATGTAAAATAAGGTGATCGATCATGAAGAGTGAGGACAGTCAGAAAAAACCACTGTCCACAAAGGAAGGATACAGAAGAGTAACTAAGCAGCTTCTAGGAGAATTAAGGAAGTAGGGGCCCCCTCGGGACCTGCTCGGGAAGTTTTAAACCCAGCCCTGGGGGGAGCGTGCCAGGGACTCAATTAAGGATGAATATAAAGGGCGAGGCGGGGCCAGCCCAATTACTGTGTGGGCGCCCGTATTTCTTTACGTTTGTCCGGCTGCCCCTGTGTCTGTGAAATACAAAGGGAGAAATACTGTTACTTCCCCTAAGTCTAAGGCGAAACCAAAGAAGGGGGAAGCCAAAGGGCCTGTCTGAAATCCTCCACTGACCCAGTGAGGTGGCTGTAATAGATACAAGGGGTCACCCAGCCTGTTCCCAAACGCAGCCGTTTGGATAGGCTGTTTAGGTTGGTTTCAACTTTTAGAAACTTCCCCTGCTCTGATTTTGTTCACCGCTTGGAGGAACGAAACATGTTCCACTGAAAGTACAGCAAACCTGTCCTGCCCCTAAATCTAGTCGTTGTAACCTTCCAAATAGCCTTATGAGGTTTTAGTGCTACTCACCAAACAGCATCATTTCTAAAGTAAAAAAAAAAAAAAAAAAAAAAGTTTCATTATAACGAGCAGTGAAATCACTATATAATTTCCCAATTAACTGAATGTGTGCCCTGAAGTCTTCATTTGGACCTTGAACATATCCCACGTACCTTGATCATCCTACAC
The DNA here is from genome assembly GCF_022079265.1 of Lynx rufus. Taxonomy (NCBI): domain Eukaryota; kingdom Metazoa; phylum Chordata; class Mammalia; order Carnivora; family Felidae; genus Lynx; species Lynx rufus. The sequence goes on from NW_025814867.1 coordinate 146,448,758, forward strand.
ATTTCGGCAGCAGGCAGACGTGAAATAAGCAATCTGAAGTTGAAAGGCTGTTTACAGGGCGGGCGGGGAAGGCGGCACCTGTCTGCCCCCACGTCCGTGCGCTGGGCTGCGTTGGGCCTTCTGGTTGGTCAGCTTCCCTGAGTATTTCTGAGAGCCTTTTGTTGTCCATGGGGATAGAGCTGCTAATTTGGCCAATTCCGAACAGAAAAAGATCAAGTGTAGATTTCATATGTGAGTTTCAAGTGCTGGTAAAAAGTTGCATTAAGTTATCAAATGCACTGCAGTCCCCCGCCTTCATCGCCAAGTGGCCCTGTAGTTTGGGGGTTACTCGGCATTCCAAAGAAAAGGAAAAGTGTTCCGTTTAGGTGCTTGAGGCAAATGGGGATTGATCCAGTTACTTTTACGCTAATCCAGTCCAGATGGTGTTCACTGAATAACTTTCTGGGTTTAGTACCTGGTTACTGAACAAGGTATTCATTTCTTTTTTTTAATTTTTTTTAACGTTTATTTATTTTTGAGAGAGAGAGAGCATGAGCAGGGGAGGAGCAGAGAGAGAGGGAGACACAGAATCTGAAACAGGTTCCAGGCTCTGAGCTGTCAGCACAGAGCCCGACACGGGGCTCGAACTCACAAACCGTGAGATCATGACCTGAGCTGAAGCCGGATGCTCAACCGACTGAGCCTCCCAGGCGCCCCGTGTTCATTTCGATAGGATTGGAAATCTTTGGTTGAAAAGCATGAAGGAGCTCCTACCAGATTTGTTCAAAATAAAACAGTGCGTGTAATCATAAGATTGTAATTCAAGGCCAACAGAGCATGCTTGGAGTAATTTTTAATCAGTTGATTGGTACCCTTCCTTCTGTGTATATTCGTATATAAATACAAGTATAATTGTATACATGTTATATATGGAAATATATATGGTATAGTATGTTATACTATAATATAGTTATAGTACAGTTATAGTATGTTACTATAAGTAGCATATTATTATAAATACATACATATATATGTAATATAGTATTTTACTGTGTTGCAAATTGGGGAGTAAGTTCTTGTAGAGTCTTTAAGGATCACTCCATCATGGCCATGGAAACTACACCTGCGGAGGCACATGAAATTAAAGATGTTATGAAACACACAGGTCCTAGAGGACAGAGGCACGGAGGCCATGCAGGGGGTCACGTGGGAGGAGTGCCCAGGGAGCAGCTGAACCAGGTGGGGAGCAGAGAGAGAGCGGACGGATAGGCAAATACGCCTTTGGGGAGGTTAGATGGAGTATACAAGCAAAGGCATGAGGGGTTTTATTGAATGTGACTAGCTCATGGTCAGGCAGGGGAACTGGTAACGGGGGCCAGCCTTATGACCCTGGTCACTGCGCACGGTTTGTGGGATGTCGAGGCACCAGAAAGATAGAAGTTTTAGTGATGGGTGACTTTGAAGCTGCACAGGGAGACGTGTAAGTACTGGGCCATGCCGGTTGCTGTAAGGGTTCATCAGAATCTGCTACTCTCTCAGGCTCCGCTGGCCTCCTCTTGCTCTGCTGGTCTCCCTCACTCTCTCACTCATTTAAAAACGCGATTCCTCGCCCTCCTGCTATATGTCAGATTCCTTCCGGGTGCTAGAGACAGAGCAATAAATGAAACAAAATCCCGACTTACGGGTTGAAAGGGGAGACACCACAACAGGTGTCTGTGCCGTGAAATAAGCAGAATCAGGGGTGATGATGGGGCAGGGGGTGTGCTGTTTTGCACAGCAGCCGGGGAAGGCCTATCTCCCAAGGTTACGTCTGAACAAAGGGCGGGATGGGCGGGGGGGCGGGGGGAGCATATGTTTGGAGGGAAGACGGTTTCAGGCAAAAAGAGCAACCAAAGCAAAATCCTGAGGTGGGAGCTTGGGTGGCGTTTTTTTTTTTTTTTTAATTTTTTTTTTCAACGTTTATTTATTTTTGGGACAGAGAGAGACAGAGCACGAACGGGCGAGGGGCAGAGAGAGAGGGAGACACAGAATCGGAAGCAGGCTCCAGGCTCTGAGCCATCAGCCCAGAGCCCGACGCGGGGCTCGAACTCACGGACCGCGAGATCGTGACCTGAGCTGAAGTCGGACGCTTAACCGACTGCGCCACCCAGGCGCCCCTTGGGTGGCGTTTTTAAGAAACAAGAGCACTGCGGCCAGAGCCTACGGGAGAACGGTAGGAGATGAGGTCACAACGGTAGAAGGGCGCCCAGTCACATAAGGACTTCAGATTTTTTTTTGTTTGGGTGAGTTGGAAAGTCATACAGTGGATTGACGTGTGTAGACAAGTGCTTAGCCAGGCCCGGGGATCTGAAATCCATACACGTGAATTTACACGTGGGCAGCCACACAGAAAAATCCACTTAAGAACATACATAATTCTATTCTAAAGGGGAAAGTGTGGGGCTTGATGAATCAGAAGGTGGGTGTGTAGGAAGAGAAAACAGGGAGGTGTTGGGAGAAAAAGTAACAAGGTAAAAGAGAACTGGGTAAGTGACTCTCAGAACCTAGCGTTGGCTACAAGGATTCAAAGTCCAGGGGCAATGGGAAAGTCTCTGTGTGACTGGAAAAGGGTGATGGGGTGCCGTGTGGCACTCTTGAAAGATACAGGATGTTCATTTCATTTTTTAGATGTTTTTATTTTATTTTTGAGAGAGGGAGAGAGAGAGAGAACATGAGTGGGGAAGGGGCAGAGAGAGAGGGAGACACAGAATCCCAAGCAGGCTCCAGGCTCTGAGCTGTCAGCACAGCGCCCAACGCCAGGCTCGAACCCACGAACCGTGAGATCGTGACCTGAGCCGAAGTCGGATGCTTAACCGGCTGAGCCACCCAGGCACCCCAGGATGTTTCTTTCTCAAGGCAGAAAAGTCACAGAGAGAGCCTGTGGTGGTGGGGCAGGGATCGGCTTGTCACTTTCCTCGAGAAAGGTCAGCAGTCAATTTCCAGGGTTGTTTACTCCATGTCTGATTAGAAATTGGAGAGTATTTTAATCAATCCACTTTGGGACTCCTTTAAATGCTCTTGGAAGCACAAGCAAACGTGGAAAGTTTGTAGGGTTTGTATGCCTTTGGAAGTAGTATTTTTACTTGGCTTTAAGAAAACCAAGCAGTTTTGTTCTCAAAGAGAATAGGTGACTCTTGAGAAAAAGTGGTCAGAAACTGGACTTCAGGAATTTGTAGGCTGAAAAGTGGCTTATCAGAGGCCAGCAAACTTACCCAAATTAGCACTTAGCTGGTTCTTTTTAGGGAACATTGTGTTCTTTCTATGAAAAATGCTTCTACAGCCCCTGAAACCTGAGGGTAAATGATTAATGGCATAATCCCCCCATCATGGAGATGAGCACCTGTTTGGGGACAAGTTCATAAAATATGAAAGCAAACATCATCTACGTTTTTACGGAAGTCTTTGTCCCACGACCAAACCAAGATTAAGCTGAGAAGATGTGGATTTGGCATGTTCTTCACCCTTACCTTCTTTGGGGCTCCCTCTTCCAGAGATTGGACTGCCAATCTAGTTTCCTTCTGGTACACTCATGCTCTCCTCAGGGAAGAAAAAATGATGTTCCAGCCACCCTATAAGGTGCCCTACTATTTCTTATCCCTTGCACATCAGCAGTATAAAGCAGGCATAGTCTTTGGTTTTACGGATGATGAAACAGAGGTCTAAAGAGGTTGTTCTCAGTATGCCCAAACACACATCTGATCTGAGAGGGCTCAGAGCATGAATTCTCCGTATTCATAGCCCATGGCCGCCACCTCTGTGCTGTGGCACTTCGGATGCAAGGGCATCGCCCAGCATGGTCATGGCCCCACGCCCTCTCTCACATCCATCTGTGTGTAGAAACAAGTACATGGCCATATCGCCTGCCTCGGGAGCATTCCATCGAAGCCCACTGGCCTCTGCTTTCCACTTTTGCTAATGCACTTTTTAAAAGTCAGTGTTAGGGGCGCCTGGGTGGCGCAGTCGGTTGAGCGTCCGACTTCAGCCAGGTCACGATCTCGCGGTCCGTGAGTTCGAGCCCCGCGTCGGGCTCTGGGCTGATGGCTCAGAGCCTGGAGCCTGTTTCCGATTCTGTGTCTCCCTCTCTCTCTGCCCCTCCCCCGTTCATGCTCTGTCTCTCTCTGTCTCAAAAATAAATAAACGTTTAAAAAAAAAAATAAAAAAAAAATAAAATAAAAGTCAGTGTTATTAGGAAGAGCAGTGACTGATTAATGAGGCTGCTAATCCCTTTGAACTCCTTAGTAATTTAACTCACTTCAACTGTAGATTTTCGGTTCCAAGGTCTTGACTCAAAGAAATGACTCCTCTGGTGAAATTGAAGGTCATGTGAAATGGTGTCAGCACCACCGTCACAAACCAACGGGGGGTGTGTTTGGCGAAAGTTTTCGGTACTACTCAAAGTCCTGCCAGCTTTCTACTTAACACAGGTACCAGTTGACAGAATGCTGGAGTACTAGACAGGGTAGGGCTAGCTGCTGAAACGCACAACTCCCAAACCCCAGGGGAATAACAGAATAAAGGATTAGTTCTTGCTCATGCTGTGGTCCAGTGTAATTAGAAAAGGGGGAGGTTGTGTTCATGCGGTCATTCAGGGACCCAGATTCCTTCCGTCTTGTGCCTCCCCCATCTTCTGGGTCCTCAGAGCTGTCCCTGTCCCTTCTGTCTTCCACACGTGACAGCAGATGGGGAGAGAGAGGGAGTGGAGGGTCGCGTGAAGTCTCAAGGGCCATATCTGCAAGTGGCCGACGTCCCTTCTGCCCTGTTTCCATTGGCCAGAGCTTTCCACTGGCCCACACAGCAGGACTGGGAAATGTGCTCCTCTCATGTGCTCAGAAGAAAATGTATGGTTGCTACCCCATGTAGACCCTCGGTTCCCCTTCTGTCCTCCCCTGGTCTGTTTTGGGACCAGGATCTGAGCTCACCGTTAGATCAGAGGGCCACCCTTGGTGGTCCCTCACCTTTGTGATTCCTCCTCAAACATCGAAGATATATACTGAAGGCCGTCGTTCTCTTCATCATAAACCTCCAGGTTCAACTTTCTCGTGCCAGACCCAGGCCTAGAGAAATCACTGAAACTGACTTTACTTTTTGATCATAATGCTCTGGGGTGTGTGGTGCCCAGTCGTGAGCCCTTTATCCGTTGTGGGGCCTTTCCTGCGCTCTTAGAAACACTGACTCATTGCCCTAAAGCCACGTGGACTGCCCCCTGCTCCTGCTTTTGCCAATTCTCCAAACACACTCACAAACACAAAAGAAAAAAAAAAAACCCTTTTCTGGAAAAGAACTTCAAACATGTAGAAACACCTTTGAGTATTTGTGAATAAAAGGGTGTAGTCGCTTATCTAAGGCATTAATGGATTGGAAGGTGCTGCTTTATTAAATAAGTGGGGAAGGGGGGGGTGTAGCAAGGGCAATATAATTGAATTCTACTCTCTTCCCAGAAGGAAGATTGGGAAATTGGCCCCTGGTGATTGGGGGACTTTAGCACACGGATGTGGGGCCAGCAACTAACATACTTATATCCTGTGCTTAGAGTGACTCAGGCAGCCATTAGCCCTTGGGAAACCTGGACTCTTGCGGAGGGCTCTGACTTCAGAAAAGAAAGGAGGAAGGATTTGCAGCTCGTTTGGCCTGTTCTAAATATTGTAATGCTGTAAACCTTAATTATTAAAAAAAAAAAAAAAAGGAAAGAGAGAGAGAGGAGAGAGAAAGAAGAAGAACAGAAGAAAGGGAGGGAGGGATGAAGGAAAGATGGAAAGGAAGGCAGGCAGGAAAGAAGGAAAATTTCCCTTTCCCTTTAAGCACAGCAGTGACATTTCTGGACCATGAGGGTGGCTACTGGGCCATGCGCTTGTCTGTGAGTTGACCGTCCTACCATCAGTGCTCAGAGCAGACGGGGCTTACGGAAGTGCGGTTTGATTTGCAAGCCGCCAAAGAGCTCTGTGTAAATTCGTGTTCTTCAAGGTTGACAATCCAATAGTGATACCCCGGACAGGTGACGTGGATTATGGCCGATAAAGATGCTATGCCCTTCACATCATCTGATCCTCACCGCAAAACACGAGGACACCGAGGCTGAGAGGTGATGGCCACAGTCACACAGCTTAATTCCGCTTTGAACCCTGCTCTCGGGCTTTTAACCCTCGGCTCCGGCTCCTCCTCCCCACCCACAGATGCCGCATGGAGGTTTCCGCAGGCGTATGGGATTCTGAACTACCTTCTGAAATCATCCAAGTTAGATGTAGCCGTCTGCACTGTGTTTTACGGAACTCTAACCGTTTCCTTAAGAGTGATGCGTTTAACAATAACCTTTAGATGCTTAATATAAAAAAAAAAAAAATGGAGGGCTGGTCAATTGTGTGCGAGGGATTCTATCTCCTCTTTCCGATGCTTGCCAGTTGCAGCGCACATGGGCCTGTCTGTGGCCCTGGGAAATGCTTCAGGGAAAGACCTGTGTTTGCCTTGTTTTAACCCGTACATCCCAGCCTCATTTTGCTATAACTTAACCTCCTTTCTCCCCCGCGTAATGTTTGTTCCTCTCACGGGACACTTTGGGGCACACCCACGATTCCTTGAAAATCGGTCATTTGCATTCTGGTCATTCTCTGGTCACTGGAGTTTTTCTGTAGAGATGGCTTTTCCTCGTAAAAGTGATGGGAATGAGAATCTTCAGGAGTGACTTCCCCTTGTCTTTCTGAAGACAGAGGAGAGCTCCTGGCACTCTTAGAGGGTTCCTTCCCTGTGAATTATCCATCTGCCTTTAAAATAAGGAACACATAAAAGCCTTTATCTAAACTACTCTAAGATTTGCCCAACCCAGCCAGGCCTTGCAAGATGATCCCTTAAGGAAAGTTCTAGCCATGGCCATGGCTGTGGAAGCTTCTGCTGGTGACACAGTGGAAAGATTCATCAGGAGAGGATCTTGGAGTTAAACGGAAGCTGTACCTTGGCCCCTGAACTATGTGAGATGAACAAGGAACAACAGAGTATTTCCAGGCCAGGCCAGGCTCCAAAGACTGATTTCCTAACAGTTTGCTCTACTGCTTTCTTTCAGGATAGTAAATAGTTGCCCACACACATAGAGCTAGACCAAGAGCTCTGGGTGAGCGTATTAAGAAATAAAGCATTTTTGATTGATCCGGAATGATGGGGCATTCAATCCAGAGAGAACTGCCAACAAAAAGTTGCGTTAGTAGTCATTCTTTTTTTGTTTTTTAATTTTTTAATTATTATTTTGGAGAGAGAGACAGAGTGTGAGCAGGGGGGGAGGCAGAGAGAGAGGGAGACACAGAATCTGAAGCAGGCTCCAGGCTCTGAGCTGTCAGCCCAGAGCCCGAAGCAGGGCTCGAACTCAGGAACTGTGAGATCATGACCTGAGCCGAAGTAGGACGCTTAACTGACTGAGCCACCCAGGTGCCCCAGTAGTCATTCTTTAAAAGGGATCTCATTTGAACCAGCCAAGAAACCAAGGTATAGAGAAGTGAAGTGCTATGGTCTGAATGTTTGTGTCTCTCCGAAACTCATATGTTGAAATCCTAACCCCCGAAGGTGATGGTATTAGGAGGTAGGGCCTTTGGAAGGTGATTAGGTCATTAGGGTAGAGTCTTTATGAATGAGATTCCCTAACCCCATTAATGTCTTATAAAAGAGATGCCGCAGAGTTCCATGGCCCCTTCCACCATGTGAAGGCACAGCAAGATGGGGCTCGCTCTGAACCAGGAAGAGGGACCTAACTAAAATGCAGTCATGCTGGTGCCTTGATTTGGGGCTTTCCAGCCTCCAGACCTGGGAGAAATGATTTTGTGTTGTTTATAAGCCACCCCATCTGTGGTGTTTTTTCATAGCAGGCCTGAATGGACCGAAACACTAAGCAATGTGTTGACTCTGCCCAACGCAATGGAAAGAGTGCACGTGCTCACTGGGGAAGCTGGACAGCACACTGGAAGGGGCATTGGACTGGGAGTGGGTCATCTGTCATCTGCCCTTTGTTTAAGAGCAACCTTGGCAGCAGGCTCTTGCTCCGTCACCAGTTCCTACTTGTATCCTGGGAGATGCCTGGTCCAGGGGGCATCCTCGTTTCTAGCAACCTTCCCCTCCACCCGCTTCTCACACCCTCTTCCACGGCCACTTCTTGGACATCGCCATGGTCTCCAAGTGCGCCGCCTCGAAATCACATGGGGCACAACCTCCTGCCTCTGCAGCCTGCTGGTGTGGTTGCACCCACCTTGAGCTTGCTGGATCTGAGCAGACCTCTATTCCCTCGGGCCTCTCCTGTGCTCATTTCCTGCCCTATATTTAGTTTGGAGCCCATGCTCCAACATTTCAAGCGCCCTCCTGCTAGGACCCACTTTCAAATGTGTTCCACCTCAACCCACAGCGAGAAATATAATTTGCACATGACCTAGGGCTCGTCTACATATGTATTTACACACACACACACACACACACACACACACACACACACACGTACGTGCAGAGGTCTCTCCCAGCTTTAACTCAATCACAGTTGTTTAAAAAATCTGTCCCCGGACATCAGTTCTTATAACTTTAGCCCTGTGTCTCTCCTCCCCTTTACCAAGTTGTTGCAAGAGTCATCCGTATAAACTGTGTTGTTCCCTATGGCTGCTATAACAAATCGTCACACACTTGGTGGCTGAAAACAGCACAGATGTATTTTCTTACAGTTCTGGAAATCGGAGGTCTAAAATCAAGGTGTGAACAGTGCTGCATTCTTCCGGAGGCTTCGGGGCACGGTCTGTTTTCTTGCCTTTTCCAGTTTCTAGAAACCACCTATATTCTTCGGCTCATGACTCCATCGCTTCAAAATCTGGTTCCATTGCCACATCTTTTATCCACTTTGGCCGTCTTATAAGGACCTTGGCGATTCTATTGGGCCTCTCAGGCCCAATGATCCTACAATGATCCTGTAGGATCACCTCCCTATCTCCAGATTTCTAAGTTAATCACAACCTCAAAGCCCCTTTTCCATTGTAAGGTAACATGTTCACAGGCTTCCAGGAGGGGGCCTGTGAACATCATTGGGAGGCCACTATGCTTCCTACCACATGAACCATCTTGGATTTCCTCAACTTTCCTCAACTTTCCACTCAGTGGCTTCTGTCCCCACTCACCATCCCAAATGCCTCTCAAGAAGGTCCGTGATGTCCTCTTTGTTGCTGAAAACACTAGATACTTGTAACTTGTCCTTCTTCCTGACCACTTCTGACACAGTGGGCCAGTCAGAAGGAGGTGTGGGATGCAAATGTGGAGGGATCCTGACCCCAGGGTTTGAGGGCCAGTGGTCTGTCCTCGGGGGCATCTCCTGCCGTCACTCTCGAGTAGCATCTGGTGTGGTTGTGGTCGGCTGTAGAACATGGTATCTCTCCACTGCCCTTGTCCTGTCGATCCTCCGGAGGCTCCATGGAGTCTAGATGTCCTTCATTTACTTAAAAGCATTGGTCAGAGAAAGGTTTTTTTAAGCAGTTTTATTTACCTACCTACAAAAAAAATGCACCTATCCCTAGTGCCTGGCTGGGTGACCTTTCACAAAGTAAAACATGTATCCACCTTTCAGATCCAGAAAAGAGCTTGGCCAGCTCACCCTCATGACCCCTCCCTGTTCCCAACCCCTCGTCTCCCAAAGGTAACACTATTCTGGGGAAGCCCAAGTGGTTTTAATTATTTTCTTTTAAGTAACTTTCTTCTTCTTTTTTAGTGTTTACTTATTTATTTTTGAGAGAGAGAAAGAGAGAGACAGACAGACAGGAGCACAAGTACAGAGGAGCAGAGATAGGGAGGGAGAGAGAGATTCTAAAGCAGACGCTGAACTGTTAGCACAGAGCCTGAAGCAGGGCTCAAACTCACGGTCCCGTGAGATCACGACCTGAGCTGATACCTAGAGTTGGATGCTTACTCTCCTGAGCTACCCAGGCGCCCCTAAATAGACATTTATTTGTAGAACAGTTTCGGGTTCAGGACAAAGTTGAGTGGAAGCTACAGAGAGTTCCCAGATACCTCTTGTGCCCACACAGACAACGCCCTGCGCGCCACCCCCCCCCCCCCCGCACTGTCCATGTTCCCCATCAGGGTGGCACATGGGTTATAATTGATGAACCCACATTGACACATCACAGTATGGACCACAGTCCATAGTTTACCTCTGGGTTCACTCTGGGTGTTGTGTGCTGTAGGTTTTGACTGTGTATAATGACAAGTGTTCTGGAGGTTTTGACAAGTGTCCATCACGCTCGTGTCCTGCAGGGTAGCTGTATCTCCCTGAAATCCTCTGAGCTCCCCCCGTTCAGCCCTCCCTCGCCCAAACCTCTGATAACCACTGATCTTTTTACCATCTCTGTAGTTGTACCTTTTCCAGAACGTCATGTCGTTGGCATCATAAAGCCTGTAGCTTCCTCAGCCTGGCTTCTCTCGCTACTCATGTGCATTTAAGTTCCCTCCGTGTCTGTTTGCAGTTTCCTCGCTCACTTCATTTTAGTGCTGAATCATGGGCGGACATAGGCATAGGTTTTTGAAGAAGGAACTGGACTGAGCATAGGGCAGATGTTACTGCTGAAGTGTCTTCTTTGTATCTCATGCTGTTAGGACTGACACATTCCTCTCCCCGCTCAAAGTGCAGAAGGGCCCGGAAGGCCTTGAGAGGCCATCCTCTGCCTTGAGCTCCTGCCTCCAGAGCACCGTCAGAATACAAATATGGCATGCGTGGGGGCTCTGGCCACCACACCCCACTCACGTCATGTTTTGATGTAAATGCTCCCACGGAGATCAAGTTCCGTTTACTGGGGACAGACTGCATGACAAATAGAAGAATGGTCCAAACAGTGGAAGTTTCTTTCCCACTCATGTAACAGTTTGTGGAGAAGCCTCCATGAATCTTCTCCATGAATCTGGGACCCAGGCCCCTTCTGGCCTGTGCCTCCAACACCCCCATGGCCCTGTTGTTTCCTTCATCTAGCTAGAGTCACACACGGACGGTTGGGACAAACCATTAAGGCGAAGTCTTGCTCCCAGGATTGATGAACATTTTAGTCAGCTGGTCACCCAGTGTGGTCCCGGGGAATGGCGTGGTGATGGGCGAGAAAGTTTTAATGATGAGTTTGAAGAGACACAAGGGAGGGCGTAACAGCCTGGGGAGCTTCGGGGTGGGTGCTAGCCTGGGGCAGCATGAGGGCGACTCTGAGTTCCCTGGTGTGGCTCATCATGGGGAGTTGAGATCCCACAAAGGGGCTGGAACTTTCCCAAGTCATGGCTTTACGACGGCCCGCCTGTGTCCCGCAGGAAGATGCCGACTTGTGGTCGTGGGACCACCGAGGGGGTCTCTGCCTCTCCTCTCTCCGTGCCTGGAGGGGAGCACAGTGAGAGTGATGACATTGTTCTAACCAGCAGGACCCTGACTCCACCCCCCCCTTCACCCCCTCCCCGTGCCTGATGTCAGTTTTGCGGCTCAAGCTAGGGTCTGCTTCTCCAAGTGGCCTTCTTGGCCTATTTATGGCCGCTTTCAAGGGTGGGAAGGAAAAAGGGGATGGCGGTGAGAGGCCTCAGGTCTGGGTTACATGTCGAACAGTCCCCCTCTTCACCTTCCGGTTGGTGAGTGTGACCATCCTGTGGCAGACGTCAGGGTCCCTTTCACTGTGACTTTCAGGGAAGGCCGGGGAGCTGGAGTGGGTGCCCTTTGCAGAGAATTGTGGCCTGAGAGGATTATGAAACTTAAACAGGAACAACTTAAGCACGGGCCATCTGCGTGGGAATTGGGGAGTTCTGAAACTGCCTTCCTCCACACCCCCTCCGCCCCCTCCGAGGCTGAGGCCTGCCAAAGCCGTCTCCCACACACCTCACCAGAAAGTCCCTGGCTTCCCTCCCAGCTGCCTCGCGACTGACCTCATGAGGTGTGAGAAGGAGGAAAGGAATCTACATTTCAGATGAAGCTTCCTTCCTCCTTTCTGAGAAGTGGTCCAGGCCGCCTGTGCCTGCCAGGTCACGCACACAGCTCCTCAGAGCCCGGGGCCCCGTGGCTCGTCCAGTCTGCTCGGAGAAGGAGCCAGGGAGGCTGGGACCCGGAGCCTGTATGAGTTTGTTGCGGCTGCTGTAACAAAGGACCGGAGGCTGAGGGGGCTGGAAATGGCAGAGATTCATTCCCTCTGGAGGCTGGAAGGCGGAGGTCAAGGTGTCATGGGGCCACTGGTGCCTCTGAAGGTTCTAAGGCAGAATCTTTTCCTTGCCTCTTCCAGCTCGTGGTGGTTGCAGGCAATCCTTGGGGGTTCCTTGATTTGTGGATGTATCACTCCAGTCTCTACAAGGCTGTCTTCCCTCTGTCTCTTCTTATAAGGACATCAGTCACACCAATCAAGGGCCAGCCTCCTCCAGTATGGCCTTATCTTAACTAATCACATCTTCGAGGAGCCTGTCTCCAATTAAGTGACATCTGAGGTTCCTGGTGAACATGAATTTGAGGTGGGACATTGTTCAACCTGCAACAGAGCCCCACCATCCCTCCCTTTCCCCTGGCCCCATAGCAGGCCCTTACCCCACATAGGCTGCCCTGCTTTCCTGTCCAGGGCCCAGGAGTGGTTACTCCGAAGTAAAATGGCATCCCCTCGCTCCAGGAAGGCCTGGCCTAGCAAGAGGGAGATCACGGAGCCCGAATCTCTCCAGGGACAGGCAACTACATGCCCAAGGGACCCCACTTGGAATTTTTTCCCGTTTTATGGAGATGCTTCAGGATTTCTTGGCCCTTGGCCAATCCCAAAGGGAAAGAGCCCTCCCAGCCTTCCCATGGGCCACTCCAGACCAAAGTTTACAACCCAGATGGGAAAACTGGCACCCGGCTCCATTAGTCTCAGCTACCAGCCTCGTTTGGGGTCTTCTCCACGGCAGCCGCTAGGGAAGCTCCACCCGGCGTCTTCCAGACCGACCAGCCCTTCCCCTGGGGAGCTGAGGTCCTCTTGCTTGGACATCTGTGAAGGAGTGGTGAGTTCCTGGGCCTCTTGTAACCCAGCTGAATATTTTCCAGGTTACCTAACCAAACTCCTGCAGAACCACACCGCCTATGCCTGCGATGGGGACCATTTGAATCTACAGTGCCCTCGGCATTCTACGATAAGTGTCCAGTCGGCCTTCTATGGGCAAGATTACCAAATGTGTAGCACCCAGCAGCCTGCCTCCCAGAGGGAAGACAGCTTAACCTGCGTGGCACCCACAACACTGCAGGTATTATCTTTCGTAGATGTTTTAGGATGATAAAATGGTCCTCTCTCTCTCTCCTTCTCTCTCTCTGTATATATGCTAGTGATTATATAGTTTGCTCAAAGGAAACCTGATCCACGAAAACCCCAACTTATACAAATCACCGGTTTCACAAGTGAGCTATTATTTGCTTCTGGAAAAGGTTCTTCACCAAACAAGACTAAATGGGATTCCTGCCTGCTGGGGAGCTCCCTTAATACGCTTGCCTTACGAATTTATTCAGAGACGTACCCCTCACTGCCGTAAAGCAAAGTACAGTCGTGCTGGCCTTCACCCTCCAGGACCACCTGTCCCGTCGATACCCCAGTAGAGAGGGAACGTGACTCCTTTAGTGGAAACCACGGGGGGCTGTGTGAGGCAGACAGTCGAGATCCTGACCAACTTCTCAGAGAATGCTCTCGAGGAAGGGAAATAGCAATCATGGTCTTTAAAAAAAAAAAAATGGTTTTCTTCTCCAGTTGTAGATAATGACATTATTCTTGTTTCGAGCTTCTTTGGGCGGCCTCTGCTGATTTGCTTTTCTGTCATATAGTACCAGGAATTTGGGGAGGGGAGCAGCTAAGACTTTCTTTTTGGGGGGGAGGGTTGGGATTAGCAAAAGATTTGGTATAGGAAGAGGTCAAGACTAGTATTTCAGTGGTGATTTTAGACTATTCATGGCTCTTCGACTATTTTTCAGCCGCAGGAAATGGGGGGAAAGATAAATTTGCTAGGAAGACTAAGGCCTGATGGAATTGGTGTTCATGCCATGTAGCTCTCTCTGAGGTCCAAAGAGGAGAAGCCAAACTCATGTGATAATATAAGGATTTTTCTATTTCTTACATCACTTACTGCTTCCATTCCAAGCGTCTTAGTATCTAGAATGGCCATGTGATGGGTAAAGATACCAGCCGAGTAGCCAAAAGGATGTGTTTGAGTGAAATCCCTGGACGTGGCTTCCACACCCCCCGAGGAGAGGCCACCTGTTGCTTCTGGAGACCAGCAGCTACTTCCTGTGGGTGCCCCACCCAGCCCCCAGTCCTGTCCCTGGGGGTGCCACTCCAGGAGCTGTATCCCAGTTGGCCTGCCCCCAGTCCTTACCCCAACTGCCCTGCCCACCCTTCCCCGCCCCCCAGGCCGGCTGCCGCTCTCCTAGGTGCATAAAAAGAACACCGGCCGGTGCCATAGGACGGGTGCCCTGCTTTGTGGAAATATGAACCCCTTGCACCTTGGAGCTGCAAAGAATGGGCACCACCCTCGCTCTCCAATATGGTGCCTGGCTCTGCCAGGCAGGCCTGAGGGAAGCGGGCGTTTCCAGAGCCAGGCAGACAAGTTAGCATTTGTGAACACGACTCCAATTGTTGTTCAGAAGGTTTGTTTGCCAGAAACATCCCCCGTGCACTGCTCTTTCATCCAGAGGGCAAGAGATCCTTTATTTTGTGTCTTTTGGGCAGCATTTGGGAACTGAGGCAAAGTGCTTCCCCCTCCGCAGAGTGAGGTCACCTAAGGCTGGAGAGAACAGGTGTTGATGTCCACCCAGGGGCACCTCAGCTGGTCTGGCCCGTGACTGAATGCCGACAGGAAATCCCCCCGCCCCACGCATCTCTCAGCTGTTAACCCCCTTTGGGAACAGCCCCGCCTAGGGTCCCACTCTGTGGTTGTATCACGTGGAGCCACACAAGGGCTGAGTCATTGCACGGTGACCCTCAGCCATGAGGATGTGTCCCGTCCTCTGGGGGGGAGGGGTCCCTCGGCGTTTTTCCAGATTTCATACCACCTCTGCCGGGCCCCTGAGGTGACAGGGGATGCCTGGTAAGGCCAGCAGCCTTCATGGAGATATTCCATAATCTACTATGAGAGCATGGAGATACGGACAGGCTCGTGAAGCTGAGGTAAATTGAGTCCAACAGTAGTGAGTAGCTTCTTGGGAAACGTATAGTGTGCTGGGTATCCTGTTAGCGGATAAGTGTAAGACCTGTGTGTTACAGGCAGCGCCTGTTGTGTTTGGAGACAGGAAGCACGGCAGTGAGGCCCCTTTGTGACCCTCCACAGGGCGATTCATGGGCTTTTGCACGGAACAGATTCATTCACAAAGGAGTGTGCACTGTCTGGGAAAAAAATGAGGGAAAGAGGATTTGAAGGAGAACTTTGGAGCCAAATGAGCAACAGAAGGCCTGAGTTTTCCAACGAGGAAAATTACCCCCTGGGGAACAAGTAGACCCTGTGCCCTCCAGGTTGGCAAGGTTGGGAAGAATCAGCTTTCTAATGTTTATTGTTTGGCCTGTTTTGGGTTGGGTCTCCCAAGGCCTCCCCCAAATGCTGAGTTCTCTGTGGTCTGTGCTCGGCCGTTTCTAAGGATGTAGAGCGACGGCCGTGATTCCTGGTCCTCACAGGGCTCTCTCAGCTCTGCAGCCAGGGGGACGCCTTCCGGAAGGGACCTCCGCGTCCCATCTGGCCCACACTCTGAGGTCCTCGGGTCTCGCTCGTGTTTCCCGAAGCCTCCATGATGCAGCACTTCGGTCAAAACCATCGGCAACACTTCCACTCAAGGAAGACTGAAGGCTGGGCTTCTGGTGGGGGCCTGGCGCCGTAGGGTCGGGTTTCTTGCTCTGGGACAGACAGGGAGACAGGGAGCCGACCTGGTCAATGCACAGGTGTGCGGTCTCAGACACAGCTCATAGCAGCTCGAAGGTTCTTTGTGTGGCCCCCAGGCCAAGCAGACAGGTGTCCTTTCCTTGTCAGAGCCCAGAGCAGCCCGGGTGTGGGGTCTCACAGACATCGTGTGTGGTTTTCAAGCCTATCCCTTTTCTACCCCCCTCATTTTAGAAGGTGCTGGATGAATGCCAGAACCAGCGTGCCTGCCATCTCCTGGTCAATAGCCGTGTTTTTGGACCTGACCTTTGTCCAGGAAGCAGTAAATACCTCCTGGTCTCCTTTAAATGCCAGCCTAGTAAGTAACTTCTGGGGCTGGGTGGGGGGGGGGACAGTGTGTTTGGGGTGTGGATTTCCTGTTTTATTCACACCCCTGATGGAAATTCTCTGCCAGTGGGTGTTTGTCCAACTCGGAAACTTGTTAATAGAGATGTCCTACCTATTCTTTTGTGGTGTGTGTGCGCACGTGTGTGTGCAGCCATAATATCCATGTGCATTCTTCAAATCCTTGAATTCAAAACATCCTTCGTAGGGGCGCCTGAGGGGCTCAGTCAGTTAAGCGTCCGACTTCAGCTCAGGTCATGATCTCGTGGTCCATGGGTTTGAGCCCCATGTGGGGCTCTGTGCTGACAGCTCAGAGCCTGGAGCCTGCTTCCGATTCTGTGTCTCCCTCTCTCTCTGCCCCTCCCCTGCTTGTGCTCTGTGCGTCTGTCTCTCAAAAATAAATAAACATTAAAAAAATTTTTTTTAAATCCTTCGTAATATGTAAAACCCAGTTGTACCCATGCTAAAGGTATCAGGGGTGGCAAGAGGCTGAAGTTGCCTTTCCCCAAAATGGGGAACTGGGTTTTCCTTACTCAAAGGAATCTCACCATCAGCCGCTGGCCTGTGGTTCTCTCGAGAGGGCCGGGGGGCACATTTGCTGCTGGAGCCCCTGGTTCTAGATCTTTCTGAACTTGCTTCTTCCGCTTTCACCTACAGCAGGGGCTCCGCACACAGTGTCTTTTCCTAAGGGGAAAGAAAGAGGAGGAGATTCTGGCTGGAGCAGCCTTTCTTATTCAGATTCTCGCACTTTTCTCAGTTGACTTGTGCCACGTGTAACGCACATCAGTTTTGTGATTAACCCGTTAAAGACCACAAGTAACTGCCTTTCAGCGAGGAGGTCACACGTACAGGTGTGGAGAGCCTGCTTGAGAGAAGCCATGGGTAACTGCAGCATTAGAGGCTTCTGGCGACCCTGAAGTAACCTGCTGAAAAGAAAGCAAAGTTATAGCAACAATATTTAACCAAACGATTATAAGAAGGCATGATCACTTTAAACATTCTGCACTGCCACCCCAACGCGTTGGTTTTATTTTCTGCACTTTGTTCTGTCTTGGTTTCTGCCTCTGGTTCCCAGCATCCCCCCCAAGACAGTGGCAGACTAGGTGCCGGAGGCGGGTGAAGCTTTAGCTCATACGTGTGTAGTAGTTTCAAGTGCACATTTGCAGAGAAAGCACTGGAACCTTCCAGCAAATACCCAGCCTTCTGTCTTAAACCTTTTCCTTGCTGGGGCCCAGATGCCTCAGAACGGCCCCTATGGCTCTTTCCCCCATGCTGTGTGTTCAAACACACATTCACACTCACATGCACACACTCATTTGCACGCATACCCACGATTGCACACTCACATTGCACATAGTCACTCATACATGCATACAATCCCCCCCCGTACGTCCTATCACACACACATGCACTGTCACACACATACTCACACGTGCACATGATCGCAAACACCCACACACAGTCCCGAACTTTGCAGACCAGCCAAACCCTCCCCAGGAATCCTCGTCACCTCCTGTCTCACTCAGGAAGATCCCGTCTACATCTCTGTGTTCTTAGTAGTGTCCTTCCCATGGCTAAATCTCAAAAGACGCTGTCCTCCTTCCATGGTGGAAAAGACAACCCTTTTTTTTTTTTAAGTTTATATATTTTGAGAGAGAGAGAGAGAGCATGAGTAGGGGAGGGGCGGAGAGAGAGGGAAATAGAGAATCCCAAGCAGGCTCTGAGCTGCCAGCATAAAGCCTGATGTAGGGCTCGATCTCACGACCCTGGGATCGTGACCTGAGCCGAAATCAAGAGTCAGACACTCAACTGACAGAGCCACCCAGGCGCCCCAAAGGCAACTCATTTTAAAGCGTGTTCGAAATGTTAACGGTTGAAGGATCTGTGCAGTGAGAATATGCCTGTCTCTTGTGATATTCTTGGAAATTTTTCATAATGCGAAGTTGCAAAAGACCAACCCGTAAAAGACGTAAAAAGGCCCCTGTGGAAGTGGCCGAACCTCGACTATGTCAGTGCCAGGCCACAGCCTTATTACTGTGGCCAGTGATGAGGTCTGATTGCTCATGTCATTTCAGCAAAACACTGCTGAACCACCTACCGGGCACAGGTGTGGGGCCAGGTGTTGGTGTATGAAGGCAACTCCTGTTTTGCAGAACTTTCTTGGATGGCGGCTCCAGCTGGGAGAGCTTCCACATTCTTTCATCCAGCGAGCATTCACCTCGCATAGCTGCTTCCTTCTTGCCTTTTAGGTTCTAGCAAATATCAGCTTTCTCCAGAAAGATCGTATCTGTCCAGAATACATCTCAGGAGAACCCTACTCTCTTGGTACTGTGCCAGGAGCTCAGGGGGAACTGAGCCCGGCAGGGGTGCAAGGAAGGCTTTCCTGGCTAGTGATGGGGCTGGGGACTGCAGACTAGGGGTCGGGCACAGAAGGAGCACTTCATATGGAAGGCTGTGGCCGGAGAGAGCAGGGGGCTCTGGGGAGCCAGCAGGAGCACCGGATGGGGAGTTGGAGCAGGATCCCCGGGACCTGGTGGGCAAGGAAGGGGGTGGACTCTTTCTGTGAGGGGCATTAAGCAGGGAGGACGCGTGGCTGGGGTTTTCACGTCCCCTCTGGTTGCCCCATGTGTAACAGACGCGGGGCACAGCCCTGTATCTTAGGCTGTTTGAGCTGCTCTAACAAAATGCCATCAACTGGGTGGCTTATAGTCAACAGGAGTTTATTTCTTGTAGTTCTGGAGGCTGGGAAGACCGAGATCAAGGGGATGGCAGCTTTGGCACCTGCCGAGGGCCCGCTGCTTCACAAATGGCTGTCTTTTTGCTGTAACCACACTTGGCAGAAGGGGCGAGGAATCTCTCTAGGGTCTCTTTCGTTCAGGGCCCTAATCCCATGCATGGGGACTCCACCCTCATGATCTAAGCCCCTCCCAAAGGCCCACCCCCTAGTACCATCAAGTTGGGCATCAGAATTTCAACTCGAATTTAACAGGGACATGATCCTTCAGACCAGAGCGCCTTGGGTAATGTAGACATTGGTGACCCGAGGCCCTGCAGGCTGGGAGGCGGTCCCTGTCACCACTGTGAGAGGAAGGCAGAAGAGAGGTCATTCCTACCCCCTCCAGCCTCTGTTTCTGCAGCCCTCTCACCCCGGCGGCTCTTCTCTGTTTCTGATGCCAGCCCAAGCATGACACTGACACTGATCCTCAGAAGGCACCCCCACTGCTGCAGCCAGGGGCCCGGGGAGCCAGCCCTCATCGTGAGAGCCGACTGTGGGCATTTCTTCCCAGCTCTGCCTGAGTGCAGTGAAATCTGCCACAACGGGAGTATTTACACCAGGGAGATGGGCAAACGCTATAAATCAGGGCTTGCCTGTGGATGGTGGGAGAGCTATTTTACCAGCAAACCTCAGTAGAAAGAGCCTTCTTTTCTCAAGCAGGCACCCCGCTTCACCTCCTTAAATCTCATCCTTGCAGAGAATCTTGGTTTCCGTGAGGCTTCGGATTTTGGCAGTTCTGGGTTCATAACCCTGTTTGCTGTGTGGCTGCTGCTTGACCTTGGATAGCATAGGGAAACTCCCAGGGTCGGCTCCGTGACCCAACGGTAGAGTGAAGACAGTGCGCCTTCCACGCTGTGGCAGAGTGTGTAAAAGTACGGTGCTGTGCACTTGTGCTCAGTAATTGGTAGCTGTTATTCCAGGAGGCAGATTAAGGTCATTCTTGCTGAAGATGTGACTGACCGAAAGGCAGTGATACCCAGATGTTGGGGGGCTGAGGGGAGTCTGCCCTGGGTGCAGGCATGAGCAGGGTATACCCTAGAGAATTTTAAAAACACAGTAAAAGTAAGTAAATATCTGTCTGCATGTCAATATCGCCCCGCGTGGCCGCTGTAACTAACATCAGTAGTAACACATTCTCATCCTGGCAGATCACCCTCTCTGCCCTTCTGTGGAAGGCCACTGCTGATATGCACATGTGTATCTGTGTTATTAAAGAGGACTCACAGAGGGGCACCTGGGCGGCTCAGTCAGTGAAGCGTCCGACTTTAGCTCAGGTCATGATCTCGCGGCTTGTGAGTTCAAGCCCTGCGTGGGGCTCTGTACTGACAGCTCAGAGCCTGGAGCCTGCTTCGGATTCTGTGTCTCCCTCTCTCTGTGCCCTTCCCCTGCTTGCAGTCTCTCTCTCTCTCAAAAATAAATAAACATTGAGGGCACACAGAGCCCCCTAGTTTGCAGAATCAGGAAGGGGACTTTGTTACTGTTGTCCTGGTTTTCCCACTTCCCCGGGCTCCTGTCACCCTCCCTGTCCAAACCCACTGGGAAGGCTGTGTATGCCTTTTCTAATCTGAGACCACTGAGCAGTCTCACCCAGCTCTAAAACAAATTCTCTCTCTCTAAGAAAAGTAGCGATTTTGTTAGTGGCCCCACTGTGTTTAGGGCCCAGAAATGTCACTCTTAGGCGACAGCAAATTAGTACATTCTTAAGGAACCAAGTGACACATCATCACACAGCAGTAACCCCACGTATGTAAGGTGACACTCACAGGCCTCTCCGTTCCAAGAGATGGTTTGCCCATAATCTGAGGACAGGATCACTGGAGGCCTTACATGGAGGTGTTGTTTTACTCTGCGTGAGTTTGGCCAGCATCGAGGCCTCCCTTAATGAATGGGCCTTAATACATCAGAGAGATGGTGGCTAATAAATGCACTTCTTGACAGGCCTTAAAAAGTCCTTTCTAATTTTTAAAAATTCTGATAAAGAAAGAAAGAAAAAGAGAGAAAGAAAGAAAAAAAGAAAGAAAGGAGAAAGAGAAAGAAAGAAAAAGAAGGAAGAAAGAAAAAAAGAGAAAGAAAAAAGAAAAGAAAGAAAAGAAAAGGAAAGAAAGAAAGAAAGAAAGGAAGGAGCCAGTCCTGTTAAAAAGAAAAGCTTCCAGTTCGCTGAGATCAGGCTTGGTTTTCATCCTTTCTGGCGAGCTCTGCCACTGGAAGGCATTCTTGACATTTTTCAGCCTTCTCCCCGTTGGAAGGGTGCTTGCTTGAGCTCTTTTTGGTGCGTCTACCCATATGCCCCCTGTTCTGCATCAAAGGCCATCGTTCATTCCGGGCCTTTGAAGTCAGGCAATATTTCGGTGTTGGTGGGATTTAGCGTTTACTCATAAAAAGCACTGAAAAACTCATACCAGTGCGGATGTGACTCACCAAAATCAAACCCTCGATGTCAGGGTCAGACTCAGTGTTCTTTTTGTTCAGAAAAAGAAAACAAAGCTTCTTGGCTTTAGGTTCAAACTTGTATTAAGATTCCAATGAGTGGGTGAAGGGCATTCTACATACTGCTTGGTCACCCCAGAACCTTCCCTCCTCTGATAGTGTCTTGTGTGTTACTAGGCCGTACGGGGATTTGGTGAGCATCTGTAACCTGGTTTCTGCTTCACGCCTTTCACTCATCTTGAGTGTTCCCCTCAGCACGGATTAAAGAACAGCATAAGGCCGGGGCGCCTGGGTGGCTCGGTCGATCAATGTCCAACTTCAGCTCAGGTCATGATCTCATGGTTTGTGGGTTCGAGCCCCACATCGGGCTCTGTGCTGACAGCTCAGAGCCTGGAACGTGTTTCTGATTCTGTCTCCCTCTCTGCCCCTCCCCGGCTCATGCTCTGTTTGTCTGTCTCTCTCTCAAAAATAAATAAACATTAAAAAAAAAAAAAAAAAAGACCAGTGTCAGGTTTAAGCAGCACCAGAGCTGACGGTATCTTGAGATCCTGAAGACGGTATCTGGTGTAGAAATTACGCCTTCCCGTAAGGCTTCAGTGGGGGCTTTCAGATTGGTTTGATTACAATGCAGGGTAAGGAAAACATTTTACATTTTGGCCCGGCATAACATACACACAACTGAAAGGATTTTTAAAAATTATAAAACAGTGTTTATCCTTTTTTGCAGTGAGGTGCTTTGATGTTTTCTAAACTCTTTGTTTTTTTTAAAATTGCTGGTCACGATTTGCTAAATTGATTTCATGAATAGAATAGGCCTTAAGTCACAGTTTGGAAAACTTTAACTTGAGATCTATGAGGGATCTGGGCATGGCCTGCACCTCCAATCCAAAAACATGACTGAGTCAGAGAAGTGAAAGTGGGAGCCGGGGGGGATGGTCATGGGGGGTGGTCATGGGGGTGGTTGTGGAAGGTGGTCATGGGGAATGGCCATGGAGGATGGTCATGGGGGGGCAATCATGGGGAATGGTTATGGGGAATGGTCACAGTGGTAGTGGTCACGGGCGGATGGCCATAGATGGTCTTGGGAGATGGTCATAGGAGGGGTGGTCATGGGGGGTCATCGTGGGGGGCTAGTTTTCCTTCTTCTCGGTATGTTCTTCCTCCCCGCCCCAAACAGCCTTCATTAGCTCCTGTAATTTAGCTCCTCTTGGCTTGTTTGGCTGAAAAATGTTCCTGTTTGCGCTGCAGTTGACGTTTCAAAGTAAAAACAAATCTAGAACGAGGGTAATAGAATGATTTTTTTCTTTAGGAAACATTGGGGAGGTGGGGAGAAGAGAACCACATGTGCAAACAAATGGCCGTAGTCCCCTTTGTGTTTTGCTTTGCTTTGCTTTTGCAAAGTTTAAGATAAGTGGCAGGCTAGGAAAAGATATTTATAACACGTAAAAGAGGAAGGTTAGCATCCAGGCTATATGAATCACTGCTACAGTGTCTAAAAATCCAAAACACAACATGCCAAGGATATGAAGAGGTGGTTCCCAGAAGGGCTATTTTGAGTATGAACTTGATTGATCCATTTAGGGACATCTGGGTGGCTCAGTCAGTTAAGCATCTAACTCTTGATCTCAGCTTAGGTCTTGATCTCATGACTGATCTCAGCTTAAGTCTTGATCTCAGGATCATTGAGTTCAAGCCCACATGGGGCTGTGCACTGGGCATGAAGCCTACTTAAAAAAAAAATTCACCGATACATTTAAAGATCTTAGAACAGGGCTTAATTCAAGGAAGTGCTCAATAAATTTGGCTATTATTATTTTTGAAATATCTTTATTGAAATATAATTTGCGTAGCATAAAGGTCACCCGTTTTAAGTGCAATTCAGTGATTTTCAGTAACTGTACTGAGTCATGTAACCGTCACCATAACCCAGCTCTAGAACATTTCCATCATCTCAAAAAATGTCCTGTGTCAGTGTATTGTCATTTCCCTTTGTCCCCAACCCTCAGCCTCAGGGAACCGCTAACCCACATTCTGTCTCTTCGCTTTGCCTTTTCTGGATATCTCAAAAAAATAGAATCATACACTATGTGGTTCTTTGTGTCTGGCGGGTTAACGGTTACTGCTTTTAAAAATCAAATCATGGGGCGCCTGGGTGGCGCAGTCGGTTAAGCGTCCGACTTCAGCCAGGTCACGATCTCGCGGTCCGTGAGTTTGAGCCCCGCGTCAGGCTCTGGGCTGATGGCTCAGAGCCTGGAGCCTGTTTCCGATTCTGTGTCTCCCTCTCTCTCTGCCCCTCCCCCGTTCATGCTCTGCCTCTCTCTGTCCCAAAAATAAATAAACGTTGAAAAAAAAAATTAAAAAAAAAAATCAAATCATTATGAAACTCTTTTTTTTTATTAATTGAATGCTTTTCCAGTACCTTCTTTTTTTTTTTAATGTGTATTCATTTTTGAGAGACAGAGACAGACAGAGCATGAGCAGGGGAGGGGCAGAGAGAGAGGGAGACACAGAATCTAAAGCAGGCTCCAGGCTCTGAGCTGTCAGCACAGACCCGGAGGCGGGGCTCGAACCCACGGACCGCGAGATCATGACCTGCGCTGAAGTCGGACGCTCAACCAACTGAGCCACCCAGGCACCCCTCCAGTACATTCTTTAAGAAAAAACAATAAACTATATTTTCATCAGCAATGCATTTACAGTGTCAACGCTGTGTGACATTGCAGAGGGAAATTTTACAGTGGCATGCGGATTAAACAAACACACAGACCTTTTCCTAAATTCTTTGGGAATTTGTGACCTGGTGCAGGGAGTCGGAAGGTAGCACGCAACCGCGGCCCGAGCCGCAGGTGCTCCTGGACCGAGATCTTCATACTGCCCTGAAGAGGGACTCTTCACATGCCCTGTTTTTTCCTGTATTCTACCCAAGGAAATAACTCGCTTTTGTATCATTTTTCTTTTTAAATATATAAATGGGGGTGTGTGCTAGAACATTAGGAGGTCCAGTGGTGAGGTGTCAGCGGGCTGTCTCCAGAGGTTTAATCCTCAATCAGGCGATCCCTGGTCTTTACCTGTGCAGCTCCAAGCCCGCATTTGAGGAAAGGCTCCCTTCAATTAAGGAATATGTGACCTCAGGTGGAGAGAGAGGGAGAGAAACATCCTTTCTGGCCAGGCCCCCATCCGTAAACCCAAGCCAGGAAGTCCTGCCTTCCCTGCCTGCCGACACTACCCCCGCCCCCCAATGTCCTCCTTGTGCACCTGTCATTCCCACTCTCTTCCTGCAGAGGGCGCTGTTTCTCAGGGTCATAGATGCCATGGGCTGGCGGGGCTGTTCCCACTGTCCTTCTCAGCGTACAGCCCCTGAGGGCTCGCGTAGGGCTCCCTGAGTCCTTCTGGGGGAAGCTGATGGTGTCGCTGATCTTTGTTTCTGCTTCAGATGAACTAAAAAACAAAACCGTGTGTGAAAACCAAGAGCTGAAGCTGCACTGTCACCCATCGAAGTTTCTCAACATCTACTCTGCGAGCTACGGCAGGAGGACCCAGGAGCCAGACATCTGCTTCTCAGAAGCAGAGCGGCTCCCCCCGTTTGGTACGTGTGTGTGGTTTTTTTAAGTTTATTTATTTATTTTGAGGTGGGGAGGGGCAGAGAGAGAGAGAGAGAGAGAATCCCAAGCAGGCTCACAGCTGCCAGCACAGAGCCCAGTGGAGGGCTCAAACCCATGAACCGTGAGATCATGACCTGAGCCCAAACCAAGAGTCTGACGCTTAACCGATGAGCCACCCAGGCACCCCTGGTATGTATTACTATGTGGCTATCGTTAGGGTGCTGAGTGGATTAGGGCCCTGACTCCCCAAGGAAGGAAGCCTGGCAGGGGCTGGTCCCTGGATTAGAGGGAAAGTCGAGGGCAGGGAGGAACCGCCCACGTGGTCCCACCTCCTTCTGACCCACATTCCCAAATCTGTCCGTTGTGTAGTTGCTTCACACCGAGTAGGTACTGAGCGCCGACTGTATGTAGGGCCCCGTTCTAGGTGTGGGGGAGTCATCGGTGACCAACACAGGGTTCACGTGGCACTGACCTTCCAGCAGTGGACCAAGAGGTAATGAGAGAACGAACGACGTGTGTTGTATTTCAGGTGCACACAAGTGCGGAGGGGAAGGGCACATTCGGCGGGCGGGGGTTGGGGGTGGACAGGGAAGGCTGGGGTGTACCACAGAGAGGCATGGTCTCACAGGGTCGTGCTGAGCAGAGACTTGAAGGAGGAGAGGGAGTGAACCTGGGGAGCCATCAGAGTCACCTGAGGTTATGATTAGTCCGTGCTCTCCAGAACTAACGGGACATATAGACCTGTATCTGGAAAGAGAGATTGATTTTAAGGAATCGGCTCGCACAGTGGTGGAATATGGTCAGTCTGACACCTGCAGGGCAGGTCGGCAGTCTGGGAACTCAGATAAGAGTTGGTGTTCAATCTTGAGTCTGAATTTTGCAGGACGGCAGGCTGGAAACGGGCAGATTTTCTATGCTGCAGCCCGGAGAAAAAGCAGGCCTTCAACTGATTGGTTGAGGCCCACCCACATGAGGAAGGGTAATCTGCTTTACACAAAATCCACTAAGTTCAATGTCAGTCCTATCTTAAAAGTGTCTTCACAGTAGTCTACCCCGGTGTTTGACCAAACAGCAGGGCACCATGGCCTAGTCAAGTTGAGACACAGAATTAACCCTCACGCATGCCAGTCTGTGGTGGGGAAGCGGCCTGATTTTTACCCGCCGTGTTACCAGAGAGAATGGGCCCCACTGGGAACTGGCGCACAGAGTTGCACTTTATTCATCAAAAGTAAAATGAGCTCTGAAATGTATTAAATCGCTACGATTTCTTCATGGATCACATGTGAAATGAAACGTTAATTTTTTTTTAATTTTTTTTTAACATTTATTTATTTTTGAGACAGAGAGAGACAGAGCATGAACAGGGGAGGGTCAGAGAGAGAGGGAGACACAGAATCCGAAACAGGCTCCAGGCTCTGAGCTGTCAGCATGGAGCCCGATGCAGGGCTCGAACTCACAGACTGTGAGATCATGACCTGAGCCGAAGTCGGCCGCTCAACCGACTGAGCCACCCAGGCGCCCCGAAATGTTAATTTTAAAAAGAAATTCATACCAAACCAATTATCTTGGATCTGAAAAGAGAGAGCGTGACGTGACTCCAGTGAGCAGGCAAGTTCTCGGACAAGACGAGAAGAGAGAGCAAAGAAGCCATTCAGGAGGGACACGGGCCACCAAAGCCCCCCAGCCCGGTGTTCTGGGAAGGAAGGCCCTTCTGTTGAGGACGGCAGAGGGTCTTTTGAAGGGGCAGAGCTGGCATCTAGCTGCTGTTGACCAGGTCTGGGGGAGGGGACTCCCGTTTAACAGGCTTGGCTGCCAAGTGGGGCAGAGAGGTCTTTGTGAGGGTGGCTTCCCCTCGTATGTCACTGCACGCCCCTCGGCCCACCCCACACCCCAGTGAGCGACCTGTGAGTTCCTGACACTCCAGCGTCCCTCTCGTATAACACCCGCATGCGTTCAGAACGTCTCCAGCCCCTCTGCCCTGGCCCCCGCTACTGTGTCAGGTCTGGGCGCTGGTCATTGTGCCATCTCCCTACTCCCAGCCTGCTTTTCTGCCCAGATGGCCAGAGGCATCCTTTCCAAAGGCCAGTCTGATGGCTGTTCTTCTGAACATCCTGAAATGATCCGGTCTCCTTGGCTGGATACGGGAGCCTTGGTGATCTGACCTACTTCTGCACCAAAGGGACCCTCATCCTTCTTCATCAAGTAATCAGCCAAAGAAAATGTTAGCAGACATCATGGCTAAAAGACAGGTTTCCATAGAGACGTCGAGGAATCCTCAGGTCAACCAGCTGTCCTAATGCCATGAATAACCCTTGTTGATACAGGAAAGGTCCGTGAATGCACGACCGGGCCCCTCGCTTAGCGGTTCAGTTTGAGAAGGTTTGAGCCCTGGCAAAGTCACACGTGCAAAAGCCACGGGCTCATCCTTCCCCTGTGCCCCCCCACCCCTCACGGGCAAGGGCTTCTGTCCCTTGCCGGTTGACTACACGTGAGGTTGAAGATCAAACTGTTCGCCGCATTCGTGAACCACTGCCAAGCCCCGGAGACTGTCTGGGCCTGTGCTCTGCGGTGGGAAGAGGCTCCCAGGGGACACGAAAGGCCCTATGAGGGCTCCCACGGAAACCTGGACTATTCCCTCCCGTCAGGTCAGCGCTAAAGGGCAGACCCTGGCTGCCCGTGCCGATGTGTTTTCTCCCTCTAGCTGAACGCTGAGAAGCTGTTTACTTCTTGGCCCAGGAAAGCCACACGGGAGGATTATAAACTGCACTCGGCATGATCCCCCCTCCACCAGACCATCCATTTATCCCTCTTGTGTAAACGCCTTGATATCACCCACTTTTTTTTTTTTTTAAGTTTATTTATTTACTTTGAGAGGGAGGAGGGGGAGCGCGCCCAAGTGGAGGAGGGGCGGAGAGAGGAAATCCCAAGCAGGCTCCGCACCGTCAGCACAGAGCCCGACTCGGGGCTCAAACTCACGAACCGTGAGATCATGACCCGAGCCGAAGTCAGACGCTTAATCAACCGAGCCGCCCAGGCCCGCCCGATATCACCCACTTTCAGAAGCACACCTTTTGACACCCTGCCTCCCACTGACTCCGTCCGCACGTCCTCGGCTCTCCTGCGCTGAGGGTCTCTCATCCGGCCACTTTGCTCCCTGCTTCTGGGCATCTCTCGCCTGGACCATCTGGACCACCTCCTGACTGGTGTCTCGGCCCCCTCTCCTCCCTGATTCCCTCCCCTCCCTTGGCCCTTTCTTCACTTAGCAGCCGGAGAGACAGCATTAAAATCAATCAGATCACCATACCCTCCCACCCCTTAAAGCCCAGCGCTTTGTCCACTGTAATTAGAATAAATCCATTCTCCCAGCTGTGGGGAGAATGGATGAATGAACGAATGAACTGTGGGCCATTCGGCACACTCATTCATAGGCTGGGGCCTGTGCACAAGCTCTTCCTTTGGCCTGGAACGTTCTCACCCCACATCTTTGTGTAGCTGGCCCCGTCTCATCCTTCAGGGATCAAGTCAAATGTCCTTCTGAGACAGGTCTCCTGGGGCTCCCCACCAGCATGGCCTCTTGTCTGCGCGGTCCCGTGTTTGTCTTCGTAATGTGGGAACCATCACATACAGGTCTGTGGCCTGTTTCCCTGGGGAAGGGAAGCACCGTAGAGATGGTGTCTGCTTCCTGCAGGATTCCCAGCAGCTAGAGCAGTGCCTGGCACGGAGCAGGTGCCCAGGTGACTCTTGGCGTGCATGAATGAATCCGAGCCTGTCCTAAGTGAGGCGCCCACCCGGAGCTCCCGCAGGTTCATGGTTGCCGGCCCAGAAGGCGGGTCTAGTGTCGTCATGGCTTCCAAACCCTCATGAGTTGCTGGAAATACGGCCTTTTTTTTTTTTTTTTTGTAATGTGAAATGTTCCAACTTTTCAAACAGTGATTGAGCCAAAGAAAACATGCCTACAGGCCACATCCGGTCCACAGGCTGCCAGCGGGATCTGTGTTCTAAGTTCCCAGTTAGTACTTGGAGCTCAGCAACATGGCTTTGAAGAAGGGGAAAGGGCCGTTTCTTCTCAACCCCGGGGCCTGGCGTGAGCTCTGCAGGACGACAGGTCTAGGCCCGGGTGGTCAGGCCTCCCTGCGGCCTCTGGAAGGTGATGTGCGCACCTTTCCTCTTGTGGAACCCCGTAAGCTCCGGCCTCGGGGCCTCCCCGGAAGCATGCGTGGTGGAGGCCAGCCGGACCTCAGTGACGTCAGGAAACGCAGCTGATGTGGCACTTAAATACCGAGGGAGGGCATTTCCAGGTCCTTCTGGAAGATGATTGCTACGGTCATTGTTACTGTCTTGCATTGTGCCATAAGTTACATTTAACAGAAATAAGAAAATGGTTCGGGGGCGCCTGGGTGGCTCAGTGGGTTGAACACCCGACTGTTGATTTCAGCTCAGGTCTTGAGCTCCCAGCTGTGAGATCGAGCCCTACGTGGGGCTCCACACTAGGTGTGTGGAGCCTGCTTAAGATTCTCTCTCTCCCTCGGTCCCTTTCCCCAGCTCACACACTCCCTCTCTCTCCCTCTCTCTCCCTCTCTCTCTCTCTGAGAGAGAGAGGGA
Organism: Lynx rufus; assembly: GCF_022079265.1. Classification (NCBI taxonomy): domain Eukaryota; kingdom Metazoa; phylum Chordata; class Mammalia; order Carnivora; family Felidae; genus Lynx; species Lynx rufus. The sequence continues at coordinate 146,478,392 of NW_025814867.1, forward strand.
GAGAGAAATAAGAAAACAGTTCAGCCACAGATGTTACCCATCAAATGAGCAGCTTTTTCCTTTGCAGGGTCTCTTCCAAGTCCTGGTGTGGGAGCACAGAACAGTTTTTACGTATTGGCGATTCTAGAACAGACGCATTTGATTCTGCTCTGAAATTTCACTTCACATCATGGGTGTTCTTCCATGCGGCCACCAAAATCCTAACAATGCCAGTCCTTTCCTCATATCTTCTAAAAGGGATACAGATCATTGATTAACCATTCCCTAGGGGCTGGCTTATTTTCCTGCTTCTGATTTTCAAATATTGTGAGTGATGTAGAACAACCTTGGGCTTGTAGCTTTCTCTTTCCTCTGGATTGTTTCCTTGGGATGAATTCCCAGAAGTTTTATACTAAAAGGGGGCGTGGGTATGTTGACAATGCTTTATATGTATACCAGAACTCTTTTCCAAAACCTTTTTGTATCAATTTAAATGCCTAAACAGCAATGTGTAACTCCGGGCTTCCTTATGACTCTGGCAGAGGTGTGTGTGATAGTTCTTCGTGGTTCCAATTTAATGGCTATAAAATGGTCCTTTGGGTCTGCCTTTCTTTGAATATTAACGACTTTGAAAGTTTCCCATGTTTTTGTGATTCTTGTATTTGCACTTTGCCCACTGTCTCTCTCGCCATTATTCTTTTCTTCTTTCTTTTTTTCTTTTTGGTGGTGGGACCGTTCATTTTTTTTCATAAACTTTTACGTAACAGAGTAGAGATGTGGATCCTTTACATGCTTTTCTGCTGTCCCACCCCACGGTATATTTTTTTCTGGACTTGAGTTTGGGTTTGTTATGCGCAGCTGGTTGCTTTTTCGATTCTGTGAACGTTACACGTCAGATACGTTCAGAAGGAAGGGGCTTCATGGCAGCAGGGAGGAGGACACCCCTGGTGGAAGTCAGGGCGTCTACACATGACCTCCGACCCCATGTCGTGACGCCATCACGCTCCCATGAGCATCTTCAGGGGATGCTCTAGTGGGACCTGAGCTCGTACTGGACGTTCCCAAGGACATAAAGATGCTCATGCCTGGGCTCAGCAAAGCCTCTGAGCCCATGCCTGGGGGAAGTCAAACAAAGCCTCCGTTATGTGTTCAGTGCCCTAAACTTGTCCCATCTGGAATGTATCAGGCAGGCCAGGCCATAAAGAGTCATTGGTCACACACCACACCCTGGCCTTGAACAGGTCTCCCCAGCCTTTTCTCCACAGTGACATAGAAAATTCTATTTGTATGGCACAGTAGGGTGAAGGGAGGCATACCCAATGCCAAAATCAATGGCTGGGGGGCAGCCCGGGGTCCCAAAGGAAATATCCAGCACACCTGTGCCCATTCACTTCTGAAGTTGGGAAATTCTACTCTGAGATGCACTTGGCCTCAGGGTGCAGAGGTTACAGATGCTGGAAGGCTCTTCAAGGCCTTAGACCTTCATCAACACTTTCCTCGATGTCTTCCCAATTTATGCCCAAAGTCCAGTTCCAAAGCCACGCCCACATTTTTAGGAATTTCTTATTACCCCAGCAACCCCCTTTGAAGTATCAAAACATGTGTTAGTTTTCTGTTTCAGTGTAGCAGAATACCCCCCAAATTTAATGGCTTGAAATAAAAACAAACACTTACTTTTGTTAAAGTTTCTGTGGGGCAGGAATTCTGGGGTAGTTAGCTTGGGTGGCTGTTGCTTAGGTTCTCCTGGGTTCTGGTGAGGTGGCAGATGGGTGGCCGGCTGGGGCTGTGGTCACCTGAAGGCTGGGCTTCCAACGTGGATCGCTTGTATGGCGGGCAGGTTGGTGCGGTTGTGGGTGGGAGGCCTTCATTCTCCTCCCGTGGGTCTCTTGAGTGTCCTGTGATGTGTCAGGTGGCTTCTCCCAGAGCAAGTGATACAGAGAAGCAAATGGAAGCCACACACTGTCGCCTCCGCCGTACCATATGGGCCCCACAAACCACCTCTGATTCATTGTGAGAGGAGAGAACACAAAAGGGTGTGAGTCCCAGGAGGTGAAGATGACTAGAGGCCATTGTGAAGGCTGTCGTGGGCTGAATTGTGTGCCCCTAAAATTCATATGCTGGAGTCCTAACCCTCAGTACCTCGGAATGCAACCAGATTTGAAGAGAAGGTCTTTTTTTTTTTTTTTTTTACTTTTATTTATTTATTTTTGAGAGAGAGAGAGAGAGACAGGGAGGCAAAGAGAGGGAGAGACACAATCCCCAAACAGGCTCCGCATTGTCGGCGCAGAACCTGACAAGGGGCTCCCAGGAACCATGAGACCATGACCGGATCCAAAATCAAGAATCAGAAGCTTAACCGACCGAGTCACCCCGAAGAGAGGGTTTTTAAAGAAATGTTGAAGTTAAATTAAGGTCATGTGGGTGCTAACCCAATATAACTTGTGTCCTTATAAGATGAGGAAGTTAGGACACAGACACACACCGAGGAAGACCGTGTGTGTGGACAAAAGGAGAAGACGGCCATCTGCAAGCCAACGAGAGCGGCCTTGGAAGGACTCGACCCTGCTGCCATCTTGGACTCTCAGCCTCCAGAACTGAGAGGAGATAGATTTCTGTTGTGCAAGCTCCCAGCTGTGGTACTTGTTATAGCAGTCCTAACAAAGTAATACTTTGAAATGAAAGTAAACTGAAATAAAAGGGAAGACACAGAAGGCTGGTGACTAAGCCAACTGTGAGACCGTCTTCCAAAAGTAAGATCCCGCTGCATACTGGTTCAACCAAGGCTAATCTGGTGTCTTATCTTGAGGGTGTTGACCCTTGGAAGTCACTTCTGAAAGGTCTTCGGGCAAGTCCGATCCATCAGGACCTGTAGGTCTTACTGAGGAGAAGGGAAGGGAAGGTGTGAAAGTGTTTGACCACCGCCGGCCCCAAGTGAACACCAGTGAAACTGCATCTCATCACAGAAGGGAGTGAGCCTTCCCACAGACCTGGGCATGAACTTCAGAAAGTTCCCTTGGCTGGGCGTCCACTGTGACATGTCATTTCCTGCTGCAGTTACATTTTCTGGGTGGGCTCCAGGGATCCTGCAGCTTCCTTAATAAGAGAACGAGAAAAACCACCCAGTGGGCCTCAGAGGCTGGGCTAAGGCCATCCCAAGGCCAAGTGTGGGTGGGCCTCGAACTTTCCAGCCAAAGATTAAGGTGCCAGGGGCCCCCACTGCCAAGACAGAGTCACTTGAGAGCGGCCTAATTATCAAAATAAACACACGTTGTGAGGATTAATTGCCTTCAGTTTCAGTGCTAAACAATCGCGAGAAAAAAATTGAATTAAACGGCTGAATATCGTGTTATCAGATGCATTGGGGGTGGAGGATGGTCTGCCAGGAAGAGAGGGCGCAAACAAAATCAGCCTGAGAGGGAGATAATCGCTGGGAAAAAAAATCCCGCAAACAGTTCAGAGCTCAGTGTCAACAAGGATATGGTCAGACCTGAGTCAGACCTGAATTACCTTGGGCCGCTTCCTGAAAACACACTGTGGGTTTCACTCCGACCGAGATAAATTCTTTTAGTCCCAGGGTAATTTAAGGGTGCAGACGCCTGCCTCTGTAAATCACGCTTGTCACAAGTCCTAAGAAAATATAAGGTTTCTAGGGTCCTCGTTCCATTCTGGCGGGAGCGTGGATGGGTAGAACTTTTCTGGATGACAGTTTGGCGGTGAGTATCAAAAGCCTTAATATTTTGAATAGCCTTTGACAAAACAATCTACTTCCAAGAATTCCCGCGGCAAGCGTCGTGCTCGTGTGCAAATATTTAGTTCAATGGATGTTCCACACAGGACTGCTGCTTTTTTTTTTTTAAGTTTATGTATTTTGAGGGAGGAGGAGGGGCAGAGAGAGGGAGAGAGAGAACCTCTCGGCGTGACCCTCCACGCTGTCAGTGCGGAGCCCAACTCAGAGCTCCACCCCACACCACGAGGTCACGACCTGAGCAGAAATCAAGAGTCAGACGCTCAGCTGACTGAGCCACCCAGGCGCCCCACACGCGACTGCTTCTAAAGTTCCACGCCAGAAACCATCGGAATGATGATTGTATTGAGTATTGAACATAGAGCCGGCGCATCCGTAAGATGAAAAACCGTGCGATTCTTCGCAGTGATGTTCGTGTTAAAATTTTCACAGACACATTAACAAACGAGGAAGAAGGAGCATGCAGAGTTATAGGTATATGCCACCATTGAGGGGGAAGGACAGTCACACATAGAAGAGACCAGAAGGAGGTTCCTTAAAGGTTACTAGTTCTTTTCCTCGATGGTTGGATTCGCTGGGAATTTCTGGTTTCCTAGTTTGGGCTTCTCTGGGCTCTTCTAGTTTTCGACTACAAACAGGCATTTCCTTTGTGACAGAAAAAACAACAACAGTTACATCAGACTTCTAGGAATTTCGTAATTGAGACAGCTAGCGACTTCCTCCCAAAGCAGAGACCGTACATCCCATCCTCAGACCTCTTGACTGCAAATCCTGCAGGGTTTGGGGACAGCAGATGGGACCTCTTGAGAGTAAATCCATGGCGTCTGAGGGTGTGAAATGTGCCAATGTAAAAGATGGCGACGTATGGTCCAGGAACGATCTACGCCCCCACGGGCCGTGCTCAGGAGTTTCCATGGATCCGTGTCTTGTTCAACCTTTGGGATTGTCAGTCTTCTCAATTTTTAGAGTTTGTCGTAATGTTAGCTGTTGTTATAAGTGGACCGAACTTTGTAAGGTCTCCAAAATTCTCGCCTCTGTTCTCTCCTCTTCAAGCTCTTAATTCCTCCCAGTGTGTGTTATTAAAATCGCTTCCGAACCGGTCTCCCCGAGCTTGGTTCTCTTTCTCTCCCGGGGGCTCCCGTACACTGTCGCTAAAGGACAATAGCATCAGGCCGTCCACTTCTTTAGGCTCCGTGTTGCTTGGAGAGTAACGTCTGTCTCTGGCCAGGCGTTCGAAGGCAACCTTTGTCCCTCTCCAGTTTCCTTTTCCTGATCATTCTGTATGGCCTCCCTGCCCGCGTCCACTCTTCCAGCTCCCAGTGAGCCCCCTAGCCTCCCCGAGTGACGCTAGCCCACTTGCCTTGGCGTTTATGCCTTTCTTTCTTACTTGCCTCTGCCTAATTCATGCTCTTTCTCCCGTGACCAAGCCCCTCTACTCCGCACAGCCTGTCATGACCACACTCTGGTTCACACTGATCTCTCCCATCTCTGACCCCGGCACCTCTTGTCCTGGTCACTCACTGCTGACGCTCACTCTCTGTTTTCCATTGTTAAGACATCAGGTCTCATGGGGTGGGCGAGGGGGTGGGTGGGTTGTCTCTCCAGCTGCAGCCCATCCTGTGAATGAAAAGTAGATGTCTTCCGACTTGTCTTCCTGATGGCACGTAGCGTCGCTGCACCTCATCCTGTGTGCATGTTAAATTAATATTTACTGATTGCGATGGCGTTGTGCCAGGTGCTGAGAAACATGGCCTCGCGTTTATTAGTACGTTTCGTTCATTCATCAGCGTGTTGGAGTTCAAGGACGAACAAGACAGGAAGAGTCCCTGTCCTCGTGGAGCTTATGTTCACGTAGGGGAGATGGATTCTCAAACTAGACAAATAAAATATATATTTTGGGGTTACACATTTCATTTTTATTTTTTTTAAATATAATTTATCGTCAAGTTGACTAACATGCAGCATATCCAGTGTGCTCTTGGTTTCGGGGGTAGATTCCCGTGGTTCGTCGCTTACATACAACACCCGGTGCTCATCCCAACAAGTGCCCTCCTCCGTGCCCATCCCTCATTTTCCCCATCCCCCAACCCCCCCATCAATCCTCGGTTTGGTCTCTGTATTTAAGAGTCTCTCACGGGTTTGCCCCCCTCTCTGGTTGCAACTATTTTTCCCCCTTCTCTTCCCCCGTGGTCTTCTGTTAAGTTTCTCATAGGCAAATAAAATGTTTTAAGGAGTGGCAAAGGGCATAAGAGAAATAAGGACCTTCGTTCAACTTTCTACATATTTTACCTGTTCTGTATGCAGGGCCCGTTACATAATTTGCGGGGCTTGACGCAAAAAGGAGGCTATGTGACCCCTTGTTCAAAAACCACGTAGGAATTTCAAGGTGGTGACTGCAGGGCGTTACAGTAAGCACCGGACCCTTCTAGCACATGTCAGGAGGCCAGCTCTGCCTATAAGGTACTTAGCCCGTACAATTATAGGGTAAAGCATCTTGGGTGCTTAGATGACACGGAAAATAATCATAGAGACCATCTCCGTGACATTTGAAAGTCAGCTCGTGTATTTCCTTACAGAAAATAACAAGAGCCACGTGGTGGCCAGATACGGAATGTACCATAACGTTCCCGTTGTTCCCTGCCTTTCAGACTGTCTGTCTTACTCAGCTTTGCAAGTGTTATCCAGGAGGTGCTACGGGAAGCAGAGATGCAAAATCATCGCCAACAATCACCATTTCGGGAGCCCGTGTCTGCCAGGAGTGCAAAAATACCTCTCCGTCACCTATGCCTGTGGTAAGAACGCACCCTCAACAAACTTCTCCACGGAAGACCCTGCCTCTTTGGGAGGAGGTGATCAGGGGAACGAAAGGCATTTTCCAGCAGCACGCCAAACTGAGGCTACGCCTGGAAGTGTGTTATCTTCCCCAATATTCAAGAGTCTCTTTTTCTATCCTTTATTCTTGTAAATGCTGTTCATGTTAGAAGAGCCGTCCAAATTCTTGGGTCAGAATTTGTTTTAAGAGTACTTTCAGGGTGAGCCTGGGTGGTTCAGTTGGTTAAGCGTCGGGCTTCGGCTCAGGTCACGATCTCGCGGTTCGTGAGTTCGAGCCCCGCATCGGGCTCTGTGCTGACAGCTCGGAGCCTGGAGCCTGCTTCAGATCCTGTGTCTCCTTCTCGCTCCCTGCGCCTCCCCCATTCATGCTCTCTCTCTCTCTCTCTCTCTCTCTCTCAAAGAAATAAACGTTAAAAAAAAAAACAATTTTAAAAGCCTTTTCAGCAATCAGATTGGCCGCAAATGGGGAGAATAGGAAAAGAACAAGTGAATGGGGTAAACCTGATGTCGTTGAGAATAGTGATTTTAATCTGAGTGCTTAGGAGGCTCTAAAATGTATGGATACGTCATGCAGGCTCCCGGAAGTATTGTTTGGGTCCTGGTTAACCTCCCCGTCTCGGTGCTTGGCTCTAACTCTCTCTGCTGCCATTCTATCTGCAAACCCACAGCGGTGAGTCAACAGAGCAAATCCTCACCCTAAAGCCATTAAAAATGTTACAAGGCAGCATGTCTCGGTTTTCCCGGTGTCTTCGAGCAAGAAAATGAAATGCTTGGTTCATTAGATTCCAACTTTGTAAAGCTACCTCAAAGTGAACCGGCACTAATTAACTCTCTGCGGGTGCGGCGGGTTTCTGGTTTGTAATCTTGACGTGTGGACTGTTTGTTCATCCCGAAATGATTCATAGGAGCAAAGGGAGAGCACAGAGTCCCCCATCTGAGGAGCCCAGTCCCTGTGCTCGTGGCAACCCCTTCTCCTGCTAGCCAGTCCTCCCTTTTTCTCTTTGTAGCATATTCAGGGGTGACTCACAGATCACCCAGGTCACCCGTTAAGGCACACGAAGCAGTTGGTTTTGGTCTAGGCACGGAATCGCGCAACCCTTAGCACAATTAACTTAAGAACCTTCTCGTCGTCCCCGAAGGAAACCCTGCACCTTTAGCCGCGACCTCCAATACACCCCCACCGCCCCGCCCCAGACAACCACCCATCTATTTTCTGTCTTTATGGACTTGCCTTTTCGACGGCCCGTATAAATGGAATCACGCAATGTGCGGTTCTTCCTTTGTGTCGGCTCCTTTGCGTAGCGTGTCGCCAAGGTTCATCCATGTTGTAGCACGTGAAAGTACGCCCTTCCTTTCTGTGGCCTCGTGCTATTCTGATGCATCCCCTGCCTCTTGTATCCTGAGCTCAAAACGTTGGCCTCTGCCGCGCCAAAGCCGTCATGGGTCCAACGAAGTGGCTGCATCAGCGCATTCCCGAAATAATAGCACCCACGCTTGCGCTGCGGAAAGCGTGGTTTTACTTCCCCCCTCAAGCTTTACTCCTGCTCCCATGCTGTAGCGTTGAACCCCCTCTGGCTGGGGTTCCCCAAGAAGCCACACAGATCACTCTGAGGTTCTAGTAACGTCGGACCTCTGCAGCTGAGTGTTGCGGGACGTTAGCCTGCGGATGTGGGGGATCTCCCGGTGTGCCTTCGAGAAGGAGGTGAGCGCAGGTCCTCGGCCTGGGCCTCTTAGCTGAGAGAAGGTGGGCTTTCAGGGCCTGGACATCATGCTTCAGCTCGAGCTTCTTGTCCCTTGTTCGTTCATTCAGCGCATCGTGGGCACGTTCCGTGGGTCAAGGTGGTTTTGGTGCCAGGATTCCATAGTTTAAAAAAAGAAAAAAGGCACGGTCCTTGTGCTGGGGATTATCGGTTGAGGGAGTGAGATGGGCACTTAACTAAGCAAACAAGCAGGTGAATCTGCCAGGCTCATGCGAAGCACCAAGTAGGAGGGAGGCAAGGAGCTACAGAGGTCAAGGTGGCATCAGGCAGCCCCAGGGAACGGGCTGGGGGCAGGCGACCAGCTAAAACAGGAGCCACTCGGGCTGAGCAGGCCTGGTGGCCATGGCAAAAATAAAAAATCAGGTGGATTGGAGAAGGGTTTGGTAAGTGCGAAGGCAAGACAGACGCTGAGGACGCCTGCCTGGTGGAAGGATTGGCGCCCGGAGAAGGCAGAGGGATGGGGTGTGGCCTTACACGGGCGTCAATGTCACAACGGGACAGGAGACTCGGGGAGCGGAGGGGGGGCTTGCTGTTCTGTCGCACGGCCTCTGTCTTCTCTGAGTATAAGGTCATCGGCTGTGAGGACAGGGGAGGAAAGACGGTTTGAAAAGATGGGGGAAGGTATAAAGTGAGGCTCGTGTCAGACTTCTTGGGGGAGGACACTGGTCTGCCCGGCGGCGTGGTTCCTTCCAGTGGGACCAGTTGCTTGAGACCAGACGTGAGACCAGGCTCACTGGTCAAAGACAAAGGAGGGAGAGAGTTGGGGTGATCCCAAGTGAGTGATCACAGCGGTGGGGAGTGGGATCCCAGCTGCAGACAGGAGGGGGCTTCGGGAAGAAGGGAAGGTAGGGTCAGTGGAGGGGTCTGGACGAGGTTGAGATCTACAGGGGGAGCCACTTGAGGGACGGAGGCTGAGGTCAGAGACGGGGTTTGCAGCTTGGTGTTAGATCTGGGGCAGTGGAGGTAATGGGATGTTGACCGTGTCCTTCCCGTCTCCCTAGGACATGCCCCCTTGTCCGCCAGTGCGGTCCCAGGACGTATTCCAAAGGGAAGGGGTGCCTCGCTGGGAGGCAAGCTAATGCCCATCCCCCACCAAGCAGACACTTCCTAAGACACCTTCTCATCACCTTCTAAGTGGCTGGCATTTAAAAAATATCCCCCTCTCCACCCTCGGCCAGATGGCTCTTCTCTGTGCAACCAGAATCATTAAAAAATGATTTGCAATGTCCGAATATTTTATAGGTCACCGAATGGGAATGAAAAGGTTTCCATTTTTAAAAATTTTCTCCCAATGGATGTGGACGTGGATACAAAGACCGAGGATTGTCAATCATTGATTTCTAATTGAATCTGTCTTAGTTAGGACCCTTCGGGTGTGAGTGAAGGAACGAACGTGAGCGGGTTTAAGCCTAAAAGAGGGTTGAGGCAGGTGGGCATCATGTGGCTAGAAGCCCATCTTCAGAAGACAGGTCTGGGAAGCAAGGCCTCAGGAGGGGCTGAAGCTCCAAGGTCATGGCAAACATCTCTGGCATCTCTCTTCTCTGCTTCTCATGGCACTCCTTATTCTTTCTCTCTCTCTCTCTCTCTCTCTCTCTCTCTTGCACACACACAGCCTGCCTGTGACCTGAGCTGGATCGTATATGGCCACCACCACCGCCTGAATCGTTTTCATGTCCCATTTCTAGCGATATGGAGTAATTCCAAATTTCTTTTTTTTTTTTTTAAGTTTATTTATTTATTTTGAGGGAGAGAGAGACACACAGGCAGGGCAGAGAGAGAGGGAGAGATAGAATCTCAAGGAGGCTCCACGCCATCAGCACAGAGCCGGATGCGGGGCTCAGACTCACGAGCCATGAGATCGTGACCTGAGCTGAAACCAAGAGTTGGACACTTAACCGACTGAGCCACCCAGGTGCCCCCCAAATTTCTAACAGAAAGATATGTAATTGGCTGGGCTGGGGTCAGGTAGCCTCCCTCCTTTGATCAGCCCTGACCAGAGGCCATGTGATGTGATTATAAACATGGCTGCCTGGAGAGAGGGGCCCAGCCAGACTCCACCCAAGTCAAGATGCTCCTGGGGCGCCTGGGTGGCTCAGTTGGTTGAGCGTCTGACTTCGGCTCGGGTCATGATCTCACAGTTCATGAGTTCGAGCCCCGCATCAGGCTCTGTGCCTGGAGCCTGCTTCGGATTCTGGGTCTCCTTCTCTCTCTGCCCCTCCCCCACTCGTGCTCTCTCAAAAATAAACATTAAAAAAAAAAGATGCTCTTACATAAGAGGATCAGAGAAGACCCACCAATACCCTGCTTCTAACTGCAGCGTCTGATCCAGATTTGGGATTCTACCCAGCAGTCTTGCTGTGTCCACACAGGGGACAGGGCACCCCACCCTGTGGGGGGGGTGCTTTAGGGACAAATACTGAATATCAAGCTGAGGGCCCTCATTTCTATAGAAATACATGCCGCTCATCACTGCTGTGACTCAGGCAGGGGGACGAGGTGCCTCACCCACAGCGACCACGATTGCACTTCATGGTTGGGGGTTGGGTAGGGAAATTGCAGTGAGCAGTTATTGTCTCTGCTCTGGGAGCTGAGGGTGCCCGGATATGGGGACAGGAGGGATGGTGGTACCAGGATTTGGGGGCGAGGGAAACAGGGGCCAGGATTTGGGGACAAGAGGGATACTGGTACCAGTATTTGGGGGCAAGAAGAATGAGTGCTAGGATTTAAGGGCAGCAGGAAGGGGGGTTACCAGGATTGGGGAACAGAGAGGATTCAGTGCAAGGATTTGTAGGTGCTCGTGTAGTCTAGGCTCCTACCTAGAAGGAGAAGTTAAGCAGAGATACCATTTTTTCTCCAACACGAAGAATCCTTTCGCACCCTAAGTTCAACCTGGAGAGACTTCTTTCCTTCTTTTTTTGGGGGGGGGGGGCGGGGGGAGAGACTTCTTTCTTAAGGTCTGCACGGACCGAAGCTTGACACAGAAGATTTATTCAGGGGGAAAAAGAACTCAAGGTGGTTGCCCTGCCCAAATTTAGCGAATCGTCTTCTCTGGTTTCACCTAGACAGACTCACAGGGACTATGGGAATCACCTTGCTGTCTTTATAATCCTTTAACCAGTTGCCAAAGGCTGAGCGTGCCACGGACAGCACAGCATCACGGAAGGATCGAGGGCATGTGTGCCCAAGACCAGGAGCGGAGGCGCTACCTCTCCCCAGGCGAACGGTGCATCTCTGAGCCTCAGTTGTCCCATCTGCGGGAAAGGGGATGAGACGCGTCTTCACTCCGTGAAGACTGCCCGAGATGCACCGTTGGATCGCTGAGCCCGGGGTCCAGCGCGTATCAGGAGCTCCACGAGTAACAGTTTGCTCGTGGTCTTACAAATGCTTCTAAAATGGAGAGAGTCAGGCCTGCGGGGTGGTAGTAAATCGCATCCCAGCTCCTGTTGTTATTTTCAGGTTCCTAACCCACTCGCGGGGCCATCGTCATGTAGCAAGTGGGCAAGTTTCCTGACATGAGCCTGTATCACGCACAGCAGTTTAATGTCTGGAGGGCCGGGTTATTCTGCAAAGCTCCTCTGGACTGTCCTTCCGCCCTGAGCTCTTCATGTGTCTCCAGCTGCAAAGCCTCTGGCATTTGCAGTGAGCCCAGCCCTGCTCAGGCCGTATCTTGAGAACAAGGTGAGAGACAGATGTGAAAGAAGTGTCATTCCTGGCAGGGAGGACTTAATCCTGCCAGGGAATCAGGGGCGTCCTTCTCAGGCTGCGGAGGCTATTTCGTCAGAAAGCATTTTGTGGCAACCCGGTTCGGTCCTCTGGGGCGCTGCCCTGGTCCCTGGGTCAGCGGTATGGCCGTGGTCAGCCGAAGGGCATTCCTGGGGGGCCCTGGACAGCTTCTGCCGCCTCCTGTCATCGTCACCTAGATGTGACCGTCCCTGCCGATGGGCGCGAAGGCACCAGGGTCTCCTGCGCACGGAAAATCCACAGTTTAGGAATGTTCTCTGGTTGTTGGTCCTGGGACATCCCTAAAAGAATTTAGTTAAGCACTTTGAGAAAGGAAATGAGCTTTTCTTGCTGCTGAAGATGTCTTCCCAGCTCTTTTATAAAAATCAGTGCAGTGGAACTTGGACGGTTTACGTTGGCTCACTCCTGTTTCCTGTTGCCACTTCTCCCAGATACCAGCTGGGCTAACGAACAAACAAAAATAAGCAATTTTCTGCAGGAAAAATATTTGGTTTCCTCTCCCTTCTCCTAGCTGGCTGTGGTGCACTTCGCCTTCAGAAGTCTTGTTCTGCCCTCTGCTTTCGCTCACGCTACAGTCCTGTCTGCTTTGCCCCAGGGCATCTTGAGATCGGATGGTTTATTCTTAGGGTCAGTTCTGCAGAATCTTTAATCCACTTCCAAAACAGTCTGTTTTGCTGCCCCCTCTCATTTGTCTATTGTCCTTATAGCACTTAGAGGATCATTCTAGCGTGCGGTCTTAGAATTCTCTTTCAGGCTTATTAAGGAAGCGAGTGAGGACTGAGAGCCGTGGATGAAAAGCAGAGGAGGAGCTGGGAGAGCTCCGTGGTGGATTCCGGGCTGATTACAGTCATCTTGTTTCACTGAATCTCCCAGAAGTTCGCGTTCAGAGTTAACAGCGTTGGTTATTGAGGTGTCATTTACATACCTTAAGATTCACCCGTTTTAAGTAAAAACAGTTCAGTGCGTTCTAGGAAATTGACAGAAATGCACAACCAGCACCAAACTGCAGTTTTTTAAAACTTTTTAAAAAAATCTTTCGTTTATTTTTGAGAGAGAGAGAGAGCACGAGCAGGGGAGAGGCAGAGAGAGAGGGAGACACAGAATCGGAAGCAGGCTCCAGGCTCTGAGCTGTCAGCACAGAGCCCGACGCGGGGCTCGAACTCATAAACTGTGAGATCATGACCCTAGCTGAAGTCGGATGCTTAGCCAACTGACGACCCAAGCATCCCTGAATTAAGATATTTCTTTTTGGTTTTTAGTTCCCAAGAACATACTCACAGCGATCGATCCAGCCGTTGCTAATCTGAAACCTTCTTTGAAGCAGAAAGACGGTGAATATGGTAATTTTTCTGGCTTATTACCAGCATTTTTCTTTAAGTGAAGGTAAACAGTCCCATGTGACTGCAGTCGGGTGACATTGGTTGGACAGGGGATGTCAGGAGGTCATTGCAGTTACCAGCTCTGGTGATGGCAGTGCTGTGGCGGTCGGTTGCAAACGGTGGCCGGCGTTTTGTTTTGTTTTTCAAATTATAAGTGGGATGAAACCTCTTTCCCTTCCCTGCTTATTTCCCAAAGTACCACCTGGCAAAAGAGATCTGCTCGGAAACAAATTTGGGGTTCCTGGATGATGGGCCTCCTGGAAAGAGGACCCATCGGGAATGCAGGTGGGCCAGACCGAGGCTGGGCCTGAGGACTTCCAGAAGCCCCCCCTCCTCCCTCCGGTTTTCACTGGGCTCTTGTAAATAGGAGGGTGGGGGTGAACATTTTAGTTTTCTTATCCGATCGAGAATGGAATTCAGCCCTTTGGGACTCCTGATGGGAACCACAAAGTTTCTGTAGAGCATCGAAGATGTTGCACGTTGTGTGTTGAAAGTTTTGTATTACTCTTATTACATTTATGAGGTCTTCTGTCCCTAAATCGAAAAGTGAAGTATGCTCGACGCGGAAAACGGGAAAGCACCAAGGACTAGAACTCGCCCCTACTCTCAAAGCTTAGAGAGAACTAATGTTAACGTTCCGTGTTCGAGTTCCACCCCCGCGCCAGCTCTCCGCCGGGCTTTGCATCTCCCAGCCCCACTGCTGCTTCTGACACGGTTCCTACCCTGAGCCCATGAATATCCCGATCCCCCCCGCCACCCCCCCCCGGAGGCTTCTGCCCTGTCTGTCATCCCCAGGGGTCCCCAGATCTCTCAGGCTGCCCATCGCGAGCTCACTGAGCTCTATCACAGAAGTGTACCCAGGCATTTGCAATCAGACCTGCCCTGCATTTGCTATCATTTCCAAAAAAGTGGCCCCGCACAATCTCCCTCCATAATCTCCCTCCCTTCTTCTCTGTGCAGACAGCAGCTCTGTGGTTAGGTACGTATGCCGTGAGTAAGCCTCCCAGAGGCACGATGAATGCCATTGCCTGTAGGACGGGAAAATGCGCTCGTTCCCTGCCGCAGTGGGGTGGGTGAGTGGCATCTAACGTTGGAACCCACCCATTTTAGGGTTTCTAAATCCCTCTTGTGGCTTAATATTTTCAGAGACTATTTACTCAGTGCTCTTGCTGGCTTGTAGTCTTCTGTAATTCAGTCAGAGGCCCATTTATTGGATTTCTGTGACTTTTTATTCATTATGGCAGTCCTGGGTTGGGAACAGAAGGCATCCCGTGAACGGCCGTGACTCATCGCCCTTGCATTTCTTTTTTATGAAACAGGTATAAACTTTGACCCAAGCGAAACGAGGGTTCTGAGGAAAGACGGAGTTATTGTTAGCAACTCTCTGGCTGCCTTTGCCTACATCAGAGGTAGGTCAATGAATCGAAGCTTCCCAGAATGCTTTACCGAACCCTTACTGCCAGCTGCGATGTTTAATTACAACACTCGGCTAACGAAAAACGACTGGAAGTATGACTCAGCACGTGCTGTCTCCTAAGATCTGGAAACACAGGGGCCTAAATTCAGGGGCCGCTCCAGCTGGGTTAACACCCACCAGAGAGCGACATGGGGAGGAGGCAAACAGATCAAGTCACACTGCTTAGGAGTTGGGTTCCGTGAGTAGTTTCCTCTGAGAGAAGTAGGAACCGAGGAGTACATTTCCCAGGTCTCAAATTTGGGAAG
Source organism: Lynx rufus (assembly GCF_022079265.1). NCBI lineage: Eukaryota > Metazoa > Chordata > Mammalia > Carnivora > Felidae > Lynx > Lynx rufus. Next base: position 146,493,550 of record NW_025814867.1, read on the forward strand.
GGCACGGGTTCTTAAATCCCACCCTTGGCTGGGAGACAACGGAGCTAAAAGGTGCCCTTAGTGAACAGAACAGGCCATGCCCTGGGAAGGCTGAGTCTCTTCCTGACTCACCAGTGTTACCTCCCACGGTTGCCAAGGGTCCCCTTGATGATCTTCCCCTCAAGGATCCATCAGACTCAGCCCTCCCTACCCGGCGGAGCCAAAGCTGCTCGTCGGCATCAGTGAGGGGACGGTGCGTGCCTTGCCTTCGTGCGTCACCACCCTGTCCGCTCGCCTCAGGGTAGACCGTATTTTGTCGTGTGAGCTCCGCAGGTTTCGGCGACGTCTGCCTGACTCCGTTCAGGGAGGCCAAAGCCTCTGAGGCCTTCTGTACAATTCGTGTGACCGCAGGGCGTTGTGGCATTGCCGCTCAAGGCCGGCCGGGGCTGAGGCTCTTTGGGGGGAAGCCTTCCTCAGAGGAAAAGAAAAGTGTTAAGGAAACAGCTCCACACGGGAGGTGGAAAGGATGGTCTTGGGATCTTCTACTGTTCCATCGTCTTCCGGCGTCCGTATTCCTCCTGAGTGTGTGCTGTGCGGTTGTTGGTTTCTTCTGAGAATCTTCTGTCTTCAGACGACCCTCCGACTTCCATTTCTTGCTGTTTCTGATAACATTTATGAGGCCTTTGCTCCCCTTCTGCATAAAAGTAGAGGATGTTTGATGTGGCAAACACGGGAGCCCACCAAGAACTAGAACTCGCCCCTACTCTCAAAGCTTGGAGAGAACTAACTAGTATTAACGTTCTGTGTTCTTCTGGTTCCCACCCCCCCCCCCCCCAACGGCCAGCTCCCCGCCAGGCTTTGCATCTCCCAGCCCTGCTGTTCTTTCTAACAGGGCTCCCATGAATATCCCGATCCCCCAGCAGGGGAGGCCCCAGAGCCCTGTGTCACCCTTGTCAAAGTTAAGCGCCACAGGGATTTTTGTCAGAAATCTCCCCACGTTTTCAGAGTCCCTGGAGAGCCCCCTGGAGGAAAGGCGTCATGAAAAATCTCTCAGGGAATAACGAGCAACCAGGAGCCGCGATGACTCTGCTCACAGAGCTGTGGCCGTGCTGAGCCTTGTCAGTGCCTCTCGACAACTGTGTTGGTCGCCTTGGGCCACCGTGACAAGACACTGTAGGCTGGCGGCTTCCACGGCAGAAATTCACGTTCTGGAGGCTGGAAGTCCAAGATCAAGGCGCCCACAGAGTCCGTTTCGAGTGAGAGTTCCCTTCCTGGCTTGGAGATGCATGCCTTCTCACTGTGCTCTCACAGGAGATGGGGAGAGAGAAAGAGAGAGAGGAGGAGGAGGAAGGAAGAGAGAGAGAAGGAGGAAGGCAGAGAGAGACAGAAAGAGAGAGAGAGAATGCTCTCTGGCATCTCCTCTTATAAGGACCTTGATCCTCTTGGATTTGGGCCCCACCCTTAATGACTTCATTTAACCTTAATTACCTCCTTATAGGTCCTGTCTCCAAATACAGCCGCATTGGGGATTAACCCTTTGACACACCAATTGGAGAGGGGCACAATTTAGTCCATAGCAAAGACCCCGAGAGAGAGGATTCTGATCCCCCATTCTGCACACAGGGAAGCTCAGGGTCGGAGGAGTTGAGCCATTTGCCTGAGGCCACAGCAGGGACATCACCAGGGCCACGATTCAGACTCAGCAGGTAGAAAACCTGTGCTCTGGTTTCCTCTGAGCAACAAATGTGCCCTTCAGAAGTTTGAGGGGTGGATGTACCCGAATTACTCCCTCCCTCCGTGTCCGTCCTTTTACACACACGTGCCTCCCAGAAATCAAATGAGAGATTTTCTCATTAGCACCCATTTCACTGCTACACATTGCCTGACTTGAGGACCAGTGCTTGCTCTCTTAGTTGTTGTCACGGCCCAGGGACCAGGACAGGCTGGCATGGGACAGATGCTCGGTAAGTGGTTAACCAATGAGCGGATGATGAATCTTCCTCTGGCGTCATGAGCTGTCCTGCACCTTCTTGTCACCGTGTATTTGCTATTTATAGGTAGTCCGTTTTGAAGAAATGTAAGGACTTCATGCCCGGTGACTTGGTTTTGTTGAGGGTTGCTTGGGCGCCTCCGTCCCCGAGAGCCGTGGGGAGGAGGCCTGTCTGAGAGGGTGGGGGAACCGCCGGCAGGAGCAGCCGGAGCTGAGAGTGAGCCGGGTCAGCTTCTGGAAAAATCAGCTTCGCATGCTCCGGAGATTGGGTGGATCCCAAAGGACGTTTCCCCAGGTCAGGCTGCACGTGGTTTTGACACATTGGTGCAGTCACATACACACAGGGGACAAGTCGACTGGGAGCCAAAACTGAGGGGCATGTCCTGGGATACTGGAACACAGGGGTCGGCAGAACGGACGTGAGCATGTCCAGGGGTCCCCGATGAACAGTTTCTCTTTGGGCCATGTAAGTGACCTGGGAAGCTTTCCCCAACAGTGAGGCATCATTTTAGTACGTTTAGTACATTTAGTACGTTCGAACGTACCCTTAACTGTGCACACCTAATTCATTCTAGAACCAGATCATCAGTTTGAAGAAGCCTGTGGAAAAATTCTGAAATCAGAGGAATGGAGAGGTGTGTGTGTGTGTGTGTGTGTGGTTTTTGGAAAGCGGTTTATTTTCTGGCTCAGCCATCAGCCCCCAGCAGACTGTACCCAAGGAGCCTTATTTGGACAGTCTTGCTCAGAACCTGACTCTCCCCCTGCACTTATTTTTTGTTAATGTTTATTTTATTTTTGAGAGAGAGAAAGAGAGAGAGGGTGTGTGCGCGTGCATGTACGTCGGTGGGGGAGGGGCAGAGAGAGAGGGAGACAGGATCTGCATGCCAGCAGAGAGCCTGATGTGGGGCTTGAACTCGTGACCTGTGAGATCGTGACCTGAGTCAAAGTCGGACGTTTAACCAGCTGAGCCACCCAGACGCCCCACCCGCTCCACCTGTGTAAGTTTCGTGACAGCAGCTTGGTGTGTTTCCCCCACATACACCCGCAGGCATGCCTCTCGTGTCCTAATATTTCTGTCACTTGCCTCTGCTTGGGCCTCCAGCCCTCTGGCAGAGCATGCTGTGGACGGTCCGGCCGCCCGGGGTCCCTGGGGTAACTAGGGTAGCTGGGGGTCACGGTCAGAAAGCAGAGCTTGTCCTGAGATGCGGAGGCATCGTGTTTTATATGAAAGGAATTCTAGGCTACGAGACGGCCCCGCATTGAAATAGAAGTATGATAACACATTCCAAAGTCAGAGTTACATGAGAGGGAGGATGATCGGGGATCAGCGCCACCTTGCCACTGAGGTGTGGCTTCCGATGTGTTCCCACGGTCTCTAATCTTCGGTTCCGTGACAAGGTTATTATCGCGTCCGTAAGTGCTGTCAGACCAAGGGCTCAGGAAGCTCTGTGCTTTCACCCACCAGTAGCAGGGCCCAGGAGGCGGGACCCTGGCCCCGGCTTCTCGGCGTCTTACTGGGACACAATAGGTTGGAACTGGAGCTCGTGTTGGCTCCAGACCAGAGATCTAAGGGTCAGGGGCCTTAAAGGCCACAGGCCACCCTTGTGAGATTCCTGCGGGCTTACCGCAGCCGATGACATTAAAGCCCTTCACTTAAGCCTGTGATGAACTGAGGCTGAACTGAGAACAATAACACGATGTGAAGATTCTCTTTAACTGCAGGGAGGCTAATGCCTTTATCTTTCTGGAACCCATAATAGGAAACGGGTCGTAAAAGCTGCGAGTGGTCCAGTTGAAAACTGACGATGTGCCCTCAATGTAAAGTCCAGGGGGCGGTGGCTGTGGAGAGAGAGCCCGGCCGGAGCTCGGGGTCCCAGCCACGCGGTGGCTGTGGACAAAGGACGAGGCTGCCTCAGGAGGACTTGGGCCGGCCCACCTCCAGGTGCCCTCTAACTAACACCTGGTGATTCTGTGACCTCAAACCAGTCAGCGTAGATGATGAGGAAGCCTGGCTCCCATGAGGCTTTGCCGTGTTCACCAACTTTGATCACGGGATCTCAGCAGACTTGGTGTAGACATGGCCTAAAGAGCGACCACTGGGCAGGAGGCACGTAGGGCCTGATAAGTGGGAAGCTCTCCTTGCAGTTGACCGTCACCTCCCAGAAGCAGAGGGAGAGAGGAAGAGAGGCAGCTACATAATGGAGCCCCGCCCACAGGACACCCCTCTTCTCACGGACTCAGCAGGTGTTTGCGTAATCCCTGCTCCGCCCTGGGCGCTGGGGATTCGTGAAGAACAAGAGAGTTCGGCCCCTGCCCTCATGGAGCTTGCGTTCTCTGGGGTGAGACCGGATAAAACACCTTCAGCGATTTAGTGACATTCAAGATGCTATGGAACCTAACGACGGGGGAGGGGTGGGGGTGGGGGGGACCTGGCCCCGCCTGGGGGTGGGGGCAGAAAGGTCTAGATGAAGGAGGAAGAAAGAACATTCCGTGCAAAAGCACCAAGGTGTGAGGCCATCTGCCCCTCACCCCAGCCCCGTGGGGAATGGAAGGAGGCCAATGTGTCAGGAAAACAGAAACTGAGGCATGAATGAGTCCTTGGAGCTGAACTTGGGGAGGGTAGCTGGGGCCAAGGCCTAGCAAGCTTCGCAGGCTACGGTCAGGATTTGATTTCCAACTTAGTGAGAAGAGGGAAACTGTTTACCGGTGCTAAGTAGGGCAGTGATGTGATCCCGTGTGCAATTTTAAAAAGATTGCAGTGGCCACAGTGGGAAGGTGGGTGACAGGGCGAGAGAGGAGAGAGGAAGACGGAGAAGGGCGGTGGTGTTCCTGGTTTTCAGATAAATTCACTAGATCAAAAGATGCCTTAATGAAAGTGGAAGTCCCAGCCACTCACCAAGAGATAGTCACAACATATACTGTCAAATGGTTATTACCAAGAATATATAGAAACTGCATACATGTATCAGCTCCCTCGTAGGTCCGTCCCCAAGAGGAACACTTGCACGTGGACATCAGGGACATTTACAGGACTGTTTGAGGCTACGGCGCCCACGTGGCAAGAGCCTGACGGAGACAGCGACCAGCAGGAGAGAGCGTGAATAAGCCACCGTGTAGTCAAGATAACGGAGCAGTAGGAGGCAGCGTAATATTCAGTTAAAAACTCCCAGGGTGGCTCAGTCGGTTAGGCGTTTGACTCTTGATTTCTGCTCAGGTCATGATCTCGCGGTTCGTGAGTTTGAGCCCCACATCGGGCTCTGTGCTGACAGTGCGGAGCCTGCCTGGGATTCTCTCTCTCTCTCTCTCTGCTCCTCCCTTGCTCATGCTCTCTCTTTCTGTCTTTCTCAAATAAATAAACTTAAAAAAATAAAAGTAATGAAATGAATAAACATCAAGGAGGGCCGTGCCCTGACCAGCAAAGAGGATGTGTCCTAGCCTAATTTAATTCCTAATTTAATTCTGTCCACCTGGGCTCCTTAAAAAGGAAGGAAGGGAAGAAGGGAGGGGAGGAGGGAGAAAAGGGTATGGTAACTAGCCCAGAGTTAACCTGCCTGCCTGGGGCAGAGCCAGATCTCAAACTCTGTCCAGGGAGGGTGAGGCCCAGGTTTGCCCACCACACCACTGCTGGGAATGACTGACCTCTCAGAGGAGAGGAGAGAAACCGGTGATCGTGGTTTCCTGGAAGCTCGACCATCACGGGACTCTTTCTCCCTGGAAGTGGTCCTGTCCTGACCTGTGGGTGGCTGGAAAAGGAACAGGCGGGACTCCGTTGCCCCACCCACGGTCCTTACAGGTGCCACAGGGGTGATGGCGGCAGGCGTGGCCACCAGCGGGACTCACGGTTTATGCTGAGGGAAGGAGGAGATGGGTAGTGGCTGCATCCAAAGCCCACATCGGGGTGCCCCGAGAATGGGGGGTTGGAGGGGACATTGGCTAGGAGGTTTGGGGTGGGTGGGGTGGGGTGGGGGCAGCAGGGAGAGGAAAGGGACATTCAAAGGGACAGGAGGGGTGAGGAGTCGGCTCCCAGCGGAGGCTGTGATGTGTGGGAGGGAGAAAGAAACATCCGCCCTATTGCCTTAGAGTCTCTGGTCTTTCCATCATTCTGTGTGTTGTTGTTTAATGACTTTGTCCCAAATGGCAGCCCAATCCCCATTCTACCTCCACTCCCAGAAACGAAAATAGCCTTTTCTTTTCTCGCAAAGGATGCATGGCTGTGTTTGACCAAATCTTCAAAATGCCTTGACCCTCAGGAAAAATATATTACTATTAATAGCACTTAAGAACACACCCAGCTGTCCTTCCCTGAGCTGGATCGATTGGCGTTAAGACTTCCGTATCGTAAGGAGAGCGATCAGATTTTACTAGTAGGGGTGATGGCAACAAAGAACAACATATCTGGGTCCAGGAGCTGCACCCGCGACTTGAGCTGCAAGTGAAGGAAGCCGAACGGAGAGGTTTCGAGTTTCCAGGGGATGCGTCCTCCTTAGTTAGATCTCTTCCCATCAGACCAGTGGGCTAGATCCCTTGATGATATAGGAAACTTAACAACCCTGGAGTTTTGACACCAGTCTGGACCTCTGGGGAAGGACAGAGGCAGCAAAGGCAATAGTCATTCATGATACTTCCGCGTGGTAAATGGGGGGGGCGGCGGCGGGGGGGGGGGTGCTGTGCCTAGAGAAGGATCACTGAGATGCACTGAGCAAATGCCAGGGGTTCCAAGTGCCCACCCCACAAGGAGCTCACAGCCCGAGATCCCGAATCCAGGTCTGGCTAAGCCTACAGAGGCCAGTTGTCCACAGGCGGTGGCTTCCCTTTGCTGGCTCAGCTTGAGCCTTTGTTTCAGGGGTCAGCAAACTGTGGCCCTCGGGCTGGTTTTGTAAATCCAGTTTTAGTAGCCACCCCTGTAGGTCTGGGGCTGCCTTTGTGCACAAAGGCAGCACACACGGCCCACAAAGGCTGAGATCCTCACTATCTGCCCTTGAAGGAGAAAGTCTGCCAGCGCCTGATTTCTGTTTTGAGGGAGTTTGCTGCATCGTTATTTCCCAAAGCGGGAGTGCTAGGACCTCAAGGGATACATAACTACAAAATGGGGACAAAAACGGCCCTTTCCGCGCAGGGGTAAGGTAAGGATTCACCTTATGTCGGGACTTAGGCCAGAATACGTGGTGCAAATTAGCATTGTTTCTGTTATTCTTACGCAATCATTTGGATGTGGGAAGAACTACTAGAAACTTCTGCGTACATTTATTTTTTAATCTAAAAGACATCAAGCTTTGCTAGCATCTACTGTATTCGTAGTACATTCATGTACGTATACTTTATATATAAATTAATTTTTCAAAATTCGCTGCTACCACTAATACTAGTGAACAGTTTCTCGAGCGCTATGTGTCAGTGAATGTTCTGAGAGTGTTACAGGAATGCACTCTTTGGCAGGAAGGTGCTATTAGCCCTATTTTACATATGACGAAACTGAGGCACAGAGGGGTTATGTAACCAGCCAACAGTCACGCAGCTAATAAGTGGCAGATCGTAGTTTGCACTCGGAGGGGGGGGGGGTCCAGCTTCTGAGTCGCTCTGCTGTGTGTCCTCTCGTGTACCTATATGGATCGACCATGCAGGCTCAAAACCTTTTCTTGTTTTAAACCAACGGGAGTGTACGACCAGTTAGGTGAGGCTGGTTTCAAAGATGCTGTTCAAGGGGCACCTGGGTGGCTCAGTCGCTTAAGCCTCTGACTCCGGCTCAGGTCGTGACCTCGTGGTTCGGGAGTTCGAGCCCCGAGTCGGGCTCTTTGATGACAGCTCGGAGCCTGGAGCCTGCTTCGGATTCTGTGCCTGCCTCTCTCTCTCTGCCCTTACCCCGCTCGTGCTCTGTTTCTCCCCCTCTCAAACATCAATAAACATTAAAAAAAATATTTAAAGAAAAAGATGCTGCTCAGGATTGGCGTCCTGCGTGAGCTGTTGGTTTGGGCAGACGTCTGTTTCTGTGGATTGGTGAAGGCTGACAGTCCTGGCCAGCTCCTGACTTGTCCTTTCCCACCCCCCCCCCCACAGCCCACCCAGAGAGAGCAGCCCTGCTGTTCGTGTCCAGTGTCTGCATCGGTCTTGCACTCACATTGTGCGCCCTGGTCATCAGGGTGTCCTGCACCAAGGACTTCCGGGAGCTGCAGCTGGTGAAGGAGCACCTCGTGCCAGGAAGTGACAAGGCTGAGGAAGACAGTGAGGATGAAGAGGGGGAGGAGGACTCTTCAGACTCTGATTTTCCAGGGGAACCGTCTGGGTTTTGTAGGACTGCGTATCCTGTCTACAGTTCCATAGAAGCTGCAGAGCTGGCCGAAAGGATTGAGCGCAGGGAGCAAATCATCCAGGAAATATGGATGAACAGTGGTTTGGACACCTCACTCCCGAGAAACATGAGCCAGTTCTACTGAAAAAGAGACACATCTTATGCGATCACACTTTCTGAAGAGGGAAGGATCCAAAATGCCCCTCCGGTTCTATTTCACTCGTACCTTCCATGAAGGAGTATTTGTTATGTCATCCAATACCGGTGAAGCGAGAAGCTGTTAAAGGGACCTTTCCAACTGTTTACAGCACATTCAAAATAAACTAGGAGGGAAGTCTTTGTTCTCTTTATTTATTTAAATTCTTGGAAAAAAAAATTTTTTTAATGTTTATTTATTTTTGAGACACAGAGAGAGAGCATGAGCAGGGGAGGGGCAGAGAGAGAGGGAGACACAGAATCCGAAGCAGGCTCCAGGCTCCGAGCTGTCAGCACAGAGCCCGACGCGGGGCTCGAACTCACGAACCGTGAGATCGTGACCTGAGCCGAAGTGGGACGCTCACCGACTGAGCCACCCAGGCGCCCCTTAAATTCGTTTTTATACATTAACACAGAATGCACATTTATTGCGTGCTTATAATTCCAGGCTCTGTTGTAGCTGCTTTTCATACGTTAAGTCATTAATTCCTCACAACAACCTCATGAGGTAGGGCTATCATCCCTTTTACAAATGAGTAAACAGGAGATTCCTTGTATCAAAAAAAAAAAAAATTGTACTGATATACAGGACAGCAAGCTTGGATCCATCCACTATGGCGGATTTTAATCACTAAAATTATTTGTTTAGAACAGAAATCAGCAACATTTTTCTTTTCTTTTTTTTTTTTTAAATTTTAAATGTTTACTTATTTCTGAGAGTGCAAGCAGGGGAGGTGCGGGGGGGGGGGGAGGGGTGGGGGGGGAGACACAGAATCCGAAGCAGGTTCCAGGCTCTGAGCTGTCAGCACAGAACCCGGCATGGGGCTCGCACCCATGGACCGCGAGATCGTGACCTGAGCCGAAGTCAGACACTCAACCGACTGAGCCACCCAGGTGCCGCTCAGCAAAATTTTTCTTAAAGGGCAAGATAATATTTTAGGCATGTGGGTCATGCCATGACTGCTCAACTCTGCCATTGTAGCTCACAGGTAGCTATACATAGCTAGTACATAATGAGTGAATGTAGCTGTGTCCCAATAAAACTTTATTTACAGACGCTGAAATTTTGAATTTGATTTCATTTTCACATGTCACATATTCTTTTTTTTTTAAATCACTTTAAAATGTAAAAACCTTTCTTAGCTCACAGGTGTACAAAAACAGGTAGCAAACATTTACCTGATTTTGTAAATAATGTGTGGGCCACAAGACCTAAAATATTTACTCTCTTGCCCTTTATTTTGTTTTGATGTTTATTTATTTTTGAGAGACGCGGGGAGAGAGAGAGAGAGAGAGAGACTGAACGGTGGAGGGACAGAGAGAGAGGAAAACAACAGGATCCCAGGCAGGCTCCAGGCTCTGAGCTGTCAGCACAGAGTCCCCACGTGGGGCTCAGAACCCATGGACCGCCAGATCATGACCTGAGCCAAAGTCTGACGCGTAACCGACTGAGCCACCCAGGCGCCCCTGCTCTCCTGCCCTTTAGAGAAAAAGTTTGCCCACTCCTGATTCAGAATGGAAAAGTGCACAGCTTCTAGTGCTCAAACGGATCATCCAGATTACCCAACAGTCCTTTGGGCAACGATCAAGGCGGGGAGTTACCTTTCAAATCATTGCAGGGGAGCGGAAGAAAAAAAAAAAAAGGTAAGGAAACCGATTCCTAATGGGAGAACTGGTGAGAGGTTCCTTTAGACAGCTCCCCCTGCTGGACAGGAGGCTTATAGCTATGGAGTAGAATAAGATTTTATTATTTATTTATTTATTTATTTATTACTTATTTGAGAGAGAGAGTGTGTGTGTGTGAACAGGGGGAGAGGAGCAGAAGGAGAGAGAGCAAAGATCCCAAGCAGGCTCCACACCCAGCATGGAGCCCGAGGCAGGGTTCGATCCCACTTCCCCTAGGGTCATGACCCGAGCCAAAATCAAGAATAGGATGCTCAACTGACTCAACCACCCAGGCGCCCCCCATTTTTTTTTTCTTTTTTGTTCCAGTGGTACCTAGGGTACAAAAATGATGGTGTTATATCCATCTCGCATGTCTGCTGTGGATGGACAAGCTTTCTGCCACCAACCCGGCAAGCAGGCACATGTAGTTGAGGAAGCGGAAGGCTGACAGGTTAAGTATGGGGGCCCAGTTCACATGGCAGAACGGGATGGAGGGGACTTAGTTGTGAGGTGATCGGGAATAACTGGCTGTTCCCTCAGGGACTCAAACAATGCTGGATACGGAGAAGGCATTTTTCTCTCAGTCCCCCCACCCCACCCCCCACCCAGGACCTGAGAGTGAAGGGCCCATCCGAGGCGTGCAGGAAAGGGTGGGTGTGGAGTCTCTCATCAACCGGCCCAGCATCCTGCCTTGAGAAGGGGTCTGCAGTCCTGTTTGTTTGTTTTTGTGTCATTCAATTTGTCTTAGTTCATTTGAGCTGCTACGACAAAAATGCCACAGACTGAGTGGCTTAGGAACAGTCGAGATTTATTTCTCACAGCTTGGGACGGTTGGAGTCCAAGATCAAGGTGCCATCTGGACAGTTCCTATAAATGGAATCACACCGTGGGTAGTCTTTTCGTGCCTGGCTTCTTTCGTTTAGCGTAACGTCTTCTGGTTCCACCGTGTCGTAACACGTGTTAGGACTTCGTTCCTTTTTTGTGGACGAGTACTATCCCATTGCATGGGTAGAACACATTCTGCTCACTCATTCATCTGTTGGTGGACACCCGGGTTGTTTCCACCTTTGGCTACTGTGAGTTATGCTGCTGTAAACATTCGTGTATTTTTTTTTTATTTAAATTTTTTTTTTCAACGTTTCTTTATTTTTGGGACAGAGAGAGACAGAGCATGAACGGGGGAGGGGCAGAGAGAGAGGGAGACACAGAATCGGAAACAGCCTCCAGGCTCTGAGCCATCAGCCCAGAGCCTGACGCAGGGCTCGAACTCACGGACCGCGAGATCGTGACCTGGCTGAAGTCAGGCGCTTAACCGACTGCGCCACCCAGGCGCCCCAACATTCGTGTATTTTAACACGCGGTATTTTAACAACAGTGCCGTCGCCCAAAATGGCGACTGCAGGTTTGTTGAGAAATTCTATGTTTTCCACTCAACAGAGGGAAGGGGGGGGCGCTGAAGATGAGTCAGAGTGACATCCCCTCTTTCACCCCGTCCTCCTGCCAATTTCAGAATGAACTTCCCTTACTCTGACCCCTGAGAAGGTGGGAGGGTAGGGATCGGTTGAGAGAGGTGTCTATACGGACAAGTTTGGTTGGGGTGGTTTGGGCAGAGGCTGAAACGCCTCAGGACCTCCAGGTAACTGAGTCCTCCGTAATGCGGGGTCCCGGGAGAGGTTGGCGGGGCCGGAGATGCCATGTTTTAAACCTGTCATGAGAGAGAAATTTCTTCTGGGTCATGGCAGACAGTGACATGAACACACGGCTCCATTGTCTAACTTTTTCCTGAGGATTCCGTTCTAATCAAAGAGAAGGCTTGTCCTTTCATTTCTGGGAGCCCAGCAAGGAGCACTTGGGTATTGTCCCGGCTCCTGGAGCCGCCTGTCCCCATTGTCTCCATATCTAGCTCCCAAGCGGCACATCCATGAGCATAAATACTGTCCCTCTGCTGTCTTTCTGGGGCTGAAGGGAACATGGCAGCTGGAGGTCTTCCCTTTACCAGTTGGAGAAAGAGTCTGGCCCACATGGACCTCCGTCGTAAAGCTTTTGTGGAGTGTCCCACAGTGGTCTTCCCTTCTCTGAGCCATCCCCAACCCCCAAGCCCCACGCACTTGCACACCCCTCCCAGGACCCCGAGGAGGCCACACGGAGGACAGGCCCGCCACGGGCGAGGGCCCTTGTTTGGCCCCCGCGAACGTAGTGAGCTGTTTATTTGCATTTTCTGAGCCTCAAAGAAGAATGCCACGTTCTTCTCATGCACAGAGCCCGAGGGGTCCTGCTGAGAATGTGTTTGCACGGGCACGAAGCCCAGGAGGGAGAGGACCGAACCAGATTCGGATGAAGGGCTGCCGCTGGAGCGTGGCGGCCGGAGGAAGCTCCCGGGTGGAAGGCTCCCCGGGGAGCGCGGGGCCCACGCGGCTGCTCCTCCGCTTTGTGCGTCTCTGGGCAACAGACACCCCTCTGTTTACGAGCGGTGGGGTCCCGGAAGTCCTGCGAGAAGAAGCCAGCCCTCGGTGGGAGGTTTGCCCCGGTCAGCACCTCAGGACCCTGCTGCAAACACCGCCTCGCCAGACGCGAGCTGCCCGCTGGAAAAGTCGGCCCTTCTGCAGTCCCGGGGCTGGACGTTGGCGGGGGCCGCTGGGGCCTCGTAGACGCCGAGCATCCGCGGCCGCCTCGGGGAGGAGCGGCACACCCCCGGGGACCCAGAAGCTTCCACAGATGTGGAGCGGGTGATGCCCGGATCCCCGGACCGGGGGAGGGGAGGGGGTGCCCCCCGACGGCCCCCGGCTGCCCTTTTCTGCAGAGAACCGGCTCCCATCCTCTTTGTTTTGGTCCTCCCAGACTGCTACCACAACGGGCCCCAGACTGGGCAGCTTGTAAACAACACGAACCTATTTCTCGAAGTTCTAGAGGCTGCGGCCCAGGCTCTGGGAGTCAGCACAGTCGGGGGAGGGCCCTCGTCCCGGTTCCCTGCCCGCACCTTCTCATGTGGTAGAAGGGACGGGGCAGGGCTCTGTGCAGCCTCTTTCATAAGGGCGCTAGTCCCACTTACGGGCGCTCTGTCCTCATGGCCCGATCACCACCCAGACGCCTCACCTCCTAATACCAGGGTATCTGAGGGTTAGGATTTCCGCACGTGAATCTTGGCGGGGGGGGGGACACGATCATTCTGAACGGAGCCATTTTCTTACACGAATTCCTCCTGAGAGCACTCCTTCAGGAAATCACTCATGCAAGGGTCCCCATCTCAGGAAACTGACCTGCCCCCCGGGGTGAGGGGCTGTGGACCTGGGAGGGGGGGCGTGTGCCGGTCCCTGTCGGCCCACATTGCTGGCACAACGTCGCTCGAAACCTCAGTGGAGGCCAGACCCAAAGGATCATCAGGTACCCCTCCCACCGTCGAGTGGTGCCAGGAAAGAGTCAGCCTCGTGTCTGGTAAGTCTTGGGAGGGAGCCCTCCTTTCACCCTGCTCCCTGCCCCCACCCCAGACACTGAGACACGGAGGCCAACCACAGCGAACGTGGCTCTGTCCCCGACTCAGGCTCCCTTCACTGCCCCGTTGCCTCCCAGCTTCTACTCTGACTCGGTCCCAGTTTGATCTCGGGTTGATCTCCCTGCGTCTCCGTTTCCCCATCTGTAAAATGGGCATAATAACGATACGTCCCTCCTGGTGGTGTTGAGGGTCGTGGTGCTTCGCATCCAGTACGAACAACAGGGAAGGCAAGTTTTTATCATCGGTTATTCCTCCCCCCTGAGGGGCAGCATCCAGCGTGGCCAAGGCCAATGTCCCTTCTACAGGAGATCTGACAGAATTCAAGGGCAAAGCAAGAACAAGCTGAGGGAGGGGACGAGGCAGCCCCGCTTCTGCCCTGCTGCCCGGAAGACTTCGTAGAGGACGGGCAACTGTCTGCAGGGCTCAGGGGAAAGTGTCAAGGTCGGACTTTCCTTGGATTCTTCAGCCGAGTCCATTGTGGAGTCTCCCCCGCATGGACTTAAAAGGCTATGCCCAGTTCTGGGGGGGGTAGTTACGAACCCGGAACTGTGGTCTTTTTTTTTTTTTTTTTTTTTTAAGCAGCCCATTGTAAGCCTGACCAGAGCTGGCCAAAGTCCATCCCAAGACTGGACGGGAGCCCGGGAGATTAAATCCTAAACAAATACTCATTCCAAATGCCTTGTCAACTGGGAGCCATGCTGGCCTATAGTTGGAAATAAGGCAAGAAAGGGCCATGATAACACCAACCACATAAGGGAGAACTCAGGAAGCTGGCTAATAACCCGAGGTCACTACCTCCTTTTCAGGAATTTCAAATCCACGGGCACCCCCTCTGTGGGGCGCTGTGCGGGCTCTCCAGGGAATGAATGAGACGACGTCTAATCGCCGACATGGACAACCCAAGGCTGTGCTGTCCAGTGCCACACGTGGTTATCTAAACCTAAATTTAAATCAGTTGACGCAATTTCAACGTTAGATTTCAGTCACACCGGTCACATGGCAAGGGTTCACCAGCCACGTGGCCGGTGGCTACTCTCCTAGTGTGGACGGTTTTGCTGAGCGACGCTGGGCTAGTGGGTTAAATCAGACACGTAGGGGCACCTGCGTGGCTCCGTCGGTCGAGTGTCCGACTTCGGCTCAGGTCATGGTCTCACGGCTCATGAGGTACTGACCGCTCAGGGCCTGGAGCCTGCTTCGGATTCCGCGTCTCCCTTTCTCTCGGCTCCTCCCTGCTCGTGATCTGTCTCGCTCTCAAAATAAATACTAAATTTAAAAAATTTTAGACGCACAGGCGTGAGCCCAACTCACTACAGTGAATGGAGTGGGTATGCGCCCCGGGGCCTCGCCAACCAGGGGTGGGATCAGGTGAAATCCCAGGCACAGAAATGTGGGACCCAGGTGCATGTACCCCACCTCGGCTCTCCTTCAAGGGGATGCCCCCAAGTGTCCCTGCTCTCCAGTCTCTGTCTCCCTGGTGCACCTCAGTGAGTGCAAGGGCCCACAGCCACAGCTGCACCCCAACTTTAGTGGGCTCCGACCCACTGCAGAGCCATGGGAGGCCTATCCACCTGCCCTGCCCTGGCCACTTGTCCTTCCTCCTGATCCAGAGACAGTCGGCACCCCCGGGAACAGTCCAGAGAACCTCGGGCCAGGCCTTTCGCACCCCGGGAGCCTGTCCCCCGTCCCCAGGCCGCTCTGCTGGGTCACCACGACCGAGCCCCCTTCCCTCCCTCCTCCCCCTCTTCTCCTTCAGTATCTCACGTGGCCCCTGAACCCGGGCGCAGAGCCGGCCCTTCCTTTTTATCCTTTGGATGTTCTGGTTTCACAAGGCAGGCTGTGGGAATGACAGTATATGGTCAAACCAGGCGGCCCGGAGCACAGAAAGAATGGGGGAGGCGTTCAGCCTGGTCCTCAAGGAATGAGCAGAACTGTATTTATTCATTTATTTAATAAAATTTTATTTTAATTTTTAAAGTTTTGTTTTCAAAGTTTGTTTATTTTTGAGAGAGAGAGCAGGGGAGGAGAGAGAGAGAGAGAGGAGACAGAGAATGCGAAGCAGGCTCCAGGCTCCCAGCTGTCAGCACAGAGCCCGACGCGGGGCCCAAACCCACAAAGCTCGAGATCATGACCTGAGCTGAAAGTCGATGCTCAACCGACTGAGCCACCCAGGCGCCCCTGACAGTATTTTTTTTTTTAATGTTTATTTATTTTAGAGAGAGAGAGAGCAGGGGAGGGGCCGGCAGAGAGGGAGACAGAGGATCCGAAGCAGGCTTTGTGCTGACAGCAGCCAGCCCCACGTGGGACTCGAACTCATGAACGCTGAGATCCTGACCCGAGCTGAAGTCAGACACTCAACCGACTGAGCCACCCAGGCGCCCCAGAATGAGCAGAATTGTAAAAGGTGAATCAAGGTGTGGAAACCTGATGTGCAGAAATGAGTAGCAGTGATAGACCAGGAGGCGGGAGTGGGAAGGGCATGTTTAGGGATGGGGAAGAGCCAGAGGGGGGTGGGGTGCACCATGGGAAAACAGGACAATGGTGCAGGACATCAGGAGGCGGGTCAGTGCTCCGGGCCATGGGACTTGTCTGACCCCTGGCAGTAAGTATGGAATCACCCTCTCTGGGCAACATCCTTCCACCCCCCAGAGCAGGTAAGGGACTCACCTCTTCTACCCTCGGCCAGCAGGGCCTGGCCTCAAACCTTGGCCTTCCGACTCTTGGAATAGTAATCGCTCCCGATTTTACCGCTCACTATCCAATTACTTAGTATCTTGGAAAGTACCAGATTACAGCTTAAGTCTGTTGGAGAAATTAAAATCATCACGCTCAGGAAGCTATTCTAGCGACTCACTCACGTGGGTGCTTTAAGCTGTAATCAATCTCATCCAGGGCCCAACAAGTTAGTCTGGCAAAGCCTGTCTTTGAAAGGTTCCCAGCCTTTGCTTCGAGATTTGCTCACAGCCTGATTGCATTTCAGACTGGGCCAACAGAAAATCCAACTGGGAATTTATCTTGAGGTGAAAATGCCGCCTTCCTGCTTTTAAGCAAACTCTCTGGGATATCGTGAGCTGAGCCCGCGGCACCGGGCAGAACAAAGAGAGGAAAGCTGGTCACTTCCGATTGGGGGGTACATATTCATTCCCCCTACTTTCTCCGTTCCAACTCATGACTCCATGGATTGAGTCCTTTCAAGAAAAGAAAAATAGACCTTGTCATTTCCTATTGTTTCAAAGACAGACTCCAGCCTGGGAAAGATTAAGGCAAGAGGAAAGGGCCTCGTGTCCAGATGACTAAACAGCAATCTGACCTGGAAAATGCTCGATTAGTTTCTGAGGAAGGGAGGGAGCTGCAATTAAAGGCATGTGTAAAATCGTGACATTACCTCACTAAGGGAGCAAAAGGAAAGCGCTCCCAATTGGCTAACAATGAACTGGAGGAGAATGTGTTACTAATCTGTGAAGAATGTGCAGACCCAGTGAGCTGCCTCCCAGCTCTGAGCTCCCGAACTTCCTTCCTTAGAACCTGACCTCTGGCTGGAAAGCCTCCGGACCCTGGGAGAGCGAGGCATGTGCTGTCAGTGGAGGGGGGCGTCTCAGGAACAGGCCAGGCTTGTCTCCACGGAGGCTCCGGTGACATCCGTCTTGCCTACACCCCTCCGTTAGCGCACGAGGAAAACTTCTGTTCTTATCGAAGATGTCTTGGGAAGAATTCCAGCTCTTCTGGAAAAAATAATAGTAATAATAATAGAGACGCCTTGTATCGTGTTTTCAAGTGAAGTCGATAGATCTCCATGTACTGACCTGAAAAATTCTGGAAGTCCTGTTATTAAGGGAGAAGTGCAAATCGTAAAATAATACGTGCGTCGTGATTCCGTTCAGGTAAAGGAAAAAGACTCAAAATAAAACTTTTTCTTGGGGCGCCTGGGTGCCTCAGTCGGTTAAGCGGCCGACTTCGGCTCTGGTCATGATCTCATGGTCCATGAGTTCGAGCCCCGCGTCGGGCTCTGTGCTGACAGCTCAGAGCCTGGAGCCTGTTTCAGATTCTGTGTCTCCCTCTCTCTGACCTTCCCCCGTTCATGCTCTGTCTCTCTCTGTCTCAAAAATAAATAAACGTTAAAAAAAAAGATAAAAAAACCAACTTTTTCTGTGGGTACAGACATGTGGCTGCATAGTGTGGGGTGAGGTGGGGGGAGGGCACAGCCCCTGGCCCACCTTTCTCTTCAGACCCCGCGTCTGTCCTTCTCTGTGAGGGGCCTCACATACTTACAGTGGACGACACAGTTCATGTATCCGTGCTCCATCCCGTCGATCCCCCCAAAGAGCCACCACCTCCTTGACGTGGCATGGGACCAGGGATGCACGCACCAGCCTCAAGGACAGACCTTGTGACATAGCCGTGCCGGCCTTGGAAGCGGTGTTGTGTCCAGGAAAGGCGGTTCATCATCTTCCTTTTACACAATCAAACCAACATGTAATAATCTTAAATTGGCTCACACTTGGCTTATTCTTTCCCCAAAGAGGGGGAGTAAATAGAACCAGAAGGAAAATCCAGGGCAGAGGTCGGTTGTATCACCGCCGAAGCTCCTCAAAGTCTGCCAGTCGGGAAGCAGAACCCGGAGTTCAAATTCCACCACCGCCACTCAGCAGCTATGGACCTCGGGCAATTTATTGACCTCACCGGCCCTCAGTTTCCCCATCTGTAAAGTGGAGACACTGCCTACGCATGCCTCTTAGGGTGATCGGGAAGCAGCTGTCAGTGGGGAGCTGGTGAAATTCAGCAGAAGTCAGGGAAGGAAAGTGGGTCTTCAAAGAAGCAAAGGCCATGGTCAAAGACAAAAGGGATAGAAGGTGAATGGGAAGTTTTTAAATGGGGAGTTCTTGCCAACAGTAAGATGACGAAGCATTTACAGTGTTTCTCACACGGTGAGTCCTGAGGAGCCTAGCAAAGAGAGAGACGGAAAAGACCAAGAATACGGCTGCTTGCTCGGAAGGGAGTTGTCCGTGGATGATCTGGAACCATTTCCAGATAGTGTCATGGAAACCATGCATGGACCCACCATCCGGCCACAATGGTTAATGAAGATATCACGTGACTTGGCTTTGGGCGAGAAGTAGCTTCATCATCTCATATTGGTAAGAAAGGCGATCAAAGAGTTGCAGGTGTCTTCAATGAATAAAAAAAAGAAAATTGCAAATAAATAGATCATTCCTAACCCTGTTTGACAAACCAACACCTTCAAGACGTGGGGGTCGGCGGACAAGAGGGGAAAGTAATAGGAAGGGTCTCGGTGGTAAAGAAGTGGTGTGCCCCTGACTGGTGTGGATAAATCATCCCCCTGCACCCCACCTCTGTATCCCCTCCATGACCACCTCTCACCTCTCGGCCTTGGGATCGAAGGGCGCTTCGCGTCAGTTTATGCCAACAAGAGGTTTCGTCATGACCAACCTTGGATCAGGAAGCACCCGCCTTCCCAGATTCCGTGACCACCTCCCCGCTCCACAGCAGGTGTCGTTTGTTCCCTCTGCTCTCCCAGACCCGGGACAGGGGTGGCCTCTTTCTTTCCTTCTTCCTTTGTCTGAGGCTGTGTCCGTCCAGCCTTCTGTCAATTCATTCTACAGATCTCCAGGGAGTGGCACTTTGTGCGGGGCACTGTGGAAAGCCCTGGGCATTGGTTAAGGGAGCCTGGCCCACCACCCGCTCTGACCCTCCACCCTTCCGCAGGAGGGAAGGCCCGGCTCGCACAGAGGTCAGAGTCCTGAGGTTCTGGTCCCGGGGGGTGGATTTCCTCCCGAAGAAGGTGGCCGTCGTGTCACGGAGTCCACACTCTTGCTGCAGGTGCCCCTGGGGACAGCCCGCCCTTCTACAAGCCCAGCACGACAGCACTAATTACTCCCGATCCTGGCAGGACGGGGCCGGGGCCGGCAGTACAGTGGGATTAGAGCTGGAGATTCGCCCGCAGCCAGGGGAGGCGGCCTGGGGAGTGGAGGTGGGACCCCGGCTCTGCCAGCAGCCCAGCAAGCCGAGTGGCCCAGGGTCTTTTCACACTGGGGCCTCGGGATGTCATCCGGGGAGCTGGTCCCCTCACTCGCAGCGCTTGGCTTTTGTTTCGCGTCAGGTCAACTTAGGAAGGGTTGGCCGTCTGCCCCTGGTGCATTCGAGGGCAGCCCGGCACTTCCGTGGCCAGCCCTGAGTTGGGCTCCGGTGCGGGTTCAAGCCAGGAGTGGCTGAGACCTCAAAGCCATGCCCTTCTTCTGGAGGAGAGCTGGCCCAGGGTCAGCTGGTCCCGGACCCCGGTGGCCCATCTGGGGGCTCGCTCCCCATACGCTGTCCTGCAGAGACACACCCAGAAGGGAAGGAGTGGCCCCGGGTCCCCCACGGGCTGCAAAGGTCATAGCGAAGCCAGGGGATAGGACTGTGGAAGGCTGTCATGGGCCAGGCGGGCCAGCCCTGGGCAGTGGACCAGATGCCAGCCCGGGAATGGAGACAGGCAGGGTCCTTGTGTCCCCCAAATACTCCTGTGCACAGCCACTCGGAAGTGGCTCCCCAGTGTGGCCCTCCCCATCCGCGGCACCCTCCGCCCATACCCCACCTCAGCTTCTCCCCAGTCCGGTGTGCAGGCCCCGAGGCCACCCACTGTGGGTCACCTTGCATGCACAGCCCCTCGAGGGTGACAGAGAAGAGGGGAAGGAGATAAAGGCTTGGGGGAGGGTCTGGGGTCTCCGGAGGTGTGAGGCTGAGCCATCAGTATCTCTTTGGCTTCCCACCCCCTGCCTTTCCCAGGCCAAGGACCCCCAGAGCCCAGGGACCAGGCCTGGCCCTCGGCAGAGGCCATCTGTAGCCCCTGCTCAAGGCTCAACGATGCCGGTTCAAGGGGTCTAGCAGGACAGATGCCATCACTCCACGAGTCACTGAATCCGAATCAGGGTTCAGGGCCCAGGAATTCACATTCTTTAAAAAAAAAAAAAAATTTTTTTTTAATGTTTATTTACTTTTGAGAGAGAAAGAGAGAAAGCGTGAGCAGGGGAGGGGTAGAGAGAGAGGGAGACACAGAATCCGAAGCAGGCTCCAGGCTCCGAGCCGTCAGCACAGAGCCCGATGCGGGGCTCGAACTCATGAACGGTGAGATCGTGACCTGAGCTGAAGTCGGACGCTTAACCGACTGCGCCACCCAGGCGCCCCGAGGAATCTGCATTCTTTACAAGAGCTTCCTCTGGGAGGCGGCTGAGGGCCTGGGGCTCGCTCGGCCTGGGCTCCCTGGGCCCCATCAACTACCTGCTCATCTCTCAGAACCCAACTCCCACATCTGGTTTGGGTTTGCTGTGTACGGGATCGCTTCGTTTTGCCCCAACCCATTGTTCTCTGTTCTCCTCCAGGCTCCTCTACCCTGCCGTGTACCCAGGCCATCATCAGCCGTCTCCCCTGCCCTCTGACTTCCTGTTGGGCTCAGGGAGTGGGGGCCCCCAACAGGAGATGGGGGAGGGGAAGGAGAGGGAGGTCAGGTGTTAATTCTCCCCACCAGGTCACCTTGACTGACCGTGGCCCCCCACCACGGGCCCCTGCCCCCGTCAAGGCAGCCGCCTCTGAGCCTCACTTTCCTTCTGGGCCCGTCAGTCATGTTCATCTGTCAGGCCCGGTACCGGCTCCCGTTGGTAAAGCCCAGGCAGCGCGCTGTGCCCCGAGGTCCCCTCTCTGCTCTTCACTCCTTTGTAAATAAGCCCTTCTGAAGTGTCCCAAAGTGACTATGCCATCAGCTTCCCGTGGGGGCCCCACTGTCACAGTGCCTGGGGACTCATCCCTGCCCGGTGCCCACTTTGCACTACTAGGGTTTTGCTGGGATCCTCCTTCAAGGCCGGGAGGGGGGTTACCCTCAGAGGGAGTGAACAGCTCCTTAAATTCTGCACCCTGGGTCTTACCCTGGCCTTAGCCTTGTTTTCCCTCCCTGTCCTGCCTGCCCAGGGCCCTCCCCCCAGTTCCTGCAGACTGACAGGCTCCTCTATGTGATGCCTGGATCTCTTGAGGCCCCGTCCCGAGCATCTGTGTCTCCAGCCATCTGTGGCTGCGTGTTCGTGCCGCCAGCTTAATGGGATGTGTTCCTTTCCTGAACTTCTTATCCTGGGGTTTACGAACTCTTAGGAGACCAGTGATCCTCTTCCAGAAGTCCACAAACCACTGAAACTCCAAGCAAAAGTTAGTGGATATGAGAGCGTGCATCTTTCTGACTTTCTCGTCAGCTTGAAATAAGGACCGAAGGAGAGCATAGAAATGGCATCTTTTGGCACAGACCACGGCCGTGACATGTGCTAAGTGCTCCACAGCGATGAGATGTTGTGATCGCAGCAGGTTGGGAGAAGTTAACGTGTGTCTTTCCGTGTCCACGGTGTTTGTGGAACGCCTCTCAGAGCGAGCCCTGAGGCTGGTCCGGCACGTAAGTGAGCACTGGGCGGTGGCTGTAGTTGTTGGGATAAGGCTGAACTCTAGCTCCTGGGAGGCCACACGGAGCAGGCCATCCCTAGAAGGTGCGAGTGTGCTCAGAGAATGCTTACTGGGAGAGAGAGTGTACCTGGGTGGGGGTGGGAGAAAAGGCCCCCCGGAACCTCAGAACGTGACCTCATTTGGAAATGGGGCCTTGCGGATGCAATCAGTTGAGGTGCGGTCGTACTGGATGAGGGTGGGCTCTAAATCCAGGGATTGGTGTCCGTATAAGAAGAGGAGAAGGCACACAGAAGCACTCAGAGGGACAAAGGCCACAGGAAGACAGAGGCAGACATTGAACGCTGCAGTTACAAGCCAAGAAACAGCCAAGAGGCAAGGAAGGATCCACCCCGTCAGACTTCGGAGGGAGCATGGCCCTGCCGGCACCTGATTTCGGACTTCTGGCCCCTAGGTCAGTGGCAGAATGAATTTATGCTGTGTTAAGCCATCCAGTTTGTGTTCATTTGTTATAGCAGCACAGGAGGCTGATACAGATCGATTCCACAGCAGCTCCCGGGAACCGAAGTAGCCGAGGCATCGACCAGTCCCAAGAATCCCGGCAGGAAGCAGGCGGCATGTGCCACGTGGGATCATTCTAGGCAGTTTACTCACCACGGGTGGACAGTTGAGCCCTGTTCTGTGTCAGCCACCACGCTGGGCTGGTGGGGGGGGGGTGTGGTGGGGGGGCACGGTGGTGCTGGTAAATATGAACTACCAGTAATCGGGGGAGAAAAAGTCCTGATTTATAGTACTCATGGGGGCTCCTGGGTGGCTCCGTCGGGTGAGCGTCCGACTTCGGCTCAGGCCATGATCTCGTGGTTTGTGAGTTTGAGCCCCACGTCGGGCTCGGTGCTGACAGCTCAGAGCCTGGAGCCTGCTTCGCATTCTGTGACTCCCTCTCTCTCTGCCCCTCCCCTGCTCGCGCTCTTGTCTCTCTCTCAAAAATAAACATAGTATTTGTCGATTTCTGTGGTGTGAATACTCCTTCTATGGCCAACGCAAGCGGCCAGTGTGACATCAGTGTCTCGGAGCTGGGAAGAGACGCCCCATAACACCCCATTATAGTGTCCCGCCTCCCAGGCTCAGCAGGTGTAAATGACTTCATGGGTAATAGTAACAGGAAGTGAAATAATCAGGAAGTGATAAGTTTTGAGAAGTCACTACCTTTGTGTCTAAGCTAATCTATCTAATAGTTAGCTCCTATGATTTGATGTTTCGCAGCGGCCGTGTTTAACAACCGGCTTACAAAATCCCTGAATGTTTAAGCTGGCACGGAGCTGTCTGGAGGGAGTCCGGCAGCGGAGGAGACAGGCTCCGTGAACGCAGCCACCACCTCGTGGGCTTGTCACGTGGCGATTTGGCTCCAGTGGACTCTTGGGAAGATTTCCCGGGAGGACCTCCACCTCCGATGGCTGCGGAGCCGCCCGGAGGAAGCGAGGTCCACAGAGGGACCTCGGAATTCAGCTCTCAACTAGACCAGGGCAGCAGAGTCAGTGAAGAATGTTCTGGTAGCTACCCAGCCACATCAGCTTGTGTCTGTGAGCTCTCGGGACCCCCACTGATCCACGGGTCCCTGGAGCTGGCACGGGGGGTGGGGGAAGGTGGGGGCTGGGCGGTCTCCAAGGTAGCTGTCCCCTGGGGAAGGATTCCACAAAGGCGTTTGTTGTCATTGCAGACAGGGGTTGGGGGGGGGCGGGGAGTACAGTGAAGGCTGATTGTGTCGAGCCCGGGCCTCGCCTCCTGACATCTCTCTCTCTTTCTCCCCCCAGGCATGCACACGCACATGTGTCTTTGCACCTCCACCATGACAGTTGTCCCCAGTACAACTGTCCCCATGACAGTTGTCCCCAGTTAGGGGCTCGTTGTATCAGGAAGCAGGCCAGCACTAGGCATATTAACATGACGAAGGCAGAGTCCCTGCCTTCCAGCAGTTTACAGTCTAGTGAGAGGCCTGTGGCTGTCCACGGCCACCTGTGTCTAGCTCTGGGGTTGATCTAAACCTTTGTTGTCACGCAGCTCTGTCCCGGTCCCCACTCTCTGCTCTATCAGTCCTGAAGGTGACAGGTGATTCTCAGTTAGCTAGAACCAGACCGGGACATAAGGCGTTATTTCCGGAGCCTTCTAAAATCCCTGCGACCCGTGTTACGTACCGTCCTTGATGCCTATGCGCTGTGACATCAAATTGACAGGGACATCGGGTCACCTGGGCCGGGTTGTAGGAGCACCTCTCCTATCTCTTTACTGCAGATATGAGGGAGACCTACCACCCCACTTCCTTGCTAAGGACCGAGGCGTTTTCCGCCGGGCAGGACCCTCGGTGCTAGAATCGGGGTGCCGGCTGGCAACCGGGATGGGGGGGGTCACCTGAGTTTCCACCTCTTCTGACTGCGCAGCATTGAACACCGAGGCCGGCGAGGATAGAAATCCCACCAGGCTCTAAATCTCGCTCTCCCTAAATCCGTGTCCCCGAGACATATTATAGCATTTGCTCCTTTTCATTTTATAAGACATGTTGAAAAATAGCCATTCATTTCTAAATCCCTCTTTTCAGTCACTTTTAATATTCTTTTTAAAAGAAAGAAAGAGAAAAAAGCTCTGGAGCCTAGAACTTCACATACTTGGCTTACGCCCAAAGGTGACTATTTATTTCAGCAAAATTCATTCAGGGTCTTGAAAGTCAAGCGTGTGAGTATAAAATACACCTTTTGAGTCTCAGATAATGCCCTTTTCTCCTCTTGGATGGCTGAACCACCAAATGTCAGCTTGACGTATTCAGTGCTCCCAGGAATGTGACCCCAGAAAAAAGAAGAAGGTGGTGGTCCTAGAGCCAGGGGGCTCCTCGGGGTCTGTTGAGGACGTCACAGGCTGGGCAGCCAAACTGGGGTTCCATCTGATCCCTCGTGGCTCTTCTCGCTCAGCTGGGGGGGGAGCGCTGGCTTTGGGTGACCCCGGGGTGCAAATCCCGTCTCTGCCGCTTGGTAGCTGTATGAACGTTGGGTGTCACCTCTGGGCTTCCAGAAGGTGGCCATCACCGTGGGAGCACTGCAGAAGGGCCGTGGCAAGAAGTGAATGAGGTCGGGAAGGCAGAGGTGCTCATCTGAGCTCACGGGCCCAGATGTCATAGCGTTCAGCAAACAGTAGCCAGCCCCAGCGTTACCTGAGGGCCGTTTCAGCCCCGACAGGTGCACCCCTGCCCGCCCCCCTCCGTGCTTGTTGAAAAGTCTGGCTTCTTTGGTGGAAAAGATGGAATGTTTTCCTTTCTCTGCTCACTCTTTCTGTTCACCAGACAGGTGCTTCGTGCACACGGAGTTCAAAGGAAATTTGTCTGTCTTTTTTTTTTTAATTAAAAAAATTTTTAATTTATTTTTGAGAGAGAGAGGGACAGTGTATGAGCTGGGGAGGGGCAGAGAGAGAGGGAGACAGAATCCGAAGCAGGCGCCAGGCTCTGAGCTGTCAGCACAGAGCCCGACATGGGGCTTGAACTCATGAACCACGAGATCATGACCTGAGCCGAAGTTGGACGCCTGACGGAGCCTCCCCCCCAGGCTCCCTGAGAAATTTGTCTTCTTTGACGCAAAGGAAAACAGCGAGGGAGGCAGAAGATGGAAGGGAACCTTGACTTGCATCCTGGCCAGACCCTCGCTCACGTGCCTTCCCTGCCACCTGGGTGTTTCCCTGAACAAAACCCAGCTCATCTCACCTTGTGCCCCCAGAATGGTTCCCTCGTGGTCAGTGCCAGAGCCTGCCCACCATCCCCAAGGCCACACCCCATCACCCCCCCCCCTGCTCTGCATAGCCCCCCAGGGGCAAGGAAGAGAGACCTGACATGGAGGAGATCACAAATAATGTCTTTTTAAAATCCTGTATTCTGGGCACCTGGGCGGCTCAGTGGGTTAAGTGTCCGACTGTGGCTCAGGTCATGACCTCCTGGTTCACGAGTTCGAGCCCCACGTCGGGCTCTGTGCTGACAGCTCAGAGCCTGGAACCTGCTTCTGATTCTGTGTCTGCTCTCTGCCCCTCCCCTGCTTGTGCTCTGTCTCTCTCTCAAAAATAAATAAGCATTAAAAAATTAAAAATAAATAAAATCAAATCCTGTATTGTAAGGTCTAAAAAAACAGTGGAAGTAACATATTTGTGCATAGAGGAAAGCATCTAATAGGATGTGCTGGGATGTGTAATTCTTACATATAAAAATATAAATATTGACTTAGTAGCATGATTCACAACAGCCAAAGGCTGGCAGTAACCCAGGTGCCCGTCGACAGGCAAATGGATGAACAAAATGTGGTACACGCCATGATGGAATATGATTCGGCCCTAAAAAGGAAGGGAATCCTGACACGTGCTGCAACACGGATGACCCTTGAGGACATTCCGCTGAGTGAAATAGACCAGTCACAGAAGACAAGTGATTCCACTTGTCAATCTCAATACACTTAACAGGGCTGAAGTGTGTGCTTAGAAATGGCTAAGATCGGGGCACCTGGGTGGCTCAGTCGGTTAAGCATCCGACTTCAGCTCAGGTCACGATCTCGCGGTCCGTGAGTTCGAGCCCCGCGTCGGTCTCTGGGCTGACGGCTCGGAGCCTGGAGCCTGCCTCTGATTCTGTGTCTCACTCCCTCCCTGCTCATGCTCTGTCTCTCTCTGTCTCAAAAATAAGTAAAAACACTTTAAAAAAAAAAAACAATAAAAAAGAAATGGTTAAGACGGTAAGTTTTACGTTATGTGTATTTTACCGCAACTCAAAAACTACTTACAGAATTCATCCTTACACAATTCAGAAACCAAACACTTGGGCGAGTCTGTCAGCGGTTGACTCGGGGCCCCCCAGCTGCCCTCAGCCCCGCATTTCACTGCCTGAGTCTGTCCTGCTGGAATGGAGGCTGTGCCCCCTCCCACCCTGGGTGGAGACACGGTGGGAACGTGCCACGTGCATGAGCACCAGTGAGAAACAGACTAATCACATGGGCGCCGGGGTGCTGGTTGTGTAGGGACACGGGGAGGCATTGGGAGGGTGAACGTGGTGGGTAGGAATTGGCCCGGACGATCTTCCCACACGACCCAGCAATCGGGCTTCTTGGTATTTACCCAGACGGGTTGAAAACTCACCTCCCCAGGCGAACCTGCACACGGATGTGTGCAGCTTTCTGCATAATTCCCAAAACGTGGAAGCAAACAAGTCCTTCAGTAGCTAAGTGGATAAATGGACTGTGGTCCATCCAGACAATGGAATATTATTCGGGGTTAAAAGGAAATGAGCCGTCAAGTCATGAAAAAACACGGAGGCAACGCTAATACGCATTACTAAGTGGAAGAAGCTAATCTGAGAAGATTACAAATGTGCTTAGAGAGGCAGAGGGAGGTCCGACACATGTAGAAGAGAAGACGCACGTGGAGACCAGAATGTGAAGCTGAAGGCGGGGACGGGGGCGTCCCCGCAGCCGCCAGAGGCTGGAGGAGGCAAGGAAGGAATCTCTCCAGAGCCTTCAGAGGGAGCACGGCCCCACCGACACCTTGATTCGATCCCGGTGATACTGATTTTGGCCTTCTGGCCTCCAGAACTTCGAGATAATAAATTTCTGTTGTTGAAGTCAGCAAGTTTGCGGTCGTTTGAATCAGCGGCCACGGGACGTCATCGTGAGATGCATCCAGCCTTACCGTGTAAATCTACACGTTCGCGAACATAACTGCGGTGCAAGTTGCTACAAGTGAGTTTAGGAGGTCAAAGGATATGCCATGTTTTAAAATGTGGGAGATTTTTAGCAGGACGTCCCCCATCCCGGGGGTCCTAACATGCCCTCCTGCCACCACGAACAGGATTGCCCGTCTTCCTCCCCGGGGGGTCTCGCGCGAAATTCTGCGGACAAGTGACCTCCTGAGCCTAGCTCAGGCCTGCAGAGTGTGAACGGAAGCGAGGCGCGCCACAGAGTAATTGAGATGCTCTAGATCCTGTAGTCTGTCTTTTCCTGCACACCAGCTGGAAGCCAATTCCAAGGTCCTGGGCAATGCTAGAGCCCCCGTGATGGAAGAAGCCTGAGTCCCTGAATCGCCAGACGGAGAAATCCTGCCCACCTACTGGAAACATCCATGGAGGACTGTTACGTGAGGGAGAAACACATTCCTACTGTGATAAGCTTCTGAAACGTTGGGGTACGTTACATTACCCTAACTCCTACACCATGATATTACTTTCTGTATGAAGCACCAGATCCATTTTTCTGAGGACACGCTTTGGGGAGTGTTGTTCACATATACAGCGTTAAGCATGACATTAGCTGCTCTCTATTCTATACCGTGTTGAGAAGGTATCCCTCGTTTCATGGGTTACCAAGAGCTGTTTTTGTTTCTTTTATCGAGAATAGGCGTCAAGGGGGGGGACCGAGCCGGGGGGGGGGGGGCTCCGTCAGTTAAGCATCCGGCTCTTGGCTTCGGCTCAGCTCACAGTTCGTAGGATCCAGCCCTACGTGGGGCTTTGGACTGACGGTGCGGAGCCTGCTTGGGATTCTCTCTCTCTCTCTCTCTTTCTCTCTCTCTCTCTGCCCCTCCCCTGCTTGCACTCTCTCTCTTTCTCAAAATAAATAAACTTTAAAAAATTTAAAAAAGAAGAATGGGTATTGATTTGTAAAACACCATTGTAGTATTTGTGGAAATAATAAGCTTTTTTCCCTTTGAACTACCAAGGCGCTGACTGTGTCACGTTAATATCTCTCCTAAGGTTGAAAGAGCCGCGTGTTCCTAAAAACCATGTGTCCTTGGATACGGTATTGTTCATAGGCTGTCGGATGCAAAGGAATGATCAGAACAAAATCATAGATCGGCGAGTTCTTTAAACATGATTTGTCAATTTTAAACTTTCAATTTCAGTTGAGGAAGGGAAAATAAATAAGTAAATAAATCCTGACGAGAACCGGGTTGTTATGTGGATGGAGAGGATTTGTTTTAAGATGGGGACTACCGGGGCACATTGCGTGATTTAGTCGGTTAAGCGTCGGACTTCGTCTCAGGTCAAGGTCTCACGGTTCATCGGTTCGAGCCCCGCGTCGGGCTCTGTGCTGACAGCTCAGAGCCTGGAGCCTGTTTCGGATTCTGTGTCTCCCTCCCTCTCTCTGCTCCTCCCCTGCCTGCACTCTGTCTCTGTCTCTCTCTCTCTCAAAAATAAACATTAAAAAGTTTTAATAAAATAAATGTGAAACGACGGCGGCCACTACTGCATGTGTATTTATGAATGGGACGACACCGTAAGAAAAGTGACGCTGTGGAAGGGGAGGGCTGGAAATGCCAGAGCTGTGTCCTTGCAGGGGACAGAATCATGTGAACGGCCTTGGCTGGAGCCTGGGTGGCTTTTCCCTGAAACGGGGGGAGGGGGGAGGGATGGTGAAGGGATGGGGGGGCAGCACACGCAGCATCTCTGGGCCCAGAGGATCTTCTGCTTTCTCGGTGAACTCTGAGCTCGGAAGCGGGCAGCGTGGGGGGAGGGCTGGAGACCCGGCGAGAGGAGGCTTGACACTGGTGTTCGAGGGAAGAACTCAGGCACCAGGGGCGTCCAGCCCTCTCCCCGTGACCTTGAGGCTGGGGTTCTCCCCACTGTGCTAAGCCGGAATGTTGTTTTTATTTTATTTTTTATTAAAAAAAATTTTTTTAATGTGCATTTATTTTTGAGAGAGACAGAGACAGAGTGTGAGCAGGGGAGGGGCAGAGAGAGAGGGAGACACAGAATCCGAAGCGGGCTCCAGGCTCTGAGTTGTCAGCACAGAGCCCTGCCTGGGGCTCGAACTCGTGAACCATGAGATCATGACCTGAGCCGAAGTCGGACGCCCAACCGACTGAGCCACCCAGGCGCCCCTCGACAACTTTCTATTGAAATTTGACCTTGTGGCAAGTACGCTGAGACCCCAGCCAGACTCAGGACTTGAGACTGAGGCCATGATATGCCCAATCCAGGAAAACTCAGTTGTCACTTGGCCTCCAGAGGGTTTTACTATCCTCAAATCAGGTCTCCGGAAGCTGTGAATAATAACCAGAGCTTCTGGAACTCTTTCTCTGGGCCACGCTACCTAAGACGTATTTCGCTTCATCCACACAACAACGTTGTGAAATAAAGTACTATCATCATGCCCATTTTGCAGACGAGGAAACTGAGGCACACAAGGATAAATGAACTCCCTCGGATTTCACAGCTGCCAGGTGGTTGTGTCAGGATGGGAACACGAGCCCCTGGTCTTCACCCGCGCTCCCCTGCCTGCCACCATCACAAGAGACGACCGAAGACACCTAACCAGACCCAAGTGGGTCGCATAAGGGGCGCTGCTCAACGGCCCCACCTCCAGAGTTTAACAGACTTTACTTTTGATTCAGAAATTCCTTCCCCAACCTCCCCCGCAAAAGTAACTGGCCAGTGATCAGCCCCTCCTTGTTTGTCCCTCTCTCGGGGTCAGATGGTTGAACGTCGCTCGCAGTGGTAACTGATCATTTCAAAACTGCCAGCAGAACATACTCAGCAGAGGAAGACGTGAAGGCCACCAGATGAGATGTTGCTTCAGGAACAGGAAGTGATTCCCACATTTGTCAATGTGACGGTCCAGTGCCATAGCATCTCGCTCACTTCCTCTAAGAGTGGAACTCAGGAAGACGTTTGGGAGCATTCCCGTTTTCCTCTGCCAGGAGGGCTCTCTTCAGTCCGCCAACATCCTGGCGCAGTGTGTCGGCTCAGTCCGTCTTGATCGTCCGCAGCACGAGGCAACCTTATCACCGGTAATTTGGGTTTCGCTTCGTTACGTTGAGAAGCATTGCGGAAATGGGCATAAGGGCAGTGACAGGAGCGTGAGATGGGTTGTATTGCTACACCGGTTAGCCTGGGTTCACCTGCAAGTGACCGAGTCCTGAAAATAGTGACTGAGCCCAGAACAGAAGAACACACACAGACCGTCCCGAGTGGGACGGTGGCCCATGATGGCACAGACCCAGGCTCCTTCTATCTTGTGGCTCCGCCACATGTGGCTTTCTTTCCCAGGGTCATCTCATAGTCCAACGTGACTGCTGGAGTCCAGCCATTACGTCTGTGTTCCAGGTGTCAGAAAGGAGAAAGGAGAAGAGGAAGAAGTCACTTTATTTTTATGTTCATTTTTTATTTGAGGGGTGGGGGGGGGGGAGAACGAGTGGGGGAGGGGCAGAGAGAGAGGGAGACAGTGACTCAGAAACCAACTCTGCACTGTCAGCAGAGAGTCCGAAGAGGGGCTCAAATTCACAGACCTTGAGATCATGACCTGAGCTGGACACCGGCCGAGCCACCCAGGTGTCCGGAGGAAGAAGCCACTTTAAAAGACGTGTGTCCCCGTGTTACTCCCATCCTTTCTTTTTAATTTCTTTGTCCGGGGTTTGATCACGTGGCTACCCCCCAACTACAACGAAGGGTGGGGAATGTGGCGATTTAGTCTCCGCACGGAGTCCAGCTTCCGGAATTAACTACTGCTCTTTTACTGAAAGAAAGGAAAGAATCGCTGTTTGGAGACAAGTCACAGGCTTGGTCGTGGTCCTTCTGCTGACCTGTAAGAACGAAGGGCAAGGCCACGGGCCCAGGAGCAACTAGGAGACACGCGTGCGGCTGGTGCTGGCATCTGGACACTCTCTGCGGGGGAAACGTATACAAGCAAAGCGCCCAGAGGCGGTTTCTGCCTCCCTCAGAGAAGCCTGAGTTTGGAGCCATGAAGGGGGCTACTTAAAGGAAAACAAAAAATCAGACTGCATCTGTCTCCTGGCCAACTCCAGAGGCATCCACGGTGTTTCGTCACGTCAGGGATGAGGGCCTGGTACGATGGAGTCCCTCCCGGTCCCCGTTTCCCTGAAATCCAGCTAATCCTGCCAATCGCGGAGGAGCCTTGACAACATCAGAGTCCCGGCCCACCTCTCATCAGGTGAGACCAGTTATCTGAAGTGCTCAGCCCGGCTTCCTCAGGCTCGGTTAGCCGCCCACGTAGGAGGAGACTCAGCTGGGTCAACCTCAGGGCCCCCAGACCTTGCCTCTGTGACAATCACAGACGGCACTCTTCCTCTAGATGGATGTACCTCCTGGACACATGGCTTGGTTTGAAAGATTAGAAAACGTCACTCTCTCTGGGTAGACGCAGTTCCGTTCTTGATCTCAGCCCCCCGTGCCTCTCGGCCAGGAGCACTTGCGCCGTGCACAACCTGAACGGCGGTGCACGGCAGCCCTCCTCATGAAGATACAGACTAGGGGCTGGCATCATGTTTCCTGATCACCCAAACAACTATGACTGGTTGTTTCGCAAGTATAAGGAATACTTCTTAATCCTGCCCCGTTGATATACGGCTTTCCCTCCGGCCTGCAAAGCTGGAGGTGATAGAGCAAAGCAGTTAACTCTTCTTGAGTACGTGGTTCTCCGAATCTGAGGACCCAGGGGCCTGCCGAGGACGGGCTTCTGCCCTCCCCCCACCCCGATTTCACTCGGCCACCGCTGTTCTTCTTGACAGCCCACTTGGCCTCCGGCTCCTGAAGCTCTTTGTCACAGTGACAAAATCTTGAGCGAATGTGTAACTGGGCTGTGTTTGTATCCAAGGAAGTGCTACATTTCCCACAGCTTTTTATATAAACTTCCTTTCATTAAAACAGCCCAGCACGCATCTGCGTTCACAGGCTGCGAACGTTGCTTTGAGATTCTAAACTTAGCAGCTCTTTGACCCCTCCCGGGTCCCCAAATATGGGTTCAGAGCCTGCACTCCAGGAGGGGAAACCTCTAGTCACTGCACCCCAGCCATTGGACCGGTGTGACCAGGATGGTGGGCGGGCAGGGCGGCCGGGCCGCGGGGTAGGGCTCAGGAGCCCACGCGGGGGAACAGCAGCCACGAAGGGCCACGCCCTGGAGGAGTGACAGCTGTCTGGGGGCTCCCCACGCACCCCGTCTTGAGGGGGAAGCCGTGCCCTTCAGCACTGAGCAGAGGCAGGTAGCAGATCTGAGAACAAATCGCAGGCCGTGATCTCGGCGACACCCCCCCCCCCCCAACGCCACTGTTTTTGTTCCATCCTCATGTTTTAAAAGGAAGGCTCTATTATTATGCAGGGCAGTGAGGCCATCAGGTCGAGAGACAACTACCACTGAAAAGGTTGTTATTCACAGTTCCCTGGAGGAGGGGCCACACGGGGAAGCACCAGGGCCCGTCAGGGGGTGGGGGGCGAGGGGAAAATGTGGCCAAGAGCCTCTGCGTGGTTTAACGGGGAGCAACGGGCGAGGCGGGGCAGGCAGGCTTGGGCCCCACGGTGGCCCCTTGCGCTCTGCCCCTCCCCCGTCCTCCTGCCGGACGCACAGGCGCGGTACCCGGAGGCGCGACAGCCTTCTCGCAACACGAAGAAGACAGCTTCGCGCCGGTGATGGTGGCGAGAGGGCAGGAAGCCTGGGCGGCTCGATGGCTTGCGCGGTCCTACGAGGTGGGGCGATGCTGCTATTTCCAGCGCACGGAGCACAAAACCGCAGCTCGGAAGGTGAATAAATTACCCGAGATCTTGCAGCTTTTTAAGCGACAGAGCCTGCTGCGGACTGAACTGCGTGCTCCCAAAACTCAAACACGGAAGCCATCACCTTTCTATTACCTTAGGTTGTGACGGCGTTTGGAGATAAGGTCAGACAGGGTCATTGTTGCGGGCTGGTCTCGGCGGAACAGTAACCAGTGCTGTGGTTGGACGGCCCGCCTGGTTCTCGCTCTGGTGGCAGATGTCCTTCAGTGACAACCGTCAGGGAACTTTGAAATAAAGGTTTCTTACTTACAGGACCTGGAAGTTACACAGCACACCTGGGGCCACACAGCAAGGTCCCAGAGAGAGAGAGAGAGAGACAGAGTTAGTGTGTGAGTGCCCAGTCCTGGAATTCTACTTTTATTGGGGTTGAAGGCGGGGGCTAGGGTTTTGAGGGTTCATACTCTACTGGTGAACTTAAAATATAGGCCTAGGAATTCGAAGGGTGGGAAGAGGAGAAAAAAAAAAGCAAGAGGCCCAAATGGTCTGTTATCTGAATCAACCAAGATGGCTGAAACAAGGAGACCGGCAGGTGGGGAGCTGGCTCTTTACCCAGTTCCGTGGCCGGTCGTGTGTTTACCGGAGAGACGTCTCTGGAGTAGATGCCTCCACCATCAAAGCTGGAGCCAGGCATGAGCACTGAGAAGAGAGCACTGAGAAGAGAAGAGACGCTGAGAAGAGAAGACCTTATCACTGTGGTCAGGAGGGTGGCGCTCTAACCCCAGGGGACAGGTGTCCTTCCAGGAAGGGGAAGAGACATCAGGGGTGCACTGAGGCAAGGCCACGTGAGGACACAGCGGGAAGGTGGCCGGGTGCAAGCCAAGGACAGCGGCCTTGGGAGAAACCCATCTGCCGACACCTTGCTCTCGGACCTCCCGATCCACTGTTCTGGAGGCTGGTGGTGGGAGGTGAGCTGCCCTCCTGGGACCCTTGGCCAGGCTGGAAACCACCTTGGTCTTCCCCTAAGGAGACCTGTGGGCTTCCGCTTCCTCTTCAGCTGCTCAAGCATTTGACGTCGACCGGGCTTCCTCGTCTGAACTCAGCCCCTCAACCTCATCCTCCATACCCAGCCTTACCACGGACGGGGGGCTCCGGAGACCCACCTTGGAACCCCACCCCAGTCGCGTTTTGGAAGACTAAGAGCGAGAGAAATGTGGCAGGAGGCAGAACATCCGTACCCTGTGGTTTGTGGTTTATAGCCAGCATCAACCGGGAGCTGAATTTTGTCAAATGCCTTGTTGGCGTGTGTGGACGTGATCACGTGGTTCTTCTCCCAGCTCTGTGAAGAGGATAGATTTCCTGAT
The DNA here is from genome assembly GCF_022079265.1 of Lynx rufus. NCBI lineage: Eukaryota > Metazoa > Chordata > Mammalia > Carnivora > Felidae > Lynx > Lynx rufus. Next base: position 146,528,455 of record NW_025814867.1, read on the forward strand.
ATTAAACCGCCCTGCATTTCTGGGAAAAAATCCCACTTGCTCGTGACATATTAAACGTGTTTGGGGATTCTCTCTGCTCCTGGCTTTATGAAAAAATGTTCGCGTCGGTATTTGTTAGTGACAGACTGTCTTTGTCAGGTCTGCTAGCGGTGTTCTGTTAGCTTCATGGAAGTAACACGGAAGCTTACGTTCTTTTTCTGTGCTTTGTGATGGTTCAGGCAGCTTTGTGATCAACTGGTCTTTAAGGTTTTCATAGGGTCCCTTGGTGAGTTTTATGTTTGAGTTTTCTCCTTTTCTTCCGTGACAGCTCTCTGCATGCACATTTTATCTCTACTTGGGTTGATTTTGGTACATTTGACTTTCTTAGAAGTTTATCCATTCTATCCAGGTTTTTAAATTTGTTTGCCTAAACTAGCGCTTATATATATATATATATATATATTGGTGCATTCAAAACAACCTCAGCCAGTCCCCTGACTCTATTTGCCACTTGCGGGACAATATCGAGAAAACCTAAGCACACACCACATAGAATCGCACACCTGATGACTCCTGGTCTCAAGCTCTGAGTCAGCCGCTCACAAGGCTTCGGTACATAGTTCAAAGGCTGAGCCTCGATTGTTGCAACTAGGGGAGAGGCCTGGGACCCAGGGGCAGGGGATGTAGGGAGAAAAGGAGATTTCTAGTGGGATCAAGTTCGAACAGAACAAGCATCCACACCCAAGCATTGAACGAGCTGTGAGCGGAGGCTATAGACGAGGGAGCCGATGGGAGTCACCGATCATCTTATTTTTAAAAATTCTTCTAATTATTTTTCTCTTGTCATTTACTTTGTGTATTTCTGGCTCTTTCTTTCTTTCTTTCTTTCTTTCTTTCCTTCTTTCTTTCTTTCTTTTTTTAATTACGCCAGCTAGTAGTTTTCCAATTTTGTTGATTTATCAATCCACCGGTTTTGAGGTATTAGTGAAACACTCTTTTTCAACTTGTTACATTTCTGCTTTGACCTCCATTAATTCCTTCCTTCTGCTTTCTTTTATTTACTTTGTTGGTCCTTTGCTAGTTCTTTATTTAGGTGTTTAATGATTTATAGTTTCTGATATTTACTACTAGATATCTTTGTAGATATTGTTGGAGCAGAATCATATACTTGCTGTTCTGTTCATATCATTACTTTCTAGAAATTGTACAGCTTTGGAATAGCTCCCATCTGGCAAGCGTGTATCTCAATATATGTGTTTGAAGGATGCCTGGGTGGCTCAGTTGGTTAAGCATCTGACTCTTGATTTCAGCTCAGGTCATGATCTCATGGTTAGTGGGATGGAGCCCTGCGTCGGGCTCTGTGCTGATGGTGCAGAGCCTGCTTGGGATTCTCTCTCTCTCCCTCTCTCTCTGCCCCTCCCCCCTCTCAAAATGAATAAATAAACATTTAAAAAAAGATACATATGTCTGATTTCCAGGAGGAAGGGCCTTTCTGTGGGTTGGATGTTAGTGCTCAAAAACCGGCCCGGGGTTCCCTGGGTGCTGACTGGTAGGGCCTCCCCCTCCCCCAGAGTGGGGGGCTGTGGGGTCTAACAGGTGACTGGAAGTGGCCTCAGGGAGGGGCCCTGCAGAGACGTGCGGTCGCGGAAATAGCCTGAGGAAGACAGGACCGGAACGCAGCTGGAGTGAGGAAAGGCAGACACTGGGGGGTGCAAGGGGGGCTCTGGGACCCCCAACTCTCATTCCTGGGATGGGGGTAGTGTGGACGTCTACATACCCAGCTCCACACGTTCCACCAGAAGCTTCCCGGAGACACTTCTCTTCCTCCTTGCCATTTTTGGACACAGGTTTTGTCGCTTTTCTATTTGGTAGAACTTCTGTCTGTGGCCCTTTGGAGACACCCAAGACTGGGCGGAAGCCTCCAAGAGCAGAAAAACCTGCACCCCCACGTGGAGCCGTGCTGTGTGGCCCTGATTCAGTCTGAGGCTGCTCATCCTTTGAAAACTGTTGGATGATCGGGGGCGGGGGGGGGGGGGCGCCTGGGTGACTTAGTCGGTTAAGCGTTCAACGCTCGATTTTGGCTCAGGTCACAAACTCACAGTTCGTGGACGAAGTCCTGCGTCGGGCTCTGTGCTGACAGCGTGGAGCCTGCTTGGGATTCTCTCTCTCCCTCTCTCTGTCCCTCCCCTGCTTTCTCACTCTCTCAAAATAAATTAATACGCTTCAAAAACGTGGTAGATGATCTTTCAGGGTGTGTTCTGTCTGTGTGATGACAAAATGTCCTGGATTCCGCTAACGATTCTGCTCCTAAAATGAAATTCTGATCAGGTGACGGCTTCCCCAGTCAAGAAAGCCTCGAGGCTCACGTTCGCTGAGGAATTCTGCAGGCCCCCAATCGGGTTGTGACAAAAGCACGGACGCTGTGCTCCGTTAGGCCCAGAGTGACCCCAAACCCCGCCCGGCACCAGGAGGTCCCGCGTTCAGCCAAAGCCTGTGGAAGCAGGAGCCTCCCTCAGGCAAAACCAGACCCTAGCAGGTGCCGGAACTTTGTCACTGACCGTGAGGCATGGCCTTGTGAAGAATTAGCACCCCCACCCCTGACTCTAGCCCCACCCCTCCCTTTATCCAGAAGGGCCAAGGCACATCAGCCCTTGAACGAAGACAAGACCCTGTCCCTTCACCGCCCCGCCCCCCCCCGCCCCCCATCGACATCAGCCTCGCCTGCTTCAGAAAATGTCAGAGTCCTTGCTTCTGGAGGGGAAGAATTAAAATCTACAACAGTGCCCCGCCTCCAGAGCTCCCAGTGCATTCAGGGAGACGACATATAAACAGACAGCAGCCCCAGTGGGGTTGGGAAAGTGCTGAAACGCGGGGCCACCCGGAAGTGGAGACAGAAGCCACTTCGCAGCCTTCCCGGGGCTGGGGAAGGAAGTTAGGCGAAAATCTCAGTTGCGTTAGGTAGGCGATGCCTCAGCTGAGAAAAATACTATGAATATTTAAATATATAATGAAGAAATCAATTTATACACTGCTCTTGTAACTCTAGTGTGAGACACATTTGAATTTTGGCTCTCGTACATTTGAACGTGTGAGACACATTTTGAAATTCACAGTTTCACAGCTTCAATCAGGCATTCATAAGGCGGACCATTTTTGCTAACGGTGCCATCACTCCTCTACCTGCGTTCACCGATTTGGGGGTTCCTATGGCACAAAGCTATTAAAATCCCATATTCAATAAGGTAAATCATACTTACATCCCCAGGCAAAATCAAGAGCTGTCCGTCTCAAAACCTTTTTCATCAGTTAAATGTAAATTACCTCGGGAAATGCCAAGAGTTTTCCGGCCCCGGAAACTGTTGCCAGAGAAGGTGGACGGACATCTGTTCCTGAGCTGAGTTCATTTTGTGAAGGTCTACTAGTTAAACTCAAAGCAGCTCTCAGTTTTGGGGTTTTGCTTTGCATATCAATGCCCTTGATTGTCTTATCTTCATCTCTTTCACTTTACAACGTAAGCGATTTAGTCATACCAGAGGATTCTGACCCAAAGACTGGAGTGCGGTTTTGTATTTTGAGTGCATCTTGTAGTTTGCAAATTTATCGCCAAAACCCACAGTGGCTGAGCCTATGGGATCCATTCGGGCACGATGCAAAGGGGATAACAAGAAATGAGAACCCACTAGAATAATGCTGCTATTGTGTCTGCCTACTTTGTTTGCGGGTTGGGGGGGGTGGGTGGGAAGGGGGAAGGGCAGTAGGCGGCGGGGGGGAGGCCCGTGGACATTCACTGCACCGCGGTCCTGAAATCCACGCACACATGGCTCCAGCTTATTTCAAGATGATGTTGCAGACGAAGGGGCAGAGTGAAGGGCTCCGGCGTGTCGTCCTGTTCGTCGGCCACGCGCTGGTGGCCGCCGGGCCACCCAGAGTACGATGACCTCTCGATGGGCCACGGAAAAATAATACAAGGTGTTGGGTACCATGGGCTGCTGTGCCAGGGGCACTCGGGAGAGGTTTAGGGTGAGAACAGTGACACAGCTGTGGGTATGCGGCCGCCCAACAGCCAACGGCGGGATCAGGGATCATACGGGTGATTTTGGTGCTTTTGCCCCTGCCTCGTGGCCCAAGCAGCAGGACAGACGTGGCTGTGGTTCTCCTGGTCTGAATGTATAGAATTCAATCTATCCAGACCAACGGTAGCCCAGGACCTAGCGTGTGGGAATTCGTGCGTCGGCTGATCTCTGAATCCATGCTGGCGTGCCCCAGGGTCCTCTGGGCGGGACACGACCTGGACTCTTCCTTTCGTTTGGGGCAGCGGTTTTCAGAGCCGAGTCAAGCTTCTGTTTTGCTTCAAGCCCGTCAAGGGTGGGCTTGGGCATCATTCGCCTTCAGAGGCTGGTGAGCCAGAGCCGTCTCGGGACCCGAAGTCCCAGGGCTGTTGGCCTGAGACCCTAAGATCATCTCAGGTTGCCACCTGCCCACCGTGGAGGTGCCTGGGCTGGGTCCCTGCGCAGACGGGTGTTCCGTGGACGTTCACCAGCCGCTGCTCGCCGGCCGTCGGGTCAGTGTCTACCATTAGGCGTACGTGGAAACTCACCAGCAGAGTTAACGCAGACTCTGGGGCCAGCAGGTGGGTTTTCTAGGGGCCTCATCTTGGGCACATGAACCCCTCTGGGCTGTACTTTCCTTGTTTGTGAGATGACAACAGTCCTAGTTTCTTCCCAACTCGGCTGTTGTGAGGGATCCGGGAGAAAATGCGCGTAAAGCATTTCATGTAACCACCTGGGAGACGGGAAGGTACAAAGGCTGGCTGCCGTTGCCAGGACGTCTCACGCTGAACTTTTCCAGGGAGTCCCACCGTCTCTCTCCTTGAACTTGGGCCGGAAGGGCTTTCTGCAACAGGGGGTCACGACTCCGGGGATCTGGCGGCAGGGGGAGAGCATGGTGGGGCGGTTTCTGAGGCTTTGCAAGACAATTCCACGAGGCTCAAGGCCACTGTGCTCTGAGCCTGTGGCCGTTAATTTCAAGCTGGATGGCACATTCTTTGCAGAGCGGTTGCCAAGGAACGAGGTAATCCTGTGACAGAAATACTGCCCGGGGCTTTCGGTTTGCTGGCCCGGAGGGCTTTAGGTGGTGTCAGATTTTATTACTAGCATTCCTGGTCTCCATGAAATAACCACGGGAGAACACAAGTTGCGTCAAAGGACGCATCTACGGGCCCCGATTGGCGCCGCACAGAAAACAGGCACTTCGTTTCCTTCTGATACAGATCCAAAGATGGGTTAAAAAAAAAAAAAAAAGACACAAGATCACGTACCTTTAGGCTGGTCTGTAACCTCCCATCTGGTCAGGTGACCTGCCCATAAACTGACTCCTCAGCAAGTCAGCCGCGTGGCCTCTTGGCCCCACCCTCGCTAGCCACGTGACCAAGGTTGGCTCCACCTTCACTAGCCACGTGACCAAGGATGACTCAGGTCACCCTTTCAGATCGCCACCGGCCTCCTCAGTGGGTGCTGTGCAGTGAATTAACCCACGTCCGCTCGGTGGGCACATGGCGGGCACCAGCGACCGCCAGCCCCCCCTTTCCTTCCAGATGGCTGCAAAGGGGGCCCTCTGTCCCAACAGAGGGGGCCTGGGGGTTTTGCGGGGGAGAAGGGCAGCCGGAGGGGACCGTACTTTTTACCAGCGTATTCAATATGGAAGCATAGTGTGAGGTAGTACTTCTCGGTTTTGCGAGAGAGAAGGAGAGAGCACGCCTGCATTCGGGGGAGGGACAGAGAGAGAGGAAGAGAGAGAATCCCAAGCAGGTTCCACACTGTCGGTGCAAAGCCCAGTTCGGGACTTGATCTCACCGGACCATGACCTGAGCCCAAAGCAAGAGTCGGATGCATAACCAACTGAGCCACCCAAGTGCCCCGATCTAGTGATTTCTATACCCCAAAGTGAGTGACCCTTTGGCTAATAACTTCAGATTATGTGAAGCAAAAGAGTAACTATCATGGCCGCATAAAGCATTTATATCCCAGTGAGTCAGTAAGCATTCCTAATGATGTAGAAAGTTCTTAAAAAGAGCTACTGTGATCATGTGACTTGCTGACGCTTTTTACAAGTCTGGCGCGGATGTAACGTGCATAAACTATACACACTGTCGAAGGCGGGAAGCTCCTCAAATAAAATCATAGGATCTTACTGCAAACTTCACATCGTGCAAGTATAAAAACTTTTCATGGAAACAAAGTTATAACCAAAGTCTAAAAGAAAATAGATGCAGATTTGACTTTACAAACTTTGACCATCAGCCACAACACGAGTCAGTTGCAATGAGACGTGTGGTTGGCTCCAACCCACTTCAGGAAACGCTGCTTAGGGAACAGCAGGACTCCAGTAGCCAGCTTGGGGGCAGCCGCTATAAGGAAGCTGGAGATGGTGGGGAGGGGAGGAGAGGAGGCAGAAGGTTCTGGGAGACGGACGTGTGCAGAGTGCTCGAGGTCCTTCCTGCTCCTGAGAGGCTGGTCTCTGCCGAGGGCCCAAGTCCTCCCTTCCAGGTGGGGGCGGAGTCTTGGTGGATCTTGCTGCCATGTTCCCATTTATACTGGTCTGACCCGTGGGCACGGGCAGAGAGGAAGTGGCCGGGCCGCCCCCTCCCCCCAGGAAATCCTGCCCCCCCCGCAGGCAGAAGGCATGCCCACCCCGCCCCTGCCTCCACAGCTCCTTCTTTGTGGCCGTGGGGCGGGGAGAGGAGCGGTGGGCACAGCGGGGCCGGGGCAGGGGCAGGGGCCGTCCCCGTCACTGCTCTTCCTCGGGGCGAGCACGCGGCATTTCCTCCAATGACGGGAACAGAACTCTCCACGCCAAAAGCCAAGCAGGACAGGATTTCTAGGCCGCTCTGGCTGCTCAGGCGGTTTGGGAGATGAACCTGAGCTCCAGTGCCAGGGTCCGTGGGGGATGATGGGATGGGGTTTAAAAACCGGCCAGGATGGTGGGTGGTCAATGAGCCAGACCCCGTCGTCAGCCTCCGTGGAAGCCTAGCGCACGGGGAGCTGGAGGCCGAGCCCACCTGGGAGAACCGTCTGCTACAGGGGCTGCGTTCGTTTTCAGGAACAGCCCAGAAGTTACAGAAGAACCAGCTCGGTCTCCAGGTCAGACAAGCTTGCTCCCCCGGCTTTCATCACAGTGTAGCCTTTACACCTAGACAGCGAGGCCAGTCGGGCGTCAGCCAGGAGGCAAACTTCACCTTGGGAGCCGGGCGATGCCAGGAAAGTGACCGTGTCTGGCGGGATTAAAGAAGGCCCTGGAAGGATCCAGGGCTGAGCCCAGCGGGGCGGTGAGTGTCGGGCGGCCTCTAGCGGCCACTGCCGGTCACGCTGCTCGGCGGACACCTGACTCGCAGGGAGAAAAGACACTTCTTCCATTTCTTCCAAGGCAGCAGCGGTCGTGAGAATATAAAACAGATCCAGAAGCAAAAAGTGTCTGTAATTACATTTAGTATTTAGTCAAAGACACTAAATAGTTGTTTTGAAATACAAATAACTGAGGCTGATGCTTTTGAGGATATATTTATTAAATTCTAAAACCTTAAATAATTTTTATCGGACACATTCAGACGGAAAGAAGAACTAGGACAACTAGAAATTCAACATTTTTCAGAGGGTTGTGGGCGCCCTAGTATTATTTAAATGTGTTTTTATTTTGCCTACAGGAAAGGTGAGCCGGTATTAATGACAGCATCACCAACTGGTGAACTTCATCTTGGCCTCCACTTGATGTCTTTTACCCCGTGGAAATGTCTTTTCAAAGCAGTGTTATCTGCCCATGGGGAATTTAAACAGGAGTCATCGTCATTTTCTTCCAATTTCTGGAAATAAATTATGTTTTACACAGGAAGGCATTTCAGGAAAGTGTTTTGCAACATGAACAGACCGAAGAAAGAACCCACGTCCAAACTCCCACTCCCGTCTCCCCAAAAGGATGCTCCCAGACTCTAATGCAGGTGGGATGCCTGGCAGGGTCCCGGGGGCCCTGGAGAGGCGGGAGCTCTAGAAACGCCCCTCCCTACATCCTGCAGAACTCACGGCCCCCCCGGCAGCCCCCCGCGCACTTGGGTAAGGAAGGGGGTGAATGCCCGTGGTGCCAGCTCTGAAAACCTATCAGCCCGGTACCTTGAGCTCCTCCTGTCTTCTGTGATAATACAGCATCAGCTGCTTCTGCTCCGCACTGCTGATGATCGGTTCTCGGGCTGGGGCCCCTTGTCCCCTCTGCAAAGACGAGGGCAGAGCAGACTGTGGATTACAGCACTCTTACAGGGGCCACCCAGGAAGTTACAGTGAATGTTTTATAACCGCCTTTGCCGACTGCTACACATAAACTGGGGATCCGTTCTGATCATCAGGAGAGGCTTGGTCTCCAGCAGCCCCTCAACCCTGGGCCCTCATGGTGGACAGAGACCAGAGGCCGGGCAATGCCACCGGCCGCCGCGGGTCCAGTGGAGAAGGGATGGAGATAATCATGGAGAAATGATTTAGGCAAAGCAACCTCGCACGGATACGGCTCTACGCGATCTATATCTGTAACGACTTCTGGCACATCCTCCTTGTTTACAGAGTAGCAGTACTTTGAAAACTTGAAATCAGTGCTCTAGGCTGTAGTTTCCATTTTGAGAACCACTTTTAGTTACTTGTAGCCCTATTTCTAAGGTTGAAATTAGCATGGCTTATGTACACCCCCCCCCCCATTAAATCAAACTCCAGATATCGTCAAGCAATCCATACTGTCTTCCAGTTTTCGCTGTTTTACGTTAAGCCTGCACTAACGGGATTAAAGTATTTGTAACAAAGAGACTAAGTGAGATTTACTCTAATTTTTTATTGGTTGGAAAACAGTTAACAGAAAGTGGTGTCGTGTGAAAGCAAAAGTACTCACTTGCTGAATCTTGGCGATAATTTTGGTTTTCTCATTTTTGCCCACATAGTCTGAAAGCTTCTTTGTTCTTCTGAGCTCCTTGGCCGCCCACCACAGTTGGGCCTCTGATTCTTCAATAACATTCAGTCCTGCCTGGGGCCGTGGTCAGAACTGGCTTTAAGGTGCTTCCGGACACTGGCCCACGCGTGTGATCCTCCCCCAGGAGGTCCCCCCTCCACCAGTGTGGGGCAGGGTCTGGCATCTCAGCCCCGCCCCACCTCCCCTCTCCCCAGGGGCGACACCACCACCCCCACCGAACCAAAGCCCTTGCTCATCTTCATGCCTTTCCTGGTAGCTCCAACTCTTGCCCTGACTTCGTCACCCTCCTGCTCTGGGAGGTGGGGAGCACCCTATCTCATGTGTACCCTCATCTACAATACAAGGTCCTTCTCGGATGGATTTTGAGGATACTGCCAGGAAAGAACACTGGAATCCAGCCGGGTTTTTACATCTACGCACAATGGGGCTGTTTGTCTGCTTCTGCACAGCCCGCCTATTTAAGATGGCTCAGAGCCACAGGCACTGTCCAATGGGATAAAGGATAAATGAGAAAAACAAAGGAAAATGGAACGTAAATGCAGGAAAATAACATGAAGCAAAAGGTGAGGCTAGAACACAAAATTCCAGGCAAAGGGACCAATGAATGCACTTTGGGTAGAAACAGGCACGAGTTAGGTTTCTGGCTTCCCAGTGGCCAAAGAGAACGGGCAGGTTTTCAGTTACTCCTGCTGGGCAGCCCCACAAACTTCCTGTCCCTCCGTGTGCCCTCAACCGCGAGCACTATCTTCGGGGTCTCCCCTAAACCCAGGGCTCTGCTCGGAAGCACAGCACGGCAGGATGGAAGGCTGCGTATGAAGCGAAAGACGACGTCCAGGAGAGGAGGCCCAACTCTGCAATGACCCACCCACCCCACAGGACGCCCGAGAGCCACATACCTGAGTCCCAGACAAGTCTTCTTTATTTTCGAATTCCATCCGGATGGGATCGTATGGCGGCAGCCCCATGGGATAGACAATCATCACTGCACCTCGCAGCTGGTCCAAGGCGTCTTTCACCATCTCCATGGTAACACAGACTCCGGCTTCCACTTGTTTCTGAAGGGACAGGGACAGGAATCATTCTGTACAATGGGACTGACCGATTCAGTAAGTACTGATCAGGTTCTCGTACCAGCCTCCCGCAGAGACGACTGCCACAGGACACAAAGGACTCCAATGGGGCTTGCTACCGAAGCCACCAACATCCTCGCGGGGCTTCTGCCGCGCCCGCCACGGCCTAGACCACCAAGCAGACTACGAGCGGGGCCGACGAGGGCAGTCAAGTGCGGAGGACGCTCAGCAGCGCAGACCGAGGGGATCGGGCCATGCCACGCCACGGTGGGGGGAAGGTGGAGCAGGTTGGAGCAGGAGTGACAGGACCAGGAGAAGCGAAGAGCAGCAGGTAAGTGCAGCCAGTGCACCAGTGCCCAAGGGGGTTGGGGACGTTGGGGCTCGTGCTGGGGAGGCCAGGCTGTGGAATCTGCACTGAGGACAGGCGGCGACGTCTCTCCCGGGCAGGAGCCTAACCTCGTGGTGGGTGAAGAAGGCTCCCGGCTGGGGGAGAGCAGGGAAATGCCCAGGAATTTCCTGAGTGGCAGGAATGTTACTCATAAGGAGCCCCTTTGGACCACACCAGAGTTTATGCTAATGAGGTGACCCATGTGGGACCTCATTTCAGGGAGAGGGAGCAGAGATTAGAGGGTTGAAACTTTCAGACCCAACCCCCATCACCATCCTGGCGGGGAGGGGGGGGGGAGAAAAGGGAGGGGAGCTGGAGAGGAGTCCCGTGGCCCAGAATTTTATTATTCACGCCCACATACTGAAACCCCGATAAAAATCCTGGGCATCGGGGGGCGCCTGGGTGGCGCAGTTGGTTAAGCGTCCGACTTCAGTCAGGTCACGATCTCGCGGTCCGGGAGTTCGAGCCCCGCGTCGGGCTCTGGGCTGATGGCTCAGAGCCTGGAGCCTGTTTCCGATTCTGTGTCTCCCTCTCCCTCTGCCCCTCCCCTGTTCATGCTCTGTCTCTCTCTCTGTCCCAAATATAAATAAACATTGAGAAAAAAAAAAAAAAAAATCCTGGGCATCGGAGCCCGGAGGAGCTTCCGGGGCGGAGAACACACTGCTATTCGAAGGCAGGTGCCGGGAATCCCAGAAGAGCGCCCACAGGCTCTGCACCCCGCACCCCAGACCTCGCCCTACATCTCTTCCACTCGGCGCCGAGCTGTGTCCTTTACAACAAAGCCATAGTCGGAAGTACAGCGCTCGCAGTGTGTTCTGTGAACTGGTGAACCAGGCGGGGGGTTGTGGGAACCTCCAGATTTACAGCCGGGACAGAAGCGCCGTGGGTTGCCTGGCGTCTGAAGGTGTGGGCTCTTGCCGGGGACCTTGCCCTTTCACTTGCGGGGTCTGCAGCAACACTGCATGGTTAGTGTCAGTCCCGAACCCAGGCCTCCGGGTCGGTATCTGCAAGGCACCAAAAGGCTACCAGGGCGCCTTCAATAAAGCGGTGGCTGTGGCAACGGAAGGCGCTGGGTTGTCGCCATCGTGGGACAGACGGTACAGGACCCGAGGTAAGGCTCATGGGGGTTGGGGGGGGACAACAGCCTGTGTCATCGAGGCACCGGTGGCTCTGCCAACACCAAGTGGCAAGTCTGCGGGAAGTGCTTCTCCTTGGGTCCAGAGCACAGGGAGGAGCGAGGAATCGAACTCTCGGGTCTAGGAAACCTGAGCTTCCTCGAGGGCTTTCGGGAAGAAGCCTCTAGGAACCAGGTGCAGGCGAAGGAAGGCATCAGGGGGAGGAGACAGATTGGAGTTCCCTGCGGAGGCAGACTGTGCATTTGGAGGAGGAGAAGGTAAAACACTGGGGGGAGGGGCAAGGAGAGAGAAGAGGACCCAGGAGAAAGATACGGGGTCACGTGAGGGAAGTCTTTCTGCTCAGAAAACGCCGCCCACCGCCACCAACATTAACTCAGCGCGGGGGAGTCATTTTCTGCACAAGCTCCACGAAATGCCAAGGGCAGTGATCCCTGGCCAGGTAACACGGCAGGGTGACAGAGGAACGCCGGTGCGGCTTCAGGGCAGCAGACGCCCCAATGGCCTGGTCTCCTGCTCTCAGCAGAGGGACAGCTCAGGAAAAGGGGCCACAGAGACAGTGGTCTCGCTCCCGAGGAGCCACCGCGTCTGGATGGTCCACCATCTCTCACTCTCCCCATGATGAACCTCCGGCCACAGGACTCGAACCTTCTCCCGCTTGCCCCACAGTGCTAACTGTCCCCACCGTGGCCAGCTCTGGAGAGGGGACGGTGACGTGCACTGCATTTCTGGAGGCGGCGTGGAAAGGGCCCCGGGCGAGAAGTCAGGCCGGCCGCTCGGGTGCCCCGCCACTTTGGGCAAATCACTGCGGCAAAGGACTGGAGCCCGAGAAGCCTCCCTGTAAATTCGGAGACAACCACGTAAGACGATCCACAAGCAAAGAGACCGGAAAGGATTTCCACAGCAGACAGTGAGGGGAGTGAAGGGTGCAGAGCAGTGTCCAGGCCACGATTTTCCTCACACGCCCTGACACGTGCTAGTTTGATCAGGTGTTAACAGTTACGATCAATACTGTAAAAAAAAAAAAAAAGGGTTCTAGGATCAAAGGCATTTTGCAAACACTGGGCTGAACCAAAGCCTTCCTTGTCGGACTTGAGAGAGCTTTTGCTAAATTAATAGGCACTGAAGAGCAGTCATTCCTGAAGCATTTAAAGGATTAGTTAAGAGCTTGAAGAATTAAGGACATGTTGGTTTAGAAGTAATTTTGCCCATGGGGCGCCTGGGTGGCTCAGTCAGTCCTGATCAGGTCAGGTCAGGTCATGATCTCCCCATCCGTGGGTTCGGGCCCCGTGTCGGGCTCTGCGCTGACAGCTCGGAGCCTGGAGCCTGTTTCGCATTCTGTGTCTCCCTCTCTCTCTGCCCCTTCCCCACTCACGCTCTGTCTCTGAAAAATGAATAAACTTAAAAAAAAAAAAATGTAAAAAGAAGTAATTTTGCCCAGGGATGCCTGGGTGGCTCAGTCGGTTAAGCTTTTGTTTTGTTTTTTGTTTTTCTTTATTTATTTTTGAGACAGAGAGAGACAGAGCATGAGCAGGGGAGGGGCAGACAGAGAGGGAGACACAGAATTTGAAGCAAGCTCCAGCACAGAGCCCGATGTGGGGCTCAAACTCATGAACCGTGAGATCATGACCTGAGCCGAAGTCAGACGCTCAACCGGGAGCCACCCAGGTGCCCCTAAAGTCAGTTAAGCTTCTAACTTCCGGCTCAGGTCATGATCTCACAGTCCGTGAGTTTGAGCCCTGCATCAGGCCCTGTGCTGACAGCTCGGAGCCTGGAGCCTACTGCAGATTCTGTGTCTCCCTCTCTCTCTCTAAAAAATCAAAAACATTGAAAAAGAAATTTAAAAAAAAAGTGATTTTGCCCAGTGATCAGTAGGAAAAGAAAAAAAAAAAAAGTTATCCACTGAGAAGGCTGGAATGGGGGGCGGGGGGTAGCAACGCCCAGGGCCAACACATAAATAAAGCAACTGACAGACAAAACAATTATTCAAACATCCTAATATTCTTTTCCTCCAGGGTCACATTACCTGCACTGTCAGGTATGACCTCTGCTTCTCCTTCTATGAAACAGCTTCTGCGTAAGTACTAGTGACCATTGCAAAAAAGTAATTCGTAGCGGCACGAACTCCAGCAATCAAATATCCACGGAGCTCTTACAGGGTCACGATGTTTACGTTTCACTTTCTCACGTTCTCCCCACATCACGCACCCATCAGCTCGTGGTTGTGCCACATGCACTACACAGTGTCCCACAAGTCCACGTCGTACTCGCGCAGGCCAGGCACCCTTTCTGCCTGACCCGGGAGACCGGGAGGATTCAGGACAGCTGTCACCAATATGAAAAGGAAAAGCGACCACCCACACCCAAACAGGCTGGTCCTTGCCTTGCCCCGGGAAGGCTAGAAAAAGAACAGGCTGGGCCGAAGATAACTCCGCTCTGGAGTAAGTGGAGTCTGTATTTCAAATGACAGGCCTTAGGGCTTCATTTAAAAAAGCTAACCTTCGATATGATTGCTCTGGCCTCTTCTATAGTCTTCTTTAACACTTCCTTCATCTTTTCATTTGGAGCTGTGGAAATAGAACCGGGAAGAGGGAGAGAAACAGCTATCTTTAAAGGTCTTCTTGGGGAGGGGAGAGGGAAAAACTAACGAACAAAACCAAAACAAACAAACCCCCCAAAACCCTTAGATGTCCTAATCCCTCCTGGCCAAGTCAGGGAGCAAGGACCTGAGAGGAGGACACTCGTGGAATTCAGGTGAGGGACACAGGGAAGCTGGCTGCGAGAAGCTGGGAAGGCTCTCAAAGCTTTGCTTTATTTATTTATTTTTTTTAAGTTTCTTTATTTTTGAGTGAGAGAGAGAAAGATTGTGCGCAAGCGACGGAGAGGCAGAGAGAGAGGGAGACAGGATCGGAAGCGGGCTCTGCGCTGTTAGCAGAGGGGCTAACGTGGGGCTGGAACTCACGACCCATAAGATCATGACCTGAGCCGAAGTCGGAGGCTAAACTGATTGAGCCACCCAGAAGCCCCACAGAGCTTCAACTTCTTAATAAATAAAAGTATGAATTAAGACACTGAAAACGCTAGAAACATAAAGTTGTGTTAGAATAGAAATGGTTAGGGGCGCCTGGGTGGCGCAGTCGGTTAAGCGTCCGACTTCAGCCAGGTCACGATCTCGCGGTCCGGGAGTTCGAGCCCCACGTCAGGCTCTGGGCTGATGGCTCAGAGCCTGGAGCCTGCTTCCGATTCTGTGTCTCCCTCTCTCTCTGCCCCTCCCCTGTTCATGCTCTGTCTCTCTCTGTCCCAAAAATAAACATTGAAAAAAAAAAATTTAAAAAAGAAAAAAAAAAAAGAATAGAAATGGTTAATTTAAGATAATATTGGTTTAAAGGTGAATAATGAACCATTAACTGGTTCTCAGGACATACTATTATTTTTTTTCAGTGATGCAATTCCTTCTAAAAAGCACAAATATCTTGGGACGTCTGGGTGGCTCAGTCGGTTAAGCGTCTGACTCTTGATTTCGGCTCAGGTCATGATCCCAGGGTCGTGGGATCGAGCCCCAAATCAAGGCTCTGTGCTGACAGCACGGATCCTGCTCGGGATTCTCTCTCTCCTTCTCTCTGCTCCTCCCCCTGCTTAACGCTTTCTCTCTCAAAGCAGACAAACATTAAAAAAAAAAAAAAGCAAAAACATCTCTCCAAATTGACAATGAGTTTACATAATGAAAAGCTGTGGAAGGCAGCCTACCATTTTCCAGGCTAAAACCCACCCGAAATAACACTAAAAATTCCTATCATCTTCACTATTTTTTTTACAAAAAATATTTTTTGAGCCTGTCAAGTCCTTGTAGGGACACTTTTGTATTTCTTTTGCTCCTCACGGTGTTCTAGCACAGTAGATACGTAGGTGCTTAGGTGTTTGTTAAACGATCAATTACGGTCTTTTAAACGGGGCCTTTTAATCAGGTTAAAAGGGATAAGCCATCAAAATGGACTCCCGTCTTTTTTCCTTGAAATTCCACACAATCAACCACACACTAAAGGGGGAATGATTTCAGAATGCTGACATGGACTAAGACGTTTTACACCACAGAGGGCCGTGCCCTCGATTCAAGGGGAGACGATGTGCCGACACTCATCGCCTCTGTTCACACAGAATCTCTAGCCAAACCCTAGTAGCTGCAAACCGTAACAGAACAGAACCCTCAATACATTGTCAATGATTGCCCCCCAAAACTATTCGGTCGAACCATATTCAATTTTCACCATTTGTTACCTACAAAACTGGCAGCTTCAGGTGGTTCATCTGATGTAAAAGCTCGCAGCACCTTAGTAAAGAAAGAGCAAGAAGACAGATGCTTCCTCGACCTACCCGATTCATTCTGGATTTGCACGGTACCACGGGAGTCGGTTACACGGTGCAGTATTTCATATGTTTGTACAGAAAACTGAGGTCTGTGTTTTTTGTTTTTTTTTTTAATTTTTTTTTTTTAATGTCTATTTTATTAGAGAGAGAGAGAGACAGAGCATGAGCAGGGGCGGGGCAGAGAGAGAGGGAGACACAGAATCTGAAGCAGGCTCCAGGCTCTGAGCTGTCAGCATAAAGCCGACGCGGGGCTCAAACCCATGAACCATGAGATCATGACCTGAGCCGAAGTTGGACGCTTAACCAACTGAGCCACCCAGGTGCCCCCCGAGGTCCGTGTTTTCACGTGAAATTGCCACCTGCATACTTCCTGCTATGCTCGCGCGTGCACACAGAAGACACAGGCTGGATTACCTTGCCCATTCCTTCGGCCGATGTCATCCTTTTTAAATACCGAGCCCCCACTGGGTACACACTTTTCACCCCATTCATCCCTTAATTTCAATTCTTCAATCTGGTCATCAGTCAGTCCTTGCATATTAGGAGGGAGAAATATGCCATGTTCTGCCAATTCTTCCATTTCTTAAAAATAAGAGAAAGTTACACAATATGCATCACAATTATCATCGCAACACCTTACACCTCAGTGAAATGTAGGCTCCCTGGGGGTCAGGGGTCTTGCCCAGCAGCTCCCTATTTTATTTAGCAAATGCTTAGATACCACTTGGTTTGGGCCAGGCCTGTCCTTGGCCTTTGACACACGGTCGCCCATTTGTCCTAGGTCAGCAGCGGCACCAAGTTTAGGAGCTCACCGTGGTCGCGGGCAGCAGGGGCTGCAGGCTCTGTGTGCGAATCTTCTGCTGGGCTGTACCTTCTGGGACTCAGGGGGCACAAGTTAAAATTCACTGACGGCCTGAATACATATCCACCAAGGGCGTTACAATTTCCGAGCGTGTTCACGTAGATTATTGCATTTCGCCTTGTGAGGCAGGCAAGAGAATCCTCCACATCCTGGTCTTCCCTCATTTACAGCCCTGTCACCTGAGGCTTGCAACTTTAGAGACATACTTTCTAAATAATTTGTGTAAATCTGGTCAGTGGAGAGGATTTCAGGCAATTCACACCCTTCCAAAGCGGCAGAGATGGGACTAGACTTTGGTGTTCTGGTATCATGTTCACTATGCAAAAGCGTGGCTTTGTATTTTTCCAATCCCATATATATTCATCCCACAACTAACCCACACTTTAACCTTGCAAAATCGCTTGCCCTTCCTTCCTCCCTCCCTCCCTCCCTCCGAGTTTCCATAGCACTGTAGGAAGACACCAGATGGCTTGTAATAATACAACACTACAAAACAAATGGTGTAACTTAATGGGGTCTTTATTGTCTCTCTCCTTACCAGACACTAAGCATCTGGGGGCCAGGGGCTGGTCTCCTTCACCCTGGTCTCTGGCAGGCAGAGCCCTGGGGCCTGCCTGAATCACAGTGGACAATGGGAGCTACAGAATAAATGAGTGAGCCACTAGCACGACTCGCAATATTTAGCAGCACATTTTCAATTGATAATTTTATAGAAAAAGAAGTTGGAGTCACTTTTCTCCCCAAATGTTTTAAATAAAAAAGGAAAACATTTAATACTGAGCTGGTTTTGGAATCAGTAAATTTTCTAAGAAACTATATGTATCCGCCATAAAAGCAGAAACCATAACCCTTAAGGAGTTCTCCATGGCACAAAAATCACGTATTACAGAAACACTAGACCACATCTGGAGTATCACCATGGGAGCACAAATAGGGAGCACCTCGCTCGAGGCGGAAAGTCGCCAGACAGCGCTGCTCCAGAGCGTTCGAGAGGAGTGACCAAACGCTGTAATATGAGAAACAGGCTTGTGTTTCCTGGAGAACGGCAAGGGACGCCAAGGTTGCTCTTCCCACCCTCGGGAGGTGGGGGCGTCCCAAAGTCAGGTGCTCCCCCACCGGGAGGCGCTCCACTCCAGGCGTCTCAACAGAGTGATTTCCTTCCACTACACCTGCTCTCGGACCGGGTGTTTCGGCTCCCCCGGGTTAGCCCGTCTCCCCGGCTACTTCACACCCTGCCCCGCGGCGCTTCGGCGCGCACTTGGCCTTGTCCGCACGCGGGGTGCCGGCGTGACTCCGCTCTCCGCGGGACGCCGGCGGACTGTCCCCTCTCGAGCCCGCCGGCCGCACGTCTTTGCAAATCTTCGCAAACCTGACCCTCTCCGCCCAGCCGGCCCGAGAAAGTCTTGCGGCTCCCGCCCCACTTCCCCATCCCGGATGGCCCGTTTCTCCCCGCCCCGGCGCGGGCTCCACGGTCCCGGCCGCAGACTCGCCGCGCCGCTGGGCCGCACCTGAGCAGACGCGCTGCACCTTGAGCCGCGCGTTGTAGACCCGGGTCACCTGCACCGTGAGCTCCTCCAGCTCCGTGCTCCCCGGCGCCTGCAGCAGGAACTGGCTCTCGTCGCCCCGCTTCACGTGCAGCAGAACCATGGCGGCCCCGGAGACCCCGCCGAGGCGGCGAGGAGGCCCGGGATGCGCGGCCCGCCGTAACCCGAGGCCGAGGAGCGACCGCCGCCTAACCGCTGTTTGGAGTCCGGAACTCAGGGCTCGCGCGCCCGCGGGGCCGGAGGGGGAAGGCCCTCACTCCCGGAAGTGCCTGTTGCCAGGAGCAACAAGGAAACACTGGGGCCGCCAGCGCCAGTCAGAAGCCGAGGGTGGAGAAGCCGCAGCGCGCGGGGGCGGGGCCGAAGCGCCCGGAAGCAGGTGCTGCCGGGCAACGATCCACTCGGTCCGAGACGGCCGCCGTCCATTGCCGCCCCCCGCCCGGCAGGATTTGTCCTGCGCCGTTCCCGGAAGTGCCCGTTGTCGGGGCAACCGCCCAACACAGCCCAAGCTATCGGAGGGGAGCGCGGAACGCCCCGTCCACTCTCCCGGGTCCGAGGTTCCACCTAGAGAGATGTGTGGGGCGGGGGGAGAGGTGCGGTGGTGGGCACCCTCAGACGCCGAGCCCTGAAGCGGGTCTCCGCTGCCGCTACAAGTCCCAGCGGCGTTTCCGCCGCTGTCACTCACCACTTCCGGAAGTGCTTCCTGCTGTTTCCGGTCTGGAGATGTTCGCGGCGGGGGGCGGAGTGGTTCGCGCGGGGCGCGGGGTGTGAGCGAGGGGCGGGGAAAAAGTGTGCGTCCTCCTCTGTGCGGGCTAATTCGGATTCGCCTATCTAGGGTGGCTCTAGGGGCTGCTGCCGGAGCGACCGTGCCCAAACTATCCAGCCAGCCACCGCCCGAAAAATTCTTATTGAACAGGCGCTATTTCTTCCAGGCGTGGGTCACTGCTGTCAGGGAGTTTATATCCCAGTGGAAGTGAGAAAGAGAAAACAAAATATAAGGGACGAGGCAGATTCAGATAGAAGCATAAAGAAAACCAAATTGGGTGACATTTGCACTTAGTCCTTGATAACAAGGTGCCACCAAAGCTACGTACGATAGTGCAAGGCTTCAACCCTCGTTATCTCCTTCGAAAGGCCATTGCCCGATCTGAATATTGCAAGCACCTGCTACTTTGTATTCCTGAAACTTTGGCTCTCCCCATTGGAACTTCGTCCCTGGGGTCTCCGGGACAGAGTGGATAGTGTGTGACTATGGGCTTGGAAATGCCAAAAACCAATTCGGGGTCTCATATGAAGACTGTTAGACTGGTCCTAGACAGGGTATGGAGCCCAGCGAGCAGATGTGTTTTCACCTCTAGTATTGGGGCAGGGACCACGCAGACCCTGGAACATGCGGTACTGAACAGAATGGTAAATGTCTCTGTTCTCAGAGGGAGAAGGGGACCTACTGTGTTCTCTGAGCTCCTGAGTGCTGGCCATAAGGTCATCCCCCTGTTTTTCCTGAATCTGATTCTGTACCCCTAAGCCAACCAAGCTTACAACTTGGTTGAAAGTGTCTTGCTTTCTAGGTGGTGAGAACCATTTATGCGCAAACTCCTATATTACAGGGTCTCTGGGTGTAAGTTTTAAAATTAACAAAGCGTGGAAAACTCATGTGCTGGCCATCCCGTTTCATTTAAGTATGTAGTTTATTATTTGGTAGGAATCATTTGGTAGAAAGTATGTAGTTTATTCCTCACTTGGTAGGAGAACACTCCATAGACCAAGCGCTTGCAGTATCTTTAATCTTTGTCAGCACTGATATTTACCGGTGTAGTCCTGCTAACTTTTATTAACATTCCTTTCAGTGTCCTCTTTCAGTCTTTTTTTTTTTTTCCCCCTCATACAGGCCATGTCTTACAAATTTGCACGTAGCTTTTTCTCAGTGTGGTTTCGGTAATCCTAAATCGTACCAAAGACCCTCTCTTGTCTTGGCACGACTCGAGCGGGTTACTGAATTTGAAGACAAAAGGTGGTATGTGTGTGCTCTTGAGCAGTGTGGCTACTTTTCTCTGAATATTTTAGGCGCTGTTGCCTTTCTAGGGTGAAGGGCATCTTATGACCATTTGTACCTAATGAAGCGATGCATTAGGGATGAATGCTGTGGTCTAGATAATAGGTCATTCATGTTGGCTGTTAGATATCAGGCAGCGAGGGAGGAAAAGAACAGATTTTTAGTCTACTGAAAAAAACCTTTTTTTTTTTTTTTAAGGCCCTAACAACATTAGAGATACATTTAAAGTTACCACACAGCCCTCTCTGATTCCGTTCTCTTCTTGCCCTTCTCCAAAGGTAGCTACTATGCTGAATTTATCATTCCCGTTGGCTGTTGTCATACCATCAACACACACGTGTATGTCTCCCTAAAGAATAGAGGATATTTTTCGTGTTTTAACTTTTATAGAAATGTCATATTGTATTGTTTTCTAACTTACACAGTGGTCTGCTGTCCAAATCTGTCACTCCATTCCCGGTGACGATTAGTGTATTTCTAGTTTTTACCATTACGAACATTGCCCGTCCTGTTCCACGTGCGCTAGAATTTCTCTACAAGTCAGATTTCTTGGGATAGAGCATATGGATTTTTCTGGGCATGGTTAAATTGCTCTCCAGAATCGATACTCTGTCAACACCAGCGTATGAGTCCCCATCCTTCTACATGTTCACTAACTCTTGATGTGCTCAGACTTATTTTCCTAAAATTAATAAACAGGGATTTTGAAATTTTATATATCAGTTTTCCTGTGTGTGAGTTTGGTTGTCCTTTGTCCGTCACCATGACTGTAGTTAGTTTGTGGACTTGCAGAGCTCAGGATCTGGCTACTCATAAAGAGGATAAAAAGATACGTTATAGGGGCGCCTGGGTGGCGCAGTCGGTTAAGCGTCCGGCTTCAGCCAGGTCACGATCTCGCGGTCCGGGAGTTCGAGCCCCGCGTCAGGCTTTGGGCTGATGGCTCAGAGCCTGGAGCCTGTTTCCGATTCTGTGTCTCCCTCTCTCTCTGCCCCTCCCCCGTTCATGCTCTGTCTCTCTCTGTCCCAAAAATAAATAAACGTTAAAAAAAAATTAAAAAAAAAAAAAAAAAAAGATACGTTATAGATGGGGAGAAATATTGGCAAACCACGCATCCAACAAAGTGCGAGTATACAGAAAAGACAAAGAACCCTCAAAACACAACAGTAGGGGCGCCTGGGTGGCTCAGTCGGTTAAGTGCCTGACTCTTCATTCAGACTCAGGTCATATTCTCACGGTCAGTGAGATCGAGCACTGCATTGGGCTCTGTGCTAACAGCAGAGCCTGCTTGGGATTCTCTCTCTCCCCCTCTTTGCCCCTCCCCTGCATATGCTCTCTCTCTCTCTCTCAAAATAACCAAACATTAAAATAAAATAACAGTAAAAAAAAACCAATCCATTTAGAAAATAGGCAAAAGACATATTTTACCAAAGAAGATATTAGATGGCATGTTCACCATGAAGAGGTGTTCACCATGGTTAGCTATCAAGGAAATAAAGCCACAATGATACATCCTCTACTGAAATGGCTAAAAGAAAAAGTAGTGACAACAGCAAATGCAAGCAAGGATGCAGAGAAGTCGATCACTCATACATTGCTGATGGGAATGTAAAATGGTCCATTCTGGAAGACAGTTTGGCAGTTTTTTAAAGATCCAAGCATCACCTACCCTGTGGTCCAGCAATTGCACTCCTGGGCATTTTGCCAGATAAATGAAAACTTATGTTCACAAGAAAACCTGTACAGGGGGCGCCTAAGTGGCTCAGTTGGTTAAGCCTCCGACTTCAGCTCAGGCCATGATCTCGCAGTCCATGGGCTCGAGCCCCACGTCAGTCTCTGTGCTGATGGCTTGGAGCCTGGAGCCTGCTTTGGATTCTGTCTCCCTCTCTCTCTCTCTCTCTGCCCCTCCCCCGCTCACGCTTTGTCTCTCCTTCAAAAACAATAAACATTAAAAAGCAAAATTAAAAAGAAAAAGAAAAAAACCTGTATGGGAATGTTCATAGCAGCTTTGTCTATAATAGCCCCAACTCACATGTCCTTCAGCGGGTAGGTGGGTGAATGCCTAAACCAGCTGTGTTAACATCCACACCATGAAATACCACTCGACAATAAAAAAGACATCTGCAGTCTTGATGAATCTCCAGGTAATTATGCAGAGTAAAAAAGTCAATCCCAAAAGTCAATCCCATACATACCGTATGATTCCATATGTATATGGAATTTATGTACACACACACACACACACACACACACACACACACATATACAACACTCCTGAAGTGGCATAATTATAGAACTGGAGAATAGTGGTTTCCAGGAGCTAGGGACAAGGCAGGGGAGTTAGGAAGGGATGACAGCAGGAAAAGGGCAACATGAAGGATCCTGGTGGTGACGGGAAGTGTTTTGCATCAATGCTAATGTCCTGGTTGTAGTATTATACTATAATTTGTATAATGTTACCACTGGGGCGGGGGTGGGAAAC
Source organism: Lynx rufus (assembly GCF_022079265.1). Classification (NCBI taxonomy): domain Eukaryota; kingdom Metazoa; phylum Chordata; class Mammalia; order Carnivora; family Felidae; genus Lynx; species Lynx rufus. The sequence continues at coordinate 146,551,322 of NW_025814867.1, forward strand.
TGGGTAAAGGGTACCTGGGATCTCTCTGTATTATTTCTTAGCAACTGCGTATGTATCTCAATCATAAAATCAAGTTTCTTTTAAAACCTATTATTCTGTATCTATAACTTCTACATATCTTCTGTATCTAAAATTATATTGAACATGATTCAATGATTTAAGAATCAACGTTACTGTTCTGAATAGCAATCATACAGGACTGAAAAAAGGCAATACTGGAAGGAACTACTAGCCTTGGCCTTGAACTTGGGTCTTTTTAGTCAGTCTCCTGTGTCTGGCTGTCCTTGTGCCTATTTCCCTTCTACCCCCATCATTCATGCTTCATGCATTATTTTCAGGCCAGTAAGACTTTGAATGAGGGCCTCTCTTCTTAATGATGATTTGTAGTCTTAGAAGATTTTCTTACTTTTAGATTATTATATAGAGAAGTAAAATGGATGAAATGAAGTCTTGAATTAAAATACCTGATTTGGGAGGCACGTGGGTGGTTCAGTCGGCCAAGTGTCCCGCTCTTGACTTGGGCTCATGTCATGATCTTACAGTTCGTGGCTTTGAGCCCTGTGTTGGGCTCTGCGGTGGCAGTGTGGAATGCGCCTGGGATTCTCTCTCTCCCTCTCTCTGACCCTCTCCCGCTCATGTGCTCTGTCTCTCTCTCTCCTCAAAATAAATAAACTTAAAAAAACACCTGATTCGACAGCTGATCCCCAAATGTCATTACACTTGCATATGTAAAGTTCAAGGAAAATGGCTGAGAAAAGTTCTTTCCTCTTGAGCAAGGTAGTCAACATGGTAAAGACAGGTGTATTTATTTCATATGACAGCACATTTCACAGATCTGTACAGAATGTTTGTATACCACTGACTTTAATACTGCACTTCTATAAAGTATATAGTTATAAATATTGTATGCCACATAAGCAATAAAATTCTTACATATAAACAGCAATCTACTATAGAGAACAAAGAATTCACAAAGAGATCCTTAGTGTCTAATTTCTGCTCTGCTTTTAGCAGAACTGGTAAATATTTTAATAACACAGAATAATGGCTAGTTATTTGCAGCGTACCTTTCACTTTCCTAACTCTGTGCCCTTTCGGCAACTTGCCAAATATAATTTTCCTGGTAAAGGCTGAGCTGCTGCGTGATACGTATATTTTAGACAGTAGTTTGTACTCAAAAGGAAACATCGCTCACAGAAACCGCAATCCGCACTAGTGAAGTTTATAATGAATTCTTTTTGCTAATGGAGAGCAAATACCACATACACTAATCACATAGATGTTAAAGCCACAGTTTCAAGAAGTTAATTCACATTCTGAAGCACACTGCTTATAGTAATACTGCTGTTTAAAATATACTACTGCTGAAATGATTAGAACCCCCAAAAAGCACAATATAAAACTCACAAGAGTTAGTGCTAACAGCGAATCCTGGCTGTGAACAGAGAGAGGATTACTTCTAGAAATATAGTATCTTGATAACATTTGAGCATTTAGAAAAGTGCTTTTTTTCCCTACTAGATTTGCTTTAAGTGCAATGCAGTTTGCTGTGCTTTTCCACTTTACATAATCTTAGCCATGAACTCTATTTTGATATTCTCCCAGTGCACATCTTTAAAGGTTAAATGTGGACGATGGAATTTAGATGGACATCTGTAAGTTCCTATAAAAGGAATGTTAATATCAGTCTCAACGGCTGAGGATGATTTTAACTTAAGCTGACAACAAAACATCGCTCACGGAGTTTTCTGTTTGGGATTACGTGATGATACCAAGACACTACATTGTGTAAAAATTCTGTGAACTTCGTGAGATAAGAGCAGGGTCAGTTGCATATTGGCAGTGCGGGAGACAAAATCCACAGCTAATTTGAGGGGTAGCCTCTAAAAATGTAAAGCAGCTTCACAGATGTGTTGCGTAGCCTCTGATGGGGACAGAGCACACACGCGGAGTAGATCCCCAACTCCAAGCATTCTGAGGACCGCTGCCTTCCCTGCTATGAAGTTCCGGAGAGAAAGCAGCAAAGGGAAAGTGTGGGAGGGGAATGGGCAACATACACCTTAGTGCAGAGAGAGGGGAGTGTGTTTAGCTCTAATATTCCTCATTGAACTTGGAGGTATGTGCCTTCCTGAGAGATAAGGCCATAGTGCTTTGTTGTATGGGCTGGAGTGTCCATCCACATGACCGTGACCACAAAATAGGCTGCTTCCAGCCCCAAGAACCTCCTCCCGGAAAAAAAGCGTCTGGAGATGCTGGAGCGCAAAGGAACAAAGATGCGGGTCATGTGTGTTTGGGGGAGGGGGATGAAATGGTAGGAAAGTCTGGTTCTGTAGTGAGATGCTAGTTTTGGAAAGAAAATTAACGAACTGTCCAAATTTCATGTATAGCCATCCTTTTGGTAATGAAACACCGAAAAAATAACTCTGTTAGAACGTGTAGGTAAATATTTTGTCTGAGTCCTAAGTTTTACAAATATGTAAGTGTATACATACGTGTGTGTGTGTGTGTGTATGTGTGTACCCATGCCTTTTTGTGTTTGAAAGCCATGCCTTTCACAATGGTCTCAGTATAACTCTGATAGCTCTTCGGTAAATACCTGGAAACACCATTGTAAACAAGTATCAAAGAGCAGGCAAGAATGTCAGCTAGAAGTTGGGCTTTTTAAAGGTTCTTCAGAGAAGACGGACAGAGAATTTCTGAATAAGGACTACTGTCTGAAGTAGTTTTGAGCACTGTTTATGGCTACTCCTCTCTCTTATTTATCCAAACAGAAACACACCAAAACTCCAGTTAATAATGAGAAGGACTTTTTCCTTATTTCCAATATACACATATTCCAGCTTTGTACACATTAAATAGTGGTATTTCGTGACAACATCAGTGCACTTAACAATTCCATATTGCACATAATGAGGAACTAATGCCCAATTCTTTTGGCTCTCACCTGCCCAAACTGAAAAACAAACAAACAAATCCAAAACTGTTTTCTATTGCATAACCTTATCTTTCTGTAAAGTCTAGTGTGGGTGATGCCTTCGATGGCAAGGTTGTGAAAGGAGCTACGAGAGGGGTGGTGGCAGGTGGGGGCAGAGTGACAGGAGGTGGAGGTGGTCGTCTTGATGGCAACACACAGAAAGGAACATTTGTGCCTTTATTCCAGTCATCATCAAAGGTCACGGAGCCAGAGAGCGAACTCGGCTGATTATTCAGCAGGTCTGGACAAGATGACTTTGACTTCCCTTTCACACCAAAGTCCTCCTCCTCCTCGAAGGTTACCCATCCTTTTGGGTTGCTGATTTTTGCCGAAGACTGGCCCTGCAGATCAAAACTGTCCTTAAAACCATCAAATGATGAAGGCTTGCTATTGTTATGACCAAGAGGCTTCAGGGAAGGGAAAGGACTGCTGGCAACAGGCTCGTCTTTGGAGACCCACGAAGTTGCCTCCGATTCTTGAGACTCGGCTCTAAATGGGTTTCCGGGAGCTGCAGTCCTGTCGGTGAAAGGATTTGTGCTGGTCAAGCTAGTGATAAATGGGTTTGGAGAACATCGCATATTTTCCTGGGATTTACTCCGGGCTGGAATTGGAGGCATGCAAGTTACAGAACTCAAAGTATTCATGTTACTTTGTGTTGCAGAAGGCAACTGAATCAACCCCTTTGGGTTTGGGGTTGGAGCACATGATGTTTGAATGGATGACTGAGCCTTGGATACAGCAAGCAGACTGAATGACAGATCTTCAAATGGGTCATTCTTTAAGGGTGATTCCAGTCTGACGGCAGAGACTCCATTTGTTTTCACCTGAAAAAGAGAACACCCAATAATCAGGAAAAAAAAAAAGACAACATGTTACTTTTAACAACCCCTCTATGCTTCCTGTCTCAATTATTCATGGGGGGAGGGGGAGGGGGCAAGGATACAAATTTCAAACTTAAACAGCTTTGTATAGTTTGTGACCCTGGTAGTTTAAGTAAGGTAAGACAACTAAAACCTTACTCTTTAAAACCTCCCTACTACATAAACCGCTTTATTAAAGACATTTGTTTAAACCCCAGAGAAGTTAAATAGTTTGTTTCATTCATGCAAGTTCTAATATGATGTAAAATGGAGAACTGGACAGAATTCAGCAAATGACTTGAACATGCCGTTTTATCAAATGTTAGCGTGAACGCAAGAAACCCGTATTTAGAACTTATGCTAGATCTGCAGAATAAACTTCCAACACCTATCGTGATGATGATGTGGTTTCATTGTTCTTTTACATATATTTTTATTTAAAGTTAATGTTATTATGGAAATTAAACTTCATGAATGGAAACTGACTTCATTGGTATGTTTATATTCTTAAGCTAAAGACGATGCATCTTTTCTTTCCTTTTCTACTTGGAAAAATGTATTTTCAAAGCATTTTTTGCCTTTTAAGTTCTCCTTTGTAGACTAAACTCTGCCAATGATGTGACAATATTCCTTAACTGACTTTCCTCATCTTGTAAGAAAAAGTTTCAAAACAGATATGCTCATTAATAACCATATGCAAAGATTGTTTAAAACCGGTGGGCGGTGGGGGGGGGGGGGTGGAAGATCCCATTTTCTTTTTGGTATATAATCCGTTCTTTCCATGTGGCAGAGTTGGCTGTGAACTGGCAGGAGGAGTGTCCTGAATTACTTTATGGTCGTAAAAAGTGTGCACTCTGTGCCTAGTTCACAAAGAAGCCAGCTGGGAGAGGAGCATGTCTATGGGACTGAGCAAAACCAATTTCTCCAACTTCTTTAATGGGGAAGAGAACCCTGGTCTTAGGAGCAAAAATTAGCTCAACACGTGCTTCATTCTGATTAAAAAAACAAAAGCAACCTGTACATAATTATTGATACTAAATAGATGACTCGGATATTGATGCCAGATTTAAAGATAAGAAGATAAACTTTTGGTTGAAAAGGACAGGGGAGGGAGCATTTGGGCTCAAGGCCTGCAATGTAACAAAATGGAGCACCACCTAAAATAAATTTAGAGAGTTGGGAGAGCAAAGTAACTAAATGTTCATGAGCTGTGTTGAAAAAAAAAGAGCAGTGGTCCCCACCCACCGAAAAAACATAACTGCATTTTATAGAATAGTAACTTGCTACTTTAACAACAGGGAAGGCTGTTCATTTGCATAAGGCAATGATGGATAACTTCAATAAGTGAGTAACTTTCAAGTATCTGATTGTTTTATTCAATTGTCCTAGAACATACTTCCTAACTGAATAAACAAGTATATTTTTCTCCAAACAACTTACTATGACAATAAATTTGTATAAAAGAGTAAACATGTAACAGACTCAAAACTGTATTCTAAGTTATTAAAGGTAAGCAGATGTGTTTATGGAAATCTGCTTGAAAGACAGATCTATTATAGACATTAACAAATTACAATTAACTCTATATTAGAAATAATCTCTGCATTATTTTTTTAAAGTTTTTAAAAAAAATTTTTTTTAACGTTTATTTTTTGAGAGACGGAGCGTGAGCGGGAGGGGCGGAGAGAGAAGGAGACACAGAATCTGTGTCTGACCGAATGTGTCAGGCTCCAGGCTCTGAACCCATAGCACAGAGCACGACATGGGGCTCGAACTCACAAACTGTGAGATCATGACCTGAGCTGAAGTCAGACGTTTAACCGACTGAGCCACCCAGGTGCCCCTAAACTTTTTTTTAATGTTTATTTATTCTTGAGGGAGAGAGGGACAGAGTGTGAGTGGGGGAGGGGCAGAGAGAGAGGGAGACACAGAATCCCAGGCAGGCTCCAGGCTCCGAGCTGTCAGCAGAGCCCAGTGTGGGGCTTGAACTCACAAGCCCCGAGATCATGATCTGAGCTGAAGTGGGATGCTTAACTGACTGAGCCACCGAGGCGCCCCCCTGCATTATTTATTAATGCAGCAAAATGGCAGTATCTGATCGGGTGTGGGACCAAATTCCCCCATGGCAGATGGAACGGTCCACAACACAGACATTACAGGAAAGGAGAATTTTGTACTTTGCAAGCTTAGAATAATAGCAGGCCTGTGGCAAATAAATGCTTTATGTTTAAATTTATTTTCATATATAAAAAATTTGTTTTCAAGATACATTAAAGGTAATTTGGTAGAAGCAGGATCACTTGAAGTTACAATGAAAGCCACACCACCATTCACTATACTGGAATTAATTTATAATCTAAGCAGGTTTGTGATGAATTAACATGAAAAATGGTGAGGAAGGTGTTGGAAGGACCTTAAAATAATCCTGTTATAATATTAACTTTTATCTTTCTAAAAGTTCTCCCTTACCAAAAATAATCTTGTTACTAAAATTATTTGAAAAAAAATTTCCCAAAAGAAACCTAAGAAAAGAAGTTAAGTTTTGTATTTATGTAATTCTGCCATCATTAAGACCCAGAACCATTTGGTCTTGCCAAACAGACTTTTGTATACCTTCAACCTTCTTGAAGGTACACCTTTTAGTTTTGTTAATTTTCATAAAAAATAAAGCAAAAAAAATATGGTAAAGCATTAATAAGAACAACTAAAACGGTTCCTAAAAATCTGAAATACTAAGAAAAAAACAGGTTTATGGTATGATAATAGAATTTATTAATGTGGACAGGTGGTTTTAAAAATGGGTGAAACTTTAGATGTATGAAGCAAAAGATTCATACATCTAATGTGCTAAGACAGATGAAAAGCACAGATAAGATTGAGAAATAATCCGATACCTGTTACCCTGACGGTTGCTCCTGCTTTGAGAAAGGGAACACAGACATCAAAGGAAAGAGTTAGGAGGACGATCTGAGACCAAACAGCAACCCTACCGATCCAGTCTTTGAAATACTTTTATTTCTATATTATACACAGAACCCGACAGAGGCAACATTTGCAAGTCACAGCATGAGTTCAAGAGACAACTCCAATTCTTTTGTAATTCTGAATAAAAAAATGTATCCTTGATTAGGGCTCAAACTTTAATTTTGCCAGAGGTTGATGACCAGCCACTTCAAAACAAAAATAATAACCCAAATAGGTTTTTGGAGCTCTAAGATGTTTTAAGCAGTCTGTTATGGACTGAATGTTTGTATCCCCCTAGATTCATATGTTGAAGCCCTAACCCTCAGTGTGATGGTATTTGGAGGTGGGGCCTTTGGGGGGGGGGGCGGTGACTGGGGTTGGATGAGGCCATGAGAGTGGCCTCATGAGGGATTATGGAAGGAGGGATTATGCTCCCGGAAGGACACCGTGGCAGAGAGCCTACTCTCTCCCCGACCGGAAGCACTGAGGAAAGGCCACATGATCACACAGTGAGAAGGCAGCTATCTGCAAGCTGGGAACTCAACTGTACTGGCCTCCTGATCGCAGGCTTCAAGCCTCTGGAACTGTGAGATCACACATTCCTATTGTTTAAACGCCCCGGTTTTTGGTATTTTGTTATGGCAGCCCGAGATGAGTGGGACGTAGCCACAAGACAGCCTATGGGTTTATCACCATTAGAGGAAATGTATAAAATGGCAACACTTTGCAGAAGTGCTACCCACTGAAAATCAGTATTTCTTTTCACAAAATGATCAGGATCCAGACATATTCTCTATTACTCAAATTTTCAGAAAGAACGTGCTATCATTAATTCACCTCATAACTTGTTAGTTGTAAGGTACAATGATATAAGAAATTTTGTTGTTTAAAAATGAAATCATCTTTCTGTACCATAGCAGTATTTTTTTAAAAAAAAACAGTAGGCTCAAAAACAGTTTTGAGCAAATCTTCCCCAATATCTAAAGCTTACCTCATTTTAAAATACCAAAACTCATTTGACAATCGAGGAAGACAACATTCTAAAATGTACTAGGCATTAATAGAGTTTCCTGCCTACTAAACACGAGACTCCTGGACTTAAATGAATACTTCCTTGATGATCTCAGGGTTATGCGTATCAGCTCTGGCAGTGATAGAAGGTAGGAGGAATTAAATAGATCTAGAATGCTGAGATTTTCTACTCGGTCTCTTCTCTCACTGTCAGCTATCACAACAGTATGGCAGTGAGGCTGTTACTCTATCTCCTGTTGGATTTCTGAACTTCAGGTTCTTAGATGATAATCAGATGACCAAGATGCCAGAAGTCGGGCAGATAAGTGAAGCATTTCTATGTTCTGTACATGTTATACGATCATTTGAATTGGAAGGGTCTTTTCTATATAGAACTATCGAGTAAAAAACCATTTAAATAATAATAAAAAGTAGTGCTAGGCCATGTATGTTTTTATGTTTTAAATACCTGTGTGTTTTGGGCAGAATTAATAATAAAGACTTAATAAAAATTATTAAGTGTTCAGTTCTAAGACTATTTCATAGATCACCAAAGTATCAAATATGTTGTATTTTAAATTCTCATCCTTTTCAACCTATAGCCGCTGAAAACAATTGTTAAATTTTAGACGTTCATTATGTTTTGAATAGGCATTATTCTTACAGTTCAAAATTCAAGAGGTACAAACAGGTAAATGCCTCCCCTTCCTTCCAGCCCCCTAGCACTCTAGGAAGAAACCGTTAACCACTCTGTGATTCTTCCCAAAGAGGGTCTGCACACAAACAAGACCCCTGCTCCACCAAGAAAGAAAAGTGTGTGTGTGTGTATAATATTTGGAGGAGTCTGGTATCAATGACTGAGGCCAAAAAAATATTTAGAATTTAAAACAAACATCCCTGGTAGTTTCAATGAAGTGAATGACACAAGATTCAAGGACATTCTCTGCCAGGCCACACACAAAGCACATGCCGTCTGCCACCAAATTACCATACCCATTCCAATGAAAAACAGAAACCAAAACCATGGACAATGACCTAAGAAAATGATATTGTGGTAGTCATTGGAATATTGGTCCTGTAGTACCTTTGTGGTATGATTTTCTCCTGAAAACTGCAATCTTACTGAACGGTTTGCTCTTTGTCCAGTTCAGAGTACTGTATCTGTGTTCATGTTGGTCTAAGGATACTTAAACTATTACAGACTTTTAGGAATTAAGGTTCTCTTTCCTAAGAAATAGGTGCTTACTTTCTGTCTTAAAACAGTAGTCAAAGCTTGAAGGTGGCTAGTTTGAAAGTGTTTTGCCTTCCAATTACATTTAACAAAATACGATAGCACACATTACAAGAAAATGAGAAGAAAAATTCATGCCTCACTAAAAGTAGATCTGCAGAGAGAAAACAATAGTGGACATGTATTGTTTGAAGGATTTCTACAATTTTTATACATTGTCAACATCCTCAATTTTCTGAACTAAAAAATGTAGACTACTTTATGGTATTAATCAGCTTAAGAGAACATTTTATTTCTCTCATTTATATATCCTTCTTTAGTTTTTATAAATGTGACCCACTGTCTAATGAGAAAGTGCTAATTGCTGACAATATTCATTTTAAGACTTGTATTTACTTTACTATCTGTTTTTCACCATACAGAAGCATAAGAAACTGTTAACTTCTGCCTACTAGCTGGACATATCCAGATAGCTGTAAAAATGGGGGCAAACTAGTATTTATAAATGTGCTTAAGGGGTCTTGTCAGTGAAAGAGCAGACTTCTAAAGCTTTACACATTCCTTTGGCCTTGATGACATTTTTAAGTTAAAACATTAGGATAAAATAAAATGTAAGGCTAGACATCAAAGAATGTTCTTACTAAGCATAGACTTTAACAATTTTACTAGAATGTATATAGCAAAACGAAGTAAAACGGCATCCAAATAAAAATAACACAATTCAACTTGTACGATCACCCCGTATTAAAATAACTCTGTATATATACACCAGAAGTCCTTCCAACGTGAGGTCACACTGGCATAAGACAAATCCTTGTGATCCTAGGACTGTCACCCACTGAGGCAATGGCACTGTTTTCTGTGTGACACCAGTGAGGTGCCCTTATTCTTTCAATGGTTTTTACTTGGTGAATAAGCCCATTGCTGCACACCCCAAACAGAAATACCTGAAGACCCCGGTGCCAGCTCGGGCTCGGAAAAGAACCACTGCTTGCACCTGGAGGAACACAGGAATTATCCTCTGTTCACTGGAAATTAACCATTCTGCCAGAGGTAAGGCATCCCTGTCCAGAAAGTGAAAGCCGGAACTAATCGGCTGTGAACAACAAGAAAAAGAAACTACTGCTGTTCATTCGTCCTACTATACTAAGTAAGTATCCAAAGTAAAGCGGGCATTTAAAAAGATGAAAAAGTCACAAACGCTATGAACGTGAACAAGATAAAGGAGCCTGGGAGCCCCTGGGAAGTTCCGTCAAGAAGCCAATCCCAAGCTCGCTCTCTGAGAACCCCGGGTCCGAGGCAAGTGGGTGCAAAGACTGTACCAAAGGCATCAAAGGTGCTCTCTGTTCACCAGCGGGCCTCACCTGCGGCTGCGGCGGCTGCGGCGAAGGCTCCGGAGGCAAGCTGTGGGACGACCTGCTCCGAGGGGGCGGCTGCGGCGGGGTTTCCAAGCTTGGCTGGGGGGCGGACTGAGGCAGAGGCGCTGCCACGGGGACAAGGGGCTCCTGCATCTTCTGAACGGGCGGGGGCAGAGAGGGCTGCACGGGGGGCGCAGCCTGAGGCTTCAGCGGTTCGGGAAGAAGGACTGAACCTAAACGATGAGTTTTCAGACGTTAGGCCCGGTCTAGAAAACCACATCCTGTTCCTCCTTTAGTGAGGCCTTGGGAGATTCGAGTCCCCCGCTCCCCCGCCAGCGGCCTCATGGCCTGTGGCACAAAGAAGGAAGGCTCTCCCTGGTGGAGTCGGTCGCGGAAGGTGAGAGATGACAGAAGGGAGAAGGAAAGGCGAAAAAACTTAGAACGGACTCGGGCCTACCTTTCAGTCCTTCCGGCGGTCTGCTTTGGCTTTCAGGAGCCAGTCTTCCAGCAGATGCCCGAGCGTGACTCTGTGGGGCACTGATCACTCCGGCGCGGGGCGGGATAGTCTGCGGGAGGGGAAACACCACATTTGAGACGCTTATTTTCACGAGATGAGATTTTGTGAAAATAGTTGCTTTTGTATCCCGTCTTGTCACCCCTCTGGCGTTAGCCCCCCTCCTGTTGTGTTCATTGCTTTCTATTTATAGTCCTATAGTCGTACACCTTACAACCTCCCTTTTTGTTCCGGACTGTGTACGAGGCGTCAGGCACAACGTTACTTAAGCGCTCTGAGGCACTTCCATTTCATCCTCAAAATACCCCCCAGAGGCAGGTGCTAAGTTTATCACCTCCATTTTCAATTACCACAAAGAAATGTATACAGCGTTCCCAAGGCCGCAAAGCTAGAAAGGAATGCCAGGACCCAAGCTCGGGTGCGCGGGGCGGCAGGGCCTCTGCCTTGCCCCACGTGCAGTGGTGCCCTCACAGGGGACAGGGATGGCGTTAAAGCTCAAGAGGAGAGGGAAGACACACATACGTGTAGCAACTAAGACGCTTAAGAAAATCCACACCCTGGGATTTTTTTTTTTTTCAAACACAGAAGGAAAAACTCTTGAATGACTAGATCCAATGTGCTACATTAATTAAGAGAGACACTGGTGAGGGTCGCTTGGGTGGCTCAGTTGGTTAAGCGTCCGACTTCGGCTCAGGTCATGATATCATGGTGCGTAAGTTCCAGCTCCGTGTCGGGCTCTGTGCTGACAGCTCCGGGCCTGGAGCCTGCTTTGGATTCTGTGTCTCCCTCTCTCTCTGCTCCTCCCCCGCTCATGCTCTGTCTCTCTCTCTCTTTCCTTCTCTCAAAAATAAACATTAAAAAAATTTAAAAAAAAAGAGATGCTGGTGAAACATATGTTGTCTATTTTCATAAGTTTGCTGGAGCCTCTTAGTCCCCAATATTTATTTTAGGCAAATGTTATTATTGCAATCACAAAATCCTGACTTACCTTCCCTACTCTAATGGCATTAAATAAAGTGCACTGATAAAGTCAGTGAATAGCAACTTTCCCTTTTCTGAGAAAAGGAGAATGGGTAATAGGTATCTATCTGCAGGTGTGTGTGTGTGTGTGTGTGTGTGTGTATTTATCTATAGGTATATTCCACAGACACTTTAATTTGGAGTGTACTATTACACATAGTAAAGGACTTTTAGGGTGGATGTTAACAGGACAGCTACAACAGAAAAGACAAGGGATTTCTATCTTAGAAATTTTATGACAATTTCTTACCAGGAACCGGGAGCAGTTTCATTAGAAGTGGCCCCTACATTGCCCCCGAAGAGTCCAGCCCCAGCACCCACTCTTTGGCTCGAGGCCCCCCCCCCCCACCCAGAAGTCCCAGGAGCCACTAGATGAGCCACTGATCCGGGTGTCCATTTCCTTGTATTACTTGACCCCAGAGGAAGTTTTCATGTAGGTAAATTATTAGGATAATTATGTGTCTAAGAGAGCATATGATGAACACAGAAAAGCACAGATCTACAAGGAAGGGAGAAGCCCTGCAACACCATCTGCTCTCCCACTTGACTACCTTCAGAACCAGTTTTAGTATGCGGACTCTCATCATGAATTTTCGTCCCTGCAATCTAGTTTTAAAATCCTTCTTATTGAAGGATGACTTTATATTCCCCATTAATTACTCAGAAAATACCTTAAACCGCTGCACAGATACACTGGCCTCTCATAAATGTTAAGATCCTCAGTTATTTAGTGACCCTAATTACTGACATGCATCACTTTGATTCAAATACTAAAGTATATTTAGTTATTTTTGAAGAGTGCGCTAGAATGTTAACAGTTGAAAGGTACCCTGGAGACCAACAAGTGCGATTCCCTCATTTTGGAGTCCAGGAAACCAGGCCTGGACTGGCCACATGACCTCCCAAGATAACACATCTGACTAATAGCAAACTGGGACCCAGAACTTGAACCTCTAGGCTCCCAGGCTAGGTGCTGCCTACCGGTCTGGCTGCACTGTATCCAGCAGGTCCTGGGCCTGGGAGTCCTGCCTGAGGTGAAGGCTGAGTGCGTCCTGAAACAAAGACATCACACTGTGTATTTAGGTTCTTTTACAAAAAGAAAAACAAGAAACCATGTACTTAAATCCCCAGTGTCTACATGGTCCGGTTTTAAGGTTACGTAGCTAAATTCAAGTGTTTTTACCTATGTTTTCTTTCCGTGTGGTTCCAGGGCTTTTGGGTGCTTTGAAGCAGGAAGGGAAAGAAATGAGTCATAAGTAAACAGTCAGGCAACACTGTATAACATCAGCTGGCTGTTCTGTTTCGTTACCAGCACAAATGGGGGCATGAGATGGGAACCCAAGGCATACTGCTTTGGATAAGGATGAAAGCTATTATCAGTCCTGAAGGAAATGTCCCCAGAAGAGAGAGAAATTAAAATACTTCTAGTGAAGTATTCTGTGAGAGACAGTTTAGCCCTCGGTCTGGTATCTCACTCACAGCGTTACTTCTAAGGTGACTTTCCTAACACAGTTCTCTCCTGTGAACCTCGAAAACAGAAGGTCGGCTTGTGTGAATGGTCACAAGCAGTGACCCCGCTGCTTCTCAGAGCTTGCCGGACAAAGCTCCTGAGCAAACACAGCATTTTCCAAGTTCCGCAAGGGGCTGCTAACAACACTATTTTAGGGCTTCATGCTGTAGATACCATTATGGGTAAAGAAATCTTACAATGAGATGTTTTAGATTCCCACAACAAAATCCCATGATTAAGGTAGAAGGCAGGCATATCTTACAAATAAGTATTTGCTTTACGGAGGACAGTGTTAATATGTGGTTCAAACTCACTAGAAAGGTAAGAAGAATGAAATGATATAAATCACTTCAGGGGCCAAAAGGAGTGTGTGTGTGGGAGGGGGGTTGGCTATTAAAGGTGGCATCTCAAATTTATTCTTTTTTAAAGGAAATTCAAGAGCAATTATTATGTTAAATCCATCAGCCCTTTGATCACTAGAATCTTACTGAATGGCTTCTATCTAGTCTTAGATCTTTTAAGCAAATTTAGTTCAGCATTACTATGCAGAAAAAAATTTATGTTATTTGAAACCATCCACAAAATACTTATTCTTGGACTAGAATTAATAGGATTTAATTACGATTATTAATTTTTAAAACTTCAGAGTTGGTATAGTACACTTCTGACTTACCCTGAAAAGAATTTTGAAAGGCATTCTTCTTAAAATGCCATTGTACAGTAATTTCATATCCTAAGTAGGTACGACAATATATACAAAACAGAGTGCACAACAACGTTAAGAATTGGAGGGAAATTAAATGGGTCACCCGTTAGAAACTATCCACAACACAGAATGAAACGTGAAAAAGTACAAGGTTACACGGTGTAAGAGGAGGGGTGGGGAAGTTTACAGGCAGACCAAGGGCAGACTTAGTGTGCCTTGACGTGCTGGGGGGCTGACACTTGGAAGTGAGGTGAGAGGTCCGTTTCTAGGGCGCAGAAGTCTTGTTACCTTCCGTCTCTCGCCTAGCTGCCCCAGGACTGGGAGGGGCTCCGACACCTTTTTAGAGAAAGAACAGAAGCTGTGTATTGTTCAGGGCCCAGGGCACAGACCGAAAGGCAGGCACAAGACACAATTTCCTCCTCCAGCTGACTTTTGCAAAAAAAGGTTCTTTTACTGCCTAACATTTCTTCAAAGATATCGCTACAAACCAAAGCGACTTTAGATGCCTTGCCCAAAAACCCCAGTCCTCCCTTTCCTCAAACAGCATAGAAAGGGGATGACAGTTTTCTTTTTATAACTGAGATTACTAGGGAATTGTAAAATATCTTCAAGAAAGCCTTTGCTTTACAGATCATCTTGTTACATTCACAGTTAAATCACTAATAAAAGCTCTAATGTTTGACAGGCAAAACGGGGAAACAAAATCAGCTTCAATTTCATTATAAATTTCTATGAGACTATATTAGTTTCTTAGAGGTTAGTTTTTGATGCATTATTTTAAGAAAACTCCAAAAGTACTATAATGACTTCCTCTAAGTTACTGCCTTAAAGGAGTTACTGGCTTATAGGGTTAAAAAAATAAATAAGCTGCAAACGTTGCCTATGAAACGATTATGAAAAGAAGCACTTTTTAAAAATTAAGTCAGATTTTATAACTTTTTCACAAATCCATTTAAAAACTTATTTTCTGCAAGTTGTTTTCCTACTTAAGAGGATAAATAGACCTTATAAAAATACAAATAAAGGCAGGAGTTTAAAACGGGGAAAATTAACGTTTTTTTGTAAGCTGATGGAAAAATCATCATACAGCAGTGTTCTGCGGAGACGGTCATGCTGAAATAATTGAGCTTTGTTTTCTATACAAAGTCCTTAAACCTGCACACAAGCAAAGTCAGCCTGTGATAACACGACTCGGTCAGCATCGGCACCAGACGGCCAGAGTGGAAACAGAACAACCACACAAGTACAGTGAGCCTTAAAAATATTAACGGTACATTTGTAAAGGCTCTTCTGCAGAATTATGACAACCTGGCCCATCCTCTCCTGAGACGTAGATTAAATGCACTTGTCAAACCAGAGCTCCAGTGGAGTTTTGTGAGAAATTTTCACGTAAACCCAATCGAGTACACTTTTTTGAAGAGTGATCCATTTGTGAATAAAAACTTCCTTATTGAAAAAAATCATTATTGTGTTGAAAAAAAGTGAAGCATTAACTTTTATGACAAGTTATGATAAAGCCATGAAAACTGAAGGATATGTTTCAGATAATTATAACTTGAAGTTGCATTCCTGGAAATTTTGCTCATCAGGTTTGCTAAGCTTCTAGAGAAGGAATGTACTAGATCATCACCAGTCATATACTTGGGAAATGGTCTATATTTACTGTACCTGAATTCCTTTTGAAATTAGTGTGATTTGGGGGAACTAAATCTTTGTCACCAAACTAACTATATTTATTAAGAAAAAGTGTACTGGTCCTTGATGAGTAATTCAACCATGTCTACCTGGAAAATGGAAGCCTCTATTAGTTCTATTCATGAGTAAAACTGAACTCTAATCTTTTACTTAACAGGAATATAATGAAAGTTTGGGGCCATTTTTAACTTGGAGTATAAATATCATTCACTTTGACTTTTATCAGACAAATCTGAAATGTCTTTTTAGTTACAGGGATAAAATTCCAAAACATGAATGAAGCGAGATGCATGTATTATGACAAATATAAATGGTTACCTCCAATTTCCTTTCTAGCAGGTGCAGGACTCCTAGCCCCTTAGAGTTCATAAGAAAATATGCAGCAGAAAGGAAATGACATTAAATAAAAAACTGAAACGTCAAAGATTTATTATAGTATTCATGATGTTCAATAACATGTAGGAACTACATCTCAGTATCTTGGTACTATAAAAAAGCTATTATTTAACGCAAATATTTCTCACAATTTAAATAGCAACACTATACTTACTTAAAAAGCATATTTAGGCAAATACATAACACTTTATGGGAAATAAGTATATGTATGCCCTTCAGTTGTACTTATACATTTTACAGAAGTTAGTGCAACTGCATCAAATTAGCAAAAACAAAACATTTTGTGCACACCTGTAAGAAGGCAGCTAGAAAGCCCTATTACAGAAATCTAGCTGGGAAACACTCTTTTTACCTGTTCCGAGGGGCCTGCCATGTTCCTCAGAGAAAGGCTGAGGCAGTAGCAACAATGACAGAAAAATCATAAAATCTGGAAGCTAGAGGTTTTAAGCGTGCAAAACACCGTAAAATAGAACGGAGGAAGATCGGAAATCTAGCCCGAATGGAAATCACGTGGTTTGTTACCTGAAGGTGGGGGTGGTCTCTGTGGGGGGGCGGGGCGCGTAGGAGGAGCCACCGGGCGGGGAGGAGGAGGCCGCTTGGGCTCTAAGGTCTGAGAATCTTTTTGCTGCAGCTGTGTTGCCGGCAGAGCGTCCATAGGAGAACCTGAACAAGTACAGCAGGTGAGAGCGGTGGGTGTGAGCGCAAAGGTATGGTACTTCCCAATACGTGTGAGAAATCCTCGATTTTGCTTACTTTCTCACTTTGTACTGTCATGTACGGACACGCATTTCTGGTATCAATAACGTAAGCAGTTCTGCCAGTCAATTCCCCATTGGTGCCATGGAAGCAATGGCGCCAGCTCCTGTGGACCAGCTGGCCGAGGCCCCAGGTGCTGAGAGCCGATTTACCAAGTGGCCCCATCAAGGCGGCACACAGTGTGGGCTGAAGGAAGTCATTTGCAGTCGGCTGGCCCCTACCGAGAAGGAAAAAGGAATCTCTTCTTTTCTCTAGACCTGAGCTCATCCTGAGTTTAACTAAAGAAGTCAGGCCTCTAAGAGCAGTATGGGAGAACTGGAGAAATCTATGAAATGGAAGACATTTTCTGGAGATGCTGGTGAGCATGGAATGGTGACTTAATCATGTGATGTAACAATTTCCAGAGACGGATATTCCAACTTTAGGAAGTAATGACTACAAATCTGAATTAAAAAAAAATTTTTGTCTCTTCTTAACTCATACTATAATATAGGTTACGTACAGATATACAGGTAAGCCCAGATAGTTATGAGTTCTTACTATAATGACAGAAAAACATTAGTTTTAAGACATGGATAAACCTAATAAGCACATAGAAAAAATGATTTAAGAAAAATTCTCATTAAGCAAAGTGATGACGAGTTTCCTTTCCATTTAGAGCTTACCATCTACAAAGTTTCCTCTTTTGTATGCACAGAAAACATGGTACAGATCCAAAGGTGACAGAGATTTGATCGTCTAAAAATCAAATATATTGGGGCACCTGGGTGGCTCAGTCAGTTGAGAGTCTGACTTGAGCTCAGGTCATGATCTCACAGTTCGTGGGTTCAAGCCTGGCGTCAGGCTCTGTGCTGACAGCTCAGAGCCTGCTTTGGATAGTGTTTCCTTCCCTCTCTGCCCCTCCCCTGCTCACACTCTCTCTCTCGCTCTCTCTCAAAAATAAACAAATATTTTAAAAAAATAATAAATAAATAAAATAGAATCAGCTAGGGAAGGTCCTACACAACTTTAAGTAAAATACACACTTTGTGAAGATGGATGCCCAGGTGTTCTTGATGGTGCCCGACTCGGTCTTATGGGAAGGGAAGGCACAGGACCCTCTGATATGGTTGGTGACTGGCAGGGACTGGTTCGGGGTGAAGAGCTCGGGGAAGTGCCGAGGCCAGAACTTGAGGATGGCTGGAGGTGCTGGGGAAGAATTTCCTCAACTTCAGCACTGTAGTCATCAACATCACCTAAGGACACAAGGTTATCAAAATGACCACCATTTCAACTTTCTCAGAGATGGTTTTCACCAATCCAGGTTTCAGGGGGTTCAAGACGCAAAATAAACACGCTCACATTATGACATCGCAGTGTGCATAGGTTAAGTATGTAGACACATATAAAAATTGGATGTGTGCGGAACCAGAAATAGTATCAACTATTAATTAAAATGTAATTAAAGAGAAGCCTATGACCTCAGGGCATCAGGATGCCAGTGGTGACCGAGCGGGGTGACTCACAGCTTTCAATTCTCCACTGAGCAGCCGGACCAGTGCTGGCCGACTGAAAGGTTTACCGCTCTCCTTTCGAACCTTCCTACGTGCCCTGTGGAACTGCTCCCTCCCCACTGCCCTCAACTCAGCTCCAGTGCACACCCTTCCCCCAGAGTCTCCTCACCACTCCTCCCCCTGGGCTCTCCCGGGCTCCCCCATCTCCCCTTTCCTCGAGGCTGGAAAGTACAGCCAGGGTGCCCCTCGCAACCTCATTCCAATTTCAGAACATTAACCTTCCAGTCCTGAACAAACTTCTCTGAGGTTATGCCAGCGGGAGCTTACGGAACACCCCCTATACCTCCTTGCTGTCATGATCTCCAACCTCCATTCTCCTGGTCACCTGAACCTGTTCATCGAGGACTAAGCAGAGAGCAGGATGGCAGTCGGGTCCCACCATCTTTCTGGGTGACATCAAAGTTCGCATCGACGGTATCGCATCGACAACCTAAATGCCTTGGTCTTGTCCTTCCACTCTCCTCCGCTCAAACACACACAGCCCTCACAGCGGCACCGCCTCCGAAATACGCTCCCGACACTTCATTCTGACCCTTAGCTCCCAGCCTTCCGGTTCTCGTTCTCAGTTACTCTTTCCTCTTGGGACTTCATCAGGATCCAGGCCTTTGGGCCCCCTCTACTTTCAGCCCCCGTCTGTCGGATTCTGCTCCTCTGAAGGTGACTTCACATTCCAGGGCACTTCACCTCCACCACCCCCGCGCCCCCATGCACTGTTCTTTTGTCCCACCTGTCATTTGCACTGTCTAATCTCTCTGTGGCTGCACCTGGGCTGCTGCTGGTCACGTGGTGCTGACGGTTGCGGTGGCATTAAATTTGCAGTCTTCAGCCTCCTCTGGGATCCCAGAGCTGCCTGGCAATTCCACGGTTTTGTGACTGGCTCCCGCCGAACTCCATCTCAGGAGCTTTATCTCGAAAACTTCTCGACTCTTCCCGAAACGGCGGGTTGCCCTAGGCCTGCAGATAGCCTCAACTTTTAACACTTCACAGAGGAAAGAGAAGTCTTAAGATGGGACCCCCGTCCCCTTCGACAACCTGCTGCCAAACTGGAGTCCAATCCCGTGGTTGCACTTAGGTCTTTGTGGGGGAAACAAAGGGGGTTCTGCCCCTCCCCCGTTTTCTCAGTGACCTGCACCCCCACTCCTTCTGCCCTGATGGTCCCCAACACCATCAGCCCTTTCCATCAGCGCTAAGCATTCTCAAGCCTCTCTCCTTTCAAACAGCACCCCCTGGACCCCCGATCTCCCTGGAGCAACTGCCCTTTTCTCTCCGCCACCCCCATCTTAGCTTCTTTAAAGAGCTGTCTCCAGACACTCTCTCCGCTTCTTCATCTTCTACCCACACCTCCATTTACCACCATCTGGCTTCATCACTGCACTGAAAGTACTCTCATGAGTGTCACCAACAGCCGCTTTCACTGTTATTAAATCCAAAGGGCAAGTTGTGGTGCCCGTTTCTCCTCGTCTCTCTGTGACACAGGACTCCACTGACTATGCCTCCTTTGTTACCATTTCTTGCCTTCATTTTTACACCAACCTCTTGGGTCTTTGACATTTCTAGTTGTTTCTTCTCATTTTCTTTTTACGAGCAGCTGCCTTCTGCCTGTCCTTAAAGTCTGAGTTTCTCTGCTCGTTCCCAGGACTGGTTTTCTCCCATCTCTATATAGACCTTCTGGCCAAGCTAATGACTAGCCATGGCTTTCACTGCCATTATAATTGCCCTGTGAGCCCAGGGCTCTCTGGAGCGCCAGGCCCAGGTACCCACAGCCTACATGTGGGCCCAGCAGGCTCCAAAGGCACCTCAGTTTGACACGATGGAAACCAAATCCACGTCCCAACCCCACTGCCTCCCCTCCTGCTTTTTTTCTCTCTGTTCACTCCCTCACGAGCATATTTATGGAAGAACTTTGAGCCTTTCCCCACTGTGGTCTTGCACATCCCTTCTTCCTGGTTTTCCCTCTCTACCTTCTCTCATCTAATTCTCACCCAGTCTTTAGATTCTCAACTTAAATTTCGATTCCTCTGGGAAACCGTTCCCAACTTCCCAAATCCGGGTTGGGCAACTCTCCCGTGAACTCCCAGAGTCGCTCGCCACTGCATCGCTGTCACGAGATTCTCGCTACCCCGCTCACTTGTAACGCCACTAAGCTAGGAGTTCTGGAAGGGCAAGGCTGACATCTGTTGAATTTCCAGCACCCGGTGTGCACTTGGCACATAAAAGGTATGACATAAATGTGTGGACTAAGTCAAGAAATGAATAGAGAAAAGGGAAAACTGGCATTGTCTCCTAAGGCGGTCAACTCTTAATGCGTTCTCTAGATGTACAGGGTCTCCCAGTATGATAGACTGTCATTTTATAAACTAAGGCATGCATTTTAATGGAAAACATGCTAGAAAAATACAGCATACAGCATTAGAAAGCACCTGCACTTCTTAATCACATTTAAGGAAACTATTGCCCAGATAACTGAACACTAAATTCGAGGTGGCTACATTTATATGGATCCGTTCAAATGCATGTGCTCCCAGCCGCCTTGAGAATCTTTCCTAAAATTGCTTTGAAATATACCTTCTTTGATCGTCATTATTTGGAACTCATTTCTGTTGTTAGAACACGCGCTTTGAAATTCTCCCTCTCTACCTTAACTGCAATTAGTGGTGGCAAACCACACACCAGAAATACCAATCGGTGCCCCTATCGTACACGGACATGAACTAGCACCTGTAAAGATCTTATCCTTTCAATGGCAGAAGGGCAAATACGTTTGCAATTTGAAGTCCAGTTACCGGCAAACTACACGCAATACGACGCAAAACAAAATCTAATTGATGCTGCTCTGTGTGTTGCAAGAACACAGAGATGGGGACTGAGACTTCACGGATGGGAAGGACACTTATCTAGAGGTGCAGAAGGAAATGCGTTCGATAAACAAACCTTCCATATCGAAATCTGCTGTGACCTCCGCATCTTCACCGAGCAGGGTAGAGCTTGTCGATGACGGCAACGGAACGTTAATTTTCTCTAAACTCATTTCTTCTTCCAGATTTTTGATCCAGTCTGGACTTTTTAAAGTAATAGTTATAGTCCGACCCAATAACTAGTTGGTAAGAAGAGATGTAAGATAAAAATTCACTGGCATGAAAATTATCTTGGAAAACAAGTGACTGCTCTGGTTATACTATGCAACAGTATAGGCTTACTTCAGCTAGACTCAATTTAACGTACACCGTCTCACATATACTGAATTTTTAACTAGTATAAACATGCCCAGTTTCTCCTTTAAAAGCCTGTGTTGCTAAATCTAAGGTCTTCTTTTCTAGGATGCACGCAGAATCACGTTTCCTTTGCTGTAAGTCAGTATCTTTCCCTGGCCAGATGTAAATTAACTGACAGTTTCGCTACATAGTTTCATACTTTCTTTGATATTCAGTGACTGTTCCTACATGAAACAATTACAGAAGAGACACACTGGCACTCCGCCTTTCTTATAAATGTGAGTGCCTTTTAGACAAAAGTATAATCTAAAACACTCAAACACGTTATGATTAAGTCACACTGTCCTGCTGATGGATTCAAAAAATAGTTTCAAAACACTTGCAGACAGCCACAAGTCTCCTTGGTCAGGGGTGCCCGGGTGCTTCATTCTGTTGGGCGACCAGCTCTTGATTTTGGCTCAGGTCATGGTCTCACAGTTCATGAGTTCGAGCCCTGCGTCGGGCTCTGAGCTGATAGTGCGGAGCCTGCTTGGGATTCTCTCCCTCCCCCTCTCTGACCCTCCGCTTCGCATGCTCAGGCTCTGTCTCTCTCAATAAATAACTATGTACTAAAATTAAAAAAAAAAGACTCCCTGGTCAAACAGAGGCTGTGCACTAGAAAGCCATTTTCATTGAAAACCCATACCATGTAACTAATCTGCCTTCTAAAATGCAAGCTCTCAAAAAAAAGAGGGGGGGAGGGGCGCCTGGGTGGCTCAGTCGGTTAAACATCCGACTTCGGCTCAGGTCATGATCTCACGGTTTGTGAGTTCAAGCCCCACATCTGGCTCTGTGCTGATGGCTCCGAGCCTGGAGCCTGCTTCGGATTCTATGTCTCCCTCTCTCTCTGCCCTTCCGCTGCTCGTGCTCTCTCTCTCCAAAATAAATAAAAATTAAAAAAAAAAAAATGCAAGCTCTCTCCTACACAGTTTCAACTTCTTCATTTAAAGAGCTTCTGGAGCATATAAAATAAGTGAACTTTTCTGGTATTTTCAAATGAACTGTGTAGCTGTGACCAACATGCTGTGAAGACAGCTGGCACCTTTGTGGGTACAGATCTTCCTTGGCCCAAAGTGCTATCGACATGAGAATTCCTTGAAGGCACAGGATGGAGACATTGAAAGCTGCTGGCCTGAATGCTACAGTGGTTTTTAACAGTAATTTAGTGTCCACACTAAGCTTTGAAGTCAGCATTCTAGGAAACTAGTAATCCTTTCTTTACTTGCTTATCAGCCTAAATCAATTCCATTCCAGAACCTGGCAACAGGCTTCACAGGTCTTTAAAGAACATGCTCAAGAAGGTCATCCTGTGGGTTGGCCCCCAGTTAAGCTAGCTACTTTTTCCAGATTCTTCCCTGGAATGGAAGAGGTCTTATGGGACTCCATCCTAGAAGATTTCAGGCTGAAATAATGTTATTAGCAAAGGCAACAGACTAGAGAGTTGAAAATATCTAGCTTTCAAAAGGACAAATTAAATATTATTACGCACTTTCCACAAACATCGTTTTTACAGAATTTTCAAAATAGTTTTGGGGAGCTAAGAGTGGGTACTTTCTAAGAATGTAATACAGATAACTAGACTTGAGGGTGAGGGACAGGGCTGAAGAAGAGGGGAAAATATAAAACAGAGGGGGACAAAAGAAATACTCAGCAAAGGAGCAAGCTGACAAAGAAGGCCAAATTCAGAATTGCTCTTAAATATTTATACCCTTATGGGACGAGGACACGCTTTTGAAGAGACCAAAGCTAGAGTTAAATTTAAAACTCAATAATTTCCATACAGTTAGGACAACAAAGTTACAAGACGGACAGGAACATCTGCAGCATACACAGAAAGGGACTGAAACTTTAACGTCAAGGGAGATCTTATACACCAGGGAAAAATGGGCTAGGGACATACGCAATTCATTGAGAAAGTACTGATGACCACTAAATTAAGATAAGCAGCGATCAGAATCTTAATGGGAATGACATACTACTGGTTTTTCAGACTGTCAAAGTTAGACATGACCCAGTATCGATTAGGATGTAGATGGTGGGTAATCCGAGGCATAACAGAATTAGATCTACTCCTTCTGAAGCGCAATTAGGCAGCAAGCGTCAGATTGTAACACTGCCTATATTCTCTGACACAGCAAATTTACATTTAGGAATTTATCCTCGGGGAAGGAATAACAGGATAGGCACACAAAGTTATAGTGTACACAGGGCTTCACTGGAATGCTGGTTTTGCTAATTAAAAGTTGGAAACAATCTGCTATTAATAAGAGTTTGTTAAATAAATTTATGTATTTGTCCATGCAACAAAATTAACGGAAAGAGTAAAAGTGACATTATTTGCTCATAAAGAAAAACGCCCATGATACAGTCTCAAGTGAAGAGGTAGTAAGAAAACAGTATTTATAACATGATCTCATTTGTGTTTGTATATGCATGTATGTGTGTACACATATATCCCACTTGTGTTGATACATACACATATGTATATATAATCTCATTGGTTTTAATATATATGCATAGATGAAGGTGAGGAGAAATTATTTTGCAATAGTAGGATTAGTGTTCTTCATTATTTCTTCCTTTATGCTTTTTTTTCTTTAACATTTATTCAGTTTTTGAGAGACAGAGAGAGACAGGGAGTAAGTGGGGGAGGGGCAGAGAGAGAGGGAGACACAGAATCGGAAGCAGGCTCCAGGTTCTGAGCTGTCAGCACAGAGCCCGACGCGGGGCTTGAACCCACCAACTGTGAGATCGTGACCTGAGCCGAAGTCGGACGCTCAACCGACTGAGCCATCCAGGCGCCCTTCCTTTATACTTTTCTGTATTTCATGATTTACTTTTGCTTGAGTGTATTACTATTACATTCAGGAAAAACAAGCAAATAGAACCCTATAAAACCTATTTCAAAAGTAATGTATATGTGGAAATTTTTTTCTCCAAGGAAGTTGAAATAATGCGACAGAAGAGGAAGCACAGGGAAGTCCTTATGAGTGGCCCACTGTTGGAGAAATTAGGCCCGGATTTTAGTCTATCCTGTCTAGTGATCGTATACTTAGAAACAGGATGTGTCTAAAAGCGTTCAGAAAAAACTGAAAGATACAGCACTTTATGGAAATAAAACTATTCCGGGCCAAACTGATGTAAATTTCCTCCATCAGTAACATGTTAAGTCACAGGTTAGGAATACCTATTTAAAAATTTCTAAAATATCTTGGTGGGATGGATTTGTTATCTATGGGAATTATTTTACCTACACCTGAAAAAAGTATCTGGGTACCATGATCCAAGCCAAGAAAACAAGTTCTTAGGAATAAAGAGTACCTTCCTCCCTTGTTTTCTTATAAATAAGGCATTTTCTTCATTCGATAGAAATCTTTCCTATGAATGAGCCAGAATATCTATTCCACTTAACAAAATTTCTATATAATAAAAACCAAGTTGGGTGGTAAACATATTTTCTTCTTAGTCTGTTACCAATTGTTAGTATCTTTACGGAGGACCAAAATAATTCCAAGCTGGTCAGAAACCTAGTCTAAATAATAAACATAAAAGCACACCATAAGGTCTTCTATAGTTCTGCACTGGAAATACATCTAGATAATCCTGCTGCATGGCTATCAAATTATAATCTTTGGATACAGAATTTCAAAATGGCTTACAATCAACAAATGCTACCTACCTCTTTACCATTTAGGTTCAGAACACTCAAGGCAGAGCTTCCCTCCAAAAATGTAACCCACATTTTGTCTTCTACAAATCTTCAAGAAAGAGAAACATAAACAACAAAAAATAATTAACACCTTAGATATAACTAGTCCAACAACCAGCCCAATGACTATTGATTAACAAAGGCCTATGGAGGCCAGGAAGTAAAACACAACAGGGAGAGCAGTAGAGCCACTGGTGGCCTGGAGAGGGCACTCTGCCTCTCAAAGCTTTCAAATTCAAATTTCTTTCAAATACTATGCTAATAAAACAGCCTGTCAGAAGAAGGGCCCTGTGGCCCTCCATTTGTGATCCTGCTAATCTAATCCTTCACTTCACTGACAAGGCAAAAAGGGCCAGAGGTTAAAAGTGGCTTGTTCAAAGCCACTCTACAAGGAGACTCCGTTACAGGGCTAGAATACAAATTTCCTGACCCCAGAGTCCAGCACCATGTATTTTCAAGGTCTCCATGACATCTCTGAAGCAAATTTCCTTTGACCAAGAAAGAAGATGGGGAGTTGTCATTAAAATATACTTATCTGATTGGCCCCAGAGTGCCTTAGGGTATTATGGTCCTTGTCTTTATGCAGGGGACAGTCATTTACTCTCTTGGGACTTCAATGGCCTTTGCTATGACTCTAAGTTTGCAATTTTGAAATAAGAAGCCCCCAAAAAGAAAAAAACTAAAAGGACATTAGAGTAAGTTCTGAATTAAGACGATCACTGACATGTAATAATGTTATCGCACAAAAAAGAGTAAAACAAAAACATTATCAGTCTTATTTATAGAAACAATTTTACACATTGGACTACTCCCCGATTATACAAATCAAGATCAGAAATTCCTGCAGAGTTTTCAAAGATGAGGGGAAAATATGTGCACGTACACACGCACGTGCATGCACACACAAGCTAGGATTCAAAAGTATGGCTTATGGATATTAAGAGGAAGAGGCTAAAAAGAGAAATAGGAACAAGTACTTTATCCTGTTTAAATCAGAGGACTGATTTCTACAGATTTCTACAATCACCCAAATATGACCAAGATAAGTAACTCAATTTCTTTGGCATGTTAAGTTACTAAGCTGCAAGATGCCACCATTTGAAAGACACAGAACATCTTTCCTATCTAAATACTATGAAGGGGATCTTTTTCATACTGTTGGCAATGGAGACGATCTCTCCTCCAAAGGTTAAAATCACTACTATAAGGTTGCACTTATGCGGCACTAGTCCCCCCGACTCCAAACATTTACAATAGCCCCCCCCCTTCCTTATCCATGGAAGATACATTCCAAGACCCCCAAAGGATGTCTGCAACTGCAGATTGTACCAAACCCTATCCATACTGTTTTTTCCTCTACCTACATACCTACAATAAAGTTTAACTTATAAATCAGGCACAGTGAGAAATTAACAACATGAATAAAATAGAACAATCGTAACAAAATACTGTAATAAAAGTTATGTGAATGTGGTCTCTCTCTCAAAATATCTTATTGTACTGTCCCCTCACCCTTTATCTTGTGAGGATGGGAGATGATAAAATGCCTGCGTGATGAGATGAAGTGAGGTGAGTGATGTAGGCACTGTCATGTAACATGAGGCTACTAGTGACCTTCTGATGCTACCATCAGGAGGAGGGTCATCTGCCTCCAGACCACAGCTGACCTCAGGTAACCGAAACCATGGATGGGGGGGGGGGGGTCTACTGTGTTTGTTTTTTGATAGTCGTACCAAAGCATTTGTGGTCATATGGCAGTGCTAATTTCTTGATCCTACCCTTAATTAGCAATGTGTTCCTTATGGATGTTTAACTTAACAAGAGATTTTGGTTTTAATATCCATGTATATATAATATCCATGTGTGTGTATATATATATATATACGTGTGTATATATATATGTATGTATATATGTATATATACATACACACACACACATATGTATATGTAGGTCTTTGAGAAGCTGCATTTTCTTCCTATTTTCACCCACTAGGGTAAAAACTTCTAGATTTTCCCCCCAATTAATATAAATACCTAAATTTGTCCTATTCACATTTCCAGGGAATGTCTTATTCACATATAAAGGACTTCAGTCACTCCTAAACCACAGTCTTATTCTAGAACAAAAGGTAATGATCAATTTAGCCTTACTGGCGACAGTAGTCCTCTCCTTGTTTACTTCCATTGTCTGCTTTTTCTATTCTAATTTGGTTGCCTGAGAAGGTGGGTGACAACCAGAATATTCCACCTGTGGAGGCATGCATGGTTTTATAATGTTAGAGTAATACCTTGTTTTGTTACCAATACTTTTTCTAAAGATGACAAGCACTTTGGGGAAAGCTTCTGGCTCCAATTTAACACCAAGTTCCTTCAAGACTGTTTTTTCTTTAATGTTAATTGATTTTTGACAGAGAGGGAGACAGAGCATGAGCGGGGGAGGGGCAGAGAGTGAGGAAGACACAGAATCCGAAGCAGGCTCCAGGCTCCCAGCTGTCAGCATAGAGCCAGACACAGGGCTCAAACTCAGACCGTGAGATCATGACCTGAGCCGAAGTCGGATGCTCAAAGGACTGAGCCACCCAGAGGCCCTGCTTCAAGACTGAATTATAAAGACAGGTCCTTTTCCTGTCTCAGAGTCCTTCACCCTTTATTCTCTCTAGCCCAGTTCCATAATTTGCATTTGCTCACAAGGACACTTACCTGCTCCTAGGCTGCCCACATCAGGCTCCTGGTAACTTGGCTTTGTATACTTGGCCAAGCTTTCTGTCATCTGTAAATCTGGAGATTTCACTATATACTTCCGAATGCCTTAGGATTTTAGAAATTTTTTTGTTTTGTTTTAAAGCTTTGGGGTAAGATCTTTGTTAGAAGATCTGAGGGAAATATAAATGCAATTTCTTCTGTATCTGCTCATTTACTCTCTGAAAGGACTCCAGGTTTCTTCCGCATGCTTCTTGCTCTACAGAAGCACACTATCTTCAATCTGTGGACTAGGCCACCCAGTACAGAGATGTGTCCACCAAATATCTACAAAACATACCTAACTGAGTAGATGCAAAGCACAGAAAGGAGTCAAGTCCCTTCCGTATGAAATTCAAACGCACGCAGTCTTTCAGAACTGCTGGATACTTGGAAAAGAACATGTTTTTTAAACAAGGGAAGAAGCATCTGGTTCTGCAAAAGGCAGATGGGTAAGTCAGTAACAGAAACGAAGACTGGACTGGATGACTCCTGACTGATCTGATTGTGCTGCCTTCTCTGTTAGTTGGAAATCAAATGTACTTAAAATTACTTAAAACATCAAATTTCTTAAACTAAGGGAGGAAAAGTCACTCTGCTTTACTCCTAACTCTCCTTAAAAAAATAAAACAGTGTGGGGCGCCTGGGTGGCTCAGTCAGTGGGGCATCCGCCATTGGCTCAGGTCATGATCTCACGGTTTGTGGGTTTGAGCCCTGCGTCGGGCTCTGTGCTGACAGCTCAGCCTGGAGCCTGCTTCTGATTCTGTGTCTCCCTGTCTGTCTGTTCCACCCCTGGCTCATTCTCATTCTCATTCTCTCTCTCTCTCTCAAAAATAAGTAAACATTGAAAAAAAGATATATATATATAAAATAAAACAGTGATCACAGCTTCATTTTGCCATAGGGCTTTGTTATACATTGTATGATATATATAACCACACCTAGATGTGCACATATTTAAAAAAAAATTTTTTTAGGGGCACATGGGTGGCTCAGTCAGTTAAGCGTCGGACTTAGGCTCAGGTCATGATCTCGCAGTTTGTGAGTTCAAGCCCCGCATCAGGCTCTGGGCTGACAGCTCAGAGCCTGGAGCCTGTTTCGGATTCTGTGTCTCCCTCTTTCTCTGACCCTCCCCTGCTCATGCTCTGTCTCTCTCTGTCTCAAAAATTAATAAATGTTTAAAAAAAAAATTTTTGTTTTGAGAGACACAGAGAGACAGAGTGTGAATGGGGAAAGGGAAGAGAGAGAGAAGGAGACACAGAATTTGAAGCAGGATCCAGGCTCTGAGCTGTCAGCACGGAGCCCGATGCAGGGCTCGAACTCACCAACTGTGAGATCATGACCTGAGCCGATGTCAGACGCTTAACTGACTAAGCCACCCAGGTGTCCCAAAGTGCACATATTTTTTGTTCATCAATTGTTCATAAAAACTTTCACTATTCAGCTTTAAACTCTATAAACGTAATTCAGTTTCAAAACCTATGAACTCTTTGAAATAACATTTCTATAGTATGACTTTCCTGTAATTTGGAAATAAAAATACAGTTGACCCTCAGACAACACAGTTTTGAACTGCACAGGTCACCTTATACATGGATTTTTCTCGACACAGTACAGTACCGTAAATGTATGTCTTCTTGCTTATGACTTCATAATGCCATTGTCCTTCCTCTAGCTGACTTTATTGTAAGTACAGAAGATATATACCACATAAGATATGTGTTAGTTGACGGTTTCCATTATTGGTAAGGCTTCCAGTCAACAGTAGGCTATTGGTAGTCTTTGGGGACTCAGAGCTTCTAAGTGGATTTTGGACTGCATGGCGGTCAGTGTGCCTAACTCCCACATTATTCAAGGGTCTACTGTACTCAAATGCTGTTCAAACAATAGAAAGGTAATTTCTAATGTAGAAAACATCTATGAGTCATGAGCTGCTTTTGGACAATAAATATTTTACTCACCTTATGAGTATAACTTCACCAAAATCTGTGAACTGCTGCAGAAGCTCATCGATCAAAGCATCATCGAAAAAATTATTTTCTGGGACAGAACTTTTGATTGAGACCAATACTGTCCCATCTGGTGGACCTTGAACTGCAATCACCTCTTTATAAATGTTTTGCCTCTCTTCGGCTTCAACTTCAAATATATCTATATCAATCAGGGCAACGACAGGCCTTAAGGCATAAAGGGAGATGGATGTGTTAGAAATGTTTACTAAAGGATGGATTTCAAGTAAATTTCAAGCACGGTTAGAAATACCAAGACTGTTTAAACCTGTGGTCAGAAGTCTTTAGCTCGGCTCTTCCGTAGTGCAGCAAAGTGCCAGGAGTCCACGTGTAGAGGATTTTGCTTCCATCTTGAAAACTAGCATTTAGAAGATCTAAATCTTCAGCTGCAGTCAGAATGAAACAAAAACAAAAATAAAACCACAGGCGCGTGACAGATCATGGGGAGCAAGGAGCAAGCTTCTTCGCTTTACTGGCTTCAGTTGTCTGAGGCTGGGATCCCTGATACACTTGTTAATCGGCAGGAAGTCCAGATACCTTTAAGTTAGAAAGGTGTTTTGGTTGAATTATCACTTTATGCTTTACTTAGTAAAAATTAAGATAAGGCTTTATTTCTGAGAGTACTTAAAAGCCAAATAGTGTTTCATAAGTAATTCAACAGACAAGTAGCAGTTCATAATATTTACAAACCATATTGGTTATTCAAATTAAAAACCTTCATTAGCACTCAATTGAAATTTTCATTGAAATTTCATAAAAATGAAATTTCCTCACTTCTCTTTATATGGAATATGGAAAGAAAATACACTAAAAAATGAAATTATTATAAGCAAGTCTGAGAATATTTTAAAAACTGTTTTATATTTAAATTTTATTTATTCTATTCTAGCAAACCTTTGTTGAAAAAAAAACAGCCCTCCTCCCTTGATATTTATATCATCCCCTTCTTCCTCATAAAATTTGCATTAGCTCATTTAAATGAAGAAGTCCATGGGGCGCCTGGGTGGCGCAGTCGGTTAAGCGTCCGACTTCAGCCAGGTCACGATCTCGCGGTGCGTGAGTTCGAGCCCCGCGTCGGGCTCTGGGCTGATGGCTCAGAGCCTGGAGCCTGTTTCTGATTCTGTGTCTCCCTCTCTCTCTGGCCCTCCCCCGTTCATGCTCTGTCTCTCTCTCTGTCCCAAAAATAAATAAACGTTGAAAAAAAAAAAAAATAAAAAATAAATAAATAAATAAATGAAGAAGTCCATTTCCCAACCTGATCTATCAAAAGGCCATTTCCTTCTTCTCCAGAGGACACGGTCTGTCCACGCAGGGGTGCGGCACTTTTCACTGGTGTCATAGTCGTCAGAAAACAAATCGTATTTGTATGTTGGAGCAAAGGTAACTTTTCCTTCTAAAAATCCTCTAAAAATCTAAAATAAACATATAAAGTAAGTTATTAGAAAAAAAGTTCTGTTTTCATTCAGGCAGCCATTCACTACATGTCTACTATATGCTGGAGATTCACACAAAATCTGTGTCCATCAGATGAACACTTCTAACTGAATGGAACAAATGGTAAGAAAAAATAACCTGGGACTTGTTCATGCCACTTGTTTGACCTCTGATTAAGCAAAGTACAAAAATGTGAATAAGGGAACTCTACCAGACCTTTAAGCTACAAAAACCAAAACTATGACAGATTTTAGAAATCATATATATAGTCTGATGTCTTAATTCTCAAATGAGGCAATAAGGCCTAAAATGTGAAGTGGGGCCCAAAGTGTTAGAATTTAAGTCAGATGATCACGAAGGCACGATATCAAGTGGCCTTAATCACCTCTTACTTAAAAAAAAATATTGGGCGCCTGGGTGGTTCAGTCGGTTGGACGTCTGACTTTGGCTCAAGTCATGATCTTGCGGTCTGTGAGTTCCAGCCCCACGTCGGGCTCTGTGCGGACAGCTCAGGGCCTGGAGCCTGCTTCGGATTCTGTCTCCCTCTCTCTCTGTCCCTCCCCTGCTCATTCTCTCTCTCTCACTTTCTATCAAAATAAATAAACATTAAAAAAACAGTAGCTTTGAAGACTAAGATTCTAAATTCACTATTACTCAAAAAGAAAGAATCAAAAATGTATTCTCTTCTACTTGAAAGAGAGTCTTGGGGCGCCTGGGTGGCTCAGTCGGTTAAGCGTCTGACTTCACCTCAGGTCATGATCTTGCAGTTCCTGAGTTCGAGCCCCACGTCAGGCTCTGTGCCAACAGCTCTGGGTCTGCTTCAGATTCTGTGTCTTCCTCTCTTCGTACACCTCCCCTGCTTGCACTCTATCTCATCTCTCTCTCTCAAAAATAAATAAACATTAAAAAAAAAAAAGTGAGTCTTACAGAGACTTAATATATTTTTCCTCTTGGGAGTTATTATGAATCTTCCTTTTTTCTTTTCTGTCTTTAAGGAAAGGTAATTCTATATCTATTAAACTAGAGATATGTAGTTAAGCATAGACTCCAAGGGATTTTAAAAAAGGCAACACTGTGATTAAGGAAAGCATGTTTCATAACAAAAGATCCCCTTCTTCTCAACGCAAGTATCTTAAGTATGTGTATACCTGTCCAGCATTTTTCTGATTGATAAGCTGATCTCCTGCTATAAGAGAATCCCAATTTTGCTGTCTTATGAGCTCTTTCACTTCTTCATTAGGGAGATCAATGCGATAGTTGAAGTCACCACACCAAAATACGTAGTCGTGGGAAAACAGCATCCTTCCCTGGAGGCAAGGAGAAGCATTTTAGATCTAAACGGTCAATATGAAACATGTTTTACCACTATTTCTTTGCCTCAGATACGCTCGCCGCTCCCCCGCCCCCGCCGGCGAGGCCCTGTTTATCTGACCCCAGACTAAGAACACATGAAGCATCTATTTAGGTGAAAATCGTTGAAGTTTCTAAGAAGTATCTTAAATTTTCAAAAGCTGACAGAGAATTTGGAGCAAGTTAAAGTGCACTTTGTAGCTTCATCTTCAAGAACAAGCAGTATGAGCTCACCATTGGAAAACTCAACTTCCGCGCTATTTCTACAAAATCTTCGTTTCTTTCTTTGACTTGGGACTGGCCCGCAGCAAAGTGGCTACAGACGAAGCAGAGGCTGGTTGTATGCAGCAGCATCCGTATCGCAACGGCCCCCTTGTTTCCAGTGGCGCCTCCCATTCCGGTCTTCACGGTGTCGACCGCAACGTCCCTTTAAAACAAAGGACTCTGAGTCCAAGATCTGAGCTGCCAACACAGTTCTGTGCGCATAAGACATTAGGAAGGTCTAGGACACAAACGTACAGCTGTAGTTCAAGGACAAGGCTGTGAGACGGTGTGACGGAATGACCGGTGACTCTTTCATCAAAAACACATTTAAGAACAAGATGCATGAGTAACTGTTTCCCTGAAGCAACACACATTCCAGGTCTTTTTCTGGCTACTCGAGGGTGGGAAAGAGCCTGCGCACAGCGCCCTGTTCACTGACCTGATGAAGGGAGCGTGTTGGGGTCTGATAAAAACAAACAGGCAGACGCCCACCAACTGCTCAGAAGCCAGCAGCACATACTTGTTGTCTCTGGAGATGGTCTTCTGCAGTTCCACAGCCCAGAGCTTCTGGTTTGTTGTGCTACCAGAAAACATTACAAAGGGAATCTTTTTAAAAGATATGGACAAAATAGCCTATTTTACAAGACAACTGTCAATTACATCTTTATATACCCAAATTCAGTAATTCTACCAACAGTCCCGAAATCCACACCAACAATGACATCTTTATGTAAGCTGTTTTTGTTTCCTTTAAATAGAAAAACCTGAGATTTAGTCAAAAGATCGCCACACTTCCAAGTCTATTACTCTTTCACAAAGAAAACCTGAGCTTACTTATGAAACGACTGCTCACCATTTGAGTAATCTCAAGCTGTACTTTTTCCTCTATTACCTAGCTTCAACAATTATCAACATTTTGCCATTTTTTTCTTCCAACCTCCTCCCCCACTTTGTGTACGCGCGCGCGCATGCGTGAACCTGGAATATGTTAAACCAAATCCCAAGACACACGCCATTTCACCCATACATACTTCACTACACATCATCTAAAGTAATGGGCATTTTTATTTTCACATAATCACGATGCCATCATCACACAATTCCTTAACACTATCAGTTCGTATTTAAATTTCCCTAATTATCTAAAAAAATGTCTTCTCGTGGTTGATTTCTTTAAAAGAGGATCCATATAGGGCCCACACATTGCATTTGCTTGTTATATCTCTTGAATCTTTAATAGTCCCTCAACCCTCCCCACCTCATCCCCTTTCAAATACTATTTATTTTTTTAAAGAAGTTGGGCCATTTGCCGTAAAATGTTCAACAGTCTGGATTTGACGGATGTGTCTTCATAGTATCTTCACTTGTCCCTCTAACTCTCGTATTTACTTTACACTGGTTAATGCAGAAGCTTAAGAAACTCATTTAAATTTATTTATTTGTTTTGGCAAAAATAACCTCATGGTTAGTGCAGTCAGACTTGCATCAAAGCAGAAGTACATAATCTCTGTGCTGTGACACTGGATCCACTGTTCAGACTGTGACAGTCTAATCAACTTTTTTTTTTTTAAATGTTTATTTATTTTTGAGAGAGAGAGAGAGTGCAAATGGGGGAGGGGCAGAGAGAGAGAGGGAGACACAGAATCTGGAACAGGCTCCAGGCTCCTAGGTGTCAGCACAAAGCCTGACATGGGGCCTGAACTCACCAACTGTGAGATCATGACCCAAGCCGAAGTCGGACGCTTAACCAACTGAGCCATCCAGGTGCCCCTCTAATCAAGTCTTTATAATGAAAAGTCCCCCCGTTAATCCTTCTAAGGTTTTAGCATCTACCGATCACTGCCATTATTTCATCAGGGGTTGCATGATGTTGATGTTATAATTTCAGCATTCCATAGGCATTTGTAGTTAAGTTAGAATTCCTCTATAAAGAATTTTTCTCAACTATTTTCTCTGAAATACAGTTCATACAAAGAAGGTAGCGTAAATGCTGAAGTCTATAAATTTTCAGTGTAGTAAGTTTGAGCCTCCGAAGAACCCCCAAGAAACTCTAAAGGAGAGCCAAAGAGTGTCTCTCATAGTTCCAGGTCACACACACGATAAGTGGTAAGCCTGAACATGACACCACGCCCATTTATCTAATCTAACACTGCCATACCACCTCCAAAATACAAAGCCAGCACATGGATTCTCTACCTACCAGAATCCCCCCACCGCAACTCGGATTCTGAAAAGAGAATGATGGCTTTTCATCTCCTTATCCAGCTTACTTCTCAGGTCATCTTCTAGTGAACCCTACCCTGATCATTCATTCAAGCCACCCCCCAGCCCCATAACTCCACGTGCCTGATGCCCTCTACCTCTGTTTATTTCCCGGTCCATTTACCATCTTCTATCACACCACATACAAGCATACCTTGTCTTATTGTGATTCGCTTGCTTATGCTTCCCAGATAACTCTGTTTTTGACAGATTGAGGCTCTGTGGCAACCCTGTGTCAAGCAGGCCTATCAGTGTCATTTTTCCAACAGCACTTGCTTACTTCATGTCTCCATGTCACATTCTGATAATTCTAATAACGTTTCACACTTTTTCATTTTCATTATATTTGTTACAGTGATCTGTGGTCAATGATTATGACCAGCCGGAAGCTCATATGATGATTAGCATTTTTTAGCAGTGAAGAACTTTTACTTAAGATGTGTACATTGTCTGTTACACGTAATGTTATTATTGCACACTTAACAGACTACCGTATAGGGTAATCTTAACTTTTGTATGCACGGAGAAGCCAAAAAAGTCATTTGACTAGATTTATTGCCATATCTGCTTGACTGCAGTGGTCTGGAACTGAACCCACAGTATCTCCGAGGCATGCCGGTAATTTACATATTACAATTACTGTTTATCGTCTGTCTCTTCAGCTAGAATAGAAGGTTCATGAAGGTAGGGATTTTTGTTTTATTCATTAATGTATCTTTAGCACCTCGAGTAGGTGCTCAATAGATACTGGTTAAAGAAATGAATAATCACCAGTTTACTAAGGAATAATTTGATTAAACTCTAGACAGATAATCAATTGAACAATTTGGTACCAGGAACAGTAAGAGTATGCTCTATTTTAAAACCTGAATATGCATTTTCAGGAAAGAGATTCAAATCAGCAAAATGAATGCAGTTGCGTTTCTCTTCTACTTCCCTGAATGAATGTTATTTACTTAAAGCTAAGGAAAGGGGCGCCTGAGTGGCTCGGTCGGTTAAGCATCCGACCTTGGCTCATGAGGGTCGTGATTTCACAATTCGTGGGTTTGAGCCCCACGTCAGGCTCTGTGCTGACAGCTCAGAGCCTGGAACCTGCTTCAGATTCTGTGTCTCCCTCTCTCTCTCTGCTCCTCCCTGCTCACATGCTGTCTCTCTCTCAAAAATAAAGATTTAAAAAAAAATTAAAAAAATAAAGCTAAGGAAAAAAATGTCATTTGCAAGATTGATGACTATCTCATACTATTTCAGCTCATAATTTTACTCTGAAAATCTTTTTTAAAATGTCACAAAAGATGGGCAATTGCTCAACTTTAAAAGCAAGCATACTTTCTTAAAATAAAACACTTAAGCTTTAAGTTCCATTTAAGTAATTTGCATTTGTAATAAGGCTTCAGAACAGCAGTTCTCAAAGTGTGGTCTGGGAACACCTCTGGGACTCCCCCGAACCCATGAGGTCAAAACTATCTTTATAATACTAAGACCTTTTTTTGCCTTCTTCACGATGTGGATGGATATTTGCACGATGGTGCAAAAGTAACAATGAGTAAAATGGCGGACGACTTCACATGAATCCAGCACCCAACTGTACTAGGATGATTCATTAGTCTTTACCGCCATGTACTTGCAGTTAAAAAAAATGCCATTTCACATAAGAATATCTCTGTTGAAGCAGGAAATGTTATTAATCGTTTTCTAAATGTCATTAATCTGATCAAAGCTCAATCCTTAGTCATATCTGTGATGAACAGGAAATATGCACAAGGCCCATTCTGCTTCATATTGAAGTGTGATGTTTGGAGAAGCACTTGATTGTTTGAGCAGAGAGCTGAACTGCTACCGTTTTTCACGGAAAACCATTTTTATTTGAAAGGACTAATGACAAACAGACTATGGTTCTTCAGACTTGGGTTATCTGACAAACATTTTTTTAAATGAACCTGCCTTTTAAGGGAAACAACCAATAGTATTTATTTCCAATGATTACATTTGAGTTTTCAAGCAAAAATGAAAATTTTGGAAAATGTGTACCTGCTACTGAGAACTTAATAGCTTCCAAACATTTGAAGAATTTGCTGATGAGATCAGTAATGAGGCCAAACAATATCATGCATTGATATAACGAAATGTGCCAAGATTTGGAAGATCGACATAACTCAGTGAACTAATATTTTCAAAATGACCAATACATGATGTTTCAAAATCATGCAAGGATAAAAAAATAGACCAATGAATTCTTGTATAATAGAGCACAAATAGTTCATTGCTATGGTTTCAGATTCCATAAGGTTAGTCCAGATTCCTGAACTAACCTTTAAGGAACTGTTTGTGGAGCTTTGGTGTAGTATCAGAGAAGAAATCTCAAAAGGCTATAAAATTCTTTCCATTTCCAACTACGTTACTTATGTGATTTTCTTCATCTACTTCAAGCAAAACAACACATTGTAACTGACTAATACAGAAGTAGATGTGAGAATTCAGTTGTTTTAAGCCAGAAATGAAAAGATGTGCAAAACTACACTCAAAGCCAACCTTCTCAGGACACTTTTGTTTTGGAAAATAACTACTTTTCAGGAAAAAAATGTATTATTTATGCTAACATGTAATAGGCTTATTGTTTTTTAAAGAATTAAATGTTTTGAAATTTTCATTTTTAAATTTCTAATGTACTATCTAGAGATATAACCCACATGAACAAAAATTCTTTAAGATTTTCAACATTTTTAAGAGTGTAGAAAGATCCTAAGACCAGAGAGGTTGAGAATTCTATTTTACAGTTTAAAAAGCACCTTTACATATATTATCCCAATCTATCTTTGTAACAACTACTTAGTTATCTGCCTTCCATGTCCCTCAACTAGAAAATGACCTTACCGGCTTACCTTGCATTCACAATGTTTCCAGCATTCAACTCTACCATTTCTTCAAAACCAATTGCGAATATATCAGTTGGCTTACTTCTTTTATCTACAATTAAGCATCCAAGAAAAACTGTTAAAAATATAGCTTTAGTCAAACGGCACCCGCCCCCACCCAGTCCAACTAAGATCAATGCCAGACCTCATAAAGTCCATTTCTGTGTTTTATGTTTAACCAACTTCAAATTGTAGGCAAAACCAACGAATGGGACAAAATTACTTTAAATTTAGCTTCCATTCAGGCCTCCTAAGTTTTCTTCTTTAAGACTGTTATTTCTGAAGATCCTTAAGTCCTTTCAGAAATCGTTTTGAAAGAACTCTTGCTAAACTGCACATGGGCATCAGAGAAGCAAGCCACTTTGCAAAAGCTGAAGAGAATAAAAGGGGGAGTAAAGGGATTCTTCAGAAAAGGCACAAAGTGACTGAGAAATCATCTCCAATTAAAAGGTAACACACAGGAATTTTCACATTCAAATTTGAAAACTAGAGGCTTGACCTTTTTACTATGTCCTATGTGGAAGAATCCAAGAAAATTAAAAGAGATCCAGGGGTTAAGATGTACCCCTCTGTTCCAGCCATTAGCTCTCTCCTAATAGACAAGGACGAAAAGAGAACAGAAGCTACTTGAGATAAGCAGCCCAGGGGGACTTGG
The DNA here is from genome assembly GCF_022079265.1 of Lynx rufus. Classification (NCBI taxonomy): domain Eukaryota; kingdom Metazoa; phylum Chordata; class Mammalia; order Carnivora; family Felidae; genus Lynx; species Lynx rufus. Next base: position 146,590,455 of record NW_025814867.1, read on the forward strand.
ATGGCCAAGGACTCAGAAAGGAGAAGTAGCTAGAAAGGGCCTATAAATAGTATTAGACTGAGAAAAATAACAAAAATATTCATTGACTGCTATTACGTGCAAGGATTATACATGCATCAACTCATTTACCACGCACTTTAGAAGACAGATTATTTTTACCCTTTAGTACAGACAAGACACTGAGGCTTTGGAGAACCTAAGCAACTTGCCCAAATTCCCAGACAAGCCGCAGTGTGACCCAGTGATGCTGGAGCCAAACTGCCTGAGTTCAAATCCTGACTTGCCATTACCAACCAGGCTGCGTGAGCCTGGGCAGGTTGCCTCCCTTACTGTGACTCAGTTTCCTCATCTGTGGAATTGGAATAATAATAGTATCTGTGCAGTAGGTCTGTTACAGGAAATAAATGAATAGATGTAAAGTACTTAGAGAACTGTAGTGTTAGCTGCTACTCTAATATTATCACTACTACAACAACAACTATAATTTCAAGGTAGGTTCAATGTAAGTGAAAAAGATCGTTTCAATAAAAGTCTGGGGAAAACCTTAGGGTCTGAGATGTGACTGATTAGAGATAACTAAAAAAAGAAAATCTGCATCTCACATTTTTTCCTATGCACTTTTTTTTTTTTAAGTTTATTTATTTTTGAGAACGAGACAGAAGACAGCACTGACTGGGGAGAGCTCAACGTGGGCTCACAAACCATGAGATCATGACCCGGGCTGAAATCAAGAGTCAAGATGCTTAACTGACTGGGTCACCCAGGTACCCCTGCACTTCGCTTTTATTCATGATACATGCTAGATGTGTACTATTTTAGAAAGGAATTCAAAGTGACTTTAAAAAAAAGAAGAAGGCCCCACATTCATAATCCTAATTAAAATCTTAAAAGCATCATCAGCTCAGTGCTTGGTCCGGGCTGTTAAGAGCTTGGTGGCTGAATGACGACCAAGGTTTTATAAGGAAAAATCAGTACCGCTAAATTATCAAGTGCCAACACGTGTTACAACAAGTTTTGAAAGATTTTTCTTAATCTACCCTGAATATTTCTTATCTGTTTAGTTAAACAGAGAACTAGATTTGAAAAATGGAACGTATTAGGTTTAAAAAATTATCACTCACAAAATAAGCTTGCTGTGTGTCAGTTTAAAAGAATAAAAACAGAACTAGTTTTTCTTCCTTGTGTAGTTACCTTTAAAGGTCTGGCCTTCATACTTATAAAGCCAAGTTTCTTTTTGAGAGTAAGGCGTATTATGAAGTGTTACATTTGTTTGATAGATTAATAAATCACAGGATTTATTAGGTGAATCCCTGTTACAAAAAGCAAACCTTGAAACTCCTGGATGCCAGCTAACTTGGGCGCGTCAAGAAGCCAGTCGGTGAGCGTCTGATTCTTAAAAGCTATGCTGCGAAACTGCTTCCCACCATTCACGTTCCAGGTTCCAACACATACCCGAATTTTCTTGGGCTTTGAATACTTGTAGAAATTCTCACACATGCTCTTTAGTACTTTGGAAGATGCTAATCAAAAACAAAACACCACAGAGTTTTAGCTGTGGGAAACCACTTTTAGAAATCGATTTTTATACCTGAGAAACGAAGCAGGGCAAGTACAATTGGCAGCAGCAGCATAAACAAGCATAAGATACATGCACAGTCCAGCACGATGCAAGTAACCAAGACAATTTTTGAAAACAACGGGCACTTGATACAACAGCCGAAGTAAAAATTATTGCGGCAACATAAAGCATGCAGAACAGTTCTTTTTCCATGAAGGGGTACATCATCTTATAATGTACAAAACTAGAGATTATACATTTTTAGGGACATAGCAATTGACTTTCGTATAACTTTAGTTCGAAGGCTGGCGAAAATATAAATCTTATTTCCAAACAAAAAGATTTAAGAACATTTACATTTAAGCTTCTAACTACTGACAGGTGGTTTGAGAAGGAATGGCTCCCGGACAAAAATACTAATTATGGACGATAACGAGATGTCGGAGAGTGAAGTCACTATGAGATCCCTCCCAACTCACGCAGACAGAAGCCGAAGTCCGCAACAATGGCCTGCAAGGCCTGACACAATCCACATTGCCATTCTGCCCTCATCTGCTACCTCTTCCCTGTTCACTCACCGCTCAGCTGCTGACTCCCTGCTGTCTCCCTAAGATGCCAGCCTGCTCCCACAAGGCCTCTGCATGGACTGTTTCCAAAGCCAGAGACCTTCTTCCCTCACCTCCTCCCAGTGAGGCTTTTCCTGACCATCTTATTAGAATTTGCATTCTGTCCCTAACCTTCCATATCCTTTCCTCGTTTTATTTGTCTCTATAGCATTTGTCACCATTTACAAACTCTGTGTTTATTTACTTATCCTGTAACTGTCTGTCTCCCCTCTCAAGAACGGAAGCTCCTGAGGACAGAAATGGTGGTCTCTTTTGCTTACTACATTATCTCCAGTGTCTGGGACACAGTAGGTGCTCGACACATCACTGTTAAATGAATGCTCAATACATTTGGACCCTCAGTCTCTTACATGCATACTTTTTGACCACCATCTAGCTTCCTTCTCAATCACACTTCTCTTTGATTAAATTTTCAGCACTTAACATGGCTAGAACCTTAATAGGACCTCAATCTAAAAACAGAATAAACACTTACTTGGCAACTAACTGGCAAGAGGAAAAGGAAATCACAATGATTCTCACCTTTTAATACACGATTTGATTATTATTTATTGTTTTAGGGTACCAAGATACACAAGAGAATTAGAGTAAAAAGGCAGATTATGGTATCACAAGGAAAACAGTGTGACCCGTGAATCTCCTGAGGGAACTGCTGATGTGGATAAGGTCATGCCTGCTGTTCCCAGGAGCAGACACGCAGATTTGTAGCCCTCTTCCTATTTGATGTGACTACTCGTATAAGGTGTCAGGTGGTAATGAAAGCACATGGTTTGTTCTGGTCTGTTGGTGCGGTTAACTGGAAGCTGGCCGTACCTAAGGCATCATTCTCCATGACATGGTCTTTGTAAATGAAATCACTGCCACTGTTCCTACTATGAAAACAGCCTCTGTGATCCACTCTTTATCAAAATACAAGTTCTATCGTGATTTAACAGCCTAAAATACTCAGCAAGACAAATAATGAATTGTGTGAAAACATGCGGCCATGTTGTGTGAATTAAGTCAGATCAGTTTATAAATGGAATAAAAAGTTGTAAAAATTTTCTAGCTTATTCTTAACTGGTTGGCACCTCAATGTGCAGAAATGAGCCCGCGTTCAAACAGATGTCCATTCCCAAATGCCATATCGTTTCAGAAAATGGATTTCATTACATAACTCAAAATACATCCAAGTACCCTCCTCTTCCAAACTTCTCACAAAAATAACCAATAGTTTCTCAAAACGTTCAGAACAGTAACTAAGCAAAACAAATCTTAAGATACCAAATCTTCAGTAAAAGGAAGAAAAGATGTCTTTTTCGGATAAATTTCTGGCAAGAAATTTTGCCGTTGGGCCGTTTTTGTTCCTTTTGCCACATGTCCGTGTTTACGGACAAGTTCATAAACCTTGTCCAGAAAATGAAGGCATAGGATTCTTACGAATAGGAAAGGCAAGAAAAATAACGATCTTTAGGTCCGAATCACTTACTCTAACTTTGTTACCAATTTTGACGCTTTTTAAAAGAGTTCAGATCACATTTTAGTGCATGTCTTACAGTTACAGAAAATATTTCATCTACAGTATGAAAAAATAAGTCATTGTTTTTCAAATACTATGTGTGAGAAACACTGCTGATAGATATCACAGTTAGTACTCTGAAATTAATCCAAAATAGTCACACTGGGGTTTTTACCATTAACCTAGTAAAAGTAAGGTATAATACTAACAATGTGTGTTCATTGAAATATAAAGGTGAAATTAAAACTGGATGAGCTATATTTAATTAGAATTAAGCATTTACTAGAAGAAGACAGGCAGCATTATGTATTTTCTCCTAAACGAAGTACTTTGTTTTCTCAAACTTAAACATTTTTTTCTCAGATTCAAACAAGGTATTAATTTATCCGATGAGAAACTGAGGGCAAAATAAGAGAAAGTTTCCATGTATACGGCTTTGTCGATTTACAATATCAACTTCAGAAAAATAAAGACAAATTTGCTTTTATTTACAGATTGGTTTTCTATACTGTACCTGACTGTAATGTCTGTTCAGAAACTATGGATGCATCAAGAAGAAAACAAAGAATCATTAGTAAAACAACAAGTTACAATTAAAATCTAGAGTGTTATGACAATACATTCTAAGATGGCCTCGTTTTTTTCTTTTACAACAATTTGATTATTTTTTCTGAGGGCTATAAGACACCAGAGATTAAAAATAAGTGACAATACCTGATGCAAACCCTCTGCATCTATGAAAAATCCTACCGTGACTCAGTGATGTCCAGAGTGTCACAATCAGGAGGTCCTTGGCCTGTTTTTCAAGCTGCTCCTGTGTGTGTGTGTGTGTGTGTGTGTGTGTGCACCCACATACGTGTGAGAGAGAATATGAATCTAGAAACCCAAGGGGTTAGAGGGTATTGAACACATGAGGACCCTAATATACATCTTCTAGTATTCTTTCTGGGACTCGGCTGATTAAGTACAATCAGTTCAGTTGTAACAAAACATACACATTCCACAAAAATCACCATGCAGTGCAAAACCGTACAGATTCCCATAGCCACAGAGCTTATGGGGAAAATGGGGTTAGGGGACAACACTCCCAAATTTTAGCAGTGACACTCCAAAACAGATGGGACCCTAGTAAAAACAGTAGTACGGTTTCAGATGTTAAATGGCTTGAGGTGTCTGAATACTCCTTAAATATGGCACTTCGTCATGAAAAAGACCTGAAGTTTGCTTGTAGAAGTGGGCATGAGGAGAATGGCAGCTGACAAGTAAGCCGACCCTTTGAACACACGGGTTTGAACTGCACAGGCCCCTTATACGTGAATTCCTTTTTGGTAAATACAGTACTCCAAACATATTTTCTCTTCCTTAACACTTTACTTGACTGTAAGATTACAGTACATAATACACATAACATACAAATTATGTGTTAATCAACTGTTTATGTAAGTCTTCTGGTCTACAGGTTATTGGTAGGTAAGTTTTTGAGGAATTAGAAGCTATACATGGATTTTTGACTGTGGGGGGGGTGGTGAGTGTCCCTGCCCCTGTGTTGTTCCAGGGTCAACTGTAGTTGTGAATGATGGAAGAAGGGTCTTCTGGAATTGGGATGGAAATTTGTAACACCAGGTGTGAACGGGTCTGTCTCATAACACATCTGGTGAATGGAAGCAGAGAAAGGTTTGAAGTGTATGCACATGTGTGTGCGTGTTTTGTGTATTTCTACCCGTCTCAGTTTTGCCGGGTGAGACCATGCATAAAGGAATGCAGAACTGGCATTATGCTCAAAATGTTCCCTAACAGAGCGTCCACGGTGGAACAAATTCCCATTCTCAGAACAAGCATTAGAGCAGAACTGACTGTACTTTTTTTTAGGCGCTTTTGACACACAGTAACATGTGCAGGCAACTAAAAAAACTGATAATCAGGTTTGGGAATTCTTAAGCTCCTCGCTTCTCCTTTTCTTTCCTTCAGTTGCTTACTTTCAACTGTTGCTTAGCAATGCCTCCATATCAAAGAAGGCATAGGTGGAAGGAAGTGGCAAGATGCAAATCAGCCAAGTCTCTAGTGCTGGGAGCCAGGAAGAAAGCCTGAAGTTAAAAGTGGTAGCTAAGATCAGACTTTGTTTTTTTAGAGCTCTAGTAGGCCTCAGTCCCCGGGGCCTAGATCCCCGAGGAGCCAACTGTACCCAACTACCCACAGCACCATGCACAATTCTGAAAGAATCCACGATAACCTAGTTGACCAAGTAATTATCCAAGAATACATTATTTGATGAGGAACAATTTCTCTTAACACGCACAGGGAAACTGTAAGGTTTGGTTGGGGATAACAGAAGTAAAAATGTTCAGAGTGCTAAAAAAAAAAAGTGAAGACAGAAAAAATACGGAATTAAGGAAGTCAATTCATTAAGTTCTACAGTGCATGTTGAGTTTTCCCATGATGATGCTAAATACACACACACTGACAGGAGCTCAACTTCTTTGGATTTTAATAAAAGACTCAGAGAAAGTTAAAAAGCCACCTTGAAAGCCATATATTTATGTCTCATATTAAATAGTGTCTAAAAATAAGCAATATTCTAAATTATTATCTAATATGATTTAATGCTCATTCAAACAATAGCAAGGTAAGGGAAGACCAAGTTATAGAAATTTGGGGTTGGAAATTAGCAAAATCACTAATACAGGCACTGTTTTTCTGAATAAAGCAACTGTTGTCTACATAACTAGGTAGTGAATGCTCTATTCAAAGCACTAGCTGAATATTCTATGAAATCCTGCCTTGCATGGGCCTCATTTTACAGCTTAGTAATACCACTGATGATAAAAACATTTCCAAAGAGATGAACTTCCTTTAGAGAATGCAATTTTTAAAAATTACATCGATGGAAATTCCTCCACAAACTGTTTTAATCAACTTGATCTAAAAAATGTTTATGTAAATAAATTTACAGTTACTCCTTGGACTATTAGAAGGGATATAAATAACATAAAGTAATCAAAATACAAAGTACGCATACCGCGCAAACTTCCGGTAGTTAAAAGTGCTCGAGCTTTGTCAGCTAAGTCACTATTTAGAGTATTTCCCAGTAGTAAAACATCTATGGCCTCTTGCTTGGAGCTGTCAAAGAAGTTATTCTGAATCGTTCTAGTAACAGAACGAGCACCATCTTTTAACTTTCCAGCCTGTTGGGGAAGAAAAGAGCATGGATTTTTGTTCCAAATATTGTTGATTTTATTCAGTAGGCATTTTGAAAGTTTAAATCAGTTTTATCTGACCTCACTGCAATAAAAAGGACCTAATCATTCTACTTTGAGTATCAAATCATCATATCAAAATGGCTCAAGATGCCTTTGTTTCTTTTCCTTCTGGATAACAGTTCTGCACAAAAACGTGGAAAAAGCTCAGTACCACAAACGCATTCACTAATGACATCAAGAGCAGTAAATGTCTAACGTTGCTTACTAGAAGGGAAATGAAGTGACATGTACTTACTTAAAACAAGAAAATTACTTCCTACATTGTAACCTATAGCACTAAGGATGGGACTGGGGGTGGGGGGGCCGCAGGGGAGATCAAGGAGGATGCGGTCCACTCACATGCTCTTAGAAAAACTTCCAAGTACTTCGACAGTAGAAAAATAACGTGTAGAAAAATAAGACTGGAATCGCTCCTCAATAACTTATACTAGTAGTTAAAACTAAAACTGAACCTAAGAATGAAGGGTTGGCCTAAAAAGAAATTTATAATTATAGTTCATAAATAAATACTAAATGTGAACTACAGTTCGTATATCTTAGCTCATTTTATTGCCGATGTAAATACAAATCATAAAAATAATAAACTCAGGCCAATTCCTCCAGTGAGTTGATTATAACTTCTTTTTTAGTATCGCTGACACACAACGTTACGTTAGTTTGTGTCGCACACCACAGTGATTAAGATAACTCTATAAATTGAGCTGTGCTCACCACCAGTGTAGCTAACCATCTGTCACCACGCAACACTACACTACTGCAATACGATTGACTATATTCCCTATGCTGTGCCTTTCATTCCTGTGACGTATTCCCATAACCGGAAGCCTGCATTTCCTGATCGTAACTTTTAATGAACATATAGTTTACTTAGGCATGTTAGTTACCATGAAGATTTCTTTTGATCTTACAGATTTGGGTGACTGTTGAAAAAACAAAACAAAACACCAAACTCTGGCCTTTAAAAAAAACCCTTTCATTTGCAATATGTAATTTTCATCCCTTATAGAAGTGACAGTAATTTGAAAATTAAAATGTTATTTTCTTCCATGTGATGACACATACAAATGACAGTATTTGAAAAGACACTCACCATTCACATTATCAGGCAATTAACCAAAAGGAACCCAGAGAAAGGAAAAGAAAGAGCAGTTCAGATGTTAGATTTTAGTTCAGTTCAGACTAGTATATTTAATACATGAGAATTCGCATCTATTAGTTAGAGACACATGACCACTGAAAATATACATAACCTCTGTATACATACTGTCTTGGCTGCTGCAGAAACAAAAAGGAAGAGCATTAAAGAATATTTTAAGCAGCTCTTGTAGAGAATCGAGTTTTAACAGTAAGAATTATATTCTCTTTTTTAAAGGAGTACTAAAGGAGGTTTAACAATTTCAGGTTTTCAAAAAGAGGGACCATTTAAGAAGTAAATCTTTGTCAATGTCAACAAAATCATTTGTGACAGGTAAGGCCAATAACTGAACAGAGACAGACATGGCATTTTAGGAGATGCAGAAGAGGAGGAAGGTTTGGAAAAAAAGACTTAGAGATGATGAGTGGTCTTCAAAGAATTTCAGCTGCTGTACTGTAGGGGTGGCAGAATTATAAAAATGGCAAATGCCCTTATTTTCTATTCCTGAGGTAATCTGAAGAATTGTAGAGACTTAAAATGTTAATAAAATCCAACTGAAAACAGGAGCCTTAAAAAGTCACTATTTAAGTATATAAAATAATGAAAAGTATCTCGAGTGTGTTTCCAAAGTCTCTTAATAAGTGCCAAACACTAGAGTAGGAAGCAGTCTATTGATAATGCCAGATATTAAAAAGCAATGAGGAGGCACAGAATTATGAGGAAGCCCATCTCGCACACTTCTGTACATTGTGACAGCCTCCTTTTCAAGGTAAGATAAGTACAAGAATGAAAACTCAATAATCAAGCCCTAAAGGTACTGGGCTCATAGTAAGTGTGGCATAAATCGTCCACCGATTTATTCATCCCACCAGTATTTGTCACAATCCTATTAAATGGTAGGCACTATATCAAGTGCTGGGAACACAAAGCCAAATGACAGAGGACCCCTTATTAGGAGGACTAGGACTTTTAAAAATTTTATAATCAAAACAAACAACATAAAAAGTGAAACAGATACGTAAGGAGAAATCATGAAAAAAAATGTAAGCAATACATATGTAGGCCTAACGGATTATCACCAAATGACTACGTCATACGTAAGACCCCTCAAGCTGAGGGACGTTACTCTCTTCTACCCAATCATTAGTATCTGCTACAGAAGGAGAGGACACGGAAGGATAATAAAACAGAACTGGAAGCAGATACCTATAAAAGCCCAACTGTTAATTTAAAAAGAGACCATTTAAAAGTGTCATTGAAAGGAAAATGAGGCTCTTTCGTCATGTCAGGAGAAACCTAGCTCTACCTTCGCCTTTCCTTCGAGGGCTCCAGTGCCCGCGTATATCTTACTGATCGAATCACCATTCACGGACCACATTGACCGGAAAACTTCCAGAAAGCGAGTCACCAGCTGAGGCTTTTCGGCTAAGCCAAGAGCTTCCAATTGTTTAGCTAGCATCTAAAACAGCAAAAGAGAAACTTCTGTAAGTATGTTAATACATTAACTGTGATGAGACTTTTCAAGAACGACAAGGCTCAAACCAAAGTTTGCATTTTATAGGGCCATGTGGGACTGGATTTTGAAAACCTACCAATTTACGAGACTAACTGTGTTCTGTCCCACCATTTCAGTTTGTCACTGAATCTTACAAGTGTCTTAATATTCCCTTGTAGTAATTAACAACTTCTTTCTGGTTAAATGATGAAATTAACCTTATTAAAATGTCTCTGTAAATGCCTCTGTAAAATGTCTCTGTAAAATGCCACACTTATATGAGCCCAGTACCTTTAGGGCTTGATTATTGAGTTTTTATTCTTGTACTTATCTTACCTTGAAAAGGAGGCTGTCACAATGTACAGAAGTGTGAGAGATGGACTGATTGTTCACTTTTATTCAACAGCATGCAATAAAGCACAGGGAAAAAAATCTGGCTAGGTTATTTAAATATAGAGGGAATTAATTTAATTTTTTGATTGGGTACTACACGTGTGGGTAATTAAAATCAAGAGATTATGAGAAAAGTAGAGTTGCTCCTGAACTGTCACAAAAACAAATAAATTAGTCCTGTTTCTGAATAAAGTCATGGCAGTTTTTCATGTATAAAATCTATATTGGTAATGTATATTACAATGTATATTGTATATACATTGTATGTACAATGTATATTACAATATTACAATATACAATGTATATTGCAAGAATGCAAGGTCTTCAGGCTGCCCCAATTCCTTTATGGATAATAATAAATGTCTCTGGAAGAGTCACTGGTTTTTACTCTGACTGAACTTTGGCTTTGAAATTTGGCAGTCAGAGCAAGGTATAGTCCTTACGCAGTCTATTTGTCTTATTTGGAAGCCAGTCATATTCTATGCCTTGCATTTTTACTTAATTCCTTGCCATTTGTGTTTTATCTGCAAGTATTATGATTATCCATATTTAAATTTTTTTTTTTCAATGTTTATTTTTGGGACAGAGAGAGACAGAGCATGAACGGGGGAGGGGCAGAGAGAGAGGGAGACACAGAATCGGAAACAGGCTCCAGGCTCTGAGCCATCAGCCCAGAGCCTGACGCGGGGCTCGAACTCACGGACCGCGAGATCGTGACCTGGCTGAAGTCGGACGCTTAACCGACTGCGCCACCCAGGCGCCCCTGATTATCCATATTTAGAGAGGGATCAAAAACTAAAATAATATAAACACTAAACTAGGTTCATTTGATTACCTGGAGATTTGCACCAGAGGTGCTCTTGGCTTGCATGAAGAATAAACCAAAATTAGCCCCTAGGACTTATTTTATCATTTATAGTTCCCTCTTTTCAAGGAATTTGGCAAAACTAGTCTTCGCCCTGGTTCGGCTTTGCCTACTTTAGCAGTACATTTTGTAAACAGTCAACCAATTGCTACATATGAGGGAGCTCTCTCACACCTAACTACCAACAGTGGATAGCTGGCTAAGTCAGATTCTGAGAACTAACACTTGTTATACTTCAAGTAAAGACTTTCAAACATTTCCATAAGTTCACTCTCAGAATCTAAAGAAACGTATTCAGCCACTTAAAAACACAACTCAAAACAAACCCAAGCCATGCGATTAATGTCAAGTGACCAACTGTCTGCTTTCACTTTTCTTGTCTCTGTCATATTTTCTACATAAATTATAATCATAAGTCTCAATGACAGAATTTTAAAGAGGCAAAACGGTAGAACCTATTTAGCTACATGAACAGAACTGTAGCTACACTTCTGTAGCAGAGAATTCTACACACTACCCTTTCATTTTGAGACAGAAAGAACCCCAGCTGCAGAGTAGCTAATGAGCCAATGTCCTGGCCAAATTTAAGATCATTCACCGGAGGAAATAAGAACGTGTTGTTTCCTACTCCTGTTTTTATAGTATTTGAGAACTATGCTAAGTTCCTATGACACCAAATGAAGACCCACCACAGCCTAATGACCCCCGCTCCTGCATAACAGGAAAGACCTAGAAAGCTCAGCATTGCTGCTTTGTCATACAGGGAGACTATGTCTATATTAGACTGAATTTATGGATAGATGGCAGAGAAAAACACTTTTAAACAAAGACTTCGTTAGAGAAGCTGAATCTCATGCACTCTCACTCCCACTAATAACCATCCATCCTGTTTGCAGCTACTGATTTGAAAACACTGTAGAAACTGCATCGGGTTACCGACGGTCAAAAATCTAATCCCACAGAATGTGAAAACAGATCCTCACCAATTGTGAAGAAATTACACGAAGAATAAAGGCCGATATAAATTATGTGTGTGTGTGTGTGTGTGTGTGTATACAATTTTTAAATTGTACTAAAGCAGACAATAAGCAATATATATATAATTTTTTTCCTTTCCAAAAGGCAAAAGAAGCAATTGTTGGAAGAGTATACATAGCAGTTTTTCAACAGAAAGCTAAGGAACAATACAGGGAAACATCAGCTACCTGAAAAGAGTGTTTGGAACAGGTAAAGGAAATATTTAAATGAAAAGGAATGGGGGGGGGGGGAGTTAAAAACATACGAGAAGTAAAAAAATGCCTTTAATGAAGTATAATTTCATTTTATGAAAAGTAACTAATGAGAAACATATATATTACAAAAGCACTGAATGAGGCATTTGATGCAAGTCACATACATACATTACAACTTATTATTATTATTATTATTATTTACCTCTAAGCCAAGGAATGCCTGCACACTATTTGTTCTATCCAGACAATCCAAGCAGTTTGTTCGAACTGTGCCACTCTGGCATCTGCAACAAATTCAGTAAAGTGTAACAGCTAGTATGAAACAAAAATAATAAAGCTAAAACAAAATAAGGAAAATCAAGGTGATCACCAAAATACGGCATCCACTTTCTACCCCTTTTTATTACTACAATTTTCAAACATCCAAAAAAGATGAAAGAATTTTACAGCAAACATCCACATACCCACCATCTAGATTCTACAACTGTTAAACATTCTGTCATATACTCTTTATCACCATCTATTTATCCATGCCCACTTATTTCTAATTAGGCCCGTAGTCAGGGGCTAAACATACATTCAGATTTATAACCGCAGGGCTCTTTGCACATAAAAGATGATCAAATATATATGGTAGAAATTTTAAAAACCTAAGATCTGTTAGCTCCACCAACCTACACAGATTCTATGGCATTGATACTAAATTTCGCACAAAGTCGAAAACTAAAAATCGGAGCTTTGTTCACTAAAGTTTACTTCATCCTATACTCTGAACTTCATTTTTTCAATACTTCCTTTCCTCCCCTACTTCATTATCAAAAGCTGAAGACTGAAATTGTGCTAAAGCAGACAATAAGCAATGTCTTTTACTTCTATTTGCATACAATAGTCCTTACTGAGGTCAAGACATAGTAAAATATTAGTTCTAAGAGAGAGGCAGAATAGTCTCCTAGATAACAGCATGAGAGCTGGAGCCAGGTAAATCCTCGCTCTAACACTTTTTAGCTATGCGATCTGGGGCAAATTAGAGCCTATGCCTCAATCTCCCCAAACGAAAATGGGGACAATAGAACTTCTTCCTACGACTGCTGTTACAGATACATGTACAGACTGAGTATACTGCCTGGCTCATTAGATGTGCCCAATAATAGAAGGTATTATTATTACCTATTCAGTTCTAAAGAAAGAAAAACAAGCCTAAAATCAAGTATAATAAAGATATTTTACTTAATTATAAACTTTGATATAAAAAAAAGTAATTCAAGAGTTCTGCGTTAAGAATAATTTTTAAAATATAGCAAAGTTCCAACTCAAAGAAAAGAGAAACAGCAGTCAAACCTTTGAACTTCACTTCCATTGAAATAAAAAAATCCATAATCTACAAACTTTTGGACTTGAGGTTTAAGAACACTATGTAATTTTTCTGCCTTTCCTCCTTTAACCATTTGATGATAGTCAAAATTCACCATCTGGATGTCAGCAGCATGTTCAGAAGCTTTCAAATGACTCTGAAAGTAAAAAGGCAAATACTCATCTAAATGTTAACTAAATATGATCTTATCAAGTAATGTTAGAATGGAACCTTGCATTTTAAATTTAAACCTCAGCATGGTCCCGTGAAATCTCACTGATCTCACACAAAGCTCTGGTTGACACTGGCAGTAAAATGGAAAATTACTTGATGGTATCCAATAACATCTTTTTCGTGAAACCTCGCATACTGTCCCAGAGAGATCAGGTGACATAATTAACATCAGAGAACTTAAATAATGTTCTCATCTGGTTCAGAAAATTAAAATTATTTCTAACCACCAATGCTTCATTTTTTACACATTTAATAACTGTACCTGTTACAGAATCTCAAAATAAAGTAACTGATTTAAGACAGAACCTATTAAGAACCAAAAAATTCACGTTTTTATACTCACACTGAAATGTTTTAAAAGTCATTCTCTAAAGCATAATCTGTTTATTAACAATATTTATTTCACAAGCATCACACAAAACAGTCAAACAAGTTACTTTCTGGACTTCATTAGACTGAACTTCAGAAAATGTTCTCTGTTTTGTTTAATTTAGGCTTATCATCTTATGGAACACCATCACTGCTATTAATTCATTGTTGCTTTAATAATAAGCATTGATGAAGAATACTTTTTCTTTAGAAGTTGGGCATATATCATTTGGGTTCATCTTTACTCGCAGTTCTCGAGCTTTCTCTCATCGATACGAGAAGGGATGGTCTTACGTGCAGTATTCACCGTATCATAGGTTTCAAGCCATGACTATGGTTTCTAGGAAACAGGCAGAGGCAATGCGTGGATGGAGAAGGAAACCGTCCGGTGTCTTTTTACCAGTGACAGATGAACACTTTTCAGAGGGGAAGACATTCTTCTGCTTTTCCACAAGATAAATAAGTAACATTTCAGAAAACAGAGTCAACTGCTTTGGAAGCTTTCCCTAATCCTAATGTCAGCAACATTACACAAAACTGTTTCTTGGTAGCCCAAAGAGTTAATGGTTCCAACAGGTACCCAACCTTTTCCTAGGAAGTAAGTTCATTATTGCGCTACATAATTTTTTAGTATCATTCTAGGTGTCCACGGAACAGAAGAAAAGTTGATCATGCCTACCTGGAAAGCCTTACTTAGCATATGTTCACCTTCCTTAGATCCAAGCAAATTTACTATTATTTGTTTACCATATAAGCTTTTAAGCGTTCTAAAATGCCTGTTAAAAGAAAGAAAGAAGTATGTGTCAAGTGGTAGTCGGAATTTTTCCCCCAACAAACAGAAATCCATTAAACAGAACCTACAGGGCAGTATTCTACACCTCTACAACTGGCAACACTGGATAGATTCATTCCACAAATCCGTTCCTCTCAAAACTCTGAATTTATGAAGCTTCAGGTAAGGCCCTTTCCTGGCTGACTCCTCAAAGCTGAGACTTCCGTCTGCGCTGGGGCTGCCGGACCCGCCCAGCCCCCTCTCCCCTCTGGGAGGCTGGTGCCAGACAAGCTCGGAGAACGCAGGCCATCCAGCTCGGGAGGGCAGCTAGGGCAGAGGGCTGCTCCTCATGTGAGGACAAAGCACGCTCCGTGGGCACTAGAGAGACCTCCCTAACCATTCTAGTCTTAAGAAAAACAGGCCAGCTCGGGAGGGCAGCTAGGGCAGAGGGCTGCTCCTCATGTGAGGACAAAGCACGCTCCGTGGGCACTAGAGAGACCTCCCTAACCATTCTAGTCTTAAGAAAAACAGGCCCCAAATAGGAGGTGTTTTTTGTTTGTTCCTTTCTCTCCAGCTTCTAACCATTCCAGGGGTTACAGAGCAATGCGTTCCCAAGGAAATGTAACATGAGCCACAGATATAATTTTAAATTTTCTAGAAGGTACATTAAGAAAAGCAAAAATAAACAATGAAATGAATTTCTATATTTTATTTAACCCAATACAGTCAAAATATCATTTCAACATGTACTATAAAACAAATATTAATAAGATATTTTACCTTTTATTTTGCACTAACTCTCTGACATCCAGTGTACATGTTACACTTACAGTACATCTCAACTTGGACCAGTCACGTTTTAAGTGCTCAGTAGCTATATGAGAATAGTGGCTACCTTATTAGACAGCATATCCCGACAGGTTGTTTTCAGACCAAGAGATGAAGACCCACAACCTAGTGCTACCAACCCCCAAAGTCATAATACTAGGTATCACCTTCTTCTGATTAAATTAGAAGTCAGAAGAAATTTTACTTAGGGCCAAAACAAGCAGAAACGAATCGGTAAATACAATAACTAGTTCGCTGCTTACCGATACCAAAACTGAGAGCATTAGGTAAAAATAATCAGTCTTACCTGTCAAAAGCAGGTGCATTGGCTTCAAATCCCCTTGACATACGAACACGATGAGATCCCACCTACAGCGAGAGAAATACATGTAATCATACCAAAAGCTGACATGGAGACAAAAGAAATATCATTGTTTATAATATGTGATAATTCATTTGCTGAACACATAATACTGCATTGGATAACTGATGTTCATTCATATTATGGTTTAAAAGAAAAACAAGTTCAATGGGTTTCCTTTCCCTTTATTTTTAAAAACATGACCTCGTAAAAAAAGGACAGAAGTTATAAGACACCATTATGAAAACTCATCAACTAACAGGAATTTTTACTTATGAAAGATACTTCTAAGAGGTCTTTCATATACATTACCTTGTTTTAAGCTCAAACTACACGTCCTGTGTAAGTGAACACAGTACTGCCACTTGGGCAATAAAAAAGCTGAAATGCAGACTAGTGATAACCTGCCCCCTTAGGTCAACAGAACTAATTCCAAAAAAGATTCATATGAGGATTTAGGTCCCCTGAACTTGATTCCTACTCTTCCAAGCTGCCTACAAGTACGAGGTCCACATATTTTTTTCTTTGTTACGCTAAATGCTCTATTCACTCCTCTTTCATCCAAAGATCCAACCAATTCAAAACACTGTTTCTGGAAAACAGACTTTCTAAGTCAATCTCACAGTCACACACATAGAATCAGAAAATATGGGTGAAGAGAACTGAACAAGATGGAAAATATCTACCTTTCCGTTTTGTTACAGTTTTTCTTTTCTCACATAGGAGAGTAGCAGAAAGGTGAGACAAAATTAAGAAAGAAATAAGAGGGGCGCCTGGGTGGCTCAGTCCAGTTAAGCGCCAGACTCTTGATCTCCGCTCAGGTCATGATCTCATGGTTCCTGAGAGCAAGCCGTCCGGGGCTCTGTGCTGACAACATGGAGTCCACTTGGGATTCTCTCTTCCCACCTCTCTCGCGGATGCTCCCTTTCCCTCTTTCTCTCTCTCTCAAAATAAATATTTTGAAAAAAAGAAAAAGGAAGGAAGGAAGGAAGGAAGGAAGGAAGGAAGGAAGGAAGGAAGGAAAGAAGGAAAGAAAGAAAGAAATGCCAAGAAAGAAAGAAAGAAAGAAAGAGAAAGAAAGAGAAAGAAAGAAAGAGAAAGAAAGAAAGAAAGAAAGAAAGAAAGAAAGAAAGAAAGAAAGAAAGAAAGAAATGCCAAGAAGATATATAACGGTGATACCAGATTATTTCCCTGAACTTCACTTTGCAACATTTCCCCCTGAGGTCTTGGGATCAAAGTTTCCCCAGAATTCATTCTCCCTGATCTGAACACAGTGACTTTAAGGCGGGCCTGAGAAGAGGGCTACCAAATCAGTCATACAGTTCGACACATAAAATCAGAAAATAAGCTCTAACATGCTCATCCAATTCGAAAATTAACAGTATTATGATTCATTAAACATGCTTCTGTCCTGATAAGTGAGACAGCCCAGTAACTCTCCTGATAATCAGTATTCTCTCTTTAATGTTTCTTCCTTTCAATAAGAAAGTGATTAGCTTAATGTCACATCTATATTCAATTTCACTTTATAGCGCTTAATAGTCTTTACAAAATTTAAAAATTTTGTGTACCACAAGACATTAAGCATTCTAGACTGAAGAAAACTCAGCAGAAGTCAATACCTTTTCTTTGGAGTTTTCTCAGGTAATTGCCTATACCTCTATAAAAGTCCAAGACTTTGCATTATGCTTACTGATTATTATTTATCTTGAACAGTATGGCCAACTGTCAAGAAGGTAAAAAAAAAAAAAAAAGAATGGAAGTTCTGTTTTTCTTTTTTTTTTTTTATTTAAAAAAAATTTTTTTTTTTCAATGTTTATTTTTTTGGGGGACAGAGAGAGACAGAGCATGAACGGGCGAGGGGCAGAGAGAGAGGGAGACACAGAATCGGAAACAGGCTCCAGGCTCTGAGCCATCAGCCCAGAGCCCGACGCGGGGCTTGAACCCACGGACCGCGAGATCGTGACCTGGCTGAAGTCGGACGCTTAACCGACTGCGCCACCCAGGCGCCCCGGAAGTTCTGTTTTTCAAGCAATGGCTGTGCTTTTTCCCCCCACTGCCCTGCTCTTCAACACATATTATATAACCAGTTATATATCATAACTCTTAGGGTAATATGCTGGGTCAACTTGACTGGTTTTATCACTCAGTTAGGCTTTAAGACAACTGCCTAAAAAAATTCTATAGTCAAGGAGCTCTTACATCAATTGCCATGAAAGTAGTACTCTAGAAAGTTTTAAGGCTTTAAACAATCATAAATTTATAAAAAGTTGTACCAGAGATCATTTTTAACAACCATTTAACCGGGTGGTATGGAGCATCATTTTCCATCAATATTATTGCTTCACGTTCACATATTTCTAAGACTTCAATTCAACCAAGAATTGAGTGTGCAACGCTACCCTAGACATAGATCTGATGATGCTTGCCATCTTCTAAGACCAAGGTAAGCTACAACATAATGTCAGAGTAACAGTATGAAGTGTATATGTGAAATAACTTCAGAGAAAGGAAGTCATAAGTAAAATGAATGAGTTGCCACCCCTTAACATATCATTCTTACCCATGTAGCACATTATGGCAACTCTTCTAATTCCTCAAACAGATTCGTATTGACATTTGCCTTTTCCACAAAAGGCCTGACTCCCCAGATTGTAAGCTCTCTCTGAAGCACCAATATAATCTTCGAATCTCTCACAGTACACGACAGTGTATGCCCAGTATAAAATAATATACATTGGAGGGACTTAAGTATTTAAGGAACAGATCAGTGTGGAGGAGTAACTGAATCCACTCAATGAGATCTGAGTTGGCCATACTGAAGGAAACACCTTAATTTGGGGGGCAGAGGATACCTGTTAGAAAACAGCAAGGCACGAAGTTGGATAGGCAGAGGAAGGCAGATCCTGAAGAAAAGGGTGTCTGGTAGATCTGACGAGTAGAATGTATCAAAAGTGGGAAAAACTACCAGTTAGAAAGACCAGTTAGAAAGCTGTGAGAATCTTCCAGGCAGGAAGAAATCCAGAGGACCCTAACTGGGATGGATGGTAAGAGTGGAAACAGAAAGAAAGGGAGAGCCCCAGTACCTAGGTGAATGCTGGGGCTAAGTGTGAAGGGTTACCTTCGCTGGTTCAGGACTGGCTGTTGGAGCACATGGGGTTGAAGATGCTTCAAGGTCAACAGAATAGGATCAGGTACACAGAAGTTCTCAAATTTGAATGGTAAGGAACTTGGTTACAAATACAGATTTCTGGCCCCATTCCAAGAGATTCTATTTCAGCTGATGTGAAGTTGAGGCCATGAATCTGCATTTTAAAATAACCTCAGATGATTCCTTAAAATCTTATAATTAAAAAAACCTCAGAGGAATTAACTGTGGAGGATAAGAGACAAGCCAAGGGACAAGTGCCTAGGCATCCTCTCTGTCCAGGCCTTCTGAAGTGAGACATCTCACGAGGCAACACTAACATCAAGGAACCCTAAAATTAATTCCAGTCCTGGGTGCCTGGGGGCTCAGTCAGTTAAGTCTCCAACTCTTGATTTTGGCTCAGGTCATGATCTCACAGTTCCTGAGATCGAGCCTTGTGCTGGGCTCTGTGCTGACAGCGTGGAGCCTGCCTGGGATTCTCTCTCTCCCTCTCCCTCTCCCCCTCTACCACTTGCGCGTGTGCATGCACTCTCTCTCTCTCTCTTTCTCTCTCAATGAACTTTAAAAAAAAAAAAAAGTTTAAAATTAATTCCAGTCCTGAGAATACACAGGATACCTAATAAGCACTTCCAACTACTCTGTCAAAAGTCCTTGTTTGTCTTCTAAAGGAAAATAAATTTCGGGACTTCATATTTTTATTTTTAAAAATAAATATCTATTTTTCAGTTTTTTTAATCAATTCAATATTTTCATTCCTATATTACCTACTCTTAGAATGATAGGGAAAATGTTTTTCTGTAAAGGATACTTATGAAACTAATCCATTTCTGTTCAAAGAAAGGCTGATTTTAAAAACTACTAAGCTAAATAACTGAGAACCACTTGGACGGTCCTCACCCAAGACAACAATAGGCCAGCTCCGTGACAATTTAGCAAAGCTGTTGGACTATCTCCATGTCTTAAAAATTACTATCAAGAAATGCATGATTTAAAAATCTGTAGTTTTCAGCCCATAAACAATAGGACATTGGCCAGACAGACTGTTTGGGCCAGCCACAGAACACAGAAGGAGGGAGGAGGGAGGAGGGAGGAGGGTAACCTCACCCAAGGAGGACCCCTCAATGTTAACTACTCAAGATCCAACCATATTGAATAATCAAATACTGTAATCCTGAGCTTCTAATAAAATATCACAGAAAGCAGCATAACAGAGGTTATTACCATTTCTTACAGTAGCCTATCTCTAAAGCAAAAGCATTCAACTTGCATCAAAACAATGCTTTCAGAATGTCCTTCAAGCAAATATTCCAAACACCCTTCTCTGATCACACAGGCTTAGGAGAAGTGGAGTAGGGTTGGTGTTCTTTCCCAAAAGAGACTTAGAGAGAGACAGATCTACTTAAGTTATCCCTACATGCCAAAGAGAAAACCCGCAGAAGCAAAAATTCTTGACAAGAACTCAAGAATTGTAACTGCTTTTAACCCTTCTTAATTCTTGGCCTGTCTTACATAAAGTGCGGTACCACAAAGGTTGAAATGGTCTGCAATCTTTCTCTACCACAGCCAGCCTAAAATGTAAGAGATCCAGCTGTGAACTAAAAGGAGGCAACATTTTTTTTCTGTCCATTTTCTAAATACTATAGGCTAAAGGGGCGCCTGGGTGGCTCAGTCAGTTAAGCAGCCGACCTCAAATCAGGTCATGATCTCATGGTTTGTGAGTTCCGGCCCGGCCCCGTGTTGGGCTCTGTGCTAACAGCTCAGAGCCTGGAGTCTCTTCGGATTCTGTGTCTCCCTCTCTCTCTCTGCCCCTCCCCTGCTCACACTCTGTCTCTTTCTCTAAAAAAAAAAAAAAAAAAAAAAAAAGAAAAAAAATTAAAAAACTGTTTTTTAACTTAGTAGATAATACATACTAGAAGCCTAAAATGAAAATAACTTATACTTTAAGGACTAAAGATTTCTGAATAAAAATAAAATGCAAAATCACATTATTATGGGTAATCTAAAATTATGAACTTACATGAAAGAATCTTATATTTTAAGTATTAGATATTTATATCAACAAAGTTTATTTTTTAAATTTTTTTAATGTTTATTTATTTTTCAGTGGGGGGAGGGGCAGAGAGAGAGGGAGACAGAGAATCTGAAGCAGGCCCCACATAGTCAGTGCAGAGCCAGATGTGAGGCTCGAACCCATGAACCGTGAGATCGTGACCCAAGCTGAAGACAGATGCTTAACTGACTGAGCCCTGAACCCAGGAACCATGAGATCATGACCTGAGCGAAAGTCAGATGCTTAAACCCAGGCATCCCTGTATCAACAAAGTTTTAAAAAAAATGAGAAAGCAAACCAGAGAACGTATTAAAGATGACAGGTCCCTATAAATTACAAAGTAAAATTTCAGTAGCGGATGTATTATTTATTGATAACAGTGGCTAACCCTTACACAGTGCTGCCCATGGGTGCTAGGCATTGCCTTAGTACTTTCATTTTATCCTTACAACCCTATGAATAGGAACTACTACTATTATTATTCCCATTTTATAGATAAGCAAACTGAGACACAGAGGAGTTAAACCACTTGTCCAAGATCACACAGCTAGTAGTGGCAGAGTAAGGATGCAAATTGAGAAGTCTGGTTTCAGAAGCTTTTTTTCAACTACTACATTCTTCTACCTAAAGAGACTAAACTGCTATATATTAAAGATACTGAGATAGTAAATATGAAACACCATGAATATCAGTGTGTTATGGAAACATTACAATTTTAATATTAAATACAGCAGTTGAATTTCTATGGACATTTGAAAGAACATTAAAGGAAAAGCATCTAAGACAATTCCAGGAACTCGTGCATTTAGACCCTAATTTGTGAATCTAGCTAATATTACTAGACTGAATAACAGAACTATCCAAGGAACTAACGAACTATCCTGAGAGCTTAGAAAACATGGAAAATATTCAAGAGAAAAAAACAAAACAATGTTAAACAGATACCTGCAACCCTGGTTGCTCCCAGAACAATGGAACAGACCCCCGGATTTGGATGAAAGAAGAAACAGAGTCATCTAAGTACACAACCTACAGAGAAAAATAACAGATGAAACATTTCCACAAAGGTATTACCTCTACATCACAAAGACAAATTTACTACTATCTGTCGCATGCAAGTTATATCTTATGACCAATCTCTCCCGCACAACTGTCCTAACAAAATATCCGGGAGAGGCTACTAAGGGAGTTTGGCTTTCTTCTATTGAGTGATAGTTTTTCTGTATATTAACCAAAAAAATAGTAAAAACATAAGCACAAGAAGCACAAGTCTTAAAAAGGAATTCCTTCTAAATCTCAATATTTTACACACATACCTTTATATTTAATTTTTTTTCTTTAGTTTTCAGTATTTTTCAAAAACTAATTTGAAGAACTGAGTTGGGCTGGGGGGTGTGGCCTGAATTCACAATTATACAGTTTTGAGCCAAAAGTGTCATAATTCTTTTTTAAGTTGTTTTAAATTCAAGTATAGTTAGCACACAGTGTCGTATTAGTTTCAGGCATACAATATAGTGATTCAATGGTGATTTCTCAGTGCTCTTCAAGATAAGCCCTTAACCTCATTTATCTATTTCATCCACCCCTTCCTTCACCTCCCCACTGGCAACCACCAGTTTGTTCTCTGTCTTTAAGAGTCTTTTTTTGGTGTGTTTCTTTTTCTCTTTGTTCGTTTTGTTTAAATTCCACATGAGTGAAATCAGATGGTATTTGTCTTTCTAGCTGAAAATGTCGTAAGTTTTCATTTTAGATGATATCCGTATCTACCTTTAAAAGAGCTGGGTTTGATTTCATACACACACACAAACCACTTCTATTAAGTTGTCTAGCTCTATCATTGAGGATTTTTAAAATTTAATACCAAACTGTACCTCACTGACCATGTCATGCTAGTTAGTAAACCCCTTGTTACTCATTTGAAGAGCCACACCTAAGTTTGTTTATAAATAAGTCTGTTTCAGGGAAGCCTTTTTTCAGGCCAGAAGGGAGCCAAGAACCACCCCGAAATGGCATTACAGATGTGAAAATGAGTTCTGAATCAGATCAAAAACTGTGGTTCTATTAGTTTCTGGCCCTCGCATCTAATACATGCACGAAGCAATATAAAACACTACGTACCTGTTCTGTTTCTACAAAATTAGCAACGTGGCCGTCATCATTTGTTCCCCGGACATTAAACCTGGTCCCAGCTCGTTCACAGCTGAGTCTGGAAATGAGGCAAGCCTTGGCCTGCTTATGAGCAGCATAGATCGTTCTGATTTCTACTCCCCCACACATGAGGCGTAATAGCCAGTCATCACAATTCACGCCGTAGTGCTTGAGGTGCAAGTGCAAAGACTGATTCCTAACAGGAAAGAAGAACTCATTAGCTCACTGAGTGCCAGCTAACACGGTATAAGCTTTAATAAAGCAGTGCTCCGGAAGCATTAATGTAACGCTATTCAATTAAGAGGCCCTGCAAATAAACCAGCTCATTTACATTTACCGCGCTAGGAATCAGATGAGGCAATAAAATGCGATCCTCTGGCATGTGATCTATGGTCCGTAGAAAAGAAGCAGATCTTTTGTGTTTTCAGTGGCTGTGCCCTATTCTGCTGTCTTTTTATAGAATGTATATACAACCCAACTTTTCCAAAAAAAGGATTTCATATGCATATCCCCATCCCACTTTATAAAGCTTTACTCTTAAGGCTCAACTTTAATAAGGCTCTATTTCAATTAATTTTAAGTTAAATAGCCAACTGAACTAGTAGCTACCATATTAATACATGTCTAGAGTTTTCCATTACTCCGAGGAGTTTAGCATTCTATGGAACAGAGGGGGCCTGGTTTTCAACAATTTTTTTCAGGGCAAAAAGTTTTATTCTGTGTACTTACACAGAAGCCAAATGATTAGGAAACATAGCAAAGCAGAGTCGCTATGGCTAAATCAGGGATACGGGCTGCAATGCTGCCCGGCTGGCCACCTTCTCACCCCACAGACTGCCTCACCTGGGTTCTCTACTGGAGCCTTACTCCTCCAAAGAATGCATACGGAATCTCCCAACCAACCTCTGACCAAGGAAAGTATAATGTTGTGCAGAAAAACTTGGGTCTTTTCAGATAACAAGGTGTCTTATAAAAGTGAATTTTCTCTAATACTGAAGTCTGGCTCAGGGCGCCTGGGTGTCTCAGTCGGTTGAATGTCTGACTCTTGACTTTGGCTCGGGTCATGAACCCAGGGTCATGGGATCGAGCCCCAGGTCAGGCTCTGTGCTGAGCATGGAGCCTGCTGGAGGTTGTCTATTTCCTTTCTCCCTCTTCCTCTGCCCCTCTCCCCCGCTGGTGTGATCTCTCTCTAAAATAAAAAAAATTTTAAAAAGTAAATAAAATTTTAAGATTACATTTAAAAAAATATTGAAGTCTGGTTCTCTGAGTTTTAAAACTCTTCTGTTTTAAGTAGAGATTTTTCTTCTTTAGTGCTCTGCAGTATCTTGCTGCCTTAATCATAAATACACAGCAATACTACTAGACCAGTAGTAGCCCAGCCCTCTTCCCCCCAGGGTGTGGTTGTGGTAGAGATAAAACAGACGTTGGTGGTCACGCGCAGTTCTGGTAAACCATCCATTCAAGAAAGTGTACTGGAATGTGAATGAGTGGTGAGATCACTATTGGAACACTGAATCCAGCAGCCATTACGTATTTTCAAAATACGACTTAAGCTTCCAAACTTTCACTATTACCTACGCTCATCTGAGGCGAAATTCAAACTGACCGTGACCCAGTATGTCCAGATGCCATAGCGAGTCCCATGTCATGGCAGAGGTATACAAAACTTACTTGTCCCCATTTAAATGGAAGCGGGAGCCTGTGCGTTTGTTCAGATAAGAGTTTCTTTGTCTGCCATCAGTTTTCATTTTCCTTTGTTGCCAATATGTTGCTGCTTTAATTCTATTGAAATTTATAAACAACTCTCAACTGGCATCAGCTTCAAATCTCCAATGGAGTAAAACAACTTGGGTTTTTATAATAGGCATTTGTGACTCTGACAACAAAAACTTACTTGGCTGTATCCTGGAAAATATTTCTACTAAGCTACAAGAGTATGCATAATAAATGCATAAAACTTTCATATTTCTGTTTGAAGGGAAGCTCAAGAATCCCAGTCCTGGGGCGCCTGGGTGGCTCAGTTGGTTGGGCGGCTGACTACAGCTCAGGTCAGGATCTCGCAGTCTGTGAGTTCGAGCCCCGCGTTGGGCTCTGTCCTGAGCACTCAGAGCCTGGAGCCTGCTTCCGATTCTGTGTCTCCCCCTCTCTCTGCCCCTTTCCTGCTTGCTCTCAGACACACACACTCTCTCTCAAAAATAATAAACGATAAAAAAAAAAAAAAAAAGAATCCCAGTCCTTAGCAAAATGTAGAAAGTGTTAAGTGACCAAAACTCATCTTTGGTGTTTTAGTCTCCCCTTTGTTCAACCGGACTTCCACTAGACAAACTCCCTCAATCTGTTATCTAAACTTGTCTCCACCTTCAACCTTAATTGAACGAAATGGTAAATAAATTATTCCCACTGGCTAAACTTAGCAAATGTGCTTAATTGCTGATCATTGAACCAATACATCTGCACCTGCTTAAACTTCTAATTATAGCAGGAAAACTTTTATCTCTTAATCTAAGGATTTTGGGGTTAAGAATGAGCAGGGTGGGGGGGAAAAAAGTAAGGACAGCTGCCCAGCCCAGCTGCTATCATCGTTAGGAACTTCAATGTCTCTTCCATCAGAAAAAGTATAGGGCTGATATGGACTCTGTGCCACTCATCTGCCCTATTAACCCTTCTTTCCCCACCCCTCCATCATCTCCTCCTTTGTGAGGCTCCAAGTCTCTGACTACAGTGCACTAGAGTCTTTTTTCATTCTGCCCTGCTTCTTCTCCACGCTACTATGCTGGGCCAAAAAACTTCCATGTTAGCTACAAAATTTGTTCTAAAGTTAGTTTCCTATCCTAAGGTTGTTGTTGGCTTTGAGCCTTCTGCCAGCCAGGGCAGATGGGTCAGACTTGAACATGCTACTCAAGGACCATACAGGTAAATGGTGGAAATGGGAGGTGGGGGGGGGGGGGGCGGGGAGGAGAGAAAATATACAGGAGGAACACCTTGAATCTGAACTACCAAGGGAGACCCAAGAGCACAGAGTCATGGACTTTGGCCTTATAACATTTGTATACATAATGAAATATAATTGGTACATGATGTTAAGGAAAAAAGTCAACATCCATGCTGGCTGTGGACAAGGGAACCTCTACACTAGAAATGTGGCCTCCTCCAATAAAGCAGTACTAATTATAGTCACGTGTGCTCACTCCCTTTGTGCACACTTCGAACAAAGCACATTAATGCATAAACATGAAATAGTTACCTACTTAAGTCTTATTTTATTATAGTACTCAGTGTTATCCTAGTATACCACTTCTTCATAGTCGCTTGCTCTTGAACCAAGATTATCTACCTATAATCTTTCAATTAAAAATAATGGGATGCTGTCTTAGGAAAACAGTACTGCCAGAGGAAAGATCTCAAAACTAACAGTGGTTAAGTATTAGCAACACACTTCTACTACAACTAATTCATTCTTAATCTTAAAATAAACATCTTGAATATATTTTGGAAATGAAGGTCAGTCTGGATCAGGGAGAGCAAATGGGTCTCGTGTCACATGAGAGCTTCGACAAAATGACACTGGATGCCTGTGCTGCTCAGCTGAGGATTCTGGAGCAGGAAAGAGAGGTGTGCCCCATCAGCAATGCCCATCCCTGCTATCTCTGGAAATTACTGCTGAACACACTATAACCCAAACCACCAAACTCCTGCACAGCAAGCGCATGATTACAAGGGGGAAAAATGTAACACGAACTCACCAGAAAAATCTATTATCGGTTGTGTGTTCTTGCATGCTACGATGTGCGTTAAGACTCAGATCTAAACTGACTCCAGATGCAGACCACGCAAAATAAAAGTTTCCCGAATTCAAAACTTTTCGCACTTCTGAAATGCGATCCTCATCTGAAGAATCAATTCGTAGTGATATAAATTCGGTGGAAGTAACTCGGAAAACCTCCGATTCTTGAATTTTTCCAACAGACATACATCCAGTGACTAGGACCAGATAATGTAACATGGTATCACCTGCAAAAACCAAAGAATTAGTTGGATGAAAAGTCTCAGTATTTCTCAAGCTATTCAAAGTTTCTTCCAACTTTGTTGTCACGTTTCTAACTTTTTAAATCCAACAGCACGGTTATTTTAAATTGACACGGACATGTTTATGTTTACAACTGCATTTTGGCAAGACTTGAAAAAAAAATCCTTGCTTGAGCACATTTAATATAATGAAGCTATTATATTTAAACATATATAAATTATATCTTTTATAAATTTATATTTATATTTTTGTATTTATATTTTGTATATTTAAATGTGTATTTAAACATTAACAGAATAATCTCACATTCATGAAATGTTCCTCTACTTAATCTGAGGATATACAAAATTTGTCAAATAAAAAAATATATGTGTTATGCTCCCCATCTTTCCTTTATGACTGTGAGGAAATCCAGATAAGCATATAAATGTGAGAGGTCTTTGTAAATAAATAGCACAGCTGGAAAAAAAAAAAAAGCTATATAAACGGGAGCTGCTGCTGCTGCTATGTGGGCAGAAAGCCCCTGGTAACAGTTTATAAAGCAATTTGGTTTACAAAAACTTTCATAGAGACTTTTCGCTAATTTTGACAAAATCCTTTGAGATGAGTATGAAGGCGAAATTCAGCAGCGTTGTACCTTGAGCGTGGGCTGTGACGAGGCAGAGGTGGCCCTAGATCCTGGCTCCACTACTTATAATCCAACCCAACTTCAGGGTGTGAACATAACCCGACCTGAGATCTGCTCCCTTATAAACCAGCACTAAAATGAATCTCACTGGACTGTGAGGAGTACCTAAGACAGTATTAGTTAAGCACCTGGCACAGGGCTTTACGTGTGATAGATGCATAACAAGTGACAAAACTCCACTTTACAGCCCAGTACGCTTCAGAGTATGGCCCATAATCTGTCACAGTGAGAGAAGACGCTTGTGAAATGAAAATCAATTACCTCGCCAAAGTCACTGTTTAGTTTAGCGGACCTTTTTTCTCATAGTAGGACTTTAACAACGAAGGAAGCCATGTGTTGATCTGCATGATGTTACAAGCTTCCTTATCTCATCACAGACCAATAGCGAAATGGCTCACGGACTGGCACCGGGTCTTGGGCCACACTTCCAGCCATACGGTTACAGACAAACGGGTAATCCCAAAGGTTACTCTGCAGCCCACGGTGACATTAAGTGGCAGAGACAGATTCAAGCTGAGACCTTTTAACTACAAAGCAGATGTCCTTTCCAGTATAAACCAGGGTAATCAGTGCAGTTCTCACTAAAACTTTGTTTCCGAAAGCACTGAAACAAAGAAAAAGGGCGATGCCCTGATTTTCTCTTTTGACCACTGATACCAATCCTTCAAGTGTTCACACAGAATAATGTCTCTGGAACTTAAAATCACGAGAGCTTGAGTATGTAGCATACCTTTCAGTCAACAAACATTTCCCCAAGATTAGCATAATTAGGATTTAAAAGATGTTACCACACTTTCAGCTCACATATGGAGTCTGAAATGATAAACAGTCTCCCTCAAATCCTTACAATTAAAACAAAGAAATGAAAAAGATTAATTATATTGAAAAATAAACTTACCAAGATTTAATCGTAAAACACCTAAGAGTCCATAAGCATCAAGCACTTTGGAGTATGTACCCTTGATTGCCTCTTTTTCTGCAGATGCTACAAAAAAAAGTTTCAGGGTAAGAAAAATGGCCTGAAACATCAGATTCTATTTTGTTATGAAGCCAGAGTTTCTCTAAATCTGATATTCTATTTTTTAAAAAAATTTTTTAACGTTCATTTATTATTGACAGAGAGATACAGAGCGTGAGCAGGGGAGGGGTAGAGAGAGGGGTAGACACAGAATCCGAAGGAGGCTCCAGGCTCTGAGCTGTTAGCACAGAGACTGACACGGGGCTCGAACTCACGAACTGTGAGATCATGACCCGAGCCAAAGTCGGTCGCCTAACCAACTGAGCCACCCAGGTGCCCCTGATATTCTTTTTTTTTTAATCTAGTATTCTTTATTTTTTTAAATATTTTTTCTAAGTCTATTTATTTTGAGACACACACACACACACACACACACACACACACACACACACACACACACGGCAAGCACAAGCGGGGGAGGGGCAGAGAGAGAGGGAGAGAAATCCCAAGCAGGCTCAGCGCTGTCAGTCAGTGCACGGAGCCTGACGCAGGGATCCAACTTACAAACCAGGAGATCATGACCTGAGCCGAAATCAACAGTTGGACTCTTAACTGACTGAGCCACCAGGTGCCCCTTAAATCTGAGATTCTTAACATAAATGCTCGCATAAATTATTTTCTCAAACAAGTAACTGAACTGTCCTTCTCAAAGAGTCAACAACTTGTTCCAGCACCACTGCGGTCTCTCCCGATGACCTAAAGGACTACCTTTAAAAATAGTGATATGTTCTGGAGGTTGTTTCTGAATCACCTTCTCTGTCTCACTGATTTGTTTGCCCACCTATGTACCACCAGCACTACCCTGTGTTATCACACCCCAAGGGAAAACATCCAACTCCTTCACCAGCAATCTTTCAGAATCTGGCCTCAACATCCTCTTTCAGCTTCATTTTTCATCACCCCCCCCCTCTTTCCTCCTGCCCCTGCATTTTATGTTCTCACTACATTAAAGGGTCCCCTAGTGTCCAAACGCGTGCAATCTAGCCTTCTGCCAGCAAGGCTCCACCTAACTTTCACATTTACAAACAGGGGCACAAGATCACTTTCTGGAAACCCCTCTTTACCTCTACAGGCACAATTCTTTCACAGAGCTCCCTCTTCATGCTGCCAAAACACTTTATATGTACCCATCACTTGTCTTTCCCATTAACCAGCCTGATCCTTGAAGGCAGGAACAATGTCCTATGCCTCCTTTTATCTCTGACATTTAGATTAGTGCTTGAAACACAGAAGATGACAAATGTTTAAATGATAAAAGCTAATGGCCACACTTGACGACAGAGTTTAGCACAGGAACGGAAATCTTCAGTTTGGCCTTTGTCTTGATTCATTTCTTCTGCTATAAAGCTAATGTTATCTTGCTAACGAATATAACCCACAGAATAATATCCCTAGGTCAGGCTGTTGTGGTTCCTCTGCTGAAAAACAAAAACAAATCATGAAACTTTAAAGGAAAACTCTTCCTAGTTCTCAGCAAATATACTTATTAAAAATCTGACCAAAAAAACCCCAAAGAAATATAAATCACAGCTAGTATCTCATATGGACAATTCCAAATAATTCTAAAGACTACAAATCTAGAAAGGTACGATTCTCTTTTTCATCCTGTCCTTTCTCTTCTATTTCTTTCCTTCTCTACTGCTCTCCCTTTCCACTTTCTACTCCACACCCTCAATTCACCTCTTGGCTGGCCAGTTCCCTCCTTATTTACCTGTGTCTGTTGCCCCTATCTATCCCCTTTTTCCTTTCCTCATTCGTCTTCGATGTAGAATTATAGAACATTTTGGCAATAGCATGTGTTCCACATTAGAAAAGCACACGTTATTACATCCTATGGCCTTCCCATTTCCCCTCAACCTTCACTGCCAACGAAAGGGCTGTCTTCTCAGCCTACTGCCTTGCCTAATACTCCTAGTGCTTTGTATTCAAGAGCTTCTCTTCTGCCCTGAGCTCTCCTCTAGGGCTCTACAGACTATCTCCTCTTCCCTGCTCGCTTTACCTCTTTACCATCTACTCATAGGCCTTCTTCCAGTTAACCCACTTCTGCCTCTGAATGAGTTGTCTTCTGCTAGCTGGCCACAGAGGCTAAAACTAAATTAACTGCTCAATCACTCAATTAGCTGATCCTGTCACAGTTTTCTAATATGCTCATTGTTAAGTGTGGGCCTTTACCTTTATCAAAGTACCCCGTATGAAATTAGGGAGTGGGTAAAATTTCACCAAGCCATTAATAGTAGTTACAGGCGTTTGCATTTCAGCATTCCTAGAGTTCTTCTTCTTACTATTATACCACAGGTTTAAATAACAGTTACTCCTAACATTAAATGACAAGCCACACAAATACAAAATGTCAGAGCATTAATTTTAATTTTATTTTGTAAAGTAAATCAAGATTGCCTGCCCCTCAATACTGCCTCATTAAGAGCACCACATGTACATTAAAGCAAACGCTGGAGAGGCTTGTTATATCTCTGATGACAGAAGGCATGGCTTCCTGGACAAATATTAGAGATTTAGAGGTTAATGCTCTAAATACTTAAATACCATCACTAATATAGTAATACAGATATTACTAGACGTATCAGTCTCAGCAGCAATCACCATTTGGGTTCAAACACCAGCAACCAGTAAGATTAAAAAGAAAGCTATAAATCATCAAGATAGTATGGTAGTGGCACAAAAACGGACAAATAGGTCAATTGAACAGAACAGAGAACCCAGAAATGGACTCACAAACATATGGCCAACTAATCTTTGGCAAAGCAGGTAAGAATATCCAGTGGGAAAAAACACAAGTCTCTTCAGCAAATGGTGTTGGAAAAACTGGACAGCGACATGCAGAAAAAAGAACCTGGACCACTTTCTTACACCATACACAAAAATAAACTCAAAATGGATGAAAGACAGGAACGTTAAGACAGGAAGCCATCAAAATCCTGAAGGAGAAAGCAAGCAACAACCTCTTTGACCTTGGCTGCAGCAACTTCTTACTCAACACGTCTCCAGAGGTAAGGGAAACAAAAGCAAAAATGAGCTATTGGGACCTCATCAAGATAAAAAGATTCTGCACGGGGAAGGAAACAACCAGCAAAACTAAAAGGCAACTGACGGAATGGGAAGAGATATTTGCAAATGACGTATCAGATAAAGGATTAGTATTCAAAACTTATAAAGAACTTATTAGACTCACCACCCAAAAAACAAATAATCTAGTGAAGAAATGGGCAAGAGACATGAATAGACACTTTTTTCAAAGAAGACTTACAGATGGCCAACCAACACTTGAAAAGATGCTCAACATCACTCATCATCAGGGAAATACAAATCAAGATCACAATGAGATACCACCTCACGCCTGTCACAATGGCTGAAATTAAAAACTCAGCTGCATTAGAGAGAATGCAGAGAAGGAGGAACCCTTTTGCACTGCCAGTGGGAACGCAAACTGGTGCAGCCACTCTAGAAAATAGTATGGAGGTTCTTTACTACTATCAACACTAGCCAAAGTATGGAAAGAGCCTAAATGTCTATCAACTGATGAATGGATAAAGAAGATGTGGTATGTATATATATATATACATATATACACACACACACACGTATATATGTGTGTATATATATATATATACGTGTGTATATGTATATACATATATACATACGTACATATACATATATACGTATATGTATACATATATATGTATACACACATACATATATACAATAGAATATTACTCAGTGATCAAAAAGAATGAAACCTTACCATTTGCAACAGTGTATATGGAACTAAAGGGTATTACGCTAAGCGAAGTAAGTCAGTCAGAGAAAGACGTATGATTTCACTCATATGTGGAATTTAAGAAACAAGACAGATGAACACAGGGGAAGGGAAGCAAAGGTAAGATAAAAACAGAGAGGGAAACAAACCATCAGAGATTCTTAAATACAGAGAACAAACCGAGGGCTGTTTGTAGGATGGTGGGTGGGGGATGGGCTACATGGGCTATTGGCATTAAGGAGGGCACTTGTTGGATGAGCACTGGGTATTATATGTAAGTGATGAATCACTTAAGTCTATTCCTTAAATCATTATTACACTGTATGTTAACTAACTTGGATTTAAATTTTTTAAAAACTCGGCAGGGAAAAAAAAGAAAAGAAAATGTATTTTTAACATTAAGTCATTGCCTTCCCTTAAAAACAAACAAAAAAAGTCATTTTGTAATGTACTACATTCCCATGCAACAAAACGTTTCTCTTCTAGGGATGAGTGGCTCAGTTGGTTAA
This sequence comes from Lynx rufus, assembly GCF_022079265.1. Lineage (NCBI taxonomy): Eukaryota > Metazoa > Chordata > Mammalia > Carnivora > Felidae > Lynx > Lynx rufus. The sequence goes on from NW_025814867.1 coordinate 146,623,792, forward strand.
GCATCTGACTTTGGCTCAGGTCATGTTCTTGGAGTGTGTGGGTTCGAGCCCTGCACTGGGCTCCACACTGACAGTGCAGAGCCTGCTTGAGATTTTCTCTCTCTCCCTCTCTTACTGCTCCTCCCCTACATGCATGTGCATTCTTTCTCTCTCTCTCAAAAAATAAATGAACTTAAAAAAATGTTCCCTCTTCTAATAATGCAGAATAATTATCTTATCATGAACTATACTCCAAATATATGAATATATCATGTCGCTCAGGCTCCATGAAGACCCAACTATTAAACTGCCATCTCATTCAAACATTCCAACAAACGTCAGGCTGCTTATTTACACTTTTATATTATATTCTAAGACTCAGGAAACAGGACAGACACACACACACACACACACACACACACGCATACAATTTAGTCTAAAGTGCCTATTAGATAAAAGTATGCTAAAGGAAAGGAAAGCTAATTGAAAGAGTAGATATCACTTTCCTGCCCAGGAGTTTCTTGCTTTCTCCTCAATATTAAATGAAATTTTAAAATAATTTTTAGAGTGATGAATGATGTTTCAGCCAAGGTATCTGTATACTGTCTGTCATGACTATGACATCTAACACTGGGAGAGGTATTTTGCATGCATTATTCAATTTTCACAACGCCCCGTGAGCAAAATTACTACTATTTCCATTTGACATATGAGGAAACAGGCTTAGAGAGGTTATCAATTTGTTACTAACTTGTCTAAGCTTAAATAGCCAGAGTCACAGAACGCAGCTTCATGAGGGGAGGGATTTGGTTCAGTTCACTACACTAAACCCCAGCAGCCTAGCTCAGTGCCTGGCACTCAGGAGTTCAAAGATTTTATGCTCAATGAATCTGTGGATGAAATTTTAAAGTCATATGTGTTTTTAACTCCAGACATTTCCAATTTGCTAAGAGAAAAGTGTTTTCTTCCTTTATGTAAGGTACTGTAGATGTTTTCCTCTTCTTCCATATATACTTCGAGGACTGGGGCAGAATTGAAGGAGGTCTTTTGTAGGCTGTCAGAGCCCAGGCTGACTATGAACAACGGCGCTGTGCATGGATATGAAGCCAGAGGCAGGGAGAGAGGGCATCCACTTGAGGGGAAGGACAGCCTGTGATAAGTCTGGGTGGGGCAAGGAGGGTGGTGTCCACCCAGAGGTGTTGGGAGTGGCCTGGTATGGTAGGATGAGCTTGAGCAGAGTGGGGAGGGCAGGGTGCCCTGAGGGAACCCAGGGGCAGGGTGTTGGAGCCCCTGTGGGCTGAGGAGGCCACCCACGTGGTGGCGGAGGCTGCAGCAGCAACAGGACAGTGGCTGATGGTCAGGATAATGGGAGCCAGGGTCCTCACTGTCAGAGAACGAGAGTGCCAATATGGGAAGACAGAAAACCAGAATGGGCACGGCTGCGCTGACTGAAATTGAAGTAACCACTGTGAACTCATAGTTTTCTAGACAGACAGACATGGATATAAATGGGTGTTATACAACCATCAATACCCACACATAGTTAACTGCATATTCCCCTTAGCTCCATCCAAACAGGGCCTGAGATCAGCAGTCCCCCAACAGCAATGGCCATACCTAGCACTGAGCTCTTGCTTTCTAATACCATTTTCCACTGTAAGGACTCCTTAGAGAAATGGCTGATTCCAGGGCAAGGGCAGGGACAAGATGAGCCTGGAACATATTCTGTGCAGAAAGGGAGTACTCAAAGACTAATAAGACACGGCACAAAAATGCAAAGCCAGCTCGAAGGGACCTCTACTAGAGAAATCTGGAACAACTTGAGCATTGAAACAAATGACAAGAGTAACAGATTAAAGTTAAAGTGTGATGAGTAATGGCGATGTTTACATACTCACAAAGCACCTTATCTCGGAACGCTTGTTAACAAGAAAAAGGAGTCTGCCAGAGAGCACCTTAAACAAATAAGCAGCGTGCTCACCAGCAGTACTGGGACAAGTCAAAACTGTGTGCACCTTGACAGGGTACGGTGAAAAGAACACAGCAGCACATGTGTAATATTCCTGCCAACATACATGACCTGAATCTGAGCAAGAGGAACCATCAGACAAACCCAAAGTGAGGCCCAGTCCGCACAACAGCCGGCCTTCGTCTTCAGAAGTTTTAAGGTCATACACATCAAAGACTGAGGAACTTTCCCAGATTTAAAGAGACTGAAGAGGCATGACAACCAATAAAATGACAGATCTGAACTGGATCCTTTTGCTATAAGAGTCGTTGTTGGGACAACTGGTGAACTTGAATGGAGTCTGAGAATTAGAAAGAAGTACGATGTTAACTTGTTTTTTGTTATATTGTAGTTACGAAGGAGCAAGTCTTAGCTATTCTAGGAAATAAGTAATGGTATTTGTGGGTGATGGTATGTCATGTCAACAACTTATTCTCGATAATTAAGAGAAAGTTCTTTATACTGAACTTCAGCTTTTCTGTGTTTCTGACATTGTTTCAAGATTAAAAAAAATAAATGTAACCAATAAAAATAAACTTATAAAATACACATGCATATTCCTAAATTAAGAGGCTTTTCTCTCTACACAGCACAAAGATAAACTCTTATAGCACCATGTTATACCCTGACCATACACTTTTTAACAGGGAAAATTTTCCCTCATTTTATGAAACCCCATGAAATATAGAGAAATACATGAGGTAAGAGGGAGAGACTTAAATTATTATCTTATTTCTCTGCTAATTTTTAATTCTAGAAAACAATTTGAGAATCTTCCACTAGAAGGGATTATTTAAAATAAAAAAGCCGTACTACTTTCAAATAATGCGTATGATCTTTAGATAAAACACGGAATTTACAAATAGTTTACTCATTCATTCCCGTCTTTCCTTTTCCCTAACGCTCTCCCCTTGCAGCCCACACCGCAGTCAAAACGAATAAAAAATGAATAATGGGTGACTCCTTGTATGCTCCACACTCTTTTCCCTCTTCCCCTTTGTTCACAGTGTTCTTTCCATCTGGAACACCCCTGAGTCATCTTTGCATTTCCAAACATTCCCCATCCGTCAATACCTAACTAAAATGCCTCTTCCTTCCTAAAGCTTTCCCCAATGGTGCTGGAAGTAAATCTTTCTTCTCATTATTTCATAGCGCATTCACTTGTGTACTCACAGCCACAGAAATGGTCTCATTTCTTTTCATCTCAACAAATTACCAACCTAACCAGAGATGCCGAACGCTGCAACTGTTAAGTATGCGTCTCATAGACAAAAACAAATTGACAGGTTGCAGCACAAAAGGGAATGTTCTGTTAGTTTTAAAATTATACATAAAAAGACAGACATTTAACCTTACCATCAGTAGCATCTGAATGCTCTGGACGTTTATGGTGGCATGAGGGTGGGAGTGGGGAGGTGGGGAAGACAGGCATCGTTAACTGATTTCTTTTTCTTTTTAAGTTTATTGATTTTATTTTGAGAGAGAGAGAGACAGACAGACAAGGAGGGAGAGAATCTCAGGCAGGTCCTGTGCTGTCAGTCAGTGCAGAGCCCAACGTGGGGCTCTAGCTCAAGACTGTGAGACCATGGCCTGAGCCAAAATCAAGAGTCATAGATGCTTAACCGACTGAGCCACCAAGGCGCCGCATGATTTCTAGCCAGGGTGTATTTTTTCTAATTTTTTTTTGAGTTTATTTATTTTTGAGAGAAAGAGAGAGAGACAGAGTGCAAGCGGGGGAGGGGCAGAGAGAAGGGGAGACACAGTATCCCGAAGTAGCTCCAGGCTCTGAGCTGTCAGCACAGAGCCCGACATGAGGCTCGAACTCACAAACAGCGAGATCACGACCTGAGCTGAAGTTGGACGCCCAACCCGCCCTACGATTTCTAAACACAGTTTAACCTAGTGGAGTTTATTAAGGATGCATGGAGAGCCCCGAGGAAAACAGAGTGAAAGAATGAGAGGAAATGAAAGTTCAGGGGAGACGTTGATAACAGGAGTCCAGGTTACTACTTGCTGGTGCCGTCTTTCAGCGTATCCACTGTGCTTTCAATGAGGGGAACAGACTGCTCTGTGGTTTTCTTTTCTCTCTCCTGTTCATGTTGATGTTAAGCAAACAAGATGCTAGGAAAACGAACCTTTCTTTTTACAAGTTACTGATTTTTAGCCACCCATCAAGGCCTTTAGCAAGTTCAGCTCAGGTAAGGAGGACTGCACCCCTTTAGCTCATCTGTCAAACGTGTAAAGTAAGGCAAAGCCTGACTCCGGAAGTTAACTGCTATTCACACCTCAGGGGTCAATAGTACCTAACTCCCTCAACAGCTCATTTTAAAGAGAAAAACTCTTCTTCCCTGTCACATTTGACGCTACTTTTCGCTTGTGCCTTCAATTTTTTCTTAATTTTCCACCTAATGTGAACATCATTTTCTGGGAACACAGAGCTATCTTAGGCATAAATCTATAATTATATTTTTAAACATATCCATATGTCAGTCGAGCCCAATGCGGGGCTGGAACTTACAAACCACGAGATCATGACCTGAGCTGAAGTCTGATGCTTAACAGACTGAGACACCCAGGTGCCCCTATTTTTTAATTTTTTTAAATGTTTATTTATTTTCAGAGAGAGAGAGAGAGAGAGAAGGTGGGAGAGGGGTTTAGAGAGAGGGAGAGAGAGAATCCCAAGCAGGCTCTGCACTGTCAGTGCAGAGGCGGAAAAGGGGCTTGAACTCAGGAACCATGAGATCATGACTTGAGCCAAAACCAGGAGTCGGATGCTTAGCCGACTGAGCCACCCAGGCACCCCTCTGATTCTAATCCTAGTGAATATGTGAATATGAATAAGGTCACAGAATAGAATTTAAAGCAAAATAAAATACATACCATAAACATGTATTCTCATGAAAATATTTAAGGATGAAATGACATGATATCCAGGATTTACTTCAAAATAAATGGGGAGGGGGAAATAGTGGATAGGGATATAGACAAACACAAGCTGCCATGACATAATCATTGAGGCTGGGTGACAAATACATGAGAGTCAATGACACCATTCTCCCTTCTTTGATGTACAGTTGATACTTCCCAAAATAAAATGATAAAAAAAAAGTTTATCCTGACAACATTCTTTGGCATACTGGATAAGTTCAGAAAGAAGAGAAAACAAGATAACTCTGGGCTGTCAGTGACAGCGGAGGCTACTGGAATTCTAAGTAATTTGAGAGGTACTTTCTCCAACTACCCTAGACCAGAGGTAGATCAGTCAAAAGTTCAATGGGCATTTAGACTTTTATAACTTGAAAGGAGGCAGTAAATCCTACTGTCTTTAGAATGGCCCCATAGTCCACTCTAAGGCCATCATAAGATCATCAAATGACAAATATACAACAAATTGGAAAAGAAGACTTGACAGTTCCAGAATGGAGACCCCGGGAAGGGTATAAAGTATTGCTGTACTCCGTCATAAATGTTGACCTTACGTTCATCCTAGATAACTTAGCTTTAATATCCTACTCTGTTGAAAACGGCCTTGGAAAATAAGAAGCTTGCCTTTGCTCATCACAGAAGAGGTTAAGAACTATTTAAACCTACATTAAGCCACGAGGTAGTGATACGCAACAACGCCACTCAGACACCTTAACTCATTCGTTATTTTGCCTCGCAGCACGCTTTCAAAGTTCTTTCCACTGAACGCCTTCCGGACTGAAAGCAGCCTAACCTACGTTCCCTACTGAAGCCACAGGAAAGTAATGAAAATAGAAGCTGTAGAGATGATCTATTTATAGACTACAGAAAACACTCAAGGGTGTAAATCCATCAATTGTTCCCTATCAAAATTTAACATACCAACTGTCCTCTCATTACTTGGCACCCTCTTTTGCCAGGGTGACTTACTCTCGTAGCACTGTATCGTATGTTGTAACTGGCATTATTCAGCATTATTCGTATTACACCCTCCCTTCTCGCATTAGATTTCAAGCACATAATGAAGCACTGGATCAGACTATCGAAAGTCAGATTAAGACATAATCATACACCTGTATCTTGATTTTCATGAGTTGCAACTTTTTGAAACAGGGGCTTCTTCAACAGAGAATAATTGTCGCGCGGTGATCACTTCTGCAGCTCAACAGAAAAACAAAATTAACTTATTAGCTAAGATCACCAGATAACTTCACAGTCATTTGTTTTAAACTGAAATGGTACTCTGGGGATTAAATTTAAATGTAAATTTCTCTAACTTCTGATAATGACAATACTACAAACCAAATAAATAAGCTACCTAATGAAGGGCCTGCTACCCAATGTTAACATTCCGCTGTGGCTCAAACCTTTCAGATGGGCAACAGACGGTCTTTCTTCAGCTGATACAGAAGACCAAAATAAGGAAAGTCATTAAGAATGTGAAAACAAGATTACAAGTTAGTCCGCTCTTTCTAGAATCACAATTTGCTTGTGGTTGCACGCACTGCACTTTGCGGTCAGCTCATTTGCATACAGGTAGCACTCTGGTGGAGAACCAGAGGGCCTCTCTCTAGTCAGAGGATCCTGGAGATCGCGCAAACCAAGCTACTCATTTTCAGAAGGAAAAAGCTCGAGTTTAGTTGATTCATCCAAGGTCACAGAACTACCTGGCAGAAAAGCCACTTTCCATTTTATAAGACATAAGTAAAAAGAGGAAAAGGTTCTCTTTTTATAATTTTAAAAGGAAAAGGTTCTCTTTGTATAATTAAAATATTAAAACTCTAGCTGAAAAACATTAAACTATCCAAATTAATGTTGTGTCTACACTACAAATCCCCATCTTGGCAACATCTCAAGACGATAACAACCTTTCACTAATTCACGTAACAAGCATTTCCTGAATGCTGACTATGTACCAGGACCCTGGCAAAGTTCTACAGGAAAAAAAGTCAGTGCCCTAACACCTTCTATGAGGAAGACAGCCATTATGTGATCATACAAATGCAAACTCATAAATGACACTGAATACTGTCATGGAATTCTGACAGACTACAACGGGAGGACCTAACTGAAAATTGTTGGGGGGAGAGCGGCAGTTACGATAGGCTCGCCTGCAGAAGGAGTGGAGGTAAAAATGCTCCAAGCAACATACTCTGTGACCCAGCAATTCCATTCATAAAAATACATCCAACAGAGATGTGTACATATGTGCACCAAAAGACATGGATAAGGATGTTCATCCCACTGTCATTCATAACAGAAAAAACTGGAAGTAAATGTCAACACAATACTGGAATATTCACACCAGGGAATACTACCGAGTAGTGAAAACTGCCGCAGGCTACAACAGGGATGATCTCCTGTACAGAACATTGAAAGAAGTCGGACCCAACAGAATACGTATTGAGTGATTCCATTTATGTTAGGTTAAAAACCAGATAAAGTGAATCTATGATGTAAGAAGTCAAGTAGTGATTATCTTTGCAAATCACGGTAGAGATAATAATGGGGAAGAATGTGAGGGAATCTTCTGGAGAGCTAGTAATGTTGATTGCTCAACCTGGTAGTGTTAACATAGATATGTTTACTCTGTAATAATTCATCAAGTAGTACATTTATGATTTATGTATTTTTCTACATGCATGAATAAATTTAGTTTTTAAAATAAATATTGAGCAACCTATCAAAATAACACCAGCATTTTTCACAGAGCTAGAACAAACAATCCTAAAATTTGCAGAGAACCAGAAAAGACCCTGAATAGCCAAAGCAATCTTGAAAAAGAAAACCAAAGCAGGAGGCATCACAATCCCAGCCTTCAAGCTGTGTTACAAAGCTGTAATCATCAAGACAGGATGGTACTGGCATAAAAACAGACACTCAGATCAATGGAACAGAATAGGGAACCCAGAAACGGACCCACAAACGTATGGCCAACTTATCTTTGACAAAGCAGATAAGAATATCCAGTGGAAAAAAACACAGTCTTTCAGCAAATGGTGTTGGAAAAACTGGACAGTGAGATGCAGAAGAATGAACCTGGACCACTTTCTTACACCATACGCAAAAATAAACTCAAAATGGATGAAAGACCTAAACGTAAGACAGGAAGCCATCAAAATCCTCGAGGAGAAAGCAGGCAACAACCTTTTTGACTTTGGACACAGCAACTTCTTACACAACACATCTCTGGAGGCAAGGGAAACAAAAGCAAAAATGAGCTATTGGGACCTCATCAAGCTAAAAAGCTTCTACATAGTGAAGGAAACAATCAGCAAAACTAAAAAGGCAACCGACAGAATAGGAAGAGATATTTGCAAATGACACATCAGATACAGGGTTAGTATCCAAAATCTATAAAGAATTTATCAAACTCAAAACCCAAAAACACAAATAATCCAGGGAAGAAATGGGCAAGAGACATGAATAGACACTTCTCCAAAGAAGACATCCAGATGGCCAACAGACACATGAAAAAATGCTCAACATCACTCATCATCAGGGGAAGACAAATCAAAACCACAATGGGCTATCATCTCACACCTGTCAGAATGACTAACATTAACAACTCAGGCAACAACACATGTTGGCGAGGATGCAGAAAAAGAGGATCTCTTTTACACTGCCGGTAGGAATGCCAACTGGTGCAGCCACTCTGGAAAACAGTATGGAGGTTCCTCAAAAAATTAAAAATAGAACTACTCTATGGCCCAGCAATTGCACTACTAGGTATTTATCCAAGGGATACAGGTGTGCTGTTTCGAACGGGCACATGCACCCCAAAGTTCATAGCAGCACTGTCAACAATAGCCCAAGTATGGAAAGCGCCCAAATGTCCATCGATGGATGGATGAATGGATAAAGAAGATGTGGTATATATACACAATGGGGTATTACTCGGCAATCAAAAAGAATGAAATCTTGCCATTTGCAACTACAAAGATGGAACTAGGGGGCATTATGCTAAGCGAAATTAGTCAGAGAAAGGCAAATATGACTTCACTCATATGAGGACTTTAAGAGACAAAACAGATGAACATAAGGAAGGGAAGCAAAAATAATCTAAAAACAGGGAGGGGGACAAAACAGAAGAGACTAATATAGAGAACAAACTGAGGGTTGTTGGAGGAGTTGTGGGAGGGGGATGGGCTAAATGGGTAAGGGGCATTAAGGAATATCTACTCCTGAAATCATGGCTGTACTATATGCTAACTAACCTGGATGTAAATTAAAAAATAAATTATTTAAAAAAAAAGAAAAAGAAGAGTATTTTGTTTTCTCTCTTCTTTACTGATTGAGTTATCTCAAAATCATTCAGGAATTTAAAGGGCTTATCTTTCAACCTAAACTAAGAGTGTCCAACTGACAAGAAGAGTTAATCCCTCTCCCCAAATGCCAAATTTATTCACAACGTGACTAGTTTAGTGCCTGTGAAACGTACTCCAATGTGAACACATTGCTTACATTATGTGACATAACAGGAGGAACTACAATGGCTTACCCTTGCAAAATCCATTTTAGTAGAAAAAGATAACACCCAAATTCTTATTTACAAATATTAAAAACTCAAGCAGATATAAACTGTTACCAATATAAGTATGATATGCAATCTTTAAAGCTGTACTTCTTCTTGGCGCTCTAATTACAAGGCTAACCCCAAATGCACTAATCAACCCTACTCCTTGTTTCTTTCAAAATTACAGTTTAAACATAAGTGATAAAATTTCACTAATTCAAACTTTACCACCTCAGAATGGTTGAAAATGTTGGCACCGATTGCAAAGAAAAGCTGTATTATACCACTGGTTTTAAGCAATTTGTTTATATATTTGGGTGTAGTCGGCTTCATGTTTCTTCTGCTTGGGGCTCATTTAGCTTCTTGGATCTGTGGATTTATACTTTTCATCAAATTTGGAAAATTATCAGCTGTTATTTCTTCATATATTTTTCTGCTTCAGCCCCTTCTTTCTAGGTTTCCAATTATACACATACATTGCCCATATGAACTTGTTCCCCAACCTACTGATGGCTCTGTAGTCTAGTCTTTTCTGTGTTTCATATTAAGTACTTTCTATTATTTGGTCTTCAAATTCAGCAATCATTTATTATGCAGTGTCTAATCTATTAATACCCATCAGTGTATTTTTTTTTCATTTCAGATAACGCTATTTTCATTTCTATAAATTTAATTTGGGCCTTTCACATTTCTCATGTCTCTCCTTAACATGTTTATTCTTTGCTTCTTGGACATATGGAGTATATTTATAATAGCTGTTATAATGTCCTTGTTTATTGATTTTAACAACTGTTTCTACAGATTGACTTTTCTCCTCATTATGAGGATGTTTTCCTAGTTCTTTGTATATATGGTCATTTTTTTAGTTAAAAAATTTTTTTTACTGTTTATTTTTCAGAGACAGAGCAAGAGTGAGAGCAGGGGGAGGGGCAGAGAGCAAGGGAGTCACAGAAACCGAAGCAGGCTCCAGGCTCTGAGCTGTCATCACAGAGCCCGATGAAGGACTCTAACTCACGAACTACCAGTCGGATGCTCAACTGACTGAGCGACCTGGGTGTCCCTGCATGTACGGCAATTTTTAATTGAATGCTAGACATCGTAAATTTTACAGAGTTGAATCCTGGGTATATATTTTGAATTCCTGTATTCTTAAACTTTGTTCTGTTCTAGGATACAGGGAAGGGTTTTGGAAATTAAGTTATTTAAATAGGAAACAATCTGATCCCTTTGGGTCTTGGTTTTAAGCTTTGTCGGATAGGACCCCAGAGGCCTTTAGTCTAGGGCTACTTGGCCCCACTACTGAAGCAATATACCCTTCTGAGTATTCAACCCAATTCCCAGAGTACTACAATATTTCCCCGTTCTGGCTGTTCACAACTGAACTCTTCCCGGCCCTGTGTGAGGTCCAGGAACTTTTCTTCCTGCTCCTTTTTGGTAGTTCTTTCCCTGCCTTTGGTAGTTTCCTCACATGCCGGTACTGCAAATCAGCCGAAATCTCAAGTGGAACCCTGTGCACATCTCTGAAACTCTGTGTAGCTACCTCCTGTTTGGTACTCAGTCCTGAGCATTCCCACTGCCTTGGCTTGCACAAATTCCCTACTCTGTCTCCTCAAATCAGGGAGACCGCCAGGCTTTCTTGGGGTGCATCTCCCTGCTACTGTAGCCCAGAAGCACTCAAGGCAGTAAGCTAGAGTGATCAGTTAGAGCGATCGTCAGGCTCAGCTTTTCCCTGCCCTCAAGTACCAGGGTCTCATGCCGCCTATTGTTCAATGTCTGAAAATTCTTTCTTTCTTTTATTCGTTTTGTTGTTGTTACCTAAGGTGAGAGGGTAAATCCAGCTCCTGTTACACCATCATGGTCAGAAGCGAAAAGCCTGATATAGTCTTGGGCTAATTATATTTTATGAGACAAGTCAGAATACCTGGTGGGCCCGAAATTATATAATAAAATCACATAATGGAGTTTTACTGTTCAACGAGGGAGACACTGTGCTTTGCCTTTTATTTTCTCTCAGCAAAGTTAAGCGGTAGAGAAAGGAAAGCACTTAGTAACTACTGGTTTGGCCCAACATTAACAAGTAATCCTATTATCTGGCCCAGGATGGAAAAGTTAGGTTAAAGTGAGGTTTTGTTTGTTTGTTTTAAGCATAGATATTTAAGTTGCTATTTACTTTCTCTTCTACCAAATAGGAACATTCCCAAAATTACTTACAAAAAGAAAATAAATTTTTGCAACCCTGACACAAAGTGATATATAACAAGTCTAAATTTCACCATTCTGGGCAGAAGAAGTCAACTATAAAAAGCCACTTCCTCCCTCAACTTAAATTTTTCTTAAAAAGAGGTAAGATACTGCAACTTATCTAAAGGGCAATCATGCTGACAGCCAGCCTTTGGCAATTATAAAGAACAAAACAAAAACAAAACAACAACTATGCAGGCCGCCTGTCATCACCACCTACTACACTCGTCGTCCAAAATTTTAAAGCCTAACATTTAACTTGGCTCAGCAAAGCAACTTTATATTTTTAATGACCTAACTCTAAATCAAGTTTCCTCTCTAATACATCAGTAGTTTGTGGGCAAAAGCCCAGCAAGTTTAACACTTCCCTCATTAGATAATGCTATCAATTTCACTTAATTTAAAGTCTTCTACTGGCACTCCCTTGTTTTTGCCCTTCACCCCCCAACCCCCAAAATACTACCCACCACCCTCGCAACAACGCAAATAACAATTAAAGTGAAAAAATCAAATGGTAAGATTGTGTCGTTGGACCAGTTATTTTACCTCTCCAAGCCTCAGTTTCCACATCCGTGAAATGGGAGATAAAAGCACAAGCCACAGAATTAAATGAAATAAAGGATGTCTAACACCACATCTCCTAAACTGTATGCTGACTTGCTCTAGGACGCTTCAACAAACTCGCGTAAGAGCTGCAGGATATTTTAAATTGAAAGAAACACAGAGATCCTCAACAGCTGTTGCACTGCCCAAACTATTAGCCTGAGGTAGTTCAGAGTATTAACAGTGGAGTACGTACTTCCTTTGATAATGTCCTATCTCTGTAAGGCTGGGTTTTCGGTAGTTGCTGCTGAGAAAAAGCAAGTGCGGCAGAAGCAGGACGGAAACGGGGGTGGAGCTGCCCCATCTGATTCTGAGATGTGAAAAGCTGTTCAATGCTCAACAGCACATACATATCCCATTAGTAAATAACTGGTTATTTAGGAGGGAAAGAAATTATTTCCAATTTACTTGCATTATTTTTCAAATAGGTACCAGAGTTCTCAGGACAGAACTATTTAACATTTGGACCTAATTATTTAATAAACAGAACTGTGGCCTAGGGGTGCTGTGAAAAACTTAATGAGACACCACAAAACAATGAAGTGTAGGAACCTCTGGCTTGATGTTGTGACTGGGAGAGGAAGCTTCCAATAAATGGCGCGCTCCTTTAGAGCGCGCAGTTTTACAGAAAAGGCAGTGTAATCCACATTCAGTGACAAAGATCTCCAGAATATTGTCCTATGGTTTTATGGTTCATAGTTCCATGATAAAAGAAAAAAAAGGAGGTAAATGAAGAAACTCAGATGGACAAGCTGGGGTAAAACCAGCTCCAGCATATAGGGATACAGCCTTGCGGTCTAGGAAGCACGTGATTTGAGTCCATCAGGATTCAAAAGGACTCGGAAAGCCTGAAAATCATCTTACCAGCAGGCAGATAAAAGCAATGAATCCTTACTTCTATCCTGGCATTTACTGAAAGAGCAAAAGCTCTACTATTAAGAGTCAGGAATTTATCTCACCACCTTACATCCCATCTTCTCAACAGGTGATCCAGAACTTCTGTTTCTAGAAATCATCCTTCATTTCCCGTGTGCTGACCTCCTCTGCGTTTCTTTCTTAGGACTCAATTATGACCGTATTTACCTCTGCTGAAGCACGAGATGGGTTGAAAAACAACGAGATAGCTCGTGAATTCAGAGCAGAGCGTGTTAGCAGTCAGACCGGCGACCTGCGGCAGTCCTGCTGTGTAACTAGACAGAAGAGGGAAACGGAACCTGACACAAAACTGGTCGATATCCCTCTTTAATCTCTTGTTGAATTAATTCCCGAGGAAAAATGTGTTATGACTTGCTGACCATCACACTTGCTGCTTACACTGGTCCAGACACAGAATACTAGTCACGGAGAATCTACTTCCTACACTCAACCACTGCCCCTCAGACATCAAATTTTAGTTTAATTAAGCAGCTTTCTGGGCTGATAACTTCTGTATGTCTTTTCTATCAGCAGTTCAGTCAAACACCAATTCTTTAAAAGATAAAAAAAAAAAATCAATTTTATAGAAAAAAGGTACCATACTTTCAAACTTTTGTGAACTTTGCAAGCTAGCTTAGGTTAATCTCCTCCTCACCCCGGCCCACCCCCCACGGCACTACTTTAGCCACTTATTCTGTAACTGTGAGTGAAACACTGTACCAAGCAGTAGGGATACAAAGATTACCAAGACATGGGTTTTTCCCTTACAGAGTAGAGCATCCAGACACGGAAGTTCCACATAATCTTAAAGCACTACATTAAAAGGGCTATGGGGGCATTAGCACTACGGTTCAGGCTGAACGTTTCAAGAAAACTACTTCTTAATATATTTAAGTATATTTATATTATACAACTTGTTATTATAATATTGATATCAATAGGAAATAATAGCATTAACATTCTGGCCACCTGGTTACTTCGGATAAAATGTGCAAGCTAAAAAGTTATCCCATAATCTATGGGATATAGAAATATAGAAATATAAACTATGACTCTAAAGCCTACGTAAACTATGCTCAGAATAATCATCCCAACCTGATCACGTCAGAATCTCTAGGGGACTGGAGCCCAGGGAACCAGTATTTATGACCCCTCGCCAGGTGATTACAATACGCAAACAGGGCTGAAAACCACTGGTTCACTGATTACGTCATAGCATCATGACTGATTTAAGTTTTAAAGCCTAGCAACATAAAGACAGAGTCCTGAGGCTGGATTAGTGGACACTCGGGCCCTACAAAGATCCATGATCTGAAACTGTTTTTACTGGGTTGTCACTGGCACCTTATTTTTTGATCTGCGCTAAGAATATGAAATGGAAGGTTTCATGTTGGGTATCTCATGGCATTTCTGGCATAAGCCAAGACAACGAAGTGATTGTCAATCCTCAATGACATGTGCTGCCTAAGATGTCTAAATTTTTAAACTTTACTCTTTAAAGCCAGGACAACTAGAGCCTGGAGAAATCATAAACTTTTGCTACATGACGGAGGCCCACAAGGGTCACTTTTACCACCTGCTTTTAGAAAGAGCACCTGCATACAAGCATGTGGAGAACCACAAACCAGCGCATAAAAAGGGTTTATCCTGTGATACGGACTGAGTTCTAGAGAAATGACGAAAAGGAAGAGACAAGAACGAGATGGAGTGGGCGGGTGGCGCAGATTCTCAGGAAGGAAGATTGGAGCGAGAATGACAGGCTTCGAGTGCAAAGGTAGAGAAAAGCATTCTAGGGAAGAGGGTGTAGCAGGAACAGCATGATGAAGGGTAGAACAAGCACAGTACTTTGGGAAAGCACTGTGGAAACAGAAGAGTCTCCCCTGAAAGGAGATCCACACCCATGCTGGACACACAGGGTGGGGCCAAGTTATGGAAGGCCTTGAAGGACAGGTTGAGGACTCAAACCTAATCTTCTTGAAAAATGGGGTTACATTTTGGTTTAATACCGAACGTGATTTTGGAAGATTCTTCTTGCAGATTAATAAGCAGACTACACTGAGATTCAAGGGGCTGGGACTGCTGAAGAGAAAAAGAACAACTCAGTATCTTCCAAATGCAGTTCCCTGGATACATCAGGCATTTCAGAAATGTGAGATTTTAAAAACGAGCACTCTACAGCACAACATGCACGTATTGCTCCAAACTGAATGTCAAATTAATTTTACAAGTCAAAGGATATACTAAAAGGTCTGTCAGCTCTTAACATTAAATATTTCAAGCTATTACTCTAAAGTCTACTGTAGGAAAGCTAATAACAGATCTAATAAATTATATATCATTTATGCTACTTTTACCAGGAAAGGCAACATTCAAACTCATTTTCCCTCTAAAAGAATTGCTTATATAGTCTAAATCTAATGAAAAGAAATACAATCAATAAAAGTTAAGACAATATTCTTAATATTCTTTTCCTTAAAATGTTAATGCCAAAATGCACAGTTTAGGAAGTTTGCTTTTTCTTAACCATTCTTTGGCATAAAAGCTGCTGGAGGTTTGGATGAATGATTATCCTTTGGTTTCCTACCTGAGAATAAAAGCAATAATCCTAGTAACTATGGGTAGTGCATCCTCTGTAGCTGAAAACTCAACTCCCTATTATCACCAGTAACCACAACTGAAGAAACATTTAAATTTTAGACAAATTAGGGGCGCCTAAGTGGCTCAGTTGGTTAATACCTGACTGTTGATTTTGGCTCAGGTCATGATCTCACAGTTTGTGAGTTTGAGCCCCATGTGGGGCTGTGCTGACAGGGAGCCTCCTTAGAATTCTCTTTCTCCCTCCCTCTCTCTCTCTCTCTCTCTGTCTCTCTCTCTCACCCCGCCCCTCCCCTGCTCACGCTCTCTCTCTCAACACTAAATAAACATACATTTTTTTAATGTTTATTTAGTTTTGAGAGAGAGAGAGATAGAGCGTGAGCAGGGAAGGGGCAGAGAGAGGGAGACACAGAATCCGAAACAGGCTCCAGGTTCCAAGCTGTCAGCACAGAGCCTGAGGCGGGGCTCGAACTCATGAACCCTGAGATCATGACCTGAGCCAAAGTTGGACGCTTACCCGACTGAGCCACCCTGGTGCCCCATAAATAAACATTTAAAAAAAATAAAAAATAAGTAAATTTAGACAAATTAGAAAATCAGGTGACATCACCAAAAAAAACACCACATACAAACAGTTGAGAAATAGTTCAAGACAAAACCAAACCATTTTCCCCCAGATATTTTAAATTAAGAATTCATCAGTATAAAGAACTATATTTGTCGTCTGAAAAAAAAGGCTATGCCAATTAATACTATAGCAAGTTATATATATATCAGTTTATTTAAATATAAAAAACAGTTAGAAGGAATTAAGTCCATACTAAGTATAACCCATCTTAAGACTTGTTTTCTTAGAACACAAATAGCTCTATCCTGCTCACTCAAACCACGTTACTATATGTACCAAAAATATATACACTTCTCATACATTATACTTTGCTCAGCCTTTTCTTTTTCTTTCTCTTTTTTTTTAATTTTTTTTCAACGTTTATTTATTTTTGGGACAGAGAGAGACAGAGCATGAACGGGGGAGGGGCAGAGAGAGAGGGAGACACAGAATCAGAAGCAGGCTCCAAACTCTAAGCCATCAGCCCAGAGCCCGACACGGGGCTCGAACTCCCGGACCGCGAGATCGTGACCTGAGTTGAAGTCAAACGCTTAACCGACTGAGCCACCCAGGCGCCCCACTCAGCCTTTTCTTTATGTTACTACCCTTTCTTCCAATCAAGATAAAATTTACTACTTTAGAGTTTTAAGATCAGGTTAACATTTTAACAGGTTAATACTCTGTATGCAAAATGCAGGGTCTTATGTATGCTGCTCACTTACTGAATCTGAAGAAAGTTTCAAAGTTTAAAATATTTAGGGACTTTTTTTTTAAACATGACTTTCAAACGCTATTTTTAATTTATAAAAATATGACCAGTAGCTAAACTAATGCTAACAAAGCAAAAATATGACAAAGAAACAAGTAGTTACCAGTAGAAGGACTTTAAAAACAGAATCACATTTCTAGTAACCCCAACCTGGAGTTCTCTGCCAAAATCTCAGATTAAGAAAGAAAATTAATATTGAAATTAGTCTTTTTATTTTTAATTTCATCCATTTGCCCAGAAAATAACCCAGACCACACTAATCTACTATTTTTCTTGTGGGGCAGTAGTCCTTTTCTTATCAAAATAATTTTTTAAAATAACATGAAATCAATCACATTATCTCACATGAAATTCTAGAAGTTTACAATTCTCTCAATAAAAACGTAAGGGCCTCACCAAAGATACTCCAAAAACATTAGATAAATACTCTTGGAATTCATTACTATAACTGATATACAAGAAATCCTGTTCATTACAGGGGCACCTGGGTGGCTCAGTCGGTTAAGTGTGGGACTTCAGCTCAAGTCACCATCTTGTGGTCTCTGAGTTCAAGCCCCCCACAGGGCTCACTGCTGTCAGCCTGTCAGCGCAGAGCCTGCTTTGGATCCTCTGCCCCTCCCTCCCCCCCCCCAAAAAAAAAGAAATCCTGCTCATTACAGTAAAAATGTCAAGCAAGCCTATACAGGGTGATGTGATGTGATACGAACTGTGACAATATTTCTTTGGAAAGAAAGATTTACTTTTAGGAGGAGGCAAAGAATCCAAGAAAGCAAAAACCTGTGCCCAAACTTGCACTTTGCCCCCGACCCCCAATAGAAACCTGCAAGGGGGGGCGGGGGGGGGTGCGGAAGAAAAAGAAAATGAACGTTTAAAATAAGGTTTAATGAAAAGAAAATAACGGCATACTCCGCTCCACCAGATACAGCGAAGGGGCTGTCAGGGTCATCTCTAAAAAAATGGTTGAATCTGAATAATTTCAAATCAAAACAGAGGCATACTGATCAGTTGGGCTAATGACAGATGACTTACAAAGCACAGCTACGGCCCCAGACTCGAACATGAGACATTCTTCCTTATGCCTGGTTTCCACGATGAGACTGAAAGGTGGAGGATCCAGTTTGTGATAGATCCGAAATCCTTTGCTGAACGCCATTCTCCTTTCTTCAGAGGCAGCCCTGTGAAAACCAAGCAAAGCAAATGAAGCTAACGTTTCCTTCTGCAGCAAGGACTGCAAGGCATCCAGAAGTCCCTCCCTGCCAGGTTTTGATGGGGGGGTGGGGTGGAAAAAACAAAAAACAAAACAAACGGAGCTCAAGGGAGCGAATGGTTTATTCCAAAAGATAACCCGTCACTTAATTTTACCAGAAAAATTAAGGAAAAGCTACCAATTCTCACGGCAAGGCAACAACACAAGGCTTAATTACACTCTAAGTCCACGAACGGTTTGGTTAAGATGAGTTTCCGTTTACTTTGTGTTTACCAAAAGGAAAGATTTTGAGCGTATTTCGTTCGGAGTTGTTTATCAGCTTCCTGCTTCAGGATTTGTCACTACGTTGAAAGGGAACCGATTCGGAAACTTCAAGCCGTCCCTTTGCGGGGGAAGGAGAGGAGGTGGGAGGGAAGGTTAACGAGGCCGGTTCAAAGCTCCTTAGGGGGCAGGAGGAGGGAAAGGATTATCCGACACGACACGACTGGCTCTCCCGGGGGCGGCAGCGAAGGGCAAGGGAAGCGGCACAGGTTACCGCCACCTCCCGCCCGGCCGCAGGCCACCGCCGGCTGGGGAGACAGCAGGCGGAAGCCCGTAAATATGAATGGCCACCCGGGAAGAGTCACGACTCGGGACACGGACCCGACCGGGGATCCTCGGGGATCCCGGGCAGACGACCGCCCGGGAAAGCAGCTCCGTCCCAGGGGGGCGAAGCCGCCGAGCCGCCCGATCCCTTTATGCGCCAGCAGAGACGACCCGGCGCCCAGACCGACTTGGTTCCTCTCCCGCGGGCAGGCTGACAGCCGCTGTCACCACAGCCCCCGGCCCGACGCAGCGCCCCGCACAACCTGTAGTCTGCTCACAACCTCGCCCGCCCTCCCGAGCCTGGGCTGCCCGCGGTCGCCCCTCACCGTTCCCGCCCGGGCTGCGGCGGGGGAGGCTGACCAGGAAGCGTCCGCCCGCACGCCCGGCTGCCGGTGGGTCTGGCCGCGGCCGCTCCCCGCCCCCCGCCGGCTCGCTCACCTCTTTCTCCGGCTCCTCCTCCTCCTTCTCCCGCAGCCGCCGCCGCCACAGCCGCCGGAAGCGTCACTTCCGCTCCAGCAGGCCTCTCTTCCGCATTGCGCCGCGGCCGGGGGCGGAAGGCCCGCCCCTCGGGGGGAAAGGCGGGGCGTCAGAAGGGAGGCTCCGCCCACTCCGGACCTCCCTGGGAGTCCGAAACGGTGGGCCGCCTGCTTCCTCCACGCGCTGCGACCTTCACCTCAGGCGGCCTGCCGCCGGGGCCGCGGCTGCAGGTCACTGGGGATATGGGGACGAGGAGGATCGGCCTCCCTAGCCCCCTCGCGGGGGCTTTTCAGAACTTACCAACCCTCCCCGTGAACGCCAGGGAGGGACTCGGGGGAAAAGCTTTGGGGACCGGGTATTGATGTACCCAAGATGGGTGTCAGGACCCCCCGGTCGCCCCCACCGGCCTGACGGCCGGGGGCGGGGCGGGGGGGGGGGGTAGGGCTCGGGACTGTCAGCAGGAGGGCCAACCGGACGGCGCCTGAAGAGCTGTCCATGGTGTCTCCACGCCAACAGCGCTCTGTTCCCATCTGAGCGTCTGGATAAGCAGAAGAAAAACTAATGCCTGCTTTGGAACAACTCTGTCGGCTGCCTTTTCTTCTGGCGTGTTCCAGAGCTCTCAGGAACACTGTAGGAGAGTGCCCAGTTGTGCAAACGGTGGAGACTCGGATGTCACAAACCAGGACCTCAAGACTGAGTTGAAACATGGCTGTACTCAGGCAACTATGTTTGTCACTGAATGGCGAAAAGCTTTCCTCAACCACGCAGTTTAATAACGGAAGGCGTCCTAACCCTTTCGTTTTTTGATTTTTTAACAAATCACGCTATATGGCTAATATCAATGTGTCCCACGGACGTTTCATTCTCTTTCCACTCAGTAGACCTAAATATGGAAATGAAGTCAAAGCCAACGGGGCCAAAAGGAATTGAAATCCTGAAGAACCCAGAACTCTGAGAAACTGTTTCTGCTTGCCTTTGTTTTTTCTTTACCTCTTCCCCTTCTTGCCTTTATTTTAGGAGCAAAAGCAGAATTTAAACTTGTTATCTTGCACAAAGTCATTTCCCCCTCCAGGCCCTGTCATGTGACTTGATTTAACATTTCTTCATCCATTTTAGAGAAGCTGGACCCACCCTGGTTTCAGGATACTAAAGTAGCTCTAGTTCGTTAGAAAAAGAAGCCATTTCTTTTCTAGAAGGAGAGATGCAAAGACACATTTAGTTCTGAGAACTGGAGGGGATTTCTCATTTAGTACTATTTACTTAGAAAAAGGTGTTTTTGATGTTAGTAGTGGTTACTGACAACAGCCTCAGAATTAAACCTAATTTAAACTGCTAGACTGTGGTTGCTTTTTTTTTTTTTTCCAGAAGAATCCATCTCAATTAGAGATTGCATTTGACGGAAAAAAAGTAGATGGGAGTGGGTGAGAATGGAAATTTTATTTGCCTATTCAGTTATAATGCCTCTCTAGCCCTGAAGGCATGGCAGATGTATGCACCAGAAAAACATATGGAAGGATATTTTGCTCCAGGAGAGATGTTGATGTTATTGAATACTTTGCTTGGGAGTTGTTTTTTATGACAGCTGAGATCCAGAAAAGAGAAGTTGTTAAAAAATTACTGTTTCAAGTAGAGTTGGGACCGGAAACCAAACTTGCCCACCCCAAACCTAAGCTCACTTCCATCATGCCTGTCTGGGAGGCTGCAATGAAGAGTCCCCCACGCCCCCACCCCTACTTCTCAGAGTGGGAATTGTGGGTCCCGGGCTCTTTTAGAAGCAGGTGTTCTGCCTACTTCTGATTTCTTTTGATTTGGGACTAAGGAGAGTAAGGTCAAAGTTTCTTGGTTCTGGGTGTGAACTGCTATTTCTTTCTTCAAAATAAACTGGGCGGAGGCAGGAGAGATAAGCAGGACTCATTCCCAGAGCTGTCAGAAGGCCACAACCTTTCCAAATCCTTTCAAAATGGATCATTTTAGTCATGAATAAGCATGCCCTGGGTTTGAAAACCCAAAGGCCATTTTACTAGTGACTTCTATAGAATGTAATTCCTTCTTTTTCTTGTCCCTCTTTACTACTTACCCTTGTTACAGCACATGAAAATAGCCAAATTTTCACCAGGTTTGAAGAGCGTCGGTGGGGGTTGGGAGGGGAGAGCACTGACTTAAAATACAAGTTACGTGGCACACACAAACTTCTGAGGTCTTAAGGGCCCACAGAGATGTGCTGACACTTTCTTGACCCTTCAAAATGAGCAATGAGGCCTGTGGGTAGGCTCAAAATAGCACATCCTAATCCCTGGGACATGTGAATGTTAATTTATAGGGAAAACAAGTCTTTGCTGCTGTGATTGAGTTAAGGATCTTGAGATTATTTCGCTTTCTCTGGGCAGGCCCTAAATGCAATCACAGCTGTTCTTATAGGGTGGCAGAGAGAAACTAGACACACACAGAGGCAATATGAAGACAGAAGTAGAGACGGGAGCAAGGTGGCCACTAGCCAAAGAATGTCAGCAGCCCCCAGAAGCTGGGAGAGAGCAGGAAGGATTCTTCCCTAGAGCCTTTGGAACATGCACTGCCACCACCTTGATTTTGTACTTCCGGGTTCCAGCACTGTGAGAAAAGCCCTATTGTTTTAAACTACCCAGTTTGTGATCACTTGTTACAACAGCCACAGACAATTAATGTAAGACTTAAGTGACTTTCCGTCGGGAGAGAACCTGAGGTCAGCCAAACAGCCCCAATGCCATTTTTAAAAACTGTACCACGTTACAAGACTACAAGTGTTGACAGACGTCTTAACACGAATTAGTAGTAGGGCCTACTTTTCCGTACAGCCTGAATTTTATCAAAATGCTAGAAAACAACTGGCAAACTTGGGGAATACGAACGGCCTCATTCAGTTCTCTTTAACAGGCTCTTGTTCAGGTTACATACACCAGGGCTAGCTTTTATATCAGGATCTGCAGAGAGCTATTAGTATATAGAAAGGAGTGGCTTCTTGTTGAAGAGAAACTAGTGGTCCTGAGGGGCAACACAAGAGTAGGTTCCAAACAGCATTAGCTGTTTCCTGTGCATGAGCTTACGGCAATCAGTGAAGAATGAGACTTTAACTTGGCAAAACAGAAACGCTGTAAGTAGAAAATATAGTCAGCTGGAGAGCAGAATCATCGTGAAAATAAAATCAAACAAAAACTTCAAAGACTGAAAAACTGCTCATGCACACATCAAGAAACTTGTGTGACAAAAAGTTTTCGTTTCAAAACAACAGACCGACTCCAAGGAGCTCAAGTGAAGGGGTTTGTTTTCATGACACGCAAGATTCTCATGGAAATCAAAGGACCTGAGCAGTACAGCAAGGCCCGACCTCACTGAGATGGGAGCTAGAGGGTGTCACCTGTCAACCTGGATCTTGGTCCCTAAACAGGTGTCTCTGGAATTTCAACACCTAAGGTTACATGCAAAGGTAAGCTTTCATGGGCAAGGTGGTTTTGTAGAGTGGCTTAAGATGGCTTCCACAGAATTTGTCAGACCTTTCACCCTTCACTGTGTGTTTTGGATCATCAAGCACAGGATATAGAATGTATTTACCTGAAGATCTTTTTAAATAAGAGCCCCAAAACTAAGGACCACTGTATATGGGCATTCTCAGTGACCTGCGTGATTGTTAACATCCAAGCCCCAGCCCTAGAAGAAAGCCAATATAAATTACTGGGGCCTGAAGGTCCAGAAGCAGGCCAGGGGCCAGTCAACATTGCACATCAAAACCAATTCCAGGTAACAATTTTTAGCCCGTCTGCCTTTGCCAGGCAGTCTGAAACCACTCTCAGCAACTGAATCGGGTATCCATCCAGTTTCCATTTTGGAGGGCAGTCTCCAAAGCATTTTGGACAATGACAGCCTTACCAAAGCAGAAGGTCTCCCAAACATTCAGTCATACTTCATTCTTACTACAAGTAGAAGTTATTGTTCTCATTTTCATTTACTTGAAACAACAAACCAAAATTGTGGTTACAGTCAGCGATTACAGTTACAGTGTGGTTATAGCAAAAGTCCCTTTACTATGTGGATATCACCATGTCAGAGAGTTCTGGTAACCAGACAGAAGTAGCATCTTACATAATGCACTTTGGAGCTCTACAACATTTGGCCATTTTTTAGGATTTCATGACTTCAAGAGAAATTAGCATTTAAAACAAAATTAGGCACTTATCAAAACTCACTGCGCTGTATACACTTAAATTTAAGGGGATAGACTTTACTGTTTAGAAAATCATACCTCAATAAAGCTGGCTTTAAAGAAATTCGGGAGCTTTACATTTTAGTCTAGTCTCATGAGGAAAAGGTGCTCACTGAGGCTTGTGTAGTTTGGGGCCAGTTCTGGGTGATAAGATTATTACCGCAGGCAACAATGGCTCAGGTCAACTGAAGCCCTCTGGGGGATGACATGGAACATACCTGAGAGATTAGAAGTTGGCCTGGTAGCCATGAAATCATGCCCCTCCCATGTCCCGCAAGGAGATCCTGGGCATCAGTGAGCCAGAGTGGCGGAGAGACGAAGGGCAGCTCCTGGAGACCTGAAACTCCTCAGAGCTGAGAGTGGGTTGAGGAGGCCCGGTCAGCCTTGTATCTGAGACTTTAATTCCTTCCATTTCTGCTCGAGAGGCCATGATCTCCGTTCTCAGGCTCCCCTGGCCTCCTCCAGCCCCTTCTTCTTTCCCCCTTATTGTCGCTCCCCCTCAATAATCTCTTGTACGTCTACTGCTAGCTCGGCAATTGCTCCCCAGAGGCCCCCAACTACTGGGTATTTCTCTTTCCACCCCCTTCTTTGCCCGAGGGCTGTTCCCTGGGACATCAGCTGCTGGACACTCCAGCCCGCCACACAGGCCCAGAGAAAGCCCTCGGGCAGAGGTGCAGGTGTGTGCAGGAATCCAAGCATCAACAGCAGGATGGGGGGTTGGGGCCAACAGCACTGGTGTAATGCAGCAATCAGTCTTTATGACTAGGGTTTATATGGTCTCAATAAAAATAACTTTCCTTCGGGAAAACCTTTCTCACGCATTCTAGAGTTGATTCAGAAGACTCCTCCAAAAGGAAAAACTGAAAAAGCAAACCCTTAGCTTTATTAAAATGTCACCCTCTACTCACCTTTTGCCAGTTCCCTTCATAAGAAAGGATGTCCTTTAGACATTTCAGGAGAATTTTTTTTCTGGTTGAGACAGGGGAGCCACTTGCCTTACGCACACGTCTATGTTAAGTTCACCTTCTGTCAAGGTCCCAGTGTGGTAATCAAGCCCATTCCCGAAACCGAAACAGCCTGCTCGGCTGCAGAGGATAACAAGTCTCAAAGCTGACTGCAGGAGTCCTTACAAGTAGACACAGGAAAAGCCATCAGTCGAATGGGTTTGGAAACACAAATTTAAGGCACAAATGATGTGCAGGTCATGTGTGTACATGTTTGTATGTTTGATTCCATTGAAGTTCTCATTTCAATTCTACTTAGAATTAATGTTTTCTCATTTCAATTGTTTAGAAGGCCACTATTGTGGAACAGAATGAGTATGCAGGGATAAGTAATGTTCCTACAATAAAGATAAAACTGACAGGGGCGCCTGGGTGGCTCAGTCTGTTGGGCATCTGACTTTGGCTCAGGTCATGATCTCCCAGCTCGTGAGTTTGAGTGCCGCATTGGGCTCTGGGCTGACAGCTCAGAGCCTGGAGCCTGCTTCCGATTCTGTGTCTCCCTCTTTCTCTGCCCCTCTCCCACTCACGCTTTCTCTCAAAACTAAATAAGCTCTAAAAAAGTTAAAAAAAAAAAAAAAAAAAGATAAAACTGAAGTGCATGTTTTCTATTCTAATTATTTGACCTGACCAAGAGCACACATGCTAAGAGTCTCACCGTATCAGAGTCCTATGAAATGTTCTAACTAAAATTAGTCACCAGCAAAATACAACAAAGGATCTATTTAAAAATTAATTTAATGCTTGGCTAAAGCTTAATTACATATATAGTTATCAAACAATAGTCCTTAATTTCCAAAAAGTTCCTCTTGAAAATCACAGAATCAGAAAGCATAAACTTTAAAACAAGTTCTCTGAATATTTACAATGTGGTATAAACATTATAGAAGACCAAGGATCTTAAATTGCCTGGGTGTAGCTCGTCAGCAAGGCGTATTCTTTATTGCATATATAACTCACATATGTGGGATTTTAAATAAAATGACAGACTACGAAAATTCAAATGCATGTATTTTTGTAAGCTGGTCAGGGGGGTAGACTCATGAATGAGACAGGACACTCAGCCCAAAACCATGCAGTTAGGTTTGTGGGGCTGTTATTTCCCAAAGTTAAACTTCTGTGTGTTCTTTTCAAAAACCTATGTTGCATATATTATTCAGAGTTCATATTAAACCCTCATTAGACTGTAATGCTGATTCAAGGAAGAAAGTTTCCATTCACCCAATGACTAAGTCCACACTCCACTCTCAATTTTAAGGCAGCAAAGCTACAGTGATAGCAACTGCTAACCAAAAGGTGACGAACACTTAGTCACTTGCCAGCCCTTTTGTTGCAACAGGGTAGTAATTCCCTAAGACAACTTGCTACTGAGTAATAATCTGCTGTTAAAAGGCTTACTCTGTAGAAAAACACCACAAATTTCCAGTGTGAAAGTAACTCCACGATGGTATAAATATATATATGCATAATTACACAATTTACACTGCACACATCGTTTACAGAGAACAATTAACTGAGAGGTTAATTTGAATAACCATATAAAATATTTCTGTAAACAAAGTATGACAGGCAGTAAGGAAACATTAACAGGCTTCCTAGAAATAATGTGAATTCCTTCCATTCCAAAGAAATTGCATTTAAGGACATAGTCTTGAATATTAATAATGTTCTTTGTATTAAAACAAGAATCAATATTTTACAGTTTAAGAAACTTTACATATATACAACATTTATACACTGGGAATGGTATTAAAGCAAACAGGCTTTTTTAGTCTCACAGATCTATTTTCCTTCAATCAAAGACTTAAATTCTTTCACATTGTGGTCACTTGCAACAGACATAGCATGATCCAGAGCGCGAACACTTGCAAGGAGTTTTACTATCTGTTTTATGTTTTCCCTAAAAAAGAAAAAAAAAAAAATGCAGCAACATTTCATTAATTAGTACAAAAGCCTTCGAAGGAGAATTTGTTTTTGACTTTATGACCATTTTTGAGGTTTGCAATCCATTTTTTCAAGCACACATTTAAAAAAATTTTTTTTCAACGTTTTTTATTTATTTTTGGGACAGAGAGAGACAGAGCATGAACGGGGGAGGGGCAGAGAGAGGGGGAGACACAGAATCGGAAACAGGCTCCAGGCTCCGAGCCATCAGCCCAGAGCCCGACGCGGGGCTCGAACTCACGGACCGCGAGATCATGACCTGGCTGAAGTCGGACGCTTAACCGACTGCACCACCCAGGCGCCCCAAGCACACATTTTTAAAGAAGACAGAAATAAGCAAACTACGGCATATAAAAAAAATTGTCCATATAAAAGCAAAGCTTGTATAGTTTAAAGGACTAGCCCAGAGATCAAGGATCCACTTTCTAAAACAAAAACACCCCCAAATTTCACTCAGATCAATTCTATCATTCACAGCTAGAAAGGAAAGAAAGCGATCTGCTGCCAAACTACTTTCAGAGCCCTGCCGCCCTTTCCCGCCCAAACCAGGGTCCGAGCTCTTTCAGATCATATCTGCAACACAAATCATATTTGTGTCTTCATCCCCAATCCATCCACCAACCCAGCATAATCTCCACTCTATCAAAATTCACTAAGAGGGGCGCCTGGGTGGCGCAGTCGGTTAAGCGTCCGACTTCAGCCAGGTCACGATCTCGCGGTCCGTGAGTTCGAGCCCCGCGTCGGGCTCTGGGCTGATGGCTCAGAGCCTGGAGCCTGTTTCCGATTCTGTGTCTCCCCCTCTCTCTGCCCCTCCCCCGTTCATGCTCTGTCTCTCTCTGTCCCAAAAATAAATAAACGTTAAAAAAAAAAAAAAATTCACTAAGAAAGCAGTAAACTGGCTTCCTCTATCACCCCGGCCAGCAGTCATTCTGTGTAGCCCTCAAATTTTAGCATACATCTAAGTTACCTAGAGGGTTGCCGAAACCCAGATCCCCAGGCCCCCTACCCAGAATTCTGATTCAGTAGGTCTGGGGTGGGGCCTGAGAATTCGCATGTCTAACAAAGCTCCCAGGTGAGGCTGATGCTGCGATTCAGGAGCCACTTTCAGAATGACCACTTATTTGAACCAAGTGTGAGAAACAGCACACAATGTGACATTCGCTGTCTCTTTTCCTCTGCAAATTGTAGCAAGCACTCTTTAGGGAAGGATTATAATTTGTAAAACTTTGTAACCCACGTGGAACTTATTTTACGGTGTGTGGCACACAGCAAGTGCTTACAATAGCTGTTGAAGTTCTTTTCTGTAGAAAAATAAACACCGTTTGTTGACATTTAACTTCCTAACAAAAAAGACTATTTTTTAAAAATGTTTTTCTTTATTTTGAGAGAGAGAGGGAGAGAAAATGCACGTGTGCTCAGGGGAGGGGCAGAGAGAGAGAGAGGGAGAGCCCATGCAGGGCTCAATCTCAGGAACCCTGAGATCACGACCTGAGCCAAGATCAACAGTCAGACGCTTAACTGACTGAGCCAACCACCCAGGCGCCCCAAAACACTGTTAAGTATACACACATCAAAGTTTAAAAAGTGAATAGGACTTATCTAGCAAAAAAACACTGGGAAGAAATATTAGTGCCAAGAAATAACAACACCAAAGATGAAATTAAAATATAAATCAAAATCACCTGCTGAAAGAAGTTTACCACTAAAACCTTTACTGCCTACTTGGTTTTTTAATCTTATTGTAAGAGATAGCAAATTTTCTTTTAAGAAAATAAGGTTCTTTTCCATGGAAGGGAAATGAAGGAAGAGAAAAAACGTTTTGTTACAGGGGTATGACTAATGATATGTATTCTGAAAATGAAAACTGTGACATTTGGAAGAATTTATGAAACTTTAAAAAAAATTCTTTCAAATTTACTTGTTATTCTTACTTTTTATGCTAGAGATTTGTCCTAAAATTACACGAACATCCAAGACAAGGTCCCCAGAAAGGTATACAATGGTTCCTTTATTCACTCCTTCTTTGCAACCCCTGGCAAAAAATACGTACAAGCTGCTCCCCCAAAATCATGAGGGATGACCTTCAGTCTATGATATGGATACCAAAAAACTCAACACAGAACACAAATGTCCCCAAATTGGCATATCATCTTTAGTACACTTTAAGTTTCAGTGACTGGCTTTTTGAGGGTTTACGTCTATATAACGAACCCCCAGAGATTAAGATCCAGGACATTCCAACAGCCTGAAATCTCCCCAATTCTTCAAGGGAAGAGGCAGAGAAAATCTCCTTAGGGATGCTAGCTACTTAATGAAGTCTTTCTTAACACCTTCATAAATAACATACTGAAAAAAGCTTAGGTGAAACACAAAAATGAAAAATGATGTGTTTTTGGTAGGTTTGCCAATACAACATCAGTGTACACAATTTAAAGTAAAATACAAACGTGACTCTAAGACATTTTAATAATAAATGTGACAAAAACTAAAGACTCTAGGTCACCGTTTCATTCAACAATCGCAGAAAATTACCTTGCATTTCTTTTTTCCACATCAGAACATCCGATACTGTTTCTGTAGATTGTGTCTGCTAAGTGCACAAGGTATCGACAGAAGTTTTCTAACTGAGAGATAGTTCTTTCTCCTTTCAGATTCATGAACCACTGCTTGGGGAAACAATTGATTACCTATGAAGAAGAAAGATGTAAAATGAAACAGAACAAAATAAAGTGTCTAAAAGCTGATCCCAGACAACGGGTATAATGTACGTAAGTAGCAGGCAGGCTGTTGTACTACACACAGCTAATCACTTGACAGGGGATATCCTCTTAAACCCGACTTCCCACATTAGCTATCCAAATACACCTGAATGTATCTGTATTTTTAGCTTCAACAGATTGGTACTCAAAAAAGATAAATAACCTCCAGTATTTAATTAGGGACATAATACTGACAACACAATTGCTTGACCTTCCTGTCTTCCAGGAATCCCTAAATGAACTGAACTGTCCTTTTATCAGCAGCTTTTGATATAACAACACGTGTGGCATAAACATCATATTGTAAGCCTCCCCATCCGGAACGACTCGGTGAGCAGGCGTCCATGCTGGCCCAGAGGGGGGTCCAGACTGCATCATACCAGAGGCTGGGGGACTGGGGCAGCTTAGGGCAAGAGCCTAAGCAAGGTGAACAGGGCAGTGTCAGTACTAAACTCAAGCAAGGTGAGGCTGATCCCCATAGGGGAGAGGGTAGTGTACTAGCAGAATTCAGTCCAAGTGGGTAGAGAAGGCTCCCCACTAAGGAACCCAGGGATGCTTGGAAAAATGAGTGATTCCAGAGCTGGCACTAAGCAAGGAGAAGATGAGCCTGGAACAGCAAGTGCCAGAAAGCAAGAAAATGCTCCCTGAAAATGAGACGACATGCTATAAGGTCACAGAAGTCAACAAGGGGCTCTAATGAAGTCTGGGAAAGCTTCTGCCAAAAATGCAGAATTTGAATCCAATCATCAGAGAATATCAAACAAAGCCAAACTGAGGGTCACTCTGCAAAATAACTGGCACATCATCTTTAAAAGTGTCGAGGTTTTATAAAGGCCAAGGAAAAACAAGAACTCTTCCAGATTAAAGGAGACTAAGGAAGACATGATAATTAAATGCCAAGGATGATCTGGGAATTTCTTTTGCCGGTGATGTGATACTTTGGACATAACTGACAAAACCTGAAGGGTCTCAAAGATTAGGTGACAGTAACAGATAAAAGATGTTGACAGTGACACTGTAATTATGTATAAGAACATCCCTGTCTATAGGAAATGGACATAAAATTATTTGGGACAGGGGGCTATCATGTCACAAACTGACTGTGACATAGTTGAGGGAAAAAACTTTGTATTGTACTTTCAATTTTAACTTTTGAATTGTTTCAAAAAATATTTTTTAAAAAGATCCCATTGGAGGTACCCGGCTGGCTCAGTCAATAGAGCATGCAACTCTTGATCTTGGGGTGGTTAAGTCTGAGCCCCACATTCGCTGGGTGTAGAGATTACTTAAAAAAAATAAAATCTTTAGGGGCATGTGGGTGGCTCAGTCAGTTGAGCGTCCGACTTCGGCTCAGGTGTTGACCTCAGGGTTTGTAAGTTGGAGCCCCGCGTCAGGCTCACTGCTGTCAGTGTGAAGGGAGCTCCCTTTGGATCCTCTGTCCCCCTCCCCCACTGGTGCTCTCTCCCTCAAAAATAAAAACATTAAAAAAAATCTTGAAAAAATAAATAAATGAAATTGTGTAACCCCCACATATAAAGTAGAAAAAAATATTAAAATGATTTCTTAAACCAGAGAGCCCGTTTCTTTAATAACATTCAAAACAACATTCACCCAACCGTTAAAAATTAATTATCCTGAAATTACAACTTTCATTAACACCTACAAAAATGACATAATAGACGGAAAGAGGAATAAATACAAACATAACTATAGACATTTTTGTGTAAAAAATGTTAAGGGGGTTCAGAACTACTGGGAGGCAAACTGATTGTCAACATTACACCAAGTTCGATAATCAAAGGGGTTTTCTTAAAATTCTAAAATCTCTCTTCAAACAAAGGAAACTTAATTCATTCTCACTTATATGCTTTAAAAACTACAATGTGTGTCATTTAACTCACATTTTGGGCTTTTTTGATGCTGTCATCTCCATATTCTGAATTCTGAAAAGCCATGAGAATGTATCTATTTAATAAACCATCTATTGATAACTCCTGAAGAGTTTTATTCGAGAAAATGCCGTACCACTGAAGAAAATTCCCTAATAGCTAGAGAGAGAGAAAAAAAAAATTATTTTCCTCCAGATCGAAATATAACTGACACGTAACATTGCATAAGGTGTACAACATAACGATTTCACAGAAGTATATACTGTATTGTAAAATGATTACCACAGTAGTATCTTTCACCTAATTGTAAATTTTTTCCCATGTGATGAGAACTTAAAAAAAATTTTTTTTTAAAATGTGTATCTTTATTTTTGAGACAGAGCCTGAGCAGGGGAGAGGCAGAGAGAGGGGTAGACACAGAATCAGAAACAGACTCCAGGCTCCGAGCTGTCAGCACAGAGCCCGACACGGGGCTCGAACTCATCAACTGCGAGATCATGACCTGAGCTGAAGTCAGATGCTCAACTGACTGAGCCACCCAGGCACCCCACCCATGTGATGAGAACTTTTAAGATTTACTCCCTTAGCAACTTTCAAATATACAACACATTATTAACTGTAGTCACCATGTTGTACATTACATACACAGAATTATTTTATCTTACAATTGGAAGTCTGTACTTTTTGACCCCTTTCACCTAATCCCCCCAACCTGGACTCCTCACTTCGGCAATCACAAATCAGATCTCTGTTTCTGTAAGTCTGGATCTTTTTTTTTTTTTTACAAGAAGAGAAACTATTGAGAGGAGTTAAGCAACTACATTAAGTCAAAGAAACTAGAGTAAAACACATCTTATGAAATACAGTGGACCGTGTCTTGCCAAAGTACTAATAAACAGTTTTAAAGGGTCCAAATATTGCCCCGAATGACTGAAGATCTGAATTTTAAGCTTTAATTAAAATTAACGAATTCTAATGTAAATAGCCACATGGAGCTAGTGGCTACTGTACAGGACGGTGCAAAAACAGAACATCTTCCATCATAATAGAAAGTACTACTGGGCAAGTACCGACTCTTAAATGTCCTCCATTCAAAATCATGCTTAAGTGAGTCCTACAACCATCCTCAAAAAGGACAGAATGCATTATTATAAAATGGGAGTCCCCAGCCCATCCCACCATAAAAATTTCCAAGTTTCTCAATACTTCTCATCTCTGTAAATGTTAACGTTATCCAACCACCTGATCAGGCCAGGAGCTTGGATGTCATTATTCCCCTCTCCCTCAAGCTGTCTGACCTCACTTCCATCCGTTCTGCCCATTTCTCTCAATTCCTGTTGCTACCCCCCAATCTAAGCTGCCATAGTCTCTTTCTGGACCCTGCAGTTACTCAAGTGATTATGAGCATATGCTCTGGAGTAGTCTTTCTCAAGCAGGGTTCTGTGAGAGAACTAAAACCTACAGAAAATGATTTGAGTGACCCCTTACTTAATTTTCCCAAGGATGGTACATACCATTCTAGAATCATGGAAAAGAGAATTCATTATGCACAATGGAGGGCTCAGGGCTTTAGTGATTGTTTCATAGAACCCGGTTGAGAAGAGCTGCTCATCAGTCAGACTGGCCTGAGTTAGACCCCATTTCTACAGTGAACAAAGGAATGATCCTGGGCAGGTTATTCTGGGCCTAACTGTCCCATCAGTGGAGTGGAAACAATAGCTCACAGGCTGTTGTGAGGAATCGACAAGATAAACGATACAGGACGTAGCACAGTGCTCCGTACGTGGTACATTCACGATAAACTTTCATTAGTACTATTCTTCCCAGCTTTGACCATTAGCCACACAACAGCCAAAGCAACTTAAAAATGGCAATCTGTCCATGTCACTTCCCTGCTAAAAACCCTTCCACGACCCACAC
Organism: Lynx rufus; assembly: GCF_022079265.1. Lineage (NCBI taxonomy): Eukaryota > Metazoa > Chordata > Mammalia > Carnivora > Felidae > Lynx > Lynx rufus. Next base: position 146,657,005 of record NW_025814867.1, read on the forward strand.
TAATTTCCAACAAAGGTACACAAGCAATTCAATGAGGAATGGACAACCTTAGCATTATTTATAATAGCCGAATCATGGAAGCAGCCCAAGTGTCCACCGATGGATGAGCGGATAAAGAAGATGTGTGTATACACGAGGGAGCATTATCCAGCCATAAAAAAGGATGAAATCTTGCCATTTGCAACAACACGGATGGAGCTAGAGAATATGATGCTAAGCAAAAGAAATCAGTCTGAGAAAGACAAATACCTATGATTTCACTCATAAATGGAATTGAAGAAACAAGCAAAGGGAAAACCAAAACAAAACAAAACAACTGAGAGACACAGACAAACCAAGAAACAGACTCAACTACAGAGAACAGAGTGATGGTTACCGGAGGGGAGGTGGAAGGGAGGGGATTAAGGAGTGCATGTATCATGGTGAGCACCGAGGAACATACAGAATTGCTGAACCACTATATTGCACACCTGAAACCAATATAATGCTGTATTTAATTATACTGGAATTAAAATAATTTTTTTTAATTTAAAAAAGAAAAAGCCTTTGAAAAGCCTTTTCAAACCAACAGTTCTAGAACAAACAAACTTCAATCCAGGCCCCACATCCTATATAAAAATTAACTCAAAATGGATCGGAGGCTTAAATGTAAACCCCGAAACTAAGAACGATCTAGATGAAAAGAATAGGAGAAAAACTTTGTAGTCCTGTGTTAGGTGAACATTTCTTAGATGTGACACCCAAAGCACAACCCACTCAGGAAACGGTCATAACCCGGACTTAATCAAAACAGAATTTCTGTACTTTGAAAAACTGCTAAGAGGGGCGCCTGGGTGGCGCAGTCGGTTAAGCGTCCGACTTCAGCCAGGTCACGATCTCGCGGTCCGTGAGTTCGAGCCCCGCGTCGGGCTCTGGGCTGATGGCTCAGAGCCTGGAGCCTGCTTCCGATTCTGTGTCTCCCTCTCTCTCTGCCCCTCCCCCGTTCATGCTCTGTCTCTCTCTGTCCCAAAAATAAATAAAAAAACATGGAAAAAAAAAATTTTTAAATAAAAAAAATAAATAAAAAAAAAATGAGCAAAAGATTTGAACAGAGGCTTCACCAGAGAACATACACAAATGGCAAATAAACACATGAAAATCTGCTCAACACCATCGGGCATTAGAGAAATACAAATTAAAACTATTAAAAGGACACCACTATACATCTTGTAGAATGACTTCAAAGAAAAACCACCCAAAACTGACATGGTCTGTGGCGGGAGTGAGGGGTAACTGGGTAACGTTAACGTATCGCTGATCTGAAAAAACTGCTTTGCCTAGGTATTTACCCAAGTGAAACATAAACTTACGTATCCAGAAAAAACCTGTATGCAAATGCTTACAGCTTTATTCATCATCACTCCAAACCAGAAATAATCCAGTATTCCTCAACTGGGGAATGGATTTAAAAAAATACAGTGGGGCTCCTGAGTGATTCAGTCAGTTAAGCATCCAATTCTTGGGTTTTGGTTCAGGTCACGATTGCACAGTTTGTGGGTTCGAGCCCTACATCGGGTTCTGCGCTGACAGTGCAGAGCCTGCTTAGGCCTCTCTCTCTCTCCCTCTCTGCCCCTCCCACACACACTCTCTCTCAAAACAGATTAATAAACTTAAAAAAAAAAAAAATACAGCAACTTGTGGCATATTCACCTTACAAAGGAGTACTACTTGGCAAAAAAAAAAGAAAGAATCTGCCAATAACACATGACAACACTGAGAAATTTCAAATGCACTGTTAAGTGAATGAAGCCAGACTCAAAAGTATTCCATAAAGATTCTATTCATAAGACACCCTTACAAAGACAACCAGAGGACAAGAAAAAGGAAGGGGTCGCCATGGTGCAGGGATGGTGTTAACTACAAAGGGGCATGGGAGATTTGGGGCGATGGTAGGAGTGTTACGCATCTTGATCTGGGTGGTGAATACATGTCCATATGTAAATGACAGTGCCTGTATCATCCGGACAGCTCATCTCCTCCCTAAGTCCAGCCCTCTTGGACTTTTCTCAGTTTTCCCAGTGTGTGCTGTCTCTCATCTCAGTGCCAACTCCTATAACCTAAATACCACTTCCTCAGAGTGGTGGTGGAGGATCTTCTGTGACTCACTAGTCAAGGTGCCTCTGGTCATATGCTCCCTTACTTCCTTGAATTTCTCCTTTCACGATTCATCACACCTGAGATAATGCTTATTTACCACCAACTGTGCTAGATAACAAAAGCTCCACGAGCCTCCACTTCTAGCACATTCAGTGCTATTTTTCCCAACTCAGAAAGTAACTGGTGTTCTCCTTGCTGAATAAATTAACTGTGGTTTAGCAAGGCAGTTTGCTGGCTGGCTTGGACCTTGCTTTCGAACTCAGAATGCATCTTCTCGTGTGGAAACATCAAACCCGAATAAACTTTTGGAACAAAACTAATTTAAAATGGAGTTTGGATATAGACATCGATCTAAGTCCATAGAATTACTTAATCAAATACCAAATTACTTTTCAAAGTATAGGAGTCAAACAAAATCTGAAGTCTTCTGGAGAGCCTAGAGGCACATACCTTAACTGAAGACCAAAACTGTCGTTGAAAAAACAAATAAGGCCCAGAATTTTTATTTTCCAAGACACTATGAAAAAAGAAACATGAGCAAACACATCGTAAGCGCTGATTCCTAGAAAAGATTTCTACAAGTAAAACAGGTGAAGAAAAGAATTAACTTTTCAAATTTCCAACTAACTATTCCAGAAGATAGGTTTAAAAGAAAATGGAAATATATTTTGAGGCAGAAAGGGAGAACAAAAAGCATTACTTGCTTTATTCTGCTTAAGGGAACAATTTCTCCACTGAGCTAGTGTCTTTGGGCTACAGGCTTACACCAAATAGGTAAAGTTTATATTTCAAGCTACCTTTAGTTTTTCTAGAATTTAAGAAACCTTCTCTGAAGATAATGGAGAAGATCATCTTTTTAAAACTTTTTTGTTTTTAAAGTAGGCTCCCTGCCCAACGTGGGGCTTAAACTGAGGACCCTGAGATTAAGAGTCACACACTCTAGTCACTAGCCAGCCAGGCACCCCCAATATTATCATCACCCTTAATGTTAAGAGTTACTTACTTTTTGGGATATAAGGGCATGAATACATCATCATCTAAAGTTCTCCTCATTCTTAGTAAAAGTGCTTTTAGGTACACCTAAAGAATTAAAGGCAGATCACACATTTTAAGAAGGGTTATGATAAAAGTTAAATTTTAGGAAATAAAAACAAGCCGTATTCTAAATCATATGATCAAGTATTCAATTTCGAGTAAACCGTCTTCTCCAATTTTCTCCCTTCTCACTGCAAGCGTTAAGGTCTTTAATACTCCCTACTCCTCATTTATCCCTCAACTACCAAGCAACGACGCCACTCAGAAATCTACAAACCCTTCAAGTCTACCATATTACTAAGATTTAAGATCAGACACGTAATCTGGTTCTTCTCAAAATGAAGTCAGTGAAAACAAGATAAAGAGCACCTTTTCCGTGTCTAAACAGCACCTAAGAATGTCCAGAGGGATGGCAGCAATCTGAAGTTCGGAAACTAGTTATATAAACTACTATAAAACCTTGTGGTTTTATACGCTGCTCTATGTTTTAGCATTTTAATCATCAACTGTTACCCATCCTAATAGTTTTACATTTTTCTTTCTCCATAAAAATGCAGTTTTTTTGATTAGTGGGGGGTGGGGCAGTGAGGAGCAGCAGAGAAGAGCACAGGTGGGAAGCTACCTGGACTAATGACATCACCTTGCCAGAGGGATTTAAAAGCTACAAACTGTCATCTCAAATTTTGTACACTTCAGGCCATAAAGGACCAGATGGCCTGAGGGAATCAGATTTTCTGGCAAGGCTTAGAACATAACCACTCACTCCCTCAGCTCTTGCTCATTTTGGAAAGGAGAGGGGAGAAAAAAACCTTCCACTGATAATAAAGAATTAAATTACCTGTGTATTTTTGTTTTCTGCATTCACTACCGAAGGATATCCGTTTATTAATTTTAATGTAATCCCAACCATTCTTGAAGTCTGTGTTGTAGAAAAAGGGTCCCACATATTTTCAGCTATTACTATTAAGAGAAAAGTAAGGTGTTGAGATACAGAAGTAGATTGCAGCCGACTTAAATCTGCTGTCAAGCAGTCTTCAACTTATAAACGCCAACCCTGATTTATTTTTTCTCTCTCTAGAGTATAATAAGCCCCAGTCTTCTTTGTCCTCTTAACTGTGGGAACCCTGAAGATTAAATGGCACATGTGGGGAGGGCATAGATTCATTCTATTTTCTGCTGCTCGGTAATAATAAAGGGGAGGACTTCTAAATCCTAGATGTCCCGGCATCAAGAATTCCTAACCAAACTTGAATCTTATTTTTAGTATTTCAAATAGGTTCCCATACCAATGATTCCTAATCTTTTTTTGAGAAACTGATAGAAGTAATGAAGTTGCTCCCAGGAAAATGCATACCCATTCCCTGCCCTCAAACTGTGTATTCAGGTTTGCTTCATTTTGCTTCTCTAAAATTCATCTATGAATCCATTACTGCCTCCAATGCCAGGCCTACCCCAAAGGGGTCTTCAACTACTCGGTTAAGAGACATCCACCCTTTAGCCTTCTCTGGGCCAGGTGGGTGTAATTATTTGTAATTGTTTATCATTTGTAATTATTTGTAATTATTACTTCTATGAGGAAACACACTCTGGTTAAAATTCTTCAAAACAGATTTGAAAACCCAATGTGTTTAAATGTTCAATTGAGATATCCCTACCTGTTAGTTTAGGAAGAATCACCTTTTCCACAATTGTAGGCAACAGTGCAACATCTACATCATCTTTCTCTTGCTCTCGTTCTTCACAACCATAAAACAGCAAAGATTCAAACCACAGCATGTTTTCAAAGTCACGACATTTTGCCTAGAAAAAAACAATATTAAAAAGCTAAACCCTTAAAATAGTTGCTCTTTCTGCTTCTAGCCATGGTAAGAACAAGAGGAACAGGATTTAAGCTTCAGTCATCAACAACTAAAAACTGAACAAAATCTATGAAACATCTATTTTCAGACACTGGACCACAGGCAGTACAGGACCATGACCCCTGAAAACAGAATCAAATGAGTGAGCCCCTGGTGGGGGGTGCAGAGCAGTCTTGCTCAGTTGCGGAGGCAAGAACGACAGTTCAGGGAGGCGGAGGTGGCCAGAAGCTATGGGGTGGAGGAGGGAGCTACCCAGAAAAGAACACCAGAGCGCACACAAGTCCCCTTGAGCCTTTGCTGTATACCAAGGCACACGTGCACAGGGTGAAACTCCACAAGGTCCGGCGAAGAGCGACCGGGAGCTGGCAGCTGAATGGTTGGTTCCCAGAGCTCACAGTTTTTTCAGTTTCCAGGGTGTCAACCTCAGCCCTCTTTTCCCTACAGTTGACACATTCAACCCAGTCAATCTCATTCATGCCATGCCTCCGTCCCCATGCTGGGAACTTCCAAAACTCTTTCTTAAACAGGACCACTGAACACATATAGGCACTTCTCGTCTCCTCCCTTATGTACATCCCAGGCCAACAGGTCCTACTGATTCCACCTCCTAAATGTATCGGTTTGTCTTATCCTCCCAATTTTCCATTACCACCCAACTTAGTTCAGGTCATTTCACACCCTCCTCACTAATCTTTCCCATGAGGTTCTAAGTTTTTCTAGGATCAAAGGACCAAATTCTTAGTGTTCATTCACGTTCACATCCCAGTATCACTACATGCAACTTTAGTTGACCAAGAAAAGCACTGTATATAACTTGAAAGTAATAAACAGCTCTCTTGAGAAGGAATGGAGATAAAAAACCATGACTCTACACCCAGCTGAATTTGTATTATAGCCCTGTGCCCTATCTCCCCTGAAAAGTATTTTGCTCCAACTTACATCTCTATCTTTTGAGATTAAAATTACCCAGGCATGGTGTTATATTGTTTTCTAACAGTGACACAAGCCACTCACCTCAAGAGGAGTCCAAGTGAGAAGCTGCAGCCGTATGAGGGGGTTGAACAGCTTTGGCAAACAAAGGCCGATATAAGCATCCTTATAGGACAGATAGTATTTTGAACGCCATGCTTCAAATTGGGATTTAATGCAGTCGATTGAATAGAAACTTTCAAGTACGTCTTCAAAAACCTTGCTGGACTCTTTCGAAATGCGATCTAAAGACAACAATAACAACAAACATAAACACCAGAGAGAGCCATAACTTACAATGTGGTAGGAAACTCAGAGTTCAGTATTTTCCACATTTTCTTTGTAGCCTGAGTATCTGTCAGGCTCATTAACAGAGGAATCATTATTAATTGCAATTTAACAGAAGGGAGGAACGCAAGTTTAGGTTTTCAAATGTCTGTTCTGCAAACCAGAGTGCAGGCAGTCTTAGCTTCGCAGTTCCCAGATGTACCATTTCCTGTTCCTAGAGTTTAGTTAAATACCACCAGTCCCCCAACAAGTCAGTCCCCATTTCAGTTACTACAGTAGATTAACCGTGAGTAACTGCGTGAAGTGCAAACTTTGCTCCAAGCTCTTCAGTCCACAATCACCGTATAAATATCAGAAGTGCATCACAATCAGTGAACGATCATTTTCACTTCTTTCAAGGTCTGTGGGTGACTGTGAGAACGGACATGGACAAGTATCAAAATGGATGCTAGATCTTTAGGTGGAAAGTGATTTGATGCTGCTGAAGACTTGGGAAAGGGGAATCTTTTAATGGTGAGACCGAACTGTGACAACCTAATTCTCAAGATGGATCTTAACATCACTAATAGCCGGACAATCTAACATCTGTCATCTCATATTCTGCAATACGCAGCAGCATCCTGTATGAAGTATTCTTGCCAAAACAAAAGCTTAACCTGAATCTAATCAAGTCTTCAGACCTAAGTGCCAGTTTACATAGAAATTCGGTGAATCGAAAAACAAATTAATCCATGAGGAAACAAAATGTCGGAAATTCTGCAAGGTAAGTGACCTGGTCTCTTCAAAAACTTAATGTCTTAGGGGCGCCTGGGTGGCGCAGTCGGTTAAGCGTCCGACTTCAGCCAGGTCACGATCTCGCGGTCCGTGAGTTCGAGCCCCGCGTCGGGCTCTGGGCCGATGGCTCGGAGCCTGGAGCCTGTTTCCGATTCTGTGTCTCCCTCTCTCTCTGCCCCTCCCCCGTTCATGCTCTGTCTCTCTCTGTCCCAAAAATAAATAAACGTTGAAAAAAAAAAAAATTTAAAAAAAAAAAAACTTAATGTCTTAAACAAACAAATAACAGGGGAGTGTATATGTGTAAGGTACTCATGGACATTCATTAATCCTAGGGAAAAAAATGGAACAACCAAATGCAGGGCATGAAATCTCGCGTGGATCCCAGTTTGGAAAAGACACAACCACCCACAAAAACAGTCCCAACAGTTTTATTTCGGGGGAGCTGTTGCTAAATAAACACAATATTAAGAATTTTCAGTTAAACATGCTAAAGTGTTGAAAGGAAAGTATCATGATGTGTAGGCTATTTTCAAATGGTTCAGCAATACACACACACACACACACACACACACACACACACACACACACACACAAAGAATTAAGGCCAACTTGGTTTGGTAAGAATTGTTGAATCCGGGTGATACGCACACGGGATCACTGTGCTATTCTTTCCAGTTTCTCTATGTTTAAACATATTCACTATAAAAAGGTGGGAGAAAAAGAAGCTTCTCTAACTAAATTCCAAATGGCCTGCAGCCAACATAATTCCAAATAACCACAACCAATGGCAGGAAAGGAAGATTCTTCTAGAAATGCCTGGCACATAACAGTACTAACCACTCCCTTTCGGTTGAAATTATTTGGGACTCCCCAAATCAGGAGTTTCTTTCAGGGCTGAGTGTCCTACTGCCCAGCTCTGCCTCTCCAGGACAGGCTGCATTAGGGCTATCCTAGGATCTGACTTTTTTTTTTTTTTTTTTTGGTCACTTAAAATTCTACAATTCTGGAGAGTAATATCGTTTTATTATGCAAGTACTAAATAAACTCCAAGACAAGGTGTCACCACTAATTTTGAGAATTCATCACGATATTCAGTTAATAAAAACGGGTGCCTATTTTTACAATTAAGAAAAAAGCGGCTGATTCTAACGCAGAGGCCACAAAACTTCAAATCATCTCGTGGTAAAAACCACACCTAAGTAGAAACCAAACTGGCAATAAAACGTCATTTCCAAATAAATGTCTAACCTTTTTCCAGATTGAAGTTTGTAATATCTGTGGAAGTTTCTTCATCATCACTGGAAAGGCCTTCGAGGTGATCTGCCATCTTACCGGTCTGCTCTCTGGCTTGTCTACGACGAGTCCTAAATAACAAACAGCAAGTTCCCAAACCACACACAAGAGACTCCTCCCTTTGCAAATGAACCAACAGCAAGCATTCTGAGAGTTACCTCCTGGCCTCCCGTTCTGCAATCCTACGTTTTGCATGCTCTTGATACAGTGCCCGATCTCGCCCGAAGGAATCGAGATTTGGTGCCATCAGAGCTTTATCTGTAAAACAACAACAGTGAAAATTAAAAGCCTTCCTTCAGCAATCTTGAGGAAAGAGTTTGCACAGAATAAGCCATAATGATAGACTGTTTGCTAATCTCAACAGCAGGCTTCCGCAGTAACTGGTAAACCAGACAGTTTTCTAGTTTAGAGCAAATCTCAGTATTATTCTGTGTTCCCATGAAAAGGAGTAGAAAAAATAAACAGAGAGTTCAACAACCCTATGTAAATACGACTGGGTTTAATCACTATTTTTGTATCTAAGTAACAGAACTAGTTGACGCTATCATGATGACCAAATAAATTAAAAACCAAAATTACCTGTGCAAAGAGAAAATTATAGATTACTTTTCTAAGGAAGGAATTAAGCATCACATGTCTAATGATATGACAGAAAAGAAATCCTGGGTAGGAAGGATGAGAAAACAGCTTTGTTTCAGGAGTTTGAGAATTTATTCTATTTATTCTAATTCTGCTGTGTACACATTCTCTACTACAATTTTTAGAACAAGGGCAGGATCAACATGGTAGACTGAAAACCGCATCTGAACAAGACTAACATACTTTCTCGAACACTCTTTCAAAGCAGAATTATTCCTTTTTTTGCCTATTTTCTGTCTCTTTTTTTAACTTTCTAGGGCAATATTCTAGTTTAGCTTCCACCCTTCCAGTTTAAATTTATTGATTTCAGTTACCATATTTTTAATTCCTAAGAGATGGTTCTTACAATATTCCCATCTCTAGGGCACTTCCTACTATCTCTCGAAGGATATCCATTATATTTTAAATTTTCTTCTGATACCTGCATTGTTTTTGTTTCCTTGGTCCCTTTGGTTCTATTGCTTGTGTTACTCTCTCTGTTGATCCTTAACTACCTGATGTGAAAGGAGACTGGAAGTTCTGTGGACAAAGGTGGGAGGTACCTCACAGAGGCATCTCCATCTGAACACCGGGGAGAAAGTCAACTTTCTTGTTGGAGGCTCCCAGATGTTAAGTGTCTCTTTCTCTGGACCCATTCTCTTACTCCAGTGAACAGTCCTCTAATCTTCTGCCTGGGGTAGAAGGAGGAGTGGGGGAAACATCTATCTGCAATAGTTCCCTCAATTCTACGTTTGTTTTACGAAGATACTCTGTAAAACACGGATGGTAACAGAAGCAGACAAGCTAAGGGATAAGATGCGGGGAAAGTCATACATCAAATAAAAGACATCAATTTAAGGCTTTTGAATTTGTTTTCCCCTGATATCAGAGATGTGCCGCCAACAGCAGCAAAAGAAAACACAAACCCCCAAGTTAGCCCTCTGCTTCAGTGTATCCTATCTTAGACCCTACTCTTTTTAAAAGTTGACTTTCTGGGTTACTCATTCATATTTCAAAATAGCTCTGATATTAGGAAGTATGTTCCAGAGTTCAGCAATTGTTAAGAAAGATGAACACGATAAACAAGAAAAGATGCCCCTGTTCTACCTCAATCGTGAATTCACACACCAAAGGGGAATAGCTAAAGTCCCAAACTACAGAAATGATTCCTGTCTCTCTTCAAGAGGTCTCCTTCATTAAAGAAATACCGTCAAGAATATTCACCACTATAACAAATATTTAAAATGTCTCTACATTTGTAGATCGTATAGGACACTAAAGGAGATATGAGAGTAGATGACTCAAGTGATAGCCTCCTTCACTTTTCTAAGAACTATATGCCGTGACTGTGGTTAAGTGTCCACAAATCTCAACAGATGAATTGCAGGGATTTTTGTTTTAGCGTCCTATGTAATTTTCCTCAAACCTTTGACAATTAATGAATACTTGCCTCTAAGGTAGTATTTTTCGCTTTCTCATTACTTTTCAATTTCTTCCCGACTCTCAATCTAATCAACATACATCATTTAATCTTTACTTCTCGTTCTATGTAAGTAAATAGCTCCAAGTTACAAAGAACAGATTATAGGGAGGAAAAGGTATCTGATAAAATGCACAGCTCATACAAACCATTTAACTTAAAAAGGGAATTACTTCCCTTCATAGGTCTAATGGTTACCTGTAATCTGCCCCAGAAATCTGGTTCTGTCTGGATCAAAAGTGATCTGGAAGGGCTGCATTAGTCATCTAGGTGCCCGATATGGCAATAATCCAATTTAAGTTTGTGTGGCAAAAATAGAAAGGTCAAAGCTCTGAGGGCCGTAACACCACCTCTCTCCAGTGCTCTAAAACCCATTCCGCACACAAGATGTTTTCTCAGGGATCCAACATCTAATTTAGAGGACCCCCTGTATGACGAGGTATTGTTTTCAGAAAGAACGACACTAGGGCCCTTCGCACTTGCATCACCTGGAGTGGTTGTTCAACATGAGGATACGGTCACCATCCAAGACCTAGCAAAAACTTCTGGGGATAGGACCAAGAAACCTGCATTCTAAATTAATACCCCGGGTAATTCTGATTCACACTTCCGTTCAGAACTGCTGGCGTAGGGAACAAAGAGATGATAAAAAGAAGCTACAAGAAATCCATGCTAGGACAATTCCTCTTAGAGTACCCAAGAATATGGAGCACAATGGAAATATGGAATTAAAAGCTTTAACACATCTGGTTAAAGAACCTCAGCTAAGCTATTTAATAAGAGCTTTCTGATTAATTTTGGTTTTTCATAACACATATTATAATGAAAGGAATATAAATTGAATTTCTAAACTTTTACATTAAAATTTCAAAAACTGTAGCCATCAAATGACTTACTAAAAAACCCACTATAAGAGGCAAGCTAGAGAATAAAAAATTTTGCTTTTCTCTGAGGCATGAAGTACAAAAATCCCCTAATCTTGGAGTGGTATTATCTGTTATGTAATTAGAACCCCTTCTCTCCTCTTCAGAATCTCCCAGTCCCTGAACCCAGAATCTTTCCAACAGCATTTGTATCAGTGTTGTGACCAGGATGAAATGGGGGAAAGATCAATTAGAGCCAAATGATAGTTGTTTTAAGATAAAATACTGATGTCTTCTCTATACTCTAAAGAATGAAAAAATAGGTTCAAAGAAGAGTAAGATTGATAGAATATCAGTGCATGTTTTTGAGCTCCTTTGTGAAGCTGTATTTTCTTAAACACAATCCAAGTACATGCTGTTAAGTTTTAGAACTACCTGACCAAGAGTAAGGAAATGTGTTTTAAAAAAAAAAAAAAAAAAGCTAATAAGCTCTCTAATTTTCAATTAGGCTGCACTAGGTAAACAAGGTTGTTTAATGAATAATAAAAACCTTCAAGATGGACTGACTTGAATGGCTTGAAAACTCCGAAGATTCATCTTTAATATCATCTTGTCGTCTTTGGACAAGGCGGGAAGCTCGCTGTTTGTACAGCTGATGTATTGCTGATTCAAGTTCATTAATCAGTGGCACCTGTAAAAATACAACACACTCCGTAACACCAAACTCTTCAGTTGCTTACTTATCTGAGGGTTCCATTCTATTTCCGGATTTCTGAAAAAGTACCCTCTATGGACAGAATAATCATGAACTCCCAATGGGACACAAATAGCAATTCAGTATTACGAAGTTTAGGAACCGTCTCTTCTTTTAATCCATACATAGGGCTACAATGTCCGGTGCCTAGTTATTGGAGTAAAAGTTTGGTTAGGAAACTTAACGCTGCAGTATTAGTAAAGAGAGCAAGTAAAGAAATGTCAAAATCGTAGTGCTTTTCTTTCAGAATAAAGTGCTTGCAAGTCTTTTAAAGTCCATTTTTGATTTTCAGCAGCATCATCTACCTCAGAAGTTTTGTAGCTTAAAATAAACCATTATCGCTATGCAATACTGAAAAAACGCCAGGGCTCCACGAGCAGGTAAGAGCGGGGGTCTGCGCACTGCCCAATTCTGGACGCTTAAACTGCTCCGCCACTCATGTGCGCCAAGTACCTTACGGTAATGTCACAACACATCGCAGCCTGACGACACACGTTCTTAAATGCGAACTGCATCCATTTACGTTAGTAAGGCAAATAAAACTTCTAGCCTTCACTAACCTAAAGTCAGTATCTCAAAGTCAGAAAGCTCTTCCTATTAAATGTATTTTCCCATACTTTGTCATAAAATAATAAAATTCCTCACATGAATTATCAGTTTACAAAGTCCATGAATTTTTCCAGGTTCATATCCACAGCTAAGCATTCACTTGGTTCACACATAGTACAAAAAACTTACGGGATGAAACCTAACTTAAAAAAAACAAACAAAACTTTCTCTTTATCAATATCTTACATTATAACCAAACGCTATGAAACTTTCACAAAACACTAATGACCACTACACATACCTGAGGAAACCAGAAATTCTAGTTTCCTGACGGTTAGTGCAAATGGAAAACACATTATTTAGAGTTTGGGAACACTGGCACCAAGTGTGACAGCAGCTTCCTGAACTGAACAGACTGCAAATGGAAAATAAAAAAAAAAGGCAGGTGGAATTCAAAGATGTCTGTAATAAAAGCACTTTTATACACTGGCATGATTCCATTGCAAAAGCAGCAAATGCTCCCATAAAGATCAAACCGATGGAGTTATTTTAATCTCAAATAGGCCACACCACGGACAACAAGGTCCCCAGATCTGCACCGATTATCTTAGACAACTGAGCCCGCGGACTCGATCTTTAAAATTTACGAGGAGTAATTTTTTTAAGGCAGTCAGTGCTGCATTCCTGTGACTTACACTTCCCACCCCCTTACGTCTTCACCCCACACAGGACAGAAGACACAGGTGCCTGTGCACCTAAGGTGTGCGCTTTGTGTCCCGGAGACTGTCGCCACTCCCGTAGCGTGACAGCGACACACCCCAGGTGGCATCCGACAGCATTTAATTATTCAATTTATAGTTAAAATTCCGATAATGCAATTTTTCTGTTTAGGTCATGAAAGTGCTTTTCAACAAAGCCGAGAAAATTCTGAGAATAAAAACTTCAAGACGCGTTTTCAGCTCTTTCAGGTTTCTTAACGACATCGATTTGTCTCAAGAGTATGCACCATGACAATTTCTTTACCCTCTCCAAACTCAAAACTGTTCTTGACTATTATGATTTCAAGACCAAATTTAAGGCGAAGAACACAAGGAAGGGGACTACAGGGAAACAAAACGATGGAAAGTTAAAATGATTTTCAAATAATTAAAAAAACCTAAGTTCAAACTACTTAAACTTTTAGAACGAAACAGAAAAAAACCAAACCGATGTTTATCTTTCTATGGCCTTACCCTGAAACAAACTTTTATAGTATAACTAAAATGAAATTCAAATGTGTCTACTTATTCCTAAACATTTCCAAGGTGACAATTTATGACATTAACTCAGCAGCAACCTCTTAATAAAACTCCACGCATATGAAAATGTCAAAATGAAATAAAATACTCATCCTGCAAAGAAAGGATCATCTGCCTCTGTTTTAATGAAAATGTAGTCACTACAGGGGCACCTGGGTGTCTCAGTCGGTAAAGTGTCCGACTTCGGCTCAGGTCATGATCTCACAGTTCATGGGTTCGAGCCCTGCAGCAGGCTCTGGGCTGACAGCTCAGAGCCTGGAGCCTGCTTTGGATTCCGTGTCTCCCTCTCTTTCTGTCCCTCCCCCGCTCATACAAGACTTAAGTAACATACAAGACTTAAGATCTTCTCCAAAAACATTGATCTAAGTGACTCTGTGACACCATACAAGCACACTCTGAAGTCGACTTCTCTAGGAACATAGTGATTGAAATCAATCAATAAAGTCTCCTGCTAACCATTTTTAAAATAGTAAGCGATTGAAAACTGTATGAACTAGACGTCCTAGTAGTCTCTTTAATGCAAAAATGGGATCATCTAGTTTACCATATTACCGTCAACTTTTCGGAGTTAAGTCTACAGTTACAAGTATGTAAGTTTACTTAAGTAAATTAAATTCTACGGCAAAGGTTCCAATACTTCAAGAACAAACTCCACAGGGACAAGCGTCACTTACAAAGTATGGTGCGTAAGCGTCACTTACAAAGACAATGACCCTTCTTCTAGTCACAGAGGGTTATGACAGCAGCTTCCATTATGCCCGCTGGGCTCAAAAGGCCTTTATCAGTGGGAAGGACACAACCGCCAGCTGACACCTGAGTCCACTTCCTGCCTTGACTCTAGCCCCCTGCAGCGTCAAACCTGTTTCTTTCCCACCCTCGTACTTGTCGCCCTAAGCCAGTGATCTGCCACAAGGGATATCATAGCTCAGACTATAGCTGCTTCTTCAGAAATCAGGTGGTAAGACAAGAACATGACAAATCCTACAGACAAGGCTTGGTGAAGGCTCTTGGGCTGCATCTGACCACAGACTGGCTACAACCCTTAAGATCCATTAGGAAGACAGTCTAGAGCCGTTCTCTGGTGACCTTTGGCTTTCATAGATTGAGGTCATCAACAGAGACAATAAAAACTTAAGATACTCCTTTAAACGTACTATGCTTACGGATTCTATGCTAAACCACACAGCTAAGAAAAAGGGAAAAGTGTGCCCTCTAATCCTGCATCACTTGAAAGCTGAGACACAGGATATTCAAAGACTGTATTTTATTTTTTCAAAGATAAAGTCACAAAGTCTACAAATACTTATAAACCAATGCATCACGTATATTTATCTTAAAAAAAGAAAAGTCAACTAAGAGTTCGTTTGAGAAGGGGATCCTGTGTGCAGTGAATTTTAAAAATGCAAATAAATGGTATACTAAAATGCAAAAAACTATGCCAAGTGACTGGCATACTAAAAAAAAAAAAAAAAAAAAAAGAACTTGGAAGAAATGAGATCTTCAAAGAAATTATGACCAATGAATGGTTTCTGAAATCGATGAAGCACAGGCTTATTTAGATGAAAAGTATCAGCAGCCATGGTGACCAACTTTTAGAGTTAAAAAAAAAAAACTAATAAAATTTTGTAACTTTATACACATTTGGAATTACTTGTGGAAACAGTTTAAAGGTAAGTTTAGACCGGAACCATACCAAAGAAAATTCCATCAGATGAGTCCCTTATATTCTAATAATTCAGGGCAGGCCAATAATATACCACTGTGTTAAAGAGGACTTGCCAAAGTCTTATTTAAATATGCTTTATCTTTTTTGTTGTTGTTTTCAACAAAGCCATTATGCCGCCCCCAAGACAGAATGCCGCTAATGAAGTGAGGAAAATGAAGCATGGCTTTTCATCACTTCTAGAGTTGAACTCAGTGGATACTTTCTGAGAAATACAAGAAATGATCTACACAAGGCCGTCTAGACCTCCCTAATTTTGCCTTAGTCAAAGAGATTAATATTTTTGCATTCTTACCTTTTCACTGAAACACTCAAGCAAGTCTTGGACATACCCTCGCATTTCTTGCAAAAACTTATACCGTTCACCAACACCCCCAGAAGACCCTTCTAATCTCTCAATAGCCCTGGTGGCGTCCACTCGGCTTTGCAGGTGTTTCTCATGCTGCTGTCGATTCGTTTTGTGCAGTTCTTTCACGGAGTCCAACCTTAAGAACACAAAAGGATAAATATAACACATTTACATCCAAAAGTCTACGCCGTCAGGACTCTTGCAATATTATAATAATGCATTTAGTTCCACTATTAAGATACAAAAATGCTTGGAGTGGCATCTTTTCATCTGCACGGCTTTTTTCTCAAAAAAGCAAAAACAAAAAGGCAGTTTACAGACTTCACATCAAGTTATTTGGTGGGCTAACCAAAATCTGTTTCGCTTTTCCCCCCATATCTTGACTACACTTTTTCAGAGTCCAAGAGGTACAAACTCAGAACTGTCTTCAACAAGATCATGGAGTGGCATTTTTATAACTTTTCGAGGCTTCCACAGAAGTAATCCAAGAAGGGAGCAGAACAAAGTATGAAGTCATCTTCTGTTTAGCTTTTGAAGATGGGCCAGTGAATCTTCTTTGCCGACATTCTGCATCTGCTACCCCAGACTACATGTTGCCTGAGGGAACTGAAAGCTAGGACAGGTCTTTAAGAAGTTGATCTGCCCTACCTGTCTTTAAGCTGTTTCTTTACCAAATCAATAGTAACGGGAGTCATCTCATTACTGGGAGTTTTGAAAGGGACTGTATTATCTGTTTTTTGAGATTTGGCATCAGATGATCCATAGGCAGTGTAACTATAAGGAATGCCATAGGATGAACCATAAGGTATCGTCTGGTAAGTGTTCTGGTAGTACATATTCACTTCAGTGGGCTGGCTTGCTTGAACCTAGAAAAGAAATGGGACATATATGAAAACCAGCAGTTAATCATGACTTTGAGATTAAAAAGCACAAACTGCAAAAATATACACCATTTTCCAAACAGTATGTTAATTGAAATAAATAACTGCAAAGTTCTTCAAAATCAAGTAAAAGTAGGGCAGGATGAACATTCTAACTCGTATGGGACTACTGAATTCATTTCTAATAATTTTGGGGAAAAGAGAATATCATAGAAGTTTGGGTAGGAAGGGACATAAAAAAATAATCCAAAGCCATCACGTTATCAGTGGAAGAGAATAAATGACTTGCTACAGTGAGAAAATAAAGACAAGCAGAGACTAGAAACTGCCATCTAAGTACCCTATTTTCTTAACATAACCCAAACGCATGCAAAACACTGGCAACAAAAACAGTTTACATTTATGGATCACTTCCACTGTACTACTTAATAAAACTTGTTTTAACTACTGACGAAGAGATTTTTCATCAAAGTTTTTGAATTAAGTTTTCACATTACGAGAAGAGAAATCCATCTTCCACAAAATAATTTTTAAAGTCAGAAGCAATAAGCTACACAGGAAAGAAAGATTTTATCTCAACAGTGGTTCTCAAAGTCAGCGTGCGCCAGGATGGCCCGAGCGTGGTGGCTGGGCCCCCAACCCAGTTTCTCATTCACTAGGTCTCAAGAGGGTGAACATTTGCCATTTCTAACAAGCCCCCAGCTGATGCTGATGCTGCTGGTTGAAGGATCACTCGGAGAAACACTAGTCTAAGAAACCATCACTCTGTTAAGTTGCAAAGGATAACAACAGTTTCTTTCTTCTAAAAGCTTATCGAATATATGTACCTGCACGTAATTTTCTTCATTGTGTTAGTTGGATGAACGACAAAGATTCAATTCAGTATCTTTGTGATTTCACAAAACAGGCACAAAAGGTTTCTTGTGTACTTTCTATTTTTCAAGTTTAACCTTTTAGTTCTTACCTGAGGGATATTGATTCCTTTTCTTATCTGCTCCTGCTCCCATCGGCTGAGTTCTTCATCTTGTTCTCCAGTTACTAGAGCATCATCATCACTCCCCTCAATGCCTGCAGCCACAGCAGTGGGGAAAATTAAAGACCAGAAAAGCAGGGAGGGAAGAGATGCTATCCTGATACTTCACAAAAATTAAGCAAGACAATCGGTATTAACTCAGTTTTACTAAAATGTTGATTACGATCTCTTCTCCTTTGATACCCCTTGCTTGTCTTAGACACAGCATTCCTTGAAGCAGAAGGCATTACGCAGTAGTTACACCCAAGGAAGGTTTCCTAATCTCTGTGAGCTTGACGTCAAATCAACAAAGGGAAGAGCAGAACGTAAAGGCCTCTAAAGAATGCGAGGCTGATTATATAAATGTATGCATGTAAAGTGCTTAACACGATACTGGCCACACAGGACGTGCTCAATAAACATGAGCCATCATAGTCATGCTACAGTTTTCAAAAAATTCCAATAAGACACTGGTACCCAAGCAGAAAGGGTCCTCAAACACTAGATATTGCTGAGGAAATGTGGGTACTTTTAATCTGAATACAGTATCGAATATTTAATACAATGCAACAGGCTTACTATACTATTTAAATCAAGTTACCTATTTCCTCGGCAATTTTTTGTCTCTGTGACTTTTCTTTCACAGAAAAAACTATGCGACGTTTCTCATCATCATCTTCATCATCACTGGCATCATTCTCATCTTCTCTAACAAGGCGGCCTTTCCCAGGCTCGCTGTCATGAGGAGTGAAATCTCCTAATTCTCGGGCCATTTGACGCTTTTTCCTTGCAGCATGTATAAAAGCTGCATCTGGAATTTCTCCTGGAAACAAGTGGTAAGAATTGTAAAATATGCCGGTATTAGGGTATGAAGTTTCTATTTTTGTGAAAATATAAAGGGTATGGGGCGCCTGGATGGCTCTGTCAGTTAAGCGCTGACTTCAGCTCAGGTCATGATCTCACAGTTTGTGAGTTCAAGCCCCGCATAGGGCTCTGTGCTGACAGCTCGGAACCTGGAGCTAGCTTCTGATTCTGTGTCTCCCTCTCTCTTTCTCTCTCTCCCCCTCCACCACTCATGCTCTGTCTCTCTCAAAAATAAATAAGCATTAAAAAAAAAAAATTAAAAAAATAAAAAGAAAATATGCAGGGTAAAATAACCTCACCAAGAGAGCCATGTCATAGTGATGTTCTAACGTTAGTTGCTGGTATCCCTTTCCCCAACTGTGCCTGTAACCCAACTGCTTTCTTTTTAATTTAGCTTAAACGGAAACCTAAAGTCACTAAATATACATATATATATATATATATAAATCATATACTGGCAATATGCATGGGGGGGAAGATCCACCACCACAGCTTTGTTTTAACTGTAATTTTTTTCATTTTTAAGAAATAGGAAAAGTAATCAAACCCTATTACTAAAATAGAAAGCAGGTAAGTTTAAAAAGTTGCCCACAAGCTCACCTTAAAAAACTATTAGATTTATAGTATATTTCTCTTGCATATAGTTTCCAGGTCACCTGTAAGCATACTGAATATATAATTCTGTACTTAAGTTTTTTTTCATATTAAAACACACTAAGTTTTTTTCCATGTTGTTGTTTGGCAAAGCATAATTTTTAACAGCTTAACAATATTCACTAAACAGATAAAGCATAATCTACTACCTAACTAACCTTTCACCTCCAGTAAAAATTAACGCCTTGCCACATGTCTAATGTTATTTTAATAGCTATGTAACATCCCATCATGTAAATGTACCTTAACTTACTAAGCTGTTCCTCTCCTGCCAGACATTTTTTCTAAGCACTTTTTTACTCAAAAGCCTATTACCCAGGAAACAGATTTGCCAACTATTTCCTACAAAAAAGTAAAAAGGAAGAAAGTGTGGGCATAAAACTAACTGCAATGAGTTTTGCTTTTAGCAGCACTTCTAAAAAAGTTAAAGTCTTAATCTGAAATACTTTAAAAAAAACAAAACAAAACAAACCTTTAGTACCATTTATCCATTTACTTGAAGTCCCACACTGGCTTTGGATAACAAAAGTGCCTGACAATGAGCTTGGAAAAACTGGCAAGTTTCTACTTCTCTCACTTTATTTGCAAAAGGAAACACCTTGGCTGCAAACAGGGATGTCACAAGAAACACCACGTAGCTAACTCCTTCCTTAACCATCTTTACACATGGCCCATTCTTGAGGGCCTCCTTCATTTCTGAGAAGTAGCTGCAAACACACACCTGGGCGGAGAACATTCAAAGAAGATAAAGCATTTGAAAAAGCTCCACCAGCTTTTGGCTTTTCTTCCTCCTTCTCACTTTCCATGTCCATTTCATCTTCACCATGTTCACTGATGATAACTCCGTCTTCTTGACTGGTGTCCTTAATGTGTCCTGTTTTGTCCAAGGGTGGTTCACCTACATTTTTGAGAAAAGTAATTAAAATTTTAAATAAAATGCATAAATTGAGAAGGCACTTTTTATTTGTTTATAGGCTCACTTTGAACTGTTTTAATTGTTTATTAAAAAAACCCACTGATTGTATGAAAATGAAATATCCAACAACAGGCATTAACTGTGAAATAAAAATATAGGGGTCACAAGGATGCATCGAAGGCCCTACTCAATTCTATCTTGAGTTAAATCTCATCAAAATTTTACTAACTTATCAAAATTAACTGTTTCTTCCTCTAACCTCCCATTGGTCACTGCTCAGACCTCTTTAAAACATCATTTCATTAAACCCTAAGCCCATCTGAGGCAGCTTTCTATGAAGAACAAATGCTTAGGGACCAAGTAAACCTCTCTGTAAGGAATACTTTAGGATCATCTTCTTAGTTCATAACCATTTGTCACCCATCACCTGACGGGGTGAGACCCAAAAGTCCTATTTACACAATGTAACTGTGATCCCATTGCCATGACTGAATGTTCAAGATTGGATCTGTGACCGAGGCAGAGACAACCTTATTGTCTTTCTGGGAATCTGGAACTGAGACAGAGAGACAAGTCAGAGACTGGGTAGCACTAAAAACAACCTAAACCAGTAAGGGAGCGGCAGAGTGGCCATATTCTGCCGTATGGACAGAGGAGAGAACTCTAATTCGGTGCTAATGCTCAGGCCATTCGTAAGACCACTTGCAAGACTGCTTCCTGCGACCGCGTTCCAGGAGGCACCACTCACCACGCTTATCTTTACAGAGGTTTACTTTGCTTTTAACTCAATAGTCCCACTGTACCATCAGTCCCAGGCAAAAATCACAGAAATCAGAGTGTTAATCTTTACCTTAAAACACTGAACCTGGCACACAAGAGGCACAATGACTATAATGAAATAGTAAAAGTTTATCCTAAATATTTATTCTAAATATTCTAAATGTTTGTATTGTTTCCCTAGCATGGTCCCCTCCTAAAAACTGTTTCAAAAATTCTATTCTTCTCAAGCCATATCCTACTCCCCTAAATAAGAATCTCAGGAATACCACTCCTTCATACACACACTTTTGACTAAAATTTAGGTCATTGTTTAAGGCTCTTTAGTTGTTTCATTTACCATCCTGCCTCATTAGCCACAGCCTTCCTTCTGAAGTGCATTCTGATGCTCGAGATGAAAAGTCCACTCTATCAGATGGATATGGTTACACGGGAGTCAAACACTACCCAAATTTCGTTCTACTCTAAACCCACACTAAATCAGTGGCTTTTAATAGAACCAAAAGGTCTACTAGATCAGATACATTCAGAATGATTTCTGCAGATTCTAAAAGACAGAGCAAACACAAATTATGACTGAACACATACAAGCGCAAAACATGGTGACAGTGGGATTGTTGTTAGTGGTCGCACATTATCCTTCCAGATGTCTTTGTAAAAAGAGATACCAAATAACCTTCTAGGCTCCTCTTGTACTCTCAATTTCTTCTACTACCATCAGGAAACTTGCTCTCACAAACATCCTCTTTACCTTGAACTTGACGAGGCTCCCTCTCTCCTTTCTTCTACCTAGACACAGGTTTCTTGCTATCAAAAGAACTTTTCCTTGATCACAACGGTCTCTCCAGCTACTGTCCTCTACTTCTTTCTCTGCCAAGCTTTCCCAAAGCAGTGTGGACCTGCTGCCTCCTACTTCGTCACCAACTTGGGTGCATCAGCCTAGGCGAACGGCCTTTACCTTCTCTCGTTCCCAGCTCCCGTACCAGCTATCCAACGGCTGCAGCTACAGCTAATTCATACAATATTGTTGAGCAAGTTAGCAAAAGATGTCTCTTCAGCCGAACAGACACAAAGCTTGGCTAATGGACTTGCCCCTTCTGCCAGGTACCCTCCTCCAGAAAACAACAGCAACCCTGTCAATGGCCACTCCTTGGTCCTTTCTTTTCCTGACCTTTCTGGCACTATTTCATACAACTGAACATCTTCATCTGGAAATTTTCCTGTCCCTTCTCCTTTGACCTTTATGATTCTCTTTGGTAAATCCTCTTGTCTGTGTGTACACTTATTACAGATAGAAGTCTTCGGTCCCCAGAAATGTTTCCTTTTTGCTGCTCCCTCATCAGTTCCATTTACTTTTGGTTTTAATAAACACCTCAAGAAGCACCAGGCCTAAACCTATTATGTCCCACTGTTCACTGGCTATTTTCGCTCAAAGTCAAGTTTAAAGGCAAACTCACTATTCTAGGAATACCCATTTTTGTGGTAGGTATTTTGTTGATAGGACCTTGATTTGGAGATTAACGTACCTCTCTGGCTGTCTAAGGAGAGTTGCACTAGGAAGAGTTCAGGATTGTGAGCTGATTCTTGAAAGAGCTCCATAACACCATTAGTTCAAGGGTAATGTTGACCACCTATAACACACAGGCTCTACCTTAAGGGAGGACATTAATGAAGTTATCTGGCAAGTGTATCAGTTATGCAAAAGTGGGAGACAGGTCACAGGAGATGGCCTCATAAATCTCAGACTTGCTTCAATTACTAAATCCAACGGTAAATGGTCCTTTCTTTCTTCTCCTGACCTTACTTGCACTATTTCACTGCACACGGTTGGTTCTCAAGAGATTTGGGGAAAAAAGAGTTTCCTAGACTCCAAAATAATTGGTTCCCCTAAAAATATCCTCCTCCCACCTGCCTTCCCTTTTCCCTTATAGAATATGGAACTGTTCTCTCAGCCACCACGGCATAAAAGCTCGAATTTAACTATTTCTTTTAAATCCGATATCTAAAGCAAAAATCAAGGCTACCAAGTCTTCCCTTGGAACATTTCTGAAATAATCCTTTCTTTCCATTTCTTCTCCCACACCCATAGCAAACATTTTTAACTCATCCACATTTTTCCACTGAGTCAGGAAAAGCCTCAGTCTCGCTCAACTGAGACCTTTTTAAACCCACTATTAATGGATCAAAGCTGGCCCTTGAGTTTAAACTGCTTCAGGCCTCCAATCTCTCCTTGTGCTGATCCATTCTGCATGCTAATACCAGGCTGAGGTTTCAAAAAACATTTATCATGTCACCATCTTGGCAAGGCACCAAACCCAGCAACTCTAAACCCCTTACTGGACACTAAACATCCTTCACAATCTGTCAACAATGCACCTTTCCCCCTAAACCTCTACTTCCTCTACAAAATCACCTCCTGACAGTTGTACTTGCCCTTGCCTTAACTCACTTTAACCTTTGATAACAGACCCACATTTTCTCTCTCCTGTCTTTTGGAATTTAAATTATTTAAAAAAAAAAAAAAAACAGCTTCATATTCCACTGTACCCATGAAGCATTCCTTCCCCTGCCTCTAAAAAGAAAGTGCAGTTACCCTTTAAACCATTCATTGAACATTCTGCTAAACGTTGGGTCCAACTATACATTTAAGTGATGCTGTCTCCAAAATCAGACCGTACATTTTACATATAATGACGTACTTCTTCACATTAAGCCTGAGGCTGAAAACCCGTGAACTAATAATTCTATCTTTAATTTCACAGAATAAAAAGATTTCCCTAAGGCTTTGCATCAGAATAACTCAGACTGCAGCAAATGGTAACGGATCTACTTTCCTCAAGACAAATTAACTGCTTAAAAATTTCAAGCTTCTGTTGTAAAAGGATGTGAGAGGTGCCTATACGGTGTAGGCAGGGGCCTCGCAGTGAGAAGTCTTCATCCATGTATCTGATAAAGTTGCTACATGAGATTAAAGTATTACCAACATTGCAATGAAGGCATTCCTAAGAGTTCTCCAAGAATTAAACCAACAGTGGAAACGTCACCAAAGAAAATGAGCACCTGTTTCTATAAAATGAGAATACAGGAATGTGCGCAGTAATACCTCAAACGGGAATAAACCTGTGCCTCGGGTTTATAGGGGAAATTTCCTTTCTCTGGTCAACCACAGTCTGAACACCAGCAGAAAAATTGGGGGAGAATTTAGACACTGTAGCTGAAACATTCCAGTGGCAATGATTGGGTCTTTTTAAAAAATGCATTGACAGTGCAACTGTTGTTAGAATTAAATAACAGAACTGTATCGATATCCACTTTGGACCCTTGACAACAGAGTCAACTGAACAAGTTCACGATGTATACAGCAAGTCCACTCAATCCCCGCGAGAAAGTTTTCGCTTTGTTGTTTCAAAAGAATCCAGTACTATCAGTTTGGTACTTACTGTCGGCTGAGGAGTTGAGTTCTGTTTTAATCTTTGATTTTTCAAGATCTTCTTTGTATTCTTTCTTAAGTAATTTTACTATCTTTTTGCTGTAACTTGATTTCTTCACTTTGAAAACTTCTTCGTTTTCTTAAAAAAGAAATTAAATAAAGTCTGTAGCGATCATTTTCAGACAGTATCTTCCAACTTCCACATGATCTTATGTACTTTTCTCATTCATCCAGACAGATACTCATACACCCCAAATCATTACATAATGTGAAGTTATTCCAAATCTGTCCCTGGTTCTCAAGAATTGAAGTCAGCTTCATAAATGAACCTCATATAATGCAAACATGAGACTTCTAAAAACGTGTAACACACGCAGCTGCACGAAATTTTCGTATATCCTGTTGCCTTTTTTAAGTCCTCTATCCCAAGAGGAAAATAAAATCATTGAAAAAGCACTTAGTTACTGCATTACTTAGGTATCTGAAACAAAACATCCAAAATCAAAAGGTTCTGGGTAACAGAGCTGTCAAATCTGAGTAAATCTAGATTCACCACAAAATGACATTATTCCAAGACTAAACTGAGAGCAAAGCACTTTTCAAAAATAAGTTTTGGTAGGTAACCACGTCTTTGATTTGAAGAGTTTAAAGTCAAATGCAAACACTTTGCCAAACAGTTTCTGCATTTAAAAAAAAAAAATTCTGGCTGTAGTCCCCTCAAACAAAATAAGAATTAACAGGCCAAAGACCAACTGCCTACCTTACTGGAAAGATGAAAGCATCTTGCATGGAGATGAAGATATCTACAAGCCAAGTCTTTTTTTATAACCTGCCCTTAAAACTGACTTTCATAAACACATACTCAACTGGCTGGGAAGTTAGATTTTAGACTCATTTATAAACAGAAATCTAAATCCACTGCAGCTTGGTTTCTCACTCCCCAATGGATACATGGCCTTAAATTACTATTACACCGTCTCTCTTCGTTGTCCAAAACTCAATGCGAGGAGAAAAAACCGGACATCTGTACCCCTACTTAGTTTCACGGGGAAACTGAGGCTCGGCGATTGCAAGGAACTGGCCCAAGGTCACTCAGAACCAGAGCTTCAACTCCGGGATTCTGTTCCCAGACGTAGGACTCCATACTAACCCAGCCTTCCTAGTCAACGGTATCAGATCCCCCAAGAGACGTGGGCATAGTGACCTGCAGAAGACTCAGACCGTGCGCAGAGTAGACAGGGGACCAAATCCAAGTTCTCCCTGAAACACACCCGCCAGGAAAGAAGCAGGACAGGGGACACTGAATTTCCACTTGAAAACCTCAGAATGACTGAACTGCGCTCCCGCCCCGCAGAGGAGGAAATGCACAAGAGGACGGTGAGGAGGAGGCGGTTGTTAAGAAAAGGCTGGTGGCGGCGCGGGAACACGTCCTCCGCCGGGAGCAGAAGGCCGGAGGCGGAGAAGGATGTGCAGCAGGTCGGGCGCGAAGGGGCTCCGTTCCGGGCTGCGGGGGCTGGACGTCCGGGGAATGCGGGGACTAAAGGCGGGGGCCTAGGACAGGGATGCTAGTCTGGGGCGCGAAGCGCGGCGGTTACTTACCTTCCTCCTCGTCCTGGAAGCTGAGCAGGCTGGCCCGAGGCACCTCTTTGTTCTCTCGCGGCCTCTTGCGCGGCTTCAGCCCGTTGCCGGGCTCCGCGCCGCCCGGGAAGCAGCCCCCAGCCTCAGCCCCGGAGCCCGGGGTCAGCGCGGAAGGCGGCGGCAGCCCCGGGCCCTGCAGCGACTCCCCCCCAGGGGCCCTGTCGCCGCCGCCGCCAGAGCCCGGTTCTTCGCCGGTGCCCGGCGGCTGCAACAGCGGTGGCGGCTCCTGCTCCTCATCGCGCTCTCGCTCCTCCTCCTCCGAGTCATTCCGCTTGCGCACGTTCACTCGCCGGGCCTTTCGGAACATTCCCGCGGCTCGCAAGGCAGTCTCACACCCGCTCCCACACGGTGCCCCGGCAGCTCCAAGCTCGCGACGGCGCACGCGCGCTTCCCGGAGCTCCAGCCGGGTCCTGTCTTCCCTCGTTCTACCGCGCACCACCGAGCGCGCATGCGCTCGCGCTCTCGCTACGTGGAGAGATCTCCGCGTCTATCGCGAGAACGTCAGCTTTTTGCACCGTCCTCTGTCGGCGTGGAGGACTGCTGGCACGGAACTCTGGGGCTGGGGCCCTACCCGATGGGTCACAAAGAGGATCATAGAGACGAGAAGACAGAGTAAGCGCTGGCGACGGTGCTGCAGTGCGTCTTCCGCACTTACGCAGAGTAGTCACGAGAGGAAACCTCCCGCCAAGCGGTGGGAGGGGCAAATGGAGGAGACGAGGCTAGGTGGGGGAGGGGCGGGGGCGGGGGAAGGGGCGGGGGGGGAGGGGGGAGGAGCCAGAAAGAGAAACCAGGTTTAGGGAGGGAAAGTAGGGTGGGATTGTCTTCCGCAACCCAGGAATTGAGCTGTGATATGGTAATTATTACTTACTCTATTGAGTCACACTTGGTATTTCTACAGCTTTGTAGCTACAGAGCCCTTCCAAAAGCATTGAATTTCGTTGATGATAAATTGTTTCCCGGCCTGGTATTTTAGCCCCTTTCCACCGAAGGCAAACGTGTTTTAGTGCTTTCGAGAGAAAGCCAAGTGTACGAGGCGTTCTGAAACGTAGCTGATTTCAGAAACGGAAGGCAAGTCGATTTGCCGGAGTGGGGATGGTTGTGACACATTTCAGGCTTGCGTCACAAAGGTAACCGTCTCTACTGGCAAGGCCCAAGCAGGGTCCTGACTGTGAGGCCGAACTCACGGGCTTTCCCGTCGAGTCAGCCGACTTTGAGGCCTTTTCCTTCACGGGGGCGCATATATGCGAATTCCTTTTCATGTCTCACAATTCGAAAGGCAACAAAGGGCATTCGCACGGTGCAAAAAAACCCACCCATCGCTGGAAGCTTTCCGGTTTGGCAGCGGTTAAAAGTTTCTCATGATCCTGAGATTTCTGTGAACAGAGAAGTAAATTATGGATTTTTTTTGCGAATTATCCTTTTTACACAGTGTGTAAACTGTGTTTAGTTTAACATAAATTGGAGATTGGTTGTGTCTGTACGTAAGGTGTTGGCTTTCCTTTTACCCAGCTGCATGCCGATCTACTGTTGGAATGTACCATGATGTATTAAACCAGGACCATAATAATTGATATTAAGGTTATTTCCAGTCTTGCTGTAGTAATCAAAGCCACAATGTAAAGCGTGAAAAAAATGGTCTCATCTGGAGAATGAACTAGATTTGGAATCGCTAGATCCAAAGGTGTGCATTTGTAATTTTGCTAATTCTAAATTGCTCCTTATAGAGTCTGTGCCAGATTGTACTCTTACCAGCAAATATGAGAGGGCCGATTTTGCCTGCCACATCCTGCCAAAATTTCACTGGAGATTTAAGTTCCAAGTTGAAGCAGAAGATCCCAAGCCCACCGAGAATTTCTATGTCAGGCACATCTGCCTCTTTTCTCTGGTTTTCTTTGATTGGATTTGAGATCTGCCCAGTGGGACCCACTTTTGGAAACTGGAAAGATGATTTAGGCTAAAAGCATCCTCTGTAACGTTTTCTTCCAGTTAATAGGAAAAGTTAGTAATGGCTGGCTCCCTTTCTGCTTGCATTTCTCTAAGTTCTTATATTCTGGCTGTTCAGCATTGATTTATGTTCTGATTCCAACAGAGTGTTTCATTGGTGAAATTGAACCCCAGTTCCCATCACAGAAGATTCAAATTGTGCCTGATCAGCCTCCAGACACCTGAGCCAAGAGACAGATTTGCAGTAATATGATTAGGGTCGAGGTAGCGAACATGGAGTTCAGAGCAGAATATGTTAATACCTTGGCTTAAAACTTCAAAAAGATCTTCCACTGTAAAAGTGGTGGTTGAATATGGAGAACCATAGGCAAGAACATGTGTGATTTTAACATGAGCCAAGATAGTAGACAAAGAATGTATTTATAACTTTGACAGTCTACCTATTCAGATAATTAAAGGGCAAAGTTAAACACTTACAAGTTATTTTCCCGCACAAGCAAGCCAAAGATCCTTCTATAGAGGTTGTAGACCTTGTGGGAATTAAATTCCTGACACTGAGTACCTGCTCTGGTTGCCTGTCAACCAGTATATTATCCAAAATTAATGATTTTATAAACTGCTTCTGTGTTTTAAGTATAATAAACTGATTTGTGTATTGAACATACTATGTCATCACCATTCAACATTGGAATGTCTTTAAGTATTCTGGGGAAACAAAGGCAGTTTACCTAGAATTGTTGCATCCGTCATTTCGTTTGAATCAGTAAGTTAGTTCAGTTCTTTTTTAAAAAGTCATCTTTCTAAGCAACAATTCTGTTTGGGTTCTCTCCCCCCCCCCCCCACTGAATTATGACTTTGCATGGATTAATTGAACCATAAATTCAGATAAAATAGGCAGACCAGTTTTGTGTTGTTTGCTGACTCAGTATTAGACTCCGTATTCTAGAACAATGGTTACGAAATGCAGGTCTGTGAACCTGTGAAAAGTTTTCCTGAGTCAGCTGCCAAATGAGAAGAGGAAAAACAGTCTGTCTGTGTAGAGGAGCCAGATGTCCTTTCTTGGGAGAAAAAAATGGTCCTTTATTCTGAGACTGTCTTACTTTTTCCATGTTAAGATTCTAAAATCTCTGGGCACCTGGGTGGCTCAGTTGGTTAAGCGTCAGACTTCGGCTCAGGTCATGATCTCCCAGTTCGTGGGTTCGAGCCCTATGTCAGGTTCTGTACTGACAGCTCAGAGCTTGGAGCCTGCTTTGGATTCTGTGTCTCCCTCTCTCCCTGCCCCTCCCCTGCTCCTGCTCTGTCTCTAAAAATGAATAAACATTAAAAATGTTTTTTTAAACAGTAAATCTCTTCTATGAAACTATGATGGTATATAATAGTGTATGTTTGTTTTTGCATTTTTTATTTGGCAAACTAAAAAGTAGTGAAAGCTATGAATCCTCCTAAATTTTTTGTTTTATCTAAAAATCTTATTTCGCAGGTGAAATCTTATAGTCTAGGAATGCTTGATCTAGGAATTTTTCTTTTCTTTCTAAAACTATAACTCAATAATTCTATTCTGGAAAAAAATCACTTAATAATTTAAATATCCTTAGAGCTTGCATTGCTGAGGGCAGTTCTTCATTAACTAAAGTAAAATGTAAGCTTTGCAAGAGAAGAGAGTTTCTGTTTTGTTCACTACTATCTTCACAGGACCTATAGTAGCACTGGCACACGATAGGCATTAAATATTTGTTGACTGAATGGTACTAAACATTATCTGTTTATTTAATTAGTGATAAATGTTTTATCCTATGTTGATACAAATTAAAATTTTCTAGGGGCGCCTGGGTGGCGCAGTCGGTTAAGCGTCCGACTTCAGCCAGGTCACGATCTCGCGGTCTGTGAGTTCGAGCCCCGCGTCGGGCTCTGGGCTGATGGCTCAGAGCCTGGAGCCTGTTTCCGATTCTGTGTCTCCCTCTCTCTCTGCCCCTCGCCCGTTCATGCTCTGTCTCTCTCTGTCCCAAAAATAAATAAACGTTGAAAAAAAAATTTTTTTTCTATAGCTTATATACCTTTATTCTCAAAACAAGATCACAATACGTTTGTTACAAATTAATGAGTAGATGAGTTCTTAAAGCGGTAAGTTCCCATCAGCCTTTGAGAACTGCCTCCTGTAGGGAGAAAGGCACTCCCCACCCAGCAAAGGCTGGAAGCCTGGGCACCGATGGGCACCTGATCCAAGGTGGGCCAATCAGATTCTCCCAAGATTTTGCCCTTGAAACCCAGACAATGAGTCCCCGCCTGTGGCTGGAATTGCAATGAACTTAAGAGCCCAAGAAAGCCATAAATTACCATGTCAATTCAAAAGCTGAGAAAACTAGTGTGTGTAGTGGGAGAGAAGAATGAAGCAGATGTGCTAGAAAGTAGAAGACAAAACAGCAAGTGGGATTCTCACGTCTTCCCTAGTTCTTGTTCTCAATGCTTCTTGAAGCAGGACAGCACTCCTGGCTGTCACAGCTGGCTCCCTGAGATGCCCCCAGAATCCTTAGAGTAAATTTCTTTTTGGTTTTGTTGCTGTTGAGTATGTTTTATTGTGTGTGTGTGTGTGTGTGCGTGTGCTTAAAATAATTCATGTTTGTTTCCATTGGTTAGAATCAAAGAACATTTAGGACCAAAGAATTCTAATAAAGTAACTAACAGTTTAATTTTGTAGCAGTGTTAATTTTAGCTGGCAATTTATACAAGTGTGTTTTTTTAATGTTTACCGGCTTAATAATTCTTTAGCTTTACTGTAGTTTTTTAGAGAGTTTTATTTCTTTTTTTTCCTTTTGTCAAGATATCCATAGAGATATGTTCATTAGCATTTAAGTCACAAGCAAATGTGAAGAAAGCTCTTTATCTTGCAAGTATATAGTTACTACAAGTACAGAGAAATAGTACTCCATCCAGAGCATGTGAATGATCCTATTAAAAATGTTAGATAATTTCTCAATTCTTTGTCTCAAACTTCTGTTGAAATGTAGTCATTATATCTACTTCCTTAAGATTATCTTTCCTTTCAAACCATTATTATTGATGGATTCAGATTAAAAGATTCAGCAATTTTTTTTTTTTGGCCACATTAGAATTTTCCGTGGAGAGACACTCAACTTTTTAGAATGTTTTGACAATTCAACTATAATGGTTTATTCCTTCGTTTTCTGAAATGACAGTTTCTTCAACAAAAAGAAAGTGAAATTTCTTTTCATCCATATTTAGAGTGTCATAATAAAAGTAAACAATGTTTTATTTCCTTGCATGGAAATATTGCGCTTATTCAGTATTTTAAAAATACATCTGCTATTTAGACCAAATAATTCTATTATTATCCATTTATTCAGCACAACTTATTGAACATATGCTTTGTTCTAGGCATTGTGTGAGGCAGTAGAAACACAACAGTGAACAAGACAGATATGTTCCTTTTTCCTTCCAGACCTGTATTCAGGTGCTGGAGACAAACAAGTAAATAAAATGTAATTACTAACTGCAGTTAATATTATGAATAAATCAATAGGATACTACATCTTAAGAAGCACAAATATAAAATGATAGAAACTTTAATTTGATTCATTTCTACTATGTGTCAAAGGCCATTTAAATATCTTCATCATCAGTAAATATTTAAGAATTTCTAGAATTGAAGCAAAACATTTTTGTTCAAGATTGCAATTACTAGCCCCAGGATATCTCCTTGAGTAAACTTTTCTTAGAATATTTCATGTAAAATGAGGAGCAGTTAAAATAATTTTCAGCAGTTCAGTATTTTGCATTTCTTTTTTCTTCTTTCTTTTTCCTTTCTTTCTTTCTTTCCTCCTTTTTTTTTTTTTTTTTGAGTAACCTCTACACCCAGCATGGGGCTTGACTTCACAACCCTGAGATCAAGAGTCACATGCTCTACTGACTGAGCCAGCCAGATGCCCCAGTATTTTACATTTCTAGTGTTACTCTGAAAAAGTGTAATTTTGTAGTTATAGGTACAGATATGATATTTATATTACATTCATAGTGGACACTTTATAAATGCATCTAAGAGCTATATTACCAATGCAAAAGCAAAAATAGTAATGCAGCCTCTCTGAAAGAACTCACTCATTTCTGTGAGCTCTATATCATTCATGGATTGCTGTCTGGCCTTCTCCAGGAACAAGTGAAAAGAAGATACATTATTAAAAACAGAAGCGTTATAAGTATCTTCTCTAGGTATAAAACACAATGTTTCTTCTGTGTTATTGAGTGTAACTAGAGGGCAACAAGGTGTATAATAAACAGGTTACCTTGCCGTATAATTACATAGGGAAGAATCAACTCAAGATTCCAAGTCCTTAAAAATTAAGTAGACTTTTAAAAATAACCTTTCTCTAATTAAAAAGTACTCCTCCCATTTAGAAATTCAGGAAATGCAGAACAAAAGAAAGAAAACAATCACTTATAATCTTAACACTTAATTTTTAATGCATTTCCTGCCAGAATTGTTTTATGAACATTCATTCATTTGTTCCTAGTGGCTTCATCATTCCCATACATCATCTACTCAGAGTTAGTTCTCTAACACCCTCAGCTCTAATAATCGTATCCGCCACTCTACTTTGGCTTGCTACCATAATGATTGCACCTTGGACCTTCTCCAAGTCACTGGGAAGTTACTCGGTGTCTTCCAGAACCGTATCACTTCCGTCCTTCCAGTCTGCTTACTCTACCTCCGGTTCAGTGGACCTATCACTGTTCACTGCCCATTCTCTTCCTCCTGCCTTTGTTTCCCTCCTTATTGAGGTTGGATTTCATGGGACAAGATTATCTTCACTCCCTTGCCACAACTTCAACTCTCCTCCCCTCTCCCCTTTGTTACACTCAACCAGCAAAACTCTAGCCATAGTTGAGGCAGAACTTTCTGTATCTGTTCCTGATTAGCAACATTCCTGATTTTAAGTGGACTATAGACTTCAAATGGACAGTGAATACATTATTTTTTCTTTATGATACATTGTTGTAATATGCCTTTCTGTCTGAATCAGACATGTGAAGTAGCCAAATCATATGTAAGATTATATAAGATTTTAATAATGTAATCCGTGAGCTCAAATGTATGGATAAGCTGATGGATTTACATACTCTACAGATACTATTTAGTCATCTGTTTCATCTGTGAAACATTTATAAATAGCAATCATTAACCTGGCTAGATTTTTTTTTTTTTGAAGGCAACCTGAACGAATTCTTCAGAATAGAGATTTTACATGGCACATTCTCCAACCAGAGAAAAATTTACATGACAAACCAATTTCAAAAGGGCAAGCAGTTCTTACTAATTTAAAATTTTTTTTTCTTCCTAATTTAAATTTTTATAAAAGCCTTGACTACTTGGGAATTAATGAGCAGCCACCTAAATCTCTGAATCAAAGAGGAAACACAATATAAGTTGACTGAAAACTCTAAAAATTAAAATGCTGATAGTTCCATATAAAAATATATGGTACACAGCTAAAGGTGTACTCAGAGAATAGTGTATAACTTTAAACTGTTTGTAACCAGCAAAAATTTGATCGGAATAAATGATCCAAACTCAGAAATGACAAAGCAAAGCCAAATCCTCACAAAACAATTTGAGGAATATGGAGAGTGGACGTATTGAAAGAGAAAACTGTAATTAACAAATTAGAAATAAAAACCAAAATGTAGTTATTATAAAGGAAATCCAGCCCAATTCTAAAAAGCAATACGAAACACACACACACACCACCCACAACTTTAGATACAGCCAGAGATAAGGAAGAGCCAAATTAATGATGTGAAAATGTTATGTGGAACCCAGCGATAATACATATGAAATTCTACAGGAAATGTATTTTCTAGCAAAATATATGTTTCACAAAACCGACTTGAGAAGAGCCTAATGACTCTTAAACCAATAAGCAAAAAGAAGCAGGAAAAATATTAAAGGAAGAGGTAGAGTCTGGGTTAAAGATGTGGGAATAACCATAGAGTTGTTACCCATCACCATCAGTCTTTTCTCCCATCACCCCAATGAAACCATGACAAAGACCTTAAAAGATATAAATGCATGGCGTTGAGATCATGAAAGAGCCTTCTGCACTTGAGAGATTTCAGTAAATTTATCCAGTATTTTTAATATGTGTCCTTGGTCAAGTTTACTCTCCCAGAGCATGAGATTAGTAGAACACCTCTTCTCAAAGCCCTTCTTATGTCCCCAACTAGTAACTACATAACCCTTTACTGAAAAGATAGGACCATCAGAGGGAACCACATCTACAAACCTGCTTGTGTCTCTACTCCTCTCCCTTGCCTTCATTCATGTCGATCAAAAAAGAATCCTTCCTATCTAAAATTAATCTATCAAGGTATGTACTGTATTCTCTTTCTTTAAGGACTTCACTCTATTGGCCATCCCGTCTGTCTGCGCTTCCCATCAGCACACGCACCTACTTTAGTGTGTTCCATCCCAGAACTGCCTTGGGTGTCTCACCCCAGCTCCCTTTCTCTGGTCCCCTTCACAGCTGAACTTCACCCATTGGTCTCTACTCACTGCCTGCACTTCCTCCTCTCCCAGTCCGACTTCTGTCTCCACAACTTTGCTAGCACTCCTCTTTCAGGGTCACCAATGACTTGCCTCTTGCAAATCCAGAGGTTACTTCTATGTCCATCTTATTTGGCCTATCAACAGGCTTCAACCCCAACTGACCCCACTCTCCTGCTTGAAACACTGTCCTCTCAATAGCGTGCAGGAGCTGGCTCATGTGGGCTTACAAGAGCTGATTATACAATCTCTTCTCAACTTCATGTTCAGTGATGTCACGTTGTGGCTTCAAATTGGCCATGATGGGAGGATTTCTACCATGGAAATCAGCATATGCCTCAAACCAGATCTCTTTTTCCTGGAGAGCTGGTTATTAAACATTTACCAGAACACCACTGCTTCAAAAACACCCCAGGCTCATGTTATTTCCCTTTTCACTAACCTTGCCAGCCCTTTAGGGGCTCTCCTTCAAATAATCACCAATATATTCAAGTGTTTTGTTGTTTGATCCTGGGGTCCCCTGCCCCTTTTTTACCTCTCTTGTTAGGTGATTGAATTAAATCATATGGCTTTAATTATTAACATAAAAGGGATGACCTTAGGCCTGTGACCAATACGGACCAGGCAGTTGGATTGAATTAAGTGGTAAAGTTGAATTCAGTTAAGTAGCAGCTAAGTAGTCTCCTTTGAGGAATTCCTCCTGGCTTGCCCTAAGCCCAAATGGACACTGAATGCCTGACCGTGGGATACCGAGGAAGCATGTGATCTGGCTGCCCCGATGAACTAAAGTTATCTGATCTACTAAAATATAAAGTTGGGCATGCAAAACAGCCCTCTGAAAATGAGTGGAACTGATGCATATGTGATTGGATGCCAGCAGATCTTGAAGACACAGGTAAATTGGAGAGCACTTGCTCCCCAGGCTTTGTCTCTTGTACTGTCGATGCACTGCTACCCGTCCTTCGAAGCTACCTATAGCCTCTTGAGGTATTTCCAATGACCGATTGATTAGGGAAGAAAATGTTCAAGTCTAGTTCACATATGGTTCCACGTGATATGCTGGTTCCACCTGAAGTGTGCTTTGTAGCATCATATAGCCCCAGTCAGGGGTCGACCTGAAGGAAGCCGCGAAGGGAAATCCTCCCCGCTCCTCTGGTTGCCTGCTTTGCCTGGGAAGAGCATGGCTAGAACAGATCAATTCTGAACTCAATTAACAGTCACTAATGGTTTGGTTGGATTACCAATTCTCAAGAGAATTAGTGTCAATGCCCTGAGGCATCCATTTTATGAAGTAAATTAGCTTATCTTTTATGCATCTAGAATTAACTTAGCTTGTATGCATCTAGGTATGTTCCATCTTGGGCGAATTAGGAAAATAGTCACTCAGATCATTTTCTATATGGTTAATTCTCTTGCAGAAGCCAGACTAAGAAAGACTGGGGTGAATGGTCAGGGACTTGGAAGAAATGTGGGGATGAGTGTGATATGGATAGGTTCAGAATAAGCACATGTAGGGAGGTATTTGTGTCTGTGTGAATACTCTCGAACCCCCCCTACCAAAAGGGATGCTCTCAGTGATTGGGTGGGTAAGGTGACTCGTTCTGTGGATACCAGTTTACCTCTTTCTCTAGCCACTTCAGTGTTTACACAGTGAGCTACTGAACAAAGTAGTCATGGTGTCAGGGATGAAAGTTTTGCATGGACTCAACAACATGGACTTCCTCCCACCGAAACCGATCTTTTTGGTGCTCAGCCTGTCAACAGCAGAGACCAGTGTTGATCCCCTAATAGGAAACATTCCCTGGAGGACCAGCCACTTTCATTCTAGCAGACCCTTCCCATCATTTTGGGGAAGCAATTTGTCCTCACTGGATAAACTGGGTGCTTATACTATGGATTCCTTTCCCTGTCTGTGATGGTTAATTTTATGCATCGACCTGACTAGGGTAAGGGAGGCCCAGAGAGCTGGTAAAACGTTATTTCTGGGTGCATCTTTGAGGGTATCTCCCCTAGAGATAAGATCACCCTCACCAATGTGGGTGGGCACCATCCAACCTGTGGAGAGCCTGAATAGAACAAAAAGGAGGGGAAAGGATGGATGCACTCTCTCAGCTTGAGCTGGGACATCCGTTTTCTCCAAACTTTTAGAACTGTTGTTTTTCCCCAGTCTGGGATTCAGTAAAGATTTTATATTACATTTAGTTGTCATAGCTATTTAGTCTCCTTCATTCTAGAACAGCCCATCTCTCTCTCTCTCTCTCTCTCTCTCTCTCTCAAAAATAAGCAACCATTTAAAAAAATGACGAGTTTATGATACATTAAGGTCCAAGCCCAAGGTGCTGCTTCACCTCCCCTTGGCTCCTATTTCCTACAGTTAGAACTCGGGGCCCCCAAAACCTTCAATATATTTCCTCTTTTACACAATCCTATAATACACACCAGATAGTTTTAAAATTATGCCAATACTACTACCAACAAGCCTAAGTCAAGTTCATAATTTCTCTGCAGTTTTTAAAACTAATGTTTTATATCTTTTGTGTAAAAAAATTTTAGGGGCGCCTGGGTGGCTCAGTCGGTTAAGTGTCCGACTTCGGCTCACGTCATGGTCTCGCGGTTTGTGAGTTTGAGCCCCGCGTCCGGCTCTGTGCTGACAGCTTGGAGCCTGGAACCTGCTTCAGATTCTGTGTCCCCCTCTCTCGCTGCCCCTCCCCTACTCACTCTCTCTCAATAATAAATAAATGTTAAAAAAATTTTTTTAATTTTAAATAAATGTGACAAAATGTTTATATTTGTCAATTCTGGATGACAATTACATGACTGTTAGTTATATTATTCATTTTTTCTTTTTAAAGCTCTTTATTGAAGTAGAGTGTGATCAAGAAAAGTAAATTTTTTCTAGGTGAACGACTAGATGAATTTCTACTAGTTGACATATGTGTATTTGTGGGGGAAGGTGTTTCTCTATGGCAGACATAAAAAAGTAGAATTGGCTTCTAGCTCGTATGTATTTTAAGACGCATTCCTAAATTGTACGTTAAAGTGGCTGTACCACTTTATTCTCCCACCAACATTATATGAGAATATCTATTTGCCTACAAGTAAGACCAAACTTGATATTAAGTAAGGTCTTTTTTTTTGCCAATCAAATAGGTGAAATATCAGTGTCCCATTGCGTTTCCCTTAGTAGAGGTAGTTTTTTATTCCGTCATTGGCTGTTTGTCATCTCATGTGAATTGCATGTTTATTTATTTCCCTGGTTTTTAATACATTGTTGATCTTTTTTTCTTTTTCTTTCCCATACTTTAAAGTTGTTTTGTAGTTTCATTTTAATATTATCCAACTTAACATCACGATGTTGGTTATGAGATCAGGCTGTAAATTTAAACAGTAAGCACTTACTCCAGCACTCGTTTATCTAAAAAATACTCTTTAAAAAAAGTTTATCTACTTTGAGAGAGAGAGCAAGCAGGGGAGGGACCGAGAGAGGAAGAAAGAGAATCCCAAGCAGGCTCCCTGCTGTCAGCACAGAGCCCACCCCATGCAGGGATCAATCTCATGAACTGTGAAATTGTGACCTGAGCCAAAATCAGACAGTTAACTGACTGAGTCACCCAGGCACCCCGTATAAAAATACTCTTACTGAGTTTTTCCCATTGCAAAAGTGATATATGTTTATGCAAAGAAATTTAGGAAATCAAGATACCCAGGAAGGAGAAAATGATAACCCCTTTAATATCATCACCCAGATACAATAATGTTAATATTTTAGTGTGTATACTTCTAATCTGGTTTTTTTTTTTTTTTTTTAATTTTTTTTTCAACGTTTATTTATTTTTGGGACAGAGAGAGACAGAGCATGAACGGGGGAGGGGCAGACAGAGAGGGAGACACAGAATCGGAAACAGGCTCCAGGCTCTGAGCCATCAGCCCAGAGCCCGACGCGGGGCTCGAACTCACGGACCGCGAGATCGTGACCTGGCTGAAGTCGGACGCTTAACCTACTGCGCCACCCAGGCGCCCCTAATCTGGTTTTTTTTTGCCCTGCACACCATTTATTAAATTTCTTCCCCTTTTCCCATGGATTTGTGATTTTATTCTTAATATGTACTGAGTTTTCAAAATGTGGGATCTGTTTTGAGCTGTCCTTAGCACTTTATTTATTTGTGTGGATTGTACCTTTACTACTTAAATAGGTGAGGCTTGATGATGCACTGTGCTCTCTGCACAGCTCTCCGTCGTTGCTTTCCTGGAGGCTATCTACGTCAGGTAGCCTGATGACACTTGTGTGTCATTCAGAGTTCTGTCTCTGGACTCTGCTGAAATTAAAATGCATTAAAAACTTGGGGGTGCCTGGGTGGCTCAGTCAGTTGAGCATCTGACTCTTGATTCGGCTTAGGTCATGATCCCAGTGTGTGGGATTGAGCCCCACGTCGGGTTCTGTGCTGAGTGCGGAGCCTGCTTGAGATTCTCTCTCTCTCTCTCTCTCTCTCTCTCTCTCTCTCTCTCTCCCCCCCCCTTCCTCTCTCCCTCTGCCCCTCTCCCCTGCTCTCTCTCTCTCTCTCTCTCTCTAAAATAAAAAAAAAGATTTTAATAGCAAAAAGGCTCAGCATAAAACAAGGCCTCTTTGCATCATTTTTTGATTTAACAAATCAAATCAGATTTATAAACATCCTCCTGTAGATTCTGGAGAAAGAGATCCAGTAGTTATTAGAGATCATCTCTGGGAAACTGATTGCCCAGCTCCCTTTTTTTTTTTTAATTAAAAAAAATTTTTTTTAAATATTTATTTTAGACAGAGAGACAGAGCATGAGCAGGGGAGGGGCAGAGAGAGAGAGGAAGACACAGAATCAGAAGCAGGCTCCAGGCTCTGAGCTGTCAGCACAGAGCCTGATGCGGGGCTCGAACTCACAGTCCATGAGATCATGACCTGAACTGAAGTCGGACGCTCAACCGACTGAGCCACCCAGGTGCCCCACTTAGCTCCCATTTTTAATTTAATGTGTGTAAAATGCTGTTAATAACTTTTCTTGATGCTTTTGTTCCTTTCTTCCTTTCAGGCGCCCTTCATGAGTTCACTCAAGAGTTTTAACCCCTAACTCTTTTCTCTCATAAGGCCTTAGATTCCTCACCCCTTTCCCCCCCACCTCCCACCTAAGGGCTTTTAGGATCATGATTCTAGATGTTGAAGAGTGGGCTACTACATAGAAGAGGAGTGCAAGTGTCCTAAATTTCTCCCCTGTAGCTCTGAAAAATGAGGAATTTAGACCCACCAATACTGCAAGTGACCTTCTGCAACCCTGAAGTCACTGTCTTCACCCCATTTCTTCTATATATCTTTCTACCAGTCACTGGGGCACTGGGGCACTCTCGCACTGGCTCACCGGAGCTGACTTGTTAACTTTTCAGGAATTTTGCAAGCTGGTTGTTTAATACAGTCATTACTAAAAATTAAATTATATGAACTTATTGTTAATTAACTTATAAAAAAAAACCCAAAGATTATCCTCAAAACTCATCACCTCTTCGTTATTCTACCACATTTTACTATTATATTTCCTCTTGAGATTCTTAGTGCCTACTGCACTGTGGGCAGGAATGCTATATAATCACATCCTACTGTGCCTCTTTGCTCACCTCTGTGTCCCATGATGTGCCTCGGAGCTTGAAATTGGTTATGAGGTCAGTAGTTGCACCACTGAAATTGGAAAACACTACATAGCGGGGTTTG
Organism: Lynx rufus; assembly: GCF_022079265.1. Classification (NCBI taxonomy): domain Eukaryota; kingdom Metazoa; phylum Chordata; class Mammalia; order Carnivora; family Felidae; genus Lynx; species Lynx rufus. Next base: position 146,697,394 of record NW_025814867.1, read on the forward strand.
ATTTGTTCTGTTGAGCGTGCTGGAGCAAATGTTAACAATGCAGACTAAACTTAAACGTGTAGCATGTCAGTAGCCTTAACATTCTGAATAGTCCTCCAAATTAAGGAAATACTCCTCCAGTAGTTGAAAAATATTATTCAATTCAGCAAAGAAGTTGCTTACATCATTGGCTGACAAATGACATTCCCACAAAAATCTGTGTTAACTTTCCTCTTACTCCTCGTGTAAAGAAAACTTATCAACCAACATTCATGCCAGAACTATACGCACTCATCAGTCACAACCCTCGGTTGGCTTCGGATACAAGAGTTTGGCAAAAATCACCTACAACATTCTTTGGGGATTGATTATGTACATAGAATTTACAATAAAGAATACTATATATTTTATTGTCATTTATAAATTGTGTGCTACACATCCTTTGTATCAGCAAAATTTATAGTAAACGTGTGCGTACATATCTATGTACTTTTGTTTTGTTTTGTGTTTCAGAGAGCTAGCTGTTCAGCTCTTACTGGCACACCACTGATCAGAGGTGACAAATGGCTAGCCCCAAGCTGAAGGGGACCACCGACATTGTTGGTTTGACCACACAGTGTTACCTAAAGTAACCAGCAAACAAAAAGGTGACATGGTGTGCCAACATTTACAAATTGTGAGATTTCACATAAAAACCTGGAGTTCTTAATTTTCCCGAAGGACGGAAACTGGCCCCTTTGTATTCTCCCACGGCGACAGTCGGCTGGAGCTGAGCTGCTGTGGACCATTCAGGTGGGGTGTGGACTCTTAGTCTGCCACGATCCCCACCGCTCCCTGCTGTCCTTCCAACCCGCACCCTCCACTGAGCACTGAGTGCCATCTCTCCCTATGTACGCACCGTGCGTTCTCTCAGTTTCTGACTTATCCTCTCTCGCTGAGACCTGAACCCCATTTTCAGGCCAGAAATCTGGCAACTTCAAGCTTGATTGATTACTGTATTAATTTTCCTCATCTGTTGATCGAAGTCCCATTGATCTACAATGATTTCTTACAAGAATCACTTACAACATCTGTGAAAGGGCTTTGAAGTGATTCAAAGCCACCAAATAGAAGCAATGCATATCAAGATGCTCATAATTTCTAACACTTAATTTTACCCTTTGTTGATAAAAACTGATTAAAATTCAGGCATTTTTACATTTTTGGTTACCCATGTCAGTAAATATATTTATTACTCATCCTTTCACTTGTATCCTTCTTGCCTTCCTTTTTTCTCCTGTTTTCTCCTTGTCTTTTTCTGTCACTTTAATCTTACGTCTCAAATACAATGTCAGTAATGAGGTCATTGCATTATCCTATTAAGATTCATACTTTGGTCGTCGTTTTGGCCTAATTTAAATACTGACATTATGGACTCGTGCTAATTAGCCCAAATGGCCAAATCCCCCACCAATTAAGCAAATGTAGACATTTCAGGTTATTTTGGTCACCCTATGTTTAAAGTTAAGAGAAAAATGTGGTGAATGTGATCTGAAATCTTCAACCTCAAGATATCCTGTTATTTGATAATAAAACTCTTTCTTACCATTATCACATTATGAATGCGATTATGTCTCTGCTTCCTCCTGCATTTGACTTGGACATTTGTAGCATCATCGTCATGGATTCTTTACATTCTGTCTCAATGGTAAATTGAGTATATGAGGAAAAGTTTTCTTTGTACCTTGAGGTCAGTTCACTTTTTAAAAATTTTTAAATATGTTGCTTCAGTTCTTGTCACCACACCTAAGACCCTTTTATGTCAACCATGTCAGAGAAAGTTCTTAACTTCCCAGAATTAAACATCCAGATGGACTAAACATTCTTTTGTTGCTTATATTTTAGTAGTATGAGCATTTGTGCCCATAAGAACCACATTCTAAATGATTATTAGGTTCCCAGACTAGCCCCTAGTGATGTTAAATGTAGTTCTTATTTCTGGAGTGGAGGGAGGAGGGGGAGGGGGAGAAAAAGCCAAAGTGTTACACCGGGGACCAAGACGGAGGAAGGCAAAGACAGAAAGAATGAAAGCAAAAGGTCCACAAGAGAAACTCCCTGGGTTTAGGTCTTGCTGTAAGCAAAATGTTGAGATCTATGCCATCGGTTTTTGTGTCCCCTGACTTTTCGTTTCTGTATCACACTCCTCAAATCCCAGTGCTCTCCTTTGGTCCTAAGGTCCCACCCTCACCGGGCCTGTTCCACTCTCAAAACTCCCCTTTCTCAGTGCAGACGTGTCTAGCAAGGTCTTTGGAAAACATCAGTCTAAAGAGAACCGAATCATTTTGTGGAACGCATAGTCCTGAAGCATCTGAAATCTAGCGTTCTCTTCTTAGGGGAATTCCAGTCCAGTGTAACAAAACGAAGCAAGAGAAAAGAAACTAAGGCAGTGTTTTGAAGGAAGATATCTTCCTTGGGGCGTCATCCCCTGTGCGGAGTCCCGCTAAGCAGTCCTTGACGTGACCTGCTTTCTCCATTCCCCATCTGATGTTTCTGCCCAGACCCCCGGGAGCCCGGGCCTGGCCTCTAGCTGGCTCACAAGATGTTCTGGACTGAAGTAGGTTTTTTTTTTTTTTGTTTTGTTTTTTGCTTTGTGTTTTGGGGTTTGTTTTTTGTTTGTTTCTTTCTATTTATTTTGTTTTTCTGAACAGCTCCCATGGTTGGGCTCGGAGCAGAGCAGAGAGGGCTGGCTGTGTATATGGGCTGTGTATATGTGAATGGGGGCTGGGCGGACAGGTGAAGTTGAAGGTAAGGATACCCATGGCCTGGTTCCCAGATTCCTTTTCAAGTTCTCCACAGTTTGCCAAAGTTCCTGGCAGTTGGAACCTTTGACGACGTTAGTAAATGAACGTGACAACATAGCTTTGGTTGCTCAAAATTGGGAAGGTTTCAAAGTAAGAAAAGTGGGGGAAATGATTGGTGGTGTTGGCAACGTTTTCTATACTGTATGCTTTTAAGGATGAATTCCCGTTGAAAAGCGCCACATCTAAGAATGAGATACACATACACGTGTGCCGGCCTCCGGGTAACCGCGCGGGCTTCTCTCCGGGTTCACTTTCCCTGCCGTCGTGGATGAGTAAGCTCTGCTCTGGCAACGGCCGCCTGGCCTCGGTGTTGACCCGAAGCCTCTCCAGACCGCAGATAGCCAGGTATTCGGCGGGGAGAGTGTTGGGGCTGCACAGAGAGAGCTTCAGGTCCCGGACCAACGTGAAGTTCAGCAGAAGGCCCAGTGCAGATGCATCTGTGAACCAGACGGTCAGTCGGTCGTCGTAGCTGGTTTGCTCTATTGCGGAAGGCAGGACGGTGTGGCAGCTGCACATCAAGTTGGCCAAAGTGTAGTCACAGTCCCGGACGTCCGCGGAGCAAGTGCAGTTCCGAATGGTGTTTTCCTTGGTGAAGATCAGAGTGCTGTTCCTCTGACCTCCTGTGAAGCAACCCAGGACAAGGATGCCCAGGGCGCTGGTCAGCAGGAGGCTGTGCCCAGAAGGTGGGGCCATTCTTGTCTCAGCGTGGGCCCGCAAGGTTGTGTCTCCCCTTCGTGAGCCAGTTCATTGCAACTCAACTGAAAGACAAATACGCAGCTGTGTTATCGCAGGCTCTCATTAGAAATATGCGGGTCATGGGGCGCCCGGCTGGCTCGGTTGGTAGAGCATGTGACTCTTAATCTCAGGGTCGTGAGTCTGAGCCCCATGTTGGGTGTAGAGGTTGCTTAAAAAAGTAGGAAGGTTAGGGGAATGGAGCGCCCTAAATAATCCATCGCAAACGTTTCTCTCTTGTGGTTCTATCAAAGGCAGGCAACGCAAATGCCTGAGTGGAGCCCAAGTGCAGAAATGATCTTTTCTCAGAGCCTTGTGAGAGGCAGTGGCCAGCCTACCCGTGTGAGGCATAAAACTCCCTGTGATGTCTGCTGGGAGACTGACACACCAGCGGCAACAAGATGGGGTGCCAGAGATGAGACCCAGTGCGCCTGTCTGGGTGCACCAGGGATCTGTGGTGCTTTGAGCGTGCACACTCTCCAAACATCGTGTTACTTGTATTGAGTACTCGACAACCCCTTAAACGTGCACATTCCCTCCTCCCCTCAATATCTGACTTCCTGGAATTCAGGAGACCAGCAGCTCTGTGATGGACTCAGCCATCCAAGTGCTACCTGTGAAACAACATAGCATGCATACCAGCGAAACATTTAGTTAATGGTAACCTTTAATTTCTAACTAGACAAACATTCCCCCCCCATCATATTAATCTGTTTATAGATCCGTTGATACTTTCCTGGTCTCCTAGAAATATGAGTATTAGAGTAGATTTTACCGTGTTAATAGACCATGAAAACACTAATCACATGCCAGTTAATTGCAATGAACTTTTCATCGCCTCCTTTCCCAGAACACCTGTTATAAATTGATTTTATCAAGTAACTTAGTGTAAGGCTCCAAAACTAAGCAATATATCAGCACTGTTAAATGATCTAAATAAGATAAGTGCATGCATAGTTTAAGGAGCAACATCAATGTCCAATTTGGAGGAAAATGGCCTAAGTACTTGATGTATAATAGATGCGTGGTATTCTTTTCTGGTGAGGTTGGAATGAGACACACGTTATGAAATAGGGTTCCAGGTTCCAGTCTTGCAAGAATAATTACATTTCCTGGGGCTCCTGGGTGGCTCAGTTGGTTGGTTAAGCATCTGACTCTTGATCTCAACTCAGGTCATGATCTTGCAGTTTGTGGGATAGAGCCCCATGTAGGACTCTGTTCTGACAAGCAGAGCCTGCTTGAGATTCTCTCTCTCCCTCTCTCTCTGCCCCCCACTCCCACTCGCCCGTTCTCTCCCAAAATAAATAAACACTAAAAAAAAAAATAATTAAAATAAGAATAATTACACTTCCCCTGAGTTAGCTGATGGCTGACCAAAAGATACAAGACCAAAGATACAATTCAATTAATCCGAATTGACCAAAGATACGATTCAGTCCGTCTGCATGTACAAATCACCATGCATCTGGAAAAATACTTGGAATGAGACCTCTGGCTCAGAGAGTCCAGGGCTGGTGACGGGGCCCCCATAGGAAGGCTGCGGAGGGACAGACGAGTCAGTCCGAGGAGCTGAACGTGTGTCCAAAGAGGGTGGTGGTGACAGCAGGATAGAGGTGAGGCAGACGTGCAACACTTAGGGTGCAAGATGAGGCCCCGAGGTGGCAAAGCAAGGCAAAGAGAAATCCAAGGGAGGCAACGCTAAAAATGCCGGGGTCAGGTGGGCAGGGAGGAAGCACACGTTCGTCAGCAGGTGGCCGGAGACTCAAAATAAGCTCAGCTAAGTAAACTTGAACAGAAAGTAAGACACTGGTTCACAGGAATCATAATATCATTCATTCATTCATTCGCTCATTCATTCATTCATTCATTCACTCAGCAAATGTTTACTGAGAGTTCACTAGCTGGCAGGCACTTTGCTGGCTCTGGGGACACAGCCCAGAAGACAGCGAGGTTATGGAAGTTGGGTTCTAAGCGACTTGATTCTGCTTCCAGAGCCCAAGGCGGGCCAGGTCTGCGTGTGAGGACCAAGGGCCTGCAGCAGCGGGGAGGAGAGGGAGGCAAAGGCAGGAGTAGGGTGGGGCTCAGCACGGGCCATGTGCCCAGGCCGAGCAGAAGACACAAAGAGGAACAAAACCTGTACCCTGCCCTCCAAGGGCTCATAAGCGGAAGAGGAAGACAAATAGGGCAGGACTGAGAAAGGCCCTATTGAATGTACGTGTGGTTATAGGAACGCAGCAGAGAGATAGGTTAAAGTCCATTTGGGGGACTGAATAAGGTGCTTTATATAGTGCTTTGTGTTGACTTTGAAGTTGTTACAGGGTTTTCTTAAAGGATGTATTCGTTAGTGCATTTTGTCATAAAAGAAAGGGCTTTGAGAAATGCTCCCATAGAGCCAGCATTCTTCCTGAACACGAGGTTTAAGGGTTTTAAATAGTTTTAGGATGTGGTGGTGACTACCCCACTTAGTAAGGAGCAGTGACTAACTTATTAATTACAAGATAATTTTAGAGGATCGGTTGTCCTCGATTCCGCTGGAGGTTTGTTTCTAGGACTTCATGCCCCAGTAACGCTTTCATATCAGAACTGAGAAAGCTGTCATCGACACCACTGGCTTGCTCTGATCTCAGCCTGGAGGGGAAAGGGAGGTGAAAAAGGGTCTATCCACAAGCCTGGAACCTGGTGAGAAAAGTGTCTGCTTCATTTTCCAGGTGCTGATACCATTCAGAGGCATGCATGGAAGAAGGAAAGAGGTAGGAAGGGAAACAGACATTGGTTTCCTGAAACAAGGGGAGACTAGAGATCATAAAAGATTCGTGAGCAGCACCTCTTCCCTGCCCTGCAGTCAAGTCCCTGGCTAGGTCTCAGGGTGGCCCCTGCCTTCTGGGTATCAGGGAGTTCAAAGGCTGGAACATGGAGGCCGGATGCATGAGGCCTGGTGTTGGCTTACAAAGTAGGACAAATATTCCTGGTAACAAGCCTATGGGGTTTCCAAAAAGATGCTAGTTGGACATTTTTCTCCTTCGGTTTTACCCTGGACTTCTCTCTTTAGATTTGTTGAATGTGGATTGTGATCACCCTGGTTTTACTGTGTATTTATTCATTTGTGGGCAGATTCTGGCATGGCATCAGCAGAATGGGCACAGATACATCACACTGTCCCTGCTCCTTCCTGTGCCCCTGACCATAATGGGCGTGGTGCCGTGGGGAAAGGAACTGTTGTTTTTCTCTGTGGGTTGCTCAGCTTGTTAGAAGGGAAATCTTGATCTACTGGTGACTGTCTTGTCTCCAGAAGTGGGGAGATTGCCCTACAATGGAGCCAACACAGAAGAGAACAGACAAGAAACGCAGAGACATTTCTAACAACTTTTTCGAGCACCGGGATCAAGCCATGCCTGACATCCTTCTTTGATTTCTGAAATAAGTGAGCCAAAAAATTTTTCCCCTTACTCAAATCAGTCTGAATTGGATTTCTGTAACAAGCAGTGAGAAGAGTATGCTGACATTGGGCAAACTATCTTTTGTCCCCCCTTCTTTTAATATACCTTTGTTGCGTCCTTGCTGTGTGCTGGGCATGGTGTGTGATAATCACTATAATAGCATTTTGTATGGGGTGTTGAGTCTACACCTAACTTCGCCTGGAAATGGAAGATGTCATAACAAGCTTCACAGAAGAGGTAGTATCTGAGGAGGGGAATAGTTCCTGAGTAAGAAAAAGAAAAGAAAAAGTTATCTATGTAGTTAGCACAGGGCGATCAGAATTTGAAACATCCAAAAGTAGGACAGAGGGGGGCGCCTGGGTGGCTCAGTCAGTTGAGCATCCGACTTCGGCTCAGGTCATGATTTCGTGGCCTGTGGGTTCGAGCCCTGCAAGGCTCAGTGCCTGGAGCCTGCTTCCGGTTCTGTGTCTCCCTCTCTTTCTGCCCCTCCCTCCCCCCCCCAACGCTCTGTTTCTCTCTGTCTCTCAAAAATGAATAAACATTAAAAAAAATTAATAAAAAAGAAACCAAACAAAAGTAGGACAGAGAGACTGATGGGCTATGGGGATGCTGGTGGGAGAGGTGAGTGGACGAGTCCTGTTGGGGGAGCCTTCTGACTTGCTCTGCCTCATCGTTTTCTTAGTACCCCAGCTTGTTGTGTACCCATCATCAGGACTTGCCTCCTGTGTCCTAAGAGGAGTCCCCTCCCCGATCCCGTCCCCCACCACTGTGGGCGGGGGCTTAGTAAGGGGCAGGGGCAATGTGACGTATCTGTGCCATTTTGTTTATGTTATGGTGGATTCTGCCCACAGATGAATAAATACGTAGTGAAACTAGAGCAAAAGTTGATTCCTCCCTATGTTATAGTCTGAGGCCACTGAGGAGGTGGGGGGGTGGGGAGGGTGTGCTTTGCTCCACGTGGTCATGTAGGGGCTCAAGCTTTCATCCACGGCTCTATCATCTCCCAGGCCTTTGGATCCTCTGTGGGCTTTTCGTTCACATTTCACTGACCAGAACTCAGCCACACGGCACCCCCTCTCTGCAAGCAGCTTGGAAACAAGGTCCGGCACTGTGCCAAGGGAGGAGAGGACGACGTGGGTATCGGTGGGCACTAGGAATTTCTGGCAAGCATAATACGTGGCTTTATGCAACCATCACAAACACCGAGGTGGTCTCAATCCACCTACATTTTTTCAGGCAAGATGTGAAACACCATGTACGATCATTAAATCTTGGAGCCTTTAAATCACCGAACATGTCGAAAAACTGGAGCTGCTATTCAGATCGGTTCAAATATTAGTTTTATGTCACAGCTGAAGAAATCTCGGTAGTAATTAATGCCAGCAATTAGCTGCACGAAAGCAAAGACTTCTGAAGTGAACAGATACAGACATCAGTTACTTCAAAACAAATTCCACACAGATTCCTTCTCTGTCTAGGATTACACCCAACATTTAGATAATGTTTATACTTGGCTCCAAGAGGAATGTTTCAAACTGGACTAGTTCTGTTTATAAGAAGATATTACTAGTAAGAAGATCGTGTGTCGGTGGGAGGAGAGCCTTTGGACCGTTTGCCCAAAACAGATTTGAAATGTCTTGAATAATGATGGTTTGAACTCTATAGTCTCAACACAAAGGAGAAAAAATACAATTGTGGAAAACCGTGATGGTATTCCCCAAATTCTAACAGCACCTAGCAATTCAGCGTGATTTCCCATTTTTATTTTTTTTTTTAATTTTTTTTTTCAACGTTTATTTATTTTTGGGACAGAGAGAGACAGAGCATGAACGGGGGAGGGGCAGAGAGAGAGGGAGACACAGAATCGGAAACAGGCTCCAGGCTCTGACCCATCAGCCCAGAGCCCGACGCGGGGCTCGAACTCATGGACCGTGAGATCGTGACCTGGCTGAAGTCGGACGCTTAACCGACTGCGCCACCCAGGCGCCCCGATTTCCCATTTTTAATTCAGAAGTGAGTTTAATTTGAAATTAAAAGTGGTTTTTTTGTTTGTTTGTTTGTTTGTTTTGACAGGGAAAAGGCACTTGGGGAAAAGTCTCGGTTGAAGCAACTGGGGCCAATAAGGACCAGAAACGGATGAGATGTTCCAGCAAGAAGCAGACGGCCTGAAAGAGAAATGTGGACCCCAGACACAGGAAGAAAGGCAGAAGACAGCCAGCGTCCAGGCACTTCAAAGAAACCCACTTGGAAGCCAGGGCTTGGGGAGCTAGGCAAGGATGTCTCACAAACGCAGTTCCCCAAGTGTGTTTCTGCAAAACTCCTTGAAGGTCCTGAGGGGGGCGAACAGGAGAGAACTTCCAGACAAGGAGGTAATTTGGAATTCTGGGTGTATCCCACCTGGCAAAACATAGACCTTACTCTTGAAGTGTATCTGATCACAAAGGTACCCAGTGTTGCTAACATCGAGACCAGCTGAGATGGCCTCGCTCACCCCAGGGGTCGAATGGGTTGCCCAAGGAGTTAACCGCCCAAGTAGGCAGTTAATTAAAAGGCAATGCGATTGGTGAGTGCTTATTAATGACATGGAGCCAGTGTTGGGCACAAGGACAGGGAAAGACTCGCAACGGGGTGCTTTAGGGCCAGCAGAGAAGGGCTTGGGGGAAGGGAAAGGGAAGGGCTGCAACTAGAAGGGTCCCTCGAGCAAAACCTCAGAAACTGAGCACTTGGTGTATCTGGGGCTCATGAGCTGAAGCACAGGCAAGGCAGGGTTAGGACAAACCCCGAGATCAGGGGTTTAGTCTTCAAACCCTTATAACTCTCACCCCGTTAATAAAAACTTAAAAAAAAAAAAAAAACCTCTCCCCAGTGGGGCGCCTGGGTGGCTCAATCGGTTAAGTGTCCAATTCTTGGTTTCGGCTCAGGTCATGATCTCACGGTCTGTGAGTTCGGGCCCCACGTTGGGCTCTGTGCTGACACCACAGAGCCTGCTTGGGATTCTCTCTCTCCCTCTCTCTCTCTCTTCCCCTGCCCCGATTACTCTCTCTGTCTCTCTCAAAAATAAATAAACTTAAAAAAACAAAAAGCCCTCTCCCAAAGATGTAACTTTTTATTTATGAAGGCATTACAACTACCCTATTGATATATTATCTACATTGTGAGTCATACACAGAGAGTAGAATTTTTTTAATTTGAGACAAAAAAATAAAAATGAGACTTGAGTACCTTCAACTCAACCCACTGGCTTGGCTTGGGCACTCCCTTGGCCGCAAACACCCCCTTTGGAGGCCCCAGAGAGAGGCAAAAAGGAGGCGCTGAAGGTTTGTGAGCAGGAGATACCTATTTAGTTCTGTGCGTCAGGAAGGTCATTCAGGCAGAGATGAATTGGAAGACAGAGACAGAGAGAGCACAGTGGGTTCTAAGTAAGAGAACACTTCCGTATTTTCTTTGAGGGTTTACCTCTGTCCGTTTGCTGACTCCTGGCTCCAGCCTCCCTGGATAAATCTGTGTCTGTGTCTCCAATCCTGGGGTGGGTGGGGCGGCCAAAGAGGGGAGGATGAGGGAGGCAAGGGTGAGGACAAAGGTCCTCATGCGCAGGAAGCAGGAGATCCCGAGGGAACAACACGGCGAAAGCGGTCCCTGTTTCCTTCTTAGCATCCCGACATGGCTTGCCTGGGGCTCTGCTCTTTGAGATGCCCACCCTGCCCCTGCCCCTCGCCGGAAAGGCACAGCTCACCTTCTGAGCCAGGGGCCTCTGGGTGGTTTCCTTAGACCGGCAGCGAGAGCAGCTCCTGGCAAGACAAGGTACAGGCGAGATTACGGAGTCGGCACGGTATCTTTCCTGTCCCCAGGGGCTCCTTGCTGTGCCTTCATCTCAATTCCTTGGTCAAGGCTTATCCACTCTTTCCAGATGCCTGCTGCTAAAATCCTGCTCTCACATAGGGATCTAAGGGCACTTGGGTAAGCCTTAATCTGGATTTACATAAACATATTCTTGCCCGAGCGTATTTGCCCTTTAGGCTTTATCCCTACTTGTGCCTTGTTAAAGGGATGGCAAGGATTAAATAGGAAGTCTGGGAGTCTGTGGGGCAGGGACTCCTCTTGAGGACACCAGAGCTGAGGGATCACCTGTTCCCGGGTCCAGTTCCCACTGGTCTGTGGCTGTGCAATCACCCTTCCCAGGCAGGCCAAGGAGAACGTCCTGCCTACTCTGCATTCGTGCATGAGATGCTCGCGGGGATACTCTAGGTGTAGGACCTTGAGAAGCTCTTTGAGAAAAAACGGATTTGGGGCATTTTTTTTTTCTTTGGCTCTGTCTCACAAATGCACCGCAGGAGGTAGGTTACAGATACACTCTATGTAATACGATATTCGTTTTTTTAGGTTTACTTTATTTTGAGAGAGAGCCAGGGAGAGGCAGAGGGACAGAGAGAGAGAGAGAGAGAGAGAGAGAGAGAGAATCCCAAGCAGCCTTCGCACTGTCAGCATTGAGCCTGAGGCAGGGCTCAAAGCCACGAATCGTGAAATCAAGACCTGAGCTGAAGTCAAGAGTCAGACGCTTAACTGACTGAGCCACCCAGGCGCCCCCGTGTAAGATGATATTTACAAGAGGAGGGATAGCTTTGTTGTTTAATAGTCCAAAGCTTATAATGTTGAAAGGAACATGAATTTGGGTCTCTCCCCAGCGCTTTCTTACTGTGGTAAGTGTTATTTTTTCTTTCCTCGTATTCCACCCCCAGCCCTGGTGTTATGAGCCACTGCATTTTCACACGCCCTCCCGAGTGTCTGCCTCTGAAGACACTGCCTTGTGCACTCTCTGTTGATGAAGGGCTCTTCCCGCCCCTGGGCCTTACTTACACAGTTCACAGTGAGAGGCGCGACACAGGATTCACCGTGATCCTGGTATGATCCGTATCTCCTTGGGTTTATACAGTGGGCGCAAAACTGTTCGCTATCATCTGACTTATTTCCTCATCTAGAGAAAGAGGAAATAAAGTTCACGTCTCCATAAGTTGGCATTTAGGCAAAATTAACCTCAAGTGTGTGGTTCGGGTCTCAAGAGCACACGCTTTATTTTTGTGATGGTTCGTGTTCAACTCGCTGTATATTGCGGGCCACTCAGAAATGACTTTCGGAGTCGTCTCTGTCAACATGGCGCGGGGATGATGATACCTACTACACTAGGATATAACGTCAGTGTAGCAGGACGCACGTGGAAATGTGGTCTGTCTGTGAGTACTGTTACTACTAGTAAGTATGCTTACATATACATGGTACTTAGTACTCTATTAACTATGATGTTTTATAAGGTCGGAACCATAATGATAATAGGGATATATTAGCATGCTCTGTCAGGGCATCCCAAAAGCCACCCCAAAGAAATATAAAAGTTACTGGTGCATTTAATGCACTACTTATATCAAAAAATTTGAATAAAGAACAGGCTCAACATAAAGCAAAAATGCCTCTTTGCCCCATTTGTCCTGTAACAAACAACAACTCGGATTTACAAATGTCCTTCTGCGATTCTGGGGAACAGGAGGGCTTGCAATCATTAGTGAGCAAAACCGGTAAATTGAAGTAAGTGTCCAATTCCCATTTCTAAATTGTTCAGTGGGGCAGCAGGGTATGGACTGTGATCAAAACACTTGCTTTCTGGTTTCTTCTTGTCCCTGGTAGATACGGTGGGGGCTGAGTAAGGGCCCCTGTAGGTGTCCGTGTCCTAATTCCTAGAACCTGTGAATCTTGTCTTCCAGAGCAAGAGGGACTTTGCAGATGTGATTACGTTAAGGATCTTGGGATGGGGAGACCCTGGATTATCTGGGTGAGCCCAATGTAATCACAAGGGTCCTTCTAAGAGGAAACCGGAGAAGACAGAGGAGAAAAAGGCAATGTGGCAACAGAAACAGAGATCGGAGCGATATGGCTGGAAGCCAAGGAATGCCAGCAAACTCTAGAAGCTGCAAGAGACAAGAAACAGATTCTCCCCTGGAGCCTCCCCAAGGAAGGAGCCCTGTCGACACCTTGACTTTAGCACAGTCAGCCTGCTTTTGGACTTTGACCTCCGGAAATGTAAGAGAATACTTTCTTCTATTTTAAGTCACTGAGTTTGTGGAAATTTGTTAGGTAGTCATAGGAAACTAATATAGAGAATATAAGGTAATTACAAAGCACCCATATCAAACCACCCTTTGGACTAAACACACACACTAGGGGTGCCTGGGTGGCTGTCGGTTGAGCATCTGACTTGGGCTCAGCTCAGGATCTCGTGATGCGTGAGTTCAAGCCCCGCGTCAGTCTCTGTGCTGACAGCTCAGAGCCTGGAGCCTGCTTTGGATTCTGTGTCTCCCTCTCTCTCTGCCTTTCCCCCACTCACACTCTGCCTCTCTCTCTCTCTCTCAAAAATAAACGTTAAAAAAGTTTTTTTTAAACACGCTAGCCACTCTATTTACAGCCCTGCAGTGTTTGCTAATTGTTTCCTGTGTCTTACTACTCTCACTAGACTGGATCGTAAGGAAGCTCTTGGGGTAACTCTATCCCAACCTCCATTACTGGCTTTCTGAAATACCAAGCTCAAAACTGTCCAGAGTAGTCATGCTGCATTGGGTCCAGCCCAGCGTAAATGAGGCATCTGGACACGTCTCATGAATTCCGAGGGGGGCCTGTATCCAGGTGGTGATTTGCATGTGTGGACCTGTCGAGGAAAAAAGAAGGAAGCGTGAAGACGGTGTGTGAAGGCCTGGGGCAGGGCTGAGTGGAGGGACAGGATGGCACTTGTCTCTTCTCAGCCCAGACTAATTAATGCCACGGGCTGAGTCCTGTGGAGCCGCAGGCAGAGGCTGCATGGACAGCTCTCAAGAACCCTGAGATGTGGGGCACGAGTGGCCCCTATCTGGGTGATGACGTGTGACACCGGGCTGGGGACAGAGTCGTTCCCCCCACTTGAGCCCTGAGTGCAGGACAGCTCTGGTATGATGAGGAAGGAGGGACAAGCAGCACCATTTGGCCTTCCCTGGAGGATGGATGGGAGTGCCCCTGGTCACTCCTCTTTGGGCAGTGAATCAGTGGGGAGCCCCATGGCTAAGGCAAGGGACAGTCACCATCCAATGGTGGTTGGGGACAGAATCAAGTGAAGGGATCATTTCTGAGCATATGTAAGACATTTCTGGGGGCTCTATTGTGTAGACACAGAGGTAGGAAGGAGGCAAGGCTTTGTATCAGGGAGGTGGAAACACAAATCGGCAAAATGCAAGCTATTGATGTGCATTTGAACTTATTTGTGCCCAGTGGTTGGTGAAGCCAGGACTCCTTCACGGATCAGTTGATTACTGCTTTTAGATTAAATGTATTCAATAATGGAAATGGACCTGAGAGCCAACTTGAACAAACGAAAGCATTTTGTGTTTTGAAAGCATTGAGCTCAACTGGGTGTTGATTTCACCCATCGTTTGCTAATCGGATCCCGGACCCCTTGGTGTCGGTGTGCTGTGTAAGTCAGGTTTCTGATGTGGCAAAAACCTGGTCTTTTTGTTGACTGTGGTTTCCCCAGTCCTTAGCACAGTGCCTGATGCATAGAGGCACTCCATAAATATTTATACTATCCCTACATTATAAATCCCTATATTAGCTAAGTCAGGGATGCATGTTACTGACCCTTTACTTCCACTTTTACCTTCCACCTCCTGGAATTGTGCAGTGTTATCATGTTACCAAAATCAGCAAGCAAATGCATCCTCTTTAGCAGGAATTTCGGTGTTTGGCCTAGCCATGACAAAGGAAGCGTACTGAGATTTTGTGTATGGGCAAGAGGATGGGAAATTCGAACCCAACATCCTAAGCCTTGCCTGTGAGTCCCCCCTGAAAGCCACTGAATGACATCTGGCAAAAGCCCCGTGAGGCATCCCCATCCTCCGTGGCTTTATCGATCAGTACCGTGTAGGCTTGCAGTGGCCTAGGAATCTTCTCGTAAATCTGATGGAGACACAGGGTGAAACACACTCGCCTGGAACGATGACCACGAGCCCTAAGTCAGGCTCCCAGATCACTGTCCTTCCACTTCACCCTACACATCCATCCAGGGCTCACAGGAAGAATGAGCAGAGTTGGTACATACTGATCTCACAGACAGTGGTGAGCATTAGAAGGCATCACCCTAATTGCTGTCCGTTGAGGGATTATGATAGCCCCCACTACAGACTCCCCCAAGAGCTAACCTTCAAGCGTCCAGTTTTGTAAAACTAACCTGGAACCGCTTTGCTCAAATTACGAGTGTGAGGTTGCCAAGGAAAAATGAGTCAGAGTAATCCCTTTCTAAGAGATGAGAAGAAAAAAAAAAAAGCCTGCAAAGCTTTAATATTTTAATTACCTACTTCCAGAACAATAAAAAAGGGACTAATATCTTCCATGCAGTGAGGTGCATTATGACGGTTTCATAAAGTAGCTTGAGCTATTTCCCCAGGACAGAAGCCTTACGCTTTTTCCTTTCATCTGTATTCAACCATTCCAACGATATTCAATCTTAGAAGCGTTAAGAATTAAATTTTCCTTTAGGGTTTTAGTTCCAAATATTGGAACCATAAGCAAGTTAAACCTTGCCGCTTTCATGAAAGACTTGTAAGGGTCTTTAAATGCCTCCTGGGAACAATGACTAAAGGTAATGTCAGATCCCAGAGCAGAAATAGGACATCAGGTAAAATCTAAGGAAATCCGCATAAAATGTGGACATTAGTTAACAATAATAATGTATCGATATCAGTTCATTGATTGTGACAAGTGCATGTCCCGTTCTGATGTAAGATGTAATAACAGGGGACACTAGGTAGGGGCATATGCGAAGTCTCTGTGCTATCTTCACAATTTTTCTGAGTCTAAAACTATTCTAAAATAAAAAAGTTTTTTTTTTTTTTTTGGAGAAGAATGCCTCCTGATTTCATTGACGACTCCTCGAAGATTATTATTTTTGTGATAACAGCAGAGATCCAGTGGGTCATCTGAGCATCACAATTTGGGCTAAACTGAGAACCCCTGAAATGGTGTCTAGGTGTGACTCCAGATGAATTCTTTAGCCCTTCTGGCCGCGAGAAGATTCTCGCTTTCTTAACGGTCCTGGAAGCCAGGCAATTCAGAGATGCAAGTGGGAAGTGATCCTTTCATGGAAAATGGATCAAAACTGGAAGGGAGAGGCATCAGGAAATATTGTGGGAAGAAGTCCTGAAGGAACGTGTGTGTGTGTGTGTGTGTGTGTGTGTGTGTGTGTGTGATACTTCCCTCACGCGGCTTATGTTGTTCCCTGTGTCTAGGAGAGTTCTGTATTTCTCAACTGCTGAGAAACCAGCCTCATCTCTTAAACTGTCCTTGAATCCCACCTCTTTCATGAAACTTTAGTAGCTAGGGCTATGGATGGTGGTTCTTGCCTGCCTCCAACCTGTTTCTCTCTCTCTCTCTTTTTTATTTGAGAGAGAGAGAGCGCGCACGCATGCGAGCGGGGGAGGGGGCATCAAGAAAGGAAGAAAGAATCTTAAGCACACTCCATGCTCAGCATGGAGTCCTACACAGGGCTCTATCTCACAGCTGAGATCTATCTCAGCTCTATCTCGTTTACTGAGTCACCCAGACGCCCCTCAAACCTGTTTCTCTTATAGGGCTACACCAGTCTACCATATAAAAGAAACTAAAAACAAGCTTTTTATGAGCAAATCTGTAATCATACAGAGAGACTGTGCATGTTTTTGTTAGGTTTTTAAGCCACTCCCATCAGGCTTTTGTTAATATCACTCCATTCAAACCATTCTCATCAACTTCCCAGTGACTCCTCCCTCCAGCGTGCCAAATCCAATGGTCAGTTGCCTGGTTTCATCTTGCTTGACTTCTTACCAGTATTCGACACGGTTGCCTATTCTTTCCTTCTTGAGCAAAGAACTTTCTGTTCTTCCCTGACACCCCATTCTCCAGCTTCTCTCGCTACCAATGGCTGCTCCTTCCCAGTCTCTTTGGCTGGTGTCCCCTCTTCCTCCTTGTTGTTGCCTGCCCCTGGCTCAGTGCTTGGCTCTCTTCTCTGGGTATATCCACTCCTTTGCGTGCTAACCTATGGACTTAAATATTATCTATATGCTGATGATTAACCTGCTTCCAGACTCTTCCCTGAACTCCATGCTCATATATCCAGCACCTTGAAAACTCCACCTGAATATCCAAGACACCTCAAACGTAACTTACCGGATACACGACTCTTGATTCCCGCGAGAGTTAAGACTGCCGGGTAGAGAAGACATTTTACCGGATCAACATTTTTCGGCATCAACACTTACTGCTCCACGGCCTTGGGTTCCCATGACTAAACCGGCTAAATACAGAAAATGGTCATCGATGACGGACAACGTACTTCCCAATAAGAAATGTGGGAGATATGTGGTGTCAAAAGTTCATTGAAATTGGGAACCATACATATGTTCAATTGATCAATAGTAACGTTCAATGACTGCTGCTTTCATGCCAGGTACTGTTCAAAGTACTTTTATGTATTTTATATCATTTAATCCTTAGTAAAATCATAGTAAAAGTAGACCTGATGGCCCCATTTTCGTATCAGAAGATGGAGACGCATAGAGGCTAAGTAGCTTACTCAGAAGGTCACAGAGCTGGTAAGAAAAAGTTAAAATTTGAACCCAGACAGCCAAACATGTTCTAGAGAATTGTGGTGGAAATTGCAGTGTTATTTCCCATTCTAGGGTCACGTTTCTATACAACTGCCTCGTATTCTATCACTAGACTCTGTGCCCTTTAACATAAAGCGTGTATAGGAACCTCATGCTAGGGGAATAGGAAACAAAATGAATGAAGTGAGTTCCAGTAGGCGTAAGCATTTCAGAAACACTTTTTTATTTTTTATTATTTTTTTCACTCATATGTGGAACTTGAGAAACTTAACAGAAGACCATGGGGGAAGGGAAAAGGAAAAAATAGTTTCAGACAGAGAGGAAGGCAAACCATAAGAGACCCTTAAATACAGAGACCAAACTGACGGCTGATGGGGGGAGGGCGAGGGAGAGGGGGAAATGGGTGATGGGCACTGAGGAGGGCACTTGTTGGGATGAGCACCGGGTGTTGTACGTAAGCGATGAATCACGGGAATCTGCCCCCGAAACCAAGAGCACACTGTATACGCTTTGTGTCAGCCAACTTGATGATAAATTATATTAAAAAAAAAGAAACACTTTTTGAAAAGAACATTTATAAATTCGCTTTAAAAATAAGGACATTAGTTGAGTGCTGCTTCTGCATATGGGGGCAGGCTACCTCCGAGAGCGAGCCAATGGGAAGTCTTAACTAAAATATGTAGCTACTGTACCTCTCCTTGACACAGGACCTTCTGAGAACTAGTTAACCAATGACTGCAAACCCCTTTCCATCTAATGACTTGGTCTATGCCCGGCTAATCCGATCACTGGGGTTCAACTCCCACCCAGGTTGGCACATAGGCCCATGTCTGTGCCCTTAATCGTACACTCATGGAGCCCTGTGGTTTGTCTGTTACTGGACACTGAAATAAAAAGTTGGGGCGCCTGGGTGGCGCAGTCGGTTAAGCGGCCGACTTCAGCTCAGGTCACGATCTTGCGGTCCGTGAGTTCGAGCCCCGCGTCAGGCTCTGGGCTGATGGCTCAGAGCCTGGAGCCTGTTTCCGATTCTGTGTCTCCCTCTCTCTCTGCCCCTCCCCCCTTCATGCTCTGTCTCTCTCTGTCTCAAAAATAAATAAACATTAAAAAAAAAAATTAAAAAAAAAAAGTTGATAGTACTCCCCTGCTCATACTCGGTCTCTCTCTCAAAAATAAATACACATAAAAAAGTCTTTTAGAAAGTTGATAGTATAACAGCCTTAAGCAATAAAAATACTAGTATGGAAAAAGAAAATTGGGAAGTCTAAGTCAGCTGTTGAAAAGCACTCATTTCTGTAGATACTTTATTAAAACTGTTATTTTCAGAAATGCCCAATTTCTGTAAAAAAAAAAATTTAATGAGAATCTTTTTTTTTGTTCACACATACTGCATTATTTGGTCTAAAAATAAAGGTTAAAAATTTCCCAAAGATCACTGTTTTCATTAAAGATTTTTTTTCAAACAAATGAGGCCTGATAATTTTGGTAGTTTTTAAAGACAGGTTTTTATATATATTATGCATAATTTCCTCTCCTCAGTATACACCAACACTTTTATTGCTAAAAAACAAACAAACAAAAAAAAAACCTGCCCCAAACATGTTTGTTAAAGAATGAACTATATGAACGAGAACTGTGTAAGAATTACCGGTTTTGGCTAAAAAAAATCCCCATCTTCTTGCCTTGTAGTACAGTATTTAATATGTTTTTTCACTTTTAAATAAAAGGACAAATTTTTTTAAAAAGATAACGAGTCCACATGTTAATACTCATCTAAACTTCGTTTCTTATCTGCGTACGTTTTCCAATGAGCAGTGTATAAAAAAGCAATAAATGTAATCCTGTCACATAAGAACAGAGCAAAGGAACAGTATAAGCTGATGTTTTGAGAGTTCCCAGTTTTCTCTGTTTGGGATCGCGATAAGGAAAAGAGCTATGATAGATCAGCTCTTTAAAAAAAGTTTTTTAACGTTTATTTATTTTTGAGGGACAGAGAGAGACAGAGCGTGAGTCGGGGAGGGGCAGGGAGAGAGAGGGAGACACAGAATCCGAAGCAGGCTCCAGGCCCCGAGCTGTCAGCACAGAGCCCGACGCGGGGCTCGAAGTCACGAACTGTGAGATCATGACCTGAGCCGAAGTCGGACGCTCAACCAACTGAGCCACCCAGGCGCCCCTGATCATCTCTTTTATGTAATTGTTATTTCGCGTTGAAGACCGACAGGGAAGTAGAGCCAAATGTTTTAAATAGAAACCACAGGCCCCGGATATCTGTTATATAATAATATTACCCTAAGTAAATTTATCTGTTTAGACACTAAATGAGAAGACCATTTCATTCTTTGCTGAATGCCCTGGAAACGTTTCCTTTGAAAGGCAGAATCTCCATAAAGAGCAATTCATATGCCTGGAAGCCTGAAAGAAACCAAACCAAACCAAACCAAACCAAACCAAACCAAAAAACACTTTCTTGGTAAAAGCCACCGTCAGTATACATTATGCTCGGGGAAATGTAAATTCTGCCAGAAGACGGGACGCCCACAGTGGCTCTTGAAAGGGTCGCAGAACTTGCCTGCAGTGCAGCCGAAATTCGGAAGCTATGAGTAACTGTCTTACGAGACACACTTTTCGAGAAAGAACGGAGGAGTTACTTACGTCTGGGAGTTGCAACGTGAGGCTTGCTTTTCCACGCTGCGGACCTCCGCCTGGTTCTTCACCCTGGCTTGACAGCTGGTTTAATCTGCAAGGCAGGATGGAATGCACTTGCTGTTGTTTTCCGGTTTCAGAGGGCCAGCGGCCCTGGCCGCTTCCATGGCAACCGGGGGGGTGGGGGGGAAGCTGCCCGCCTACTAGATTCATTAACCACACAGCAGGAGACAACCTGCCTTGGGGACCGCTGGCCACTGTTTAGGGGTTCTACCGTGGAAAGTTTCCAGAAGAAACTAGGGAGACCGCTGCCGTCTGCTGATCCTGAAGGGCTGACAGGAATGGGAGAAATTCGACTTCAGCAGGAAATCGAGTGGGCTAAGTATAGAGCATGATATTCCTAGATGCTTTTACTCTCGTGATTTGGTCCACTTTCTGGTCTGATGAATTGTTATGGATGCAAATGCCTGAACTGGGGGGGGGGGGAACTGTCCTCTTGTGGGTGTTCCAAAGAGAAAAATGGACTCATTTCAACTCCAGAGAGGTTGTCCTGTTCTCACTCTTTTTTTCAGTTCAATTTTTAAAATGTTTAGAGCCGTAAAGCAAATAAATTTGGAAAAAACATTCTGTGTACATTAACTGATGAGGGGCCAGTAAACCCTGGAGAAATCAGATGGATGGTAGTGATGGAGGAACATCTCACTAATTAAAAGCTCTAAAGGAAGCTAAAGCAATTGATTTGTAGTTACCTGGATGTAGATTATCCAGTATTTTCAAGAAGAGAGCACCTTGTCAGGGAAATTCATTCATTTATATATTATTCATCTAGGGAACCCTTACTACATGCATGTGCTGTGCCAAGAGCTTCAAGGGACAACAGGGATAAATATCATAGTTCTTGTCTTCAAGGAAGCTACAATATGGAAGGGGTAATTATATAAGTTGATTGTGAAAAATATTTGGAGGCAGGTACAAAGGAAATACGTGAGAGTTTCAGGGAAGGTGAAAAATATTCGGAGGAAGGTACAAAGGAAATGCGTGAGAGTTTCAGGGAAGGTGGAGCTACCTGTTGGCAAGGAGATTGGCGACATCTTTGTAGAAGGGTAGCATTTGACCTGGGGCTTCAAGGATGGCTGGGATTTGAGTGGTCAGATATAAGGAAAAGGGACAATAATGCCTCATGGAGTGTCTTTGGCCAATGGAGAATGTGAGCCGATGGACGAAAGCTTCCTCTTTTCTCACCCCAGACAGTCCTGACACCCAAGTCATCTGGCTTCGTAGAGGACCATGGACCAAGCAACCCACGCAATCAAGAAAATTTCTAGAGCAAGGGTTTGGAGATGGGAGAGCCCCATGCCTATTCAGCTCTTTGAAAGCCAGTGAATCATAATCAGGAGCAAGGGAACTGAGAATAGAGAGAATCCACTCTTTCCAGTGTTTACTTTTAGCAAGGCAAACATATAAATTCTATCATATGAGAATAGCGGAACACAGACTTTGGTTCAAATCTTGATTCCACTACCTTCTTGAACATTATTGTTTAAACTTCATGAGGTTCAGTTTCCTAATCTGTAAAGGAGATAGTAATACTTCACTGCAAAGTTGAGGTGGGGATTAAATGAGATAATATACGTGGACGGGACCCCTGGGGGTGGAGGAAGGGAAAGCTGGCCAGACGAAAATGAGCCGTCCCAGCTTTCCAGAACTACTGTGGCTCATCCAGCAGTTGGACACACCTCTGTTCCAATGCCTTTCTCTCTTGTCTGCCTCTGCTGTAGAGCCCAGAAAGCTAAGATATTCAACTTGCAGGGTCTTTAGCTACCATGGCAGCTGGGGCTCCAGATATGATTTCAGCTTTACTGATTACTTCTTGATCTGGAACTAAGTCACGTGGAGAGAGGACCATGGGGGCTTTGCTCAGGAACTGAGTTCAGTGGGGAGCGAGAGACTCCTGGGCATCTCTGTTGCTGGCACGGACCTCGCCAGAATCGGCCAGGTCTGGGACCTCGCGCTCCGGGGGCGGCTTTCTGATTGACCTGCTTCCTGGTCGTGGCAGACGTGTCCTGGCTTCCTGTTGGAGAAGGTGGCCTCTTACTTCAACAACTTCGCGACTGTGGAAGAAGCAGCAGCTCCCTCGATGGCCCAATTTCTCGGCGACTTCCTGAGTTCGACCTAGAGTCTGTTCAACCCTCCCCATGACTCAAGAGCTATCTAGTGTCTCAACCCTCCCCATCTAGTGTCTTAAATCTCCTTGCTGTTACACCTGCTGGAGCGGACTCTGTTGGTACCTGCCTCCTCTGTTTCTTCTTCCCGTGTGAACACAGAGGTTGCAGGAGCTGTTCCCGTCACTGAGGAGGGCAGAGCAGGAACGTGGAGCAGCCAGGTGCCTTGGGGACACTGCTGAACCCCTACAGTGGCTCCGCACCGCCCGGTCTGCGGGACAACGACAACATCGCCTGCCCATGGGTGTTTGCTGAGTAAGAGAAACTACATAAAGTATTGGGCATAAGCTGGGCACAAAGGAGCCATCGGATAATGGTGGCTATTGGCATTATTACTCTTTGTTAGGACATCGATGCCTTCCAGGACCTCTTGCTGAGTGGGGGACTGGGACAAAGACATAGAGCGTGTGGAGGCGGGTTCCTCCCTGGAAGCTTGGAGGCCAAACAGACAGCCACTGATGAAATACGGCTGGATCTCTGTGTGTAGCAAGTTAAACATTTACCACACCTTCATATCTCTCCATCTGCCTAAAACTTCACTTCTAAAACATGTGCTCTTTGTGTTAACGGGGTCACACAGTTTAAGTGGATTTAGCAAAAATGAGTGTTGGGAAGACTAATGAACCACCCCCGCCCACCCCCTTAGGATGCCTGCTTCTTTCGGCTGTGGAATCAAAGGCGGTGGACAAGTGTTTGTTCGCCGTGGGCTTGAATTCTACTTTTGTCCTTGACTAAATTTGTTTTCCTTCCTTCCTTCCTCTCTCTCTCCCTCTCTCCCTCTCTCTCCCTTCCTTCCTTTCCTTCTTCCTTTTTTTTCTTTCTTCCCTCTCTCCTTCCTTCCTTCCTTCCTTCCTTCCTTCCTTCCTTCCTTCCTTCCTTTTTCTTTTTCTTTCTTTCTTTCTTTCTTTCTTTCTCTCTCTTTCTTTCTTTCTTTCTTTTTCTTTCCTTCTTCCCAGAAGAGCATTGCAGGCTCCTGATAGCACATTCAAATAATACCCAGTGCACTAAGTAAGAGTGAAATTCTGCACACCTCTCCAACTTCTCCTGCAGAAATAATGCCAGTTACAAGTCTGCTTTGAGGCAAGTCTTGCTTTGTCTTCAAACTCTCGCAACCGCTTTGATTGTTAATTAACATGTTGGTTACCTAAACTCTTTTAAAGCGAGGGCTCAAACTCCAGTCTTGCCAAAAGCCTTTCTCCAAGTATCATCATCTGAAGTCTCTATTACCACCGGCTAGCCACCTCCGAATGGTCGATCTGTATCTTTTATTAACGTTTGCTCCATCCTGGGCAACTTCAGGACGCATCTCAGGTTCTGTCTTTCCTTCCCAGCTCCTTCTGTGGCGACGTGAACATCCCTGTTACTCAGTTTGCTGCAGGATACCGAGGCTCCTGTCCTCACCAGGTAGCACTGATCGTGCTCTAGATCTTGTCATCGGCATGTGGCCTCTGTTCCAACCTCAAGTCGCTGCTGTCCCATTTTTGTTCTTTCTCTCCCCCACTCCCGCTCTGCTTTACCCCCACGGAAGCGTCTGTGTGTGGGGTGCCTTGGCTTCACTTTGTTTCCCCTCTCTTCACTCTGTGATCAGCTGCTTCCACGTGCCCCCGCACCCCCTCGCCGATGACCCCTTGCTGTATGCACCATCGCAGCCCAGCCCTGGATTGCCCCCGTGGTCTGCCTTCTCAGCTCCCACTCGTAGGGTGCAGGCACTCATGGAGAAAATGCAAAGAGCTAGAAGTTCCTAATGTTGAGCTTCAAAGGGACCCCTGCTATTCGGCCATCCTTCCAGCTTGCTCTTGCCCGATGACTTTGATACCTCTCCTCTACTCGTACCGAACACCCCTTCCTACCACAGCGCCCTCATTCTTATAAGCCGTCCTTGCATCTTATTTTCTTGACAGGAGCCAGGCACCTGGTCTGAGTTTTCTTATCTCCCTGATCACAAAAGCACACGTCTTCTTAAACTACAGACATCTCGGATCGGGTACCTGTTGCACACCTCCTCGGATCCTTGTGGCCACACTTGTCTTCTACTCTGGTCACCGCGGTGGTAAGCAGCTCGGGCATGGGTCCAACCAGCTGCACATGAAGGCAGCCTGCGAGCATGTCTTGCCTTCCATGCTAAGGCTTCTCTGTTTTCACCGAGGTTTGGGACATGGCGGACGACCATCGGCATCCTCGCCAATGCTACCTGGAAGTACTGGGGAGTTAATGCCTCATGGAATATTCTCTGACCAACGGAGGATACAAACGGATGGATACACGCTACCTGCTTTCTCGCACCACGTTGGCAGTCCTGAGGTGCGTGTCACATGGGCCTCTCACGTACTTTGTGGGGTCAACCAACTCAGTAAGAGAACCTCTCATTGCTTCACTCTCCTTCACTGCTGCTTCTGGGGATCACAATCCCCAGCAAAGTATTTGCAAGGTAGGTATCTTTCTCTTGTCGTCCTCTCTGGGGAAACCAGACTAAGACACATTCTTTGTTCTTTCCCGATTCCAAAATATTCTTCCTCCTCTGAGCTAAAAACTAACCCTTCCCATTTCCTGAGAGTTTTCTTCTACAATGATATCCTCCCCTCCTCCAGTAAGTAAAATCTTGACAGTTTTAAGGGATGTATCCTGAGAGTTTCAAAAAAGCCTACTTTTTGAGTACCTCTCTTAGATATAATTACCTCCATAAAATAGAGTACCTGAAACATCAAAGTGATGTCTTGAGACTCTTAAATGGTTTTATGAAGTGCTAAAGCAATTTTTCATAGTACATCACCTGCATAGCAACATTATCCATGAGCTTGCCTGGATCTACAAAGAAGTAGAGTTCCTACCATTTCATGAGAGTTCAAGCATATACAGAGATTGGTAGAGAATCACAATGGCGTGGTATGATACCAACGTTGGGCAGCTGGCCGGTGTTGCTCTCCAAATAACTGATCATTCACGTACAGCAGTTTCATGACAGACATGAGTACAACGTGTGCCTTGGCAGAATTGAAAAATTACTACCTACCTTGGACTGTGGGGGTCAATGGCAAATGGTAAGGATCGTGAACATGGAGGCCACAAATGCCAGAGATCTACTTTCTAACTCTAAATCTCTACTATCTGGACTTTGAACTTCAGAGGTGCACAACCTCCTCCCCCTGAAAAAGCAGACCTTCACCCGACTTTATAGTGCCCCTAAGCTACTATTGTATTGTCAACTAGATCCATGGAAACTTCACTCTCCAGGAACTCCCTTGACTTTCTTTTCAAATCTAGTGACTCTTTGTAAGCCTTCATATACTTAACCCTCTGTGTGGTTCTTGACTATTAGCCAACGCTTCCTTGGTCCTCTATTGTCCTCCATGATTCTGTGATTTTTCTCTGGTGTTCACTTATTGATGACATCACCTCTTTCTCTCATCTCTTATGGAAATTCTTTCTCTTTCCTTCGAGTGCTACCTGAAGCTCATTCCTTGTTTCTTATCTTCCTTCACATTTCTTCTTTATGAATCCCAATCCTTATCCTAAGGTTACCTCCACTTGGAGAACAAATTCAATGCAGTGTAACTTAACTCAACATAGGAGGGCTATCTTCTTGATACTTGGTAATCCATCCTCGGCAAGAATGCCTCCAGGAAAGAAGGTTTTACCTTTTCACATGGCAGCTTTTTCATTTCTGGAGCCCTCTGATGTGTAAAGTGGTTCATTACATATGGCTGAATCGGTCTCCTGGTAATTTTGAGACATTGATTGTTATTCTGTCCCCCAAAGTCACATTGAAAAAAAATCTTCCCTCTTCTTGACAGCCCTTAACAATACCCTGTTGTCTTCTACTAAGCTTTTCTTAATCCCTCAGACTCCAAATCCCAGAAAGACTTTTGATTCTTCCTTCTCCTTTAGCCCATACAGCAAACTACAAAAAGTAAAAAGTACTTTAAAACGTACAGAAAGAAAACCTGTAAACAGTCATCAAGCATGGCAAGTCTTGTTTTGAAATTTCTTTGCAGAAATAGCATATTTCAAGGTGAAAGAACTAAATATTTTGAACATCATTTACCTCAAATTAATTTATAAAGACAATGCAATAATGATAAAAATTCCCAATATTTTTTTTCAAGAGTCAGCGTGTGTATTCTGAAGATTCAACTGATATCAATAAAAAATAAACAAAAAAAATTCCAAAAATGAAGAACTATAAGGAGAGATTAGCCATGTGATTTAGCAAAACCAAGTTACAGTTATTAAAATAGTGTGGCACTAGCTTGGACATATAGATAGATCGATCAATGGACTATCATAAACAATGCAGAATCATAGTTTATTAGATATAAAAATGTCAACGAGGAAGTAAAGATTACTTAGCAATGACTCTGGAATCAATTGGTAGGAATTTAGAGGAAAATACAAACTTAGATGAGCACTGCATATTGGATAAAGTCCATATGGAATGGATGAATTTAAAAAATAAAGCCGTAGAGACTCAGGAAAATTGCTTGAATAGTGATTAAATCTCAGAACACAGAGAAACTTTTAAGATAAGACGTATTGATGATGCAGCCACTTTGGAAAAGAATCTGGCCATTCCTTGAAAGATTAAATACTGAGCTACCGTATGACATAGCGATTCCACTGCTAGGTATATACCCAAGAGAAATGAAAACGTGTTCACACAAAAACTTGAACACAAGTGTTCATAGCACTTGGGTGGCATTCATAATGCCCAAGAAGGGAAGACAACCTATGGCCATCGGGGGGAAAATAAAATGTAGTATATTCATGCAGTAGAATATTATTTGGCAATGAAAAGGAATGAAATACTGATACCTGCTGCAGCACGAATAAACTTTGAAAACATCTCAGTGAAAGAAGCCAGTGTGAAAGTACTGCATATTGTAGGATTCCATTGATATGAAATGTCCAAAAGAAGCAAATCCATACAGATTAGTGGTTGCCTAGGGCTGGAGGTTGGGTGAAATAGGGGGTGATTATTAATGGGTGTGGGTTCTTTTGGGGATGATAAAAAAAAGTTCTAAAATTGATGGTGGTGACAGTTGTACAATTCCATGGATGTAAGAAAACCATTGGATTTCTCACTTTAAATGGGTGTATTAGAAAGTACCTGAGTTATATCAATAAAACCGTTTAAAAAAAAAGAATTGAAGTCAGAAAGCGAAGTATCAACTTATTACATTGAAAAATATGACTCTTATCCTAGATCCTTTCTTGACCGATATAGGAATATATACCATTTAAAGGGGAGGGAGATCAAGTAAGGTAAAAATGGAAAAATTTTCTTTGGATTTCTTTTCTTTTCTCTTCTTCTTCTTCTTCTTCTTCTTCTTCTTCTTCTTCTTCTTCTTCTTCTTCTTCTTCCCCTTCTTCTTCTTCTTCCCCTTCTTCTTCTTCTTCCCCTTCTTCTTCTTCCCCTTCTTCTTCTTCTTCTTCTTCTTCTTCTTCTTTTTCTTCTTCTTCTTCTTCTTCTTCTTCTTCTTCTTCTTCTTCTTCCCCTTCTCCTTCTTCTCCTCCTCCTCCTTCTTCTTCTTTTCCTCCTTCTCCTTCCCCTTCTTCTTCTTCTTCTTCTTCTTCTTCTTCTTCTTCTTCTTCCTCTTCTCCTTCTTCTTCTTTTTACTTTTATCACCCATGGTAACACTCATTAAAATGTTCCATAATCGTACTTCACAGTAGCTTACTTCAATTCAATGAATCAAGTCTTTACATTTCTTTATGGAGTCTTCACCTCAGCGTACTATGTAACACACCTTGTCCAGAAATCAGTTCACCAGCACACCCGCTTGAGCTCCGAAGATGAGCCTTTTCATTTCCAAATTGACCCTACTAGATGTTAACAGTGTAGGCAAGGAAGAATGATTCCAACTCAAACTTATTGCAAGAGAAATGAAATTTCTGCAAAGGGCACTTTAAGTGTGCTTTTTTGCTTATGGAAACAAACCAGTGTGTCTTCCAAGAGTAACAGAGAGCATTTTACAATGAAACACATGATTTGAAGAATTCAGATGTTACTGCTTTGCTGGTCCAGGCTGCTAACACTGTACTGGTTCTTCCCGTGGGTCCCCTTCATTAGGAATCACAAAGGTTCATCTGTGGCACAGAGATGCCATACTGCCTACCTTTAGTTGTGGAGTTTGTTCTGTCAGTCTTCGGGTTGACTTCTGGGGTATTTAGAAAGATTTGATAGCTGTCCAGTTGTGTTTGAGGGACTAGACGAGCCTAGGGTCCTCCTTAGCTCCTCCTTAGCCATTTTAGCTCCTCCCGAAGTGAAATGTCATACTTCCAATACAGGGCAATCTTCCTCATTCTCCTTGGCAAATCAATTCAACATTCCTTAGGTTTCCAAAGTAGAAATCCTTTGCTTTTCCAACTTGTCTGTGATTTCAATGCATTGACCTGTTGCATTGATTTGACTTCCCTCCAACCCAGAACTTGTATTAAGAGTTCTTTGTTTCTAAACAGGCCCCAAGGAGCTTCATGTTTGGTTTATTTAGAACTGTAGCAACAAGGGAAGGTGCTCCTGACATATCTTGACTTTGCCTAGCAAACACACTAGGGTCCGAATCTTTGCCATCACACTTTGCATCAAAACGTTTTTTTGGACCACTGAACAAATTATTTTTGTTAGGGGTTTTTAAAAACTTTTTAATTTGAGGGGCACCTGGGTGGCGCAGTCGGTTAAGCGACCGACTTCAGCCAGGTCACGATCTCGCGGTCCGTGAGTTCGAGCCCCACGTCAGGCTCTGGGCTGATGGCTCGAGCCCCACATCAGGCTCTGGGCTGATGGCTCAGAGCCTGGAGCCTGTTTCCGATTCTGTGTCTCCCTCTCTCTCTGCCCCTCCCCCGTTCATGCTCTGTCTCTCTCTGTCTCAAAAATAAATAAAACGTTGAAAAAAAAATTAAAAAAAAAAAAACTCTTTAATTTGAGAGAGAGTGAGTGAGCACACGCAAGAGGGGGAGAGAGAAAGAACCTTAAGCAGGCTCCACGCTCAGCACAGAGCCCAACAAAGGGCTCGATCCCATGACCCTGGGATCATGACCTAAGCTAAAATCAAGAGTCGAACACTCACCCTACTGAGCCACTCAGGTGCCCCAAGCCATGGGACAAATTTTAAAAGACTTGAGAACTTCCTGTCAATGAGTTGTCCACAAAAATTATTTTTAAGTTTATTTATTTTTGAGAGAGAGACAGAGAGAGAACCAGCAGGGAAGGGGCAGAGAGAAAGAGGGGGACAGAGGATCTGGAACAAGCTCTGTACTGACAGCAGAGAGCCCTACATGGGGCTCGAACTTATGAACTGTGAGATCAGGACCTGAGCCCAGGGCAATGTTTAACCTGCTGAGCCACCCAGGTGCTCCTATCCACAAAAATTATTTTGTCAGCCTTCGTTCTCTTAAAACCTACTTGTCATATTTTAAAACTCTGGGTATATTCACGTTCCAGCTTACCTTGGAATTTTCCTTTCTTCAAAACAATGTAACAGCATGTCCATAAATGGACAGTGAGCAGCCTCCAAGCCCAACAGTTCAATCTTTGTCAGGGCCAAGTACAGAGGCTCATTCATTCAAGCCAATATCACCTCTTCTTACTGGAAGCAGGCTCAGAATTGGAATATAAAAAATGGAAGGGCACCCATGTTTTAGAGATGCACGGGAGTGGGTGACTGGTCGGTTGGAAGATCATCATCGTTCAGGGTCTAATCTAACTGTGAGGCACCAGAAAGTAATTTTTTTTTTCAGTGAACTTGGACCTGATCATGTTCTGAGGAACAGGCTTATGCTACTCAAAGTCTTAGGAGACTGATATATAAACCTGGTGGGGTGGGATACAATTAATGTGGGGCAGGGGGAAGAAGGGAGAAGGAAATGGACAGCTATTAGTTAACTTTGGGCAAAGAGCCCAGCTTGCAAAACACGTGTCCGAGAGGGAGGGGGCTTCTTAGGATATCTGGGAGATGAACCACCAAGGTACGTAAACAACCAGTGTAAGGGAATGTGTAGCTTTATGTAACCAGATGGGGAACCAGCGATTAGAGGACTCAGTGGCCTTGGGGTGCAGTCTGTTAAGTGTCCGGCTTTGGCTCAGGTCATGATCTCGCGGTCTGTGGGTTCGAGCCCCACGTCGGGCTCTGTGCGAACAGCTCAGAGCCTGGAACCTGCTTCGGATTCTGTGTCTCCCACTCTCCTGTCCCTCCTCCACTTTCACTCTGTCTCTCAAAAATAAACACTTAAAAAAAAAAAAAAGAGGACTCACTGGCCTTACTTCCTGAGTCTCACCAAGCCCATGCGTTCTCCTGGCTGCCTGCCGAAGTGCTGGTGGCTGGTGTCCACAGTTCCACACTATGGTGTGCTCTGGGGTGTCCACCAGCCAGATGGAGAAGGCCCTGGCTCAGAGGACCATGAGGGCGTGCGGTAAAGATTGGGTCCATCGTCCAAGAGAGGGTACCTGTAGAACTCACCGGCGAGGGTTGCCCCTAGCTTAGTGGCACCATTCTTCACTCTGTTAGTCTTGTGTTTCATCTAGTTAAATACCCGCTTCCTGATATTTGCTGAACTATCTGGGCCATGACATGCCCTGACCTGCTTGGACCGCTAAGCTGGCAGCCTTCTCCATCTTCCACATCCCCCGATAGCCGCCATGAATTTCCGGCCAAGTGCTCCACCTACTGGTAGCACTTGATTCTTCCAGACTCAGACCTCCAACCTGCCCGTCCCAATACTTGACTGACACCTTGAAAGACTGTTATTTTAGAGGGGTTGTCCACACTCCCTTTCTCCCTAGAAGTTTCAAACCATTAACAAAAAATTGATGTCTGTTAGAGGCACTGCCCACGAAGCAAGAGGAGATTAATTTAATTTCTAAGCCAGACATTGATAGGTGAAACCAGAAAAAAACAAAACAAAAACAAACCCAGCATCTCATCTTGGTAAGAGGGGAGCTCAACTAGACAGAGGGTGGCAAGAAGGGCCACCTGCACTCCTTATTCAACCTTGTCCTAATTCTGACTGACCGCTCCCCTGCCCCTAATTTGTAGCCTTCGAATCTGTGATTTGATTGTCTGTTATAAATCCTTAAAGTTTATTGGGGAGGAAATACCAAGCTCAAATCATTAAACCCCCACCTGTGTGACTTGTCCAAAATAACATTTTTACAAACTCCTGGAACCCGACTAACTTTAGATGACAAGGCAACGTTGCTAGTTGGTTAGTCAGAAATGAAATTCAGGGTCAGGGTTCACAGGATTTTTTTTTTTTTTTAATTTGGCGCTTTAAATACCACCTTGCAAAAGCAGGAAATGCTGCAAATGTGTTAAACTGGCTGATACAGTTAGAATGACAGTAATACATTCTTTTTTGTTTATTTTTATTTTGAGAGAGAGAGAGAGAGTGCACGAGCCAGAGGAGGGGCAGAGAGAGAGGGAGCGGGGGAATCCCAAGCAGGCTTCACGCAGTCAGCACAGAGCCTGACATGGGGCTCGATCCCACAAAGTGTGGGATCCTGACCTGAGCCGAAATCAAGAGTCGGACGTTTAACCGACTGAGCCACCCAGGTGCCCTGACAAGAATACATTTTCTAATGAGAAGGGGGGTGTAACAGCAAAAGAACAGCATGAAAGAAAGTCTGGCAAAGTCTGCCGGACCTCCGAGAAGACTTGCTTTCACTGTTTCTGATTTCTGTGGCATCTTACTGGAAAATGTGCCTGCAAATAGAGGAAGAACACGTCATCTGAGCCATATTTGCAGCATCAAGGTTGCAGATTTTGTTCCTTGATCAACTGATTTTTACTGGACACCCATGGGGCATGCACATTTCAGGATGTAAATGTAGTGTAAATGGAAATGGAAGTGTAGCAGGGGGAAAGAAGGCAGAAACACACCTTGCGCAGCTGATGCTTGGTGGGGGGGGCAGTTTGGCAGTGGGACCCAGATGAAATGATCGAATGAAGTGATTGATCGAGCAATTCAATTCATTGACCCTTGTTTGGTTTTTGATGAGCAGACTGCGAACTCTTGTCCTTTCTTTAGTGTGTTTTTCTGTTGCTGTTTTCCTTCTTTGCTACCCTCCAGGATTCAACATCCTTTCTTCCCTTAATTACTAACATTTCTGAGTTTTTTAAGCTTATCTATTTATTTATTTATTTTAATTTTTTAATGTTTATTTATTTTTCAGAGAGAGGGAGAGAGAGAGGGAGAGATTGAGTGGGGGAGGGGCAGAGAGACAGAGAATCGGAAACAGGCTCCAGGCTCTGAGCTGTCAGCCCAGAGCCCGACGCGGGGCTTGAACCCATGAACTGTGAGATCGTGACCTGAGCTGAAGCCCAGAGTTGGACACTTAACTGACTAAGCCACCCAGGTGCCCCCTGGCTTTTGTTAGGCTTAGATTTGCCAAATTAAGAGTGCCTATCTCTTGTAACCAGGTGTCGTTCCTCTACAGCAACAACCAATAACAACAAAAACCCGTAAAGCACTTAAGTGTCAGGTGGTTTTAAACACTTTATACATATTACTCATGTAATCCCCCCAACAACCCTGTGAGGTAGTTTCTATTATGAGTCTCTAAAAAAACCCCTGCCTGTTTGGATACAGATGATCTAAACTTCCTACACCTGTCCTCCTCTCCTTTCTCTTTCATTTAGGATGCTCAAAAGTAGTTAAATCTCTGTGGCAGCTTGGCTCATACAATCTTATGGCCACCTGCCTCCTCAACTCTGTTCAGGGTCCTGCCTTCTTTAGAAAACTCCCGGTGCCTCCCAAGCCAAGAATATCAGCATCAGTGAGGATCTATGAGAACACGCTTAGGTTAGAAGCATGCTTGTTTTGAACTGAACTTCATGTGATTTAAAATGTATCGACTATATTTGGCAAGATGGTCACCGCTAAGGTTACAGCCCTCTTTGCTGCTGCTGCCTTTTGAGGTCAGGATCAGCCTGACTGATGTGTACGGCAGAGCATTCTTTAGATCAGTTTTTAACTTTTGTGACTTTCGGGGGAGAAGTTGAGACACATGGGATTACAACCAAATGTGGTAAAAGTTCTCCATCTTGTCCACTGGATTCATTTGGATTCCTTCTTTGCTGCCATGACCTACAAACAAAATGGGGGAGAGTTCTGGAAGAGATTCCATAAAATCCTTTATTATGCTGACTTTTCACGTGTGGAAACTAGAGAACAGGGAGTAACTTGCCCAGGTTCTTTATAGCTTGTGAGTCCTGGAGCTCAGATTGGATCCCAGGCAGCCTGGTCCCAGAGGCCTTCCTCATCTGAAGTTATAAGGATTTTTTTAATATCTTCTTCTGAACATTTTAAAGTTTTGCTTTTCACATTTGAGTTTTTAATATATCTATAATTACTTTTGAGCACCATATGATATAGGTATCTGTTTTTTAAAATTGATGTATAATTGACCTACGACATTATATTGGTTTCAGGTGCACAACAATGATTCAGTACTTGTATATATTACAAAATGATCTCCACAGTATGTGTAGTTAATACGCATTAACATGCAAACAAAATTTTTTTCTTATGATAAGAACTTTGAAGATTT
The DNA here is from genome assembly GCF_022079265.1 of Lynx rufus. Lineage (NCBI taxonomy): Eukaryota > Metazoa > Chordata > Mammalia > Carnivora > Felidae > Lynx > Lynx rufus. The sequence continues at coordinate 146,731,438 of NW_025814867.1, forward strand.
ACTTTCTTACATGGGGTGCCTGGGCGGCTCAGTACGTTAAGCGACAGACTGTTGGTTTGGGTTCAGGTCATGATCTCACGGTTTAATGAGTTCGAGCCCCGCATCAGGCTCTGTGCTGATAGCTTGGAGCCTGCTTGGTATTCTCTCTCTCTCTCTCTCTCTCTCTCTCTCTCTTTCTCTCTCTCTGCTCCTCCCCCATTCATCCTGTCTGTCTTTCTCAAAAATGAAGAAACTTAAGGGGCGCCTGAGTGGCTCAGTCGGTTAAGTATCCGACTTCGGCTCAGGTCATGATCTCATGGTTCGAGGGTTCGTGAGTTCGAGCCCCGCATCAGGCTCTGTGGTGACAGCTCAGAGCCTGGAGCCTGCTTCAGATTCTGTATCTCCCTCTCTCTCTGCCCCTCCTCTGCTCATGCTCTCTCTCTCTCTCAAAAATAAATAAATGTTAAAAAATAAAAATAAAAAAATAAACTTAAAAAAAAGCTCTACTTTCTTACAAAGTTTAAAATGTGCAGAACTGTATTATTAACTATAGTCACCATGCTGCACATTACATCCCCATGGCTTATTTATTTTATAACTGAAAATTTGTACCTTTTGATCCCTTTTACCCATTCCCCACTCCCACCTCAGTCAACTACCAATTTATTCAATGAGCTCAGTTTTGTGTTTGCTTTTTTGGATCCTATGTTTAAGTGGGAGATCAAATGATACTTGTCTTTCTCTGATTTATTTCACTTAGTATAATGCCTTCAGGGTCCATCCATGTCATTGCAAATGGCAACATTTTATTCTTTCCTATGGCTGAATAATATTCCATTGTACGTATATATCACAACTTCTTTATCCATTCATCCATTGGTGGATACTTAGGTTATTTTGTATCTTGACTGTTTTAAATAATGCTGCAATAAACATGGGGGTTCATACTTCTTTTTGTGTTAGCGTTTCATTTTCTTTGGATAAATACCTAGAAGTGGAATTTCTGGATCGTATGGTAGTTCTATTTTTAATTTGTGTAGCAAAGTCTATATTATTGCCCTAGTGGCTGCACCAATTGACATTCCCACCGACAACACACAAGGGTTCCTTTTTTTCCACATCTTTGTCAACGTTTACTATTTCGTGTCTCTTTGATAACAGTCATTATAGTCGTATGAGGAGATATCTCATTGTGATTTTCATTTGCATTTCTCTGATGATCAGTGCTGTTGAGCACCTTTTCGTGTAACTGTTGGCCATTCGTGTGTCTTCTTTGGAAAAATACCGAATTAGATCTTCTGCCCATTTATAAATTTTTTAAAATTTTATTTGAGAGAGAGAGAGGGGGGGTGAGCAAGGGAGAGGGAAAGAGAGAGAATCTTTACCAGGCTTCACACTCATTATGGAACCATCATGTGGGCTCAATCCCACAACCCTGGGATCACGACCTGAGCTGAAATCAAGACTTGGATGCTCAACTGACTGAGTCACCCAAGTGCCCCTACTACCCATTTTAAAATTGGATTGTTTTTGTTTTCAGCTACCGAGTTGTGTTAGTTCTTCATATGTTCTGAATATTAACTTCTTATCAGGTACATAATTTAGAAATATCTTCTCCCATCCAGTACCTTGACTTTTCATTTTATTTTGATGACTACAGCTTTGTAATGTAGTTTGAAGTCAGGGAGCGTGGTGTCTCTAGCCTTGTTCTTCTTTCTCCAGGTATCCATTTTTATAGGCATACCTCACGTTTTTGTGCTTTACTTTACTGTGCTTTGCACATATTGCATTTTTCACAAATTGGATGTTTGTGGCGACCCTGCGTTTAGTAAGTCTATTGGGGCCATGTCCCCAGCAGCATTCACTCGCTTCACGTCTCTCTGTGTCACATTTTGGTCATTCTCAATGCATTTGGCGATTTGTTATGGTGATCTCCATGATTTGGGGCACCCTGGTGGGTCAGTCGGTTGAGCATCTGACTCTTGGTTTTGGCTCAGGTCATGATCTCATGGTTCGTGGCTTCAAGTCCCACAGGGGGCTCTGCGTTGAGGCTGCCATCTCAGGACAATACTTGACCGTATGTGGCGTCACTTCTTACGGATGAGCTGGGAAGTGGTTTCTTGAGATGGGATCCGCGCCTGGTGAGGATGCTGCGAAGACCGTCGAGATGACAACAAAAGCTTCCAAGGACGACATAAACTCAGTTGATGAAGCAGTGGCAGGGTTGGAAAAAAAATTGACTCCACTTTTGGAAGAAGCTCTGTGGCTAGAATGCTTTTTCAAACAGCGTCACATGCTACAGAGTAATTAAATTGTCCGTGAAAGGAGGAGTCAATGGACATGGCAAACCTCACTGTGCTCTTGTGGGAAGAAATTGTTGCGACCACCACCCTGATCAGCCGGCAGCCATCAACATCAGGGAAAGACCTCCAGCAAAAAGATTATGATTCGCTGAACGCTCAGATGATGGTTAGCATCTTTTGCCAATGAAGTAGTTTTAAATGAAAGTACGTACACTATTTTTTGAGACATGATGCTATTGTACTTGGTAGATGCCAGTACAGTGTAAACATAGCTTTTACAGACACTGAGAAACCAAGATACTCATGTGACTGACTTTATTGTGACATTAACCTTACTGTGGTGGTCTGGAACTGAACCCGCAGTATCTCTGAGGCGTGCCTACATTCAGGAACGGGGCCATTTGAGTGGAAGGAAGTGAAGAAAGTGTTACCATCTCGTGTTACCAACATACCAAGTAAGAGAGCCTCGTACCACTTTATCATTTGTGTGTGTGTGTGTGTGTGTGTGTGTGTGTGTGTGTGTGTTTGCCATCAAGGGAAAACTTCTAACTGCGTTCAATTTAGAAACATCTAAACAGCAAACAAAAGTTTAAAAAAGTTTAAAAAAAACAGAGAAAAAAGTTAAAAAAAAAAGCCCCACAAAATCTAAAAATTGGTTGCAAAATTTAAACTTTCCTAAACTCATCTATGAATTTCGGGCTAATCTACTAAAAATATGATGAAGTTTGCATGGGGTGTTGTTTAGGGTTTTTTTTTTAATGTTTTTAAAAAAATAGTCAAAATTTATCCAGGTAAATATTAAGTTACTTCTACAGACTTTTAATACCTGCTTTAATACACGTTTCAAAATGGCACACAAAAATTCTCATGCCGTACAGAAATGGCCTTTTTTACTGCAACTGTCTGCATCCAGGCCAGATTTCAGTGACGGTTACAGTAATAGTGGCCCTTTCATTTAAGTCAAAATGCAATCGTTATATATGATCTAATTCTCGAAGCCCTCTGTGCTGTGAGCTGAGTCAAACCTGCAGGAGACCTTGGATCCCCGAGTCCTCACGGTGTGATCTTCCTCGTTCCTGGGGGGCCCGTCGACCCAGGGGGCCCCCTGACACTTCCGGGCTCTATGGGCGGCAGAGGGAGCAGCAGGAACAGAAGGGCCACTTGGGAAAGGCTGGCAGTTGGACCTGATGTTGGCCAGCAGGTGCCTGTTGCAATCACCGTATTTCCTTAGCTCCTCCAGCTTTCTCTTGGTCAGCACAGTGCCACCCCGCCTTCCCGAGCTCTCTTCTCACGGAAGAGGATGCCCTGGACGCGGCAGCAGGTGTTTCTCTCCAACTCTTTGCAGACGTCTTTGGCCATCTTCTCGCAGAGGCCGCGAATCTGCCAGGAGGCGCGCCCATTCTGCGCAGGCTGGACAGTTTCTTCTCGATTGCCACGCCGTGCGTCTCCTCCCCAAACAGCGTTCTCGGAGGCGGCAGGATGTGTTCTTGATATAACTCATGCAAAACTTGAAGCTTTGGCTTCAGCCGCTGAATCTCCCTTTCGAGCTGTGAGTTTTAACGCCACAAAGATGCCTCCTCTATTTGGAGACTCGTTATTTACCTTGCAAGCTCTTCGTTCGTTTGCTTTTCTTCCCACACTTGTCTGGCGACTTCTTGATGTTCCCGGTCGGAACTCTGAAGGGGCGCGTTGAGGCCAAAATCACCAGCGACAGCCTTCAGGTCACTTGGGATGGATGGACGGATGGACGGGGTGATCGCCCTTTCCTGCTCCCTCCTCGCTTCAGCCTCCTCCCAGTTCCCGCCATTTCTCGCGTAATCTCGGAGGAGAGGCGGCAAAGGGCTGGCCTGCTCCAGGCTTTCTTCCCCCCTCCTCTTGTCCTCTCTGCTTCTATCTTGAAATGTCCTGGTCGAGTAGCTCTGGGCTTTGTGGAAAATGAGTGTTATCAAGAAGATCGTCAGTTATTTTCTTCCTAACTTGCCCTCCACCCTTCTCCGATGCTCTTAGGATGGGGCTCCCCCCCCCCCCCCATGACTTGGAAACGTTGAGGAGGCTGGCTCTTCTGTGCCTGTTTCAGGAACTTGACAGTGTCCCGAAGGGACGACCTGCTCAGGTTTGTATCCGTTGCCGACAAGCACCAGATTTGTAACGTGGGGGGACAGGCCTCCACCCCGCGCAGCCTGAGCGCGTCATCGGCCTGTGTCATCGGTCCAAGGTTCTCCCTGCCTTCTCCACAGACCCCACCGTGGGCGGGACACCTTTGGCCTAGTGCCTTCACGCTTCCTGTCGTGTGTCGTCTCTTGGCGACCAAAGCCGGCACCGCAGTTCGTACCGGGATCGCCCGGGGAAACACGGGGTGTCTGAAGCTCCCAGAAATCCCCAGCAGCGCACCCACGGCTGCTCCAGGATTAGCTGGAAAGTGGGTCCGGTGGTGGGCATCCGGCCCTCCAGGGCTGCGTGGGGCTCCACGGCTCTGCCTCTGAGTGCCAGCGTCCCACGGGCCACAGCTGACCGCTCAGAACGCTGCGGGGAGTTCCATCCGTAAGGTAAACAGGTGCCCGGCAACCGGGGCAGATCAGTTGGGCTGGGGGAGGGGAGGCCAGCCAGGTTCTGGAAAACGGTTCTCTCTTAACTTGGCTCTGAAGTAGACGGTGATCTCACTTCCACAGGCACTGCGGGAGTGGGAAGGGCTGATCCCAGCCCGAAGCTCGGCCACTACAGACCCACCTGGCCCTACAGCAAACCTTGAGCATCAAAGCAGGGCCAGGCCATGTCCCTCTCTGTGCACAAGAACAAGTCAGGGCAGAATAGGGGTGGGGGTGGGGGCTCTTCCTGGATGAGGCTCATTCTCCTGGTTTAAATTTTCCTTCTGCTTTAGGAACTTGCGGTGCCATCCACAAAGGTCTCAGGATCGTCCTCCTCCGAGTCTCCTTCTCTCCTTGTGCGTAGTCACTGGGGGCAGGCAGGGACCCACGACTGAAAGGTGTCCCCAACGGTATTAACTAAGAGACCAAGATTCCAATCCTAATAACTCACGAGAAAGCAATTGGAATTGACAGACTCTTTCAATTTCATGGGTTTTCTGTGGAGAGAGCCTGTCTCTGTTCAATCCACGTGTTCCCGGAAGGGGGTGACCCTGCTCCAGGATGACATAGTGATCTGGGCTCCTTCCCTCATGTGGTCCTCCCTCTTCAGCCCACACCTCCCTTTATTTTTACTCAAAATTTTCTAAGGCTTGCTTTGCCAAGGCCTATGGGACACAGCTGATGGTGCTTGTCACCCCAATGTGATTGTCATAAATCTTAAGCCTTTCTTCTGGATTTGGGGTCATCGACTCACCTCTATTTTGACAATAATTTCTTGATAGCATATTTCCAAAACGAGATCACTAATCCAGAATACCAGGAAGGTTGGCTAATATGAGCACCTATGTATTCTGAGCCCATGGGGCCAGGCTAAGTAAGTTTCGACAGATCATAGTATGTACATAGACAAGGAAAAAGTACCAGTCAAGATGGGGGAGAGAGCAAACTGATCATGAAGTGAAGACACCTTTCTTCTCTCCTCATTTCATTTCCTCTCTAGCTCAGATTTCTGGTCATTTCCACAGGAAAGTAGTTGTCAATAACACTTCCTTTGGTTCACTGAAGTACAACATTCAACGTGGAAACAAGACGATCAGAACTTTTTCTAGGAAAGTTTAAGTGTGATTCAGCTTAAAAGTGAGATGGGGTTATAAACGTTCAATCCCTAGTCACCCTCTTAGCTCCAGAAAAGAGATGGGAATATTGCTTTTTCTTGCACTAGATGGCAATGTTTCTCTGCAAACCAAACCACATTTGCTGGCTCTCTGAGAGGCTGGCCGACTCCCCTAGGGGGTGCCCGAGGGCTCCCAGTAGCGTTCCTGACTCCAGGAGACAAATTAGAAGTGGTACAAGCTTGTTTGGGGCCAGAGACAGGAGTGCTACCCTGGTCTCCAGAGGCTAAGTTAGAAGCAAGGAAGGGAAGACAGCGACGGAGGGAAGAGAAGAAAGGGAGATTCGATGACAGCAAACATCACAGTGAAAACACAATGGGGAACCAGGTGTTTTTCTGAGCAAGTATCTTTGGACCTAACTTTGGATTTGAGAATGGAGCTTGCTTTCTTTCTCTTGGATGTACTGCATTCCTGGGCTTTCTTCACTCGATTGTGTTGGCCAGAATCTTAAATGATAGGCATTGGGTCTTAGAAGGACTCAGCTAGGGGTCCGCTCACCATAAAATATGCTCACTTTATCATGCCACTGTGCCTTCTAATTCAAAAAACTTTCTTCTAGCACATTTCTGGTAGCATTGCCACTTAAAAAAAAATTTTTTTTAATGTTTTTATTTGTTTTTGAGACAGAGAGAGAGCATGAGCAGGGGAGGGGCAGACACAGCATCCGAAGCAGGCTCCAGGCTGTGAGCTGTCAGCACAGAGCCTGACGTGGGGCTCGAACTCAGACTGTGAGATCATGACCTGAGCTGAAGTCAGACGCTTAACCGACTGAGCCACCCAGGCGCCCTGTAGCATTACCGCTTTTATCAATGGATATTTATGGAGATAATCCCACATTCCAAACATTGTGCTAGCACTTTGGTAGGTACAAAGAGGTACTTGGTAGGTGGTGAAGAAGTACTATTATTTTACTGCATCAACACGTGGGATCAGAAGTAATGCAGTCAACCCCCCATCTATGAAGGGGCTATATTTAAAAATTTTTGGAACTCCAAATACATTTTCTAATTAACATTTTACATGGCGGTTCGTTTTCCAAATTAACCCTTAATATTGCTTCATATTTTATCATTTCCCCCCATCAGGATATTATCAGGGTAATCTATGGTTGTTACCAACAATATAAATACAAAGAAAAATATTGTCATCTTCCTCAAGTCCATCTCCAGAGATAATCCCCGTGACCGATATTTTTCTCTGTGTATTATAAAAAAATTGTCATCCTTTTTAATTATCAGAAGCATCTCCTTTCGTCAGTAAAAATTCTTTAAACCTGTGAACTCTAGAGAGGGGGTGCCTCATTTGATTTCTTTTTTTTTCTTTTAAGTTTTAAAAATGTGTTTATTTCCTTTTGAGAGAGAGAGAGAGAGAGAGAGAGAGAGAGAGAGAGGGTGAGCGGGGGAGGGGCAGAGAGAGAGGGAGACACAGAATCCGAAGCAGGCTCCAGGCTTCAAGCTGTCAGTACAGAGCCCGATGTGGGGCTCAAACTCACGAACCACGGGATCATGACCTGAGCCGAAGTCGGATGCTTAATAGACTGAGCCAACTGGGCACCCCATGCCTCATTTGATTTCTGACCTCAGTTTCTTTCTCTGCAAAGGGGAGGTAAGAAGAATCCCTAAGACACAAGATTATCCATAAAGGAGGTAACACAGGTCACGTGCTTGCCATAGGGACAGGCGCATAGGAAATGCCCAATAAATAGTAGCTTTAATGTTGTTATTACCATTATTATGTAAACCTTTCTCGTATTACAAAATGAATATTAAAAGTTTGAAAAATTCAGAGGTATAAATAGCATACAAATCACATGTCATCCCGCTACACAGAGATAATCATTGCTAACCTTTCACATTTGTTTTTAAAGATTTTTATTTTTTTAAGTAATCTATACCCAAAGTGGGGCTCAAACTTAGAACCCCGAGATCAAGAGTTGCATACTCTACTGACTGAGCAAACCATAATGTTCACATTTTTAATGCTTATTTAAAAAAAAAAAGTCCTTGGGGCTTCTGGGTGGCTCAGTCAGTTGAGCGTCCGACTTCGGCTCAGGTCATGATCTCGCAGACTGTGGGTTTGAGCCCTGCGTCGGGCTCTGTGCTGACAGCTCAGAGCCTGGAGCCTGTTTCAGATTCTGTGTCTCCCTCTCTCTCTGCCCTCCCCCGCTCATGCTCTGTCTCTCTTTCTCTGTCAAAAATAAACATTAAAAAAAAAAGTCCAAATGGGGATCATACTGAATGGTTTTTTTGCTGCTTTTTGACTTACAATCTAATAAAAAAATCCTGATTTTATTGGCTGCAAAATACATTATTGTACAGATGTATCGCAAATAACTATTTCCCTGTTACTCGATATTCAAATGCCTTCTGATTTTTTGCTCTTATAAATATGATGTGATAAATATCCTGGATATAAATTTTCATCTGCATGTGGCATATTTCTCTAGATCAGTGTCATAGAAATGGAATTACTGAGTCGACGTGTATGAACTATTTTTAAATTCTTGATGTACATTGGCCAGATTCTCTTTTGAGGGTTTAAACTGATTTATGTTTCCACCAGCCTCGGTGAGAGTGCCTGTCACTTTAAGTATCCCCTAATTTTCAACTTTTGGCTACTTTGGAAAGTAAAACATACAATCTCATTTCACTTGGCATTACTTTGATGGACGATGGGGTAAGACTTCTTTTTGTATTGTTCCTATTACCGTCCATCCGCCCTGTGAAATATCTTTTTCCTTTGTCCATTTCCTATTGTCTTATTTTTTAAAAAGGCAACTTGTGTTAGGCTTTTATATAATACATATACTGACTCACTCTCATGTTCATAGTAGTTATCTTTCATAATTTGTAATTTATCTTTTGTTGGACTTAGAGTAGAATTTTTTAAAGCTTAATTTATTTATTTTGAGAGAGAGTGAGTGTGTGTGTGCGTGCACACGGGAGAGGGGCAGAGAGAGAGAGAGAGAAAGAGGGAGGGAGGGAGAGAGGGAGAATCCCAAGCAGGCTCCCTACTGTCAGCAGGGAGCCTGAGGTGGGCTCGAACTCACAAACGGGGAGCCAAAATCAAAGGTCAGATGCTTAACCAACTGAGCCACCCAGGCGCCCCTGAGGGGGAATTTTCTTATGGAAAAGAAAATCTGAATTTGTGTGAGCCATACCTGTCTTATGTGTGTATGGAGTGGGGGTGAGTGTCTCTTTTTGCTTTTATGCTTGAACACATTCTCCCTCACCCAGACATCAGGTTAAATTTTCTTCTGCAATTAAAAAGTAATCTGTGGGGTGATGCTTTGAGACTGTGTGATCCTCCTGTTCCCCCAGCAAACTTGAACCATTGGCTTTAGTATTGAAAAAGTAATACATGTGATACAAAAGCAAATAGTAAAAAAGGAAATACGATAAAAATAAGTTCTCTTCTTCCCCCGGTCTTTCAGTTCCCCTGTACGTGAACGTGTACGTGTATATACATGTATTGAGTCAGCTAATGCTTCCTGTTTCTTGTGTAACTTTCCAGAATTATTCTAATATACAAGAGCACGTGTGTGTGTGTGTGTGTGTGTGTGTGTGTGTGTGTGTTTTACATAAGGGAAACATACTATGCATATACATTTGCATACATGCATCTGCACATGCATTTGCATACACATAAGGGAAACATACTATGCATATGTATTTGCATATACATTTGCATATATGCATATATGCATTTACATAAGGGAAACGTACTTTTACATAAGGGAACCATACTATGCATCCTGTTAATAAACCGGGTTCCTTTCTTAACTTTCCTGAAGTCGATTTCTTATCATCAAGGGTACCTCAGGGTTTTTGGTGTTTTGTTTGTTTGCTTGTTTTTGTTTGTGATGACTGCGCAAAGTTATGCTGTAGGAAAGATGTACGTTTATTCGGTCCATTTCTAACTTAAAAATTTTTTTTTTCAACGTTTATTTATTTTTGGGACAGAGAGAGACAGAGCATGAACGGGCGAGGGGCAGAGAGAGAGGGAGACACAGAATCGGAAACAGGCTCCAGGCTCCGAGCCATCAGCACAGAGCCCGACGCGGGGCTCGAACTCCCGGACCGCGAGATCGTGACCTGGCTGAAGTCGGACGCTTAACCGACTGCGCCACCCAGGCGCCCCCATTTCTAACTTTAAAGTAGACTTTTGCAAGCTAGCCTGGGGATGGGCCGTGGATTCTCTTTACTTTTCTGTGGAAATAGATGTGTTGTTACCGGGAGCCTCTGGAGCATTTCCAACCCCCCATGACTCGGTAAGCTTGCGGAGGCCATTGTTTTTCTTCTCTGCTGTATTCCCAAATGTCTATCACCGGGATATAAATTAGCCTCTCGTGCCCCCTAAACTTCTCTTTTTCAGCCCCCGTCTTCAACTGGTAGCCCTGAATAGATGAGCCCTTTGACAAATCTCCTCTCCCTTGCCTGGCTGGAAGCTTCTGTGTCCTGGGCAGGGAGTGTGGTAACTTGGAGGTGCCCGGACAAGTGGAACCATTAGAGAATTGTTAACAGCTACCTCTGAGGGGACTGAGCATAAATGCAATTCGATAAGTGCTGGTTGATGGGCACACCGCCGGGCACGACGCCCGGTCATTTCCAGTAACTGCAGTCCCTTGCTCAGCCCGATCTCCACCTGCCACCTATCCTAGGAACGCTCGACGCCCATGACTTGTGACCCAGCCTAGACCCAGGGTCTCTCCTTGCTGCCGATTTGTCACGGCTTCTCATCACCGTCACACCCTCACTTCTCTGCCTGCTCGGCTTGCAGGGCTCCGTCATGACATCCAGAGGAAGCGGGGACAGGGGGGACAAGAGCAGTCAGCAAATGGAGGACTTGAGCTGAGCCCCCCGTGGACAGACAACACTGGTGACTTAGTCGGGGGGCTTCACAGAAAGTATTTTCTCACTCTTCTGGAGGCTAGAAATCCAAGATCAAGGTGTCGGCAGAACGGATGTCTTCTGAGGCCTCTCTCCATGGCCTGTAGGTGGCCGCCTTCTCCCTGTGTCCTCACGTGGTCTTCTGTGTGTGTGTCTGTGTCCTAATCTCCTCTTAGAGGGACACAGAGTCCTACTGGATTTGGACCCACGCTAATGACTTCACTTGAACTTAATGAACCCTTTAAAGACACTCTCTCCAAAGACAGCCACACTTTGAGGTTCTGGGGGCTAAGACTTCAACCTATGATATTCAGGGGGACACAACTAAGATGGAAACCTTTGGGAAGGTGTGGGGAACAAGAAGGATTTGCCAGGAAGAGAAATTGTGCCAGTGAACCGCCTGGCGGAGCGAGCAGGGTGTGGCGAGCTCAGAACCGGAGGAAGGATTGATTGGATTTGGGGAGTGCTCACCCTGGACAGGCGAGCAGGGGTGGGGGTGGAGGTGGGGGCGGTACAGCGGGGAGGGATGCGGCTGGGGGCCAGAGAATGGTGGGATGCCAGGACTTTTTAGGCAGGGTAAGCTGGTCTCATATTAACGGTCCTAAGAGAGGACCAGAGGAGGTGGGGGAGGAGACAGAACGCGTGTGGAAAGAATGGTAACTGGACGGAGAAGCTAAAGACTGGAGAAACGGTTTGAAGAAGGAAATAATAACACTCGGAGACAAAGGGCGAAAGTGCTGGAGAAGGAAAAGGGCAGGCATTTTCTAGCTGAGAGACTGGAGTGTGGCTGGTGCCAGGGGGCAGGAAGCCAGATGGGGGTTCTCTATTTAAAAGCAATCTTGGAGCGCCCGGGTGGCTCAGTTGGTTAAGCGTCTGACTTCGGCTCAGGTCATGATCTCACAGTTTGTGAGTTCGAGACCCGAGTCGGGCTCTGTGCTGACAGCTCGGAGCCTGGAGCCTGCTTCGGATTCTCTCTCTCTCCCTCTCTCGCTGCCCCTCCCCCATTTGTGCTCTGTCTCTCTCTATCAAAAATAAATAAAATGTAAAAAAACATTAAAAAAAAAAGCAATCTTTACCCTGTTAAACTCTTGCTTGTCAGAACCACAGAACTGGAGAGTTGAGAGGCGCTGAGAGGTCATTTAATCCACTCTCTCCATTCTGTCCACACGGGCTAGGCCTGTTCTATTACAACTTGCGTGCGGCCATCTCGTATTTTACTGTTTCTTCAGAATGGGAGGTCACCAAGCCCGTGGGAAGAGTATTCCTGGTTAGCTCGCTACACGGAGGGGCTCCCTCCACCAGGAGAGGCGGCCTGGGGCCTGGCGCTCTCCCAACAGGTACCGACCGAGCTGGGAAGAAGAAAGGGTACCCCGGATGAGAAAGGAGGAGGCCACAGGCATTCAAGACAAGCAGGTGCATTTCCCTCCAGGGCCCAAGGCTGGCGTGAACCTAGGTGCTCACCTGGTGTGCCCGTCACCCGTGGGCTTCCGCCCCCTCTCTTCCCCATTCGGGAGCTGAACTGGGAAAGGTGGGGAAAGCCACATCACTCCTTGGCAGACGAGTGGAAGGGGCCCCGAGCCACGGTGTCCTAATGAACTTGGCAGAGACGGGACCGCAGAGAGACGTGGCCCTTCCCCAGGCTCTGAATTCTCCCCAGGAGATTGCACAGCTCTCCTGTATTTTATTTTTGTCACCAGCACTGTGCTCCAATGCAGTCAGTACAGTTACAGGTAGCAAACAATCGCAGATCCTACAGGCTTCCTCGTTTTCCTTCAGAGCCTTGGCCATCCGCCAGACTCCCCCACTGCGAACTGAACCCAGCCGGCAAAAACCGACGGGACATTTTCAACACATGTGTTCGTGCAAAACCGCACTTCTTTGCAAAATGTTGCTATTGTTTTCTGTGTAATTTGATAGCTGTTGAAATATGGTGGAAAAGTTTCTGAAACTCAAGGAAGCAGCCGTTTCGATTATTTAAAATATTCCTGTGCTTGTTCAAGTGGATTTGGCTAGGGCACTAAATAAATCCCACAAAGGGTCACCATTGGATGTTCCAGAGGCCACAGGTCTATTCTCTGTGATCCATGAATGTCCTTTCCTGCCTGCAGCTGAAAATGCAGGAAATTTGTTTTCAAGTTGTGCCACAATGTAATTTTCCCAGGGCAAATTTACTTCTGTGACTTGTTATCTACCAAGTTCCATAGAAGCCAATCACCCACAGATTAAGACTAAAATTAAAATGTGTCTTGTAACTTGCTCTGTTAATGAAGCAACTCATGAAGCAAATTCTTGTTTCAGTTTATTTCAAAACCATCTCTGGTTTTAACAGTACTTTATTTTATTTGTTTTATTTTATTTTATTTTATTTTATTTTATTTTATTTTATTTTTTTGCATAAGATTCAAGTAATAATTGACATGGAGAAATAGCACTATTTTAAAAAGCCACTAAATTGTAAAGAAAATGAAAACTGGTAATAGAAACAGCTCAAATTAATTTGGGGATAATATATTAATTTAGTATACCTTCTTTTTTTTTCAATGTTTTATCTTATTTTCTTTTTTTTTAATTTTTTTAAAATTTTTTTAAATTTTTTTTAACATTTATTTATTTTTGAGACAGAGAGAGACACAGCATGAACGGGGGAGGGGCAGAGAGAGAGGGAGACACAGAATCGGAAACAGGCTCCAGGCTCTGAGCCATCAGCCCAGAGCCCGACACGGGGCTCGAACTCGCGGACCGCGAGATCGTGACCTGAGCTGAAGTCGGACGCTCAACCGACTGAGCCACGCAGGCGCCCCTGTTTTATCTTATTTTCGAGAGAGACAGAGACAGAACACGAGCAGGGGAGGGCAGAGAGGAAGACACAGAATCCGAAGCAGGTTCCAGGCTCCAGGCTGTCAGCACAGAGCCCGACTTAGGGCTTGAACCCACAAACCGAGAGATCATGACCTGAGCTCAAGCTGGACGTTTAAATGACCGAGCCACCCAGGCACCCTATTATTTTTGAATTTTTAAAAATTAAATAAAAAAAAATTTTTTTAGTGCTTATTTTTGACAAAGAGAGAGAGAGCTCGTGCTTGTGTGCAAGCATGTGTCAGGGAGGGGCAGAGAGAGAGGGAGACACAGAATCCGAAGCAGGTTCGAGACTCCAGGCTGTCAGCACAGAGCCCGACGCGGGGCTCGAACTCATAAGCCACGAGATCACGACCTGAACCAAGGTCGGACGCTTAACTGACTGCGTCACCCAGACGCCCCTATAAACTGTACATTTTTAAAAGCAGAACCCTAAACCTGAAGAATAAAATTTATGTATTTAAAGAAGTGAGGATATTTTTATTTTTACCTGAACACTTTTTACTTGGTTAATTGTTACCTTACTTTGTTAGAGTTTTACAAAGTACACCGGAATCAGAAGGCAAAAGACAAAGAAATAAAAACTTGCATTAAACCTGTTTGTCAAAAGCTAATAAATGGTCGTGCATCGTTTGTGTGTGTGTTTCAAGGTTTAGAAAAAGAAATAGATTCGTTACCTGGAGCAAATAATCTGTTTTCACTGATTAGCTTAAATGGCCAACCATGTTTGGGTCACGATTCATTTTTCTTGCCCCCCCCCCCGCCCCAAATGAAGTGATTAGTGGCAGGATTTGAGCTTATTTTTCGCTGATGGGCCATATAGCTGGGAACACACATTTCAGAACCAAACTGTCGCTTGGATCGAACTACAGCCGAATGCCGTTGGCCTCTGTGGTCTCCAGCCCGCTCTTTCTGCCGAGAGCGAGAGAGCTCCTCCCTCAGGTGGGTCCAGCAGCCTACAGACTCTCCCCACACAGGCCCTGCCCATGAACATCACCCGTCTAAGATGTGGACCCATCATCTCCCGCGGAGGCTGGTTGTGTTGTGAAATGAGCGTAGGCTTTGGAGTCAGAGGGACCCGAGCTCTGCCATCAACTTACCTGGGTGCTTGTCTCTCCCCGAACCTCAGTGTCATTCTATAAACCAGCGCTGGGCAGTACTGAGTTCCTACCTAGAGAGGCGGGAGGGTTGCCTGAGATAACCTAAGAAACACGGCCAACGCGATGCTTGGCACACACTTCGTAGCTACAAAATAAAATACCATTTTACATAGACGCATAGGCTTCAGATGGGTTTACCATGGCTCCCACGACCTTGGGCAAGACGCAGTACTTCCCCGAACCTCGGTGTTTTAATCCGTAAAATTAGTCCCTAAAGTTCAACCAAGACGGGACGGTGGGCGTGCTTTGGAAACGGGACTGCATTAAATAAGATATGCAAACATATCTTTCAACGCACATTTTTCTTACGTCAGCCTGGCAGGCAAGGAAGTACCATTCCTTGCCAAATTCCTAGCAAATGAAGAAACAGGTTCAAGTACATCGCAGTGAAGTCACACAGCTAGGATGCAACCCAAATGTCATAATTATAATGCTCTCCTTAAATATTATACTCAGATACTAATGCTCAAATGTGATAATATTAATACCATACTCAAGTAGTTCGTGATAGCAATGATGCCCACTTCTCATAACGCCATACTCAACTCTTATGAAAAACACTAATACTCGGCTGTTACCATTGTAACACCATACTCAAATATTAGACCGTTATACTACCACTCACGTCTTGTAATCATAACACCGTCGTCAGGGCTTTCTCGTAGTTGTCTCTTTATTCTGTGATTGGCGTTTATTTCCACCTCCTGTCTCTGTCAACCTCCACCTCCTGTGGACTGAAGTCCCTCACGGACAGGGGCAGCTGAGCACAGAGGCCAGGCACTAAAGGCTTAGCCGGACCAGCTCTCACATCTGCTCTGCCGTCATTGATCGAAGGCGGGACAACGCGTGCCTCCTCTCTGAAGACTTTCCTGCTCGCTCCAGGCTGCCTGGCCTCCCCAATTCCTGATGTCCTGTGTTCAGGGTTCCACGATGGTTTCCCCATCACTAAGTTTGGGCTTATTGTTTCCTTTGGGAGTAGGCACCACGTTCTAACGAGCTCTCAAAAACACTTAATCCATTCGTTGAAGTGTGCCCCCCCCCCCCCGCCGCCCCAGGTCTCAGCTTCTCACAGGTACAACGTTAGACCCTATGTTAGCCGTTTGCCTTCATTACAAGGTTAACACGCACCCCACAGGAAAGGACCAACGATGCAGGGGCAGGCATCAGCTCTGGATAAACCATTGCGGAGGGATCCCTGTCCGGGAAGCAGCTGAAACTTAGACCTCGGTTTTGAGAGGTCACTGGCTGCAGAGCCTTGCAAACATTTTTAGACATGAGTGACATCTTAAAGCTCAAGTTGATTTCTCTACGTGATATAGTCTCTTCCTACCTTGGGGAACTTAAATCTTTTAAGAATGGACTTCATGCCGTATTAAAGCTCACTTACTGACAGATGGCTGGGCAGTCACGCGCAGGAGGAATTCTTTCTCATGAGGGAACTCAGGAAAAAGGTGCAGACTTCACTTGTAGGCAAACAGCGGACCTGGGGGCAGCTTCCATCGCTAGCCAACGTGTTTGAAAATGAAAATTTGCGGGGCGCCTGGGTGGCTTGGTCGGTTAAGCGTCCGACTTCGGCTCAGGTCACGATCTCACGGTCCGTGAGTTCGAGCCCCGCTTCGGGCTCTGTGCTGACGGCTCAGAGCCTGGAGCCCGTTTCGGATTCTGTGTCTGCCTCTCTCTCTGTCCCTCCCCTGTTCATGCTCTGTCTCTCTCTGTCTCAAAAATAAATAAACGTTAAAAAAAAAATTAAAACAAAAAAAAAAAAGAAAATGAAAATTTGCTGCGCAGGTGAGGCCTTGGCCAAACGCTGCACGCAGAGGTAGCCCGTTACGGTGGAAGTTGGTTCAACTCTTTTGAAGTTCAGGTAGCAATTCGGAGCCGAGCTCTCGCACCATAAAAACGTTCGTCACTTTTGGTGCGGTAATCAGACTTCTTGGCATCTCTCCGACGCAAAGAATTCGAAAGAAGTTGAACACTCTGTGTTTGAAAATGTTCGCTGGAGTCCTTATGGTCGGTGTCCGACATTTGGAAACGCGCTAATAAAAAACTAGAGACACAGCAATAATAAAAAATACTTGGCTGAACCTCCCCTCCCCCAGAGTACAAAACTCGCATCGTTGCTGTGGTTATCATACAGTTAGATAGGCACTCTAATTAAGGACTAGAAGGGGAAGGAAGAAATATAAGTCACTGAGAGACGTCCTTGGATTTTAGTAACGCTGTGTTTATAACTTCCTATCTCTATGAGCCAGGGGTACCCTTTAGCTCCTCAGAGGAATCCAGGTTTTCTGAGGAAAAACTGATAGAGAGAGAGAGAAAAGGGTTCCACTAGGCCGCACTCCCTTCGAAAACTCTCAACTATAAACGTGCCTGGACGTTAAGGCACAGCTTTCATGGAATTATGGGTCCACAGAGTTACAAAGGCTGTGAAGGACAGGCCAGCGCTGGTCGCAGAGGCTGGGCCCGGCCGTCGCCAGGCCCCACGTACTGGCCGTTTCATCTCAATGACACTTGTGAAGCGGATCTCGTGTGGAGCCTGGCGAGGTGGGGCCTCCTTGCGCGGCCCACAAAAGAGGGCTGGGCTTGCCAAATGGAATCAGGCTCTTGGGAGGCCGGAGGAGCCTCCATTGTCCTTGGTTCCAGCGATTAAATGCCGGATTAAAGAGGAAACATTCCTTCCCAGTCCCTGCCCCCCAGCCTCGGCTCATCAGGCCCCTTCACGACGCTCCTTCCAAAAAATATTGAGGGAGGCGCCTTCGATTCCTGGCCCTCACAGCTGACACTGCAGCCCGCACAAAGGGGCTTCAGGAGGTTAATTAAAACCGGGTAATAGAAGGAATCCAAGACCGACACTTCAAAAATGTCGCGGGGGCTCTGGGACAGGGGGAAGACATGTGGTGTGAAAGCACCTCCCAGACACTGCCCCACTCACGCTCGGCCTCGAGCTGGCGCTTGGCTGCTTGATGGACACGAGGAACCACTGTCTCCCCAATTTTTAGCCTTCTCCTGATCAAGCAGCTGTGCCTTGTTGCGCGTCTTCATCTAGCGAGTTCTAGGTTTTCCAGACGGGGCATCGTGTGTCTGACAGCGTCCTTTGCAGCCTCTCCATCAAACTGACGTGGATATTTCGTTCTCCTTCATAACTGCGGGCATGCTCTCTGGGAGCACCCACACACACAGCATCTTCCAGGATGCCATCAGACTAAGCTGGTCTCTCGGACCCTCAGTCTGACACCTGGGGTTAAGGAAGACGGAAGTGTCGGAAGATTGCAGAGCAAGTTGTTTTAGAAATACTGCCTGGGTGAAAGGGATACAAACAGGAGACCCGTGATTTAATTTTTTTAACGTTTATTTGTTTTTGAGACAGAGACAGAGCATGAACGGGGGAGGGTCAGAGAGAGAGGGAGACACAGAATCCGAAGCAGGCTCCAGGCCCTGAGCTGTCGGCACGGAGCCCGACGCGGGGCTCGAACTCACGGACCGTGAGATCATGACCTGAGCCGAAGTCGGACGCTTCACCGACTGACCCACCCAGGAGCCCCGAGGAGACCCATGATTTAGGTCTAAATATCCATCACGGTACTCACTTGCTTCTGGAAAGGGAAGTGTATTGTGTAGTGCCCTCGAAGCAGGAGTCACTCCGTAAATACACGCTGCGGGGAATCGAAGCATGCACTCTCATGCCCAGTTGCCTGGACTTTGTCGCTTACCACCTGTGTGACCTTAAATAAGTTAGTCAAGGTCAGTTTCTTCATCTGAAAAACAGACGTGGGGACGATGACAATGAGGAGAGCAGTGTTTCCCCCCAGGACTGCTCTGAGGACTAAAAAGATCAATATATGCACAGCGGTTAGACTATCTTCTGTCACAGAATACAGGCTATGTCTGTGTGAGCTACAAAGATTATTATTATTTCTTGTTTTCAGCAAATAAATTCTAAAGGTATTCATAGCATCCCTTTCTCCTACAGTGCCAAAAAGAATAGAGGGTCAGTATGGATGGGGATCATGCTATTTATTTATATTATTGTGTATCCTTAGGTATAATTCTGGAAAGAAAATATTAGCATATAAATTCAGGAGTTTATTAAAGCACAAAAAGCATAGGAATGCAAGGATAGTTTGATATTGATAAGTTATGGGACAACAACCCATGGTTGTATTCTTGGTGGCCAAAAGAGCTTTTTATCAATATTTAACGGCCATTTATGGGGCGCCTGGGTGGCTCAATCGGTTGGGCATCCAACTTCAGCTCAGGTCGTGATGTCACCGTTTGTGAGTTTGAACCCCACGTTGGGCTCTGTGCTGACAGCTCAGGGCCTGGAGCCTGCTTCGGATTCTGTGTCTCCCTCTCTCTCTGCCCCTCCTCTGTTCACCCTCTGTCTCTCTCTCTCTCTCAAAAATAAATAAACATTAAAAAAAATTTATCAGACTTTTTTTACTTGAAAAAGCTTTAATTAGGAATAGATCCTGAACACAATAAATTCACATGTGAACTTATTAATTGAACATATTAATTGAAAAACTATCCCAACGCTTAATGGTAAAATGTTAAAAGCATTAAGAGCACTTTCCTATCATTACCAAGGGTAAGGCAATACTGATCACTATGGAAACTATTATTTACTATTATTCTGGAAGTACTAGCCAATGCAATTCGATAAGAGAAACAAACAAACAAAAAGTCTATAAATATGGGGATTTGCAGATGATATGATTCTCTATTTCTAAAATTCATGGCCATCAATTAAAAAGCTGTCGGAAGCAATGAGATCCCTAAGTAAGGTGCCTGGTAACAAAGTTAGTTGTACAAGAACTGACAGGTTTTCTCAGAGTAAATACAGTGGGATGAAATCGATCACCGTCAAAAGCGTTCTGATAGGCTAGACTGATTTCTTTGCTTCTGCAAACTGGCTGCCTTTGGCCTCTGAGCAGTGGGCCGTGACAGGGTGGATTTCTGCTGGAGGAACTGCAGTGGAGGCTTGGACAACAAGGCGATTCTTCATCAGGAGACACCTTTTTATTGCTCCTGGTCACCTGCTGGCAGGAGCTAAGTTTGTCTGTTATATGTGGACCGTGTGGGTCAAATCAGAGTCTTTGAAGTTGTTCAAATGAAGAGGATTAGTCATCGTTCTAGGGAGACATAAAGACTAAGCCAAAAGAAACAGGGTTCATATGGTTTCATGCATCTGTTAACCTGGCTTAGATACATTTCCTTGTTGTCGTATGGGTATTTTATGCACTGTTTGCCTTGAAAAAGTCACAGATTTAATCAATTCTTTATGGTACCAGACGTCTTGTGTCCACAAAGAAAGATGTTCCATCATTATGTTAACGGCGCATCTAACACACAGCGTCAGGACCATCCAATCAGAAAGCTCTTTCTCGGACCGTTACATGTGTACACGAACTCCAAACCCCATGTATTACTTTTAAGCTGATTTTCTGATCTCCTGCCACCAAACCTGACATGTTGCTTTATTATGATTAACTCTGTATAATAGTTTACTTTTTCGTCTCAAATGTGCGGTAAGGGCCGAGGCTATTTTCACAACATTTTTTGAAGCTATGTGGTTTATTCGTATTTATCCCCCCCTGTCAGATATACATTATTCAGAGATGTATTGCCGTTTCTGAGCGCTAACAGAGAACATAGAACTTGGTAAGTGATAGGAAGCTTTACCCATAAATCCCCAACCCCTAATGCTCCATACCCACTCTATCTGTCGTATCAGAGGAATCCTGAATATAACACATATGCTAGAAAATCAGAAGTACTCGTTTATGTTGGTAGAAATTATTTTTAGGTTTATTTATTTATTTTAAGAGAGACAGGCAGCATGAGTGGGGGGAGGGGCAAAGTGAGCAGGAGAAAGAGAGAATCCCAAGCGGGCTCCATGCTGTCAGCGCAGAGCCCAATACGGGGCTTGAACCCACGAAGCCACAAGATCATGACCTGAGCCGAAACCGAGTTGGACGCTTAACCGACTGAGCCACCCAGGCGCCCCTGTTTGTAATTTTTAATTAAAATAATGCTAATCATTTGGAAAGGACCTACAGATTTATTTGAAAAAAAGTGGCTTGGACAGCTCTGATTGTTTAATGTTGTTTTGACACCAGATACTTGATAAATATGTAAGAGGCAAAAATAATGATAAAATATAATAGCATTCAGTTTGGTGCTCCCTAATGTATGTCACCACATAAACAAAGGGAAGTGAGATTGAACTTAACCGTTAAAAAATCCTTCACTGGAAGCAAATCCAACATGAACCCTTAAGTTTTTTAGAAAATCAACTTATGGTCATTATTCCCTTTCTGAAAAAATTCTTTGTTTTATGACAGGAGCCCTCCCCCCCCCCCCCCCCCACACACTCACACTGCTTCCTTTAACTAGCAGGCTCTTTTAGTGTAACTAAAAGCATTTAATTTACAGCAGTTAAAGTCACATACATCTATTTAAGATCCCATTCAATAATTTTCCTTAGTTAAAATTTTTATGGCAAATGTATCTTAACCTCCTCCCTATTGGGTTTGTGATCAACTTTGAAGTACGTTATAAAATAAAAATACATAATAAAATTGCTTAACATTCTTGTGTCGTTGTTTAAATTTCATTCATTCATTCATTCATTCAACAAATATGAAGTGAGGCCCTACTATGTGCCAGGCATATTTGCCCTGGGGTTATAGCAGTGAACAAAATTCCTGTCCTCATGAAGTTAATATTCTGATTCTGATGGAGACAAAAAATTGGTGATTTTAACACTGTAAAAAGTCTATCAGATGATGGGTTTGTCACAAAGACAAAAAGGAAATGAAAGTTCTGGTCGATATGTGTATCTTGCTAATCTACATCCTTCTTGGAAGCAGGCAGTATTTAATGTATAATCCCTCAATTATCCATCATTTGGGTATTTTGTGACGATTGTGTTACCTCTGTAACTGCACTGCTCAACCAGAAAATAATCCTTTTCCAGCTGGCGTTCCCATTTGGTGAATCATCTGGTGGGAGCTACGGGCTATTGGAAGTTACCCACAGTTTCGTATCCGTCTGTCATTCTGGGAGGAATGTCCACCTTGATGTCAGAGGAACTCACCTTCAAATCTCACCTCTTACTGTGACTTTAGGCAAGTTACTCGATTTCTCTGAACCCATTTTCCCCCTGTTCAACAGGCAGGTTAATCCTCCCTCAAAGGACTGTCATTCAGATTAATGAAATTGTCAGTGGGAGGTGGTTGGCAGGTGGGGAGGACCTTACCCAAGGTTCCTATCTTGGCAGAGCCAAGATTAGAACCCCCATCACCTCACTCGGTGACCAGTTCTTTGTCTTGCCCTTAGTAATCTCTGTTGACTTTGCCCATATGATAATAGATATATTCATCATTTATCAAGAAGACCTGAGCCCTATGTTGTGCTGCCTCATGGACCCCTCTGGGCCTCAGTTTCCTCTTATGCAAGATGGCAGAGTTGGACGAGATGGTCTTTAGGGTCCCTCTCAACCATGCATGGCTGTGACTCCAGGTAGAGTGACCAACCGGCCTGGTCTGCGGACGGAAGGGTTTCCCCTAACACCTGACTTCCAGCGCTGAAACTCAGAGTTCACGCAAAGCGGGTGCGTCCACTCCCAACGACTCCGGGCTTCCTCTCTGCTTGGTTTCTACCGCCCCCTTGCCTGATATACCCCTCAACACCTGAACCTGAACACAGTCCTGGAGCAGAATTCGAGCATAAAGTTAGCGGACAAAACCACAGCCACATGGCCTTCCCCTCTTCATCCTTTCTTCGCGCTTAGCGGTTTCCTACCCGAGAGCTGTTTTGCAAACCTGTTTTTAAACAGCCACCACTGTGGTTTTTGGTTTTTGTTTTGGTAGCGAGGTATAAAAGCAGGGGCGCCTGGGGGGCTCCGTCGGTTGAGCGCCCACCTCTTGGTTTCCGCTCAGATCATGATCTCACAGCTCGTCAGATCGAGCCTGACATCGGGCTCCGTGCTGACAGCGTGGAGCCGGCTTGGGATTCTCTTTCTCCCTCTCTCTCTGCCCCACCCCTGCTCACTCTGTCTCTCTCTCAAAAACTAACTAACTAAATAAATAAATGAAGCAGCTGACCAGCCACCTTAGCTAACTAAGGAACAATCACAGACTTTCTTCTCTGCGAGCCTTGACCTCTCTGTTCACCCCGGTGGGAAGGAACCGGTATTTCCATAGGTCTCCCACCCGGCCTTGTCAGAAACATACCCTAGCAAGGGTAAGTGCAAGTCTGTTCTGCTCTCCCTCCTCTTTTTATTTTTGTTCCCCTTCTCATTATTTGCTGGCGTGACCCCCAAAAGGCGGTCACCTCTACGGGAGCAGCGACAGAAAGGGAGCTCTCGGAGCACGATGTTTTGATTCTGAACGGAGGCCGCACCCTTTTTGGCTGATCCCCGGTGGGGACTCCGGCTCTGCCAGCCCCAGTTGAGATATCACTTAACGGCGCGGGGCCTTCGGGGGCAGGGCCAGTCCAACATGTTTACAAGATGTGTAGCTATTAGCAACATCTTACGGCTCCTGCTAATTAATGGGGAGAACGGCTGATGACGGCCAGCTCCAAAGAGGGCCACATTGCATCAGAGTTTGGGCTTTCAATTGATACCGAAAAATAACTCGTCACAGGGGTGTTTTGGGGAACATGGTCCCCCAGCAGGTTGGTTGTTTGCTACGCTTCAGCGGCAGCGAGGTCCCAAAGTGACCAAAACCCTAGGGTTACTAGTTGATTAAGGTCACTTAAATTGGCGACGCATTTCCATTCTTTTCGCTGAGTGACAAAGAGAGCACGCGTGTGCCAGTGCCCGTGAATACTATACCAGGAGCAACGTGGTCGTGGGGTCCTGCCCCTGCCGCAGTTAGGGGCACAGATTTGTGTTATATTCTCAGCCTGGTGACAGAGGGGACACGCTCCACCATAAGAGACACATCCGCTGTGGTTCCAGCAGAAATGGGATGCTTCTCTCCTGTTTATAATATCTCTCCACGCTGAATTTTCTTAATCAGATTAGTAGACGTGTTCTTTTTTCTTTTTCTTTTTCTTTTTCTTTTCTTTTCTTTTTTCTTTTCTTTTTTTCTTCTTCTTTTTTTTTTTTTTTTTTTTTACTAAAAACCCCTTCTCCTTTATTAATAGCTTCTTTGGCAGATAATGACCTTAACTATCATTTTTCAACTTCTGCTTATTTGAAGTTTTAAAGGTTCCAATCAGTCGAGGAAAACAGCTTAGAATTTTGAGGTCGCTAAAATTGCCACTCTCCTGGATTTTATTGTCCTGCATTCCTAAATATTTAGGGCTTTTTTTTACCCCCTGGTGGGAAGGTGATGCGTTTTATCATGTCCCTTTTATGAAGGGTAAAACAGCACCCCTATGATACTGCAAAATCCTCCCAGAGTTAAAAATAAATAAATTAAGGGGCGCCTGGGTGGCTCCGTTGGTTGAGTGTCGGACTTCGGTGCAGGTCGTGATCTCACAGTTCATGAGTTCGAGCCCCGCGTCGGGCTCTGTGCTGACAGCTTGGAGCCTGGAGCCTGCTTCGGATTCTGCGTCTCCCTCGCTCTCTGCCCCTCCCTGGCTCACGCTATCTCTCACTCTCTCTCAAAAATAAACATTAAAACATTTTAAAAAATAAATAAATGAATAAATCGGGACGAAAACCAAACCTCTGAATTTCTGAGGTACCAAGCAACGTTGTTTGTGAGATATTCCCCCCACGGTGAAGTCGCAGGGACATTCTGGCTTGTTCTCAGCATCATAGAGGAGATTCCAAGATCTCCTGGGACACTGAGGAAGCACCATCTAAAACCCCTTTCAGAATACATAACACACCGGTTACAGTGGTTACCCTTGGGCAGAGGGAGAAGAGAAGGTAAGACTTCCAATTTTCATTTTCTCCTCTTCGCTATATTCCGAAAAATTTAAAAAACGAGCGTGTCTTTTTTTTCAATAATACAAAAAACTTTTTTTTTTTTTTTTTTTTTGGGAGCTGTGATCCAGTGATTCCCTCCCTGCTTGGCTGTGTCTGCCACAGAAGGGGCTACAGACTCAGGGCTGCCCCCTAGGGCTGGTGACAAAGAGCTGCATACAAACCAGGAGGTAGGGGGGTCCCCCCCCACCCCGTCATCTTTGATTTTCCCCAGTTTTATTGGGATACGATTGAAATACAGCCCTGTGCGAGTTTAAGGTGCATAGCAGAATGACTCAACGTACCCTATGGCAATCTTTATGTAACCCCTGCACCCAGGTTGGCCAAACCCTCTTGTCTTGGGGGCGCTTCGAGGGGAGGGTGGCAGAAAGAATTGCCGTAGGCAGAGGAAGGGGGCTAACTACCTTTGACCCCCCTGCATACCGAGCTGGCAGGGGCGCCGTGAGGATTGCTGCTCGCTAATTACACTTCGGTGAGAGCTCTGCTCCTTGGAGGAAAGGCCAGCCGCATAAAGGCAAAATAACAACCAAACACTGCCGTTAATGTTGGCTAATGACTTTTCTCTTGAAATTCAGTCCCGGGCTGGTCTCACCTTTCAGGGGCACGTGCAGGCCACGACCCACGAGGGTTCTGCCGAGGCCGTCTTGAGGCTGGCTTCCCACAAAAAGGTGATCTTCCGTATCTCCCGATCCTTAAAGAAAATCTCTCTTTCAGCCAGTCTTTTAACCACATGTAATTGTTTCTGCCTTGATTCCCAAACCAATCCCCAATAATAACAGGGGGTGAAAGGTAGATTTCACAGAGCTCAGGAGCCATCTGAGTGGCAGCGGTGAGAACAGGTACCGCCTAGACACCTCCCCTTTCCTCCTAGGAAAAGGTGGACAGTTGATTTCCCCCTCCTAACCTGATTCCGCTGCTCCTTCCCACCTCACCCGTCCTGGCCGTGCTTCCGACAACAGCAAGCCCGCAATTAAAAGCAACCACTTTTATGAGACGTTGTTTTGCCAAAGCAAATACCCTCAATGTGTTGATGTCGAAGTTTTCGGGAGAGCCAGGATGAGGCCGCTTGTGCAATGCCAGGCTAACTACTTCTGAAAGAGGACCATATGCTGCCTTTACAACATCCCTTTGGTGTTTAATTTGATGAAACAATGTGCCATAATCAGCCGTGAGGACAGCAGTCGTGATTGATGGAGAGGGACTCACGTGGTACAACCCTGATTTCAACATCACCACGCTAATCCCATTATTCGCTTGAGTTGGCTTGTTTTGGGCTACCTTCAAAAAAGTTATTTCTTTAATGGTCAAATTGCCGTGAGGTCTAGAAGATTTAATGTATCATAAAACTCATTAAATAACCAGCCTGATGACCTTCGCCGCTGAGTAGTGTTCTGGCAAACGGGGGATCCTAGCCAAAGACTCTACCATTCATTTAGACGCCCCTCCCAGCGCCGCACCCCCCCCCCCCCCGCCAAGCCTCGAGGGGTGAGTGTGGAATGTAGAAAGAAGTGAATGCTAAGTAGTCAGCATTCCTCAACATTTAATGTATGTATGTTATTGAAACAGATTCTGATTCAGCAGGTCTGGGATGGGGCCTGGGATTCTGCATTGTTGGCTGCTGGTCCAAGGACCACACTTTGAAGGGCAAGACACTGGAGAACTTGAGAATATCCAGTGATAGCCGCTAACGTTTATTAACGCTATAGTCTGCGTGTGTTATGTACGTCCATTTAATCCTTACTTTTTTTTTTTAATGTTTACTTACTTATTTTTGAGAGAGAGAGAGGGAGAGCAAGCCGGGGAGGGGCAGAGAGAGAGGAAGCAGGCTCCAGGCTCTGAGCTGTCAACACAGAGCCTGATGCGTGGCTCGAACTCACAAACGGTGAGACCATGACCTGAGCTGAAGTCGGATGCTTAACTGACTGAGCCACCCAGGCGCCCCTAATCCTTACTCTCAGTCTCATGGTAGATATTCTCACCCCCACCTTATCGATGAAGAAATCAATCCACAACCTAGCTAAATAACTTAAACAAGGTGGCACAGCTCATACACAGCTGCACTAAAATTCAAAGCCGAGTCCTGTGCATAGCCTTTTTTTTTTTTTTTGGTTTATTTTTTATTTCCAACCCCTACATTATATTCCTTTTGACTTAGGATTTAATTCCCCGGCCCCATCTTTAAAGAGCGGTGGCTGTCACAGAGCTCTTCCATGGTACGAGACGAATGATAAAATTTGTCCCGGGGGTTCTAGCTTTCTCTTTCTGTATCCCTTTCTCTAAAAGAAAACCTCTGCCAATCTGGGATGCTTCTGATACTTGCATTTTAGAAGAAATCTGTTGACTCAAGGCAATATGTAGCCCGAGCAATGAGCCGCTGACATGCTACCCTGAGCCCTGAGTGGTGGCTCTTTTGGCCTCTGTCCCTTCATGCTGAATTCGTGCTTCTAGTGAAGCTGGGCTGGCAGCCTTCCCAGAGGGGGAGTGTTAGAGAAGGAAACCAAAAGCTTTATAGGTTTCTGGGGGAACTTAGGGTCTTGGAAAACCTGTGTAAGGGAAAGCAAGTGCATTTCTCATACAACCTGTTTTAATTGGCATTCTTCTTCACCATTCATTTTACCCTTGGGCCTTGATCAGGTACTGTTTTCTCAAGCCAATACGTTTTTTGTGTTTGAGAAATGTATTTTTGATGTTACACTTTTAAAAGGTTTTAAAAAAGATTTGTTTTATTCACTTGGCTTCGCAAGTAACAGAGCAATAACCACCACCTTAGCATTTGAGTAGGAAAAAACAGATGCCGTAATTAATTTCTAAAAATAGTTCTCACAGATCCACAAACACACCTAAAAGGCAAAAAGCCACCGAAGAGTGTTGATTCAGAAAACTCACTGAACTCACCCAAACGTTCCATTTTATACAAATGAAGTAGGAATCCTGTAGTCCAAAAGATAAATCAGGGTACAACATTGACAGCATTTCTTCATATATATACACATACATATATATACATTTAATGCTTATTCAGTTTTTGAGAGAGAGAGAGAGAGACAGAGACAGAGTGTGAGTGGGGGGAGGGGCAGAGAGAGAGAGGGAGACACAGAATCCGAACCAGGCTCTAGGCTCCAAGCTGTCAGCACAGAGCCCCGTGCAGGGCTTGAACCCATGAACTACGAGATCATGACCTGAGCCGAAGTCGGAGGCTTAAACGACTGAGCCACCCAGGAGCCCCTACAGCATTTTTTTATTTGTTTATTTTTCAAATGTTTATTTATTTACTTTGAGAGCGAGCCAGCAGGGCAGGGGCAAAGAGAGAGGAATACAGAATCCCAAGCAGGCTCTGCCCCGTCAGCACAGAGCTGGAGGCGGGGCTCGAACCCACACACCCTGAGATCACTACCTGAGACGAAATCAAGAGTCGGACGCTTAACGGACTGAGCCACCCAGGTGCTTCGGCATTTTCTTTTTAAATTTTTAAAAAGTATTTATTTATTTTTGAGAGAGAGAGAGAGAGACAGAGAGAGAGCTAGCAGGGGAGGGGCCGAGAGAGAGGGAAACACAGAATCTGAAACAGGCTCCAGGCTCCAAGCTGTCAGCACAGAGCCTGACTCGGGGTTTGAACTCAGGAACCGTGAGATCATGACCTGAGCTGAAGTCAGATGCTCAACCAACCAAGCCACCCAGGCGCCCCTCGGAATTTTCTTTTTAAATAAATATTTATGAAGAACATTATTAGATTGGTGGTCAGGATGCTGGGTTTTGTGAATTTGAACTTCGGTTTCCTCATTTGTGAAATGAAGGATGTATAGACATCCAGGACTGGTATTTGATGGATTAAGTCTTACCCGGCAATACAGCATTGGAGGGAGGGCTACCTGTCAGGTTGGCTTATTAAGTTTCCATGGGCTCTTCTGGGTGCCTCACAGGACCCTAGTATTTTTCTACTTCAGCCATTGGGATTGCTCAGAAACCTCAACAAATGTGTATAGATATGTAATATATATTTTATTAATATTTAAAAAAAATTTTAATGTTTATTTTATTTTTGAGACAGAGAGAGACAGAGCATGAGCGGGGGAGGGGCAGAAAGAGAGGCAGACACAGAATCCGAAGCAGACTCCAGGCTCCGAGGTGTCAGCACAGAGCCCGACATGGGGCTGGAACTTATCAACCGCGAGATCATGACCTGAGCCGAAATCGGACACTCAACCGACTGAGCCCCCCGGGCGCCCCTATTGATATTTTTTGATTGCTGGACCAGGCCACCAAGACTGTGCCACCCATACAACTCAACGACAGTATGAGATAACATTCTTTCCATTTCACGGTGGGGCAGGGAAGCCCCTGGAGGAGTCACTTCGCTGAAGATTGTACATACTGGTCAACCGCCTTACCTTCAGCGGAGACCTACGTGCAACACCCCTCCCTCCCTGCTAATTACGCAGATTTGTTTTTAGCACTGGGTCTCCTTTTGAGAGCAGAAAGGCTTTATATTTTAGCTTACCGTTAGCTATTTAAAAATATTTCTGCTCGTATCTTTTGTTTCATCAGGAGTAAGACAAAA
Source organism: Lynx rufus (assembly GCF_022079265.1). Classification (NCBI taxonomy): domain Eukaryota; kingdom Metazoa; phylum Chordata; class Mammalia; order Carnivora; family Felidae; genus Lynx; species Lynx rufus. Next base: position 146,760,886 of record NW_025814867.1, read on the forward strand.
GGAGCCCTTTTGTATTTATTGGTATAAATAAATATTTTGTGTAAGTATTTATTCATGTTTCTTCAATCTTTGCATGGCACTTGGGTCAACTTTGACCTCACTCATCCTGGGGTTCCAGGGGATTGTTAAGAAGCCTGCCCCAACAGGTGACCGATGACTGCAACTCCTGCATTTGCTGAAAGCTTTGCCCTGAAGGCAGTCGCCGCCTTACAGAATTCAAGGAGAAATGCCATGTTTCTCGAAAAATATTTCACTCAACGTATGTATTACCTTAGTCCAACGTTCTTTGCAAGTCATGGCCTCTGTCTTTGAAATGTCCTAAAATGTCGTGATGAGGTAGGAAAAAAAAAATCTTAGGATGGATGTTATTACAGGAAAGTGTTTGCCAAGTTCGGGGAGTAGGTGGGAGAGACGGAAACCCAGAAAAGGGCACTGGCTCTACTCTGTGCACATAGTGTAGTTTGTTGTGGTTGTTGAGTTATTTGTAACTTTTTCTTCCACTCCTGTCTCCAGATTTCAAATGTGACCGATTTTGGCTTAAGGGCTCACATGTGCAGTATATTCTGGAGGCTTGGATGAATTCGTACACGATGATTGCACCATATCCGGGGTGGAGGCAGACCCGCGTTTGTCTCCAACGCTTTTGCTTTATTCAGATTTCCAACAGCCAACCGTCACTGACTTTGCGCAGTTATGAGTTACGATTATGCTTTCTGTCTGGGAACTCTTAATGCTTCAGATTCTCAGTGTGAGATTTAGGCACTGACAAGGGAATAGGTTTTAAGGGATGTTTGAATTAGCTCGTAACTGCTGCTTGCAAAGTTGCCAAAAAGTCTGATTGTTACAAATTGCCTTTACAGTACATGGAAACATGTGATAATGAACTTACTGAAATATGAAAGAATAACCCCTCGTGCTGTAAGGAGGTTGAACATCCTGGGGCTGTATCTGATCAAGGAGAGAGTCTTTAATTCAAAGATGTTAGGTCAAGCTGAAATCTGAAAAAATTCTTTTTGTTACCTTTTATTTATTTATTTATTTTTTTAACGTGGAACGCTTCCGGAATTTGCGTGTGTCATCCTTGCACAGGGGACATGCTAAGCTTTTCTGGATCTTTCCAATTTTAGTATACATGCTGTCGAAGCGAGCACAGTCTGTTACTTTTCTTTGTTTCTCCTCTAAAGTGATGGAAACATCTACTACTCTCATCAACTGTCCTGCTGTAGCTATAATAAACCAAAGAGTGTTTAAACTCAATCCAGACTAAAAAGTATCACCAAACTGATGATAAATCACATGATAAAACTATTCACCTGACTTCCTATGCAGCATTCTCTCTCAAAGATTTGGCAAGAATTTAACCAACTCACCACACAATTCAAACTGCCATAGGAAAAAAAAAAACGGGTTTTAGCTAATTTACACATAATTGCCTATGAAAAGATTCAGAAACCTAAATGACCCATTTTAAAAGATCAATGCGGTTAGAAGGAGGGAGGGAGGTATTATAACCAGTTGTAAGCAACAGGTACTGAAATGAATAGAAATGAAAAGTTTTTGATCTCCCCCCCCACTCTCTCTGCTCTATCTTTTAAAATCACACGTCTTAAATTAATTCCCTTAGATTTTCAGCTGCCTTCCGAGAAGCAGGGTGCCCCAGCAGAACAAAATGTTTTCTGCCAAACAATGGTCCTGCTTAATTTGATGCCTTAAGCAAAAACGCCACAATATTCCCTGAGGACCTGCTACATACTATTTTAGCCTTTCCTTCTCTCTCTCTCTCTCTCTCTTTTTAAATGTTTCCCTTGCAAGAGCGGGGAGGGGAGGGGGAAAAGGCTAAAACAAACTAATTTTTGGTCATTTTATTCCTTTCGCAAACAGTTTGAAGACCAACCAATTTGTACTTACAAATCTGGGGCATTAGCAGGCGGGGACCCTAAATCCACATGCACACAAGCAGTAACTGTTTGTGTGCCAAGCTGTTTGTAAGCCTGATGTGACAGGAGAGACCTATTCATTCTTTTGTAAACTGTCAAGTCTAAAAACGTTAACCTGCCCGGGGCCCGGGGTATGGGAGCGCTAAATCTTCCGTCCCACAACTGTATAATGAACAGACTGTTTCATTAGTGGAACAATTCACTCGACAAATCCAGCCCAAACAACTTATTTCACAATTTGTGAGCAGAATTAAATTTAGGGGGAGCCGCAAGAGGAGGGGGGTGGGTAGGTGAGCCGCACACAATATACCGAGGGATCAATGTGTTGGGACAAGTGTTCCAGGCGATTTTACCGGCAGTTGCGGGCCGAGGCTCGCGAGACCACGGCATGCAGATCAGCGGATTAGGGGGGCCGCAGCATTAGGTCAAGTGTCTCGAGGGGGGCTGATAAACACCCCAAACCTGACAACAGATTTTCCTTTCTTCCTGCACCACTTGTTAAGTGTCAGAGCAAATCTTTTGAATGGCAGTCGAGTTTACTTAGAGGCCCTTTCTTCAAGAAGACACTCTATCCATTTTCTGAAGCTCATTCCAGGCTGCCCGGGGAATAAATTTGCCCCGCATCTCGCACACAAAAAAACGTCTTTTTCCTCCACATCTTGACTATGAGCCTTTGTCTCAAGGTGTGTGAACCAGAACAAAAATCCACATCGAGAGCCCCTAAGGTTTCAGAGCCTCTGGATTTAGCTTTAATACAAATTAAACACTTTGAAGATTACACAAATACTTTTTTTTTTTTTCGGTCACAAAAAACCCCTCTCATTTTTAACATTAGCAATGTATAGAATCTGCTGAATGGGAAAATTTCAAGCAGCGAATGGTCAGAGGATAACTTGATCTTCGTAATATTCTATATATACATCGCTATTAATTCAAACCAAGTAAATGCCCAGCATGCTATGTTTCTTATGTTTTAAGAATCCCAAATGGGAGAAACCATGCTTATTGCATTAAGTTGCATCTCTGTGTTAACTCAAAGTGCATGATAGAAAATCTGTGCTGTAACATCAAACATTTTCTAACTAGGTTTGAGCAGAGATGGCTGCTTTTCACTGAGATGTTCTAAAATGTCTAAATGGACCCAATGTTTGAGGATCCTTTGTGGCAGCTTGTTTCTGCTGTATGGTTTTACTTTTCATTTCTTTTGGCAGTTAAATTTTAAAACGATCAAACAGGAAAGCCCTCTGGAAAGGAGGATGTCACTTCCCTAGACGTTTAACTTGGAACTCTTCAGGGTAATAATTGCGCAGATCGTTTCCTTTTAATAAGCATGTTGCTAATATTTTCAGAGTACCTTTTTTTAAAAAAAAATTTAGGTACTAGAAACTGTGTTATTGAAGTATTGAAAATTCTTTCCAAAGTGAATAGTTCTGATTTCTGTCTCTAGCTCCAGCTACTCTGTAAAGAAGAATATTCAAGCAGGCAAACTAGTAATTAGGCCCCTAAATCTTCTCATTTACCACCCAGAACCTTTTAGACCATTAAGCCAGTCTACTTTCTAACAGATAACTACCCACATCTTTGGTTGACGAGGACTTCGAAGCTGAGTACAATGGTCACAGGGATGGTCACCTGTTTTTTAGGAAAGAAACACTTACAATATCTCATAGGGCCAAACACACCGCATTCTAGATAGTTTCCAGCCTCCCGTGGGCCACGATGAGTTAGTATGTTGCATGGAACAATTTCTGTCCCGCCTCCACAGGCTGTGCGTTATTTCTTGAGAAAGTTAGCTTGGTATTTTCTTTCCCTGCACAGGCCCCCCACGCTAACTGAAAAAAAAAAAAAAAAATTCCAGTTAGCCCGGCTGTTCCAATGGCCCACTGAGTTCTACGATGGCAGGAATTCTATGAATAATAATAGAACACACAATCCCGTGCAGCCTCCCAGAGAATTCAGTCTAATCACCCGGAAATTCTGCTTCGTCACCGTTCTTTCTCTTGCCATAAACCACTTTGGCTCCCTCTTGGCTTCCACATCGTTTGAGCCTTTCTGCCACCCTCAGATCCATCCACGGGGCCTCCAGTGGTCATTATCCTGGAGTTTCCCAGGACTTCCCAGCGGCTCTGTCCCCGAGGCCTCCTTCCAGTGCCACACCTACTCTTCTAGAATGTTCAGGCTACACAGGACGGGAGAAGGAACAAAGTAAACATCTTGCTAAATTCTCCACCCAGAGACATCCACTGCCAATAGACTGGAGACCATTCTTCCAGATGTCTTCCTATCGTTTGTACAATTGATTAAACGAAAATGACACCACACCACATACCCCATTTTATAAACGGCTTGTTTTTGCTCGATAATATATCACGGAGATTCTTTTTGATATCACTTCCTTTTTCTTTTTATTTGTTTATTTATTTTGACGTTGGCGGGGGAGAGAGAGAGAGAGAGAGAGAGAATCCCAAGCGGGATCCGCATCCGGCACAGAGCCCAGCGTGGTGCTCAATCCCATGAACCTCGACATCACGACCCGAGTCGAAATCAAGAGTCAGACGCTTAACTGACTGAGCCACCCAGGCGCCCCTGCACATTCCTTTTTAAAGGTAGTGTAAGAGTCCCATCATCCAGATACTCTTGAATTATCTCACTAAGCTTTTTTTTGGTGGGCCAATTAGGGTGCGTCCATTTTGTTCCTATTTTAAGAACAACGAAATGAGCGTCTTCGTACAAACATTTTTGTGTACTTCTCCGATTAAAGAGGAATTCTTGGGTCAAAGGGTATACGAGTTTTTACACATGTAGTCAAGCTGTCCTCTGGGAATTGATGGCCTAATACAAATCCTGCCAGTTGACTTTTTGTGGGCAGGAAGGACGCAGTGGCCGGGAAGCTATATTGACCTGTATCAATTCTCTCTAGGTTCTCGTTCTCATCAGTGATTTACAAAATCACTCTACTGCCTGCTCCCTCTTTCTTTTCTTACCAAAATAGCAGATGACATTTTGGGGACCAACTTCCTCATGCTTACAAAAGTCTCGAATTATCTGAACGGCTCGGTGACGTAAGAGAGACACCTTATTCTGTACCTTTCATATATCTTGTGATTTAGCTGGCCCCACTGCTTTTTCCAGATTTGTCACCTTCCTTGGTCATTTTATGTGAAAGGTTGTACCTAGACCCACGCCACTCACTCTAGCTGTAGTAGAGATTCACTCTATTTTATTTTTAGTAAACAGTTTTTTGAAATTATAAAACCGACACAAATTCCGTAAACATAAGAAAAGAGAAAACAAACCCATATCACCATTTCTCTAAGCTGTGGCATAATCTTCACTGATCTCTGTGTCTATATTTTTAGCCAGTACCATACCGTTTTGAGTAACAAAACAGTAATCTTCTTATTTATTTATTTATTTATTTATTCATATGAAATTTATTGTCAAATTGGTTTCCATAGAACACCCAGTGCTCATCCCAACAGGTGCCCCCCTCAATGCCCATCACCCACCCTCCCCTCCTTCCCACCCCCCATCAACCCTCAGTTTATTCTCAGTTTTTAAGAGTCTCTTATGGTTTGGCTCTCTCCCTCTCTTTTTTTTTTTCCTTCCTTCTTAATCTTCAAACCGTCTTCTAGAAAGTTAAGTAAATGTTGGCCCCATTTGTGAGGCCGCCGTGCTCTTATGGCTGGAACGTGGTGTTTCATCTTAAACCAAAGAACTACTGGGATCTACGCACTTTCGGAACATTGGCTTCTCAAAATAAACCACGTTTCATTTTAATTAGTTCATTTAATTCGTTTCGGGTGAATTGAGGGTTAAAAATAACTATTTCTACGGGTGCAGTACACATGAGAGTTTGGCTGAAAAAGAAACAACAGGAAAAAGGGACCCCTGCCTGAGTTTTCACGATTTCGTCATGGAGTAAAGGACACACCGTTTGCAGAATGAAGTTAACGGCAGCAGGCTTTGGGTCCTCGCCAGTGGATTTCTGAACGTCGGGGACCATTTTCCATGGTGGTACAGCAGGCATGAACACAGCCGAGGTTGTAGACGCGATATCAAGATTGGTTGGTCTTCTGTGTTGCCCGGCACCTCCCTTCCTGCCTCCCTTCTGGTGCTCCCGCCATCATCCGCTTCGACGCTGGGTGTCCCCCAGAGCTTCGCTTCTTTGATGTGTGTGCATGGATTCTTGCTTTTGGGTATTTTGACATTCTTCATTTCCAACAGCTGTGGGCTAAACATTTGCAGGCAGTGCGTGGTTCCATTCTGCTGGCTGCCAGGATGCTTGCCAAAAGTTTAATGTCTTCTTATCTTGGCTGGAAAGCCTTTAAAAATGCTTAGTTTTCTTTTCTTTTCTTTCCTTTCCTTTCCTTTCCTTTCCTTTCTTTTCTTTTCTTTTCTTTTCTTTTCTTTTCTTTCTTTTCTTTTCTTTCTTTTCTTTCCTTTCCTTTCCTTTCCTTTCCTTTCTTTCTTTCTTTTCTTTTCTTTCTTTTCTTTTCTTTCTTTTCTTTTCTTTTCTTTTCTTTTCTTTCTTTTCTCTTTTCTTTTCTTTTCTTTTCTTTCTTTTCTTTTCCTTTCTTTTCTTTCTTTTCTTTTCTTTCTTCTTTTCTTTTCTTTTCTTTTCTTTCCAACAGTCCTGCCCTGTGTTTTAGGAGATGTGGCTGGTGAATCGGATGTCATGTGGAACATCGTCTATTATGTTTTAATGGGGTTTAATTTCTCTCTAAAAAAGTTGTATGTGCTCTGCCTCCTCTTTGTAATCAATAGAGTTGACTCATATTTGTAATTCCTACACTCACCAAGTTGTGTCAGTAGAGAATTCGTTCAGCATCTCTGATTCTAATGAGGTGGCTCCCGAAAATTGTTAAAACAGCAACCTCGGCATGGAAAATAGAACGAGGAATTTAAATTATACTGACGCCCTGGGACGTGCACCCCACGAATGTACGGTGTTTTGTCTGTTTGTTCGCTGCTGTATCTTCAGCAGTGCCCAGAACATACGAGGCACTCAGTAAATATGTGTGGGATGAATGAATGAATGAGGAAGCTCAACGGAAAAGAATGATATACTTTGAATAATTCGATGTAGTACTGATTCAAATCCCTTTTCTCACTCTGTCATCCATTTTTTAAGTGGATAAAGGCTCTGTGACTTTGTCAAGCGCTTGGAACTCCCTGAATTCTGACTTTCTCGCCTATAAAATAAACCCTTGATAACTTTTTAAGTTCTTTGCAGGCCTAAACCTTTATCGTGACATGACATGACATGCCCATGCATCAAATATTTGGGTGTGGAGGTACTGAAGAATGAATGCGTGATTTCAGGGTAATGCTATTGAAGGGTAACATTGATCCGGATGCAAAGTTTCTTTACCCCCATTTCTCTCTCCTTCCGTTCTTCTTTCTCCCTTCCTGTCTTCGTTCTCATTGCTTCCTCAGGTGACTCTTTGATGGGTTGGTACTCTAATAAAATGAATTTGAAAATGTCTCAAACAAAGGGTGCCCGTGTGGCTCAGTCGGTTAAGCATCGCTTTTGGCTCTAGTCATGATCTCATGGTTCGTGGGTTTGAGCCCCATGTAGAGCTCTGTGCTGACAGCTCAAAGCCTAGAACCTGCTTCAAATTCTATGTCTCCTTCTCTCTTTGCCTTTCCTCCCACCTCTCAAAAATAAGGCATTCTCCAGTTTTTCCATACTTGAAGCACAATCCTTTGTACCTTCAAACCTGGGAAACAACATATGACGTAAGTGGTGTGGCTAGCATTTTCTTGGTCAATTACATCTTAGTTATAATAACGCAAACTCTGAAAAATAAATTTTAAAACAATAGATTGAGTATAATCACATAATCATATTTTGTAAGTAGTTGGACATGTCCTGGAATGAATTCATTTTGTCTATTTTTAAAAAAAAAAATTTAACATTTATTTATTTTTGAGAGGCAGAGCATGAGCAGGGGAGGGGGAGAGAGAGAGGGAGATACAGAATCTGAAGCAGGTTCCAGGCTCGGAGCTGTTTGTTAGCACAGAGCCCGGCGTGGGGCTCGAACTCGTGAACTGTGAGACCATGACCCGAGCTGAGGTCGGACGCTCAACCCACTGAGCCACCCAGGTGCCCCTACTTTGTCTATTTTTAAATGAGTTAAAGTGCTAGAAATTCTACTAATAATATGTTCACAAGTTATTCTATGTTTTGGTGGCTCTCACCTTTAAATATTTTCTGTTTGCTTGGATATTTTTGTGTCGTTACGTTTTTCTCACTAGTTGTTTCTTAATTCATTAAAGGGAAGTGAGCAGCAAATCTCTTGACCTTATGATATAATTTGATATCAATTTATAATTTTTATAGCCACTTAACCCTATAAAAGTGAAAAATCCATCTATTTGTCTAGTTGCTTTTCCTAAAGTTATATTCCTAGTTCCAATATATTACTTTGGTTGGTATGATTGTCCCGAAATACGGAGGGGATTGTAAAGAGTCGTCCACTTGATATAAACTGGTAGAGCTGGGAGAAGGGACAGAGGATATAAGAAGGAAGAGCTCCACTGCTCTCTGCAAAACAGTGGTAAAAATATCCTGTGGGCCAAACACACAGGCTTCACTTTAAAATTTATGGATGAATTTTAAATGCTGGTCTTTTACTTTTGTTTTAGGGAGTTTTTGTTTTTTTTTTTTTTTGAAAAAGGAAAATAGGTATAGAAAGAAAGAGAGAGGGCAGAAGTAAGGAGGGAATGAAGGAAGTTGAAAGAAGGAAGGAAGGAAGGAGGGAAGGAAGGGAAGAAGGAAGGAGGGAAGGAAGGAGGGAGGGAAGGAAGGACAGAGGAAAGGAAGGAAGGAGGGAAAGGAGGAAAGAAGGAAGGAGGGAAGGGAGGGAAGGAGGAAAGGAAGGAGGGAAGTAAGGAAGGAGGGAAGGAAAGAAGGAGGGAAGGGAGGGAAGGAAGAGGGAGGGAAGAAAGGAGGGAAGGAAGGAAGGTGGGAAAGAAGGAAGGAAGGAAGGAGGGAGGGAGGGAAGGAAGGAAGGAAGAAAGGAGGGAAGGAGGAAAGGAAAGAAGGAAGGAGGGAGGGAAGGAAATAAGGAAAGGAAAAAGGAAAGAAAGAAGGAAAGAAGGAAGGAAGGAGGGAGGGAAGGAAAGAAGGAAAGGAGGAAAGGAGGGAAGGAAGGAGGAAAGGAAAAAGGGAAGGAAGGAAGGAAAGAAGGAAGGAAGGAGGGAAGGAGGGAAGGAGGGAAAGAAAGGAGGGACAGAGGGAAGAAGGAAACAAGCCAGCTATTGCCAAGGCCATGCCCTTTGCTTACCCAGGGGGGAAGGAACGTTACTGTGGTAAAAGCTTTCAAATGCTTGGCAACTCACGGAGCCTCACAGTCTCTTCCTTCCTGACCATAGTCTCTCAATTTCCCTTCCCTTCCTTCCAGTTTTTTCTTTCCTTCTCAACTTCTTTTCTGCCTCCTCTCCTTGAACATTTCCCCACTCTTGCCGCAATGTGACCGTCACTCGGGATACTGTAGAGACAACAGGGCATGACGGTCTCCTGGGGGAGGACAGAGACAAAGCAGAAAATCACACACACTCATGCAACTATGAATTCTGAGAAGTGCCACCCAGGTGACGGGGAGGGTACGACGGTGGGACAAATCGGACCGAAGGGCAGCGGAGAGATCTCTAAGGAAGTAAACTATTTCAACGGACCCTTGAAGGATGAGTGGAAGTTCTCCAGGGGACGGGTGTGTGCGCGCCTGTGTGGATGCGTCTGTCTGTCTGTCCGGTCAGGTGTTGAACCCCGGGCAGAATGAAGAGCAGGTGTGAAAGCCCGGAGGCAAAGAAGGCTGAATGTGTTAAAGGAGCTGAACGTGGCCAGAGTGGCCAGTGGGAGGGAAGCCAGTGGAGTGGGGACCAACACAGACTCGAGCCTTGTTTCGGATGCTCTCTAGAACGTCCGCGGGGACCCACCGGAGGGCATCGAGTTGGAGGGTAACGTGATCTGAGTTTTAAGGAGATTTTAAGAGTTTTAAGGTTTTGACGGCAGGGAATGGACTGCCGTTGTCTGAACTGAAGAAAGCCGCGCGCACCGAAACAATTCATCACCATGGAGCCTAAGGATAGGAGCCAACTCCTCAGGTTCGAATCCCAGCCCCCGCGCATTATTAGCTGTGCGGCCTTGGGCAGGTGAATGAAGCTTTCTGTGCCTCGGTTTCTTTATCCGCGAAAGGAGGGGGATGACAGAATCAATCTGAGGATTAACTGACCCTAACGTCTGGCGCATAAAAATGCTCAACGAGCACGAGCCGTTCGTGATGACCCCCTTCCTGAAGTTTGCTCCTGTAAGGCACGGGTCTGTCAAGAGGTATAATTCAATGAAACTTTGACAATGGAATGACGTTTTACACGCTCTCTAGAAAAAGCAGCCCATGGAAGATCTGTGACGAAAACAAGTAAGCAAAAACACCCTGTTATCTTTCTCGTTGGAAAAACCATTTCACGAGTGAGGTTGCCTGGATGGGGACAGATGTCACACGGCCTGAGGAGTCCTCTAAGGGCAGTGAACCAGCCCGGTCTTCCTACTCGAATTGAATCCACCAAATATCAGCATATCTCCTACCTGCAAGGTACTGGGATCGGTTAAGGCTGTTTCGGCGGCCAGAACAGAACACTCCCGCTCAATCGGCTTAAACCAGGAAGCGCTCTATTTTCGACAAGGCAAGAGACCCAGAGGTAGGCTGGCTCTGGCTCCGGCTCTGCCTTTCTAGATTGTTCTGTCTTTGCCACCTGCGGCTGCCGCCTTAATCAGGCTGCTGTCAAGATGACCACCTGTGTTCCACGTGTCTCGCCCAGACAATCTCCCTTGTAAACAGAGGAACATTCTCTTCCCGTGTCTCTTTTTAAAGGCAAGGAAACCTTTCCCCGAAGCCTTCCAGCAGAACTCCCTGAGACCTCATTGACCATGGAATGGAGCCATCGCAACGGATTTAGTCTCCTGATGGTTCATGTCCTAGGGTTGTGGCCTCCTCTGACGCATAAGGGCAAAGGTGAGAAGGAGAGACACCTGAACAAAATCAGGACTGTGTCAGGATGGGGGAGAGAAGTGTCTGAAGCTTAGGTCCATCACTGAAGGGCAAACACCAGCCTCAAAGCCTCCTAGGGAAATGGAAACACACATGGAATTTGAACATTGATCAGAATGCTATAATTGTTGGAATGGGGGGGGGTTGGGGTTTTCTTTTTTCTCTAAAGTTTATTTATTTTGAGAGAGAGAAAGAGAGTGCATGAGTGGGGGAGGGGCAGAGAGAGGGGGAGAGAGAGAATCCCAAGCAGGCTCCCCGCTGTCAGCACAGAGCCAACTGTGAGATCACGACCTGAGCCGAAATCGAGAGGCAGACGCTCAACCGACTGAGCCACCCAGGCGCCCCTGGAATGGGGTTTTGATCAAAGGACGTGGGAGCACGGAAGAAAAATTGATTTATTTTTTCCTGGCTGGTGTCCAGGAAATCCGATCAACTCACTGAAGAATTGAAGGTGAATCTGCTGAAATACAGGTTGCTTGGTAGAAGTAAACCTTTTTTCACGATGTCCCTAAAACCAAGAATGATTTTTTTCCCCCAATGTATTGTGAAAAAAAAAAATTAAATTGTGGTAAAAAACACATAAGTTTTGCCATCTTAACCATTTTTTTTTTAATTTTTTTTTTCAACGTTTATTTATTTTTGGGACAGAGCGAGACAGAGCATGAACGGGGGAGGGGCAGAGAGAGAGGGAGACACAGAATCGGAAACAGGCTCCAGGCTCTGAGCCATCAGCCCAGAGCCGGACGCGGGGCTCGAACCCACGGACACCATCTTAACCATTTTTAAGCGCATGGTTCAGTAGTGTTACATACATTCACATCGTCACGCGATCAGCTTCCGGAACGTTTTCATCTTTCAAAATTGAAACTCTATACCTGTTAAGCAGCTCCCGATCCCCTCTTCCCTCCAACCCTCCCTCCACCATTTTACTTCTGTTTCTGTGCATTTGGCTAGATAACTTCCAGGAAGTGGAATCATGCGGCATTTATTCTTGTGCGACTGGCTTCCTTCCCGTAACATAATGTCCTCATCCATGTTGTGGTGTGTGTTAGCATTTCCTTTCTTTTTATTTATTTATTTAAAAAAAATTTTTTTTAATGTTTATTTTATTTATTTTTGAGACAGAGAGAGACAGAGCATGAGCGGGGGAGGGGCAGAGAGAGAGGGAGACACAGAACCGGAAGCAGGCTCCAAGCTCCGAGCCGTCAGACCAGAGCCGGACGCGGGGCTCGAACTCACGGACCTCGAGATCGTGACCTGAGCCGAAGTCGGACACTTAACCGACTGAGCCACCCAGGCGCCCCCATAGTCCCTTTGTTTTAGAGTGTTCTCGCATCTGGGAGGTGATCAGACACGTCCTGTCTCAGCCCCGGCCTTACTTAGCGAGCCAGCATCCACAAGCCATAGGGAACCCCCAAGTGATTCAAAGGCGCGTTCAAGTTTGAGAAGCCCCGCTCTCCAGAACCACTTGTTTGCCTTCTAGGAGTTTCCAGTCAGATGCATCTTGCTCTCTTGGGTGTTACCCACATTCAGAAATTTTCTCTTCTTTCCCTTTTGTGCTACATGCAAAACATGTCCTTTCAGAGACTTGATATTTAACACTCCAGCTGCAGAGATCATTTTTTTTTCTTTCTTTTTCCCATTTGCAGTTTCCTCTGCCTCTAAAAGATGCAGGAATGAGATCAGCAGGAATCAGAAAAGAAGGCCCACATAGAGGTGGCTGCTACTTTCGTCCCATCTTGCAGATTGTTAGTTTAGTACAGCGACAACACGCAAACAGACGAAAAAGAGCATATCTGAGTTTGGGTCGAGAAGGATAGGACAGGGGAAACAGAAGTATGTGAAAAGAATTGCTAAGTGATTGGTAAATAGGCTTAAGTTATTTAAACTGGCACCGAGCACAGCTGAAACAGTATGTTCCGCATCATCTAAATTTCCAAATACCTGGAGTATATTTGTAAACATGGCAATCTAACATGTTATTGAACAGCACATTCATATTCAAATCAGCATAAACGAGGATTTAACAGCTGATTGCACAGCGTGAATGATAGTAACTAATTATCAAGTCGGAAAGTTGCAGAGATAATGGGTACTAATGCGCTCAGCACGCAGCCGCAGCGATATGACTTACAGTAGCAAATCCGTGAATTTTAAGCGCGCTGCCCAAGTCCCCGCACAAAAAGGACGGTTCTGGATTAGGGCGACATGGGCGAAGTGGGCAGTCAGAAGGGAAAAGGAAGGCGAGAAGGAAGAATCGGGGCTAGGTTTGAGGGGCGGTGTGAGGGTTTTCTTCCCCTCCACCGCAGGCCTTCACCTCTTTCATAGCGGCCATCAATGGGGCTCCCCGGCCATTCAGCGCTGTCCCTCGTGGAGGAAGCAATTGTTCAGAGGTGTGGTTCATTCCAGGCATTAATCTCCACTGAATGGCGGCTGTGTTACCCATTTTGTCTTTGCCCGGAGCCTGCAGGCAGCTGGTCAGTGGAAAGTAACAATGACCACAGGAGGAGAATGGGGCAGAGGCTTTGCCGCAGATGCTGCGTCCCCAACATTGACCTTGGTCATTTCCCTCCCGGGGTGGCTCGGCCCCTCGCAGCGGGAGCCGGGCTTTCCTAGGCTGCCATTGTGGGCCAGGTGGCAGCTACCTGCGGGATCTGTCCCTTCCTGAGAACGTTCAGGCCCAAAAGGCAGTCACAGCGAGGGCTGGACGCTGAGGCCAATGTGGACAAGGCTGCTGGGGGCAAAACGCAAAAACGAGCCCCCTGATTTCCAGGGAGGGACCTTTTCCGTGGTGATTAGCAGCTACTTCGGTAGCAGGTCCGGTCAGGCGATCTGACGCCTGGTGGCAGGTGGCGGAGGGGGAAGCGGCTGTTTCGACCAGGTGCTTGCTTCCTGCCTCCTCTGGCCACCAGCCACGGCCACCAGTCCCCAGCCCAGCCCTGAGCTGCGACAGCAGGGAACAGAGGACTCTTTTCCCTGAGGCGATCGCAGAACATTTGCAACAAGGAATCCTGCTTCTGCGCACCCCCTCCTCCTACACCTCCACCCCCCCCAGGGGAAAAGATACATTCCCCTTATCCCTGTCCCTGTCCCCACCCCATGTCTATGTCAACCCCAGCTCCTTCTCCTTTGCCCCCCTCCCTCACCTCTCCACCTCTCTATCTATCTACTTATCTAATTCTATCTTTGTTCTATCTATCTATCATCTATCTATCTATATTTCTATCTATCCATCCATCCTTCTATCTATCATCTCTCTCAATCACCTCTATTTATCTAATACGGAAACAGATTTGGTCAAATACCGCTTATCACCTCCCTGACGAAACCATTAATGACACCCCATTGACAACAGAAAGCCCAAACCTTTTACTAGAACCCTGTCTTCCATAACCAGGCCCACCTTGGTTTTTTAACCCTTTCTGCCTCCCTCCCCTCCCTCCTGTGAGGCGACAGGACACCCTGCCCCTCCCTCCCACCCACTGCCCCCTGACCCCCTCCATCAGCCCGCCACTGCCCCTCCCCCCCAGCCATCCCACAAGGGACTGGTCTCGGAGCCACGCCAGACCTCTTATCTCCCCCCACCGCCCCCCAAGGGCCCGGGCTCCTTCCCCCTCTCAGGCTCTGTCTTTGGGGTGTACTCTCTGGAACGCCTGTGCCTGTGAACCCACTTCCTGTGGCATGAACGGCTCCTTCTTTAGAGCACCCGCTCGTCAAGACCCCACATGGCTGCATCCCTCACTGGACTCGAGGGGTCCTTTCTCATCGTGTCCCAGTGCCGAGCAGGATTCCAGCTGAATAGTCTGTGCATGTGAGGACGAGGGGAAATAAGCCTGGGTTGCCAGGTCTCTCCAGATGGAAGTCAAGGCCTCGGGCCCTGGAACAAGGCTGCCTGCTGGGTCGTACCTGGGCCGCTGGCCGGCTGTGTGTCCTTTGGCCGGTTTCCTCCTCTCTCTGGGCCGCGGGTCAACAACTGCTCAGTGCAGCACATAGCGGTGCCTGCCTCCCAGGGCTGCTCCGAAGATTGAAGGGGTGAAGGCAGTGAGGAATTTTGAAGAGAGTCCCACAGAGGCTCCATACGGGGGACGTGAACTCCTGGAGGGCGGGGATGTTGGGTCCCCTCACTGCCAGTCTTCGGCACCTAACGCTCCCCCTGGGGCGGGAATGAATGGGGGGCAGTGAGGGCCACAAGCACAGGTGAAGAGTGGAGTCGTTGGCGGGGTTCGCACCAGCCTGGGCTCACAAGTGGGCCCATCACTTCCCAGCCACACTGCATGGGTTGTGTTTACAAGGGCGCCCTCGCCCAGCTCGGGACTCTGAAGATGTTCCCCTGCTCCTGCACAAGCTTGGGCCAGCTGGTGGCAAGGTCTTGACTGCATCCCTTGTTTACGTTTGGCACCCCCTACCCCCTCCTCGGCCTGGCTTCGCGCAGGGCACAGCAACGCTTCTGTTTGTCCTACTTTTGTAGGCGGCTGGTGTCCCCCGACCCAGGCAAGGTTATTTTGGTGGCAAGGGGTCCCAAACCGGCTCAAGGGACCGTAAGGAAGACGAATAGGGGTATGTGTGGTGGCGTGGTTGATTGCGAGGGATCAGGAGTGATCTCTCAGAACCCACGGTCAGGAATGGCCGTCGGAACCCGCAACAGAGGTGGTCAGGCACAGAGGCTATCCTCCCCACCGCACAGGGCCTGCGGGCAGGCACGGCCAGAGGGCTTGGCCGGATGCGTGTGGGGATCGGGTTTTGGCTATGGGGGAGCTGAGAGCAGGTGCCACCCGAGGACAGGCTGGAGGAGAGGTTTTAGCTGTGGAGTCGAGGCCTCCTGATTCCCGGTTGGGAGGGTGGGCCTCTCGACAGTCAGTTTAGGAAGGGTTCGTCTCCTGAGGCCGGTTGCTTTGGGGATCTGCGAAGAGAGATCGCTCAGTTCCCTTCCGTGGCAAACCTGGGGGAAAGGCATGCTGGGAAAAGAAGCTCTAGGGAGACCGCTGTTAGGGCCTCGTGCGGCTGGGGTCCCCCCACGGGACGTGGAATCCCACTTTAGTGCAGGAAGAGGGCCTGGGCTGGGTCCCCTTCACACAGAGCAGATCCCTGGGTTGACTCAGAGGCCAAAGGACTTGGGTGGGGCCGGAAGCGGGGCGGGAGCTGGGGGTGAGGAGACACGGGTGACGGGAGACAGGGTTTCTCAGGGATCCTTCCTCCTCCACTTCGCAAACTCAGGTTACGCATTTCACGGATGATGTTGGTTCCTGGGTTATACAAGGATGATTCTTAACTTCAGGGTAAAAGTGTGCCTTTCAGGATTTTTGTATTGATGGTCAGCTGTTGAAGATAAGCATTGCCGTGGGGATGGAGAGCCCAGTTCCTCAAGAGTCACCCAGTTGTAGTGATGACAGGAGTTATTTTGAGTCTCGCTTTTAAAAATTATTATTACTGGGGAGCCTGGGTGGCTCCGTGGATTGAGTTTCCGACTTCGTCTCAGGTCTCGATCTCACGGTCCGTGAGTTCGAGCCCCGCCTCGGGCTCTGTGCTGATGGCTCAGAGCCTGGAGCCTGCTTCGGATCCTGTGTCTCCCTCGCCCTCTGCCCTGCCCCCACTCGTGCTCTGTCTCTCTTTCTCTCTGTTAAAAATAAGACATTTTTATTAAAATGTAATGTAAATTCCATTAAAAAATGTAAATGTAAACATTAAAAAAAGGAAAACAATTAAAATTATTATTAATTTTTCAATGTATATTTATTTATTTTGAGAGAGAGAGAGAGAGAGTGCCGACTAGCGGGGTAGGGGCAGAGAGTGAGGGAGAAAGAGAATCCCAAGCAGGCTCCGTGTTGTCTGGGCAGAGCCGGACGTGGGGCCTGATCCGAGAACGTGGGGTCATGACCTGAGCCAAAATCAAGAGTCTGATGATGCTCAACTGACTGAGCCACCCAGGCGCCCTTCACTTTTTTATTTCAAATAAAACCTTTGCTGTTTGTTTCTGACATTCCTCTTTTCTTAAGAGTTAATAAACTTTTTGTTTGCTTGTTTGTTTGTTTTTTAATTTACATCCAAATTGGTTAGCATCTGGTGCAACAGTGATTTCAGGAGTAGATCCCTTAGCGCCCCTTACCCATTTAGCCCACCCCCCCCACAATCCCTCCCATAACCCTCAGTTTGTTCTCTATATTTAAGAATCTCTTCTGTTTTGTCCCCCTCCCTGTTTTTATATTATTTTTGCTTCCCTTCCCTATGTCAAGCTACAGATTGGGAGGAAATATTTAAGGAATATACATCCGTAAAGTGCATTCTCTGGGATGTATAAAGAATTCTTATAAATCAATTTTAAAAATCCATAAAAATGGACAAAAATCTTTCATAAGCTCTTTGCAAAGGAAAGCAAAGGAAACCTGAATGGCCAAGAAATACACGGAGGGGTGTTCTACATCATTGGACAACAAGGAATGCAGTAAAACCACAATGAGATACTATAACATGCTCATCAGAACATGTAAGATGATAAGACCGACAAGATCGAGGGTGGCCGCCATACATTGTTGGTGACAATATAAAATAGTACAATGTTAATTAAACACATATCTACTTTATGATCCAGAAAATCTACTTCTGGATATATACCCAACAGAAATAAACACGTGTTTCAATGAAAGGTATGTCCAAAAATGTTCATGGCAGCTCTATTTATCATAAATGGAATCACTCACAAGAAAATGGATAAGCAAATTATGGTATGCTTTTGCAATGCAATTCTATTCGGCAATCAAAAGGAATAAATTACTGATGCAGGCGATCACGGATGAATCTGGAAAACATTCCGTTGAGCACAAGAAGCCAACACAAAAGGATACATATTTGACAATTCTATTCGTACAAGGTCCAACAACACGCAAAAACCAATCTGTGGTAGTAGAGATTAGAATAGTTCTAGTTGGTTGAAAAAAGGCACAGGGGAATTTTCTGGGAGGATGGAAATGTTGTAGACCTTGTGTCAGGTGATAGTTACAGGGGTTCCCATTTGTCAAAATTCAAAGAGTGGTAGACTTAAGATGTGGGCATTCTACATTGCAAAGCAGTGCTGTCCGCCTAGAAGAAAGAGAGAGAGAGACGAAGAGAAAGAGACAGAATTGTATTCCAAGAGGATTGGCTCTTGCGTTAATTAACAGAAAAAAAGCTCTCCCCCTCCCTTCGGAGTATAAGCATAAACGATAAACTTCGAAGTCTCTATCCTCTGATTTGGGTTCCTAGATGACTTCAACTTTCTTTTCAAAAGTAAACTAGGGAATAACGATTCTCACTGGGTTAAAAAAACAAACAAACAAACAAACTCCATTGAACTTGAGTCTAAATTCAAGTCAGTGCAGGAGTTTGCAGCGTTTGGGACAGCCTCCCCAAGCTTCAGGTCCCTGGAGCAGCTCTAATAAGTTGGTTTCTGCAAAGGAGTCACTTGGCTACAATCAGCTTCCTTAACTTGAAAGCCCAAATGGCTGGAAGATAATCGTGTCTGCACCCCCTCAGCCTCTCCGCCTTTGATGAGTTTCTCTTCTGTTCCAGCTATGCCACAAGAGACATTTCACCAGGCCTTTCCCAGCAAGGAACAAAATTGCAAACATATTGGATACATCCTTTTGTTTTGTTTGGTTTTTAAAGAAGGACCGCTTAAGGCTGAACCCTGCGATAACCATGATTATTAAATTGTAGTTGCTGCCGCAGTGGCTTCGAGGGGAAGCAAATGGGCTGGGTAATCTCTTCAGAGAAATTGACATCCGATCTGGGGGAAAATGTTGGGTGGCTCTAGGCAATGTGTCAATCAACAGCTCTTACGTTTAATCCTGGAAGCCTGGTACTTCTTTAAAAAGCAGGGGCGAAAAAGCAAAACTGCACTTCTCAGCTGCTCTCTGGGCCCACCTCGGTAGAGACAAAGTCTTTACTAATCCGTGTAGACAAAATCGGTGATTCTGAAACATTCAAGGGCTGGGCAGCAGGCACGCACATCCCTGCAGGGCCTCGGGCATCTTGTGCCCCAAGGAGGAAGGCCATGACAAGGATGTTTGATCAGGATGACAGAAAAGCCGGTCCCCAGTTTGCAGCTTAGGGCCCACCCAAGTGCCCCAGCCTGAAGCTGAGAGCCACGCAGCAGAGCCCAGCCTAGAACAGCCAGATGTCAATCTACACGCCATGAGCATGAGAATTACTGTTCGGGATAAGCCGCTGAGCTGGGAGAGGTTTTGTTTGGTGATATCGTGGGAGATCAGGCTAATATTAAACCTACACCGTTGCAGCCTGGTCTTTCAGGTAGCAATATAGTGTAAACATCAATATAGTTCTACAACTTGACTTTTAAAGGCTGCATGGTATTCCGTGGTATGGAATATCCTAATTCTTTAACTCAGTTCCCTATAGTTGGACAGTCAGGTGTTTCCAGTGTTTTTGCTAATGGAAATCAAGCTGCCGGGAACATCCCTGTATATGTCTCTATGCATGTTCTTATGCTCCCTAGAACAAATCTTTTTATTCATTTTTTATTGTTTTTCATGTTTATTTTTGAGACCGAGACAGACAGAGCACGAGTGGGAGAGGGCGGAGAGCGAGGGAGACACAGAACCCAGAGCAGGCTCCAGGCTCCGAGCCGTCCGCACGGAGCCCAATGCGGGGCTCCAACGCACGAACCGTGAGATCATGACCTGAGCCGAAGTCGGACGTTTAACCGACTGAGCCACCCAGGTGCCCCGAACAAATCTTTAAAGAAGGAATTCCTAGAAGCGGTCTTGCTAAGTCAGAGCATATGCACACGTTAAGGCTTTTCATACATATTACCAAATGACCCTTCACAAAGTTTGGAACAATTCACATGTCTACGAGCAAGGAATGAAGGCACTCGTTCTCCCCAGTCTTTCCGGGATTAGAGATTTCATGCTTATTATTTTGTGTCAAGTCTTGATCGTTGGATGATAGAGCCTCTCTTTTTTTTTTTTTAGTGTCTTTTTTTTATTATAAAGGAAATGCAGGTTAAATATGGACATATAGGGATGTGAATAGAATAAAATACAAATCATCTATAAGGCCATTTCCAAATGGTATCCAATGCTAATATTTTATATAAATCGTCTGAGAGTTTGTATAATCATGCTTAGATACAAGATACATACATTCATATTTACATATTATTGCCAGGCCCAGGTTTTATAGGTCACACACTCAGACGTGAATAGAGAAATTTAGCTATTATGGAAATAAACTTGCTCTTAAGCCCTTACTCTAATTTGCTAGAAGAAAACACCGAAAAATTTGGTCCCTGTTATGGACTGAAAGCTTCTTTTTCCCCAAATTCGAATATCAAAGCCCTAACCCCCCAGTAGGGCTGTTTGGGGAGTAAGAAAATATTAAGTTAAATGAGAAAGTTAAATATGACGGTCATAAGGGTGGGACCTCATCTGATTGGACTGGTGTCCTTAGACACCCGAGGGTTTTTTTCCTCTCTCCCACATGCAGAAAGAAGTCACGTGAGCATACAGAGAGGCGGTGGCCTTCTGCAAGCCAAGAGAAAGAGGCCTCAGGATGAAATCTACCTTACTGGCACCCTGATCCTGAACTTGCAGCCTCCAGTTTAAGCCGCCCAGTCTGTGCTTATCCGTTACGGCAGCCTTCGATGACTGGTGCGCTACCTAACATCGCCATATGATTATTTCAGGTTACAGGTAAAACCTCACCAACATCTATGGAGGAGAGCTTATCTTTAACACCTTCCTGATCCTCAGTTTGGCCTCTGTCCCCAACTTCCTGAGGCTCCCAGGAGGCTCTTATTTATTTATTTATTTATTTATTTTAATCTTTATTTATTTTTGAGAGAGAGACAGAGTGTGAGCAGGGGAGGAGCAGAGACCGAGGGAGACACAGAATCTGAAGCAGGCTCCAGTCCCCGAGCTGTCAGCACGGAGCCCGACGCGGGGCTCGAACCCACGAACCGTGAGATCATGACCTGAGCCGAAGTCGGACGCTCAACCGACTGAGCCCCCCAGGCGCCCCCCAGGAGGCTCTTAGATTAGCCCTTGGGGATCCTATGGTCCTTGTGGCAACATGCTCTCTGACGTGCCCTTTGCTTGCCCCAACCCTTCCCTTGGATCTTCTAAGCCTTCCCCTTCGGACACATTTTCTTTAAAATGCTGTTCTTTGCCGGGGGACCATAGCTGAGGCACGGATGACTTCTACTTGGTATATAGTTTCCTAGAGCTGATGTAACAGAGTCCCACAAATTGAGTGATGGAAATGACAGACATTTCATCGTCTCAGTTCCAGAGGCTGGAAGCCTGAGATCCAGGAGTGGGTACGGTTGGTTGCTTCTGATGGCCATGAGGGAGAGTCTACTCTCGTAGACTTGGTGTTTGGCCATCAGTCTTTGGCGTTCCTTGGCTTGTAGATCCATCAGTGGAAACTTGTGCCTTCACATGGCATTCTGCCTACGTCTCCTCACGTGGTCTTCCCTCTGCACGTCTGTCTCCGTGTCCTTGTTTCCCTTTTTTTTGTAAGGATACTGGTCATTTTGGATTAGAGCCCACCCCGATGACCCCATCTTCACTTGATTACCACTGTAAGGACGCTGTTTCTAGAGAAGGGCACATTCTGAGGTATTGGGGATTGGGCTCTCAGCACGGTTTCATTTTAACATAGCCTTCCGGAGATCCACCGTGACTCTGGTAGGAGAATCTGAATGTGGGAGAGAGCCCGTCCTCCCCTCCCCTCCCCTCCCCTGGCCCAGGATACCTGATCCTCAGTCACCATTCATGAGGGCTGTTTTCTCTGTGTATCACAGAGTGGGGCCAGTCCTCAAAGCTTTATTGAAATTTTCCATCTCTGCAGAAACCTCGTGGAAACAGCACCGAATGATTTTATTTATTTATTTATTTATTTATTTAAATATGAAATTTATTGTCAAATTGGTTTCCATACAACACCCAGTGCTCATCCCAACAGGTGCCCTCCTCAATGCCCATCACCCACCCTCCCCTCCCTCCCACCCCCCACCAACCCCCAGTTTGTTCTGTTTTTAAGAGTCTCTTACATTTTGGCTCCCTCCCTCTCTAACTTCTTTTTTTTTTTTTTTTTTTTTTTTAAGAAATACAGCACAGACGCAGGTCGAGTATGCCTGCAGAAAGGCTGTGGACCTGAAGCCAGTGACTGGCAATTTTTTTTTTTTTTTTCCAACCAGAGAGGAAGCTGATGATAAATGTTAACAACAGAAAATGTTCTGGAAATCAGGCCAGCAAAACTTAAGCAGGAGTGTCATGTGTAGCTTCTTATAAATGCTTCTTGTTGTCGTTAATCCCGGTTTTAATTTCTAGCCTTATTAAAGACTTAAGGCTTTATCTCCATTTCTTCCCCCTGGAAAACCAGATGCGTGTAATGATCTTGATTTCTGTCATTTTCTCAGTGGTCACAGTGTCTGTGCTGTTTAATCTTTTTTATTTCCACGTGGATTAATGAGCGCTGGGTGGCTCTGGCTTTGTCCCCCCGATGCGTCCCAGAGACAAGCATCTGTGGGCTTCAGCGTCATTTCTGAGAGCTAGATTTTCACCACGCAGACAAGTGCCACAGAGGAGGGGACAAATACCCCAGCTTTGCCGAAATGGGGCGGAACAGAATTGGCTTCACCAGTTGTATGTCTCCCCAGGATTGTGCTCATGTGTGCTTTATTGCAAGTGCCAGCCCCCCAAATAACACAGAATGAAAGGGGAAGTACAACAATCGCAAGAGTGGAATCCAGCCTGCCTTAAACGAAACGGAACAGAACAGAGCAAAGCATCAGAGAGGTTGTATGATTTTCTAAACAACATACAATGAGCCAGGGAGAGAAGATCTAGTCTTCATCTAATGCTCCACTGACTGTAGCTTAATGATCTATTTGCAACCAAGAGGGAATATTTGTTTTTCAGCTGCTTCGAGTATATGGGAGGATGAAATTTTCGGTTATCCACCATGGGCATGTCTTAACGCTATCAACAGTCACAATCTTGACGAATACATACCTTATGGCGGGGCGGGGTGGGGGGAGGGAAGGCTTAACACCAGTATGATTTTTCTTCTCCATCAAAAAAAAAAAAAAAAATGAGTTGAGGACATTCCAAGAGCGTAAATAGTATATGACCAATTTTTAAAGTAGACTTCAAGCGTTTGACCAGAGAAACAGCAAAAGAACTAGAGTTGATCCTTGAATAACACAGGAGCTAACAGCACCGACCCCCCACACAGTTGAAAATCCAACAAAAGTTGAATAACTGTTGACTTCCCCAACACTTAACTACTTATAGCCCCACTGACTGGAAGCCTCACTGATAATACAAACAGTGAATCAACATATATTTTGTGTGTTAAATGCATCATATACTGTATTCTTATAATAAAGTAAGTTAGAGAAAAGAAAATGTGATTGAAAAACTACATTTACAATACCGGTATTTACAAAAAAAGTACGCATATAAGTAGACCCATGCCCCATGCAGTTTAAACCCATGTTGTCTGAGAGTCTACCGTAATTTTAAAGTATGCCATCAGTAAGAGGCAGGGTATGTTCATGCTTTTGGAATTAAGAGAAGTAAGAATGCTTTTAAGAACTTTGTTCTGATTATTCATGATGCATTGGCCACAGTTAAAAGCATCCAGAATTTGGATGAGTCCTCTACCCTTCTTCCTCCCCTGAACCACTGAGGGTTGTGTTCGTCCTTGGGAGTGTTGTCGTGGCCGAGTGGGCACTGTGGAATTTCTAGGAGAAAGGTGGTGTTCACCCGTGCCTAGAACTGATGGAGAATTTGCAAATGGAAATACAGGGAATTTCTCTGTGGACAAAGGGATGGTAGTGATAAGAAAGTTGGGATTTTACAAATGGAAAGAGAGTGATCCACAAAACACAAATCAGGATATGGAATGACAAATAGAAAGTTTGACAAACAGGAAGAGTTTGGTTCAGCAAAGACCACTCAGAGGCCGCTCCTTCATTTGTTGGCTGGTCTTTCTTGAGTCCAAGCAAGAAGGCTGAGAGCCCGTGTCAGAAGGAAGGGCAGAAATGAGAGGGTGGGGCCTGGCCGTGGAAGGGGGTGGGAGCCGCAGGCCCGTGGAAATAATTGCCTCTGTCCTTGCCTCTTACCTAACCTACCACCATGCCTCCCCTTCTGGAAACCCAAGCCCCTCTGTGTGAGTTTTCTAGGGCTACCATTACCAAGCACCCCAAGGGCGCCTGGGCGGCTCAGTAGGTCAAGCGCCCAACTCTTGGTTTTGGCTCAGATCATGATCTCATGGTTGGTGAGTTCGAGTCTTGTGTCGGGCTCTGTGCTGACAGTGTGGAGCCCGCTTGGGATTCTCTCTCTCCCTCTCTCTCTGCTCCTCCCCTGCTTGTACTCTCTCTCTCTCTCAAAATAAATAAGTAAACACACACACACACAAAAAACCCACCAAGTACCACGAACTTGGTGGCTGAAGAGAACAGAAATTTCTTGTCTTATAGTTCTGGAGGCCAGAAGCCTGAAATCAGTTGCTGGCAGGGCCATACCCCCTCCAAAGGCTCTGGGGAGAATTCTTTCTTGCTTTTTCCAGTTTCTGGTGGTCTCAACATTCCTCTGCCTCCCTCTTCACGAGACTTTGTGTCTTCTCCTCTTCTTATAAGGACAACAGTCGCTGGATTTAAGGTCCGCCCGAAACCCAATATAATATCAAGGTCCTTACTTAATTATACACACAAAGACCCTATTTCCAAATAAAGTCACCTTCTGAGGTTCTGGATGGACCTGAATTTTTGGAAGCCACTATTCAACCCACTCCACCCTCCCTTTCCCTTTAGTCAGAACCACCCGCTAGAGGATGTTGCCGCTTTCTTTCCTGGAAATTTGTCAGAAACATGTGGTCACATGTGAACAACCCCCTCTACTTGAAAGATTCCCTTTGAATTTGAATCCAATCTGGGGAGACGGCAGAAGGCTGCAGGTGTGGGTCTTTCTTGAGCTCGCCTCAGGAAGAGGTGGAGCCATAGGAGGGTCAGACCGAGCTCTTGGTGACAGGCCGGGTCGGCGTAATGCCTAGGCATGTCCTTGAACATGCTGTACACGGGGCCTGGCTGGGCCAGCTTCTTCCAAATGGCAGGGCCCAGGACATGCTCACAGTCATGTCGCTACTCTGCTTTATCAGTGGGAATTTCCAGTCAGAGGAAATGCATTTCTCCGTTCAGTTTATACGTACAAATAACTGAAGACTTCCTCTGTGTATAGAGGCTGAAGGTGGCTTCTTTGGGTCCCCCCCCCTTTTTTTTCCTAAAGGATAATAGTTGCACCTAAAACTGCAGATACACCGCTGCTAGAGTTTCTGCAGCAAGGAGTAACATTAAAAAAAAAAAAATGCTTTCCTCCAGTTTTATTGAGATCTAATCGACGGATAACGTTGTATTAGTTTCAGGTATATAACATAATGATCTGATAGATATACCAAATGATCCCCACAATACATTCCAGCATCTCATGTAGTTTCTTTCCTAAGATGAGAACTTTTAATTTTTCTTTTTTTTTCAACGTTTATTTATTTTTGGGACAGAGAGAGACAGAGCATGAACGGGGGAGGGGCAGAGAGAGAGGGAGACACAGAATCGGAAACAGGCTCCAGGCTCTGGGCCATCAGCCCAGAGCCCGACACGGGGCTCGAACTCACGGACCGCGAGATGGTGATCGTGACCTGGCTGAAGTCGGACGCTCAACCGACTGCGCCACCCAGGCGCCCCAAGATGAGAACTTTTAAAACTACTCTCTTGGGACACCTGGGTGACTCAGCTGACCAAGGAACTGACTCTTGGTTTTGGCTCAGGTCATGATCTCACAGTTCATGGGACCGAGCCTTGTGTCGGGCTCTGTGCTGGCAGCGTGGAGCCTGCTCGGGATTCTCTCTCTCTCTCCCTCTCTCTCTGCTCCTCCCCTGCTCTCTCTCTCATAAATAGATTAACTTAAAAAAAAATAAAACTGCTTTCTTAGCAACTTTCAAATAGACAATCCAGTATTGTTAACTATAATCACTCTGGTATACACCACACTCCCCGGAACTTACTTATTTTATAGCTAGAAGCTTGTACCTTTTGATGCCTTCATTCATTTCCCTTACCCCACCCCCTCCCTGCCTCTGGCAACCACCAATTCTCTGTTCTCTGTATCTCTGAGTTTGGTGTTTTTAGATTCTATTTCTCTCTCTCTCTCTGACTTATTTTACTTCATATAATGCCTAATGCCCTTGAGTTCTGTCTGTGTTGTTGCAAATGGCAGGATTTCCTTCTTTATTATAGCTGAATAATATTCTGTTATGTGGTTGTGTGTTCGTCTCTGTGTGTGTGTGTGTGTGTGTGTGTGTGTGTTGTGTCACATTTTCTTTATCCACTCATCTGTCAGTGGACACTTAGGCTGTTTCAATCAGCTATTATGGACGTGCAGACACTTCTTTGAGATAGTTATTTCATTCTTCAGATACTTCTGGAAGTGGAATTACTGGGTCGTGTGGTAGGCCTATTTTTATTTTATTTTATTTTTAATCTGAGAAAGAGTGGGGAGGGGCGGGGGGGGAGTGAGAGAGTCTCAAGTAGGCCCCGCGCTCAAGGCAGAGCCTAAAACGGGGCTCGATCCCGCGATCCTTGGATCATGACCTGAACCGAAATCAAGAGTCAGATGCTCAACCGACTGAGCCACCCGGGTGCCCCTCGAGCTCTAATTTTTTGAGGAAACTCCATACTGTTTTCCATTGTGGCTGTACCATGAGTAACATTTTTAAAAGGTGATCTAATTTCATAGCTTCTTAAAAGATGCTCCGTTGTTTCTGACTTTAGGATAGGTCTTTTTTTTTTTTTTCTGTAAAGAACCAAATGGTAAATATCTTATGGTTTGGGGGGCTCTGTCACGCCTACTCAATTCCACCATCTTAGCACAAAAGCAACCACAGCAAATGAGTGTGGTTTCCAATAAAACCTTATTTGGATTTCATATAATTTCCACAAAATATTTTATCTTCAACCATTTAAGACACGTAAATTCTTAGCTTGCAGGTCATTCAAAAAGAGGCGGTGGACTGTGTGAGGGCTCACGTAATCTAAGGAACCCTTGCCCAGTCGAGAGGCAGACAGGAAGGACAGAGCTTGGCTTCAGGAACAACTGCCTCCGGAGACCCCACCGGCGCCATTGAATCTCCCTCTGCCTCTTGTCTCTACTTCTTCCTTCTCTCTAGCTGCAAGCTGGAGTTTTCTTCGTGTAGGAAACACGATCACTGATGGTGCTGGAGCCTCACGTCCCCTAGCCGTGGCCATGAAGACCATCCCAGGAACAGACATCTGAGGCAGGCAGATAGGGGGAGGCGGGAACATGGAGGGTCCCTTGGGACTCCTAACGGTGTGTGAGACAATCCCAGAGAAGGAGGAATTTGGGGTGGACCATGCAATAGCTATCTCCCTCAGGGGCTTACAACACAGGATGTGCGTGGAAGGAGGGCACACACATGTGTGCGGGGGGGATTGGGGGGGTGAGACAAGACATCCGTACATGATTACAAATTCCCATAGGAGCTTTAGAATACATACGGCTGAGCAATTGCACACATCACCTTTTAAGGACCCCTAGGAGTGATTAACAACACTAGCAGAAAAAAAAAAAAAAAGCTGTTTGAGGCACGCTGTTGAGGAAGATATGTTAATCTAAGTATTTTTCATTTGCAAATTCTAACGTTCCTCAGGATTTGCTAAGCATCTTTCATAGAGGAACTTTTCCATCTCCGTCCCCAGCATTTGCCCTCATTTCAGAGAGAAAGTTTTAACGACTTCTGTTCATCTCACAGGGAGGCTGCTGTTCTTTTTACAGGAGTTTCACTAATGGCTTCTCAGCAAGATCAGAGCAGACAGGTCACCCCAAACACCCAAGGGCCTCACTCTCTGATGGAGCCAAAGAGATGAGAAGACGGGAGGCTGAACTGGGGGCAGGCGGCCAGCCGGCCATGTGCCTGTTTTCAGCCTGTTGGCTTGTTAGTCTTTGGAAAAGCATGGGATCTCGCAGTCTGAGCAGAGGAACAAACCCATGTGGACCAAACGCCCTGCAACAAAAAGGCCGATGGTGGGAGTTTATGCCAACCGGCCCTTCTAAACGTGCACTTTTCCTCTTCCTCCTTAACGGTAAATGGAAAGCTGCCCGGATTCCTTGGTTGACCAGCACTCCGGACACGGGAACATAAGGTGCCCGTGGACCCATCGCGGCGTGGTGGGTCTACAAAATCATCTACGCACAGCTCCCTAAAAATCATCCGCAGCCACTGGGAGTAGGCCTTGTGGGCAAAAACTAAAATAATACCCAACTAACTCATTCCAAAGCTGGTAGGAGCCGGGGGAAGTGAGTCGGGCCCCACACGAGGAGGGAGCAAATTGCCTTTATGTCTACGTGGTCCAGAGGCACATGAAACACACGCTCGGAAACTGAGGAACATTTATTTGTCTTCTGGGCTTCCTTCATCCTCCTCTTGGTATCTCCTCTCATTGTTAACACCCTCCTTCATTCACCAAACATTAATTGAGGACCAAAGGCATGTCAAAGACCCTCTCGGAGGGGCTGGGCTGGGTAGAAAGAATAACGTGATTACGGGGAGCTTACAGTCTAGGGAGATAATCACACATGTGAGCCAATAATTAGGATATCATTCGATACGTATTAAAAGAAGGAAAGCCAATCAGGGTGGGCTTTAGAGAGCAGGTGACATTTGACAGACGTCCCGAGGGATCACTGAGCTTTGCTAGGTGCAGAAAAAGAAAGGCTGCTTTTGACAAATTTAGGGAAGAGTGGTGAGTTCTAGTGGGTAGAGAATTGGCGAGTATTCAGTGACATGAGACCTGAGGGCACCTGGCAGGTGGTGACCGGAGGAAAGTCTGGATGGTCGGATGGGGGTGAGGCTATACAGGGTCCTTGGCATATATGAGGTGCTCAATTAACATGTGCTCAAAGAGGAATAGGAAGCATATAATGGTAAAAATGATAAAGGAACAGCTGTTACTGATGGCTTCCCCATTGTTTCACAAGATTTACAAGGTATTGAGAGAGGAATAAAGAATCACACAAATTCAGCTATTACTACATTGCATTACATATTGTCCGTCTATCCATCCACCGTCTATCCATCCACCATCGATCATCGTCAATCATCGGCCAATCCTCTATCTATCGTCTATCTATGGAAGAGACAGTAAAGATTAAAAGCTACTAAAAGGGAATTTTGGGTTTCTCAGATCTTGAGTCCTTCTGTGATGGGATGACCATGGGGAAGGGGGGCAAGGTCAGACCATCTGCCCTTGCGTCCCAGCATCTGTTCTGGGGAGTGGCCACTCTGGAGATGGGACAAGGCTCCTGTGCGATGCCGAGGGCAGGATCTCAGGGGGAAATTTCCTCCCTGATGCCCATTCTTGGAAGCCTTCCTGCACAGTGAGGGCATGACCTCAGACAGAGTTCACCGAGCTGGCCGGGTCTGAGCCTTGACCCATGTGTGAAAAGGGCATCGAGTTACCTGGCGGAGCATGATGCCTTTTTCAGAACAAGGGGGGAGTTAAGAATACATATGTTAACACGGAGATCCTTAAAGATTTTCGGGGACGAGCAGCAGCGTGGGGACGTCTATATGGATTTTCTAAGATGATCTTTTCACCTGTTCTGAGGGTCAGGTCACCGCCCGAGGCACTGTCATCTGGCGGGTCGGTGGGAGGGAGCTGCTTTCGACAGTGCAGGGAGAGTACGTAACAGATTCTCTGTGTTGCAGAAACTCTCTCTCTAGACTGGAGTAATTGGAAAGAAGATAGAGGGACTCAGCAGTAAGGAAGGAGGGCCCTACTCACATGCCTGGGGTAGGAAATGGTTAGCCCACACAGCAAACAGCATGCCTGTCCTGCTCAGCGAACTTTCTGGTAGGCAGTCATCCTGGGAAGCTCCACATGCGCTTCGACCCCCTCCCCATCCCCCGCCCCCGCACTGCCACCGTGCAGACTTTGTTTGGTGCTCCCCAAACTACCTTGAGAGCCTATTTGAGTCATAAATTTGTCTCACTATAGTCATGTCTCATTTGGGACCCAAAATAACATAGCTCTGATTGGTCCCTCGGAGAGAGCACGCACAAGCAGGGGAGGGGCGGGGGGGGGGCACAGAGGGTCAGAACTGGGCTCCGCGCTGACACCGGAGAGCCCCATGCGGGGCTCGAACCCACACACCCTGAGATTATGACCTGAGCCGACACACCGACTGAGCCACCCGGCACCCTTCCCTATGAGACACTTTGATGAGCAGCTTTTCTCGTAAACTAGCTAGACTCCGTTCTGCGGGAGCTGTTATTAAGAACCCCTCCTAGATCTCTGGGATCCGACCTCCCTGCCTGCCTTGACTTCCCTCATGTGCAAAACCGGGTCTGAAGTCGCACTCCCTTCGCGGTATTGTCGCGAGGATTGTTACGAGGGTCTTTAAGGAAAGATCACTTTGCAAACCCTGAGTGGTCGCACACACATCTGTTATTTGAATTTCAGTTATCGGAAGCAATACGATGTAGCCGCTGTAGAAAATCGTCGAGCAGTTTCTCAGAAGAGCAAACCTAGGTTACCACCTGACCCGCGAATTCCACTTCGAAAGACTCGAAAGCAGAGACTCGGGCAGGTATTTGCACAATGTTTACAGCAGCATTATTCACGATAGCTGAAAGGTGTTTGGGGACAACCCAATGTCCACTGGCAGATGAGTGGATAAGCCAAATGCGTTAACATCCGTACCCACGGACGGTTGCTCAGCTTTGATAAGGAATGAAATCCTGACACCTGCTACGACACTACGGAGCCTTAAAAAAAAATGTGCCGAGTGAAAAAGCCAGACACAAACACACAAATGCACAACTCCTGTATGATTTCACTTACGTGAAGTCCCTAAGATAGGCGAAGTCACAGAGAAGGAAAGTAGACGAGGGGCTACAAGGGGTGGGAGGAGCGGGGCGCGGAGTTAATGTTTCAGTCTGGGAAGATGAAAACGTTCCGGAGATGGGCGGTGGTGGTGGTGACACAGCAACGCGAATGCCCTTCATGCCGCTGAATTTTACACTCAAAAGCAATTAAAACGGTAACTTTTACGCGATGTGTGTTTTATCACAGTAAAACAACAACAACAAAAAAAATACAAGAAAAGAGAAGGAGAACTATCCCGTCGACACACTAAGCTTTCCGGGAACTTTGGTATCAACTGTTTTTCATGTAGCAGACTGAAAAAAAATCCCTGAATTTTGCTTGACAGGCTGGGAGAAAACAAGGCATTCCCAGGTAAGGCTGGGGGAAATGCCAATGGGTATAATCCCTAGAGGGCGGTCGGGCAACTAGCTACCAAAAGAACAAGTGGAGGGGCGCCTGGGTGGCTCAGTCAGCTCAGCGTCGGGCTGTTGATCTCGGCTCAGGTCATGATCTCACGGTTTGTGAGTTCAAGCCCTGCATCAGGCTCTGTGCTGACAGCGCAGGGCCTACTTGGGATTCTCTCTTTCCCTCTTTCTTTGCCCCCTCCCTGTTCTCTCTCTCTCTCTCTCAAAATAAATAAATCCCTAGAATAAAAATAAAATAAAATAGCAAGTGTATAGACCTCTTGAGCCAGCAGCTTGCGTAACTGAGCCTGACTGATGCACCTGTTACCACCCCCACCCGGCTCATATCTGGTTCCTCCATTCTCAACACTGCCTCTGGTTTTTGGTGGGAAAGAGATCTCAGAGGGTGGGAACGGTTGCGTATGTGAAAGCTGACATTTCTTCTTTCTTTATAGCCGAACGTCGGCGAGATCATGTTTACTTAGAAAAGTTTTCACAAATCTTTTGTCATGAGGATTTCTGGGCAAGGTGATGGTGACCTTGTTAAGGTAACTTTCTATACACCAATTAAATTCCTGATTCAAGGGTTGCAGGGCGCGAGGAGAAGTGACAGACAGCCTTGCGTGTTCTGATCTGAGCATCTCATCAGTGCCCGATAGCTCCTTTGCTACATGGGGTCACACATGACCAAGCTTATGCTTTTTCCCCCCTCTCTCGCCTAGATTTTCTTTCCCTGAGGAAATATGAATGTGTCACCGGCCACTGCCGCTTCATCCTACAGTTTATGTTCTGGAAGAGGGAAACACTCACCATCAGAGGGAAAAGCAGTTTTTCCTGTTGCTAATAAGCTACGTACGTGCAAAAAGTTGGTTTCTGAATTTCTTTCAAAGATTCTGTGATTCCAAGTAAGGGATCTCGTAAACAATAACGGATGATTGTAAGAAATGAGAAATTAGAGGGGGCTTGGAGTCCTTTATATATTTTTGAGCCTAAAAACAATTTGGTCTCTGCATCGTTAAAACTAAACTTTCACCTGCTACAAATTTCCTTCTTTGTTCCAAAGGCTATTGTTTGTTTGAACAGAGAGGAAAGGAAGTTTTCAGAGGCCCTTCGTGCAGCACCGGTGAGAGCAAAAACCAGTGGGGCCACAGGAGTTAACGGGAGAATAACTGTTGGTCTGAGAGAGTGGACTTGGGCACAGACACATTACCTTGAATTTTAAAAGTTTTTCAGTTGGTCACTGGTGGTCACGGTGAAATGAATTCCTTTTAGAAAATAGATATTGAGTGATTCAAGATGTTTTGAATAATTAGGGCCACACTTGGCCGATCTTGTGTTATGACTTAAACTTCACATTTAGGCAATCAACCTATACTTAGAATTTCTAGATCTTAATATGTATTCCTGTACATATACTTTGAAAAATATATACAGAGATCTAGCATTTATATCCATACATCTAAAAATAGATTTCTTTCGGGGTGCCTGGGTGGCTCAGTTGGTTGAGCATCTGTCTCTTGGTCTCGGCTCAGGTCATGATTTCATGGTTCGTGAGTTCAAGCCCCGAGTCAGGCTCTGTACTGACAGGGTGGAGCCTGCTTGGATTCTCACGCTCTCCCTCTCTCTCTGCCTCTCCCCTGCTCTCTCTCTCTCTCTCTCAAAATAAATAAACTTAAAAAAAAAAAACCTTTGAAAATAAAATATAATAAGAAATAAATAAAAATAGATTTATTTGAAATAACAAGCAAATACTGCCATTTCTTCACCAACTGACTCACTAAATTAATGTTTACTCCATTTTGGGGGGATCTAATATGTCATAATCCAATCTGCCGGGTGGTTTTTCCATCCAATATTGTCTCGTTTTATCTTCAGAACAACTCTGTAGGTCAGGGATTATTATTCCCATTTTATAGATGTGGAAACTGAGGCTCAGGGGGCAATTTTGACTAACTACTGAGACAAATGTTTGGTCCAGGGAGATGCATAGGAAGATGATGAGTCTCTGAGGAGGGTAAATAAATTAAAGGAAAAAGGTGGATTATTGTGAATACTGTGAATTTGTCTAGAAAGACGAAAAATGTTACCTCCCCCTGGAGTGCGGGGGTTGGGGGGCAGTATGAGTGTAAGACAATGGAATGCAGAAAGGTATTTAATATAGGGAATTGTGTTCACATTAGTGTTAAAGGGGCTGGAGAAGTGGAAGGCAGAAGGCATTCGCTAGGCACGAGGTCACATAACAGCAGCTGTGTCCAGAGGGGAGGAAGTCTCCATCATCATCAGAACACCCTGGTCCACAAAGCCAATGCCAGAGTGGAACAAGAAATCTGGCTGGTGCAATGTTTGCGTCTGGCAGACCCTACCCATTGGACACCTTCATAGCAAGAACAGCGCTGTCTCACTTCCTACTTGCAAATCATGCACAAGTACATCTCCTCAGCAGAACCTAATGGCATCTAGCTCCCTTGTGCAGCAGAGTCTGGGAAATGCAGTTTAAGGCTTCCAGTTTCTGAATACGGGAAGGGGCCCTGAAAGAGGATGGGAGGAGGGAAGTCTGAACTATGGTAATAAATAGATTCCCCACATTCAGTGCCTTTAAGAATAAAAAGCTTAGGGGCGCCTGGGTGGCGCAGTCGGTTAAGCGTCCGACTTCAGCCAGGTCACGATCTCGCGGTCCGTGAGTTCGAGCCCCGCGTCGGGCTCTGGGCTGATGGCTCAGAGCCTGGAGCCTGTTTCCGATTCTGTGTCTCCCTCTCTCTCTGCCCCTCCCCCGTTCATGCTCTGTCTCTCTCTGTCCCAAAAATAAATAAACGTTGAAAAAAAAAATTTAAAAAAAAAAAATAAAAAAGAATAAAAAGCTTAGGAGCACCTGAGTGGCTCAGTTGGTTAAGCATCTGACTCTTGATTTCGGCGCAGGCCATGATCTCAAGGTTCATGGGATCGAGCCCTGAGCTGGGCTCAGTGCTGACAGCACAAGGCCTGCTTGGGATTCTCTTTCACCCTCTCTCTGCCCCTCCCCACCTCAAAATAAATATATGAACTTCAAAAAAAAGAATTAAAAGTTTATTATTCAGGGGATGGTCCAGGGCAGGGGTGAGGCCAGTGGCAATCCTGCTCCGTCAGTCATGAGGTGAGTCAGACTGTTGATGGCTTTTCTGCCTTCGACGTGGGGCCTCCGAGGTAGCCCTTGTGGCCACATCTTGGTCAGCTAGAGGAAGGACACAGCATGGAGGAACATGTGTGCTAAGATTTTGTGGGCGGGCCCGGAAGTGGCAGCATAATTTCTGTTTGTGTCCCATTAGAAAAAATGTGGTCTTAAGGACACAATTAATTGCAAGAGAGGCTGGAAAATGTCGGGTAGCTGGGCAAATACATGCCTGGTGCCTTTTCTAATCTGGAACATTAAAAACAGGGATGTTAGGACAACTGGCTGTCTCTTTTAATGGATGGGGAGGATGCCGATTTCCAATAGGTGATATCCAGCAGGGGGATAGACAGTATCTCTTGCCAGTTTTTACTTCCA
The DNA here is from genome assembly GCF_022079265.1 of Lynx rufus. Taxonomy (NCBI): domain Eukaryota; kingdom Metazoa; phylum Chordata; class Mammalia; order Carnivora; family Felidae; genus Lynx; species Lynx rufus. Next base: position 146,795,748 of record NW_025814867.1, read on the forward strand.
TTATTTGCATGTGTGGTTTGAGTGAAATCAGCCCAGAAGGAGCTACACGTTTCATTACACAGCAACATGTGCATTTTTCCCTTGCTCCTCACAAAGTTAAAATGCATTTTCTGTGGTCAAGAATTAATACATCCCACTTCAGCTGTTTCCTTATGGTCAGTTGTGATGGTGTTGCAATTTTAATTTCCCTTGTCAGAATAAAAATCCCTCTGTTACACACACACACACACACACACACACACACACACACACAGTATTTTGCCTGCAATTACAGGTGCTGCCAACAGGTGGTAGTAATGTACTACTCAGACAAATGTTCTGCACTGAGGGCACATGGTCTTAGAAATAAAACAGAAATTTTCAACTGATATTCAGAAAAATAAACAGTGTCGTTTTTACAAAATAGCTACCCTTACAGAAAATCACTAAACCCTGTATTTTAAAACCTGCCCTCCTCATTATGAGCACTGGGTGTTGTATGTAAGTGATGAATCACTGAGTTCTACTCCTGAAACCAATATTGCATTGTGTGTTAGTTAACTAGAATTTAAATAAAAAATTGAAAAGAAAAAAAAATAAAACCTAGCCTCCTCAAACCTACCTGTACACAGTCTCAGAAGCCAGATTACGTTTATGAAAGCATGGGTAAGATCCTATGTGTCCTAGGACTCCGTTAAATTCACGTTCTCCTTTCTAGTTTGATCCCTAGTTATTCTTACTCACTTACTGTGTCCTTTGGTCAAATCCTGAAAACAGACTCAAGTTCCTAACTCCCAGCTTTTGCTTTAGACATGAGAATCCTACTGCCTGAGAATCTTTCCCCTTCTCATTTTTCAAGGACCAGTTCTAACACTGGTTCTTCCATGATGCTTCCCACGATACTGGTATTGTGGTATAAGGGATCTCTCTTTCTATAAACTTTCTACCTCTCATATATCAAGATCATTACTCTCTCCCTTGTGGTCATTTGTCAAGGTCTCATATTTTCCAAGAGACTGAAAGTCTCAGCAGGGCAAGGGCCATATCTTACTTATCTTTGTACCACTGGACAACCCATAGGGCCTTTCTGTGTTTCTGACAACGAAAATCTTCATTGGTCAACTAAATCACTGACCAATGAAGACATACGTGCATGGGTGAAATAAAACAGTGCCTAAGGTACAAAGTTGCTATATCTCCCTTTGTAACTCATTTTTTTTTACCAGCCATGGCTTAATCTAACCCTGTTCCCAGATTTAGTTTGCAATGATTCTGATTGCTGCTATTAGCAACTTTGGGCAGAGAAATATTGGTGATCTTCAGTTTTTTGCTTATTTCTACATTTGTTTGTTGTGATAAACTGTGTATATCACAAAATCTTACCATTTTAACCATTTTTAAATGTACAATTAAGTGACAGTAATTACATTCAAGTTCTTGTGCAACCAACACCACCATCTATCTCCAGAATTTTTTATCTTCTTTTATTTATTTATTTATAATTTTTTTCAACGTTTCTTTATTATTGAAAGACAGAGAGAGACAGAGCATAAGCATGCGAGGGACAGAGAGAGGAGGAGACACAGAATCCGAAGCAGGCTCCAGGCTCTGAGCTGTCAGCACAGAGCCCAACGTGGGCTTGAACTCACAAGCTCTGAGATCATGACCTGAGCTGAGGTTGGGCGCTTTACCGAATGAGCCACCCAGGCGCCCCCAAATTTTCATCTTCTTAAAGTGAAACTCTGTACCCATTAAAGAATAACTCTCCATTCCCGCCTCCCCCAAGCCTCTGGTTACCTCTATTCGACTTTGTCTGTCTGAATTGGACTATTCTAAACACCTCACATAAGCAGAATCATACAGTATTTGTCCTTTTGTGTTTAACTTATTTTATTTAATATGATGTCTTCAAGGTACATCCATGACATGACGTCTGTCAAAATTTCCTTCCTTTTTAAGTCTGTATAATATTCCACTATACGTACACACCACATTTTCTTTATCCATTTATCCACCGATGGGCATTTGAGTTGTTTCAATCTTTTTGCTACCGTGAACAATACGGCTATGAACATCGGTGTATCAATATGTGTTTGAGTCTCTGATTTCAATTCTTTTGGGTGGATATCTAGAAAGAGAATGACTAGATCATCCGGTAATTCTATGTTTAATTTTTTTTGAGAACCACCGTAGTGTCTTCCACCATTTTCCATTCTTACCAACAGCGCACAAGGCTTCCAATTTCTCCACATGCTCACCAACACTGGTTATTTTCTGTTTTCTGGTAACAGCTATCCGAATGGCTATGAGGTCGTATCTCATTGTGGTTGTTTCTACATTTTAAATGATGAGATACACTGGTTTAATTGTTTTGGATATTGACGGAAGAACAGTTTCTATTTTTCTCTCATCATCGATTCATTTGCAGGCAGACACATCTCAGGGCTGGGGAAAGGCTCTGTGGTCATGCTGAGTCAGCAGCTCGAACCTGACTCTCATCACATACCCCTTCTTACTCTTCTGTGAAATGAGATGATGGGATTAACAGGAGGGGTTTCACCTCAAACTGCTGGATCCATCAAGGGGCATGAAAGTGTGAGCAGGAATTGCAGGGGGCCCGCATGGGCTATGATGACCTATGATGGCTGCACTGCATTGGAAAGTGACCTAGGAGCTGTGATGTGTGCGTGCATGTGTGTGTGCGTGTGTGTGCGTGCTTTAAACAGCTTTATGGAGATATAATTCACATACCACACAATTCATGCGTTTAAAGTGCACACTACAATGGATGATAGAGACTTCCAGTTATGGAATTACTAAGTCATAGGAATAAAAGGCACAGTATGGGGAACATAGTCAATGACGTTATAACAATATTATATGGTGCCAGATGGTAGCTGTACTTTGAACACAGCATAACGTATAGCCTGGTTGAGTCCTTATGTTGTTCACCTGCAACCAATGTAACATCGTGTGTCATCTATTCTCAAATTTTTAAAAATGTAAAAAAGTGTATACTACAATAGATTTGGTGTATTACATCATTAATTTTTAAAAAAAATATCTAGATACCATAAAATTTGCCATCTTAACCATTTTTAAGTGCGCAACTCAAGGGCACTAATTACATTCCCAATGTTGTGCAGCTGTCGCCACTACTTGTTTCCAAACCTTTTCCATTATCCCAAACAGAAACCCTTCACCCATCATTAACTTCCCATTTCTCCTTCTTCCAGCCCCTGGCAACCCCCTAAACTCCTTTCCATCTCTGGGAACTTGCCTCTTCTAGATACTTCAAATGAGCGAAATCATACGACCAGACGATATTTGTCCTATTGTATCTGGCTTATTTCACTCGGCATAATGTTTCAAAGTTTCATCCATGTTGTAGCATGTATCAGAACGCCACTCCTTTTAATGGCTGGGTAAGATTCCGTGTTATGGATAGACCACATTTAGTTTATCCATTCCTCTCCTGATGGACACTGGGGTTGTTTCCATGAGATTACCATTTGATGTGATCCATGCTGACCTCAGCCCCCGCTCCCCCACCCCAAGCCCCCTACCAAAGCTGCCCAACCAGAAGCTCAGGCAACACCAGGGCTCGTCCAACTTATCCAAGGCTGGCCTGGCCTCTGTTCAGATGGGGGACACTGTCCAGAGTGGCTGCATAGAAAACCCGTTATCATTTTAAGAGACCATTTTCTCACCATGGGGCACCCCTGCAAATCCACGTGCGCTATACCTTTTTGATAGACATCGTCACTTGAAATGTGGAGGTTATTGTTGTCCTTCAGTTCCAGCTCACCCTTCCAAATCTGCCATATGCTACAGGATAGGGGTGGGGGGTTGCAAACCACATTTCTACTTTCACATCAGGCTCTGCCAGTCGCGTGAACTGGAGAGACTAAGAAGCTGGAGCGAAAAGAAGAGGACTGGCTCCTTCCTGTTGGCCTCCTGTCCCTCGGAGCCCCCACCCAAGCATGGTTTCTCATCCCAGAAGCAGTTCCTACCTGAAGTAGGGGGTGCAACCGGGGGGGGGGCAGTGTTTTCAGTGGTTAGAGAATCAACTTCACGGCACCCCTATCCCACTTGGAGAACCAGCACCCGCTGGCGGATCGCCCTCCTCCCAGATCTGCATCCCAGCCCCACGAGGTCCCTCTTACCAGCCCAGACACGGCAGTGCCAGCGGAGGAGGCTCCTTCCTCTGAGATGAGTTTCTGCTGCTCAGGGTATCCCAGTTCTTGGGTTTGAAAATACTTCTCTTTTGTTCCCACCAGCCCTCGGAGAGGTAGGGGCTTCTTCAGTTACTTTTCAAGTAATTTTATACCTACTTAATGGCTACTTGTACTAAATTCTCAGTTTGAATCCTTGGTTATGAGATGGCTTCTCCCCTGTCCTCTCCCAGCCCCCACACAACACGTGGACACCACACACTGACTGTGTGCGGGTAACGTGTTGGGGATACCATGATCCAGTCAAGACAGTGACTATCTCGTGGTGAGTTCTAGAGCAGGTCAGACCAGCAAACTGGGGGGGTCTCCTCCGAAAAGGTTGAAGAAGAGCCACACACCTCTTGGGGGTATTGGGACTGCAGGAGTTATTCCAGGTCAGGAAGCTTTTCTCTCTCTTACACGTGGAATATTGAGGGTCTGGGTGGGGTGAGCCAGGCGAGGCAGTCCCAGGTGGTGAGGGAGAAAGTAGCTCCTGAAGAATTCATCAGACATTCATCTCTCTTTACTTCTGTGATACCCACGAGCCAAAATTGGTTTAAACATCTCAGTTCTGCTAGGGAGGATTAGGGGGTGAGTCTGGTATCCACACAGGAATCAAATTCTAAGAAGGAGCAGTGACTCCCCATCACTCGGGGTGTGTGTGGCAGCTCTAATTCATAAGAACTCCTCACCGGAGAAGATGAGTGCCTCCACCCCCAACCAGACTGACTTGACAACGGATTTGGGGCTTGAGACAAGAACCATTGATGAATGCTAATTATTTATTAATTACAAAGGGAATCAGAGTAATCACAGTGGGGAAACCTGGCAGCCACCACCCTCTCCGAGTGACCCGTGTTGACGTCAACTCATAGCGGGACAAACTGACGTCATGTGTCCTGAGTATGGTGCACCGAGAAGGACAAACGTCACTTACCTAGTGCTTGTGTCAAACATGCAGAGCCTGACCCTCTTCAGCTCAAACCCAAATTGTGGCATCTCCTGCAAAGCAGCTGGCTTGCGCTCCTCAAAAACATCAATGTCGTGAAAGCTACAGAAAGACTGAGGAATCTTCCAGAATAATGGGCACTAAGGGCACGTGGCAACTACATGCCATACATGATTAGGATTGGAGTTTGGGTCAGGGGAAATTTTCCCATAAAAAGCATTTTTAGGATGATTGGCAAAATTTGAATATAGACTATATATTAGATAATAGTGTTATATCAATGTGAACTTTAAAAAAAAATTTGACAGTTACTGTGTTTATGTCAGAGAACGTCCATGTTCTTGGGAAATACACAGTGAAGTGTTTGTGGGTGAAGGGGTTAATGTCTTCAACTAACTCTGACTGCTTAGGAAAAGTGTGGGGAAGGTGAATTTTAGGTGATAGGGAAAGAAAGAGGAGAGAGAGAGAAATAGTAAAGGAAATGAGGCAAAATGTTAACAGTCGGTCAATCTTGGTAAAAAGTTATTTCAACTGTGGAAGTTTTTGTACTATTCTTTCAACTTTCCTGTAAATTTGGAATTATTTCCTTGTTTTTTAAATATAATGTATTGGGGTGCCTGGGTGGCTCAGTTGGTAACTGTCCGACTTCAGCTCAGGTCATGATCTCATGGTTTGTGAGTTCAAGCCCCGCATCGGGCTCTGTGCTGACAGCTCAGAGCCTGGAGCCTACTTTGGATTCTGTGTCTCCCTCTCTCTCTGCTCCTACCCCACTCACACTCTGTCTCTCTCTCAAAAATAAACATTTTAAAATTTTTTTTTTTTTTCAACGTTTATTTATTTTTGGGACAGAGAGAGACAGAGCATGAACGGGGGAGGGGCAGAGAGAGAGAGGGAGACACAGAACCGGAAACAGGCTCCAGGCTCTGAGCCATCAGCCCAGAGCCCGACGCGGGGCTCGAACTCACGGGCCGCGAGATCGTGACCTGGCTGAAGTCGGACGCTTAACCGACTGCGCCACCCAGGCGCCCCTCAAAAATAAACATTTTAAAAAAATAAAATATAATTTATTGTCAAATTGGTTTCCATACAACACCCAGTGCTCATCCCAACAGGTGTTCTCCTCAATGCCCATCCCCCATTTTCCCCTCTTCCTTACCCTCCATCAACCCTCAGTTTGTTCTCAGTATCCAAAAGTCTCTTATGGTTTGCTCCCTCCCTTTCTGTAAATTTTTATTTTCCCCCTTTCCCTCCCCCATGGTCTTCTGTTAAGTTTCTCAGGATCCTCATATGACTGATAACATATGATATCTGTCTTTCTCTGCCTGACTTATTTCACTTAGCATAATATGCTCCAGTTCGATCCACATTGCTGCAAATGGCCAGATTTCATTCTTTCTCCTTGCCAAGTAGTATTCCATTGTGTATACAAACCACAATTTCTTTATCCATTCGTCAGTTGATGGACATTTAGGCTCTTTCCATAATTTGGCTATTGTTGAAAGGGCTGCTATAAACATTGGGGTACATGTGCCCCTATGAATCAGTACCCCTGTATCCTTTCGATGAATTCCTAGCAGTGCTATTGCTGGGTCATAGGGTAGATCTATTTTTAATTTTTTTTAGGGACCTCCACACTGTTTTCCAGAGTGGCTGCACCAGTTTGCATTCCCACCAACAGTGCAAAAGGGTTCCCATTTCTCCACATCCTCTCCAGCATCTATAGTCTCCTGAGTTGTTCAGTTTAGTCACTCTGACCGGCGTGAGGTGGTATCTCAGTGTGGTTTTGATTTGTATTTCCCTGATGATGAGTGACGCTGAGCATCTTTTCATGTGCCTGTTGGCCATCTGGATGTCTTCTTTAGAGAAGTGTCTCTTCATGTTTTCTGCCCATTTCTTCACTGGATTATTTGTTTTACAGGTGTGGAGTTTGGTGAGTTCTTCATAGATTTTGGACAGTAGCCCTTTATCCAATATGTCATTCGCAAATATCTTCTCCCATTCTGTCGGTTGCCTTTTAGTTTTGTTGATTGTTTCCTCTGCAGTGCAGAAGCTTTTTATCTTGACGAGGTCCCAAAAGTTCATTTTTCCTTTTAATTCCCTTGCCTTTGGAGATGTGTCGAGTAAGAACTTGCTGTGGCTGAGGTCAAAGAGGTTTTTTTCCTCTGCTATTTCAAAGCAAATGACACACAAAAATCAAGAATTGACTGAAATATGAAGCAGCCTCCAGCCTATAAGACATTTGCTATCCCCTCATGGCCTCCTCCCTACCGTGCTGTTCTCACTCTGGACACAATAAGAACTGGGTAACAAGGAGGTGGAGATGGGGGAGCTTAATGGTATAAGGGGGAGAAGAAGAAAAGAAAGGAACCAACCCAGTTCACCTGCCCGGGATGGCTTCCAGCCTGAAGCAGCTCAGAGCTGCAGTTGGTGGTTGAGGAGAAGGGTTAGCGGCACATCATGGTTGGAATTGTGAGCCACATGTGACATGGACATCGGAATATCTGGAAGGAGACGGTGTGTCACCTAAAGTGACGGTCCAGCTCCTGAGGCCTGCAGGAACTTCCACCAAGGGCAGGGGAAGATTATTACCGCTAACTATGCAACGGAATGGCGAGATGCCAGAGATCATCATGTCCCCTCGGTGAGTTCCCACTGCTGGCCAGGAGAAGGAAGTTGTTCCAGTTGAGAAAAATTGCTGCTTCTTCACACTCACCACATACTTCCTTCTGGAAGCCCACACTGGTGAGAGTTCTCTCGCCTGCTGTAAACTGCTTGGATGATGGGCTAGAAAGATCTGTTAACTCCTCAGTTCCCAAGTGTCTCTCATCAGGGCTTCCTATAGGCACTTGAGTGGCAGCTGGTGGGGACAGAGGAAGGAGGGAACAAAGAGGTGGACTGAGGTGGGGACAGGAGGTAGACATACTTCACCCCTCCTGCTCGCTGCCTCATGCTGGCATGGGTTGCTGATTTTTACTTATACAGTTATTTCCTGCATGGTTTGAAGGTCCTCGGAAAGCAAACATGTCCCCCCAGTCTTCCTCCTTGTTGGATTCCATCTCTGTGGTTATTTCCTTCACCTTAGAAGAACTTCCAAAGGGCTTCTAACACCCAGGATAGCCCGAGGGTCACTCACAGAGACAGAGGCAGGAGGAGGGAGGGGCCAGGAGATAGGGATGAGGTTCTGCCCTGCCTCTGCTTGGCCAAATGACCTTGGATTTATCACTTCACCGCTATTGGCCTCAATTTGTCTCATCAGTGGTCTCAGGCCTTTCCAGTCTGTGAGTCATTGGTCATCTTTGGAGAAATCGTTGGAGAGCTTTAAGTAGTTCTATATGAATCAGGGTGCAAGCAAGAAACAGCACACACACACGGTGGTATTTGTGACAAGTTCAGCAGGAGACAGCTTACAAGGTATGGGCCAGGGGAAGCACACCACAAGGACGAGTGCAGCGTCCCTGGGCTGGCAATAGTGGGGGACGCCATTACCACCCTCAGGCCTAAGGGCACAACGTGGCCTGGGTGGAGACGACACCTGACTCCGGCCGATCTGGTGGGACTCCAGCCTGCAGCTATCTCCAGAGAGGGATCAGGGGAACACAGGGTCTGACCTCCCACCCCTAGCTCCCTCTCACTTCTGGCCCCATTGACTGAGGACCAGGGGAAGACAGAGAGCATGGGAGCCCCTCCAAGCAGTCCTCCCAGGTCAGCATCCTGGGCACAGAGCAGGTAGATGGGGGTGGGGGGCAGAGTGGGGATGCAGACGGAAGACATCCAGCACCAGCCACCCTTCTGACTTCTAGTTTTTACCCTTGTCCTTTGTCCAGTTGAAAAATGTGCACCCCCAACAAAGGACTGTTGCATCCACACGACTCCTGAAACAGAATGCTATGGGCACCAGTGACAGTCACAACAAAGTTTATTGCAATGAGAGGCAAGGCCAACCGATCGGGACCGACACTCTTGGCCAGAGTGCTGTCTGGAACAGCAGGGGTACAGAGTTTTTATAGCCGACCATCTTATCATCACCTGGGAAGAGAACAAAGAAATAGTTCCCAGATGGGGGTGGAAACAGTTCAGACATGCCCTTGCCCCAATCCAATCAAACATGAACCAGTTGATTTTCCTTGAACTTTTGTTCCCTTGATTGATAGGACAAGGCTGTTATCTCTTAATCTACAGTGTTAAAGCAAAGCTGTTATTTCTTAAGGCTACAGGTTAACCCTATACTACAATTTAACCCTTACAAGGACCACAAAAAGTCCCCATCAGTTACTGTAGTGTTGTGGGGTGATATCAATTCAGCCAGACCCCCACTTGAAACCTAAAATATTAGCCACCACCCGTGCCCTTTGTATTAGGTAACAAGGAAAAGAAGAGCAGGGAAAGTTTCCTGATTATAGCAGGTGTCAAATCCGAGTTGATAACCATAGCTGCCTTCTGCCCTCAGGCTTCTGTGTTCCCCTTTATCCTATGCCAACTTCAGGTAGAGTGATCACCTGAGACTTCATTCTGGAGGGATCTGAGTCCTTAGTGATTCTCTTTCCAATGTCCAGGACTTCTGGACAAGAAAGTACTGAGAAGTATCCTAGTGAATTTTCTGGGAACTGCAAATGCAATTGCAGCCCCCATTAGGTGATTTGCCTCGTGGATATTGGAGCCAATAACCCAGGCCAACACAGCGATCCCCCTCCTTCTCTGCCTGTAGGTTAGGCACCGTGAGAATCCCTAAGAAACAGCCCTCTCTTGGCTCCCTGGGTGAACCATTTCCCCCTTCGATGCTGTATCAGTCAGAATCCCACCAGAAAAACAGAACAAGGGGCGCCTGGGTGGCTCAGTCGGTGGAGCTTCCGACTTTGGCTCAGGTCATGATCTCCCTGTTTGTGGGTTCGAGCCCCGTGTCGGGCTCTGTGCTGACAGCTTGGAGCCTGGAGCCTGCTTTGGAGCCTGTGTCTCCCTCTATCTCTGCCTCTCCCCACCCCCTCTCAAAAATAAACAAACATCAAAAAAAATTTTAAATAAAAAGAAAAACAGAACAAGTAGGTTATAATATTAAGAGATTTATTGCAAGGAATTGGGGAGACGAGTGTGGAGGCCGACAAGGTGAGCCTGAGCCCCACAGGGCACGCCAGCAGGAAGGGTGGGCTGGAACTTTGGACAGGAGCTAATAATGTCTCAGTTCACAGGGGAGTTTCTTCTTCTGCAGGGAAACCTCAGCTGGGCTCTTAAGGCCTTTCGACTGATTGGATCAGGCCCACCCAGATTACTAAGAATAACTTCCTTTACTTGAAGCGAACTGATTGCAGATGTTAATCATCTCTACAGAATACACAGCAACACCAAGGCTTGTGTTCGATTAAATCATGGGGCTAGAGCCTGGCCAAACTGACACATGAAACCGATCATCACAGGCACTGACAAATTCCTCCAACTCCAAGAGGAGAGGGATGGGAAGGAAACTCCCTTTCAGAGGGTTACATAGTTATAATAGTGGAAGGGCTGCTCTCGTCTCCACCCCCTGGCTTCCCAGCCCAATGCATTCTGGTTAAGCGGAAGATGGCCCCATATAGTGGCTCTCCTTGAAGGGGTGTGGGACAGGGGCAGACAGCACTGTGACCTCCAGCCTGTCATCTCTCAGCTAACACTGTCCCTGAGCCTCCAGTAGGCCATCCACTGTACTGTTAAGCCAGAAACTTTGAGTGATATGGCATTTGGGCACTAGCCCATTTCTTCCCGCCCCCCTGCCAATGTAGGCATACAAAAGGGGAAATTTTTTTTAATGCTTATTTATTTTGAGAGAGAGAGAGAGAGAGTTCGTGTGCACGAGCAGGAGAGGGGCAGAGAGAGGGAATCCCAAGTAGGCACCATGCTGCCAACGCAAAGCCCGACGCAGGAGCTCGAACTCACGAACCGCGATATCATGACCTGAGCCGAAATCAAGAGCACCACAAAAGGGGAGATTTTGCTAAGAGATACATTGGTCCCTTAGAGGGTAGAGCTGTTTTTTTTTTTTTTTTTTTTTCCCATGCTTTCCGCAGTCATGCTTTCCACAGGATGTCAAAGGATGCGCCAAATCTTAGCAAACCAAAAAAATGTTCTCCCTGCCTCGTAGGTAATTGCATTTCAAGACTGGAGCTTCGGATCTTCTCGAGTGCCATGAGGCGTTTCATGAAACTGCAGAAAGGACAAATTGTTGGTGCCTTGTCCAAAGAAACACCAGACTCTGTTCGTCTGGCCGCACATTGGGCTGATGGCGCAAAAGTAAATTTCAGCAAATCTCTTTCACTCTAGAAACTTCTTACCAAAGGAAATGGAAAGATCTTAACCCGTTGATCGTCCTGCATTTCAGGGGTGTGATGTTCCTCTTGGGGATATTGATGCTTTTGTAATGGAAGTTCGTGGTCAACTTTCAGTTTCCTCAAAGCACGTAGAGGCACTTCCTGAGACTTCTGACTTAACAGAACTAAGAGACAGCCCCCTTAGCCCTGTGCCTGGAACACGGCTGTCATTCTTGCCTGCCCCAGGACAAGATGCTGGCCTGTTGCAAAGTCATATTTTCAGAGTCTGGGACCTGAAGAATGTGCTTTTAATTTGGGAAGACATTAAGGGTGGGGATGGAGGAGAAGATTATAGCAAAATCAGAATGTTATGCTCATCATCAAAACCTGTTTGATGATCTTTGAAGGGGCCACGAGGAGCCCCGCACAGGATGAACGGCACCTGATTTGTTCTATGCTCTGTGGGCGTCATGACAAAAGCTCACAGTTTTTATTTTATTTTATTTTATTTTAATTTTTTTTTCAACGTTTATTTATTTTTGGGACAGAGAGAGACAGAGCATGAACGGGGGAGGGGCAGAGAGAGAGGGAGACACAGAATCGGAAACAGGCTCCAGGCTCTGACCCATCAGCCCAGAGCCCGACGCGGGGCTCGAACCCACGGACACCATCTTAACCATTTTTAAGTGCATGGTTCAGTAGTGTTACATACATTCACATCGTCACGCGATCAGCTTCCGGAACGTTTTCATCTTTCAAAATTGAAACTCGAACTCACGGGGCTCGAACTCACGGACCGCGAGATCGTGACCTGGCTGAAGTTGGACGCTTAACCGACTGCGCCACCCAGGCGCCCCAAGCTCACAGTTTTTAAAAAGTTGCTTTTTTGATAAGACTGCTTGAGAACTTCAAAAGAAAAATCACTAGAAAACGGCAACAAGATTTTCTCAACTTTTTTTTTTGTTTTTTTCACAAAATCTGTAACTTAAATTTTCCCAGGTTAAAACTATCTCTGTGCTTTAAAACTGTTATCCCCGAGAAAGAGAGGTTTAACCTGTGCCATCTAATGGGCCTCAGAGTGCATAAAATGATGGGCGTTTTGGACATGGGTACCCACCTCATGAAACCAGCTGCCAACACAAGCCTGTGGTTATAAAGTGGACAGGCATTTTTGGAGAGCTGGAAACAAATTCTTGCAAGTCTAAAAACTTGCTGCTTATAGGGTTCTCTACAGGAACGGAAGAGAGACAGAGACATACAGAGAGACAGAGACAGAGATTTTAAGAAACCTGAGTCTTTGCTCTTAGGGCCTTCAACTGATTGGATGAGGCCCACCTACATTATAAGGGTCATCTACTTTACTGAAAACCTTCTGATAATAAATGGTAATCACATCTAGGGGCCCCTGGGTGGCTCCGTCGGTTGAGCATCTCACTCTTGATTTCAGCTCTGGTCATGGTCTCACAGTTCGCGAGATTGAGCCCCTCATCGGGCTCTGCTCTGCCTTAGGCATGGAGCCTGCCTAAAATTCTCTCTCTCTCTCTCTCTCTCTCTGCCCCACCCCATTCAAAAAAATGTTAATCACGTCTAAAATGTAGCTTCAAAGAGACGTCTAGACTGGTGTTTAACCAGACAACCAGGCCTCCCAGCCCAGCCAAGATACATACGAAATTAACCTCCACAGTTAGGAAACATTCCATGTTCAAATGCTTTTGCTGAGACGATATTCAGCTCGGTGTGCTCACCTTGGACTGATGTCTGACATCAGGGTAATGTGGGCCTCCTAAGAGAAGAGCTGTGATTTCAAAGTGAATTTTCTTTTGACTCTATTCAGTTTTATCACTACATATAAGAAAAAGCAGGATATCCTAAAGGCTGCAGGCAGTTCAGAGAAGTATTAGCAAAGGAGGAAACAGAAAGAGTAAAAACATCCCACTGTATCACTGGACAGAAAGACACATACCATTGCCACACAATATTAAATATAAATACTTAAGTAGTCCTGTCGTGTTTCTGTTTTCCTTCTAAAAGTCTTACATTTATGGGGGCGCCTGGGCGGCTCAGTCGGATAAGCATCCGGCTTCGGCTCAGGTCATGATCTCATGGCCCGCGAGTTTGAGCCCTGCATCGGGCTCTGTGTTAACAGCTCAGAACCCAGAGCCTGCTTCGGATTCTGTGTCTCCCTCTCTCTCTGCCCCTCCCCTGCTCACGCTCTGTCTCTGTCTCTCAAAATAATACATAAACATTAAAAAAATTGTTAAAAATAAAGTCTTACATTTATGTATCTTCATATAGCCTACAAAATGTAAATACCCAGTAGAATTAAAATAAATTGTTGTATCAGAGGACAGAAAGAAACAAGATCAAAGTACTGTTGTATTTTCTCACATATATTATTTGTTTAATCAGTCCTACTAATTACTATTAATTCACTAGTCTTACTGTGGTTTTGTTTTCATAACATCGTTTATGTAACAAGAAAGTAACAGAATAATACATAATTTCAGGTACTTATTTTTTATGTTTTCCCCCTTTTCTCTCTCTCTTTTTTTTTTAATTGAAGTCTGGCTGACACACAATGTTACATTAGTTTCGGGTACAACATAGTCACTGGACACGGCTCTACCTTATGCTGTGCTCACCACGTGTGTACCTATCATCTGTTACCATGCGACACTATTACAATATCATCAATTATATTCCCTTTGATGTACCTTTTTATTTTTCATGTGTTCATGTTAAAGGAGTAATACACATGTATCTCAATATTTGCTGTGCATTATGTTACTATGGGTGGTGATTGCTCTTTAGTCTTTAGTTGGTATTCTTTATTCTTACGTGGCTTTGTCCCCGGTTGGCTTTCTACAAGGCTGGTCATCCTCCCTATTGGCCAAACCCAGCCAGGAGCCAGAGGATAAGGGAGCCCGTGGACGGAACCCATGTGGATGCAGAGCCCAGAGCAGAGTAGAGGTGACGTGAGGGGGATGTGGAGGAGGAAACGGACATCCTCTCAGTTTCCCAGCATAAAAGATGCAGAACATATACCGGTGTAATCCCAGATGCCCGGGGCCACCGACAGCATGGCAACATCGGCAGATCTGGGAAATGGAGTGCACCGGTTTCCCAGGAGAAACCAGGGTTTTCTCAGGGTGGCTTCCCAATCTCTTTCCAAGAGACGATGGCATTGTTGATGCCCCAAGAGCGTCAGCTGAGTGTGACTTTTCATTCATGTGCTGACCATTAAAGTGTACAGTAATAACAAATTTTTAAAAGTGCGTAGTAATCCTGTAGTTCAATTTTCTCATATGTAAAATGGGAAACACAAAGCATGGATTTATTGTGGGACCATGGATAGCAGATATAAAAGAGCCTTATAAAACTTAGCGGTTAAGTCATTTCTTGGCATTTCTCTCTTCTGCCTTTCAGGCCACCGGAACCTTTCAAAAAATCCTAATTCTCTGAAGTTGGATATTTGTTTCAAACCAAGCAGTGATAACCACCATAATAATAGCAGACATTTATTGAGGGCTGACCATGTGCCAGAATCTGTGGGAAGTGCTTTTATATGGAGTATTTTATTTAATCCTCATAATAACGTTAGGAAGTTATACAACTGATATATTTCATGATGAGGAAAATAAGGCTTTAAAGCATTAGACAACTTGGCCCAAGTTTCCATAACTAGTAAGTAGTAGATCCGGGATTTGACCTCAAGCAAGCTGACTCGGCCCACACTTTTGAGCACTTTGTAAGCCAAGCTAACAAGCAGGCAACTATTCCCTGTAGGGAGATTTTCGATATGATATTGTAGAATGGTGATAAGACATGTATACAGCAGGGATATTAAACTCCATCAAGATTCACGCTTTGAGCCTTCCATTGGCATCAACACAGACTAACGATAGATTTTTTTTTTTTAATTGCCGAAAGAGATAACATCTCCGTGATTCAGAACCACAAAACAGAAAACAGGACCGAAGCTACCAGCCTGCTGGAGGAGGCAGGGAGCTTACTGGCTGAAACTCCAAATAGCTCATGCAAAGCAGGGATAGAGTCAGAGATGGATGCAGCTCTCCTTATAAAGAGGATGAAACATGTTTCTATCCACCACTGCTTAAATCGCAGAGGCACACACGCCTATTAAAATGAGGAAAAGCAAAGCCTTGCAGCCAGGATCTGGGCATTTTACCAAATGGCTCAGTGACTATGACTATAATATCCCCAGTTATCTCCTTAGGATGGACACTCTGAAAAGCCACCAGAAGATGTGGTTCTGAACAGCAGATCATAGGGGACAGGTGAAAACAACAACCCCCCTGCCCCTGCAACCCCAACCCCCGCCCAAAAGAGTATAGTGAGTATCAAGCCACTCCAACTGCAATAAAATGAAACAAAACAGAAATAAACTCATTCTTGATGAGTTCACACCAAGTCGACAAAGTCAATGGTCAGGAGATGAAATCACTTTACAGAAAATAAAAATAATGGTATCATCTGAAAAAGATTTTTAAAATTATTACACTGAATATATTCTAAGAGTTAAAGGAAGAAGTAATAGAGATGAAGAAGATACAAAATTAAGGATTTGAGCCAGGCAAAAACAGAAAACGAACAGACAGGTATAAAAAAGAACCATTCAGAAATCCTAGAGCTAAAGCAGCTTATCACTGAAATTTAGAAAGCTTAATAGGGCAGGAGAAACTCTAGATTGGATGGCTAAAGAGAGATTTGATGAACTGAAAGATCACAACGGAGGAGTTCACCCAGAAAGAAGCTCAGAGGGATAAGTTGTCTGAACGGCCAACATTATGAGATGTTTGATTAGTCTCAGACCGCATTTTTTTTTTTAATTTTTTTTTCAACGTTTTTATTTATTTTTGGGACAGAGAGAGACAGAGGATGAACGGGGGAGGGGCAGAGAGAGAGGGAGACACAGAATCGGAAACAGGCTCCAGGCTCCGAGCCATCAGCCCAGAGCCTGACGCGGGGCTCGAACTCACGGACCGCGAGATCGTGACCTGGCTGAAGTCGGACGCTTAACCGACTGCGCCACCCAGGCGCCCCCGCATTTTTAAAAAACAGCTAGATACTGGTTACAAGTCAGTCCTAACACAAAACAAGACAAATGTTGAAAATATGGGATATTTGGGGCGCCTGGGTGGCGCAGTCGGTTAAGCGTCCGACTTCAGCCAGGTCACGATCTCGCGGTCCGTGAGTTCGAGCCCCGCGTCAGGCTCTGGGCTGATGGCTCAGAGCCTGGAGCCTGTTTCCGATTCTGTGTCTCCCTCTCTCTCTGCCCCTCCCCCGTTCATGCTCTGTCTCTCTCTGTCCCAAAAATAAATAAACGTTGGGGAAAAAAAAAAAAAAAAAAAAAAAAAAAAAAAAGAAAATATGGGATATGAAAAGTTACCATGTATAAAAGGTGGCCAAAATGCTGTATTAGGGTTCTTCAAAGACACAGAACCAATAGGATATATATGCATATGTACATGTACCTGTACATGTGTATGTGTACATATATATGTATGCATGTATATGTGTATGTATATGTATATACATGTATGTGTGTATATGTATGTACATGTATGTGTATACATGTATATCTATATGCATGTGTATATATGTATACACATATGCGTGCATGCGTGCACATATGTATGCATGTATATGTGTATGTGCATATATGTATATGTGTATTGCATGTGTACACATATGTGTATACATGTATATCTATATATGTATATGTATGTATGTATGTGAGAGTGTATATATATAAAGAGATTTATTACACAGAATTAGCTCACATGACCATGGAGGCCGACAGCGATCAAGATCTGCAGGGTGGGTTGGCAAACTGGCGACCCAGGAGCGCCGATGCTGTAGTTCTAGTCTGAAGGGCAGCAGGCTTGAGACCCAGAGAGATTAGATGTTTTAGCTCAAGTCCAAAGGCTGAGAAAAGCCAATGTCTCACTTCGAAGCCCATCAGGCAGGAAGAAGGCTCTCTTACTTGGAGGAGGCTCAGTATTTTGTTTTATTCAGACCCTCAACTAATTGGACGTAGCCCACATCAGGAACTGTGGGCTGCTTTGCACAGTCTACCGATTCAAATGTTAAGCTCATCCAGAAATACCCTCGCAGACATACCAAGAATAATTTTGGTCAAATATGTAGTTACCCAGGGCCAGTCAAGTTAACATGAAATGAACCATCACACGTGTCTTTGGGTAATGTACCAGGCACAGCATCCTGGTCAGTCAGGGAAATAAAGAGAGGAGATGCCCCTTCTTTGTGGCCACATAGGAGAATGGATCGTGAGGATGGGGTCTCTAGGTGCAGATGTCTGAGATTCTGGATGCTATAGCAGAAAACACATTTTCTTTGAAGCCAGAGAGACCTGGATGGGACTCTCTCCCCCTACCAGCTGTGTGACCTTGGACATGTTACTCAATTCCTCTGAGCCTCAGTTTTCTAATCTTTTAAAACAGAATAATAACAGTACCCACCTCAAAGGGATACTGAGAAGCCTTTACAAGATGATACATAAAATCCTTAGCAAAATACCCAAATGATAATAGCTCTCCAATGGTCAGCACTGGGATGCGGACAGCTCACCCATCTCTGGCCACAGCTGGACCCACCCTCATCATGCCCAGGGAGGATTGTGCAAAGGAAGGATCTGGGATATGAGATCCAACAGATTTGAGTCTAACCCCTGCTCTGCCTCCTACATCTTAGCTATGAGTGGTGGAGTCCCATCACCCTCCCCCCCCCCCATTTATACTCTGAGTGTTTCCTTCCCATCTACCAACTGAGGCTAGCACACCCACCTCTGGAGAAGTGTTTCTGAACTGGGGGCAACTTTTCCCCCGGGGTAACATTTGGCAATGTCCAGAGACATTTTTGATGGGCACAGTCAGGCTGGGGTTTGCTACTGGCATCTAGCGGGTAGAGTTTAGGGAGGCACCTCAACATTCCACAAAGCACAGAACAGTCCCCCACAACAAGAACCATGTGGCTTAAAATGTCAGTTGTGCTGAACCGGAGAAACCCTGGGATAGAAAACTTAAATGAAACCATGTTTATAAAAGGCTTGGGTTGGGGCGCCTGGGTGGCTCAGTCGGTTGAGCATCGGGCTTCAGCTCAGGTCATGATCTCACAGCTCATGAGTTCAAGCCCCGCGTCGGGCTCTGTGCCGACAGCTCGGAACCTGAAGCCTGCTTTGGATTCTGTGCCTCCTTCTCTCTCTGCCCCTCCCCTGTTCATGCTCCATCTCTCTCTCTCTCTCTCAAAAATAAATAAACATTAAAAAAATTTTTTTAAATAAAAAAATAAATAAAATAAAAGGCTTGGGTTAAGAGATAAAAATTAAGGCTGTCATCATCATCATCAGTCATCATCACCATCACAGAAAAGTGCACAGATAGATGGTATGTGGGTTTCTGCCTCCCTCCTCCTCCGCCTCCCCACTCCTTCCCTCCCTTCTTCCCCCTGGCTGGTTGCTAACAAGGACAGGAAATGTGCCTGCTCCCAGCAGCGTTCCTGGGCTCAGGACCCAGGAGGAAGGAACCGACTCACGATCTCCCATAAAGGTCTGCTGGCTGTAGGTTCCACATGCCACGTTCCGGAATGCGGCTTCCAAGCAGCCACACCCAGAACACGTTCCAGCTCTCTCTGCAGACCCACACTTCTAGAGCTCCTGTGCTGACTTGGCCGGAACCTTGGACCTGGAGGCCTCTGTGGCCAACCCCAGCCCCCAGACGGGGCTCTTCCACACGGGCTCCCACCCCACCACCTCCAAGCTCAGCCCTTGGCCATGACCCCTTCCTGAAATCTTAAAGGAGGTTCTTCGTTACAACTACGTATATGCTTGTTTGTTGTGCAGACACTGTAGGAGGAGGGGACGGCCAAGGAGAAGAGCTAAGGGGACAGGAGAGCAACGTCCAGCCCCTCCCGGAGGGCTGCCCCACGCTCTAGACCCCCATCCCTGAGATTTCCCGGGTCGCGAGGTGTTCCTCCCACCTCTGCGAGGGAGGCCGGGGGCAGCAGCCGACCACACAGAAGAGAGGCCCAAACAGAAGTGTTCTTGGCCAACACGTACGTACGAGCTGCGGCCTGCTCTCCGAGCCCTCCCCCTGGAGCCGGGCGCTCACGATCCTGTCCGCGGCGGGATTCAAAAGGCAAGGGCAACAGAGACCACCCCTCAGACGGAGCATGGCTGCTTTTCATTTGTTCAGCCCCCGCGGAGAAAAGTCTAGGCGCAAAACTTTCCCCCAGGGGCTGCAGACCTCCCCTTTGAAGTGGTTCCCGGACAATAATACTGTAACTTCAACAAAGCCTGCTCTTCTCTGGCGGAGCATATTTTCTCCTGGAGAACCACAACTGGGGCAAGGCTTCCTCCCCAGAACACGCTTCCCTGGCCTGCCATGGGTTGAACTTTTTTTTTTTTTTTTTTCCATAAGAAAGCCATAAACACAGAGATACCAAAGAGTTAATGTGCGTTTTTTTAAACCTCCTTCCCAATGCCCGCTCTCATTCCTGCATAAAATCCTCATGTCCAGACATCAAATCAGTAAGCCCTGTTGCCTGTCAGAGAATACAATGTCAGGCCATTAGTATGTTAATAAGTCCGGAGGGCGACAGGTGGCCTACTAGACAGCTCAATTAAGCTGCTCATTAAACACACGCTAACGAACAGCCCAGGCAGGGCCTGAACAGCACCATTCTGTAATGACATGATGTCAGAGTGAACAAATGAGGAAAAATAACAAAAACATTACAGCAGGGACAGACGCCACTAATAAGGACCCCTCGCACTACATCAGCCCGCAAATCAATGAGCCACAGGGATCAAAAAACTCGACCCAACATTCTCAGGAGACTGAATGCAGCAAGATTTTTTTGGTCAGTACTTAACAAAAAAAAAAAAAAAAGAGAGAGAGAGAGAGAGAAAGAAAAAAGCAAAAAAAAAAAAAAAAAAAAAAAAAAAAAGAAATCCAACCCCCAATCCTAAAATGATCGCAGAATATCACAAATTAACTGTTAAAAAAAATTAAGAGCCAAAGTGTGACGCGGGGCTAATCGCAAAGTCTGAGAAATTTGTATTGTTGAGTTTGAATGAAAATCATCATTTAATGGGATCATCGTTTACATTTGATTCGCATCTTCTTTCTTTTTTTTTTCTGTTTTTGAAAGCCCACAGGTTCACATCATTTACCTGCTCTGCTCTACGGCCAGCTTAAGGGCACAGAGGAACATGAGAGAGTGTGGAGCCAAGTTTCTTAGGTGAAGATTCTTCTTATTATTTTAAAAGCAGGGATTTCCAGCAGTTGCTAGAAGTTTCTCTCATTTTCAAGTAAGGGGCTTCCTGAATAATAAAAAATCAAATCGCCACCAGGCCTGGCTCTGACGTTGGAGGCACATAATGCTAAACTAATAGGCTGGTTTGCCATTAGAAGGTCGTGACCTTGGCTCTTATCTTTGGTCAAGTTAGCAGCTGACACCTCCTCTGTGAGTAGACTTCCTTCAAGCCTCATCCTCCGGGGTGGCGTGGCAAGCTGAAGGCAGGCAGGCAACACATAACCTTGGCTTTCAGCTGCTTTTCTGGAGCTGAAGTGGAGATCCTAGGAAGCATGGTCCTTTCCACGTGGGTGGAGCTATCTCTGTCCAAATCCGTGGTCCCCATCTTTGACCGGCGCAGACTTTTACCTGTGTGTGTGTGTCCCTGAGCAGGTCACTTGACCTCCCTGGAACTCTGTGTCCTTATGAATAAAGTGCGACGGCCCTGGGTATTCTCTCCACCCTTCCATTCTAAGAGGGTCTCCAGGACAAAATACGCGTGAAGATGCTCATGCTATTTGTCACTTGCTTAGAAAGACAAAGCCAGTTCCTGAAAACAATCAAGAACCTCCTTCCCAATGAGAATTCATTGGGAGAACCTCCTTCTCCCAAAGAGAATTCAAGAACAAGTATAGTGTGCCACTCGGAGGTACAATGAGAATTCAGACAGTAGGGGTTGGTAAGGGCTCTGTGTCAGTTCCCCAAAAATCTGCCGGCCCGAGTAGACTGGAGTGAGCAGGGAGGAGGGGGCTTCTGCTGGTCCTTGAAATGCAAGACCCTGAGGAAGGGCACGAGGTAGCCTAGGGCAGTTGCCTTTTTGCACACACACTCCTATCAATAAAAGTAACTCAGGTCATACTCCAGATATGTGTCTTTATTTTATTAAAAAGCATGTATTACTACAATAATATATTATTGACATATAAAAATCTATGGCACAATAAGGCAATTGTAAATGGCGAGATTAAAAGAAAAAAACCCAGAGGGGTGCCTTGGGTGGCTCAGTTGCTTAAGCGTCTGCCTTCGGCTCAGGTCATGATCTCAAGGTTCGTGAGTTCGAGCCCCGCGTCGGGCTGTCTGCTGACAGCACAGAGCCTGCTTTGGATCTTCCGTCCCCCTCGCCTCTGCCCTTTGCCTTTGCTCTCTCTCAAAAATAAACAAATACTAAAATCAAATCAAATCAAATAAAAACCCAGAAGTCCACACATCTTTTCTCTGCTTTCCAGAGGATAGATCACACTGGACAGCCCCTGGGGATACACACACCGCAGTCTGGAAACCGCTCTTCTGGGTGTGAGGTGGGAGGAGAAATGAGGTCAAAGGACAAGCATGAAGTGCACATGTGTTTGCGTGAGTGTGCCCGTGTGTGTGCGCGCACGCGTGCGCGTGCACACGCGGGGGTTGGGCAGTACGTGATCAGACCTGCCTCACGGATGCAAGATGGGGGCTACAAAGCAGGAAGACATCGGGTGGGATGTGGCAAAGCCCCAGGAGACAATAATGTGCAAGGACGCAGGTGAGGGGGAGCTTGGTGAGTTTGGGGGCTTGGGGGCCACAGCCACCTGGCTTTTTGTCTTAGTGATGCTAAGGTACATCCTAAGGCTGGCAGGCGTGACAGCATGCGACAATCCAGCAGACGTTTCCTGAGGTTCCCTCTTGGCCCAAGGAACTGTGGGCAATACAGTTGTCTGTCCTGACAGACAGAAACCGAGAAGATTTCATTCCCACGCCGAGGGAGTTTACAGTTCGGTCATTCGACTCAGCACATTTATTCAGGAACTTCTGCTTGCTAGTCTGTGTCCCTAGGTGCTGGGAATAATGGCAAATGACATAAGCTTGGTCCCAGCCCTCATGAGCTTATGGTCAAGTGGGAGAGACAGGCCTATTATTTGACTAGCTGCATTTCAAGCCAGACTGTGATAACTGTGGTGGCAGGGGAGGGAACAAAGACTTGTAGGAACATAGATGAGGCTGTGATTAATTCAGTCTGTAAGAATCAAAGGAAATTCCTGGCCCCATTAGGCGCTCTAGACCAGCACTATCCAACAGAACTTTCTGCGGTGATGGAAATGTTCTCTATCTCTGCCGTCCAATATGAGGGCCACATGTGGCTGTTAAGCACGTGAAATGCGGCTAGAGTGACTGAGAAGCTGAATTTTTAATTTTAATCAACCAAAATTTGAACAGTCACATGTGGCTAGTGGCCACCATATTGGAACAGCACAGATGTAGGAGGTAGTGGGTGAAATGACTGGTGGTGACTTTTATGTGGAATGACATGTCTTCTTTCTTAAAACCTGTACTTTCCCTCTGCCCAGGGTGATGACATTCTAGACTTGGGGGAAATACTTAGCTGTTCCCTCGGTAATGCTAACCGCTCCCCCCCCAGGGATAGTTATGAAGTCACACACAGTAGGTGTACTGATTGATGCTGGCATAGACATATGATTGGTGGAAAATGAAAAATAACTTTAAATTTAGAACCTCTTTCCACCTCTTCTCCCCCAGTCTGAGTTCAAAGCTCACCTCTGGCAATAGTATTTGGACTTTCCTTACAACATCACCATCTCCGAAAGCTTGGAGAGAACCCTGAAAGCAGTACCAGCTGGCCCACCAGGGGGCAGCGCGTGTGTCTCAAAATGGCTCGCACACCTCAGGATCTCTTGGACATGCTGGGCAGCTGTTGTCTTCTTGGAAATGGGGAGAACCATTTAAGTCCTACTTCAGAGTCTCCCCTCTTTTCTTTCCTTCATTACTGTTTTAGATAATCTAAAGCAAGTGGAGAAGTGGACAAGCAAATTTTTCTTTATATGTGAAAGTGAAGTTAATTAAATGACAATGGATATTGGAATGGGCTTTAGTTTTATTTTTATTTGCTTATTTTCTTAATTTTCCTTATTTATTTTGAGAGGGAGAGAGCACGCGTGCATGTGCACACACACATGCTTGAGTGAGGGGCAGAGAGAGGGAGAGAGAGAATCCCAAGCAGGCTCCTTGCTGTCAGGGCAGAGCCCAACACAGGGCTTGAACCCACCAACTGTGAGATATGACCTGAGCTGAAATTAAGAGTCTGACACTTAATCCCAGGAGCCCCATCATTTGCTTATTTGATTGTTGCTATGATGAGGACAGGAAAAGTTATAAAGCCAAGGCCACTGAGTGGAGATAGGGGGAAGGGAAAACTTCTATTCAAAGATGGCAAGTGGTACATAGGGGTTAGTCTCCAGCCCCTCTTGAAACCCTCCTAAAACAACAGCAGAGGAGGTATTTTGGAGAAGACACAAACCTATAGGATGAAGAAAACAGGAGTGATAATAACAAGAAGGTTGGATGCTGGAAAGCAAATGTATGTTTGGTAACTGATGTGACAGAGCTGAGAAAGCTGAATCATAAGCTCCCAATGGGAACAGCAAAAAGCAACTCAGTTGCTCGGGAGCTGGTGACCTTAGGGACCTATGGACATGGGAGTAAAGGTGGATCTACAAGCAGAATGACTGATTAAAAGTCCTTCTAAGAAGTAGTTACAACTCCAGTCTTCCTCTCCTGTTCTGTAAAGTCAGACCAGACAAATGCTCACATTCCGAACGTTGAGATATCCAGCTATTTTCCTGATCATTTCCAGAATAATGGTAGCAAGGGCTATAGATTCCATATGAGAGATCATAAGAGGCTTCACTGAGGCTCTTTCAACAACACAGGAGAAAAGACTTAAAGATACTGAAATCCAAGGTCCTCCAGGAAAATGGCTCAGGAAGATCACTGTAACAAAGCCCATAGTTGTCATGCCCTATGCTTGTGCACAGAGCTTCCCATCAGCTTTTAGTGCCCCACTTGTAAATATGAAGAGACAAGTAAGGGCCATTTGAGAACAGAAAAGGCAGAACCAAAGAGGAGGGGAAAGTAACTTGGAAGCAACAGAAGCTATGGAAGTTATATAGAGAGAAGAAAATGCTTAAAAATTATTACTAATATTCTCAGAGAGTGAGGAGAAAATATTGCATCCCTAAAATAAGAATAGGATTCTATTATGTTGTACACCTTAAACTTACACAGCAATGTATGCCATTTATATCTCAATAAAACTGGAAAAAAAGAATAGGATTCTGATTTGTAAAAAAAATTCTGAGGACAAACAAAAGTGCTTGGAAAGAGCAGAAGTAAGAAACAGTTAAGGACATCACTAAGAGCGTATAGCAAAAACACATAGAGAAAATAAGAGAGAAATAATGAAATTATAGGACCACACCAGAACGTTGAGGTCCAAATATGGAAAGAAGATCCAGAGGAAATTCCTCAAAGAAATAATTCATGAAGCCTTCCCAGATATTAAGTTCCCAAATTTCCTAATTATATCCAGCACCGTGGATGAAAATTGATTCACCAAGACACATCATTGTGCAATTTCATTACACTGGGAACAAAGAGAGGATATTAAGTGTTTCCCAGGAGAAAAAAGGATTTATATGAAGGATCAGAAATCAGAATGGCATTGGACTTTCTAACAACAGTATGAAAGAAGACAACTGGGAAATGTTTCAAAGTCCGAAAGAAAAAAATATTTCCAAAGTAGAATTTTATACCTAGCAAAACTATTCACCAAATGTGAGGGTATGATATATATGTTTTCAGATATGCAGGGCCTTAAAGGAGGCTACTGGAGGTATTACTTTTTTATTTAAAAAAAGGAGTCAAATTTTTAAAAAGAGATGCAGGGTCTGGGAAACAGGGGTTCCATCACAAAAGAGGTGGACTTACCTCTAATACAACAGCTGGATAGTAGACATGGAAGGTAACCAATCAGGAGGTCCAAAAGGACTTCTCCAAAAAGATGAAATTATTGTGTGAACACATTGAGAAGAGGGCAGAGTTTAGGGATAAATTTACTAAAACATACCAAACAAACAAAAAAATAAAGTAATTGTTAACTTTAATAAGAACATAAGTTGTTCAGGGATGGAAAGATAAATACAGCATTTGGAGCCCAGCTATTCACAGCCGGGAGTTATAATAATGTAAAAACTTTAATATTAATCTCTAAAATTTCTTTCTTTTTTTCGAGTATAGTTGACACACAATGTTACATTAGTTTTAGGTGTGCAAAATAGTGATTCAACATCTCTGTACATGATGCTATGTTCACCGTGCTATTACAATATCATTGACTATATTCCCTATGGTGTATCTTTTATTCCTGTGACTTATTCCGTAAGTGGAAGCCTATACTTCCCACTGCACTTAATCTCCAACATTTCAATTAAACTATAGACGGGGAATGGAGAAAATGCATCCATGTGTATGTGTGCGTATGCACACGTGTATGTGAGCATGTGCGTGTACATACTGTATGTTATGTGGAAATAAAATCCTTTTGTCTGTAGAGGAAGTCGCTAATCAATGCCAAAGGCAAAACATCAAGAAACAGCAACAAGATCGTGTTCCTACAGATTCATGGATGTAAATAGCAGGAGAATCTGTGAAACAAGGGATTGTCTTGGGATTAGGCAGAAGAGATCGGAGAATTTAGGAACTGCTGTCCATGGTGAGCTTTTCAAACCTATCGGACTCTCTAAATTCTGTGGATTTATAACTTTGATTTAAAAAAAAACTAAATTCGGGGCGCCTGGCTGGCGCAGTCGGTTAAGCGTCCGACTTCAGCCAGGTCACGATCTCGCGGTCCGGGAGTTCGAGCCCCGCGTCGGGCTCTGGGCTGATGGCTCAGAGCCTGGAGCCTGTTTCCGATTCTGTGTCTCCCTCTCTCTCTGCCCCTCCCCCGTTCATGCTCTGTCTCTCTCTGTCCCAAAAATAAATAAACGTTGAAAAAAAAATTAAAAAAAAAAAACTAAATTAAAACAATTTTGAAATAAAAGGAAGAGATACATGGCCCTGAGGTATAGAGTGGGTGTAGGAGAATGACACTGTCTTAAAAACTTCTTGGGACCAGCAGGCCATTGCTTAACAAAGAACCAGTTCCGAGATTGGGACGCTCTCAGTGCTCCAGGCTGCCTCTTTCTTAGACCTGTCCTTAACAGGGGACACTTTGCTTCATTAACTACATGAAAATTATTCAGACGCATCACATGATGCTGGCTTCATGGCTCCACCTTCTGCCAGTGTTTACTCAACACGTATTGAGTGCATGTTTCTCAATGAGTCTCTCCACCTCTGTGTCTCCCTCTACTATGCCATCTACCCCCCAAATGACACACACAGAGTCTCAGAGTACTATGCAGATTTCAGGAGAAGTACGGCAAGTAGAAGAACAAGAGAGGGGTATAACCTCTAGCTGATGCAGGTCTGCAGGCCTCACAGAACTGGGCTTGCAAGGTCAAATGAGTTGAGTGTTTCCTTTCACTTTTCCCTCCAGGCTTCTCGTGTCCTCCTAAATTCAAGCCCAGGGTTATGACTCATCTTCACCAGGAAGTCTTTCTGAACGGGGTCAGGCTTCCCAAAGATGAGTTTCGTTGTTCCGTCTCACCCTCTTCTCGCAAGGTGTCCGGAGCCCTTCCTAGCAATGCACCAAGTGCTTGCCGCTCTGAATTGTTTATTTGATTTTTCCAAGCTCATCTGAGGACAAGGAACCAGATCAGACCTTGCGTCCAGCCCCTGACTGCATAGGAAAAGCTCAGTTGGAACTTGTAGATTTGGTTCCTGGAAGCACACAAAATAAAAGTCCTAAAGACACCTACACAAATACGCACACATTCAGTTGCACTGACTGGTTATATCTGATGAAAACTGAAGTTGTTCTTTGTTATTTTTTCAGGCACGATAATCACCTTCTTTAAACAGAGTTCTTATCTTTGGGGGGCCTGGCTGGCTCAGTCAATAGAGCATGTGACTCTTGATCTTGGGGTCGTGAGTTCAAGTCCCACATTGGGCATAGAGCTTACTTAAAAAAAAAAAAAAAGAGTCTTTATCTTTTAGAGGTTTACACTAATATTTACATACGAAACTGTGTGGTGTTTGGGATTTGCCTCAAATTAACCTGGTGCTTGAAGGTGGTGGTATATATGAAATCAGAAGTCCAGGAATGGACCCTTTTTGTAGTTGAATGATGAGTACATAGAGGTTACTTGTATTATTTCCTCTACTTTCAGTTTGTTGGAAATTTTTGCAATAAAACGTTAAGTAAATACATATTACATATATATATGCATGATTTCTATGCATTCTAATGGAGAAGTGTTGGACATTGGTGATTTCTTGATTCCCAGCTCAACCTACTTTACCTTACAGAGAAGTGCTGGGGGAGTGAATGATGTGCTCAAGGTCGCAACGTGGCTGAGTAGTGACAATGCTGGGCCCAGATCTCAGATCTGATAACTCCAAGTGTCAGTAGACTCTGGGATAGTTCAGGTAGAGGAAAGAGAGGAAGAGAAATGAATGCTGCTTCTTTATTCTTCTCTCTGAAAGTCTTAAGTCTTCTTAAAAACATAAATTGCCTGGTTAAGGCAATAGTTTCAGCTGTTATTATTCAATTATCCCTCAGTGTGAATGAGTAGGACATCCTTTTCTGAGAAAGAACCCGCAGAGACACTCCAGAGGAAAAGGAGTAGAGGCTGAGGGAAAGTGCAGGACTTGAACGACAAGGGCTCTGACCACAAAATGTGTCTACTCAGAGTGTCTGAGGCCAGAAAATATCAGCGGTGGCCTTCTCTAGGGGTTAAAGCTGGGTTCTTAAAAAGTACTTTGTCATTTTTTCCGAGTTTTCTGCAAAGAATACATATTACTGGTATTATTCATTCACTCAGGTATTTAACAAATACTTACTGAGCGCCTTTGTCTGAGTCAGACTCTATCCTGCGTGCTGGAATACAATGGCGAATGACAAGCCTGGTCCTTCCTTTTGGGGACTTGTGGCACAAGTGGCCTTGGGAACACACCAGGTTCTTCTGGAGACCCCTGAACCTGGATCAGCAGGTTGGTGCTGGGGGGTATCACACGCCCCTCCCTGCTGTGAGGCCGCTGGAGTTGGAGGATAAGGGGACAACCCTGGTGCTGGTCTACCTGAGTTTAAATCTGCAACATCTGAGCTGTGTAACCTTAGGCAAGTCACTTAACCTCTCGGTGCCTTGGTTTCCTCATTCATAAAATAGGGATCATGATAATCACACTGAGTTCCCAGGGCAATATTTGGGGCATACTCACTAAACAATTAGTTGCTGTCCAAAATTCATGTTTAACCATGCATCCTGTGCGTGTCGGGCATCCCTATTTCCCTGATGTCCTCAGTTCGGAAGGTAGACTCTGAGAAGGACCCAGCTCAGGGACTTCTGTCTGGGCTGGCCCGCCCCAGGTTTGTCTGGGTCGGTTCATTTCACATCGTGGTTCTCTCCAGTCTTGGCTCTAAGGCAGTATCTGTGGGCCCCCAGGAGGGCCGGGATGCACTTGCCTTGACCATCACTGTGCCCCAGCACTCTGCATAGAGCAGGGCACAGACTAGGTGCTCTCTGAAGAGCTGGTGAATACATGATTAATGAATCTATCTGGGCTCTTAGAAAAATAAAACAGAAAGAAAAAACTGAAGTATTCTCTAGGGTATATCTTTTCTGAGAGGGCGTTTTCCTAAAATCCTATTTTAGAGACTGTCGTAGAACAACAAATTTCACCCAGAAATGATCGTAAATGGTTCACTTTGTCAGGAATTTCATTGTCAGAGGAAACGCGGAGACTCTGATTTAATCAAACGAGGCCCTCCCACCCCCAAGGAGGCAGTGAGGTCCCACTCCATGGCTGATGGAGGGGCACACGGTTTCTGCGACGGTAGAAGCTGGAGTCATCTCAAAGCAGAACCAGGCCCAGGAACCACATCACCGCGGGGCCCGCTGCCCATTCTGCTGAGATTCAGAGCATTTATGAAAATACAGATTCCGTGGGTCCCTGGACCATCATCTTCATCTGTCCCTTTGCGAGGCTCTGCTCATGGAAAAATCTAGACAAAGGCTAGTTAGGTCCACTTTGTAAGGGCGGTAATGATTTCATTCAGAGCAGTGGGCTCAAAGTCTGGAACAAGGCAAGACAAAGGAGGTCAGGCCAGCAGCAGATGGTCTAGAGCAACAGCCTTCACACGGTGGTGAGCTTTCGAGTTACTTGGTGTGTGAAAATATAGACGCTTGGACCTTACCTGAAACCTATCGAATCAAACGGCATAGGCTGGGTCCCAAGGATCTGTCCCGGGCTATTCTCCGAGTGACTCGAGACGGCTTGCGTCTATTCATAATTCCGGACAGAGTTATGGGTCCTCAAGCTTGGTTTCCTGGGGCGCCATGTTGTTTTCTGTCTCTTTCTCCTTTCAAAAGTGAAGGTCACCTTTCACACCCAGCGCTCGATTGCTAACTGGGCTGAATGAGAAGGTCAAGTCTAGTTAGTCTGGATGTAGATAGAATTGTGGAACCATAACACACGAGAGCTGGAAAAGAGTGAGTAGTCAAGGTAATGGATCCAACTGGAAGAAGAACTGGAGACCCAGAGATGGAGTGTATCTTGCCCACCTCTCCAAAGTCACATCCAGGTTCTGTCCCATCTGCCCGTCCTGTGAAAGGAGACTCCGGGCCCCAAAGCACGGGGTGTGGACAAGAAGGTGCTGTTCGTTCCCCCCCGAGGTGATGGAGCCACCCTGGAGATGCTTGGGTTTTGTGGTTGTACATTTTACATTTGCCTGCCTTGGGGGCTCCAAGAATTCCCCTCTTCCCTCCACCTTAACACCCTCATCAGTGAGGAGGAAGTAAAGGGACCCACCCCTTTGCCCAACCTTTGCAACAGTGGGCACTGGGAAGTCTAGGTCCCCTCACACAGTGTAGGGTGGTGACTTCACTGTGCAGTGGCATCTCAGAGCAGGTGGCACCCCAGGGGCAGAATCAGGCCCACCGAGGGGTGCTCCCGCAGGCTCGGTGGGGCCCTGGCCTCTCTTCTTTGCCTCATTATGTGGTCCACCGTGTGTGTGGGTTTGCTGGTCTCGCTTCTGGTACCCGCCTCGCAGGGAGGCGAGTGAGGACGAGTGTGCAAATCTACCAGAGCCCTCCGCAAACCCACAGTGGGGGCTTTGTGCCTCCCCTCCCTCTGAAAAAGGATTAAGGGCAACGAGTGTCTGAGCCTCCAGCTCTTTTGAAAAGAAACTCAGTCTTAAGTGCTAAGCTCAGATTCCAGGAACCCGGCTTCACCACTGCAGCTGCTCGGATTTCAGGGCCACCATTCCATGGCAGGTGGATTTGCACTGGCTCCCGGGGTGGGGGTGGGGGTGGGGGTGGGGGTGGGGCAGACCAGATGTTCTAAGGGAATTATCGCCTAAGGGACAAGACCAAGTTTTCCTGTGTGTCACTCACATCTTAAAGGCAATTTCCCCACATAGTGCCGCCAAAATTGGAGGGGATGGAAAACAGGAGTTTTCATCTTCTGATTGCATACAACTCCCCTGAGGCCTCGAGCGCCTTGTCTCATTTAATCCCCACAATGAGCATATGACGTGGGGCTGAACGGTGTCTCTTCCAGAATTCCTATGTTGATGTCCTAACCCCTAGGACCTCAGAATGTGACTGTATTTGGAGACGGGGTCTTTAAAGAGGTAATTAAATTAAAATCATTAGGGTGGACCCCAAGCCAATCTGACTGGTGTCCTTAAAAGAAGAGGAGGTTAGGACCCAGACACGCACAGGGGGAAGACTGGGTGAGGGCAGGGGGAGAGGATGGCCATCTACAAGCCAAGGGGCGAGGCCTCAGAAGAAACCAGCCCTGCTGACACCTTGATCTTGAACTTCTGCCCTCCAGCAGAACTGTGAGAAAATAAGTTGACGTTGTTTAAACCACCCAGCTGTAATATTTTATTACAGCAGCTCTAGCAAACTAATACGACCCCTGCCTTATGGACGGGAAACCGAGTCTTAGCCAGGTTAGATTAGATGCCCAAAGGTATCTAGAGAACTCAAGTAGCCTATCTTCGGTCCAGGTTGCTTCCCAAACCTGTTTGCAAATTAAAATCATGGGAGCGGTTTGGAAAAGTCAGAACTGTCCTTTGGGATCTAGCAAAAAGCTACCTGAAGGGGGGGCCCTGAAAACTGCATTTTTGACAGATTCCCAGAAGGATTCTCTCGCATAGTCAACTTTGAGAACCAATTCACTAGGTAAAGCACTCACAGGGCAGAGCTCACTGATGGAAGGTTTACTTTCACACGTGAAGGACCATTGATTTATTAGACAAATTCACAGTCAAGCGTCTGTCTGTGTCCCCCACATGGCTGGTATGATCTATGGTACGTGGAGGGACGTGAAGAACTCAAGGCGGCCCCCTGCCAGCTCTGAGCCCACCCCATCCCAGAGGCAGGTCCATCCCAGTCCCCAACGAAGGGGATCCATGCTTCCCACCTTCCAGGCAGCGAACAGTCTTCCCTGAAAGGTCTCCCGCTGCAGTTTCCTGCTGCCCTCTTTAAAGAACTTCTATTCCTGAAATACCTACTGGTTACACGGGTCACCTGACTCCTGTGTGAGGGCACCACAGCGAGTGTGAATAGGAGAAGGCGAGAATCGCTGGGGCCATCTTGGAGGCTGGGGGCCATCTTGGAGGGTGGAGACCATCTTGGAGGCTGGGGGCCATCTCGGGGGCTGGCCACCACTCTGCTGAGATAAGGCACGTGAAAGTTTTGCCTGAAGGCAGTGCAAAAGGTGAAGTAACGTAACAATCTATCGTGGGGACCGCTGCAGACGACCGACCGCCAAAGATGTGCTGGGTGGCCAACCGTCCTCGCCCAGCTGTGAGGGGCCTTCCTCCATTTTGCAAACACCACCTGTGACTGGGTCCTGTTTGCATCTCTTCAGATCCTTGACAATCTAGGACAGCAGCCAGTTGCCTTGCGCCTCTGACAGAAGCAACCAGATCCCGCATGAGGGACGCGGCATGTTTATCTTGTACCTGGTTTCCAGAAAACAAAAACAAAAACAAAAATGTGCCAGGCCCTGTCCCTAAATTGATCAAATCTCCCAGACTCATGGGCACAAGAAAGTGTATCGTGGGACTCCCCCTCGTCATCTGCATTTCCTGTAACATTTATGCGACTTTTCTCACCAAGCAAACCTGTCTCCCCATTCTGCTCCCCCAGAGGGAAAGGGAGCAAGGGACATTTCTGTTCACTTCTCCTTGTTTCCCTCTTGAATGTTTATAGGACTAGGCCAACTTCAGAGGTGTCTCAACTCCCAGTAATCATCCCGAAACAATGCCAAATACTGCATAAACCCTGGTCACAGTCTGTTAGATTTAGGGGGTGAGGCTTGATATGACCTGCTCTGGGGGGATCGCATCCCCCATCAAAAGACATGCTGAAGTCCTAAACCCCAGGACCTCAGTGTGTGACCTTATTTGGAATCAGAGTCATTGCTGATGGTAGTTAGGAAGACCTCGTTCTGGAGGGGCTGGGCCCTTCGTCCTACATGACTGGTGCCTTTCACACAGACAGGGGGAGAAGCTAGGCGGAAACAGAGGCCGAGATTGGGGCAGTGCGGCCACCAATCAAGGATTGGTGGGTGCGACCGGAATCTGCATCATCCTGTAGAGACTTTGAAGGGACTCTGGCCCTGCCAGCACCTTACTTGCAGACTTGTGGCCTCTAGAAGTCTAAGGTAATCAACCCGTTGATGTTGCTCGAAGACCCCAGTGTGTGGCACTTGGTTAGGACAGCCGCATGAATCTAACTCTCGGCCACTACATGAGATTCCTTCTCTCCACTCCAAGTGTTTCTCCTGAAATGAACTCGAGTTCCTGATGATTAATTTTCCTGTACTTGTTGTGGCTGTTCCCTGCGATTACTACCAGTATTATGACGACACAACCCTTACCCTTCAGGAAAAGAAAATTAGGTTGGCCCCCGAACTGGGTTTTCGCACTGACGAGGCAACACGATGGCTTAAGAGAAACTGTGCAAAATCTGTATGGATTAAGAACAACTTTCTGGTGTTTGGGGGGCACCAAAGCAAAATGTGGCAACTGAGGGTCTTCGAAGGATATGTGGCTATTAGCGAGGGAACTGGGCATTCGCGTCTGCCAGAGGAGAGTCAGGGAAGCACAGCTCCCCCTCCCTGGGAGAAGAGCTGGGGGGCCCGGGTCCGGGGGAGGATTGGTTTCCTGCCCACCTGCCAGTCTGTGACTTGGGTGGGTTGTTAGCAGTTTACTCCTGCATCTCCAAAGCTGTAAACGGGGACGATTCCTGCCTCGTGATATTGTTGAAAGGACATGAGACGGGGCTTAGCCCTGTGCTTGGTATAGAGTAAGCGCTCAAATAACATCGGCTGCTACTTCTGCTTACCGACGCCGTTAATTATTATCTGTATTATTTTTATGTTTTTGATTCCAGTTAGTTACCAGTGTTATATTGGTTTCAGGTGTATGATACTGTGATTCAACAATTCCAGACATCACCCCGTGCTCATCATGATTATTCCCCATCACCTAGTTCCCCCGTCCCCCCATCCACCTCCCCTCCGGTAACCATCCATTTGTTCTCTATAGTTAAGAGTCTGTTTCTTGGTTTGCCCCCTCCCTCTCATTTCCCCCCTTTGCTCATCTGTTTCCTTTCTTAAATTCCACATATGAGCGAAATCATATGGTATTTGTCTTTCTCTGACTGACTTATTTCACTTAGCGTCACACACTCTAGTTCCATCCATGTTGTTGCAAATGTCAAGAGTTCATTCTTTTTCATGGCTGAGTAATATTCCCTTGTGTGTAACATATCGCCTCTTCTTTATCCACTCATCAGTTGATGGACACTTGGGCTGCAATACAATTAATTATTAATGCTAACAACCTACAGGGTCATCCCAGGCAGTCGCCGTGTCACAGAGGAAGACAGCGGGCCACAGGCTGTTTGCCAAGCTCGGGGAGGCAGCCAGTGAAGTGTCACAAACATGGCTTTGAATTGTGGAAACAGATCCCGTCCCCAACAAGGTCTTCCCGCTCTGTGACTTCACTCGGGTGATTTAGTCCCTCTACAATTGAAATGCAGAGGAAAATAAACCTAGGCTATAGGGTTATTTCGAGAATTTAATACGAAAACATTTGAAAGAGTATTCTGAATGAAGTGAAAGCCCTGAAAATAATTTTTGAATAGGAGTAGTGATTTTGTAGCATTAAATAGATGTGTATTAAACAGCTAAAATATATATAAAATACTATGTAAATTATAGGATATATTTAAAAACGTTTTTAATGTTTATTTTTGAGAGAGAGAAAGAGACAGAGCGTGAGTGGGGGAAGGGCAGAGAGAGGGAGACAGAATCCGAAGCAGGCTCCAGGCTCCGGGCCATCTGCACCGAGCCCGACGCGGGGCTCAAACCCACGAACCGTGAAATCATGACCTGAGCCGAAGTCGGACGCTTCACCGACTGAGCCACCCCGATGTCCTTATAGAATATATGTAATAAACATATTAAATGCATATATGTGTTTATATATGTATTTGACATATATCTTGGCCGCTTATGTTCTGGCCATAGATTGGAACATTATGTTCTGTTAATTGGACCCGTGGTATCACAGTCAGTTAGCATCAGATTAGCTAAAATAGATTCTGCATGACATCCGAAAATCACAGAGAGCTTTATGAATGGTGGCTCCATTTCCCTGGAGTGAAAGATGCTTTTTTTTTTTTTTTTTTTTTTTTTTAGCTTAAGGAGCATTGGCTCTACCGAGGGGGGAATTTTACCCCTTACGGGATGTGTGATGACATCTGGAAATATTTTTGTTGTCACAGTCAGGAAGGAAGTGCTGCCAGCATCTAGTGGGTGGAGGCCAAGGGTGCTGTTATACAGGCTACAAGGCAGAGAACCCCTCCCTCACCGCCCCCCCCCCCCCCCATAGAGAATGAATGATCAGGCCCAAATGTTAATCATGCCAAGGCTGAGAAACAGCCTTCGAAAGTATCCCATCTCTCCAGATGGGCCCAGGGGAGTGGGATCGGACTCTCATTCCTCTTCCTCAGAATGGGTTGATGCGAGGGTGTGAGAACAGTTAGTGGACCTCAGACAGAGTACGTCTATCCAGCGATAACATCTAAGGTTGAAAAGAGCCCTGGGAGGAGTGAGGAACTAATCTAAACTCTGAGCTCGGGATTGCCACCTCTGCTGTCCTTGGACGGTTGTTAGATACTGAACTCAGCAAGTGAGCTACCCCAAAGTTCTCCTCCCGCTTTCTAAATGAAGAAACTTCTAGTAACTTCGGGCATCTTCCAGGCTGTAGAATAAACCACTGCTGTCATTACTTGAGAACACCAGAGGGCGCTCAAGAGAGGAAGACACGCCCAGGTGACACCAAGGTGTTCTCTTGGTCTTCTGCTGGTGCATCTCAGGGGCTGGGGGAAGAAGCTGGAGGGTCAACATTTTCTCTTTCATCTCAGCCCCTCACGAACCAACACGAGTTCCTTTTTTTTCTTCTGCTCAGAGTGGCTCGGCAAAGCTTTCCAAATGAAACTTTGCCCCGGGGAGTCCGGCTGGCAGAGGGGCTGAGCCTTGGCCACCCTCATATTCGCAGCCCCTTGGCGCTTGACAGGGAGATTTCGATTTAAAAACAAGCCTCAGAGAGTGGTGCTACAATGGCCTCCCAAGGCAAGGCCTGCAATGAACTCCTGTGGCAGTAAGATTAGTACAGGTGGATTGTAAGGCAGGTTCCGAGAAGACTCGTCTACCCTAACGACCTAGTTATATGAGACTCTTGGGATTCAGGTTCATGTGTAGACTTGGGTGGACTGGGTGGCGTATGAACGTCCTGGGGCCACTGTAACAAGGTGCCGCAGACTGGGGGCTTGCACAACAGAAACTGATGCTCTCACAACCTCTGGAGGCTGGACGTCCAGAATCACAGTGTCGGCAGAGCTGGTAGCCGCTCTGAGGGCCGGGAGGGAGAATCCGCTCCATGCCTCCCCTGGCTTCTGGGGGTTGCTGACGATCTTTGACTTGTAGATGCATCATCCCAGTTCCTGCCTTCATCCTCACGAGGCGCACCCTCTGTGTGCATGTCTGTGTCTGCATACAAATTTTGCCTTTTTGTAAGAACGTCCGTCGTATCGGATCAGGACCTGGTCTTAACTTGGTCATCTGGGAAGGCTCCATTTCCAGGTAAGGGAGGTACCCACGTTCGCAGGCACTGGTGGTTAGAACGTCAACACCTTTGGGAGGGACACACAGCTCAACCCCGTGACAGATGCCTTCTAAGGTCTCTTCGGGGCTTCTGACATCATGGCTATGGAGTCCTGAGAACAAGATTGACTCCAAACAGTGCTGATGGCCCATCCAGCGAACTCTTCCCAGGAGGGAGGGGTGTATTCTTTTCAGCCAGAGAAAACCAATTCCAGCTCAACGGCTGGCATGTTAAAGTTCATTGGTGACGATTCGTCCCAAGGGGCTGTTATCACTGCTTACTGCCACCCTCAGCGTTTCAGAGTCACTTGGATGCCAGTTGGAATAAATGGAAAACGTGTTTAACTTAAAAAGCGAAACGGACAACGCGATCGTATTGCACAAGCGAGCGTGCAGCGGGGCAGGGGGCAACTACTGTTTCAAGATGATTTAGGAATTTGATCAAATGCCTGGCTGCACCACTGCATGCTTTGAAAGGCACCTCACAGATGGGTTTCATAATTGAGAAATGCATTTGTTCTTTGTTGGTGTATAAAAATAACATGATTCAAAGCTCGGGGTCGGAATGTCTTTCTGAAAGTGATTTCCCTCCATCGTGCACACATAAACTAGTATGTTTTCACAGAAATGACATGTCGGGGTGGGGGAAGGTGGGATTCTGCCTGCGCTCTTTTGGAAAGAGAGCCTCCATGGAAAAAGAAAAACAAGTCAAAGGAGTTTGCAACAGACACCACACTGCCGAAGGAAAATGACAACCTAAGTATCTTAGAAGCCTTGCTTCCGTGTTTCGAAATAACCAAAGAGGGCCCCTGGGTGGCTCAGTTGGTTAAATGTCCGGACCTTGAGTTCAGCTCAGGCCGTGTCTGGCTCTGCACTGACCACATGGAGACTGCTTGAGATTCTCTCTCTCTCTCCCTCTCTCTCTATCC
Organism: Lynx rufus; assembly: GCF_022079265.1. Taxonomy (NCBI): domain Eukaryota; kingdom Metazoa; phylum Chordata; class Mammalia; order Carnivora; family Felidae; genus Lynx; species Lynx rufus. Next base: position 146,833,546 of record NW_025814867.1, read on the forward strand.
CTCTCCAGCTTGCATGCATGTGCTCTCTCTCTCTCTCTCAAAATAAACATTAAAAGAAGAAGAAGAAGAAGAAGAAGAAGAAGAAGAAAAAGAACCAAAGAGAATTAAAGGCATGGCATACTCTTGGAGACAGACAAGCCCTTCACAGAAATGCAATTCACGGGGCTTAATAAATTTCAACATTCTGAGAAACGCACAGTAGAGCAACCATCTCTGGTAACTGCTCCCCGCGTAGCATTTCGAGAGCCTGTGTTACCCGAACAGCTTAATGTATTCTATTGCCTCCACCTGCCACTGAAAACTAATGACTTATTTTTATTATCTTTTTACTTTTTTTAATGTTTATTTTTACGAGAGAGAGAGAGACAGACACAGAGTGTGAGCAGGGGAGGGGCAAAAAGAGAGGGAGACAGGGGTGCCTGGGTGGCTCAGTCGGTTGAGCGTCTGACTTCGGCTTGGGTCGAGATCTCGCCGCCCGTGAGTTCGAGCCCCGCGTCGGGCTCTGTGCTGACCGCTCAGAGACTGGAGCCTGCTTCGGATTCTGTGTCTCCCTCTCTCTCTCTCTGCCCCTCCCCTGCTCATGCTCTATCTCTCTCTGTCTCAAAAATAAAGAAAAACATTAAAAAAAAACTATAAAAAAAAAAAAAAAAGAGAGAGGGAGACAGATTCCAAAGCTGGCTCTAGGCTCTGAGCTGTCAGCTCTGAGCCCAACACAGGGCTTGAACTCACAAACCAACCGTGAGATCATGACCCGAGCGGGAGTCGGACGCCCAGATGACTGAGCCACCCAGGCACCCCCCCAAGGACTTATTTTTAAAAGGAAATGAGCTTTTCCAAGTACATGACTAGAACTTCCCGCTGGCACGTGAAAGAAGGGACATTTCCCCAAACCTGCTTACTCTGCTCCCATCCTGTTTGGTGGCTTGGGGCTCCAAGGCATCCCGCGGCTTTTCAATGTGTCCCCAGGATTACTGACTTTTTTTTTTTTTTTGGTAGAACTAAAAAGAAACCTGTCCCATGTTTTCTTTCTTGTAAGACCTACATACAAGAAGGCTCTGAGGGTTTTTCAGGAATGGGAAACACATGGGTACTGCTTTTCTGACACCTTCATTGGGTCTGAACAAGTTCCTCAAGTCATAACATTACAAATACACGTGTTCTCCGTGGGCCCCGCCCCAACTGTTTGCAGCTCCAAGGTGTGGGGTCCACTCGCCTACATTTCTGCAGAGGGATAGACACAGAGAGCAGAAGGCCACTGCTGGTTCAGGGACCTACAGCCCAGGTGCTCAAACTCCAGCGAGTAGGAGAATCACCTGGGAAGCTTGTCAAAACACAGATGGCCAGGCTTCCTCCAGAGTTCCGGACTCAGTAGGTCTGGGGTGGGGACTAAGAATTTGCTTTTCTAACAAGTTCCCAGGTGACGCTGCTCTGCCACCGGGGGAACGCATTTGGAGAACCGCTGTGCCCCGTAAGAAGGAGCATGGGGAACGTGGCAACCAGTGTCCCTAAGGATCTCCAAAGGTCTTGCCAGCATCACCAGGTCCCCTCTACTGGCCTGAGTTTACCCTCCCTCCCTAGGAGCACGGGGATATGTGCACTGGGAACATGACCCGGTGACAGGTCACCATGGATGACCTAAAAACAGATACATTCTCCCGTGGTTAATTTGGGTTCAGGAGAGTGTAGCAGAGACAGGCCCTCCAGGAAGGGCCGTGGCCCCTGCATCACACATCATCAGGGGGTGGGATGAGGGTCTGAAGTGGGACGGAAAGTGGCCGTGTCTCTGAGTCAGCCTGCCTGCTGCGGGCTTAGCAGGGCCACGGAGAGGGTAGTCCTCTGTCGTCCCCTTGGAAAGAGGGTTTCAAATACTGTTTGAGCAGCAGACTCATTTAAAGATATAAAAAACAGAGCGACAGGGGCGCCTGGGCGGCTCAGTAGTTAGGCATCCGACTTCGGCTCAGGTCATGATCTTAGAGTTCGTGGGCTCGAGCCCCGCGTCAGGCTCTGTGCTGACAGCTCGGAGCCTGGAGCCTGCTTCGGATTCTGTGTCTCCCTCTCTCTCTGGTCCTCCCCCGCTTACACTCTGTCTGTCTCTCTCTCAAAAATAAATAATGATTAAAAAAAAAAAAAAACCAGAGCGACAGAGCGGGTGCGGAGAAGGGCCCCTCTTCGCATTGCTGCTCCATGGGCTTTCTCTTGATCCCCTGGTACTTGACCTTGCAATACCACCAGGGAACCCCTGGGCTCATCAGAACACAGTCTGAAAACCATTTGGTGGTTCTTCCCCTCTCCCGCCTTTGTCATTCTCCAAAAGCGTTCTGAGCTCTTCTGCAGGAGAAAACCTTTGCGGTGCCATGAAACACACAGAATCCCATAGCATACTTTCCACCTTCGGCAAAGGAAAACCTGTCCAGAAAAGACTAGGTCGTGGTTTTGTTGGGAGAATGGCCGAGTAACGCGATAAAGTGAGTACATCTGGGGTTATCGACGGCTATTAATTATCACGTGTGGCTTTGCTGAGTAACGGCACCCCTGACGGAGACCTAGAGGCTTATCCTGGTAGTGGAAGGAGACCCGTGTGAATGAGTGTGTATGAGTGTGTAGGTGGGCACGTGTGGCAGCTGGGATTCTTTTAGGGAACTGGGCTTCCACACACAGCAGGCCCCCAGGGAACATGTGACCGTTCCCTTTGTTTTCTCATAAGACACCCTAATCTATTCCATGACAGGGAGTGGAATAGCCTCACGGTTAAGAACATGGACTCCAGAGCCACACGACTCAAGTTCAAAGCCCTGCTCCTCTACTGAATGCCTGGGTGAGCTCAGGCAAGTCACTTAACCTCTCTGTGCTTGTTTCTTCGACCACTTGCTTCATAGAATTGTTGAGGGGGTTAAATTAATATACATAAGGAACTTAGAAAAGGCTTTGGGGGCGCCTGGGTGGCTTAGTCGGTTAAATGTCCGACCTCAGCTCAGGTCATGATCTCAGTTCATGAGTTTGAGCCCCGCATCAGGCTCTGTGCTGACAGCTCGGAGCCTGGAGCCTGCTTCGGATTCTGTGTCTCCCTCTCTCTGCCCTTCCCCTGTTCACACTCTCTCAAAAATAAATAAACATGAAAAACAATTTATTTTTTAAAAAGAAAAGGCTTTGGTGTACAACAAGGGCTATAAAGATAGTTTGGCATTTTAATTTTATTACAAAAAGTTTTTAAGCTTCCACATCAAACTCTCAGTAGATATTTGATTTTTATTTTTAGGGGTTAGGACTGGGAAACACCAGAAGCTATTTGCTTAAAGGCCTAAATTGTCCAACTTCTTCTGTCAAAACTTTTTTTAAAAAATTTTTAATTTTTATTTATTTCACAGAGAGAGAGAGAGAGAAAGCGCAAATGGGGGAGGAGCAGAGAGAGAGAGGGAGACACAGAATCCGAAGCAGGCTCCAGGCTCCGAGCTGTCAGCACAGAACCCGACGCAGCACTCAAGCTCACAAACTGTGAGATCATGACAAGAGTCAAAGTCAGAAGCTTAACCCACTGAGCCACCCAGGCACCCCCCCTTTGTCTAGTTTTTGACTGGGTTCTTTGTCTTTTTATTGAGTTGTAAGAGTTCCTTATGCCTTCTGTATACTCATCCCTTGCCAGATATGTGATTTGCAAATATTTTCTCCCACTCTGTGGGTTGTATTTTTACTTTCTTGAAGGCATTATTTTCAGCATAAAAACTTCTCATTTCAATGCGTACAGTTTATTTATCTACTTTTTTCTCTGGTTGCTTGTGCTTTGGGTATCATGTCTAAGAAATCGGGGCCTGATCCAAGGTCACAAAGATTTACTCCAATGTTTATTTTTAAAAGCTTCATAGTTCTGGGGCCCCTGGGTGACTCCATCAGCTAAACATCTGACTTTGGCTCAGGGCATGATCTATGCTAACAGTTCAGAGCCTGCCTGGGATTCTCTCTCTCCCTTTCTCTCTCTCTGCCCCTACCCTGCTCTCTCTCTCTCTCTCTCTCTCTCAAGAAAAATATTTATTAGTTTTTGAGACAGAGAGAGAGAGTGACAGAGACAGAGCACGAGTGGGGAAGGGGCAGAGAGAGAGAGGGAGACACAGAATCTGAACCAGACTCTAGGCTCCAAGCTCTCATCACAGAGCCCGATGCAGGACTCGAACTCACAAACCAGGAGACCATGACCTGAGCCAGAGTCGGACAGTTAACCAACTGAGCCACCCGGTGCCCATAAACAAACAAACAAACAAACAAACAAACCTTCATAGCTTTAGCTCTTATATTTAGGTCTGTAATCCATTCTGAATTAAACCTGTGTATGGTGTGAGGTAGGGGCCCATTTCAATCTTTTGCATGAGAATATCCATTGCTGATGTCTGATGTCTGGATTACCTCCCTAGGGGTGGTCCCGGCTACCTCTGCTGGATATTAACAACTAGCTATGTAGTGGGACTTAAGTTCTTATTGGTTCAGTGGTTTATGTAAATTTGCTACACCAGTCCAGGCCTTGCTTTGTGTTAGAAAACATACAGTTGGAAGCAAAATTCTTAAATATATATCATTTCCACTTTATAAGAGAAAACTAGTGAGGCTCAAATAATTCACCACTGTGCATTTAGTTTTGGGGGCCTCTAGCCTTATTTGTTTGTTTATGCATTTATGCATTTGAATTCTCTCCCTTTCTAATATCTCTGGGGCTTGTCTAGCCAGGTAAAGAATCCACACAAAGCTACAAAAACCAGCTGAAAACGAAAAACATTAGTTGAGAATCAGTTTTCCTTATCTACACAATTAGCCTGAAGGGCCCACATTACTCTCCGGCTTTGTTTCCTGGAGAGGCAGATTTTGCCCACGAGAGCTTCCAATCTAGCTAGCTTGTCACCTGGGGCTGGATTCCCTGGGTTTTATCTTTGCATTTTGTCTTTCCAGTTGAGTCCAGAGACTCAGACTGAAATGAACATTTCAGAACTTTGATCTGGACTTGACAGGACTGAGAATCCCTTAAGCACCTGCATCTCTGAGAATTAGGTTCATCTGTCTGAAACCCAAATAAAAGTGGCTGAAAAAGACTGAAAGAGAAAGACTGAAAAAGAAAAAAGACTTTTTCTCCCTCATGTGCCCAGGGCTGGGAAGATGGCTCTCCTCCATCGGGTCAGAGGCAGCTGCTCTGTCTCCTTAGCACATACCCATTCATAGAGTGTCAGGCATCCAGCCATCACATGTGCATTCCAGACTGCAGGAAGGAAGAACAAAGAAGGGAAGTCTTTTTCCTTTTATTTTTTTAAAGTTTATTTATTTTTGGGAGAGGGGGAAGAGAGAGAGAGGTAGAGAGAGAGAGAGAATGAGCAGGGAGGGGAAAACAAGAAGACAGAGAATCTCAAGCAGGCTCCGTGCCGTCAGTGCAGAGCCCGACGTGGGGCTCGATCTCAGGAATCATCCTGATCTCACGAATCGTGAGATCATGACCTGAGCCAACATCAAGAGTTGGGCGCTTAACCGACGGAGGCGCCCAAGCGCCCCAATCCCTTTCCCTTTAAAGACACTATCCAGAAGGCATACACCCTTTCTGCCTTCAGCCTTGGCTAGAATTTAGTCAGAAGGCCACACATATTCCCGGTTCTGTGAAAGGTAGTGTTACTCCAGTCGGATAGGTGCCCAGCTCTACACTGGGGACTCCGCTGAGAAGGAAGCAGAACAGAATCGATATCAGGGATGTCCAGACTTCTCCATCAGAATCCGTGGGCCGTCTGTCCCAAGACTCAAGGAATCGGCTTCCAATTTCAATCCTGCAAACGATTTGTCAGCCCCATTGGAGAGCTGGCCAGGACAGTGCACAGATGCTGTCTCGCTCCGTTTACCCCTTCTTCATTTCTGCATTTTCACTCAATATACTTGGATTTAGCACAGAGCAGTCGAATAAAGATCTAGACATTGAAGGAAACGAAACCCCAAATGGCTCAGAGGGTAGTGATTCTGCTACTTGAAATATGGTTGTATTCTCCACTTTCAGACGAAGATGCTAACATTGTCTTCCAGAACAATTGCACCATCTAGACTAAGGGACCCACAAAAGTGTCAATTCGCCGTATGTTAGCTTTTTTTTTTTTTTTTTTTTATAACTAATTGTAGCAAGTGGTTGCTGTGAAAACACAGGCTTCCTATGGCTGCCCTTCCGATGACCCATACCCTGACCTGGACAGACCACCTTCTGTCCAAGAGAGGAAAAGTTTTGTTCCTAGATCAGATGAAATCCTGGCTTGCCCCGGGCGACCACTAGGATTAATCAGACACCCGTAAGACAGCTGACAGAAAGACCAAACCAACAGACAATAATCAGCACACACATTTCAGCTCGTCCCTTCCTCCCTTTCTTTGTCCTAATATGCGATACCTGCTCCGAAGGCCTAGCTGTCTGTGCTCCATAAAGGGAGCACTTGCGAGCTAAGACGCTGCACGTTTTTAGGATCAATATGGTATTCGCCCAAGCTGGTTACGAGACACAATGCCAGGGACAGAATTTGCAGTGGGGCTTGTAGGGGATTAAGCTGTTTCCCCAGGACTTATCGCCCAGTGCACAGCCCAGGGGCCCTGAAGCCCACGGACTGTGGTGGTTAAGATCAGCCGAAAGGCACTGTCACTGTAGACAAATTACGTTCAGATGCAGAGGAAGAGGCGAAGGCCAGCAAAAGGAAGACAAAAGTCTGAAATTTTGCTCGGGAGGTTCCCAGGAGTCTCACTTCGAGAAAAGCCTCACGCTGGATACAGCAGCGTGAATTTCACATCACACATCATCGCCCAGCTCAGGGTCCTTCGTTTTCCTACCTGCCCAGAGCCACTTACTTCTTTCCCTCAGCAATTGTTCGGGTTCTCTTTTTATTTCATTCTGTTTTCCAGGGCGACACAAAAAGCAAATAAAATCACATCTGTGCTACTAACTTAAAGGTAAATCTACTTGGAATCCAAAGTGACTTCTCTCCGGTTTTATTTTATTTTTTTAATTTTATTTTTAACGTTTTATTTAGTTTTGACAGAGAGAGAGAGAGAGAGAGAGACAGAGCATGAGCGGGGGAGGGGCAGAGAGAGAGGGAGACACAGAATCCGAAGGAGGCTCCGGGCTCTGAGCTGTCAGCACGGAGCCCGACGCGGGGCTCCAACTCACAGATCATGACCGCGAGATCATGACCTGAGCCGAAGTCGGACGCTCAACCGACTGAGCCACCCAGGCGCCCCTCTCCGGTTTTATTTTAAAACACGTGTAAGAAGATAGGCAACCCAGATTACACCTGACCCCAAATACAGCAATGTCAAATATTGTTATAGACCGCTAGGGCTGGGGTGGGGGTGGGGGGAGGACAAGGGCCAGGCTTCCATAAAAGGTGGCTAAGAAATGAGGGCAAAATATCACCCACCAGTGACTTCTTTTACGAGTCATGCCGGGGAGCAGAGAAAGGGTGCAAAACCAGTAATATCTGAGTTGTAAAAATCAGATGTGGGGAAACGTGGCTGGATGGGGGAAAGGATTAAATGAATTTAAATCAGATGCCAAAGGAATCTTTATTGGGGAATAAAATAAAATCCATTTTTTCCTGATATGTGCTGTGGAGGAAGCGTTTCAAAGCAAGACGATTTCTATTTCCAAATGCCTTCTGGAGGCTCCCCTCCAAGGACACAACACCAGTGCCATTAATCTTGACTCAGTGAATGAAAGTATTATGGGGATTTCATTCCAAACCTTCACATCTTAAAGAGCTCTGAAGAGCCCAGATAAAGCGACCCGTTTGTACTTTGGCGACTCCACAGAGGTAACTCACTTTAATTTCCCTTTCATCTCTATGGGAGGACTCGAAACCCTAAAAGCAAACAGGTTTCCTTTCCTGATTCCTGGAGAGAAGGCTTCTGTTGCTTTCTGAGGCTGCAAGACGGAAGGTGAGCGACCCGTCTTCATTTGTTACCTTGAAAGCTGCAGAGAACCAGAAGGGTGTCTGAAATAACAGGCAGATAGTAGATTCCTCCCTTCTTCGGGAAAAGTTATTGCCCCTCCACACGCCGGTTTGGTTTTTGATTTTCCACGCTCCAGCCCTGGAGTTGGCATGGAAGGACACTTTAGAAGCCAGCACATTGATAATAGCCCCAAATATACACAAGGACAATGCAGAAGGCGTGGCCGTTTCGTTCCATCAGGCAAATTATGATCTCAGCTTTCTGCCAACACCGTTTTCCTTTCCGGATTGGTATCGCAACACCACCAGCCTGTTTGTGGAGATTCTAAAATGCAATTACATTTTCTGGGATGAGAAAAAAAAAAAAAAAAAAAAAGACCAGAGAGAGCGTGTGTGCTTATTATGTAGATGCAAACTGTTTGAAATGGAAACACAACTCCCATTGTGAATAAAGGGAAAAGTATTGTGGAAAATTATACCAGATTATCTAGGCTAAAGGAGAGATTTTATGCCTCATTGTGCTACTTACGAGGGGCCCGAGAGAAAAGGTACCCCAGGAATTGCCTGAAAATAAACAGCTAAACCGGGATGCAGTTTTGTACAACTTGTCCTGGAATGCTTAGAACCTGAAGCCCTTGCTCTCCCACCGACAGCCAAGGAGGAAAATGGCTCGGACGTATTAAGTCTTACATAAAACAAGACGAAACAAGGCACGCGGCAGCCCTTGTTTTTTTTTTTTTTTTCCTTAAGGTGTTATCAAGACACCAACTTGTATGAAAAAACAATGTTTTCACTGAGGCCATATGCTTTGTCCTTCCCCGCGCCCGCATCCTGGGATAGATGAAGGAAAACAGAACCCGCAGCCTCAAAACAAAAATTTCTTGATTCACGTTAACAGTTGCCCCGCGTGCGTGGGACGACATGGTAGGAATGGGGGACCGTGAGAAAAATCTCGCATTTTTAGTTATGGAAAAGGAACTTTGGGGCTGTTAACATTCCTGTGAGAGTACTACCAACCTGACAGCGGAGTCACCGAAATATTTGATCACGTCGTGAGTAAAAACGTAAAATGAATGCATTTCAATTGAAAGAGGAAAAAAACGGGGGCAACTTTTCCTAGGTTGGGTTCCGCGTTAAAATAGGCAAATCTGTCCGATTATTGGGCCACAGTTATGCAAGGGGATGCCAAAATCGATAAAATAGGCGACAGCACAAGGAGGGAGCTTTTGTCCAATTTTGTTAAAGTCTAAAAGGTTTATTTCTGATGCAAAGTAGTCACACGGTCTAATAAATCTGTTCCCTTTCCACCCCCCAAAGCACTGTGGATTAAGTTATGTAAACAGTTTCCTTAAAAGCTGATGTGTTGATATACACAGTCCTCTCCTCCCACATCCAATAGTCACACATGCGTTTCTAGAAGAGTCTGCCGTGTGAATTTTGCAATCAGCAGTGAACAGTCTCCTCTAGTATGAATCTGAAAACAGCCCCTTCCCAAAGCCTTTATGAGACAATGTGCTAGATTCTCTTGGTCAAGAGGTCTCTGAAGTTGTAGGCTTTTGTATTTACACTTTTGAAATATCTCTATTGTGATGCAAATCTTGATTTTCAATCAAAATTAGCTGGAAAAAAAAAATCTTTCCCTGGAAACTGTGGTAGGAAGCAAGTCAGCCTAAATCGCAAAGTTTTTTTTTCTCTCCTGGCTTCCCGTGAAGCCATAAAACGAATGATATGAAACACTTACACCTTCTGCAAATGCAGATCGAAAACAATCGTATCCACCGGCTCTTGTAACTAACCACGGTTTTTGTCTCAAAGGGCACCCAGTTGACGCGTTTTTAAATGACCGGAGCTTTTATTTTTTTTTTTTTCCTCCTTCCTTTTTCTAATTTGGGCACCAACGTAACAAAAGCATCTGAGAACATTTTAGCTTTTGTGGATCGTTCAAAACGAAACCTGTTTTCGAGAGTTTGCCCTTCTCGGCCTGGATCCCTTAGTTAAGTCCAGACGAAGCAAATGAAACAAAACACAAAGGCATCATCAGTGGCATGAAGGCTTGCCATGTTTATTTTATTTTGAAAGCTGAGCGTTAAAATGTGGAATCCTCTGAATCTCCCCCAGAAAGGTGGCAGACCCTTCTGGGGACCCAGCCTCCTGGAAGTCTTTGGTCTGTCCCAGGTTGAGGGGTTTCTGTGCGTGTCTGTGTGTGTGTGTGTGTGTGTGTGTGTGTGCGTGCCTGTGTCTCTTACTGTACCCTTCGAGATGGAGTTCTGAAGGAGCGTTTCTCCTGCCAAAATACACACACAGCCTGGGATTAAAAGGGCTGAAACCTACCAGCAAGTTCTTAACGCCCTCCCACAATCATTAGACCAAATCCACCATCATTCCAGATTCATTTTTCCCTTATTCATCTGTCCAACTAATTCCTGCCGCATTCACCAGGCTTATATCTTAATCTTTTCTGTTACATAGAGAATACATAATGAAAAGCTGCATTTTCTGGGTACATGCACACATTTGGAGCGGATGAACCATATGTGAAGTGACATACAATGCTGAATGCCGGCTGAATGGCGTTCGGCGCTAAAAACACTGCGGCCGCAGGAACAAAAAGCCGCGAACAAGGGCCGGTGTGAGCCTGGCCTCTGCTAGAACACCAGGGGATTCGCCGCCGAAACATGGGTATAATTTCACTGTTTTCACTCACACAAGCTGTGGGAAAGGAGTCACCATCTGATGTTTGATTGTGTGGGATATGTTTTTGGCAGTGGCCTTGTATTCCACATTGACAAGAAAAAGAAAAAAAGAAAGAAAAAAAGTAAAAAGGGGGAGAAGGGGGGGAGAGAGGAAAATGAAGAATAGAGCTACATTTGCTGTTGTTAATTTGCCGTCTGGGGGACAGACACAGCTGACAGAGTTCTGACCAGTGGCCACCTGAAAAGTAGGGCCAGGGCCTGGTGACTGTCCCCTCTGCCTGCACCCCCCCCCGAGGCTCCCTTTTGTGCCAGGAGGACTTGGGTCCGTCCAGCCTTGTTGTCTGGTTAACTTACCACTGAGCTGTGGGGCTGACGTTTGCCTGATTTAATAACGCCTTTTATCCAAGATGCTGACTGAGGAAGCGTGCTGGGGGAGGCAGGGGCCTGCGGGCACCAAGCAGGAAAGGCCCACGCGTCACAGGGAGGCGTTTTCCAGAACCTCAGTGGCATCCGGGTTGATGTCCAGCTGCCTGGCGTCTGCAGGGGCCGCACGGGTGTCTCCCCAGCTTGTAGATTTCTCCTGCGGTTTCAGGCTGGAAGTAGGGGGGCTGTCAGGTTGACAGCCTGGGGGCCCCAACCCAAGGGTTCTAGAAAGAGATATATTGGCCTTGGTCCCCTTCTCCACCTCCTTCTCACCCAGGAATGCCGGATCTAGCAACTAAAGCTACAGGATGTCCACGTCCATTTGGATTTCAGGTCAACTGAAAAGTGCTGCGTGACGTATCTGAAATCCAAATTTAAGCGGGTGTCCTCTGTTTTATCTGGGGACCCTACCCCCACCCCTCCAAGCCCCCCTGCGCCCCTCCCTTGTGAGGGAGGCGGACTCCTCTGCCCGCATCTCAGGGGTGTTAAGAGGATAATGAGAAAATAGATGGGTAGCTGCTTTCCAGAAAGGTCATTAATTAGCCTGCCTGGTGAACATGTGGTTCCCATGCCCCAGCTGTGCTGGCTCTCCTTTTAACTTCCAGCTTCTACCAGGAGACGTCACCGGTGACACCAGACAGAGTCTGGTGGCCCTACGTCCTGCTCCCCACAGCACGTCCTCCGATGGGTTTCGCATCACGTTCTCCGGGCCACGTTTAAAACCAAACCAGACTCCCCAGCCTGACACCCGCTGCCTTTACTAGAGGCGAATACAGTGTTTCGTGGAAGGTGTGGGGAGAGGGTCACCTCCTCCCCCACTGAGTATCTGCTCACTTTTCAGCTGCCCTGGGCCCACCACGGGCCCCGCCCCCACTCGTGCCATGGCCTCTGCCTGCAGTGACAAGCGTGGCTCCCATTCCCGGGGACACCGGATTGCTATCTCTGCGCATTGGTATTTGATAATAAGCTGCTAAAGCCCAGTTGGCCTCCGGGATTTGTCCCGAGGTGGGCACACTGCTTTGACTTTCTCGCCGTGTGGCTCCAGGAAGCCCGTCTGATTAAGGGCAGTGAGAAGAGAAGAGGTTTCCCCCGGGGGTGAGGCCGGGGGAGGGAGGGCACACCTCGTGGACGGCCAGTGCCAGGGTCCCCGCTGCCCTTACTCTGCAGGTGGGCAGGTAGAAGCAGCAGTAGGCTTAACAAAGCTGCTGGCTGGCTGCGTTAACCGGGTCCAGGCTGTGACCCTCAAAAGTTGACTGACGCAACGGCCGAAGGAGCACTGCTCTTTTGCAAGCCCTGCGATCGGGGACAGTAGCGACTGCACGTATCGGCGGGGACTGGAAGCGCGGTTGTCCCCGTGTGGTGGAATCGCTCTCATTTCCAAACATGATACCGGGGCATAATGGCCGTTTGTAATGACCGCATTAGCATCATGGAGTAATAGATCTACAATAAATTAAGGCTGCTTTGCAATTAGTACCAATGATCACAGCTGTGGAGACAAATGGCATATGTGCTAATTAAATAATTTGTCACTTGACTGTTCAACAAACAATTCAGCCTCTTTACATTACAAACTGCCGTCTCCAGAACACCACCATGGGCCATTAACCCCGAGGAAGGAACAGCGTGCTATGCCCAAGTCGCTGGGGAGGGATGTCTCAATGGCAGGATAAAAAGGGACAGGGGGATCTTAAAAAAAAAAGGGGGGCACCTGGGTGGCTCAGCTTAGAGTTAAGCGTCCGACTCTTGGTCCCAGCTTGGGTCAGGATCTCACAGTTTGTGAGTTTGAGCCCCATGTCCGGCTCTGTGCCGACAGCACAGAGCCTGCATGGGATTCTCTCTTTCTCCCCCCACCTCTCTGTCCTTCTCCCTCTTGTGTGCATTCTCTCTCTCTCTCTCTCTCTCTCTCTCAAAATAAATAAATAAACAAAAAAAAAGTGACAACAGGAACTGGGCAAAGTTGCTGGAGAATCCTTAGAGCTTCTAGACAACCCAGAGACTGACTCATCCAGCCTTTCCTTTCGCCAGGGAGCAGAGATAGAAGTAGGTGGGAGGAAACAATGCCCCTAAATCATGCTGACCCTTCCCTTCTCTCCGTGTGTGGTGTGCCCCCCCCCCACCTGCCTCATTTTCTGATATAAGATGAAAAAGTCCAAATAGAGTCCTTTCCTCCTGCTATTAGTTGGGACCCGGCGATCCCACCAGCCATTTACTTATTTCTGGTATAAAGTGTTCTCGCTGTGTAACCTTTCTGTCTCTTAAAGGAGATGTGTGAAAGCCCTGGCCGTGCAAAGTCTTGTGTAACCCCAGTGAGAAGATTGCGGTAGTCTGAAAAGGTCATTAGGGAAATAAAAGCTTAGAGTCCTGAATAGCTTCCCGACAATTGTCCAAGGGCAAGCTGCCCCCTCACCCACCAGCCAACCCAATTAGACTACATCCTGCCTTTGAGGAAAATTCACTAAATTTTGCACCGTGCCCCCCCACAGCCCGGATCGACATAAGAATTTTAAGTATTCAATGTCATGTATGTATATTGAGTCCCCAAAGCATATATAATAAGTGTCTGTATCGCTCAAAGTACATTAAACTTTTTGTTCCGTGCTTCTAGAATCTTGAAAAATACGTCGGCACTTTGAAAAGAGTAACTTTAATTTTTGTCGTCATACATTCTGTCATTTACAAATCAAACAGTACTTAAATGCGTGGTAAGGGATAAACACAGTTTTCAGTTCCACTTCTAGAATTTCACTTCCACTCCCCTGAGGCAGGGAATTGCAACAATTTCTTTTTTTTTCGGGAATTTACCTCGTGTTGCTAGATGATGTGTGCCTAGAAGATTTCCTTGATTATATTTTCCAACACTATTACTGAGAGCTTTTATTTCTTAATTCGGTTATTCTATTTTAGTTTTCAAGACTTCTGGTTCTCTGATCCACTTTTATATTTTCCTGTTTTCATTTCACGAAAGAATATCTTCTTTTATATTCCTGAGAAGGTCATTTTCTTTTCGAAGTGTATACTTGTTGAAACGTTTACTGAATCATCTCTATTTCTTCTGGGTTCATCTTTACCCTTTTTGTTTTCCTCTTTCCCATTGGAGTTTTCCTCAGATGTCTGATGATTTTGGTAGGCCATCCAAATTTAAGAGAGGGGCACTAGCTGCTAATTGGAGGGGGTGGAAGCCGGCTTTTATATCCTGTGGCTGATAAAGTTTACCGGCCTGTATCACCATCTGATACAACCACGTAACTCTTTCCTTGCTGTGCGCATCTTCCGGGTCTTATCCAAGTGCCATGAGAGCAAAGCTTTGTTTGTTTTGTTACCCACTGCATTCTCAGTGCCTAGAATAGTGCTTAACACATGATTAAGTGTAAAAAACAAAACAAAAACAAAAAATAAAAAAAAACAAAACAGAAAACAAAAAAACAAAAAAACCAAAAAAAAACACAAAACACCCCCAAACCCCAAAACAACACCTGTTGGATAAAGAAATGCGAAATGTGGGGGTGGGGGGGGGAGGAGGGGAGTTATACCTAGCACAAAGTGAAAGGAAGCCTAGCAGAGGAAGAAATTCATTTTGCCTTAGAGCATCAGGGAGGCTTTTTGGAAGACAGGGGATTTGACCAGAAGCCTGAAGAATGGGTAGGTCAAGGAGAAGAGGGGCAAAGAGACCAACTTGTCTGAAAGGAGGCACGGAGCATTTGACCTCCCAGGACTCTGAAAGGTCATCCCTTTGGTACTTTTCAAACTGAGGGTCACCAACCATTTATTGATCCTGAAATCAATTTAATGGGTTTCCACCAGCATTAAAAAAAAAAAAGAAAAGAAAGAAAGAAACATCAGAATGCACCGTCTGTAGCTAGGATGACTCTGGTTAAGTGTTCTCTCGTGAGTTTGCGTGCACGCAGATGCACCCGCACACACGGGACCGTGATGCAAAACTTATTCCTTACTCTGGACACAGAAAGTTTGAAAAGCACTGTCCTAGAATGGTCCTCCCTTCAAATCTGGGATTTTCCCCTCTGGTGACTACATGTCCCTGCCAGACAGTCGTGAGGCTCCTCTTTTCCAGGGTTTACTGAAAGCTCACCACTCACGGGGGAGCCGACTGCATAGCCGTGAGGCACCAGCTGCTGGAAACTGCCCTGTGTCCTTTTGTTCACTCGGAGAGATGATGTAAATCGGGCCACTGTGCCTTTTTTTTTTTTTTTAAACTTTAAAGACACAGGAAAGTGCACAGAATTATATGTAATCATCCAGAACTGACAACTGTTAACATGTTTTCGTATTTGTTTTTGGTGTTTCTTAAAAAAAAAATTAGAAAAAATTTTTAGTGTTTATTTATTTTTTGAAGGAGAGACAGAGGAGGGAGGAGAGACAGGGAGGAGTGGAGAGAGAGGGAGACATAGAATCCGAAGCAGGCTCCAGGCTCCAGGCTGTCAGCTCGGATCCCGATGCGGGGCTCGAACTCAAATACAGTGAGATCATGACCTGAGCCGAAGTCAGCCGCCGCCCGACTGAGCCACCCAGGTGCCCCGCAGTGGTTTTTTTTTTTTTAAAGAAAGACCCCTTTCTCACCACCACCACCCCCCTCCCACCCCATTGTTCTCCACATTCTTTCTGGGGGAAGGTAGAGCCTGTTTGCCGATACCCTTCTTCTCCAGATGTAGGACTTTTACGTGCATCCAGCGGGAACACAAAGCATTATTTTGGTTTGGGCTTTGAGTTTACATCAACACCTAAATGTATCATTCTGGGTCTTGCTTTCACCACCGGGACTTGGAGTTTTGAGACTGCAGAGGAAGAACTCAACCCAAAGGAACTGCACCCAGACTTCCAGGACGCGACCTGCCCACAGGTTCTGCCTAAGGGGCATCTTCGATTTTAGGACCTTGCAGATGAAGTATCTGCCCTCCCTCATGGAGTGAGATTTCCTTATTCCTAGTAATACTGAGGTTCTCCCAGTAATCCAGGCCACATAAATAACAAACAAACAAACAAACAAACAACAGTCGAGTTGCACTTGACATGCTCCCAAGGAACACTGAACATCCGCCCTGCATGGGGTTTTGCACAGACCCAGTCCTGACAGTAAGCATCTCCGTGGGAGGGTCTGGAGTCCGGCCCTGAAAGGCTCCACACCAGTTCCGGCCAAGAAGGCAGTGTAGATCAGAACAGAATAAGTCTGAGTTTCTTTCACAACATAGGCTAGTAATACTCCTCTGATGGCGTTCTTTTATCCAGGCAGCTGACATCTACGGAGCACCTACCGAGAGCTCTGAAGCAGTGTAGCCCAGGGGTTAAGGGCAGGGGATTTGGCCCCGAGACCTGAATTCTGGCTCTGCGGGCAGATACCTCTTGGAGCCTCGTTACCTTAACACTATACGAAAAATTATCCGGGCGCCTGGGTGTCTCAGTCTGTTAAGCATCCGACTTCGGTTCAGGTCATGAATTCACAGTTCACGAGTTCGAGCCCCATGTTGGGCTCTGTGCTGACAGCTCGGAGCCCGGAACCTGCTTTGGATTCTGTGTCTCCCTCTCTCTCTGCCCCTCCTCGACTCGTGCTCTGTCTCTCTTTCTCTCAAAAATAGACATTTGGGGCACCCGGGTGGCTCGGTCAGTTGAGCATCCAACTCTTGATTTCAGCTCAGGTCATGGTCCCAGGGTCGTGGGATCCAGCCCTGCATCAGGCTCTGTGCTGAGCATAGAGTCTGCTTAAGATTCTCTCTCCCTCTGCCCCTCTCCCCTGCTCATTCTCTCTTGCTCTCTCTAAGATAAATAAAATAAAAAAAAAAGAATTCAGTAAATAGGAGTTACTTTGTTTTAGTATTATTGCTTTTCATCAGGTTCTGTGCCAGCCTACGGAGACATAGAGGTGGATAGAGATTGGTCCCCTCATCAAAGACTTCATAACCTAGTGGCCTGCTTCTAGATTCTTCTCTTTCTTCCCTAATATCTTCTGAAATTAAAAAAAAAAAAAAATGCAGAAAGTGCAAATTACCTCCATAGGCCATTTTGGGGAGGTGGGTCGAGTTGGGGCAAGGACTCACATCTAACTGGCTGTCTTCTTGGGAGAAGACGGGGGCTAAAAGGGGTGGAGGGAATGAAACCCACAGCCTCTTCCCAAGGGCTCGGGAACGTCCCTGAGCCTTTGGCTCTGACGAGCTCGGCGCTGAGGGCTCTGAATAGCAACATGCACTCAGGATTAAGACAGCCTTTCACTCACAAATCTGGGAACCTGTGATCTTCCGTAGACAAACCCAATTGCTGTGGTTGTAGAATAAATAAGCAAAAAGGTGGGCACCTTTCCCGTACATTTGATCAGAACTTTGGCAAAGTTACGAAGAAAACGTTTTCCCTAGACTCCTGCTTGCTTCCACCCTGAATTTCTCTAAATACCGTTTACTGCTTTTTTTATTTTTTAAAGGACGCTTTCAAAGATAGAACAATTGCTAAAGTGACTCTAACACTAAAAAAAAATCCATTTTCTCAGTGGTTCGGTCTTCGTGGTGGAGGATGATAATACATACATGTTTAACATGCAGCCCATTTGAACTTGTATCTACGCTCCACTTCCAAATCTCCAGCACATGCATTCATCAAGGGAGACAGGAGAGAAACCGCTAACAGTGAGAATGGTGAAGCATCAGTCATAGTTAATAGCTCTGGGAATGAAATGTATAATATCACATCTTGTTAATGTGTGTTAATGTATAATATCACAGCTTGTTTACAAGCTTTGTATTTAATTTTACCACTTACTACTTAAAATAGATCAATGCCAGAATTTTTTTTTTTTAATTTTTTTTTCAATGTTTATTTATTTTTGGGACAGAGAGAGACAGAGCATGAACGGGGGAGGGGCAGAGAGAGAGGGAGACACAGAATCGGAAACAGGCTCCAGGCTCTGAGCCATCAGCCCAGAGCCCGACGCGGGGCTCGAACTCACGGACCACAAGATCGTGACCTGGCTGAAGTCGGACGCTTAGCCGACTGCGCCACCCAGGCGCCCCTCAATGCCAGAATTTTTTAAAAAAATTTATTTACTTTGAGAGAGAGAGAGAGAGAGGGAAGGGCAGAGAGGGAGAGGGAGGGAGAGAGAGAATCCCAAGCAGGCTCCGCACTGTCAGTGCAGAGCCTGACTGGGGGCTCGAACTCATCAACTGTGAGATCATGACCTGAGCCTAAATCAAGGGTTGAACACTTAACCGACTGTGCCACCCAGGCGCCCCTCTCAACGTCAGAACTGGCCATGACGAAGTCCGTTTTGTAAATAAAATGGGCTCAGATATTGATGTCAGCGTAGTAAGTACAAAAACCAAATCCCTACAAGGGTCAGGGGGACAATATCCTCCCCAAACTTCAAATCGAATGTTTGGCCTGAGAACTGGGTTTGGATCTCAACTCCACTCAGTCCGGGCAAGAAGCGGCCACGTGCAGACAGCCTCCTTCCTGGGAAAAAAAAATGGGAATCTCCAAAGGAAGCACAGGGTCACCTTTTGATGCGGGGGTGGGGTGGGGATGGGGCACAGCAGGCATACGAGGGCAGGAGAGCCATAAGAAGTTAGGATATCCTGGGGCGCCTGGGTGGCGCAGTCGGTTAAGCGTCCGACTTCAGCCAGGTCACGATCTCGAGGTCCGTGAGTTCGAGCCCCGCGTCGGGCTCCGGGCTGATGGCTCGGAGCCTGGAGCCTGTTTCGGATTCTGTGTCTCCCTCTCTCTCTGCCCCTCCCCCGTTCATGCTCTGTCTCTCTCTGTCCCAAAAATAAATAAAAAACGTTGAAAAAAAAATTAAAAAAAGAAGTTAGGATATCCTGATGAAAGCAGCCACTAAATTCTCATTCCCACTGTTATTCTTTATTTAAACATTTTTGCTTAAAAAAAAAAAAAAAAAACACAAAAACTTAAGGGGCGCCTGGGTGGCTCAGTCAGTTGGGCATCTGACTTCGGCTCAGGTCATGATCTCGCCGTTCGTGAGTTCGAGCCCCGCGTCGGGCTCTGTGCTGACAGCTCAGAGCCTGGGGCCTGCTTCGGATTCTGTGTCTCCCTCTCCCTCTCTGTGTCTGCCCCTCCCCTGCTCACCCTCTGTCTCTCTCTGACTCAAAAATAAATAAAACATTAGAAAAAAAAAACTAAAAAAAAAATTATTATTAAAAAGCTGAAAAACCAAGGGGGCAGAAATTGCCCACGACGGCACAACTCAGCTAGAACTGTCTTACCGTCTCTCTCTACTCCCTCTCTGTTGTTTGCCCGGATACACTTGTGTTTTTGCAGCTGTAAGGATCATCTGCACAGTGGTTCGTTACTTTCCCCCTGCACATCGCCCCGTAGCTTCAGAGACTGCAGAGTAATTATTTCAATGGGTACGTAATGTTTCATCAATGAGTGGAGGTTCTCTCCTTTGGCCATTTCCCCATTGACGCGCATTCTAGGGGAGGAAAAATCATCATCCCTCTACCCTTCTGGGTTCTTAGCGGAGACCCCTGTAATGGAAGATTAACAAGAGAAAAACACATTGTTTGTTTGTTTGTTTGTTGCCATGTAACGTGTTTTGCTTTGGTTGACACGCAGCGTTACATTAGTCTCGGGTACAGACAGCACGGTGACTCCACAAGTCTATAGTCGTGCTGTGGTCCCCCCAAGTGTAGCTCCCATCCGTCACCATACGACACTATCACAAGGCCACGGACTATATTCCCTATGCCGTGCCTTTTATGGCCATGACTTACTCATTCCCAACCTGGGAGGCTGTACCTCCTTCTCCCCTTCACCCATTTTGCCCACCCCCACACCGTCCCCTCTGGCAACCACCAATTTGTTCTCTCCTCTGTATTTACGGGTCCTTGTTTGTTTCTTCATTTGTTTTGCTTTTTAGGTTCCACATATAAGTGAAATCATATGGTATGTGTCTTTCTCTGTCTGACTTGTTTCACCCAGCATACTACCCTGTGGGTCCCTCCACGCTGCCCCAAATGGCAGATCTCATCCTTTTTTATAGCTGAGTCAAGCGGAAGTTTATGAACACGTCTACCTCCCGGACACGTGGGAGATATCCAGGGAACTGCGAGTAACTCCCCGAGGTGGCTTAGGTCTCAGGATTAAATGCCCTCTTAAGAGGGGAAGGAGAGGGGAGGTAGGACTCTTGGGGGACAGCAGGTGGTTTTAGGAAAGCAGAAGGGGCCCTCAGAAGGCATGGTGGGGGTCTGACGGTTTGGGACAGAGTGAGTCCGGGTGCCGTGCCGCCTTCTAGTCTCGTCTCCTGTGACGAGAGTCCATATGCCCTGCCGAAGACACGCTGGGGAGGGGCTGGATGACGACCGAGTTCCTTCTGGAGGAGATGTGTTCAGGCAGACGAAGGAGATCAGAGAGACTTCCCTGCACCTGTTGTTTTCCAGAGCCTTCAGCTCACAGTAATCAGTGTACCAAAGCGCATATGTTGGGGTGGCTTGTCCTCAGCTCCAACAGTCCTATTTTGGGGTGGCAAATTCTCTTTCCCTTCAGCATTGACATGGCTTCTAATTTTTCCTATTACAAATAAGGAGAGATTATATGTATGCGTATATACAGAAGTAGCATATGTGTGTATATATTTGTACTCTTACTCTCATTTTTAAAAAATGTTTATTTTAAGAGAGAGAGAGAGGGATAGAGAGCAAGCAGGAGAGGGGCAGAGAAAGGGAGAGACAGAGCATCCCAAGCAGACTCCGCACTGTCAGCTCGGAGCCCGATGCGGGACTCGAACCCACGAACTGGGAGATCGTGACCCGAGCCGAAACCAAGAGTCAGATGCTTAACTGACTGAGCCATCCAGGTGCCCCTCTATTTTTACTCTTTAAATCAGATAGGAATATTCTTAGTTTGCAATAGTCGCCCTGTCATGAGTTAAGCCCTTATATGGATTTGCTCATTACATTTTGACAACAGCCCTAAGAGGTACTTATAACTGATGTCCTTGTTTCACAGCTGAGATGACCAAGGCTCACAGAGTTCAAGTAACTCATTCCTGGGGAGCCACAGTGGTGTAGACACTGCAAACTGCAGTCTGACCGCGCAGCCCTTTCTCCTCTCCTGCTCTACTGTGCTGCCTCTCCCTCCGTTAGGCGAAATTCTGTACCTAGTGCAGCCAAGTCTAAATGCAACAGAGACTTCACACCTTCCTCCTGTCTTCTCTGCACACACACACACACACACACACGCGCGCACACACGCACACACACACACACACTCTCACCCCTGCATTTCCTTCCTCTGACTGAGCTGTGACAGAATTTACAATCAGCAGAACACACGGGGAAGCTGGAGTCTGGATTTTCAGTTTTGCTCAGCTCTAAATGAGGAGTCCTCATTTTCCCATCCTGGTCACGGAGTTGTCCCGGATTGTCCCTCGGTAGAAGAAGGAAGAGATTTATGGACTGAATCCTGGTCCAAATCAGAAAGAAAAGTATTCTTTAGAAAGGGGTCTTCTGATGATTATTTTGAGAGACTTTCTGGTAATCCCCAGCAAATCTGCATGTTAATAGGAATCATTTACTCAAAGCAGGGGTCCAAGAAAATAGCTTTACATAATAACAGTAGCTTGATTTGATTACTTCAATTTGGTTCTTGCTATTGAATTGGAAGTTTTACAGGACGGTAAACAAAACGGGAACAGTGAATTAAAACTGACTGAGTCTCAACCTGCACATCCTCATTACTTCTAATGAGCGGGGAGATGTAAACAGGATCGAGGAGTAAAAACCATTGATAATCTCCTTAGCAGCCTGGATAATTTATTGGTTTCTTTCCCACATCGAGGGCGCTAAGCCTGCCTCATATTCGTTAAGGCTTCTTGGCAGCCCCTTCTGAAAAGAAGCAATTTTCTTTCTTAGAAGCTCAGGGTAGTTTTGTTTATTTGCTCCCCGAAATGCTGATAGACATTTCCAGTGGCCATTTCGAATCACAGCAGTGCTCTTTTTATCTTTAATAATTTTATACTTACGCAAGGGTTGCAGAAATAGCCCAGAGCTCTCCTGTGCACCTTTACTCAGTTTCCCCTTTGGTAACATCTTACGTGAGCACGGGGCATTTATCAAAATGGAGAAATTGACCGCGGCCGGATCCTCTTCGCCAAAGAGCAGAACTGATCCACACATCGTCGGTTTTCCACAAATGTCCTTTTTCGGTTCCAGGGTCCAACCCACGATATGACTGATGAGGGAGCGTGGGGCAAGCTGAGGGCACAGTACAGGCTGACAGCTCCACCGTCCCCCACCAGGAGGGATCTGTGTGATGGTCCTCGGACACTCCTGGCTCCCCAAGAACAAAGGAAAGGGGTTTAAGTGCTTGCCACGTGATGTGGGGAAACTAAGGCAGATGAAAAATTAAATTCCCTTACTGCCTATACAGCCCAGTGACAAGTCCTTGAAACAAGCAGAGTGACCTCCTTCTAGGAGCTCAGCTGCCTCGAGGATGACACTCTGCTGGGGGCAAAAGAGAATTTTGGCTTCACATTATCCTGACCCCCCAGGATCCTGTAAGTCTACTTCAACATATAAAACTTCCTTTGGAAACTTCTTTTATCTCAACTCCCCCAAGATATATGCTGGCAATCATACTCCAAGCTTATGGCCCCCCTGATATTCTTCTGAAGGGTTGTATGATTGGGGTTTTTTACTAAACGGTAATAAATGGCGTTTTCCTAACAACAGCCAGGCCCTCAAGGTCCTGGGAACCTTGCTTCCAAAATTCCTTAGAGACTTACTCTACCCCTGACCCCCTCCCAACCTGAGGGTAGATAATCAGCTACCTGTCACGACCCGAGGGCAGCTCTTTCTGTCCTTGGGTTCTGTCCCCGTGCTTTAATCAAATCCCCTCTTTTTTTTTTTTTAATTTTTTTTTTCAACATTTATTTATTTTTGGGACAGAGAGAGACAGAGCATGAACGGGGGAGGGGCAGAGAGAGAGGGAGACACAGAATCGGAAACAGGCTCCAGGCTCTGAGCCATCAGCCCAGAGCCTGACGCGGGGCTCGAACTCACGGACCGCGAGATCGTGACCTGGCTGAAGTCGGACACTTAACCGACTGCGCCACCCAGGTGCCCCATCAAATCCCCTCTTTGCACCAAAGGCGTCTTCAAGGATTCTCTCTCGCCCATCAGCTCTGAACCCCACCATCGCTGCAAAACCCCATCGTGACGACATTGCATTCAGTCCTCGGGTCTTGTTAGCCTCCTCCAACCCATAACAGTTCCCCGTTCTTTCCTTGATTTCATGACCTTGACACTTTTGAAGAATTCTAGTCAGTTATTTGGTAGAATGCCCCCTGTCTTAGCTTGGGCTACTGTAACAGAGTCCCATAGACTGAGTGGCTTAAACAACAAACTTATTTCTCCCGGTTCTGGAAGCTAGAATTTGTTGGCCAGGACCCTCTACCTGCTACTGTCTGTGCTTTCTACAGACACCACCTTGCTGTATTCTTACACGTGGAGAGATCATCTCTCTCCCGTTTCTCCTATGAGGGCACTAATCCCATTTCTGAGAGCTCCACCTTCGGGTGGACCAACTTACCTGCCCAAAGTCCCACCTCCTAACACCATCACGCCGGGAATTAGAGCTGCAGCATATGAACCGGGTGGTGGGGAGACACAAACATTCAGTCCGCAGCATGCCTCGGTTTGGGTTTATCTGATGTGTTCTCAGGATTAGATTGGAATTGTGCCTCATAGGGAGGGAAAGCTCAAGTTGATTGACACGTCCTCCTCAGTTCACCTCGTCTATCTACCTTGATCACAATCTGCCGGGCTTTCCAGCGTAGACTTATGATTTTTCCGTTCGTGATTATTAAATCCTTTGAGCCTAGGCAAAGTTCTTATTTCTGCTTGACTATTCACAGCAGTGCTTTTCGTCCTCCAAAGCAATAGTTTATCTTCAGCGAAATGCCAAGAAGACGTCCATAGAGGACCTTGGAGTTTGTGGAGGGCTCTGGGGCGTCACAGCCACTCGCCTCCCCACCCCCGGAAACCCAGCATCCCAGGACAAGGTCGGCACACCTCCCGCTTTGCTCCACCAGCTGTCTGACAACTGGACACCAAGCCCTGGCCAGAAGTGGGACCCCGTTTCCTATCATAGCCTGACAGTGCTCTCCCCAGACCCATAGCCATGTTTCACGTGATTTAGGAACAGCATATAACTGCAGGAGAGAAAGAGGTGGGTCTAAGTAACGAAATGAACAGTGTTCAAAAATCTGAGATCGCTGCCTCTCTTCGACAGTCACAGATACTGATGTCCCCAGATGTGCCCTGAAGATTTAATTGCAAAGCAGGTAAATCTGCTGCTCAAAAAACATGGCGGTTGGGGATTTCCACTCCCTAAATATATTTTCCCCTTTGGTGGTTTCCTTTAAAAATAAGCGTAGGTTCAATGGATTAGAATTAGAAATCAAGGACGAGGGAAATTAAGCCAAACTGGGAAAGTCAGGACCCAATTTTGCCAGTGAATATTCAACTGGTGGCCGCTGGTGCCAGGCCTGGGAATCTCCTCGTCTGAGATCCACATAGAAGGAAAATGGGAAAGATGCTTTTTCCCTCTCTCTCCCTCGTTCTTGTTTCTCTTTGGTGACTACATAATTCTCTTTCTCAAGGTCTTTCAGAGTTATCCTTCTCTCCTGCCTATAAAAGGAGGACATTAGTCTCTTCTGTTTAGCCTCAGAATTGATTCCTGCAGGTCTGTTTATGTGATCATATCCTTATTCACAAGGGGTACCCAGGTAGAATCTGATGACAAAGTGGAGAAGGAAGTAGAGGAAGAGGAGAGGACGGACCCAACCCAGAAAAAATTAATGGATATTTGCACACAAGGTGGCACTACCTAAATCCTATATACGTCATCATCTTGCTAAAACCTCTTCATGGTCTCACTCTCTGATATCTGCCTTTTCCTTGTGCCCAGACCAGCTTTACCACGTATCAGGTAGACATGTCTCTGCTCAGAAATAAAACATGCATTCCAGAAGGTGGGCCAGGCGGTAGCATTGAACAAGTGTTGTCGGCTGGCTGAGCTAACCTGTAACGGGTTCTCCTGGCCTTCAAGCAGGGGGTCCCGCTATGACCTCCCAGCCAATCCATCCCGGGGAGTTCAAGGTCATATTCGACTTCTGCATGTTCTATCTATGGTTAAGAGCTTACATTATATCCGAGTCTTTGACTTATGGATTCAATAAACTTTGCTGCTTTTGAGTAAATAAAAGACATAGCTTTTCTTCTGAAAATATAAAGGGGACAGCCCAGAAGAGATAGTTGATAATGAGAGAGGGCAGCATTAAATAGAAAAAAAAAAAAAAAAGAATGCTTTCATAAAACAAAAATTCGGCTATTCACCCATGAACAAGTAAGTTTAGAATTCTAGTGAAAAACATCAAGAAAAGTTCAATCTGTGTTTATAAAACTCTGTTTAGGAGGCAGAGACATGTGCAAACTTTGAAAAGTAGTTTTTGCTTACAACTGTTCGCTTCAAAGCAAATTTTGGCCCCATAGGAAAGAAGTGAATTAGTCATTTGGAAATGTCATTAACACGAAACTTCTTTTGCTTTATTATGCCAGTTCATCAGGCATTATTCTGGGTTCCCCGCGAAGTCTGTGTAAATAGCCCTGCTTCGCCCCTTATCGGAGCAAATTTGGGGACGTTCTTTTTCTGCGGTCGGGCGAGTTGGAAAGCAGCACACTGTCGGCAGAGGCTCCCAGGAGCATCTTGCCCCGCCCCCGCCACGAGCACATCTGCGCCCCCCACTTTGCGGGCACCCACACAGCCGTCTCCACAGCAGCTGGTGGGCTGGATCCAATCGGCCAGTGTGGGCCAAACAGAATGCGTGATTGATGAAGAACCCTCGAGAACAGACCTCGAGTCTGGGAGCCAAACGGTTCCTTGCACCGACCCAAAGGATAAAGGTGGCCAATCAGTTTTGGGGGCAGAGGCAGCATCCCACCAACATGCAACGCCTTTTCTTTCTCGACACAGCCCCGGTATTGTCCGTGATATAAAGCTGTTCAGTGTCCCGCCCTGCCGCATACAAGGCCCGGCCCTGTCCTCTGTGAGCGAGTCCCCATATTAATTTTGAGAGCAGGAGGTGCCATGTGCACGCGGACTGAACGCACTGCCCATCCGACGTGCGGAGGAAGGCATGGAGAGAAGTATCCCGATGGTTTGTGTTTGTTTTAAATTTGACGGCTGGCTCTTCTTGCTCTCCGAGAAAGCTTATTTGGGAATAACAGCCCCTCTCCTGGGTCACGTGAGCCAGTCTGAGAAGTCATACGTGTCAGGATCGTCACTGTCTGGGTTTAGAAGCGGGACTGGCGGCCGGTGGTCTTTCACTCACTTGACCTGAGTTTATGGCCCTTCCGTATCAAGAGGAGCTATTTTTGTACGTACTTTCACCCCTACTTTGTTCCGATTGGAGTCTCTTCACTTCACTTCAATGAGTGAATTAGCATTATTTCACTTAAAGTTAGTAACCCAACTTATATAACAAAGTATAAAGATGACGTTCAACAGATAGATGAGTGAACAAGGTAATAGAAAAATCTTAATACTGGCATAGAGCCATAGTAGCTGCCTTCCAAATTAAAGCCATCACTTGTTGGGGCGCCTCGGTGGCTCGGTGGGTTAAGCGTCTGGCTTAGCTCTCGTCCCGATCTCGCAGTTTGTGGGTTCGAGCCCCGCGTCGGGCTCTGTGCTGCCAGCTCGGAGCGTGGAGCCTGCTTTGGATTCTGTGTCCCTCTCTCTCTCTGCCCCTCACACATTCTCTCGAAAATAAATAAACATTAAAAAAAATGTTCAAAGCTATCATTTGTCAGCCAAAGTTAAAACATAAAAGATGGCCATTGTCAATGTAAACAAATTTTGCCCCCATTTCTGCTCTCCTGATTTCGCCACGTTCCCACTAGATTTCTATGTACATTTGCAACGTCCTGACATCATGTTGACAATTCCGTGGAGATGACATTGCATTCTTTTCCATGTTCCTAATGACTCGTCCCCTTTAGAAAATAGGTAATGTCCCGTTATACCGACATTTCATTAGTTCGTCCGCTGCGGTCGCTAAACCTTCAGGTTATTTGCAGCTTTTCACCACCATAAATGACACTGCTCTAAATATATCAATACATACACCATTTCTTTTTCTTTTTTTTTTTAAATTACTTCCTTGAAATAAATTCCAAAGAATGAGATTACGGGGTCAAAGAGTACAAGCATTTTTATGACCTTTGACCTGCATTGATTGTCAAATGCCCTCAAAAGGCATTGTACCAGTTTTCAAAGAATGAAATATCTCCTCCCCACCTCCTCCCCCCCCCCCCCGGGGGTCTCATCAGCGTTGAGTTATAGGATTTCCCTGTATTTTTTTTTTATTTCTTCCATCTCAATTGACTGAGATTAAAGAACATACCCAGGGGAGTACTGTCATAAGCACCCATGTAAGTCGCTGATTGCTTAATAATGCTTAGGACACGACAGAAAGGAAAAGAACACAGAAAACACAGGCTGAATCAAATGCTTAGTTGTGCCGAATGCCTTTGTATATTGAATATCTGTGGGCCCGGCTAAGCTTCAATACTGACAACAACAAAGAAATCGGTCCTGAGATAGTTAGAGTCCCATCGGCACACCGGAGGCAGATAACTCAGTTTTCGTTTCATAAACACGTTCACCCACTCACAAAGCTCTAAACTTTGCTTCCGAGTAAGACTGAGGGCAACGAACACTCACTTAGTTTATCGATGCCTAAAGCGCTGATGTCGAGCAGCAGAGATGTGACTCCGTGTGACCTCTTGCGAAGACTTCCAATTATTTCACCGTGGTTTTCTGCTTTTCCTGTGTCTCAAGCTATCTTGAATAGGGAGAGAAAAGAGAGATGAGGAGTGAAAGCAGAATAACAGGGGCAAGAGTCTCTCCTCCTTTCTAAATTCTGCGTGAGGCCTGGCTCCGTTTTATGGAAACACTGTGCAAACAGAGAAATGAGCGGCTTGTCCGTGTCAGGGCACTTTCGCATGGTTAAGAGAAAAATCCCCAACTAGCCCGGAATTCTTGGTGACCAACCCAGCCGAATCTCGTTCCTGCTTAAAAATATGCCTTAGGATTTCTGTGACATGGTGGCTCTTACAGAGTAAGCGTACTATTAAAATCCACGACTGAGGGGCGCCTGGGTGGCTCAGTCCGTTAAGCGTCCGACTTCTGCTCGGGTCATGATCTCACAGTTCGTGAGTTTGAGCCCCATGTTGGGCTCTCTGCTGTCAGTATGGAGCCCACTTCTTTTTTTTTTTTAATGTTTATTTATTCTTGAGTGAGAGAGAGAGAGAGAGAGAGCATGAGTGGGAGAGGGGCAGAGCAAGAGAGGGACACAGAATCTGAAGCAGGCTCCAGGCTCTGAGCTGTCAGCACAGAGCCCGATGCGAGGCTGGAAACCAGGAACCGTGAGATCATGACCCAAGCTGGGATTAAATGCTGAGTTGGACACTCAACTGACTGAGGCACCCAGGCGCCCCGATAAATAAAAACATTTTCCAAAAGTCCTTGATTGACTCGAATGTGACCATGTACTTACTGCCTGCGTTGGAGAGTCTAAATGCACCAGCCTCGTGGGAAGCATGCGCCTTGTTATCTGGGGAATAAATCTGCTTCAGCTGGGCGGGCGTCCCTTCTCTCCTCAGCTCCACCACACGAGAGAAACGTGGCGTTTTGTAGCTGGGAGGGCACGAGGGGCAAGAACATGCCGATTCAACATTTTAAGGCTCCACTCACCTGGATGGTGGAAAAGTGGAAACCAGGAAGCAGAAGTGTGAGCGCACCTAATGTTAGTCAGTTACACCCAGTCCCACCTCCCGGCTCCCATCACTGCCACTCTGGAGGAAGAGAAGAGCCAGGATGGGGACTGGAGTCGTCGGAGGGGCAGAGGGCGGAGGGCGGGGGGGAGGAGAGCATTTGGACTCCCCAGCAGACGTGAGGGCGAATGGATCAGCGCGAGCTCTCGTGACTGGACCAGCACACTGCCGACTGCCACACGGCTATGGATTGCCGCGGTCTTGCGGGCTGCTGGGCGATGCCATTGATGGCGACCCCCAGGTGGGGACCCGTTGGGATCCAGCTGGTGTCCTCTAGCTCTCTGCTTGGGAGTCGTGTCTTTCCAGGCACACCAGGGCTGAGTTAGGGGAAGAGTGGGAAGGTCAAGTACCGAGAAGGATGAACTAGAGAAAGGCATGGTAATTTGCTAGAGTGGACCCTTCATTTAGAGTGAGGAATTGTGTGAGCGAGGGCCTGCGGGCTGGTAAATAGCTTGTTCAACTCCAAGGAGAAGATCCATCAGTGTCAGTGGCCAATTCAGAACATGGCAGCCAGATGATTTCCATTTCCCCCCTCCCCAGCCTCCCCCACCCCCTCTCTCTCTCTCTCTCTCTCTCTCCCCACAAAACTTTTTCATTCCCAGCCCTCTCCCATCTCCTGTTACCTTGAATAATAAAATCCAGGAAAAATGAATGCCGAAGCAGCCTGGCCTATAGAGAGATCACCACGTTGGCAGGCAAGGCTAAGTTTCCAAGTGCTTCTTTTCCAAACTGTGTTGGAATACACGTGAATCTGACATGTACAATTGGCTGGAAAGTCATCCAGCCCTGAAGCTATGGCCCTGGGTAAGGAGGAGGCTGAAGGAGAGGAGAAGTGCCCACCCCACGCCCCCAAATCCACTCTTCCCACCCTCCCTAGTAGACGCAGATACGCCTTCCTCTATCCCCAGACGGCACATGCACACATCTGCTGAGGGCTCACCCCCACCGTATACTAATTCGTTTCTGCGCCGTCTTCCCAGCTGGGCAGTGAGTTTATTAGTGTATTCAGGCAAATCTGGGTTCGCACACCAAGTCCGGTCTCCTCCAAGCTATGGGACATTGGGCCAGCCACCTCGGTTTTCCGAGACCTTTGTTTCCTCATCCGTAATGAGCCTGCCTCAATCGGGTTGTTGTGTGGACCGTATGAGCTTCTACAAAATGCTTGGCCCAAACGTCTTCCTTCATTCGCCGTGTAATTCCCAGCCCTTTGCACAGGAACGAACAGATAACACGCTCATCAAAATACATCTCTGTGCTTCTCAGGCACCATGTGGACGGACAGGGGAATTTTTTTTCTTGACCTTGAGAAATGCCATGGTTCTCTGGCCACAGCAGCTTGTCCGTGTCTGGTAGTGACTCCTTATTCCAAGTCCCTTTCACGCGGCACCCCGAAGCAGGGTGGGGACGTGCCAACCCTCTCCGGGTAAGCCAGCTAACCTTGGGGTTTCCCCTGGTGTCATTCATTTGTTCTCTTATTGTCTCGGCACGCATCTATTGAGACCCACATGCTGTGGTTGCTGCCTCGGGTGCTCGTGTGGGCACAAGACACGGTCCGTGTTTTGTAGCAAGTTACGGTCCCTGGGATTCCCAGTAAGGATGAGCGGTGTCGAAGGTTAAAGTATCCTAGTGTGATTCAGGGGTTTCTCTCTGTGCCTATCAGGGAAGGCTTCACGGAGGAGGTGTACCGTGCGCACAAACCCAGTTCTGTAGGTACTGTCATTGACCGAGTAACCCATGCGGGCAGAGGCCACTCTAGGCGGAAGCTAATCAAACTTGAGCGTACAGGACCCTCACTGGCACGGTCCTTTCCAAGGCTTGGGAAGGGTCCTACCTGCTCGTTCACGTGGTCATGCGTTTGCACGTGCACGTTAGATGTTTCAACCACAGTCGATCAAGAACACCGTCTCTGTCCACGCCGACTGCTCCCCGTGTCGTGAGTGCTGGAGTGGCCGCGAGCGTTTTGGGGATGCAGTTCAGGGGCGGTTTCATGGGGGTGGGGGTTAGGTGTAGTCTAGTGGGATTTACCTGTGTGCTTTGCAGTCACTTCTCTGTCATGATGGTACAGCAAAGACTCGGCGCCCCCGAAGAGACAAGCCCCACGCGCTCGGGGAATCCGAAAAGGCTGTTTATTACGCACCGGTGCCGGCCCAGCGGAGTCACCTCCAAAGGCTGAGGCCCGAGTCTCCAGCCTCGGACATCTGGCCGGCCCCTTTATCTTGTTTCTACCAGCTTTTCTTCTCAGTGATGCTGCTGCTAGTCGCCTGGGTGAAAAAATGGAGTCCAGGAATACCCTTGCTGCACACCAGGTGGGGCTTCCGGCAGGGTGACAAGAGGTCACAAGACTTGCAGGTCAGAAATCAGAAGGCCAGGGGCGCCTGGGTGGCTCAGTCAGGGCAGCATCCGACTCTTGGTTTCAGCTCAGGTCACGATCTCACGGTTTGTGAGATTGAGCCCCGCGGAGCCTGCTTGGGATTCTCTGTCTCTCTGTCTCTGTCTGTCTCTCTCCAAATAAATAAATAAACTTAAAAAAAAAAAAAAGGCAAGAAATCATAAGACGATACAGACACATGCGTTGGTGCCCGGCCCCAGCACCGGGTGGTTGGTGGAGGAAAGACAAGGGTTGAAATGGGTAAGGTGAGAAGCAGTCTGTGCAGAAGTATCACAGAGTTGTGTCCAGCAGTTAATTTTTTAAAAAATAAATACAGGGGCGCCTGGGTGGCGCAGTCGGTTAAGCGTCCGACTTCAGCCAGGTCACGATCTCGCGGTCCGTGAGTTCGAGCCCCGCGTCAGGCTCTGGGCTGATGGCTCAGAGCCTGGAGCCTGTTTCCGATTCTGGGTCTCCCTCTCTCTCTGCCCCTCCCCCGTTCATGCTCTGTCTCTCTCTGTCCCAAAAATAAATAAACGTTGAAAAAAAAATTAAAAAAAAAATAAATACATACGTATCTATACAGACAGAGAGATCATAGTCTGTTTCTGGATTGTGCGATGTTTATGGTATTTATCAGCCTTTAACTTTTGTAGTTTGCTGTGATTTCCCAGGCGACGCAAATAATCTCAGTCACGTCTGATTTCATATTCCTATGTTTACGGTCCTTTTCTGATCTCTGGAAGCTGGATTAGTCAAGCCTGCAGTCATGGCTCATCCTGGGGGGGGGGGGTTGGGGGGGTTGGGGGGGTAGGGTGCACAGCAGAATTCCATCTTTGTACTTCATCCCAAAATGCTCTCATACAGACTCACCCCCGGGGCCGCCGGGGTCCTGGCTCAGGCCCCAGGCCTCCTGGCGGGAGCCGGTCCCAGAACCCCTGTTCCCAGGGGGCAGCAGCTGCTGGGTCCTTGGAGGCGCTGGGATCCGACAGCCCGGTACCTGGGAACCGGGGCCTGCCCAGCGGCCTTCCTTCCTGGCCGCATGGCTGCCTTTGGCCAACAGCTGCCTGTGTGCGGCCCCTCTCCGGAGGATCTGTGCGCCCATTCATCACAGGCCTCCTCTTGGAAAGGCAAAGAAGGTTGCATTATACGAGGTAAAGCTTATCGTTTGTATCTGCCAAGACTCCCGCATTTCCCCTGCCTCCCACCTCCAGCGCCTCCCCTCCCCTCTTCCTTCACCCTCTCTGGTGGGTTTTCAATAGCGTGTGCTTTTTTTTTTTTTTCTTTCCCCTTTCTTTCTGGGCAAGACAGGGTTGTCTCTCTGGGGGGAAAAAGGCAGTGTGTTCGTGGAGTGCAGCTGCATTTCAAAGGTACTTTGTTGGCCAGTTATGAATTTGCCTTTGCTAATGTGGGGAAACAGGGAGATTCTTTGGCTTTTTTTTCCCCCCAAACTGAAATTGATGTTATTTCTTTGCCAGTGGTACCCAAGGATGTGTTTTGTTTCATTTCCTCCCCTTTCAGACTGAGCCCTATTTATGTTTGGAGCTGGGGCAGTGCCACTGAGAATCATTGTCATTACCACCAGCGTCTGAGGCCGGCCAAATTCAGCAGCTGTGGTTCCATGCCTACCCTCACCAAGGTTTATTTCCTTGACAACATGTTCTTGTTTGGACCAACTTTCTGAGTCTTTCTCTCCGTGTGTGTGTGTGTGTGTGTGTGTGTGTGTGTCCCCTCCTTTCTGAAATCCCCCTTACAGTGCATGGGGCTTAAAATTAAAAAGGAAAAAGTGTGTGTGTGTGTGTGTGTGTGAGAGAGAGAGAGAGAGAGAGAGTTAGTTGGGAGCAGTGAGCAGGGGATTGGAAAAAAGATAAAGACTCTAGGAATTGGAAGATGGGTGCAGGGGCTGGAGTAAGGGGCGGGCGGTGGGAAGTTTTCTACATCAACAACAGCATCAGAGTCGTTATGATTTGGATGGCCAACAGTCTTCTCCACCCCCAAGCTACGCAAGACTCACCCTCGGCCTTACCCACCCTCTAGCCGTTCCAATGGAATTCCTAGGTGGCCCAGTGGGACCCCTGACCCCTATATCCTGTTCCTTTCTCCCTGCTTTGCTACTTTTCTCCTCGATAAAAGGAGAGAGTGAGAGATAATTAACAAAAAACATGGCCCCAGAACAATGACACAAC